>NC_133617.1:456628424-457923924 GCF_048593235.1 Sminthopsis crassicaudata
CAAAATGTTCCATTGAAGCCAATAGGAGAGAATTATCTTCAACTACAATGGTCCTAAATGCAAAGGAAACAAAGGGAAAAGTAGACTCAATAGAATGGGAAATAGAGAGTAACTAGTATCCAAAGGAATGGATTTTCCCAAAGGAAATAACTGGAACTATTGCCTGCACATTCACTCATTCCACTGTATCGATCCCTGTTAAGAATCCTTTGATCAGCTTTACATATAAGGAAGATGATGGATTTTGCCCAAAAAGTTCCATTGAAGCCAATAGGAGAGAATTATCATCAACTATAATGTTCCTAAATGAAAAGGAAACAAAGGGAAAACTAGACTCAATAGAATGGGAAATAGAGAAGAACAAGTATTCAAAGGAATGGATTTTCCGAAAGGAAATAACTGGAACTGTTGCCTGCACATTCGCTCATTCCACTGTATCGATCCCTGTTAAGAATCCTTTGATCAGCTTTAGATATACAGAACATAATGCATCTTGTACAGAAAGTCCTGTTGAAGCAAATAGGAGAGAATTAACATCAACAATAAAGTTCCCAAATGAAAAGGAAACAAGAGGAACACAAGATTCAATAGAATTGGGAATAGAGAGGAACAAGTATCCAAAGGAAAGGATGTTCCCAAAGGATATAACTAGAACTATTGCCTGCACCTTGTCTCATTCCACTGTAGAGGATTCCTGTTAAGATTCCTTTGATCAGCTTTAGATATACAGAACATAATGCATCTTGTACGGAAAGTCCTGTTGAAGCAAATAGGAGATAATTAACATCAACTATAAAGTTCCCAATTGAAGAGGAAACAAGAGGAACACAAGACTCAATAGAATGGGAAATAGAGAGGAACAAGTATCCAAAGGAATGGATTTTCCCAAAGGAAATAACTGGAAATATTGCTTGCACATTCACTCATTCCACTGTATAGAATTCGTGTTAAGAATCCTTTGATCAGATTTAGATATAAAGAAGATGATGGATTTTGCCTAAAATGTTCCATTGAAGCCAATGGGACAGAATTATCATCAACTATAATGTTCCTAAATGC
Organism: Sminthopsis crassicaudata; assembly: GCF_048593235.1. Lineage (NCBI taxonomy): Eukaryota > Metazoa > Chordata > Mammalia > Dasyuromorphia > Dasyuridae > Sminthopsis > Sminthopsis crassicaudata. Next base: position 456,629,484 of record NC_133617.1, read on the forward strand.
AAAAGAAACAAAGGGAAAACTAGACTCAATAGAATGGGAAGTTGAGAGGAACAAGTATCCAAAGGAGTGGATTTTCCGAAAGGAAATAACTGGAACTATTGTCTGCATATTCACTCATTCCACTGTATAGGATTCCTGTTAAGAATCCTTTGATCAGATTTAGATATATAGAACATAATGCATCTTGTACGTAAAGTCCTGTTGAAGCAAATAGGAGAGAATTAACATCAACTATAAATTACCGAATTGAAGAGGAAACAAGAGGAACACAAGACTTAATAGAATTGGAAATAGAGAGGAACAAGTATCCAAAGGAATGGATTTTCCCAAAGTAAATAACTGGAACTATTGCCTTCACATTCACTCATTCCACTGTTTAGGATTCCTATTAAGAATCCTTTGATCAGATTTAGATATAAAGAAGATGATGGATTTTCCCCAAAAGATTCCATTGAAGCCAGTAGGAGAGAATTATCTTCAAGTATAATGTTCCTTAATACAAAGGAAAGAAAGGGAAAACTAGACTCAATAGAATGGGAAATAGAGAGGAATTAGTTGCCAAAGGAATGGATTTTCCCCAAAGAAATAACTGGAACTGTTGCCTGCACAGTCACTCATTCCACTGTATCGATCCCTGTTAAGAATACTTTGATCGGCTTTAGATATAAGGAAGATGATGGATTTTGCCCAAAAAGTTCCATTGAAGTCAATAGGAGAGAATTATCATCAACTATAATGTTCCCAAATGAAAAGGAAACAAAGGGAAAACTAGACTCAATAGAATGGGAAATAGAGAGGAACAAGTATCCAAAGGAATGGATTTTCCGAAAGGAAATAACTGGAACTGTTGCCTGCACATTCGCTCATTCCACTGTATCGATCCCTGTTAAGAATCCTTTGATCAGCTTTAGATATACAGAACATAATGCATCTTGTACGGAAAGTCCTGTTGAAGCAAATAGGAGAGAATTAACATCAACAATAAAGTTCCCAATTGAAGAGGAAACAAGAGGAACACAAGATTCAATAGAATTGGAAATAGAGAGGAACAAGTATCCAAAGGAATGGATGTTCCGATAGGAAATAACTAGAAGTATTGCCTGCACATTGTCTCATTCCACTGTATAAGATTCCTTTTAAGAATCCTTTGATCAGGGGGCGGAGCCAAGATGGCGGAGAAGAAACACACGTTTCTGTGAACGTCCTCACTCCCTCACAACCAATTAGATAAATTAAGTCTCAGAATTAGCTCAGGACTGATAGATACCATAAGGACTGGAAGCACGACTTTCCAGCTGAAGAGAATCTGGAGTTTCAACAGGAAAGGTCAGTTCTCAGGGGAGGAATAAGAGAGACCAGCACAGACGGTGGGGTAGTGGCACACTGCGCCCATTGCGCTGGGAAGGGCTCTGGGATCAGAGAAGCCGCTGAGGTAAAGGAATCTGGCACAGGCTGTTAGCTCTTCTCTACTAATTATTTAGCAGTCCAGAAGAGAAAGCCAAAATATTTTAAAACTCAGATTAGACTTTCCCAGGACCCTGGAGGTGACTCAGCAGATCTCGGCCCCAGGGGGTGTGGCCTCAGCTACCTCCTGAGAATAGTTAAGAGATTGACAAGTGGGTGGATACGGCCCAAGGCAACACACACTGCCTAGCTTAGCTGGAGGGAGTGGAACTCAGCTCCAGGAAGTCCCAGAGAAGCGGAACCTTTGAAGTAGGGACCGTGGTTTCTGGCAGACACTTCCAGTTTGAGCACAGGGGCTTCTCACGTCACCTGCTGCAGACATCCACTCCCCACCCGGACACATAGGCTGAGCTTTGTGCTGTCTTTACTATTCTACGCCCATGAAGCACAGTAGTGCTAATCACCTCTGAGGCACTTCCAGGGAGGGGGTGGGGAACTCTCTCCCAGAGCTCTATCTTAGCTCAGGCGCAGGAGCCGCTGCATCCATCTGGTCTGTGGGAGGAAGCTGGTAAAGAAGTAAATAAATAATTTCCTATCCCAGGGACAGACCCCAAAAGATTTTTTTAAATATGAGCAAAAAAGCTAGAAAAACCATAGATTCCTTCTATACAGAGAAAGAGCGGGTATCCAACCCCGAGGAAGTTAACAGCAGAGACAGCAGATAACAACCCAAAGGGGAACGATCCCTGCCCCCCATCACATAACTCTCTCCTAGAAGAAACTCTTAAAAAATTGAGGGAGATTGAAGAAAAATGGGGAAAGGAAAGGGAAGCTATGATAGAGAATAACAACGTCCTGAAATTGGAGTTGGAAAAAATAAAGAATTCACAGGAGATGCAGGGAAACAAAATTTATGAATTAGAAAAGGTTAAAAAAAACACAGGAAAGTAGGATTTCTGAATTGGAAAAGATAAAAAAGTCTCAAGAAAATAGAATTTCTGAATTGGAAAAAGAAAATAATTCTCAAAAAAAAAAATTAGGGAAATGGAAAAAAATTCAATAGAGCAAAATAATTCATTTAAAAACGAAATTGGGCATTTACAAAAAGAACTAAAAACTGTGAAAGAAGAAAATAACTCCTTAAAAGTCAGGATGGAACAAATAGAAATGAATGATTCACAGAGAACCCAAGAATCAGTCAAACAAAACAAAAAAAAAAAAATGAGAAGCTGGAGAACAACGTCAAATACTTACTGGGAAAATCTATAGACCTGGAAAATAGATCTAGGAGAGATAATCTGCGGATTATTGGACTTCCAGAAAACTATGACCAAAAAAAGAGCCTAGATTCTATTTTACAGGAAATTATCAAGGAGAACTGTCCAGAGATAATAGAAACAGAAGGGAAAGTAGATGTGGAAAGAATTCATCGAACTCCTTCTGAAATAGACCCTAAAAAAAGAACACCACGAAATATAGTGGCTAAGCTGCAGAATTACCACACAAAGGAGAAAATCCTGCAAGCAGCTAGAAAAAAACAATTTAAATACCAAGGTGCCACAATAAGGGTCACCCAAGATCTGGCTGCCTCCACATTAAAAGATAGAAGGGCCTGGAACCTGATATTCCGAAAGGCAAAAGATCAAGGACTGCAACCAAGAATGAACTACCCAGCTAAGTTTAGCATCTTTTTCCATGGAAGAAGATGGTCATTCAATGAAACAGAGGAATTCTATATGTTTCTAAGAAAAAAACCAGACTTAAACAAAAAATTTGATCTACATCCACAAGACTGAAGAGAAACAGAAAAAGGTACACAGAACCCTTGAGAACTGTAACTCTGTTGTGGGTATATAAAAAATACTCAAGGATAATTTGATTTTACTGATATAAAAGAAAAAAGGGGGGGTGTAGTAAAGGGAAGGAGGTCGGTTCAGAAAAAGGGGAAGGAGTGATAAAAAGAGGGAAACTACATCCCAGGAAGAGGCATAGAAAATACACCATATCAGAGGGAACTTAGTGAGGGGGAGAATCATTGTGTGAATCTTACTCTCATCAGGAGAGGCTCAAAGAGTAAATAATTAACATATTTGTTTTTCAGAGAATTTTCTCTCACCTCATTAAAAGGGGGGAGAGGAAAAGGGAAAAGGAAAAGGAGAATAAGTGAAGGGACTTGGAGGGAGGGGGGAGGCATCCTAAAAAAAAAAAAAAAAAAAGAGAGGGAGGGTTGCGCGTCACAAGGGGGGTCTGTAAATTAAATATCGGGAAGGGGGATCAGGGGGGTCAAGGGAAAAAATCATAATCTGGGGATAATACGATGGCAGGAAATACAGAATTAGTAATTTTAACTGTAAATGTAAATGGGATGAACGATCCCATCAAACGGAGACGGATAGCAGATTGGATCAAAAAGCAGAACCCTACAATATGTTGCCTACAGTAAAAACACACTTAAAGCAGGGAGATACATACAGAATAAAGGTAAAAGGTTGGAACAGAGCCTATTATGCTTCAGGTAAAGCCAAAAAAGCAGGGGTAGCTATCCTTATCTCAGATCAAGCAAAAGCAGAAGTAGATCTCCTTAAAAAAGATAAGGAAGGAAACTATATCCTGCTGAAAGGTAGCATAAATAATGAAGCCATATCAATACTAAACATATATGCACCAAGTGGTATAGCATCTAACTTTCTAAAGGAAAAGTTAAGAGAACTGCAAGAAGAAATAGACAGTAAAACTATAATAGTGGGAGATCTCAACCTTGCACTCTCAGATTTAGACAAATCAAACCACAAAACAAACAATAAAGAAATTAAAAAAGTAAATAGAATATTAGAAAAACTAGGTATGATAGACCTCTGGAGAAAACTGAATGGCAATAGAAAGGAATATACTTTCTTCTCAGCAGTTCATGGATCCTATACAAAAATTGACCATATATTAAGACATAAAGATCTCAAAATTAAATGTAGGAAGGCAGAAATAATAAATGCCTTCTTCTCAGATCACAATGCAATAAAAGCTACATTCAGTAAAAAGTTAGGGGTAAATAGACCAAAAAGTAATTGGAAACTGAATAATCTCATCTTAAAGAATGACTGGGTGAAAGAGCAAATTATAGAAACAATTAACAATTTCACCCAAGATAATGACAATGATGAGACATCATATCAAAATCTTTGGGATGCAGCTAAAGCAGTAATAAGGGGAAATTTTATATCTTTAGAGGCTTATTTGAAGAAAATTGAGAAAGAGAAGATTAACGAATTGGGCTTACAACTTAAAAGGCTAGAAAAAGACCAAATTATAAACCCCCAACCAAAAATTAAACTTGAAATACAAAAATTAAAAGGAGAAATCAATAAAATTGAAAGTAAAAAAACTATTGAATTAATAAATAAAACCAAGAGTTGGTTTTATGAAAAAGCCAATAAAATAGATAAACCTTTGGTAAATTTGATCAAAAAAAAAGAAAGAGGAAAATCAAATTGATAGTCTTACAAATGAAAAGGGGGATCTTTCCACCAATGAAGAGGAAATTAGAGAAATAATAAGGAGTTACTTTGCCCAACTTTATGCCAATAAATTTGATAACTTAAGTGAAATGGATGACTTCCTCCAAAAATATAGGCTCCCTAGATTAACAGAGGAGGAGATAAATTGCTTAAATAGTCCCATTTCAGAAAAAGAAATAGAACAAGCTATTAATCAACTCCCCAGGAAAAAATCCCCAGGGCCAGATGGATTCACATGTGAATTCTACCAAACATTTAAAGAACAATTAGCCCCAATGTTATATAAATTATTTGAAAAAATAGGGGATGAAGGAGTCCTACCAAACTCCTTTTATGACACAGACATGGTACTGATACCTAAACCTGGTAGATCGAAAACTGAGAAAGAAAATTATAGACCAATCTCCTTAATGAATATTGATGCTAAAATCTTAAATAAGATATTAGCAAAAAGACTTCAGAAAATCATCTCCAAGATAATACACTATGATCAAGTAGGATTTATTCCAGGAATGCAGGGCTGGTTTAATATTAGGAAAACTATTAATATAATTGACCACATTAATAATCAAATTGATAAGAACCATATGATCATCTCAATAGATGCAGAAAAAGCATTTGACAAAATCCAACATCCATTCCTACTAAAAACTCTTGAGAGTATAGGAATAAATGGACTATTCCTTAGAATAATCAGGAGCATATATTTAAGACCTTCAGTAAGCATAATATGCAATAGAAATAAACTGCAACCTTTCCCAGTAAGATCAGGAGTGAAACAAGGTTGCCCACTATCACCATTACTATTCAATATAGTACTAGAAACGCTAGCCTCGGCAATAAGAGCCGAGAAAGAGATTCAAGGAATTAGAGTAGGAAATGAGGAAATTAAACTATCACTTTTTGCAGATGACATGATGGTATACTTAGAGAACCCCAAAGACTCTGCTAAAAAGCTACTAGAAATAATTCAAAATTTCAGCAAAGTGGCAGGATACAAAATAAATCCACATAAATCCTTGGCATTTTTATATAACACTAACAAAATGCAACAGCAAGAGATACAAAGAGAAATTCCATTCCAAACAAGTGTTGAGAGTATAAAATATTTGGGAATCCATCTACCAAAGAAAAGTCAGGAATTATATGAGAAAAATTACAAAACACTTGCCACAAAAATAAAATCAGATTTAAATAATTGGAAAGACATTCAGTGCTCTTGGATAGGCCGAGTGAATATAATAAAGATGACAATACTCCCCAAACTAATCTATTTATTTAGTGCTATACCAATCAGACTCCCAAGAAACTACTTCAATGACCTAGAAAAAATAACAACAAAATTCATATGGAAGAATAAAAGGTCGAGAATTGCAAGGGAACTAATGAAAAAAAACTCAGAGGAAGGTGGTCTAAGTGTACCTGATCTAAAGCTATATTATATAGCAGCAGTCACCAAAACCATTTGGTATTGGCTAAGAAATAGACCGGTAGATCAGTGGAACAGATTAAATACAAAGGACAAAAAAGGGCACATCTATAGCAATCTAATCTTTGACAAACCCAAAGATTCCAACATTAGGGATAAAAATTCATTATTTGGAAAAAACTGTTGGGAAAACTGGAAATTAGTATGGCAGAAATTAGATATGGATCCACACTTAACACCATATACCAAGATAAGATCAAAATGGGTCCATGATTTAAGCATAAAGAGGGAGATAATAAATAGATTAGAAGAACAGAGGATAATCTACCTCTCAGACTTGTGGAGGAGGAAGGAATTTATGACCAGAGGAGAACTAGAGATCATTATTGATCACAAAATAGAAGATTTTGATTACATCAAACTAAAAAGTTTCTGTACAAATAATACTAATGCAAACAAGATTAGAAGGGAAGTAACAAATTGGGAAAATATTTTTAAAAACAAAGGTTCTGACAAAGGTCTCATTTCCAAAATATATAGAGAACTGACCCTAATTTATAAGAAACCGAACCATTCTCCAATTGATAAATGGTCAAAGGATATGAACAGACAATTCTCAGAGGAAGAAATTGAAACTATTTCCACTCATATGAAAGAGTGTTCCAAATCACTACTGATCAGAGAAATTCAAATTAAGACCAGTCTGAGATACCACTACACACCAGTCAGATTGGCTAAGATGACAGGAACAAATAATGATAAATGTTGGAGGGGATGTGGGGAAATTGGGAAACTAATACATTGCTGGTGGAGTTGCGAAAGAATCCAGCCATTCTGGAGAGCAATCTGGAATTATGCCCAAAAAGTTATCAAACTGTGCATACCCTTTGACCCAGCAGCGCTACTACTGGGATTATATCCCAAAGAAATACTAAAGAGCGGAAAGAGACATATATGTGCCAAAATGTTTGTGGCAGCTCTTTTTGTTGTAGCTAGAAATTGGAAGATGAATGGATGTCCATCAGTTGGAGAATGGTTGGGTAAATTGTGGTATATGAAGGTTATGGAATATTATTGCTCTGTAAGAAATGACCAGCAGGAGGAATACAGAGAAGCCTGGAGAGACTTAAATCAACTGATGCTGAGTGAAATGAGCAGAACCAGAAGATCACTGTACACTTCAACAACAATACTATATGAGGATGTATTCTGATGGAAGTGGAAATCTTCAACATAAAGAAAAACCAGCTCAATTCCAGTTGATCAATGATGGACAGAGGTAGCTACACCCAGAGAAGAAAGACTGGGAAGTGAATGTAAATTGTTAGCACTAATATCTGTCTGCCCATGTTGCTTGTACCTTCGGATTCTAATGTTTATTGTGCAACAAGAAAATGATATTCACACACATGTATTGTACCTAGACTATATTGTAACACATGTAAAATGTATGGGATTGCCTGTCATCGGGGGGAGGGAATAGAGGGAGGGGAGGTAATTTGGAAAAATGAATACAAGGGATAATATTATAAAATATATATATATATATATATATATATATATATATATATATATATATATATATATATATATATATATATATATATAATAAAAAAATTTTAAAAAAATAACTAGAACTATTGCCTACACATTGACTCATTCCACTGTATAGGATTCCTGTTAAGAATCCTTTGAACAGCTTTAGATATACAGAACATAATGCATCTTGTACAGGAAGTCCTGCTGAAGGAAATAGGAGAGAATTAACATCAACTATAAAGTTCCCAATTGAAGAGGAAACAAGAGGAACACAAGACTCAATAGAATGGGAAATAGAGAGGAACAAGTATCCAAAGTAATGGATTTTACCAAAGGGAATAACTGGAACTATTGTCTGCACATTCACTTATTCCACTGTATAGGATTCCTGTTAAGAATCCTTTGATAAGCTTTAGATATAAAGAAGATGATGGATTTTGCCCAAAATGTTCCATTGAAGCCAATAGGAGAGAATTATCATCAACTATAATGTTCCTAAATGCAAAGGAAACAAAGGGAAAACTAGACTCAATAGAATGGGAAATAGAGAGGAACAAGTATACAAAGGAATGGATGTTCCCAAAGGAAATAACTAGAACTATTGCCTGCACATTCACTCATTCCATTGTATCGATCCCTGTTAAGAATCCTTTGATCAGCTTTAGATGTACAGAACATAATGCATCTTGTACAGAAAGTCCAGTTGAACCAAATAGGAGAGAATTAACATCAATTATAAAGTTCCCAATTGAAAAGGAAACATCAGGAACACTAGACTCAATAGAATTGGAAATAGAGAGGGACAAGTATCCAAAGGAATGGATGTTCCCAAAGGAAATAACTAGAACTATTGCTTGCACATTGACTCATTCCACTGTATCGATCCCTCTTAAGAATCCTTAGATCAGCTTTAGATATAAATAAGATGATGGATTTTGCTTTAAAAGTTCCATTGAAGCATAAAAGAGAGAATTAACATCAACTATAAATTACCCAATTGAAGAGGAAACAAGAGGAACACTAGACTCAATAGAATTGGAAATAGAGAGGAACAAGTATCCAAAGGAATGGATTTTCCCAAAGAAAATAACTAGAACTATTGCCTGCACATTCACTCATTCCACTGTATCAATCCCTGTTAAGAATCCTTTGATCAGCTTTAGGTATAAAGAAGATGATGGATTTTGCTTTAAAAGTTCCATTGAAGCATAAAAGAGAGAATTAACATCAACTATAAAGTTGCCCATTGAAGAGGAAACAAAGGGAAAACTAGACTCAATAGAATGGGAAATAGACAGGAACAAGTATCCAAAGGAATGGATTTTCTCAAAGAAAATAACTGGAACTATTGCCTGCACATTCACTCATTCCAGTGTATAGGATTCCTGTTAAGAATCCTTTGATCAGCTTTAGGTATAAAGAACATGATGGATTTTGCCCAAAAAGTTCCATTGAAGCAAATAAGAGAGAATTAACATCAACTATAAAGTTGCCAATTGAAAAGTAAACAACAGGAACAATAGACTCAATAGAATTGGAAGTAGAGAGGAACTAGTATCCAAAGAATGAATTTTTCAAACGGAATAACTGGAAGATTTCTCTGCAATTCTCTCTTTCCGCTGAATAGGATTCTGTTAAGAATCCTTTGATCCAGCATTAAATATAAAGAAGGTAATGCATTGTACCAAAAAAGTTCCAATGAAGTAAATACGAGAGAATTGGGATCAACTCTATTATCCCAAACTGCAAAAGAAACAAAGGGAAAACTAGACTCAATAGAATGTGAAATAGAGAACCAGCAAGAAAAGGAATTGTTTTTTCGTAAGGGAATAACTGGATCATTGCTTTGGACAAAAACTTTTTAGACTGCAAAGGACTGCTTTTACAAAACCTTAGATCAAGCTTTATATATAAAAAATGATAATGCACCTTGTATAGAAAGTTCCACTGAATCAAATGGGAGAGAATTAACATCAACTATATTGATCCAAAATGCACAGGAATCAAAGGGAAAAGTGGACACAATAGAAGGCGAAATAGAGAAGAAGCACAAGTATCCAAAGACATGGATTTTTCAAAAGCGAATAACTGGAAGATTTGTCTGCAATTCACTCTTTCTGCTGAATTGGATTCTGTTAAGATTCCTTTGATCTAGCATTAAATATAAAGAAGGTAATGCATTGCAGCAAAAAAGTTACATTGATGCGAATACGAGTCAATTGGGATCAGCTCTAATATCCCCAACTGCAAAAGACACAAAGGGAAAACTAGACTCAATAGAATGTGAAATAGAGAAGAACAACTAAGAAAAGGAATTGTTTTTTTCATAAGGGAATAACCGGATCATTGCTTTGGACAAAAACTTTTTAGACTGCAAAGATTGCTGTTACAAAACCTTTGCTGAAGCTTTAAATATAAAAAATGATAATGCACCTTGTATAGAAAGTTCCACTGAATCAAATGGGAGAGAATTAACATCAACTATATTGATCCAAAATGCACAGGAATCAAAGGGAAAAGTGGACACAATAGAAGGCGAAATAGAGAAGCACAAGTATCCAAAGGCATGGATTTTTAAGGTAATGAATTGTACCAAAAAAGTTCCATTGATGAAAATACGAGAGAATTGGTATCAACTCTAACATCTCAAACTGCAAAAGAAACAATTTAAATCTAGACTCAATAGAATGTGGAGTAGAGAAGAACATCTACGAAAAGGAATTGTTTTTTAGTATGGGAATCACCGGAACATTGCTTTGGACAGAAACTTTTTAGACTGAAAAGGATTGCTGTTACAAAACCTTTCATCAAGCTTTAAATATAAAGAAGATAATGAATCATTTACAAAAAGTCCCACTGAATCAAATGGCAGATGATTAACATCAACTATAAGGATCGAAAATGCACAGAAATCAAAGGGAAAACGACTCAATACTTGGGGAAATAGAGAACAAGAATCCAAAAGCATGAATTTTTTAAAAGGGAATAACTGGAAGATTTGTCTGCAATTCTCTCTTTCTGCTGAATAGGATTCTGTTAAGAATCCTTTGATTCAGCATTAAATATAAAGAAGGTAATGCATTGTACCAAAAATGTTCCAATGAAGTAAATACGAGAGAATGGGTATCAACTACAATATCCCAAACTGTAAAAGAAACAATGGGAAAATTAGACTCAATAGAATGTGAAACAGAGAAACAGTAAGAAAAGGAATTGTTTTTTCATAAGGGAATAACCGGATCATTGCTTTGCACAAAAATTTTTTAGACTGCAAAGGATTGCTGTTAAAAAACCTTTGATCAAGCTTTAAATATAAAAAAGATAATGCACTTTGTATAGAAAAATACACTGAATCAAATTGGAGGTAATTAATACCCAATATAAGGATCCAAAATGCACAGGAATCAAAGGGAAAAGTTGACTCAATAGAAGGGGAAGTAGAGAAGACCAATTGTCTAAAGGCAGGAAATTTTCAAAAGGGAATAACTGGATGATTTGTCTGAAATTCGCTCTTTGCGCTAAATAGGATTCTGTTAAGATTTCTTTGATCTAGCATTAAATATAAAGAAGGTAATGCATTGTACCCAAAAAGTTCCATTGATGAAAATACGAGAGAATTGGTATCAACTCTAACATCTCAAACTGCAAAAGAAACAATTTAAATCTAGACTCAATAGAATGTGGAGTAGAAAAGAACATCTAAGAAAAGGAATTGTTTTTTAGTATGGGAATAACCAGAATATTGCTTTGGACAGAAACTTTTTAGACTGAAAAGGATTGCTGTTATAAAACCTTTGATCAAGCTTTAAAAATAAAGAATATAATGAATCATTTACAGAAAGTTCCACTGAATAAAATGGGAGAGGATTAATATCAATTATAAGGATCGAAAATGCACAGGAATTAAAGGAAAAACGACTCAATACAGGGGGAAATAGAGAACAAGTATCCAAAAGCATGAATTTTTTAAAAGGGAATAACTGGAAGATTTGTCTGCAATTCTCTCTTTCCGCTGAATAGGATTCTGTTAAGAATCCTTTGATCCAACATTAAATATAAAGAAGGTAATGCATTGTACCAAAAAAGTTCCAATGAAGTAAATACGAGAGAATTGGGATCAACTCTATTATCCCAAACTGCAAAAGAAACAAAGGGAAAACTAGACTCAATAGAATGTGAAATAGAGAACCAGCAAGAAAAGGAATTGTTTTTTCGTAAGGGAATAACTGGATCATTGCTTTGGACAAAAACTTTTTAAACTGCAAAGGACTGCTTTTACAAAACCTTAGATCAAGCTTTAAATATAAAAAATGATAATGCACCTTGTACAGAAAGTTCCACTGAATCAAATGGGAGAGAATTAACATCAACTATATTGATCCAAAATGCACAGGAATCAAAGGGAAAAGTGGACACAATAGAAGGCGAAATAGAGAAGCACAAGTATCCAAAGACATGGATTTTTCAAAAGCGAATAACTGGAAGATTTGTCTGCAATTCACTCTTTCTGCTGAATTGGATTCTGTTAAAATTCCTTTGATCTAGCATTAAATATAAAGAAGGTAATGCATTGTACCAAAAAGTTCCATTGATGAAAATACGAGAGATTGGTATCAACTCTAACATCTCAAACTGCAAAAGAAACAATTTAAATCTAGACTCAATAGAATGTGGAGTAGAGAAGAACATCTAAGAAAAGGAATTGTTTTTTAGTATGGGAATAACCAGAACATTGCTTTGGACAGAAACTTTTTAGACTGAAAAGGATTGCTGTTACAAAACCTTTGATCAAGCTATAAATATAAAGAAGATAATGAATCATTTGCAGAAAGTTCCACTGAATAAAATGGGAGAGGATTAACATCAATTATAAGGATCGAAAATGCACAAGAATGAAAGGGAAAACGACTCAATAGAGGAGGAAATAGAGAACGAGTATCCAAAAGTCTGAATTTTTCAAAAGGGAATAACTGGAGGATTTGTCTGCAATTCTTTCTTTCTGCTGAATAGGATTCTCTTAAGAATCCTTTGCTCTAGCATTAAATATAAAGAAGGTAATGCATTGTACCCAAAAAGTTCCATTGATGAAAATACGAGAGAATTGGTATCAACTCCAACATCCCAAACTGCAAAAGAAACAAAGGGAAAACTAGACTCAATAGAATGTGAAATAGAGAAGAACAACTAAGAAAAGGAATTGTTTTTTTTTCATAAGGGAATAACCGGATCATTGCTTTGGACAAAAACTTTTTAGACTGCAAAGGACTGCTTTTACAAAACCTTAGATCAAGCTTTAAATATAAAAAATGATAATGCACCTTGTACAGAAAGTTCCACTGAATCAAATGGGAGAGAATTAACATCAACTATATTGATCCAAAATGCACAGGAATCAAAGGGAAAAGTGGACACAAGAGAAGGCGAAATAGAGAAGCACAAGTATCCAAAGACATGGATTTTTCAAAAGCGAATAACTGGAAGATTTGTCTGCAATTCACTCTTTCTGCTGAATTGGATTCTGTTAAGAATCCTTTCATCTAGCATTAAATATAAAGAAGGTAATGCATTGTACCAAAAAAGTTACATTGATGCAAATACGAGTCAATTGGGATCAGCTCTAATATCCCCAACTGCAAAAGAAACAAAGGGAAAACTAGACTCAATAGAATGTGAAGTAGAGAAGCACAAGTAAGAAAAGGAATTGTTTTTTCATAAGGGAATAACTGGAACATTGCTTTGGATAGAAACTTTTTAGCCTGAAAAGGATTGCTGTTTCAAAACCTTTGATCAAGCTTTAAAAATAAAGAAGATAATGAATCATTTACAGAAAGTTCCACTGAATAAAATGGGAGAGGATTAATATCAATTATAAGGATCGAAAGTGCACAGGAATTAAAGGGAAAATGACTCAATACTTGGGGAAATAGAGAACAAGTATCCAAAAGCATGAATTTTTTAAAAGGGAATAACTGGAAGATTTTCTCTTTCCGCTGAATAGGATTCTGTTAAGAATCCTTTGATCCAGCATTAAATATAAAGAAGGTAATGCATTGTACCAAAAAAGTTCCAATGAAGTAAATACGAGAGAACTGGGATCAACTCTATTATCCCAAACTGTAAAAGAAACAATGGGAAAACTAGACTCAATAGAATGTGAAATAGAGAACCAGCAAGAAAAGGAATTGTTTTTTCTTAAGGGAATAACCGGATCATTGCTTTGGACAAAAACTTTTTAGACAGCAAAGGACTGCTTTTACAAAACCTTAGAACAAGCTTTAAATATAAAAAATGATAATGCACCTAATATAGAAAGTTCCACTGAAGCAAATGGGAGAGAATTAACATCAAGTATAATGATCCCAAATGCAAGGGAAACAAATCGAAACCTAGACTAATTGAATCGGTAATAGAAAAGAACAAGTAAGCAAAGGAATGGACTTTGCAAAAGGGAATAACTGGAAGACTGCTTGCACATTCATCCTTTCCGCTGAATAAGAATCCTTTGATACAGCTTTAAGTATAAAGAAAATAATGCATTGTGCACAAAAATTCTATTGACGTAAATACAAGAGAATTGATATCAATTATAATATCCCAAACTGCAAAAGAAACAAAGGGAAAATTAGACTCAATAGAATGTGACATAGAGGAGAACAAGTTAGTAAGTGAATTTTTTCTTCAAAAGGAAATAGCTGGAACATTGCTTTGGAGAAAAACTTTTTAGACTGAAAAGGATTGCTGTTACAGAACCTTTGATCCAGTTATAAATATATTAAGAGGTTAGTGCAACTTTTTCCAAAAGTTCTATTGAAGCAAATGGGAGAGAATTAACATCAATTATAATGATCCAAAATGGAAGGGAAACTAAGGGAAACTTAGACCCAATAGAATGGGAAATGGAGAAGAACAAGTATCCAAAGGAATAGCTTTTCCAAAGGGAATACCTGGACAATTTCTCTGCACATTCACCCTTTCCGCTGAATAGGACTCCTGTTAAGAATGCTTTGATACATCTTTAAATATAAAGAACATAAGGCATTGTGCACAAAAATTCTATTGAAGCAAATGCCAGAGAACTGATATCAACTATAATACCCAAACTACAAAAGAAACAAAGGGAAAATTAGAATCAATAGCATGTGACAGAGAGAAAAACAAGTAAGTAAGGGAATTGTTTTTTCGAAAGGG
The DNA here is from genome assembly GCF_048593235.1 of Sminthopsis crassicaudata. NCBI lineage: Eukaryota > Metazoa > Chordata > Mammalia > Dasyuromorphia > Dasyuridae > Sminthopsis > Sminthopsis crassicaudata. The sequence goes on from NC_133617.1 coordinate 456,644,556, forward strand.
AATAACTGGATCATTTCTTTGGACATAAATTTTATGACTGAAAAGGATTGCTGTTACGAAACCTTTGATCAAGTTTTAATTATAAAGAAGTTAATGCAACTTGTACAGAAAGTTCCACTGAAGCAAATGGGAGAGAATTAACATCAAGTATAACGATCCCAAATGCAAGGGACACAAAGCGACACCTAGACTCAATAGAATGGGTAATAGAGAAGAACAAGTAAGCAAAGGAATGGACTTTTCAAAAGGGAATAACTGGAAGACTGCTCTGCATATTCACCCTTTCAGCTGTATAAGAATCCTTTGATACAGCTTTAAATATAAAGAAGATAATTCATTGTGCACAAAAATTCTATTTTAGCAAATGCCAGAGAATTGATTTCAACTATAATATCCCAAACTGCAAAACAAACAAAGGGAAAATTAGACTCAATACAATGTGACATAGAGGAGAACAAGTAAGTAAGGGAATTATTTCTTCAACAGGAAATAACCGGAACATTGCTTTGGGCAAAAACTTGTTAGACTGAAAAGGATGGCTGTTAAGAAACCTTTGATCAAGCTTTAAATATAAAGAGGTTAATGCAACTTGTACAGAAAGTTCCATTGAAGCAAATGTGAGAGAATTAACATCAAAGGGAAAACTTGGCTACAAAGAAGGGGAAATAGAGAAGAACAGGTATCCAAAGGAATGGATTTTTCAAAAGGGAATAACTGGAAGATTTTTCTGCAATTCACTCTTTCCACTTAATAGGACTCCTGTTAAGAAGCCTTTGATCCAGCTTAAATATAAAGAAGATAATGCATCGTCCACAAAAAGTTTCATTGAAGCAAATATGAGAGAATTGATACCAACTATAATATCCCAAACTGCAAAGGGAACAAAGGGAAAACTAGACTCAATAGAATGTGAAATAGAGAAGAACAAGTTTGAAAAGGAATTGTTTTTTCGAAAGGGAATAACTGGATCATTTCTTTGGATGTAAACTATTTACACTGAAAAAGGATTGCTGTTATGAAACCTTTTATAAAGTTTAAATATAAAGAAGATAATGAATCGTATAGAGAAAGTTCCAGTAAAGAAAATACGAGAGAATTAACATCAAATATCATGATCAAAAATGCACAGGAATCACAGGGAAAACAAGACTCAATCGAATGGTAAATAGAAAAGAACAAGTATCCAAAGACATGGATTTTTCCAAAGGGAATAACTGGAAGATTTCTCTGCAATTCACTCTTTCTGCTAAATAGGATTCCTCTTAAGAATCCTTTGATCCAGCATTAAATATAAAGAAAATAATGCATAGTACAAAAAAGTTCCTTTGAAGCAAATACGAGAGAATTGATATCAACAATAATATCCCAAACTGCAAAAGTAACAAAGGGAAAATTAGACTCAATAGAATGTGAAATAGAGAAGAACAAGTAAGAAAAGGAATTGATATTTCGATAGGACTGGGACACTGATGCATTGTTGGTGGAGTTGTGAAAGAAATCAACCATTCTGGATAATAATCTGGCATTATGCCCCAAAAGTTATCAAAATAAGCATACCCTTTGACCTAGCAGTGTTACTACTGCACTTATATCCCAAGGAAATAATAAAGCCGGGTAAGGGACCTTTATGTGCCAAAATGTTTTTGGCAGCCCTTTTTATAATGGCTAGAAACTGGAAAATGAATGGATGTCCATCAATTGGAGAATAGTTGGGTTAATCAAGGTATATGAATGTTATGGAATATTATTGTTCTATAAGAAATGACCAATAGGAGGAATACAGAGAGGCTTGGAGAGACTTACATCAACTGATGCTGAGTTAAACGAGCAGAACTAGGAGATCATTGTACACTTCAATAATGATACTGTGTGAGGATGTATTCTGATGGAAGTGGATATCTTCAACGTAAAGAAGATCTAATTCAATTCCATTTGATCAATGATGGACAGAATCAGCTACACACAGAAAATGAACACTGGGAAATGAGTGTAAACTGTGAGCATTTTATATCCATTTTTTTTTGTTGTTGTTTTTCTTCCCAGATTATTTTTACCTTCTGAATACAATTCTTCCTTTGCAACAACAACAAAATTCGGTTCTGCACATATATATTGTACCTAGGATATAGTATAAGATATTTAATATGTATGGGAATAGCTCCCATCTAGTTGAGGGAAGGCGTGGAGGGAAGGAGGGGAAAAATTCAGAACAGAAGGGAGTATAATGGATAATGTTGTAAAAAAAATTAACTATGCATATGTACTGTCAAAAATGTTATAATTATAAAATTAATTTAAAAAACAATATGGAAAACAATGTAGAAAAGAGGTTTTTTCCTAGAAAGAAGACCCAGAAAAGATTCTAAAAAATAGTTTTCTGGATTGAGATTTTATTATAGTATCGAAAAATGAATGTTTTCTGGATTGAAGTTTTAGAAAACAATATGGAAAAGGTTGATGCTCCAGAAAAGAATGTAAAAAAGAGGTTTTTTTCTAGAGAGAGGATTTACAAAAAAATCTAGAAAAGAATGTTTTCTGGATTGAGGGTCTAGAATAGGATCTAGAAAAAGAGTTGTTTCTAGAGAGAGTATCCAGAAAAGGATCTAGGAAAGATAGAGGATCCTGAAAAAAATCTAGAAGTGATTGTTTTATGGATTGAGCCTCTGGAAAAGAGTTGTTTCTAGAGATAGGATCCAGAACAGATACTAGAAAAAAATGTTTTCTAAATTGTTGTACTAGAAAAGAATCTAGAAAAGACTTGTTTGTAGAGAGAGGATCCAGAAAAGAATTAGAAAAGAATATATTCTAGATTGAGGCTCTAGAATAGAAAAGACTTTTTTCTAGAGAGAGGATCCAGACAAGATTCTAGAAAAAATGGTTTCCAGACTGAGGTTCTAGAAAAGAATCTAGAAAAGACTGGTTTCTAGAGAGAAGATCTAGAAAAAGAATCTAGAAAAATGTTTTCTAGAATGAGGCTCTAGACAAGAATCTTCAAAAACATTTTTTCAAGAGATATGATCCATAAAAGAATCTAGAAAAGAAAGTTTTCTAGATTCAGGCTCTAGAAAAGAATTGAGAAAAGACTCGTTTCTAAAGATAGAATCAAGAAAACAATCTAGAAAGACTTTTTCTGGAGTGCAGCTATAGAAAAAGATCTAGAAAAGGTTGAAGCTCCAGGAAAGACACGAGCAAAGAATGTTTTCTTGCTTGAAAATCCAGCAAAGGGTCTGAAAAGATAGAAGTTCCAGAAAATAATCTAGATAATTGAAGCTCCATAAAATGATCTAGAAAAGAGTTTTTTCTAGAAAGAAAAAGCTGAAAAGAAGCTAGAAAAAAATTTTCTGAATTGAGGCTCTAGAAAAGATTCTAGCAAAGTTGTTTTTAAAGAGAGGATCCAGAAAAGAAATTTAGAATATTTTTTTTAGATTGAGATTGTAGAAAAGAAACTATAGAAAGGTTGTTTATAGAATGGAAATCCAGAAAAGAATTAGAAAAGTTTTTGTAGCCAGAAAATAATCTAGAAAACAGAGAGGTTTTTTTTTTTTTTTTCCCTGAGGCTCTAGAAAAGATTGAGGCTTCAAAAATAATCTAAAAAGGTTTGGAGGTCTAGAAATGAATCTAGAAAAATATGTTTTCTTGATTGAGGGAATAGAAAAGAATCTAGAAAAAAAGATGTTTAAAGAGAGAGAATCCAGAAAAGAATATAGAAAAGATTGTTTTCTCTATTGAAGCTCTATTTTAGGATCTAGAAAAGAATGTTTTCTGTATTGAGCATTTAGACAACAATATGTAAAAGTAGGTGCTCCAGAAAAGAATGTAGAAAAGAGGATTTTTTCTAGAGAGAGGATTCATTAAAGAATGGAGAAAAAATGTTTTGTTTTGTTTTGTTTTGTTTTTGTTTTTGTTTTTTCTGGATTGAGGCTCTAGAATAGGATCTGGGCAAGAGTTTTTTCTAGAGAGAGTATCCATAAAAGCATCTAGGAAAGACTGAGGATCCAGAAAAAATATGGAAGAGATTATTTTATGGATTGAGGCTCTGGAAAAGAGTTGTTTCTAGAGAGAGGATCCAAATAAGTTCCTAGAAAATATTTTTTCTACATTGAGGCTGTAGAAAAGAATCTAGAAAAAAACATGTTTCTAGAGAGAGGTTCCAGAAAAGATTCTAGAAAAGAATGTTTTCTAGATTGGTGTCCTAGAAAAGATTTATTTCTAGGGGTAAAATCTAGAAAAGAAACTAGAAAAATGTTTTCTAAAATGAGGCTCTAGAAAAGAATGTAGAAAAACATTGTTTCAAGAGAGATGATCCGTAAAAGAATCTAGAAAAGAACGATTTTTAGATTGTGGCTCTAGAGCAAAATCTAGAAAAGACTTCTTTATAAAGACAAAATCAAGAAAAGAAACAAGAAAAGTCTTTTGATAGATTGAGGCTATAGAAAAGGATCTAGAAAAGGTTGAAGTCCAGGAAAGACGCTAGTAAAAAATGTTTTCTGGCTTTACAATCCAGAAAAAGATCTGAAAAGACTGAAGTTCCAGAAAATAATCTAGAAAAGATTGAGGCTCCAGAAAATGATTCAGAAAAGTTTTTTTTTTTTTTTTTTTTTTTTTTTTTTTTTTTTTTTCTAGAGAGACGAATGAGAAAAAAAGCTAGAAAAAAATTTCTTCATTAGGCTCTGGAAAAGTTTCTAGCAAAGCTCTTTTTCGAGAGATGATCCAGAAAAAAAATCTAAAAAATTTAGAAAATATAGTGAATCCATAGAAGAATTTCAAAGAGAATGTTTTCTAGAGAGAGGATCGAGAAAAAATACTAGAACATTTTTTTTAACTGAGGCTGTAAAAAAGAAACTATATAAGGGTTGTTTATAAAAAGAGATTGAGAAAAAAATTTAGAAAGATTGAGGTACAGAAAATAATCTAGAAAACAGTGAGGGTTTTTTGTTTATTGAGGCTGTAGACATAATTGAGGCTCCAAAAATTATCTAGAAAAGTTTGGGGGTCTAGAAGTGAACTAGAAAAAAATGTTTTCTTGATTGAGGCTCTAGAAAAGAATCAAGAAAAAGGATGTTTCGAGAGAGAGGATACAGAAAGGAATGTAGAAAAGATTGTTTTCTGAATTAAGGCTTTATTATAGGATCTAGAAAAGAATGTTTTTTGGATTGAGGCACTGGAAAAGAATCGACAAAAGACTAGTTTCTAGAGAGACGATCCAGAAAAGAATGGAGAAAAGAATATATTCTAGATTCAGGCTCTAGAAAAGGATCTAGAAAAGAATTGTTTCTAGGGACAGGATCTAGCAGAGATTCTAAAAAAGAATGTTTTCTAGGCTGAGGTTCTAGAAAATAATCCAGAAAAGGCTGGTTTCTAGAAAGAAGATATAGAAAAGAATCTATTAAAATGATTACTGGAAGGAGGCTGTAGAAAAGAATCTAGAAAATCATTGTTTCAAAATAGATGATCCATCAAAGAATCTAGAAAAGAATGTTTTCTAAATTGAGATTCCAGAAAATAATCTAGAAAAAACTTTTTCTAAAGATAGAATCGAGAAAAGCATCTAGAAAAGACATCTTCTGCATTACAGTTATAGAAAAGGATCTAGAAAAGGTTGAAGGTCCAGGAAAGACGCTAGTAAAGAATGTTTTCTGGCTTGAAAATCCAGAAAAGGATCTGAAAAGATTGAAGTTCCAGAAAATAATCTAGAAAAGATTGAGGCTTCAGAAAATGATCTAGGAAAGAGTTTTTTCTAGAGAGACACAGCAGAATAGAAGCTGTAAAAAATTTTCTGAATTGAGGCTCTAGAAAAGATTCTAGCAGAGTTGTTTTTAGAGAGAGGATCCAGGAAAAAAAAATCTAGAAAAATTTGAGAATCCATTAAAGAATCTAGAAAAGAATGTTTTCTAGGGAGAGGATCCAGAAAAAATCTGGAATAATTTTTTTTAGATTGAGGCTGTAGAAAAGAAACTATACAAGGATCGTTTATAGAAAGCAGATGCAGAAAAGGATTTAGAAAAGGATCCAGAGGAGAGGATCCAGAAAATAATCTAGAAAACAGTGAGGGTTATTTTATTGAGGCTCTAGAAAACACTGAGGCTCCAAATAAAATCTAGGATGGTTTGGGGGACTACAAATGAATCTAGAAAAAAAATGTTTTCTTGATTGAAGTTCTGGAAAAGAAATCTAGAAAAAAAAAGATATTTCTAGAGAGAGGATGCAGAAAAAAATGTGGAAAAGATTGTTTTCTAAATTGAGGTGCTATTATAGGATCTAAAAAAGAATGTTTTCTGGATTGAGGATTTAGACAACAATATAGAAAAGACTGATGCACCAGAAAAGAATATAGAAAAGAGGGTTTTTTTTTTTCCTAGAGAGAGGATTCATAAAATAATCTAGAAAAGATTGTTTTTCTGGATTGAGGCTCTAGAATAGGAACTAGAAAAGAGTTATTTCTAGAGAGAGTATCCAAAAAAGGTTCTAGAAAATATCGAGGATTCAGAAAAAAATCTAGAAGAGATTGTTTTATGGATTGGGGCTCTGGAAAAGGGTAGTTTCTAGAGATAGGATCCAAGAAAGACCCTAGAAAAGAATGTTTTCTAGATTGAGGGTCTAGAAAAGGACTTAGAAAAGAATTTTTTTCTAGAGAGGGGATCCAGAAAAGATTCTAGAATAGATTATTTTCTAGATTGGGGTTCTAGAATAGAATCTAGAAAAGATTTCTTTCTAAAGGAAGAATCCAGAAAAAAAATCTAGAAAAGACTTTTTCTCGATTACAGTTATAGAAAAGGATCAAGAAAAGGTTGAAGATCCACAAAAGATGCTAGCAAAAAATGTTTTCTGGCTTGAAAATCCCGAAAAGAATTTGAAAAGATTGAAGTTCCAGAAAATAATCTAGAAAAGAGTTTTTTCTAGAGAGACAAAGCAGAAAAGAAGCTAGAAAAAATTTTCTGAATTGAGACCCTAGAAAAGATTCTAGCACTGTTGTTTTTTAGAGAGAGGATCCAGAAAAAAAATCTAGAAAATATTGAGAATCCATAAAAGAATCTAGAAAAGAATGCTTTCTAGAGAGAGTATCCAGAAAAATAATCTAGAAGAATTTTTTTAATTGACGCTATAGAAAAGAAACTATACAAGAGTCGTTTATACAGAGCAGATCCAGAAAAGAATTTAGAAAAGATTGAGGAACCAGAAAATAATCTAGAAAACACTGAGTGTTATTTTATTGTGGCGCTAGAAAAGATTGAAGCTTCAAAATAATCTAGAAAGGTGTGGGCATCTAGAAATGAATCTACAAAAAAATGTTTTCTTGATTGAGCCTCAAGGAAAGAATCTAGAAAAAAGATGTTTATAGAGGGAGCATCCAGAAAACAATATAGAAAATATCGTTTTCTGGACTAAGGCTCTATTATAGGATCTGGAAAAGACTCTTTTCTGGATTGAGGCTTTAGACAACAATATAGAAAATGTTGATGCTCCAGAAAAGAATGCAGAAAAGAGGTTTTTTTCTAGAGATAGGATTCATAAAAGAATCTAAAAAAGAATGTTTTTTTCTGAATTGAGGCTCAAGGATAGAACCTAAAAAATAGTTGTTTCTGGAGAGAGGATCCAGAAAAAAAGCAGAAAGGGATATTTTCTAGATTTAGGCAATAGAAAAAAAAATCTAGAAAAAATTATTCTGTAGAGAGAGGATCCAAGAAGTGATTCTAGAAAGGAATGTTTTCTACACTGAACTTCTAGAAAATAATCTAGAAAAGTCTGGTTTCTAGAGGGAAGATCGAGAAAATAATCTAGAAAAGTGTTTTCTAGACTGAGGCTGCAGAAAAGAATCTAGAAAAACATGATTTCAAGAGAGATGATGCATAAAAGAATCTAGAAAGTAACGCTTTCTAGAATGAGACTCTAGAAAATAATCTAGAAAACACGTTTCTAAAGATAGAATCCAGAAAAGAATCTAGAAAACTCTTTTGTTAGATTGCACCCACAGAAAAGGGTTTAGAAAAGGTTGAAGCTCCAGGAAAGACGCTAGTAAAGAATGTTTTCTTGCTTAAAAATCCAGAAAAGTATCTGAAAAGATTGAAGTTCCAGAAAATGATCAAGAAAAGATTGAGGCTTCCAAAAATTATCATGGATAGGCCAAGTGAATATAATAAAGATGACAATACTCCCCAAACTAATCTATTTATTTAGTGCTATCCCAATCAGACTCCCAAGAAACTATTTTAATGACCTAGAAAAAATAACAACAAAATTCATATAGAAGAATAAAAGGTCGAGAATTTCAAGGGAATTAATGAAAAAAAAGTCAGATGAAGGTGGTCTAGGTGAACCTGATCTAAAGCTATATTATATAGCAGCAGTCACCAAAACTATTTGGTATTGGCTAAGAAATAGACCAGTCGATCAGTGGAACAGATTAAGTACAAAGGACAAAAAAGGGTACAACTATAGTAATCTAGTGTTTGACAAACCCAAAGATACCAACATTTCGCATAAAAATTCATTATTTGAAAAAAACTGTTGGGAAAACTGGAAATTAGTATTGCAGAAATTAGATATGGACCCACACTTAACACCATATACCAAGATAAGATTAAAATGGGCCCATGATTTAGGCATAAAGAATGAGACCATAAATAGATTACAGGAACAGAGGATAGTCTACCTCTCAGACCTGTGGAGGAGGAAGGAATTTATGACCAGAAGAGAACTAGAGATCATTATTGATCACAAAATAGAAGAAGATTTTGATTACATCAAACTAAAAGGTTTCTGTACAAACAAAACTAATGCAAACAAGATTAGAAGGGAAGTAACAAATTTGTTAAATATTTTTATAGCTAAAGGTTCTGATAAAGGCCTCATTTCCAAAATATATAGAGAACTGACCCTAATTTATAAGAAATCAAACCATTCTCCAATTGATAAATGGTCAAAGGATATGAACAGAGAATTCTCAGATGATGAAATTGAAACTATATCCACTCATATGAAAGTGCGTCCCAAATCACTACTGATCAGAGAAATGCAAATTAAGACAACTCTGAGATACCACTACACACCTCTCAGATTGGCTAAGATGACAGGAACAAATAATGATGAATGCTGGAGGGGACGTGGGAAAACTGGGACACTAATGCATTGTTGGTGGAGTTGTGAAACAATCCGGCCATTCTGGAGAGCAATTTGGAACTATGCCCCAAAAGTTATCAAAGTGTGCATACCCTTTGATCCAACAGTGCTACTACTGGGCTTATATCCCAAAGAAATACTAAAGAGGGGAAAGGGACCTGTATGTGCCAAAATGTTTGTGGCAGCTCTTTTCGTAGTGGCTAGAAACTGGAAAATGAATGCATGTCCATCAATTGGAGAATGGTTGGGTAAATTATGGTATATGATCTGTAAGAAATGACCAGCAGGATGAATTCAGAAAGGTTTGGAGAGACTTACATGAACTGATGCTGAGTGAAATGAGCAGAACCAGAAGATCACTATACACTTCAACAACAATACTGTATGAAGATATATTCTGATGGAAGTGGATATCTTCAACATAAAGAAGATCCAACTCACTTCCAGTTGATCAATGATGGACAGAAACAGCTACACCCAAAGAAGGATCACTAGGAATTTAATGTAAACTGTTTGCACTATTGTCTTTCTACCCAGGTTACTTATACCTTTGGAATCCAATTCTTAACGTGCAACAAGAAAATTGGATTCACACACATATATTGTATCTAGGTTATACTGTAACACATGTAAAATGTATGGGATTGCCTGTCATCTAGGGGAGGAAGTAGACGGAGGGAGGGGAAAATTTGGAAACATGAATACAAGGGATAATGTTATTAAAAAAATTGCTCATGCATATGTACTGTCAAAAAATTTATAATTACAAAATTAATTTAAAAAATTAAAAATAAAAAAATAAATTGGATGAGGGTAAGGAAAGGATCATAATTATATCTGTACATAGAAACCATTCAATAAATGGTTGTTGAATGAATGATTAAAAAATTAATAAGGTAAATCAAATGGCTAAATGTCACTTTAAATTCATTGATACTTTAGTAATTAAGATTTTGAATTTAAATAAATCTTCTGTTCACATTCTGGCCATACGCATCTACTCCAACATCACCTTTAGACAAAGCGGACAGCATAGAAACCATGACTGAATTTTTAAGCATCCAGACAAATTGTTTTTTTTTTTTCCCTCTAAATTAATAGCATATTGTAGCATATCTCCAATTTCATTATTCCAGCCTTAGGCTGATATCCTCAGGTCAAACATCCAATAATTAAGAAATAAGTGGAATGTTATTACTGCACAGGAAACTAAATTAGTGATTATTTGAAAGTTTGGTTCCAGCCCCTCTCCTAGACTGCCCTGTTTCCATAAATATTGATGATCTCCCTTCTTCCCCAACTCCAACACACCTATGGAACTTAACATAGTTCTTACTCAAATCTCTAACTAGGAGGTTGAAAAAGAAACTCGCAAAATTAAACATAGTATTAGAAAATTTTAGCAGTCTTTTTTTGGTTTGTTTCATACACTTAATTATGTGATATTATTTTGGGTATTCTCTATGTTACATAATGTAGTTGGAAAAGGATATGCTAAAGTGTATTATTAATAGACAATAAATGGTTAAATTGTAACCATCATATGTACTTTTATATAGTAAAAATTTGATTTCAAATTAGGAAAAATGGAGGGGAAGGACAATTTATGCTCATTTTAGCATAAGAGACTAGTCTGTTTCAAGTTTATTATTATAGACAATAATAAAAATGGCTTGTGGTATATTGTTTGAGGCTTTATAAAAGATTTTCCTTACAATTTCTTCATGAAAGAGGAAATTAAAAGTTTATTTGTCCTTATTTTACTGATAATAGGATCAGTAAAATGGAGCTAAAAGGAATTGTAGAGTTGCTGCAGATCAAATCTCTCATTTTACCACCTAGTAAACTGAGATTTGGAAAAGTTACCAGTTACCTGAGGTCACATAGGAAATAAATGCTGACATGGTTGGAGTTTAAATCCAGAAATTTGGATTCTAAATCTAGCACTCACATCGTTTAAGTAAATTGTTCACTGCCAAAATAGCACAGTCAGTCAGTCAACAAGCATTTATTAAATGACTGCTACATATCAAGCACTGTGCAAAAGGTAAAGGAAATTAATTCCCAATTTAATAGGGAAGACAATAGACAAACAACTATGCACAAACAAGATGTATATACGATAAATAGGAATTAGTGAAAAAGACATAATAGGAGAATCACTGACTACAGCCAGAGCATCTGGTACTTAATTCCCTATGGAACCCTGGACAAGTTACAACCATCTTGGACCTCATCTGTAAAATAAGGAGTCAGCTTCTGCAGTTCCTTCCAGTTTTGAGTCTCTGATCCTAAAACTGAATAGCAACTACCAGAGTCATGAATTTTCATATATGTATCTCAAATTGCCCTTCAATGTGAATTGACTATATTGCTGTGGTTTAAAACAAAGTAATCATTTGTATTAAAAGTCTAAAATTAAGTAAAACTTACAAGTTCAAGTTAAATGAGTGTAGAAGTTGGGGCTGAGGGATAGGTGTGTTTTTAGTAAAAGAAAATATATCACAAAATACTTTAAAATAAATTTACCTTTGTAATTTTGTTCTCTAACACTAGCTTTGTTCTCTAACATGTATACTTGTGTACACACGTATATATACATACACAAACCTCTGCAATTTGGCTTCTATCTCTACCACCACTCTATGGAAAGAGTTCTCTACAAGGTTACAAATTATTTTCTTATTGCTAAATCCATTTTTTTTAATCCTCCTCAATGACATTGAAAGGTATCATACTATGGACACCCTTTTTCAACTTGATACACATCTGCTCCCTTGATCTTACTCTTTTAGGATCTCCCTACTTCTCTGACTATTCCTCTATCTTTTCCTTTCTCCTCACTTCCCACTTAAACATGGGTATTTTCTCACTATCCTGTTCATGTACCTTTTCTCTTATCTCTTTACTCTCTTCCCTTTAGTCATTTCATCCATGCCTATCAATCCAATTATTAACTCTAAGCAGATAGCTTCCAAATCTATATCTCCATATCTACATCTTTCTATATCTCTATTCCTATATTCACAATCACCAGAATATTTTGTTGGTATTTCAGACTCAATTTATCTAGACCTATATTCACCATCTTCCTCCTTAAACTTTCCTTTCACAACTTACCTAATTAATCCTAATTAGGAATTATTTTTGACTTTTCCCTTTATCTTATCCCATACATTTAATCAATTGATAAATTGCCAAGACACCATCCTCCTTCCCACTTGAACTGCGACTGCCTTAGTTCAGATTCTCACATATTTTCACTTGTCAGTAGCCTCTTAACTGATTTTCTTGTCTTTGGCTCACCCCCTCCTATCATTAACATTGCTGTATCTTCTCTATTCATTGTTAAAAATCATATAAATTGACTTGAAAACGTTTTGTTTCACCCCCTTACCTATTTAATTAAGTATGAATAGGACCTGATCCTGGTATGGAGGCCCCAATAAGCTAGCTTGAATTTATCCAAGGTTACTACTCTTCTTATTTTCTAAGCCCCCATTCTCATCCTGTTATCTTCCAACTCTGTGCCTTTGATCATTCTGTTCTCTAAATCTGAAAAATTATCTTCTATTTTCTTTCTCCATTTATTGATGTCCTCTTCTTTTAAAGCTTGACTCAGATTACTTACTTTATAGAGCTGTTCATGGACATCTTCCAATTCTAGGTAAAAGAAGTCTCCACCTGCCTGAATTTCTCAAATCATTTTGCCTAAACTTCTTTATACTTACCTGTCTCTTCCTTCAAAGTTATTTAGAATATATATTCTCTTCACTTCCCAAACTCTCCTTCCCTTATTACTTTTTAAGTCTTTGAAAATAGAGCCTTAAATATTTTATATATACATTACAAAGAGGTAAAAATTAGGCTTGGAACAAAACAATCTCTTAACAATTAGAGCTAAAAGGCCCCCTAAGTTTCAATAATAGACAAGCAAAGAATCAGAATGCATATATACCCATACATGAACTCTGGGAGTTCTCATCTCAACATCTACTCACACAGGGGAGTTTAGTCCCTCAGGAGCACATCTCAAGATTTTAAAAGTATCCTTGAAGGATTGGGGTATATTTCCAATATCAGTTTCCTCTTTCTTCATCTTTCTTATATCATTGATTAATTTAGTGATTAGTGCCCTGGTATGCTTTAATCAATTAACATTAATTAAGTTTTTGCAAAATAATTTGTATTGAAAAGGCATAGCAAGAACTAAAGTATAAACAATTCTTTCAAATACCAATGAGTCACCACCTCAGTATATGGGAAATATAACTCAAACTTTTCAAATTGTCTTGCAAATACAGCAAAACCAATGGAAAAAAAAACAAAAACTGATGTCTTACTGAAGCAGACCACAGAATTCTTGATGTTAATCTATTGCTGGACTGGGTCAAACAGGTCCCTCCTCCAGGCCTCAATGGTGTAGAGTTTTCAAACTCTGGCATGGACACCAGTTCTCAAACTTCCAGTCTCAAAATTTGCCAAGTCTCAGCTATCTCCAATATTTCTTCAGGCAAAAAAAAAAAATAGCCTTACACAACAGATAGAAATACCAGTAAAGCCATGTGTTCATCATTCCATTTTAATCATGGAAAAGGTATATTTTGGTCCTCTTCTTCCCCAGATTTTACAAAAGTTATTGCTCCCTTACACAAATGTAACTAAGAAGTTAACAGCTGAGTGGGAATCTTTTTTACACATATCCAATTTCATCCTAGAAACTAATCAAAAAGGACCTTCAGTGAATGGATCCAATACATGCTCCAAAATATTCAATGAGAGATTGTATCAAGCCTTGATACAATCCAAGCACTCTGCACAGGCTCATAAGGATTGTTTTCTCATTGGCCAATCACACAAATATGAGAAATAACATTCAACAGCCATTCAATATGAAGGAAATTTGTCTATTTCCTCAAGTAACTTAAAGTGTAAGTAATATGATTTATGTGTATAAAGCCTTATTAGCTCGTCCCCCAAAGTAAACCAGAACAGAATTTTAACCACACTCCTTCTTACAATCAGAGAACCAGAGAGAATATTTGATGGATATGTGTTAAAGAGTTCTAAAGCAGACCTATCTAATTTAAACTTATTAATGCTCTGTGCAAATACAACCCAACCCTGAGTAAATTCAAAGAGAGAAACAGGGAGAGGGACAGAAAAGAAGAAACATACTTCCTGTTCCAATAAACCATGCTCTAAACAAACAGTCCAAAACCCAATTTATGTGGTTTTATTAGCAACAAAATGTTCTGGTTGGAGTAAGAGTAGTCGGTAGTGTTTTGTTCATGTTTTTAAAGACTGTTTTTGTATATGCTTCAGTTTTGCAGTCATTCATACTAAATTTCTGTGAAATTCGAACTTTGAAAGTGTTAAATGGAGAATGTCCTGTATTCATAGGGGATAAAATTCTTCAGTAACTCAGCTTGAAATAATTCTAGAATATGACTTCAAATTCAAAAGAGTAGCATGACACAATGACACTGGCCTTCAATTTAGAATCATAAGATTTGGGTTCACTTTTGATTCTGGTCCCTATTAGATGAGGGACCTGAGGTAAGTTCACTTTCCTTCAGAAATTCAGTTTCTTCATTTGTAAAACAGGGAACAGACTAGATGGCTTCTAACAGCTCTTCCAGCACTAAATATTTTATATTTTGAGGAATTTATACACATACTTTTCCCCATACTTTTTGAGAATTTTATACACAATCATCAGAATTCAACCAAGCCTCCTGAGGTGGTTTATTATCTCACTCTAGGGCATTATACTGCTGTAAATTTATATATAGCACTTGCAATTCTCCAAAATATTTCTATACAAGTTATATCCTATATCTCTTGTTATGATGCATGTGAAAAAATCTCACGAAGTTGATCAGAGAGATATTTTCTCTTCTTCTCCTCTATCCTTGACTATCCTTGATGAAGACATGGACCCAAAGTGATTAACTCGTGCAAGACTACACTGCAAGGCACTATCAAGAGCTGGGAATGGAACCCATATCTCTAAATTATTCCCAGTCTAATTCTCTTTCTGCTCTTACATGCTATTTATACCAATGTTGTCTCATCACATTAAGCAAATTATTTCAGGATGTTGAGATCCTTGATTGTTACCCAGAGTCCATGAAGAAGGACTACTGAGCATTTTAGACTAAGAAACATGTGTGGCTATTGCCAGAGAGGAGAGAGATATATATTTTGAAGAGAAATAAACTGCTTGCCTCCAAAAAATTATACTATGGCTCCAGGGATACCATCAGGCAAGATATATTTTTACTAAGATTCAAGAGGAGAAGAGAGAAGTAGTTTTTTGCTTGCTGAGGACTACCAATTTTTTTTTAATCTGATAATCACAATAGAGAGGTCCATTGTCTTCCTTGGGAAGAATCAAAAATATGAAATAGAAACTTCTAAGACTTGTCAGAATAGATGATTAGTCTCTGTTTCTAATGATTTAGAAGGGCATAAATTATACTTACACAAAGAATTTAGGATCCATTACTAAAGATTAGGACATTTGAGTCAGTCAGTGGAAGACTTTAGGCACACAAGGGGTGTTTTCATCACATTGCCCATCAGAAATAAGGACTTTAGAAAAGAAAAACAGATATGCAAAGTGAATATCTGATTTAAGAAAAATATGCATTTCATAATGCAGCCCAAATTCAAGTTAGATTTTTGGCTGACATATTTCACTATTGGTATATATTAAGCTAATGTTTTCAGTCAACTAAATTTCCACAATTTTTTTTCAGATTTCCTGCTGTCTAGCCATGTTTTCATCATCTTATACTTGTGAAGCTGACTTTCTTATTCAAATGTAAGACTTAATATTTTTTCCTGTTAAGCTTAATCTTAATATTATACATTGGGATATTGGAGTACTGGGGAGTTGTTCCTAATTTTTTTTTGATTTATCATTTTTAAAAATTGATTCTTTTTGAATCTAAATACTGCCACCCAACATTAGCTGCTAGGAATATTGGCCTTTTGCTAGCTAGGGTCTAGCTAACAAAAATGATATCATGCCGCTATTAATTGACCATTATACATCCTGGGAAGTTCCAATGTACTCAGTAACTGATTTTGTCATCTTCATTTTAGTAATGAATGCAAGGCTTCTCTGCTCAAAATCAGTTCAGCAAACAAGCTAATCCAGGTATTTAGATTAGCAAATTTTCCTAATTACAATATGGAAGATAAGGCCATAGGGATCATGGAACAGGCCATCTGCTGATTGATTCTTCCTAAGGCCCCCATTCCACTTGGTCCTTGTGTATCTATTCAGCACCAATAACCATATAACTAGACATAAAGGCAGAGACCTTGAGTTCTGTACTTTCCTCAATCAAGGTACATATACTACTGTACTTCTCTGACATTGCTGTGATTGTGGAACTGAAGGACCAAGGAACTATATGCATTCATGTCTGTGAATAGTCAACTGACTGAGTTGTGATTCTTGAGTGCTTATGTTCCTTCTTGGTATTTCACCCATTATCTCCTCAAAGTGAGCCTTTCAAACTTTATGTCATCCACAAATTTGATAAGCATGCCATCTATACCTTTAACTAAATCATTGAGAGATAATGTGTTTATTAAGCATTTACCATGTGACAGTTTCTGGGAATACAAATTTAACTTAAATTAAAAAAAAAAACTCTCCCAACTCTCCAGAATGTTACAGATGAATAAGGGAAAATAACATGTAAAGAGGTACTATTATATGGAGAGGCAAAGTCAAGGGTGGAGCCAAGAGATAGGTGAGCATATTAAGACCTGGACCAGTCAAGAAATACTGGTCTTAGGAATTTGGCAATGGGGAAGACTGAAGAGTCAGAAACATCTTCATGATGAGAGATTGGTGTGAATATAGAATAGACTGGATAGTCAGGAATAGAGTCAGAAAAAGGGTGATCAGGTTGAAGAGATGATAAATAAAACTAGACCAACTAGATACCCTGAAGCAGTCTACTGAAGCCCTTCCTTTAAGTGAAGTTGAACCATTTATGACTAGTCTTAGTAGAAGTCATTTAACCAATTTTGAATCAATTTATTTATATTGACATCTAACCCAAAGTTTCTTAAACTATGGATCATATAATTGAATGTTGGGGTCATGATAAGTTTGGCAACAGTCAAATATTTCATCAAGATTTAATTCTTTGTGTTTAAAAATAAAAGTAAAGTGAATCATCTCATTAGTATGCAAATTTTATTTTGTCTTTAATAAATGGTAAAATTATATATATATATATATGTATATATATATATATACATATATATAGATATAGATATAGATATAGATATATATATATATATATATATATATATATATACTAAAGAATTGTTTTTAAATAGATTTGTTTGTGATTTATTGTCCACAAATGTATAATTTGCATACCTATTTTATATTCTTATGTACCTGGAGTTGTGTAAAAATTTCTTGGGTGAAAAGGGATTGTGAATAGAAAAAACTTAAGACCTGCTCTAGTCCTTATCTCTACATCTTGTCTATATTACAGGCAGGAAGATCTTGAATTAGCCATCCTGGAGACATCTAATATACATTGACTCTTCCTCAAATACCTACCCTAATCACTCAGTTTGTCAGCTTACTCACTTCCCATGAGTTACTCCTCCACCCCATCTCAGCTACACACAAAGACTCTTGCACTTTTCATTATCCACAAATGCATCACCTTCATGTTCCAGAGCCCTGAGATATCTTTATCTGACTATAATTTATTGGCTTTCTACCCTTGCTTTGCTTTCCCTTACCAAACCCAACCCTTTATCCATACCATACCATATCCAATCCCTTAACCCTTTCATTTTATCCTAGGCTATCTCCCCTGCACTAACTTTTCTTCCCCCCAACTCTACATCTTGGTGATCAGCTCAAATATTATTATAATATCAATTACATCTTGTCTCACTTTTGGATGACTCCCATCTTCTATCTGCCATCTTCGTTCTTGAGTATGTTACCAAATGCCAGGGGAGAAAAATCACACAGTTCTGTGTCAATTTTAATTTGTTATATAACCTTAACTGGATCCTCACTGCCACTAGGTTATTCTGCTACACATCAGTTCACTATGCTACTCTTCACGGTAGTTCTTCCAAACCGTTTTTTCCTTCCTCAAAATATAATAGTTTCCCTTCCTGACAATCTCTCAACTGAAGAGCTTGTCTCAGAACAATTGAGACCATTCACCATGAGTTCCTTCCTCTCCCATTTTCCTTTTTTGTATCACTCCTCTTTCTTCTTCAGTTTTTCCTTATATGAAGAAGTGGCTCTGCTTCTTACTAAGACCCACCTACTTCTAGCAATCCCATTCCATTCTATCTCCAAATCCAATTTTTATTAACACTCCTTTTTAACCTCTCTAAAGCCTTTCACACTATTGATCACCCTCTTCTCCTCTTCTTTCTTTTTTTCCCTTTTTTTAGGTCCTTTTTTAGGACCTCCTTCTTTCCTGGTTTTTCTCTTACCTCTCAGACCATTCTTTCTCAGTTTTCTTTGGTAGATTCTAATCCAGGTCATGACCTCTAACCAAAGGTGTCCCTCAGACTCCTCTTCTCTTGTTTTTCTATACTACTTCACCTGATTATCAGCTCCCATGGATTTAATTATCATCACTATGCTGATGTTCCTCAAATCTTTATATTATTTTCCATAAATCTCTGCTGACTACCAATCTTGAATCTCTAATGGCCTTTCAGACATCTCAAAATGGATGTTCAGAAGACAACTCAAATTCAACATGTCCAAAAGTGAACTCATTCTCTTACCTCTAAACCAGACCCCTGCCCTAACTCCCCTATTTTTGTTAAAAGCAATTTCTGTGAAGAGCTCCCATTTCCTCAGATTTGTAACACGGGTATCTTCCTCCATATTATGTATTTCTCACCCTTCATATCCAATCTATTGCTAAGGCCTATCAATTTCAATTCTCAATATCTCTCAAATTTTTCTCTCCTTTGATATTACTATCACCATTGTGTAGGTTAGACTGTAGTGATAATCTGCTAGTGGGTCTATTTTTCTCAAGTTTCTTCCTGTAGCCAATTAGCATTGATCCAGCTACCAAAGTACTTTTCTTAAAGTACATGTCTCCTTCCATTCACTTTCCCATTCAAGCAATTTCAGTGACTCTTTAATACTTACTGGAAAAAATACAAAACCCTCTGTCATTCAAAATATTTTAAAACCAGCTTTCCCACCCTTCAAACCAACCTTTCTAATTTTCTCACAGGTTAGACACCCCCACATACTTTTGACCCACTGGCATTGATCTCTTTGATGCTTCACAAACAAGCTATTCCATCTCTTGGCTCTGAGCATTTTCTTGGCGATACTTAGAACACTCTCTCTCTTCATCTCTGCCTACTGACTTCCCTGGCTTCCTCCAAGTATCAACTAAAATTTCATTTACAGGAAACTTTTCTTAATCCCTCTCAATTCCAGAGCCTTCCCTCTCATATTCATTTCCTATTTCTTCTGTATGTAGCTTGTTTTTACATATTTGTCTTCTTCTTTAGATTGTGAACCCTTGAGGACAAGAATTGTCTTTAACCTTCTTGTGTATCCTCCATGTTTAGCATAGTGCCTGGCATGGCAGAGGCACTTAATAAAGATTTATAAACTGACTCTCATCTCAAACTCAATATATCTAAAATAGAATTATTTTCCCACAAACCCACCCCTCTTCCCAATTTCCCTATTAGCCAAGATTCAGGGCCACAACCTGATATCATCCTTCATTCCTTTCACCACATATATCCTGTATTTGTCAAATCTTGTCATTCCTAGCTTCATTGAATCTCTCATATACATCCTCTCCCTTTCTACTCACACAGCCAACATCTTATTTCAGACTTATAGTATTATTTGCATAGACTAGAGCAATAACTAATCTCTTAATTAGGTTTCCTGCCTCATGACTGTCTGATCCATCCTCTCTTCACAAATGACAAAGTGATTTTCCAAAAACAAAGGTCTGACTATGTTATTCCACTATTCAATAAACTGCAATGGCTTTCCATTACCTCTAGCAGCTAACATAAACTCTCCTGTTGATATGTAAAGCTCTTCACCACCTGACCCCAATCTATCTTTACAACCGTGTTACACATTACTTTCCATACTACAGTCCAGCCAAACTGTTCTCCCTATTTTTCCTCACACATCTTAGTGCCTTTGTCCTCATTCTACATCCTTTTTTTCTCATATTTCTCCCTAAGAATCCTTTGGTTCCTTTACAATTCAGTTCAGTTCATCCAAAACTTTCTATATGACATTGTTCCTGATTTCAAATAAAGTAACTAGGGGTCAAATGGATGGAGCATTGGACATAGAGCAAGACCTAAGTTCAAATCCAGATTTAGACACTAGTGGTAAGACCATAAGTTTTCTCATCTATAAAATGAAGATAATAGTTTCTAATTCCTAAGTCTCAAGTATGTAAAGAGATATTTGTAAAATACTTTGCAAATTTTAAGACAACATATGATTAATATTTCCTGATTGACATCTAAGTCTTGCCCACTAATCATGGTTGCCCCTCAAGACTCTGTCATGACTCTTTCCCAGCCCATTTTGTTTTTCTTTTTCTAGCAGAATGGTACTTCTCTTATTTTATGCAACTGAGGACAGACCACAAGATGATCAAAGAAAAGATGTTTTCAGTCAGCACAATACATTATTATTATCCTTACCTTTTTTCTGCATCACAACGTTTTCATTCAGGGTTTTGGATGCCATTGCCTTGCTCTCTTGTGCAGAGCCCATTGATATCTCACTCTTTGCTCAGCCAAAGTGGTTGCAGTTGAATGATAAGGCATTTCATTTCTGTGGGAGTTGACAATCCCACCTGCACCACACACACAGTTGTTTCTATGAAAGGAAAATTGGAATTGAATAAACCCAGTGCTCCCGAATGGTGGCAAGGCCAAATCTCATTTACACACTCTGTCAACACAGTTTCTTTCCATTCTTGGGTGGATTTTTAGTTATTCATATGATAGGTTCATAGCCATCCATCTGCTCATACTCAAAATCTTTGCAGCTTAGTAAAACTTCCAAGTGCATTCCCTACAGAAGGATGAAAGCCCAGTAGAAACTCTGTGTCCCAATGAGACATAGACTGTTTTCATGAAAGTTGGTATTTCAATGAATATTTAAGAGAGGAGGTAGGATCAGGGTAGGCAATTATTCCATTCCTTTAAAGTTATAAGAAGACACTAATTCCAGTTACCTTTGAATCAATCAGTTGAAAGTGTGATCTAAGTGTAAACAGGGTTTGTTAAGTCAATTTAAACTATTTGAATTGGTTTATGGAATTGGCCACAAGCAACAAGTCCTTTCTAAAACAGCTATCCAGTTTTTGTTTTGAAGTTTGTTTTTGTTTTGTTTTGTTCATGGTAAATTAAAGATTTTTTAGCTAAAGCCTCTGAAAAGGAATAATTGGAGTGGAGAGGTCTATGCCATAGGTCTCAGCTTCCTCTGCCCTTGTCTAGAAAAGAACTATGGACTTTAGAAGACCAAGGAATTACAATTTTTCCAAATTAGCATTGCATCAAAATTCCTGGAGGAATCACATTCTGTAAGGTCTGTATTGCAATCCTAAGATAAATTAGGAAAGGCAGGTTCAAGATTCCACAAAAATTCCAACCAAAAAACTGAATTCAGCATACCTAAGTAAAACATGTTGATAATTGAGCAAAAGGACTTCTCAGATTTGTGAGCCATATCTTTACCACATGTGTTCTAAGCTCAAGACCACTCTCCTTTTGACTTTATACATATTTGTGGAAAAGACTTTGGAATGGTTAGTTTGTTACAACTGATCTGCTATAATACCTTAGTAAGTGACCTTTACAAAAATCTAACTAATTAGCTGATATCCATATATCAATGATTTATAGGAGCCATTAGGAGCTCATGAACTAAAATAACATTAAAAATAGATATGCCTAATTTTTCAGGGCTATTCCTAAAACTATGAGGGGATATTTGGCAATCTGATCTCTGGAAATAAGACCTGACAGTGTGGATGGAAATTTTTTTATTAAACCTTTTTAATTTTCAAAACATATATATGGATAATTTTTCAACATTAACCCTTGCAAAATCTTGTGTTCCAATTCCCCTCTCTTCCCCCATCCCCTCCCCTTATTTGAAAGTAATTCAATATATGTTACACATGGTAAAAATACATGTTAAATCCAATATATGCATACATATTTATATAATTATCTTGATATGTCATTGGATCTGACCTTGATCATCTCATAGTTGAAGAAAGCAACGTCCATCAGAATTGATCATTATATAATATTGTTCTGTTCATTTCACTTAGCGTTAGTTCATGTAAATCCCTCCAGGCCTCTCTGAAATTATCCTGCTGATAGTTTCTTATATAACAATAATATTCCATAACATTCATATAGCATAATTTATTCAGCTATTCTCCAACTGATGGGTATCGACTCATTTTCCCATTTCTTGACACTACAAAAAAGGACTTCCACAAACATTTTTGCACATCTGGGTTCCTTGCCTTCCTTTAAGATATCTTTGGTATATAAGCCCAGTAAAAACACTTCTGGATCAGAGTATACACATTTTGATAGCCCTTAGGGGATGGTGTGAATGGAAATTTGAGGGAATAGCTTTGGAGCTTATATGTACAAAAAGCATATACTATTTTTACTGTAAAATAGAATGTATCTTCCTATGAAAATAAATTATAATCTAGATAAAAATGGAAATTTTATTTGTTGGCACTGAAGTTTTTAATTCTTTATATAATGTTATATTGCCTATAATATTGAGAGGGTTTAGGAAGTAGTCATTGGCAAATTAAAAAAATATATGTCTCTACCCAATGAGTACCCAAGATGCATGGGTCTTCTTTAAGTTTTCTTGATATGAGAATACCAGCGAAGCATGTGGTTTTTCCAGTCATCCTTTACTATTGCAATATGAGCAACTTTACTTATTTTTTCACTTACACATTTATTTGATAACATCATTCATACTACATCTTTTGTGTAAGTCCTGTCCTATAATGAATCATAGCCTGGTAACATCAAGGAGATCAAAATTGATGTTTGAGTGAATCTTATCTTTGTTGTTGCTGCTTGTACTGTTTTGAAGAGGACCATGGCATCAAGAAAATAATGCTATGACATACAAGTATATTAAATTAAAGTATGACAGGCTTATGCAAGGTCACCAGTCTCACTTTATCCAGAGCCAATATAGAACAGGATAACTACAGATGGCCCTGGATACAGTAAGAAACATTGGTCTCTTTAAGATATTTCTCAGATCTCAGGGTATGACAAGGTAAAGGCCAGTGATTGAGTAAGGATAAGTAAGAAATAAGGGAGAGAATGACCTCTTTTCCCTAGTCAGAAAAAAAAAATCAAGGGAGGAGAAGACCCTTAGAATTCTGGCCAAAACAGAAGAAAATTCACTCTGAGCTAATCAAGGGTCAAACAATGACTAAGTGACTTTTGGCCTGGGACCAATAGTTGTTCAATCAACAAGCACCAAAAATGATTTGGATTTAAGGCATGGTCCTAGCCTATAAACCTCCAAGCTACCTTGGAAGGCTTCAACAATCAAGATTTATATTCCTTATATTTAGAGCACCTAAAGATGAAGTTATAATAGTGAAAAGGGAAGGGAAAGAAGAAGAAAGAGAAGAGAGAAGAGTTGAAGAGAAGAGAAGAGGAAAAAAAATGAACTATGTTGCCCAACTGGCCAGTTTCAGTTGAGTCCCCAGTGGGGCGGCTCCTATTGCTTCTCACAGAAGTTTTTTTTTTTTTTTTTTTTTTCTTGAAAAGGACAATGACTTCAAGGAGGGGATGCCATGGCATTCAAGTGAATTGGATTGAAGTGAGGGAGGCCTGTTTCACTTTCTCTTCCGGAGTCATTTGGGCTCAGTGGCAAGAGATAGATCAGGTGACTGGAAATTGCCCAGATCTATCACTTTATCTTTAACTCTTCAGGAATTGTAATGTTTCATAGTGCTACACATCATCAGAAAAATATTTGTATTCAAAAAATTTAAACTTAGATTGTTTATAATGGGGCCCTTGTATCCAACTTGAATTGAATACATTTTGAGTCTGGACCCTCAGAAATTGCTTCTAAAGATCCATCTTCAAGGCTGTTGTCATTAATAACTTCCATTGGTTTGTTAAATCTGAGTATTCAAACTTTGGTTTCCTAAATGAAAAGATAGGGTATCTGGTTTAATGTGTCCAAGCATTGGGCATTCCCCTCAATTAGAGAACTCATAGTTGGGGCATCTCCACTGGAAAAAGTCTTTTTTATATGAAGCCTTTTCTGATCTGTTCAACTACAGAAAAGGTTGTATTCCTTTAAAAGGGATGTGTGTGTGTGTGTGTGTGTGTGTGTGTATGAACTAGATCTGAGAGTTAGAATTGTTGGTAAAGAAACAAATAAAAAGTATGTTGTAAAATATGAAAAACTATTTCCTTCAGATTTTGAAAAATAAAAATATATTCATGCTGTTTTATACACACAGTAACATAGACAAATGAAGTTCTACCCCATACAAGGAAAGAGGAAAATCAAGATGGTGGAAAAGGAAATTAAAATTTCTCTCTGACAAGTAAATAGAAATTATTATTATCAGGAAAAGAAGGAAGGCCACTGGTGAATGGAGGAAATTAGCACAAGGTCTTTTGATGCTGAGATGGCCTGTAGTTTGGCTTTTGACTCTAAGAAAAGCAGGTTTGTTGAACAATAAAATCCTAGTCAAAGTCATTGAATAAGAATGCATTTTTAAATTGTTCATAACTAAAGATTAATAAAAAACGTATTGAGTTGTACCTAGGTTTAATGTTTTTAAAAGCATTCCACATGGATAAAGTGTTTTAAATGTTCTGTTAGTGATATTTAAACTTATTTATAACAAAGCATTCACCATTGTCACCTAGTGGTAGTGTATATTAATTACAGGTTCAGTTCTTTGGCATACAATCATTTCAAAGTTTATGTTTCTAGACCTAAATTTCTCAGATATCATTAAAGCTTCTCAGAATCTGGGAATATCAAGAATGAAACAAAGTCAGAACTTAGAGCATAGTGCATTTTTTAATTAATAGTACTGTGACCAGGTAAATCAGTCTTATTGGATGAATCAGAAAGCATGTATGGGAAAAGATAAAGGGAAAATAGTAAAATCATTTTGGCTCTCAATTCAATTGATTTTTAGTACAGAAATATTGGAGATGATGGTCCAGAACATTTTGCATCTTTGATACCTGGAAACACCACAGTGGCTATTTCAACCTTTTCTCCTCCTCAAGTCCCAACTTTACCTGCTCCATTTTCACTTTGGGCCAGACTTGACTCTTAATTTACTTAGATGAAAATACTTTATATGAAATCCTTCAATTCTATTCTCCTAATTTTCTATTCCTATCTTTCTTCTCAGGTTTCTTCTCTGCTCATTCTCTCCAGTCTTTGACTAGGTGGCTTTCCTTTTTCTAATCTATGTCCTTGAACCCATCCCTTCCTGTTTCCTCCAAGACTTTGCTCTATTCATAATCTCCCCTTTTCTCTACATTATCAACCTTCTCCTCTCTACTGTGTCCTCCTTAATCAATCAGCAAGCATTTATTTAGAGCCCACTATATACCTGGTATTATGCCCAGCACTAAAATAATAAGAAAAAACTAAGACATCTTAATCTTTATCCCAGTCTTTAGAAGAGAATGATACTAGGAGCTGAACAGATCAGAAAAAACTTCCTTGAAAAAAGCTGGCACCTGAGTTTGTTTTTGTTTTTTATTTTGATGTTTTGTGTTTATTTGTTTGTTTGTTTTTAACTCAGATATTCCAACAGATAATAGTGAGGAGTGAGAACATTCTAGATGTGTTGATAGGCAGTTCAAAGTTACCAGGATTAGTAGTGATGTATGGTATGTGCTCAGGTCACTCCTAATCTAAAAATAAATATCCAACAATACCCTCTAATAGGTCTGTTTCCCAAAGACATCCCCCAAAAAGGGAAAAGGACTTGCATGTATAAAAATATTCATGTCAGCCCTTTTCATGGTGGCAAAAATATTGAAATTGAGGGGATGCCCATCTTTTGGGAAATGGCTGAACAAGCTACAGTATATGAATGTAATGGAATACTATTGTGTAGTAAGAAATGATGAGGAGACAGATTTCAGCAAAACCTGGAAAGACTTGTATGAACTAATACAAAGTGAAGTGAACAGGACTAGGAAAATAGTGTACATAGTATCAACAACACTGTGTGTTCAACAATAAATAACTCAGCTCTTCTTAGAATCATAATGCAAGACAATTATAATAGCTTCACAAAGGAAAATGCCATTCACATCCAGATAAAGAACTGATTGATTCTAAAAGTAGATTGAAGCTTACCTTTTTCCTTATTTTATTATTTCATTTTTTTCCTTTTAATCTGTTTCTTCTTTCCCAATCACGATTTATTAGTAATATGTATAACCTACATCATATTGCCTAACATTTTCAGAAGAGGTGAAGGAAGAAAAAGGAGGGGAAAAAATTTGAAATTCAAATTCTTGCAAAAATAAATGGAAATTTTTTTTTTCTTTTGACATATTATTGGGAAAAAATATTTAAAGAAAAAAAAAAGCTGAAGGTGATTAAACTCCCAAGGTTACTTGCAGCTCTAAATCCATTGCATACTCCTAATTATAATTGAAGAAAAGCTAAGTGATTTAGTCAGTGGCATACAGCTAGTATTCTTTGAGGAAAGGATTCATACCAATGTATTTTCCAATCTGGATTCAGACCCAATTTCTCTCTTCCTCTCCCTCTCCCTCTCTTCCTCCCTCCCTCCGTCTGTCTGTCTGTCTGTCTGTCTCTCTGTCTCTCTCTTTCTTTCTCTCTCAATTTTAATTATGCATTTTATTTTAAAAATATGTACATGGATAATTTTTGACATTCACCCCTACAAAACCATGTATGCTAGTTCTTTCCCTTTCTTCCTCTTCTCCCCCAGTTAGAAAATGATCCAATATATGATAAACATGTTCAATTTCTCTATATATATTTCTACAAATATCATGCTGAACAAAAAAAATCAGATCCAAAGAGAGAGAGAGAGAAAGAGAGAGAGAGAGAGAGAGAGAGAGAGAGAGAGAGAGAGAGAGAGAGAGAGAGAGAGAGAGAGAGAGAGAGAATGCAAGCAAACAACAACAAAAAGAGTGAAAACACTATGTTGTGGTCCACATATTACTGACTCTGAAGCCAGTCATATCTACTTCACCACATTTCCTCTCATATTTTTCTTTGTTAAAAGAAAAGATGGAAGACATCATGGTAAATGAACTAAAAATAGCATAGTTATCAAGAGAAGTCTATTGCCAAAATGGAAAAAAAAAAGGATTTACCATTCCAAAAAACACAATTTTTTTATTTGAATTATCAACTATTTTAGACTATCTGTGTCACTAAGCCAATCTATTAGTGTATTTAATTAAAAATTGATCATATATTAATGTACTATGAACATATGCCTTTCTCAGTGTGATCACAATATTTACTGCTTTTCCCAACAGTACAGAGTCCAGAG
The DNA here is from genome assembly GCF_048593235.1 of Sminthopsis crassicaudata. NCBI lineage: Eukaryota > Metazoa > Chordata > Mammalia > Dasyuromorphia > Dasyuridae > Sminthopsis > Sminthopsis crassicaudata. The sequence continues at coordinate 456,672,305 of NC_133617.1, forward strand.
TGGGAGAAAAAGTCCACAATTGTTATGCTTATGTGCTATAGGAAAGTCATAGTTCATATACTTTCTCCTCTTAAAGTTCAAAATCGTTCTGGGGAGATGCTAGGGCTATGTGTCTAGACTAGGAGGTCAGACTCAATCTCTAATAATACTGGAAAAAATTAACTGGACCAACAGTAAGAGGTAGAGAATTGGTCACAAGGGAAAAAATACAATCTTAGTAATTGATATTGGAAAAAAAAAATCAGAGTAGAAGAGCAAAGCTGAATTCATATAAATTCACAGACCACCTGGCCAACGTCCTTTTATATTCCCTACTGTTTGGACATTAGCCATCCTAAAGACGGATATGCAAAAAGTCAGGATTTAAGTAGCTCACAGCTGAAAGACTAAGGAACATTAAAGGAAAAAAAAAAAAAAACAAACAAAAACAAACAAAAACAAACAAACAAACAAAAAACAATACAGCTCAGTCTGCTTATCATAACAAAAAGCTTATTTAAGCTACCAAATGATTAACTTGGGGCATATAAATAGATTAAAAATTTATTAATTTGTTCAATAATTTTTCCTGCTTTGAATATTAGTGATAGAACCCCATCATTAAGACATATTCAATAGTTTTCATTGTTTTTAGGGAATTTGTTAATTGATCTGAATGTAGTATAGTATAGTATATTGTAGAGGACTAGAAATCTGAAAAGGTGTACTTGAATCAAGGAAGGCACAGTACTTATGGTGAAGCACCTACTCAATGTGAGATAATAGTTCTCCATATGGTGATATAATGGCTCTTCTAACATGCTCAATGTGCTGCAGTGATGTAATAATACTGAGATATTTAGGGGAGTCTCTGACACAGAAGACTCTCTCAGCCACAGACACAGTGAAGACTTCAGGCTCCAGACTAAAAATTCCAGACTCCATCTTTGACCAGCCATGTGGTAGCTCTCCTGCCTCCTTCACTTCTCCACCTAAATACCAAGGACTGTCCTAGGACCCTCCAGAAAACTAGCCCGGACATTACAGTGGATATATGTGCATGGATTTGTTCACTGGAATATTGTTGGATACAAAATTAGATGTGATGATAAAGAATTAAAAAGTGAACTTTGAAACTAACCACTATTTGCCAAGTTTTTCTCTGTATTTACTTTTTCCCTGGGTTCCAAGGGTTTCCCTGGGTTGGTATCATCTTTCAAAATTGCCAGGGAAAATTTCTAGAACCAGAGATTAAATATTAATTGAAAGAACCCACTAATTGCCTCCTAGAAGAGATCCCAAAATGATAACTTCCATAAATATTATAGACAAATTCTAGAGCTCCCAGATTAAGGAGAAATGTGGCAAATAATCAGAAAAAAATTCAAATATAATGGAATCACAGTCAAAATAACACAAGACTTATCATTAAAGAGTCAGAGGGCTTGCAAAGAATTACAACCAAGAATAACCTACCTAACAAAGCAATACAATACTTTAGTGGAAAACTGAATATTCCATGAAATAGAGAACTTTCAAGTACTCTGAGGGGAAAAAATAGATGATTTTGTTTTTAAGTACAATGGGAAATCATGAGGAATTCAATAAGGTTAAACTACTTATATTCCTACATGGAAAGATGATATTTGTAACTCATAAAAATTTTCTCCTTTTTAGGGGCAGGCAGAAACATATATAGAGGGCACAGATATTAGTTGAACAGGAAGGAATGATACCTAAAATAAAACTAAGGGGTGAGAAAGAAGAATGCATCCATAGAAAGAGAACAGGAGGGGCATAATAGGATAAATTATCTCACATAAAAGAGGCAAGAGAAATCTTTTACTGTGGAGAGGAAGAGTGGGAAGGTAAGGAGTACTAAGTGAACTTTATTGCTCAATTGGCTCAACATAGGAATAACATGAACATTCAATTGAGTATGGAAATCTAACTTATTCTATAGGAAAATAGTAAGAGAAGGATAAGAGAAGGAGATATTGAGGGTATATTGGGAAAGGTGATATTCAAAAGAAAAATACTTTTGAGGGATAGGGGAAAGGAGAGAGAGAATAGAAACACAGAGGAAAATATGATGAAGGGAAATACAATTAGCAATAGTAAATATGAAAAAAATTGAAGCAAGTTTCTCCTATAAAGTCCTCATTTTTCAAACATATAGAGAACTGGGTCATATTTATAAAAATAAGAAAATTTCCCAATGTATAATGATCAAAGGATATAGTTTTCAGATGCAGTAATAAGAGTTTTCTAGAGCCATATTAAAAAATAAAAAGCTCTGACTCACTATCAATTGCAGAATTGCAAATTAAAAGAATTCTGAAGTACTGCCTCTTACTTATTAGATTGGTTAATGGGACAGCAAAGGAAAATGACAAGTATGGGAGGGGATGTGGAACAAATTAGGCATTAATGCTCTTGGTGGAGCTGTGAACTGATTCAACCACATTATATGGCATTTTTGAACTATACACAAAGAACTATAAAATCATGCATATACTTTGACCTAGAAAAACTACTATTAGGTCTATATTCCCAAAAAAGACAACAAAAAGGATCTATATGTACAAAAATCTTTAGAACAGCTTTTTTCTGGTGGCAAAGGATTGGAAATTGAGGAGATAATCAGCAACTGGGACATAGTTGAATAAATTGTGGCATGTGAATATTATTACTATTATATTACCATTGTGCTATAAGAAATGATGAGTAGGATCCTTTCAGAAAACCCCAGAAAAACTTCCATGAGCTGATACAAAGTGAAATTTACTGTGTACAAAGAAACAGCAATACTGTAAAATGATCAGCTGTGAATGACCGCCATTCTCAGCAATATAATGATCTAAGACAACTCTGAAGGACTTGTGTTGAAAACTGATATCATTTCCAGAGAAAGAACTGATGGTTTCTGAATACAGATTGAAGCATTTTTTTTATTATTTTGAGTTTTTTTCCTGTTTTCTTTCACAACATGAGTATTATGAAAATGTTTTACATGATTATATATTAAAATATTTTTATTAATTGCCTTCAAGAAAGGAGTATGGGGGAAAGAACTAAGAATTGTAAAATGAATGTTAGATAATGTTTTGACATGTGAATTGGGAAAGTAAAATTGTAAATGTAAAACAAAATTTTTAAAAAATTATAAAAAGCATTGAGAGGTTTCATAACAATCAGCAAATCAGAAGTGACACTTTAACTGAGGTCTTCCTCAGCGTAAGGCCAGCTCTCTATCACTCCAAATTGTTTTTCCAGAAAAAAAAAAAGACAATTTTATATGAAAAATCTGAAATCTCACTCCAACTTTTAGTTTCCATCTACTTTTTCATAATTCTGATGAGTACTTCTCACTGCTAACTGAAGAAAATTGACTTAATTTTTGTCTTTTTTTTTTTTTTTAACTTTCTTTCCTCTTTGGAGAGATGCTTATATGTGTGAATTGTCTTTACTGCAGGGAAAAGGAAAAGAAACAAGATAATCAATATAAACTTGTCATTTGCCAACTTTCCAGTTGTGAAAACAGCTCCTTCTCTCCTTTTACTACCTTTTCATTAGAGAAAACAGCTCCTTCTCTCCTTTTGCTGCCTTTTCATTAAATAATTTTGGTTCATTAGGAGACTTCCTAGATCATTGCTTTTTTTTTCTTCTTCAGATGTACTCTTGATGATTATATTTAGATAGGAAAAACTATTTTGGACACAGAAATCATAAGCCATCAATATTATGAACAGCTCTTATTTCAGAAAAAGAATAAAATCCACTGTTATAACTTTTTTTTTAATCTAACATGGACTGAATTCATCACTTGTATCTATTCAAATTAAACAGAATCTTCTGTATGCAGCCTTTTTTACTTGTAAAAACTTTTCTCAAGACATTTCTAATAGCAACCAATTACTTATCTTGGGAAACTGGCTCATTCTTTTAGTTTGCCAATCTGACAGGTGCTTAGGGGAACAGACTAATAATTATTTCAGGCAATTGGACACTGACAATCCCATTCCAATCTCTCTCTACCATTCCTGTAGAAACACTTTTTATTTATTGACTGCTAAATGAACTTTATTGCTAAGTCATTCTACAGACTGAATTTGGTGTCTTGAAATGTGACTTAATCAGCAAGGATTTTTATGCAACATATTGTTCTATATGTTAGGAATATAACATAAGTAAGATAAACTAGCCTCAAGCATCTTGCAATCTTTTGAGATGAAAGGCCATATTCATATGAATATGGTTAATGCCCAGAAAAGCCAGAGCATCGTTTGGGGAGTTGGAATGTGTGGGAGTGTTTTACCACATTTCTCAGATGCATTAGTTTCAGTCCTTTGACCTTGAAGGCATGTCTACCCATAACTAGAATATAAGAAGAAGGATCAGCCACTCTGTAATACTATTCTTTTCTTATATTGCAGGAAGCAAGATAAGACATACATAGAGAGAACAAGCAGAATAAAATGGATACAAAATTACTAAGGATGAATATGAGGTTGTGAGTGAACTGGAAGTGAGCTTGAAGAAACTGGAAGAAGCAGAAGTTGACTGACTCTAAGAATATAGGCGAGAATATGTGGCAAAACTGGCTGCTGTGGTTGGTGAGAGCAACTGAAATCAAATCTAGCATGAATCTTCTTTCACTCCTCATTTATCCAGGGCACTACACTGGATAAATTCTTATCAGGGTTTAAATTTTATTTCTTTTCCCTTGTTTTCTGCTCAGACTAACTAGGAAATAACTTACAGGTAAGAGAAAAAAACAACCCTAGCTATGATATTATTGTAGCCTACTACCTAAAGCATTTTTTAAAATATGTCTGTATTTTTTGTGCCACCTGATTATTTTAACAAGTCACATAGCTTTTAACAAAGAGTTTTTGAAGCCTCTGAGTTTGAGGAAATCAAGATAAAGGAGTCAAGGAAAATAAACATATAAGATAACTCTGTGTGTGTGTGTGTGTGTGTGTGTGTGTGTGTGTGTGTGTGTGTGTGTGTGTGTGTAAGACAGAGAGAGAGAGATGGAGGAAAGGAATGAGGGACAGAGAGAGAGAGAGAGAGAGAGAGAGAGAGAGAGAGAGAGAGACAGAGAGACAGAGACAGAGACAGAGACAGAGACAGAGACAGAAAGTGAGTGAGAGAGATGAAGAGAGAGAGGGAAGAAGGGATGGAGGGAGGAAGGGAGAGAGGGACAGAGGGAGAATGTACTACTTTTGAACTGGTTACTAATTTCTCACAATTTCCTGAACATATTTACTAGACTTATACTGAATCCCAGAGAGGAGTTTTGTGATTATCCTGGAATATATCTTTTAGTAAAGAATTGACAAATGATTAGTCACCTTCTCACACACAAATATAATATTATAAAGCATACAAAATAAATGTTCCATGATGGAAGTGGGGCACTAACATGAGGGTTCAACAGAAAAGGAATTTCAAAGGAAGTGACACTTGTTCTGAGCCTTGAAGTGAGTTAGATTTTCCTAGAGGCAGAGGGGAAAATACCCAAATTTAAAGGGCATTTTGTACAAAGGGAAATAGAATGGCAGCCCACTGATGTGAACACAGAGGTCAGTTTAGCTATTGGCTGGAGGGTAAAGAAAAGAATGTAAATTCAGTTTGGGAATATAGGCTGGCAGCAGATTGCAAAGAAATTTGTAAACCAAATATGGGAATTTATATTTCATTTTTAAGTTAATGGAAGGCTACAGATGCCTCTTGAACAGAAGAGAGAAGTAGTTGATCTATACTTTAGCAAGATCAATTTGGCAGGTTTAGGATGATGGATCAGGGAAGAGAAAGAATAAATACAGAAGAAAAGTAGGAACCTTTTAAAACAAGATTGTGAGAGCCAAGTTTATAAAGATTATAGAATTGATGAATGGCAGGATGAATAGATAGATATATCCAAAGAGATGTTGAGGTAAAATAACAGATAAGAACTAGCAAATAACTAGATTCAGAGGGTTCTGTAAAGAGTTAAGGATGATGTGTAATTGCAAACTCAAGTGCTGGAAGTGCCTTTCATAGAAATAGGAAATTAAAAGGATTTTTTCTGGAAGCATTGAGAAGTTTGAGACACTTACCAAGATTACACAATTAATATGGGTCACATTTATGGGTCACAATTAATATGGGTCAGATTTAGAACTTCTAAAATGCTTCTGATTAATTGTGTAATCTTACCAAGATTACACAATTAATATGGGTCACATTTATGGGTCACAATTAATATGGGTCAGATTTAGAACTTCTAAAATGCTTCTGATTTTAAGGATAGTATCCACTAAGCAAATCTGCCTCTCATCACAATAACTTACAAGTGGATAAAATATCCAAAAATTGTAACAAGATTAAAAGGTTCACAAACATAGATGGAGACAAATGCATAATCACATTTCTATAAAAATTTAACGTTTGCTTCCAATTGATTAATGATGGACAAAATCAGCTACATCCAGAAAAGGAACAATGGGAAATGAGTGTAAACTGTTATTTTTACCTTCTGAATCCAATTCTTCCTGTGCAACAAGACATTCGGTTCTACACACATACATTGTATATAGAATATACTGTAATATATTTAACATGTATAAGACTGCCTGCCATCTGGGGGAGGGGGTTGGGGGAGGAAGGGAAAAAATCTGAATATAAGTAAGTGCAAGGGATAATGTTGTAAAAAATTACCCATGCATATGTACTGTCAAAAAAAAGTTATAATTATAAAATTAAATTAAAATTAAATTAAAAAAAAAGAATATCCTCAAAATTTAACGTTTGCAAAGCACTTTACACATTTTATCTAATTTGATCCTGACAATAACCCCATGAAGAAGGTGTTATCCTTAGACTAATTTTATATAGGAGAAACTGAAGCTGGGTCATATAGTTAGTCTAAGATAGGATTTGAACTCAAGTTTTCCAGAATCCCAGTCCAGTGTTTGATTCAATAAGCCACCAACAACTAGATCATCTTGATTGCAATAAAGTAAAAATATTCTGAAAGATTAAAATTAGTATAATTAGAAGTATATATATATATATGTGTGTGTGTGTGTGTGTGTGTGTGTGTGTGTGTGTGTGTATGTGTGTGTGCATGTGTGTGCATATATATGTATATATATATATATATGAATATATGTTTGGAAAAGATCTGCATTTACATTCTCTATTAAAAGTATAATATTTAGGGGCAGCTAGGTGGTGTAGTGGATTGAGCACCAGCCTTGCAATCAGGAGGACTTGAGTTTAAATCTGGCCTCAGACACTTAATATTTCCTAGCAGTGTGACCCTGGACAAGTCACTTAACCCCAATTGCCTCAGCAAAAAAAAGAAGCATAACATTTTAAATTTCTGAGTATTTTTAAAATAAATATTTAGGATGAAAATAGCTCCAAGTAAATGAGAAATATTTTATTGCAACCAACTACAAAACTTCTCCAAATCACTGATAATGATATGTATGTGTGTGTGTATAAATTAAAAACCTGAGGCATAATATATTATATAGATGAAAGAATTGTAAATTTAGATTGGAACTGTGGGAACATTCTAACTGTTCTATCCTATCTGTGTAACCTGAAACGTGTCACTTAAGCTTTCTGGTCCTCAGATTCTTTACCTATAAAATAAATGGATTATACTGTATGACCTCTCATATCCACTCCAACTCAAAGTTAATAAACCTATAAACCTGGGGCCTCACACCCATCAAATCAACAAATATGGTTAAGAATGGAGACATTCAATGCATATTTGTGCTTTAACTGATGGGAAAGCATTAGTCCAATTCATTCTAAAAAACAATATGGAATTTTACAAGATACAGTTTTAAAATAATTAAATAATATTAATGATAATTATTCCTTTGATTAAGAGGTATCAAAACTGAGCTTTTAATTTAAGATTAATGACAGAAAGAAAACATGCATCTGTGAAACTGTTAATTATAGCAAAAGCTTAGATATATATGCCCTACAATTGGGGAATAACTACACAACTTGTGTATAGATGTAATTTAATATTCACTATACTTCAATTAAGGACAAATTGAAGAATTAAGAGAAACATGAAAAGTCTTTTCTGAAATAATACAAAAGGGAAAAATAAAATTCAAAAGAACAATATACCGAATTATTAAAGGACAGCAAATTAAGATTACATCATCCTGTTATGACTTCTTATCCACATATAGTTGTGAACAAATAGTTGTAAAAACTACTGTTATTTTTTATGGTATGACATTTATTATTTGGATTATTTATCAAGTTATAACTTATTAAAAGGTGAAAAGCAAATTACTATAATAAGAATTAGGGAGACCTGAATTTGGGTACCAAAGAAATTCCCCTTTACCTCTATCCATAATCCTCCTTACATGAATGCAACAGAAGATTATTTGTAAGAAAGTATGAATGTGGTAAGTAAAAAAAAAAAGCATAAAAATACATGAAATAAGTTGAACCAAGAAAACAAAATACAAAATGACTGGGAAATGTAAATGGAAAGAAAAGTCATCAAAAAATACAAAATTATTATTGAAAAAATAATAAAGAACAAATATGCTCTTAAAGAAGAGTTATTAGAAACCACATCTTTTCAGAGTTGGATAGTATATAGGTATGAATACTGTCTATCTAGTTTCATGATCTTCTTTTAATGTATTGCTGTACTTGATGTATTTTTTTTAAATTATATATATATAATGATTTAATTTTTCTGGAATGAGAGAAGAGAAGGGATAGAGGAAGAAATTTATATAATGCAGAGCAAAAGATAACAAAATGTATTTTAAAAGCAAAAAACCCTATAATTTCCTACAGTCCATGTCCATTCAATTTTCTTAAAATTTATACACACACACACACACACACATATATGTTGTATAACATGTAAGTATTCACATATACAGAAAATGTGTTACTGGCACAGAAAATAATCACATACCCTCTTATCCTCTACAGCAGACATCCTTAAACATCAGCATTCTCAAATCTTTAATCTCTCCTTATCTAATCATTTCAAGTATTCCAATTTCTCTAATTTTCAAAAGTATGAACTTTCCTAGACTCTGTCATCTTCTAAAAATCTTGTTCTATATTCCTTCACCTATTCTCAGCCAAACTTTTTGAAAAAATTGTCTATTCTTGCTCCTCCTTCTTTCTCAGTAGTTCTTCAACAGTATGATTTGGCTTTGGACCTTATCATTCAACTGAAACTATTCTTTCCTTAGTTATCAATCTCTTAAGTCCTAATTTGTCTTGATATGTTTGCTACATATATACGGTTTGCCATTTTCTCCTCAATATTTTCCCTTCTCTGAGTTTTCATGACATTATTCTTTCCTCTATGACTTCTTACCTACCTGATTTCATCTTCTCTATATTTTTGCTAACTCATCATCCATATCATATTCTCTTTCTGAATGGATTTTAGTTTTACTTAAGATTCTGTTTTGGGTCATCTTCTCTTCATCCTTTATACTCTCTTTACTAGGGAACTTCATCAGATCCCATAAGTTTAATTATTATTTCTATGTAGAAGATTTTCAGAATTATAATCCAGTTCTTTACCCTGACTTATATTCTCTCACTACCAATTGTTTATTGAATATTATAAAGACTTTATAGATATAACTTAAACTCAATATGTCCAATACTAAACATATCATCTTTCCTTCTATATCCTCCCTTTCAAGCTTCCCTGTCAAAGATATTAATAGCCTTCCTGTATTTCTGGTTTATCATCTTGTCTTTATTCTCACTCTACTTGACTCCACATATCCAGTCAGTTGCCAGTTATTGCTGTCTCTGCCTTCACATTCTTGTATCTAACCCCTTCTTTGAACTCATAGTAACTAACTTAGTTTAAACTCAGAACAGCTCTGGTGTAGATTATTACAATAGGCATATTTGGTCACCCCAACTTAATTCTCTCACCACTGAAGTCCATCCTATGCATTCAACAAAGTGAATTTTCTTTAGTGAAAATGTGATCACATGCCTCTCCTACTCAATGACCTCTTAGTTAAAATATAATCTTCTATCGTAGCTTTTAAATCCATATTCAATTTGACTGCAACCTATCTTTCTATCCTCATTAAAGATTATTTCCCAAGTGTTGGTCTTTTCAATTCAGCCAAACTAGAATTCATGTCACTTCTAGTTCCCATCTGTCTCCCTTGACATTTTATTGACTAGCCATCATGACTGGAGTGCAATCTCTACTCTTTGCCTCCTAGAATTACTCTCTTCCTTTAAGATTTAGCTTAGACATCATTTTCTTTATGAAACTTTCTTTGATTCCCCCAAAACGTCTGTGCCCTTATATTTTACATTTTCCAACTATAAACACGTGTGAAATATATATTTACCTTATAGTTATGCTAGATGAATCAACTTTAAATTTATTCTGTATATACTTTTCTATTAATGTATCAGTCTTTTTGATTAGAAAATTTGCTCTTTTCCTCTGAAGACTATTTCACTCTTTGTATCTGTACTGCTCACATCCAGTGTATTAGATGAGAGGATCATAAAAAATGCTTAATAAGTATTTGATAGCTAATTGTTTTTTTTCATTCAGTAGTCATTTACATCAGCAAAATCACAGACAAACCTGTGTTTTTCCAGTGTAAAGAATTCTGTGCTTATAGTGCAAATGTGTCAGTATGACTTATATGGTTAATTGCTAATACATACATTAAAATTCCTTGAGTTTCTGCTATGACAGCTTTTTTTTTTTTTTTTTTTTTTTTTTTTAACTGACGCAATTGGGGTTAAGTGACTTTCCCAGGGAAATGTTAAATGTCTGAGAGCAGATTTAAACTCACATCCTCCTAACTTCATGGCTGGCATCTGACAGATATTTTTAAGAATCCTAGCATTTGTGGAAAGACTCTAAATTTTTCTGGAATTATAGATTGGTATTTTTCTTCATTGTCTTCAGAGTCTCCATCTACTAATTCACTCTGCATAACACTGCTAGATAATTCTCTGGAAACTCTATGGCCAAGATTTCATTCTAACATTTGGTTACCACAATTGTATCCTATTGGAATCAATTCCTTATCTAAAGTACCAATCTAGAGGTCTGTTGCTAACAAAAGAAACAAAATTTTTTACCAAAGATTTTTAAAAATTGATGTATGTAAAATTTTCAGATAAAATTTCATTAGCTTCCAATGGCTTTCTCTCACTCTGAATTGATTATTGCATAACTATTCAGATATTATTTCATGATTTACCCCCCAAACTATGGACATATGAATGTTTCTTCCCACTTATTTATATTTCTATGAATCCATACTTTAGATACTTTTTTTAATTTTATTTTTATTATAGGTTTTTATATGTAAAACATATACATGGGTAATTTTTCAACATTGACCCTTGAAAAAACTTCTCTTTCAACTTTTCTCCTCATTTCCTCCACTCCCCCTCCCCTATATGGCAGGTAGTCCCATACATATCAAATGTGTTAAAGTATATGTTAAATGCAAAATATGTATACATATTTATACAATTATCTTGTTGCACAAGAAAGATTAGATTTAGAAAGAAGATAAAAATAAGCTGAGAAGAAAAAAATGCAAGCAAACAATAACAGAAAGAATAGAAATATTGTGTTGTGGTCCATACTCATTTCCCAGTGTTCTTTCTCTGGGTGAAGGTGGTTCTGTTCATTACAGATCAATTTGAATTGGTTTGGATCCTCTCATTGTTGAAGAGAGCCATCATCATGTAGTATTGTTGTTGAAGTGTATAATCTCCTGATTCTGCTCATTTCACTTAGCATCAGTAAATGTATGTCTCTCTAAGCCTCTCTGTATTCATGCTTCTGATCATCTTATAGAACAATAATATTCCATAACATTCATATGCCACAGTTTATTCAAGCCATTCTCCAATTGGTGGGCATCTCTTCAATTTCCAGTTTCTACCCACTATGAAAAGGGCTGCCATAAACATTTTTGCACATACGGGTCCCTTTCCCTTCTTTAATATCTCTTTGGGATATAAGTAAGCCTAGTAGTAACACTAGTGGATCAAAAGGTGTGCACAGCTTGATAACTTTTTGAGTATAGTTCCAAATTGCTCTTTAGAATGCTTGGATCCATTCACAACTCTACCAACAATGCATCTGTGAACTGTTGTCCCACATCCCCTCCAACATTTATCATTATCTTTTCCTGCCAATCTTAGCCAATCTGGCAGATATGTATCTCAGAGATACATATGGCAGATACATATCTCAGATATGTATGGCAGAGTGGTATCTCAGAGCTGCCCTAATTTGCATTTCCCTGATCAGCAAGGATTGGAACACCTTTTCATATAACTAGAAATAGTTTCAATTTCATCATCTGAAAACAGTCTGTTCATATCCTTTGATCGTTTATCAATTGGAGGATGGCTTGATTTCTTATAAATTAGAGTCAATTCTCTACATATTTTGGAGATGTGAGGCCTTTATCAAAACCTTTAGCTGCAAAAATGTTTTCCCTTCTAATCCTGTCCGCATTAGCTTTATTTGTACAAAAGCTTTTTATCCTAATATAATCAAAATTTTCTATTTTGTAATTAATAATGACCTCTAGTTCTTCTTTGGTCACAAATTCCTTCCTTCTCCAAGGTCTGAGAGGTAAATGAACCTATGTTCTTCTAATTTATTTATAATCTCATTCTTTATGCCTAGATCATGAACCCATTTTGATCTTATCTTGGTGTATGGTGTATGGGTCAATGTCTAGTTTCTGCCATACTAATTTCCAATTTTCCAGCAGTTTTTGTCAAATAATGAATTATTATCCCCAAAGCTGGGGTCTTTGGGTTTGTCAAACACTAGGTTACTATAGTTATTGACTATTTTGTCCTGAGAACCTAACCTATTCACTGATCCACCAGTCTATTTCTTAGCTAATACCAAATGGTTTTGGTGACCACTGCTTTATAATATAGTTTTAGATCAGGTACAGCTAGGCTATCTTCATTTGATTTTTTTTTTCATTAGTTCCCTTGAAACTCTTGACCTTTTGTTCTTCCAGATGAATTTTGTTATTTTTCTAGGTCATTAAGATAATGTTTTGGGAGTCTGATTGGAATAGTACTAAGTGAATAGACTAGTTTAGGTAGTATTGTCCTTATTGTATCCGCTCAACCTATCTAGGAGCACTTAATATTTTTACAATTGTTTACATCTGACTTTATTTGTGCAAAAAGTGTTTTGTAGCTTTGATCATATAGTACCTGACTTTCCCTTGGCAGATAAATTCCCAAATATTTTATAGTATCGACAGTTATTTTATTTTTATTTTTTATTATAGCTTTATATTTATAAGATATATGCAGGGGTAATTTTTCAGCATTGACAATTGCAAAATCTTTAGTTCCAACTTTTCCCCTCATTCTCCCTACCCCTTTCCCCAGATGGCAGGTTGACCAATACAAGTTAAATATATTAAAGCATAAGTTAAATACAATATACGTATACATCGACAGTTATTTTAAATGGAATTTCTCTTTGTATCTCTTGCTGTTGGGTTTTGTTAACGATGTATTAAAAATGCTGATATTTATGTGGACTTATTTTGTATCCTACAACTTTGCTAAAGTTGTGGATTATTTCTAATAGCTTTTTAGTAGAATCTTTGAGGTTCTCTAAGTATACCATCATATCATCTGCAAAGAGTGATAATTTGATTTCCTCATTACCTACTCTAATTCCTTTACTTTATTTTTATCTCTTATGGCTAAAGCTAGCATTTTTAATGCAATACTGAATAGTAATGGTGATAGTGGGCAACCTTGTTTCACTCCTGATTTTACTGGGAATAGTTCTAGTTTATCACCATTACATATGATGCTTACTGATGATCTTAAATAGATGCTATTGGCTATTTTAAGGAAAAGTCCATTTATTCACATACTCTCTAGTGTTTTTAATAGGAATGAGTGTTGGATTTTATCAAAAGATTTTTCTGCATCTATTGAAATGATCACATGGCTTTTGCTAATTTGGTTACTGTGATATAGTCAATTATGCTAGTAGTTTTCCTAATATTGAACCAGCCCTGCATTCCTGATATAAATCCTACTTGGTCATGGTGTGTTATCCTGGAGATGATTTTCTGTAATCTTTTTGCTAATCTTTTATTTAAGATTTTTGCATTGATGTTCATTAGGTGATGTTCATTAGGGAGATTGGTCTACAATTTTCTTTCGCTGCTTTTATCCTACCTGGTTTAGGTATCAGTACCATGTCCGTATCATAAAAGGAATTTGGTAGGACTCCTTCATTCCCTATTTTTTCAAATAGTTTATATAGCATTGGAGTTAATTGTTTTTTAAATGTTAGGTAGAATTCCCATGTAAATCCATCTGGTCCTGTGGATTTTTTTTTGGGGGGGGGGGGGAGTTGATTAATAGCTTGTTCTATTTCTTTTTCTAAAGTGGGATTATTTAACCAATTTACTTCTTCCTCTGTTAATGTAGCAACCTATATTTTTGAAGGTATTCATCTATTTCATTTAAGTTATCAAATTTATTGGCATAAAGTTGGGCAAAGTAACTCCTAATTATTGCTCTAATTTCCTCTTTCTTAGCGGAAATTTTTATCTTTTCATTCATAAGAATAACAATTTGATTTTTCTCTTTCCTTTTTCTAATCAAATTTACTAAGGGTTTATCTATTTAGTTAGTATTTTTCATAAAAGCAACTCTTAGTTTTATTTATTAATAGGTTTTTTTTACTTTCAATTTTATTGATCTCTCCTTTTATTTTTAGAATTTCAAATTAATATTTGCTCTTTTTCTGGCTTTTTTAGTTGTAAGTCTAATTCATTGAATTAGAGAGAATTAGAATTTCTCTTTCTCTATTTTATGCAAGTACATCTCTAGAGAAATAAAATTTCCCTTTATTACCACCTTGGCTTCATCCCACACATATTGGTATGATGTCTCATTATTGTCATTCTCTTGGGTGAAATTATTAATTGAGCTTACTTAGTTTCCAATTGCTTTTTGGCCTATTTCCCCATGGCTTTTTACTGAATATAATTTTTATTGCATTGTGACCTGAGAAAGACGCATTTACTATTTCTGCCTTTCTGTATTTGAACTGGAGGTCTTTATGTCCTAATATATGGTCAACTTTTGTATAGGTTCCATGAACTGCCAAGAAGAAAGTGTACTCCTTTCTGTCTCCATTCAGTTTTCTCCAAATATCTATCATACCTAACTTTTCTAGTGTTCTATTTACCTTTTTAACTTCTTTCTTATTTATTTTGTGGCTTGATTTATCTAGTGCTAAGAGTGCAAGGTTGAGATCTCCAACTATTGTAGTTTTGCTGTCTATTTCTTCTTGCAGCTCTTTTAACTTCTCCTTTAGGAATTTAGATGCTACACCACTTGGTGCATATATGTTAATATTGATATTGCTTCATTAGCTATGCTTCCCTTTAGCAAGATATAGTGTCCTTCCTTATCTCTTTTAATTAGATCAATTTTTGATTTTGCTTGATCTGAGATTAGGATTAGTACCCCTCTTTTTCTTGGCTTCACCTGAAGCATAATAGATTCTGCCCCAGTCTTTTATCTTTATTCTGTATATATCACCCCGCTTCAAGTGTGTTTCCTGTAAACAACATATTGTAGGATTCTGGCTTTTAATCCAGTCTGCTATTTGCCTACGTTTTATGCGGGGAGTTTACCCCATTCACATTTATGGTTAAAACTACTAAGTCTATATTTCCTGTCATCTTATTATCCCCAGATTATTCTTTTCTCTTTTCTTTCCCCCTTACCCCCTCTCCTTAGTATTAGACTTATGAGCACCATTTGCCTCACACAGATTTCCCTCTTTAGAATCCCTCCATCCCCCTTGAAGTCCCTTCCCTTTTCTTAAACCTTTTCCTTACTATTTCTGTATTCTCTTCTATTTACCTTCACCTTTCCCTTTTTGCTTTTCCCCTCCCACTTTTCCATGAGGTGGGAGAAGTTTCTATGTAAACCAATATGTCTAATATTGTCTCTTTGAACCAAATCTGACGAGAATAAGATTCACACTGTGTTCATCCCCTTTCCTTGATTCCCTCAGATATAATAGGTTTCCTTTGCCTCTTCATGAGATGTAGTTTCCTTCTTTTTATATCCATTTCCCCCTTTTTCTGGTATAATTTCCTTTCCCCTTCTAGTTCTTTTTTTATATTATAACAATAAAACCAAATTATACATGTACTCTCTATGTATACCCATAACAGAAATACAATTCTCAAGAGTTCTTTTTACCTTTTTAAGCTTCTTTTGAGTCCTATATATATATATATATATATATATATATATATATATATATATATATATATATATATATATATATATATATATATATATATTTAGGTCTGGTTTTTTCATCAGAAATAAAATGAATTCACCTATTTCACTGAATATCCATCTTATTCCTTGGAAGAAAATTCTCATTTTGGCTGGGTAACTTATTCTTGGCTGCATACAAAGTTCTTTTGACTTTCGGAATATCAGATTCTAGGCCCTTCAATCCTTTAATGTGGATGCTGCTAGATCTTGAGTAGTCCTTATTGTGGCTCCTCAGTATTTGAATTGTTTTTTTCTGGCTGCTTGTAGTATTTTGTCCTTGGTCTGATAGTTCTGAAATTTAACTATGCTACTTCTTGGAGTTTTGATTTTGGGATTTCTTTCCACAGGTGATCAGTGAATTATTTCAATGTCTCTTTTGCCTTCTGTTTCTATAACATCTGGGCAGTTCTCTTTGATGATTTTCTGAAAAATATTGTCAAGGCTCTTTTTTTAATCATGATTTTTCAGGGAGTCTAATAATCCTTAGATTATTTCTCCTAGATCTATATTCCAGGTCTGTTGTTTTTCCAAGTAGGTATTTAACATTTTTTTCTTTTTTTCTGGTTTTGCTTGACTTAGTATCTCAATTCATTCATTTCCATTTGTTCAAGTCTGATTTTTAATGAATTATTTTCTTCATTTGCTTTTTGTATCTATCCATTTGAGTTTTAAAATGAGTTGTTTTATTTTATGGAATTTTTTTTTTCCATTTTGCCAATTTTTTTTTAAAAGAATTTTAAAGAATTATTATTATTTTTTCAATTCACAAATTCTGTTTTTCAGGGAATTGATTTCTTTATCCACTCTATCTTGTTCTGACCCTCTTGCAAAACTTTCCTTTCCTTTCCCCATTTTTTATCTAGCTCTCTTTTAAGATCCTTTTTAATTTCTTCTATGAGAGCCTTGTATGATCATATACACCTTTGGATCTAGAGACAAACTGTTTTTAGTCTCCTCAGGGTTGGAAGTCTGCTCTCTTTCTGTACTGGGGAAAAAAAAAAAGCCTTATGACCTGCTTACGGGAGCAGTGAAGTATTTCCAAGCTTCCTCTACAGACAGGAGGAAGTGGCAGTGAAGGGACAGTCGGACAGCCACTGGCTGTGCTGGAATTAGCAGTTACGCTGAAATAAGCAGCAATAGAAAGGCTTTGCTGGAGCCAACTACTGCAACTGTGTTTGGGATCATACTGAGTCATTCTGGGTGTTGGGTAGGTGTGGCCAGGTCCAGAGAGACCCTAGTGTTTTGGGATTATAGTCTTTACTTCCTATTTTTAGAGCTTTTATGCTGATCTACTGGCTTGCTGCTAGGGCAAAGAAGGTCCACTGTGGAAAATTCTGCCCTGCAGATTTTCAGCTGAGACCACACCCCATCCCTCCTTGTGGTCTGTTTCCTATGCTCTCACTGCCAACTTGCCTGAAGGCTGCACCTGACGTAGCCTTGTTCTGTTTGCACCAGCAAGCAAAAACAGACCTTTTCTGAAAAATTTTGAGAATATCTTCTGTTGGTAATGTATTGTAATCCCAATATTCATGAGTTCTGACAGTCAAGCATTAATTACAAGGCTGAATATTGTTAAAATAGATTGAGGGCAAAGGAGAGTTTAGGAAGATGTCTGTGTCCTCTCTGCCATCTTGTCTCTGCCATTGGCTCCTCCCTGTTTCAGATACTTCTTTCTCAAATTATGTTCCTCACTTCAATCATCATCATCATCATCATAATCATTATACAAGTTTAGGAACTGTATCTGTGGTTTCATTGGTAAAGGAACTTCCAAGTGAGAAACTGCTATTTACTAATGCAGCTCAACACTTGCTCTGAAATATATAGTTTTAAAAGAGATGCTGGGGGCAGTAGGATATTAACTTTCCTGGTGTCACTTGGCAAATAAATATAAGAAGTGGCCATTGAATCTGACTCTCCCTTTTTCCTGCCAGCTAATTGGCACAATGAATAGAGTGCCAGGCCTGAAGTCATGAAGACTTATATATCTCCCCAAATTCAAATCTGACTTC
Organism: Sminthopsis crassicaudata; assembly: GCF_048593235.1. Lineage (NCBI taxonomy): Eukaryota > Metazoa > Chordata > Mammalia > Dasyuromorphia > Dasyuridae > Sminthopsis > Sminthopsis crassicaudata. The sequence goes on from NC_133617.1 coordinate 456,690,685, forward strand.
AGATATTTATTAGTTGTAAACTCCCTCAATCATGTTTTCTCCTCTGTAAAATAAATGGAAGAGAAAATGGCAAACCATCCTAATATCTTCTCCCTTCTCTCTGGTATCTCTAGTATCTAGTATCTTCTAAGGCCCACTGTCTCTTTATTAGACAATCCTGTTTGTATCAACATCATAATCTTAATAATAATATATAATTCTGGAGAGCAATTTGGAACTATGCTCAAAAATTTATCAAACTGTGTATATCCTTTGATCTAGCAGTGTTTCTACTGGGCTTATATCCCAGAGATATTAAAGAAGGGAAAGGGACCTGTATGTGCAAAAATGTTTGTGGCAACCCTTTTCATAGTGGGTAGAAACTGGAAATTGAAGTGATGCCCATGAATTGGAGAATGGCTGAATAAATTGTGGTATATGAATATTATGGAATATTATTGTTCTGTAAGAAATGACCAGCAGGATGATTTCAGAAAGGCCTGGAGAGACTTATATGAACTGATGCTGAGTGAAATGAGCAGAAGTAAGAGATCATTATGTACTTCAACAACAATACTATATGATGGTCAATTCTGATGGACATGGCCATCTTCAACAATGAGATGAACCAAATCAGTTCTAGTTGTTCAGTAATGAAGAGAACCCAGGGAAGAACTGTGGGAAATGAGTGTGATCCACCACATAGCATTTCTACTCCTTCTCTTATTGTCCACTTGCATGTGAATGCTCACAAGGCATTCACTACTTTTGTGAATACCCTTAATGCCCACTCTGCATTCACTACTACCAATCTCTCCTAATTCCCAGGCCCTCAGAGAAACTAGAGTCTTTTGCAGTGCTTACAAGAATTTTACCAAGCTTACCTCTGTCTGAGGTCTTCAGAGATCTCTGGCCATCATGCCATAGGAAAGATGGTTTAAATACACAACAGAGTGCTTGAGAACAGCTATGTGCAAGCTCAAGATCTTTTATTCACGTGTTCACATCCTGTTTCTAGCTAACCTCTTGCTGACTTTCAGTGAACTCCTGATGAACTCAAGGTCAAAGAGCTTCCTTGTCCCCACAGCTTAAATTGGGTCTATGAAGTCAAACACACAGCCAATTAGAGAAGGAGACACTTCTCATTGATGATGCAATCTCAATTCGACCAGAGTTCCTGCCCATAAGGTGGTCTCTGTTTACTCACAGCAAATCACATCCGGGGGTCTCAGGCTTTCTTTGACCGTTTACTACCTGACTATAGAGTGCCTGATTCCTCTGACCCTTGCAATTTCCTTCTCTTGTAAAGTGGGGGGACCACTCATCACATTAAGCTGACTTTAGCATCAACAATAGCTTGACTAATCAATGAGATTACAGAATGTATATAACAGAACAAAGGCAAACAAAAGTAAAACAATAACAACTGAGCCAAACAGTGGCCAAAACCAAGCATGCAGCATGGTGTTCAACCCATTCCATAAAGTCATGCTCAAGAAGGTGGGACATCAATGAAGTGGGATGTCAAAGTCTGTAGTTTCAATTGTATACATCTTTTAGTAAAGAAAGGCACAGAGGAAGGTGTATTCAAGAAAAATCATGTCCTGTAGCACTGCCTCACTAACTTTGGCAGGTGGATGTGTTGGTTTTACACCCACTAACTTAGAGGCATTGTCTATAAGTGGAAAACAGGGTGAAGTCTCTCCCCAGGCCACCATATGAACAGTGAGTAGCCATGGGAGAAACACACAAGCTCATTGTCCAATTAGATCAGTCTGTAGGTATTGCACATCACCCAAGACAGTCCAATTGAGCTTCTACACTAGTGCTGTATCTGCTGTCTCTGGTGCATGGTCAGGAGGGACATGGCTGCCATCAGTGTCTGGAAGGCTGCTAACCTCTGGCCGATCCCTCTGGGCTGTCGTCCAATCCTTTTCTTCTTGTTTCCCCAAGTCACTGATGTGTCTGGTTGCGATTCATTTCTCTGCTGTTGGGTCTGCACCTGGAATAACAAGAACATATCCGGACTCCAAACCTTGACCCAACCCAGACCTTTCAGATACCATCTAAGCCCTTCTACATCACTGTGGAGAAAGGGTTCTTGTCCTTGTCAGCCAGTCTGTTGTTTAGCCACACATTCTGCATGTATCAGAAGCACATTGCTAGGGTAAAATCCAAAGAATTTAAAAATTGCAGGCAATTACATGTAGGTATTGCTACATCTCGTACAAATCCCAAAATTCCCTTCTCCGGCATGGACAGGAATATCTTGGGGGTTTAAATAGTCTGTCCAGTGATGATATGGGATGCCAGTGAATGTGCAATGCCAGATTCAATGCAAAAGGACCTACAGGCAGAAGATGTATAAGCTGGCACATTACCTATCTAAAGTGCATGTGAGATTCCTACAAGGGAAAGATGGCTGACTGTTTCTCCTGATTGGAATGAAGCCATAAGGAACTGAGAATGTATATCCATGGTTACATAGATGCTCTGCCTCTTAACTCTCTTAACATGAGTGATGTCCATTTGCCATAGAGCAGCATAGGAATGTGAAAAGGCAAGTTATACATCCTTTTGCTGTGCTGCTAGCTTCCTCTTTAGTTATCACAATTTGCAAATGTAAAGCTCTAGCAGCCTGATAATAAAAGATAGGATTTAAAAGTCCACTATGAAAATGGACATGCAGGATATAATACTTACCTTATAGTGCCTTCTCACTTGCTCTTGAACTTCTTTAAAGAGCTTGTGATATATTTTAAAAACTACAAATTTTACTTAGGCTGTGGCAATTCTTTGTACTACATCTACTGAATAAGCCATATTAAAAATTATATTTACATACCCATGTGCAAGGCTTGGAGCTGTGGACAATAAATTTTTCCACTCTGGGAACACACATCAATGTTCCACAACACACATCAATGTGGCATGAGAGGTATATATTTTGCCAGGACTTGTACCAGAAAATTGTAGTACTCTCTTAATGGCTTTTATTGAAATTCTATCCACAAACACTGGGTAAGAAATAAAAGAAATAAAATTTTGTTCTGATTGTGCTGGGAGGTTCATATTTTCATCTCTTTTAGAGTCTCTTGAGATTTTTTTACAAGCTGGCATGGCGAGTCTAAAGCACTGTCTTCTCTTAATGGTGGTTACAACATAACTTTTGGAGATGCTATTCTTACAGGAGTAAGGTAAGCAGTCACATTCACATTGACACATACTAGGGCTATTCTTCATACCCTATGGCAAAACTGTCCATTCAAATTCTTTATAAGGCTGAGCTAGATTAATGCTGGGCACTGAAAAGACAAATCCCTTCATATTCTCCTTATCTAGAGGGATAGAATAGAAATAATCTTTAATCCAAAGAGACTATTTGAGGCAGTTGAGGACATGGAAGCCCAAACTGAAGAGCTTCCATTGTCTCCATCTGTCCATTTACTTATCTTGAATCAATAACAAATTTAGGGGAATTCCAAGGACTTAGAGAAGCTTGTTAATGTACTTGATTAAGTTGCTCCTGTCCTATATAAAATGAGGTCTGAAATTTTTCACTTTGTAAGATGTCTCCCACCGATGGGGAATCTTTCAACTATAAAATAAATAAAAATTTCTGTCTTAATCCAACCATTCTGGAGAGCAATCTGGAATTATGCCCAAAAAGCTATCAAAATGTGCATACCTTTTGACTCAGCAGTGCTACTACTGGGCTTATTTCCCAAGGAGATACTAAAGAAGGGAAAGGGACCTGTATGTGCCAAAATGTTTGTGGCAGCCCTTTTTGTAGTGGCTAGAAACTGGAAAATGAATGGATGTCCATCAATGGGAGAATGGTTGGATAAATTATGATATATGAATGTTATGGAATATTATTGTTCTGTAAGAAATGACCAAAAGGAGGAATACAGAGAAGCTTGGAGAGATGCGGAGTGAAACGAGCAGAACTAGGAGATCATTATACACTTCAACAATGATATTGTATGAGAATGTATTCTGATGGAAGTGGATATCTTCAACATAGGGAATAGCTAATCCAATTCCAATTGATCAATGATGGACAGAATCAGCTACATCCAGAAAAGGAACACTGGGAAATGAGTGTGAACTGTGAGCATTATTATTTTTTTTTTCTTCCCAGATTATTTTTACCTTCCCAATACAATTCTTCCTTTGCAACAATAACAACAAAATTCGGTTCTACACATATATATTGTACCCAGGATATACTATAAGATATTTAATATGTATGGGAATGCCTGCCATCTAGGGGAGGGAGTGGAGGGAAGGAGGGGAAAAATTCGGAACAGAAGGGAGTACAAGGGATAATGTTGTAAAAAAAAAAAAATTGCTTATGCATATGTACTGTCAAAAAAATGTTATAATTATAAAAATTAATTAATAAAAAAAAAAAAAAAGAACTGAACGATTAAAAACTTGTTTTACCTTACCCCACATGGAAGAAAAAAAAAGGAATCCTGAGTAGGTATTTCAGAGACAGAGATTTCACTTCCTGCAATAAATTTGAACTAACTATAGTGGAAGAGGCTCCTTTGGAGCTTCACTTTAATGTTTCACACAATGATAGAAACTTACTTGTTGAGAATGTGATAGAGGAAATGCCTACTGCCTTTGAACTCATTGATGGCAAGGACGGGTTTTTACCTATTTGTATTTCCATCACTTTGCACTATTTCTGCTATACAGTAAGCACTTAATATATGCATGTTATCTTGACAAGACTTATAGTTTTGACTAGACAACCTTTAGGGACATTCCACAACTGAACTTCTGATAGCCTGTAATGAGAGAACTTTATTAATATTTGCCTTTACTTTTCCTAGACCCTATGCAGACTACTTACTTATGTCATTAAAAAAAAAGTACCTTATACACATTATAATTAATTAAATCATATCTTATTTTAATTATTAAAAAAAAAAAAAACTTCTGTCTTATCTTTAAATTCCCATCTCAAAGAGGTAGCACTAATTTTAGCTACTATAGAGCCTTTTATGGCAGACATATAGGTGTTTACTGTAATCTTTAGCCAATTACTAGACCAGCTGGCATTTCTAATAGCTGTACGATCTACATCTGTGTCTAACAATCTTTTCAATGGTATGTCATTCATACAGATAGTGAACAAAGGACATTCAACTCTGTGCAAAAGCGAAAGAAAGATCTATAAGATGAACAAAGACAAGTTTCAGCTCCCCAGATAATATCTTTGTAGTCTTGTAGGCATAAAACTCTACTTTCTCTAACTGCAATCTCTTATCCTCACAGGCTTGCTTAGAGACTAACTGATCAGGTTGGAGTGCTGCATTTTCAAAAACTCTCTGAGCATAATAACAACTGGTACACTTAAAACACAAGTCTCCTTTGCCTCTGGCCATGAAGCCTCATGGGGGTTGGAATTGGTTAGTGAGCAGTGCTGATAATATCATCACCCCTCCCATTCTTCCTCCTCCTCCCACCCATGAAGGTGGAAGGGAGGAAGATCAAGAAATGGTGGTAGGCAGAATTAAAGCCAAAACCAAGTTTTGTGTATGAATAGATCCAAACCCCTTCCCATTAGCAGGATATTTAATTCTTTTCTCTGTAGATCCCCTAAAGCAATAGCAGATGAGATAAATTAACAAAATACTAAAGAATATTTCTCTGGTTAACTTCCACATGGTATGTTCACCAACTTTCTGCTTGTTTTTTTCCTTCTCAGTTTCAGCTAGTAGGCTGAACTTTCAGTTCTTTTTGTCTTTTCTCTAACTCAACCAGTAACTCAGCCTGTAATTCTTTTATCTCTCTTTGTTATTGTCTGTAATGTAATTTTTCATTTTACCTCTAACTCAACCTTTAATGCTTATATTTTTTGATCTATACTCTCAACCATCTCTATTAGCTTTAGATTTTTTCCTTGCTGAGCTATATTTAATAGGCGTGGGAGCAAATACCTCCCAGCTTGAAAGCAAGCTCCTTGCTATTCTTCAGAGGTGATCCATCTGGCTCTTTCACCTATTTACTTGAGCTGCATGCACAGCTATGTCCTTTTATGAGAGGGAAACCAGACAGCCCTGTAAAGTTATGTAAAATCACCAACAAAACATTATACAAACTTAAATGGCCCCACATCCTCTGAAAGCAGGAAGACCTTTTCAGATACAAACTTAAGTAGTCTTGCTTATTCTGTTCTATTATTCTGTTTCTGTATAAAGTAGGCCTTCAAATTATGTTTCTTTGCAAAATCACTTCTCTCTTGAGTGATTTGCCTGCCAAGACATCTTGGTGCCTTTCTTACCAATAAAAGCTTTTCTTATCACAGCTTTGATTACATGAAATTCTTTTGCTACAGACCCACCCAAAAGCTTTGGAGACAAGGACAGCAGATCCATCCCTGCCCCAAATCACACCCTCATCATCCTTGAGCTTGATCTTAGGTAGACTTATGCCTAGATCCATAATGCTTCCCTCCCAGATGGAGTACTGTCTTCCTGATAAATGGGGGCTCTGGCAATCTACAATGCATTCATTCTGGCACCACTTGTAAATGCCCACAAAGCATTCACTACTTTTGTGAATACCCTTGTTAATGCCCACTCTGCATTCACTATTGCCAGTCTCTCCTAATTCCCAGGGCCTCAGAGAAATCTCTGGTCACTGTCTTTTGTAGTGTTTAAACCAATTTTACCAAGCTTGCCTCTGTCTGAAGTCTTCAGAGATCTCTGGCCATCATTTCATAGGAAAGATGAATTAAATACATGATAGAGTACTTGAGAACAGCCTTTAGAACAGCTCAAGACCTTTTATTCACATGTTCACATCCTGTTCCTAGCTAACTTTTGCTGACTCCCTGTGAACTCCTGATGAGCTCTAGGTCAAAGAGGACCTGCTTCCTCTTCCCCACAGCTTAAGGTCATACACATAATCAGAGAAGGAGATGATGCAATCTCAATGTAATCAGAGCTGCTGCTCATGAGGTGGTCTCTGTTTACTCACAGCAAATCACATCTGAGGGTCTCGGGCTTTATTTGCCTGTTTACTTCATGACTGTGGAGTGCCTGATTCCTCCTCTGACCTTTACACTTGCATTTTTATTTTCCTTCTAAGGTTATTTTTACCTTCTTTCTAAATCTGATTTTTCTTGTGCAGCAAGATAACTGTATAAATATGTATACATATATTGCATTTAACATATACTTTAACATATTTAACATGTATTTGTCTACCTTTCATCTAAGGGAGGGGGTGGGGGGAAGAAGGGGAAAAGTTGGAACAGAAGGGTTTACAAGGGTCAATGTTGAAAAATTACCCATGCATATGTCTTGTTGAATAAGAAATTAAAATTTCATATTAGAATTGTAAACTCACTCAAATCTAACAGGCCTGAGCTTCTAAATTATGGGAATTTGACCATTCCATGAACTCTATATGTCCTTGACAATAGATACCAGGAACTAGCCAATTCTAGAAATGTTTATGCTTACAGCGGGTGGCTCCGTCCTTGAGCATATACTATTGCTAAGGAAATACGTCAAGGTATAGACAATATGGAATGAGTCAAAATACTAGAGATTTGATACATACATATGTCAAAATGACAGATAAAGTGAGATACTTGATACATAACATATGGAATGAGTTAAAACACTAAATGGTCACACATGTCAGACTTCTTGGCTGAAAGCCCTCTTTGTTTAAGAGAGGTATATAAGATTGAGAATCTCACATCTCCACTGAGTCTCACCCGTGGGGAGGACGCTTCACCCGGAAAAATCTTTACACAATTCAAGTTGATTGAGGCTGAAACGGGACTCCCAGCCATTTGAGTTTTTGAGGTTCCCTTGAATTGGTGATGTATTCTCTTCCTCTAGCTGCTATAATTGTCATGTTGTTAATTGTTCTTATTTCTATTTGTTTTGTCGTGTAAATCTAAATTGTCTGTACCTTGTCTTGTTTGATTAAAACTTTTTATTTTCATTTTTTAATTGAGCTTGAGAGCGTCATTTATAGGAGCGAATCCAAACTTTTCTTTAAAAGCATAATACATAAATAAATAAAAAGCTATAATAAAAAAGTTGAACTTAAAAAAATTAAATTAAATAATAATATATAATAAGGCATGATTTGGCAACTAGACTAATATATGAGAATCTCACCATATTTCAAATATAGACACACAAAAGCTCATAATGCAAATAAAAGACTTCAAAATATTCTTGGGAATTCAGCCAATAAAATATCCCTTTATCATAGACTAAACGATTGTACATATTCATCAGTACTTAACATTGTCCCATAAAATCTTGAAAAACAGTTATTGAATTGATGTTGTTATGCCAAATACTCATAATTTCTAAGTTAAAAGGAACTAAACGTTTCTAGAACATAGAAACAGAAAAGATTAAAATCGTTTGGGAATAAGAAGAGGCATTTAGCATCCCTCTTCAGTTATGTCAAGCATATTTATAGTGAGTATACAATGAACTCAAATTCTAAGATTTGTATTTTTTTCAATTAACATCTCCATGAAGATAATTTTCAAATATACTTAATTCATTTCATACCTTTTTTTTGGCCTCCAGTCTCATATCTACAACTGCCTATCAGACATCTTGAGCTAAATTTCCTATAGATATCTTAAACTCAATATCTTTCTCCCAAAATTGTCCCCTCTCCCTAACTTCCTGATTACTGTCAAGGACACCAACATTCTTAATCATTCAAGCCTAAAATTTATGTAGTCATCTTTGTCTCCTCACTATCATTTTCATTTTTTTTTTCCTTTTTTGCTGAGGCAATTGGGGTTAAATGACTTGGCCAAGGTCATACAGACAAGAAATGTTAGATGTCTAACGTCAGATTTGAACTCGGGTCTTCCTGACTTCAAGGCTGGTTGTTCTATCCACTGCACCAACTAGCTGCTCCAACTTTCATCTTTCTTATCCACTCTATTGCCAAGTCCTAATGATTGCACTTTAGTAACAGCTCTCATCTATACTCTTTATCCTCTTGGACATTATGTCACAATACTGATGCAGGTCCTCACCATCTCATGCTTAGACTATTGCAATAGCCTCTTGGTTGATCTCTATGTCCAAAGTCTCTTCCTACTCCTGTCCATCTTTCACTTATCTGTCAAACTGATCTTCCTCAAACGTAATTCTGATCATGTCACCCTTGTATTTATTGAATTTCAGTGTCTCCAGTGCCAGGCACTATATTAAGTTAACCATATTTAAGACAAAAATAAAACAAAGTGTTCCAGGTATATGGCAGACACTGAATAAACACTTGTTGACTGGATTTTGACTATAAAAAGTAGGCATTTTTATTTGATCAATACAATTCAAGTAACAATAAATATTAGACAATAATACTAAGATCTAAGTCTGAATCCCATTGATAATGAAAAAAATAACATTGCTATTATTAAGCTATAAAAGTTATTTTCCATTTCATATCTGCTAACAACATAATAATATTAAGATATTTTTAATTGTGTATTTCAGGAATATAGCCTAAGAATCTTATTGTTCTGCCTATTCAATAAGATCTGCTTGGATATAAAACTAGATACGACTTCCAAATTTAAAAGACACTCAAATCAAACAGACCACTAAGTATTCGATGTATATGGATGACATCTATCTGTATGGATCCACTAAAAATAAATAATATATTAAATATCTTTATCTTATGGAATCTTTCTCCAGTTGTTTTGATAAATGTAAAGCATTAAATGTGTCTACCAGGGAAATAAAGACCAAGGTACTGAGCTTGAAGCTAAAGGTCAAATTGGAATGGACAAGAATGCTTAGAAATATCTTGGTTTCTTTCAGACAAGGAGAAACTGAAGGTAAATTTGTTGAGACTTTTGGCATCCAGAAATAAAAAGTAAATGATAATAATGCATTTAAAGCAAGTAAAAACTATATAATTCCTGTTTTAATGTACACATTGGGAACTGCAAAATATACCTTAGCAAACTTGAAAAGTAGAGTACAAGAATCCATAGAATTTTGACAAAACACAAGGCAAATCCTCACTCTCCAAAAAAGAGGAAAAGCCTTGATAAACATTCTCAGAATGTATGATAAACTAGTCAAAAATCTATAAAAATACTTTTTGAATAGCTGTACATTATTTCAATAATCAATAGTAAATGTTAATAAAAAGTACACACCAGGTACTTATCAAAATTAGTTTATATCCAGATAGAGCTTATAAAATAGCTAAGATGCAAATCTAAGAATCAGAGATATGAAGATATGAAGATATTCATATGAACTCAGACAATGATATGTTCACTGCCTAACATATGCCTAAATCATGTGAATTTTTTTTTGTAAAAAAAAGAGTAATTTATCATAACAAATCAGGATTAGGTTATTATTATCTAGATGGAAGAAAATGGTAGAAACTGTATCATATCATTTGAAGCTATACAAATCTAATACCTAGCAAATATCTAGCAGATTATGGCCAAGTGGAGAGAAATGTTTATCAGATGTAATCAGTATATCATGAAATAATGAATAACAGATTCCATGATACAAATATAGACGTGAAAATATTCTTGAGAATTCAATCAATAAACTGTATTGTAACTAGAGCATTATCATAGATTCCACATTATTTACTTACATTTATCCCCCTTGATCCATAAAAACGGAGAAATATTTTGAACAGAATTTTAATAGAAAATGCTCATAATCTTCAAAATATGTGGAACAAAAATCAAATGTGGAGGCCTAGAAAAAAAGAAATCTAAATCATATGTTAATGATTTATCCCTTGTTTGCTTATGTTTCACTTTTCTGAATTTCCTTTGGAATTTTCCTGGCAAAGATATTGGATTGATTTACTATTTCCTTCTCCAGCTCATTTTACAGATGAGGAAACTGAGGCTAACAGGGATAAATGACTTGAGCTGGATCACATAGCTAGTAAGTATCTGAAGCCAGATTTGAACTCATAAATAAGATGAATCTTTCTTACTCCACATCTGACATTCTATCCACTGAGCTTTCTAGCTAGTAATAATTCAAGGTACATATTATTCTTAATATGCTATTTTTTCTTTCAGCAAGTGTACAGAAAATGCATTTACCTTCCAGTATATTCATTCAATTATTAAAAGCAAATATTTTATCAACCTGGGTAATACTCCATAGAATATTAAATAGTAAAACAATAGTAAAATAGAACTTGTTCTAGGAACATTTTAATCTGAACTACACTGAATAAGATGAGAAAAAAGTTTGCCCTGGTGCAGAGACTAACTGACCTAAATTGGACAGGCAGGAAAAGGGATTACCCATTTGTGCTTGGGATGTTCACTTACTCTCTTTGCATAGAGCAGGAAGTATGTAGCTGTACCAAGCGTTTGCATCATAAATTCAGCTTGCCCCAACTACAAACAGGAAGAATTTATAACATGACAGAAAACAGGAGAGGAGATGGAAAGAATGACAAAAAGGGAGTTGATACCCCAAGTAAGAAAAGATATAGAGTACTTAGCTTCCCTGGTTGAATTCAACAAGTTGTCAAATACTTTTTAGACGATCCTTTCTTCTCCACTCCCTCAGGGGCACAAGAAGCTTCTACTCTCCCTCCGGCTCTCAGCAGAAGGCTTGCACTCCAGAACCTCCTCCTTATCAGAAACAGGATCGGGGTCCCAAGATATAGGACTCCCCTCTCCAAGGGGAGTCGAGTTCTGAAATGCCCAATCCCCACTTCTTAGTCCTTCTCATACACGAAGTGGGCTGCCTTTCTCCTCAACCCAATCTCTCCAGCCTCCCTTTGAGGCTGGCCAATCTCAAGGCCTTTGCCCTCCTCGGGCTAAAGCTGTAAATTCCCCTTCTCCTCCACCGGAGCCTGATCCTGCTACAGCTGTGGATCAGGAGCCTCCTTCCAATCTCTTCCCCTTGAGGGAAATTGCCAACCTTCAGGGAGGAATACTCAGAGTACAAGTGCCCTTTTCCATGTCAGATCTCTCCCAAATCAAGGAAAAATTGGGCAGATACTCTGAGGATCTTACTAAATATATTGAGGGATTCAAAGCCATCACCCTCCAATATGATCTTTCCTGGGGAGATATTAATATAATCTCCTCTTCTTGTACCATAGAGGAGAAAAGGCGAATCTGGGATTTAGCCCAGAAATTCAGGGACGAGATAATTTATGAGGATGTATGCTGATGGCAGTGGATATCTTCAACATAGAGAAGAGCTAATCCAATTCCAATTGATTAATGATGGACATAATCAGCTACATCCAGAAAAGGAACACTGGGAAATGAGTGTAAACTGTTATTTTTACCTTCTGAATCCAATTCTTCCTGTGCAACAAAAAATTCGGTTCTACACACTATATATTGTATCTAGAATATACTATAATATATTTAACATATATAAAACTGCCTGCCATCTGGGGGAGGGGGTTGGGGGAGGAAGGGAAAAAATCTGAATAGAAGTAAGTGCAAGGGATAATGTAAAAAATTACCCATGCATATGTACTGTCAAAAAAAAAGTTATAATTATAAAATAAAATAAAAATTAAAAAAAAAAAATGAAGGACAAACAATAAAAAAAAAAAAAAAAAAGAAATTCGGGGACGATATGGCTTCCTCCTCCCCTGCATGGAACTATCAGGAGGGAAGCAGGGATAGAGAGAGGAGAGACCACCTACTAAGCTTCCTCATTGAGGGCATGAGGAAAGGAATCAAAAAGCAAGTCAATTATGACAAGCTCAGGGAGATCACTTCAAACAGCTGAGGAAAATCCCACCCTCTTCCAAAGTTGATTGGAAGAGGCCCTGAGAAAATACACTAATCTGGACCCCACTTCTCAGGAGGGTGCCACAGTTCTTAGCATGCATTTTATTAACCAGTCTGCCCCAGATATCAGAAGGAAGCTACAAAAATTGGCCCTAGGGCCTCAAACCCCCATGACTCAATTATTAGAAGTTGCTTTTGGGGTGTTTAATAATAGAGACCAAGCAGCAGCAATGGAAAAGGATTGCAGGGCCAGAGCCAGAAATAAAGAACAGACTCAGCTTTTAGTGGCTGCCATTTCTAGAGATCAGACCCGTTTGTGCTTTAGATGCAAGAGACAGGGTCACTGGGAGAGAACATGCCCCCAGAAAAAGCCTCCAGGTCCTTGTCCTAAATGCCACAAGGAAGGACACTAGAAAAGGGACTGCCCAGAAGGGGGTAGAGCCACTGCCTCAAACCTCACCCTCCAGTCCTCTCAGGACTTGGAATGACAGGGCCAGGGGTTTGGCGAGGCCCCCCCCCCTTTCTCTATCAGCGCAGCTGAAGCCAGGCTGACTCTAGACGTGGCAGGTAAGCACATTAATTTTCTATTTGATACTGGGGCCTCTTTTTCAGTTCTGTTATCCCATTCTGGTCCAACGCACCCCTCCCCCGGTAAAGTAATAGGGATTGAAGGGAACCTCCAGAGGTGCTTTGAAACTTTTCCTTTACCTTGTAGATAGGGAGATTTGCTGTTTCCACACTCCTTTTTAATGATTCCTTCCTGTCCCACTTCTCTATTGGGCCAGGATTTAATGGAAAAGCTGGGAACCCAATTCTCTCTGCTCAAATCTCCAAGTGATATATTTGTGCTCCTTCTGAGACCTTCCCATGTTCCTTATGAAATCTGGGAGGACATAGACTCTTCCGTCTGGGATCAGGCATTCCCAGCCCTCATTAAGCTACAGGATTCTACTGTGTTCCCACATAGACAGCAGTATCCAATTAAGCAGGAAGACAGGATTGGGTTACAACCTTTGATTGAGAAGTTTCTTAAGTTTAAACTTCTGGTCCACTGCCAATCACTCCTATCCTTCCTGTTAAGAAAGGAACGGGGATTATCGTAGGGTACATGATTTAAGGGCAATTAATGAAGCAGTTATCCCAATCCATCCCATAGCACCTAATCCCTACACTATATTTACACAAATTCCAGGAAATACTAAATGGTTCACCACCCTGGACTTAAAAAATGCTTTCTTTTGTATTCCTCTGCAGGAGGTCTGCCAATTTCTCTTTGCCTTTGAATGGGCAAAGCCAGGTGGACTTCCTGGTCAATTAAACTGGGCAATTTACGAGACAGTCCACATCTATTCAGGCAAGCCTTAGCTAAAGATTTGAGAGATCTTGAGCTGCCCGGCAGCAGCCTTATTCAATATGTGGATGATATCTTGCTCTGTAGCCCTACTAGGGAGGAGTCTCTGGCAGCGACTGTAAAGACCTTGAATTTCTTAGCTTCAAGAGGTTACAGGGTCTCTCTATCTAAAGCTCACATTGCCTGCCAATCTGTCAATATTTGGGTCACAATCTCACCCCCACCTCTCACTCTCTAACTGAGGAGAGGAAGCAGGCTATTCTAAGTATCCCCCCTCCTGTTTCTAAGAAACAGCTGAGAATCTTCTTAGCTATGGCAGGCTTCTGTAGAATCTGGATTCCAAACTTTGGGATTATTGCTAAACCCCTCTATGATTCTATTCAAGGTCCCGATAATCTCCCTCTCGAATGGGGACCTGAGTAGGCCAATGCTTTTAAAACCTTGAAGGCTAAATTAAGCTCTGTCCCTGCTCTTGCCCTGCCTGATTTACAGAAACCTTTCACTCTGTATGTAGATGAAAGGCTGGGCAGGCTTTGGGAGTCCTTACTCAATCTCTGGGACCAGATCCCAGGCCAGTGGCCTATTTTTCAAAGAAGCTGGACTCAGTTTCTCTAGGATGGCCTTCCTGCCTTAGAGCAGTAGCTTCGACCACCCTCTTAATAAAGGAAGCCTCTAAACTGACCTTGGGGTCGCCATTAGAGGTTTTAACCCCCCACAGGGTCCAAAGCATTCTAGAATCCAAAGGCCATCAGTGGCTCTCAAGTGAGAGACTTACTAAATACCAGGCTCTCCTGCTAGATACCCCTGACCTGACTCTTCGAATTTGCCACATCCTAAATCCTGCCACCCTCCTCCCTGACATCTCTCAATCTGGAGAGATTGTCCATAATTTCAAGGAAATTATAGATTCTGTATACTCTAGCAGAGCTGACTTGAAGGAAATTCCTCTTCATAACCCAGAGGAGGAATATTTCACAGATGGGTCTAATTTCCTCAAGGATGGGGAGAGAAAGACAGGTTATGCAGTGGTATCTCTTTATAACACCCTGGAAGCTAAGCCATTGCCTACTGGCACCTCGGCACAGAAATCCGAACTTATAGCATTAACCAGGGCTTTAGAACTGGGGAAGGGGATGAGAGTCAATATTTACACTGATTCCAAATATGTTTTTCATGTTTTGCATGCTCATGGAGCTATTTGGAAAGAAAGGGGCTTGTTAACAGCAAGGAATTCTCCCATTAAACACTCGGGAGAAATTCTATGTCTATTACAAGCTGTCCATGAACCCAAGGAGGTCTCTGTTATATTTTGCAGAGGGCACCACAAGGGAGAGTGACTTCAGGCTAAGGGAAATAGCCTGGCAGATGCAGCTGCTAAAACAGCTGCCCTTACGCCCCTGTTGACACCTTTAATTCCCCAGCTAACTGAGTCTTTTACTCCTTCCTATAGCACACAGGAGAAAGCTCTCGCAGAACAAAGGGGATACACATTTTCTCCCTCAGACCATGTTGTTAATTGTTCTTATTTCTATTTGTTCTTTTGTGTAAATCTAAATTGTTTGTACCTTGTCTTATTTGATTAAAACTTTTTACTTTTATTTTTTAACTGAGCTTGAGAGCATCATTTATAGGAGCGAATCCGAACTTTTCTTTAAAATCATAATACATGTAGTCGGCAGGATTCGCTGCATAAATGCCTCTCTTTAAGAAAAATAGATCTCTGTGTCTGTCTGTGTATGTTTGTCTGCTTTGAATTTTTTGTTCTGTGTTAAAAGTGAGCAAGCTCATAAGATAAGAATTCAGCCTCTGTGTTACAGGCTTAGAAAACTATCAGGCTGAATTGTGGAAACTGGAATTCATTCAGAATAGTAATTCTTTCAGAGTGGTTCAAAAATGTATTGGTCTTAAAAATTGTTTGTGATTTTAAACTTTTTAACCTGTTGTACCAATTTGTAAGTAAAACAAAAGAAAAAAAACTTGACTATTTTAAACTGGTAGGGAAGTTTTCTCTGAAAAGCAGATTTTCAAAGTCTGCTAAAGAGGAGTAAAGGCAATACAATTTTATATGCTTAATACCACCTGGGAAGCTTCTTACTAGTGGCCTTGAAGCACTCAGGCAGAAGAAAGAAAAAAAAAAAAAGAAAAACTATTTGGTTTGCTTCTGAAACATTGGGTAATTTTTTATCATTATGGGTTATGAATCTTGAAGTTTAAAGTTTAAAAAAAAAGTGATTAAAGAAAAGGGACAAGGGAGATTGATTTACAAAAGCAATTAATAGTTTCAATGAAATCAGAAGAGTTATTGGTTTGGAAGTGTTAGGTTTAAGTAAGTAAGCATTGGGAGGAGAGAAACAGAGAGATGGGACAGGAGAATGAAAGTGATTTAAGAAGGATTGATTAGTGAGAGCAAATGATTTCAAGAAGAAATCAGTGGGGAAAAGAAGGAACTGGTTGGAAAGGGGAGTCACGGAGAGATGACTCTAAGACAGGATGTGTTTTTTGCAGGGGGAGAGCAGCAGTAGGAAGCTGCAGCTGTTTTTGGTTGAAGAAAGCAAACTGATAAAGGGTCAAGCTGCTCTCTTACAAGATGTTAATTGAGTGAACATTTGTTTCTAAAATACATAATGGTTTTTGTGTTTAAAGAATATGATCAGAAATGTGATATATAGTCTGAAAAGGCTATTTTTTAAAAAATGTTTAATTGATGTTTTTAAGAACTTTTCAGATTCTTTTATGTGAAAATAGAAGTTTTAATTAATTGTATTGATGCCAATTATTTGAAGGGACTCCAAGTATAATAGTTTTTGCCTTTGTCCTTTTGAAGATTTTTTGTTATGGCAATATGTAGTTTGGGATTTTTCTGTGTATTGGGTATTTTAAAAGCAAAATAATTGGTACAATGTAATTGTGTGAACATTCTGGGATAAATTTCTTATTGTTAAAAGTCTTACAAAATGTAGATGATCTTTTTGTGACAGGAAGAAAAAGAGTGACCTTGTCCGGGTCACTATCAGTTTGTTAAATTATTTAGGAGCACAGGGACTGAGAATTTCTTAAGACAAATTGCAATTTGTAAAAGGTGAGGAAAATATTTAGGCCATTTTATAAGCTTAGGGAAAAAGAAACTAGATTCTGTATAGGTGGAGGGGATTCTTCAAATTACTAAGTCTAGAACGAAAAAGAGTCTCCAGAGATCTCTAGGATTGGTGGGGTATTGTAGAACCTGGATTGGTGAATATGCATTATTAACTAAGCATTTATTAACTCATTTGTTGGAAGGGAAGCCTGATATAGTTCAATAGGATTCAAAAGGGGAACAAAGTTTTGAAATGTCAGCCCCTGTTTTACTTTTGCCATCTTTGGAAAAGGCTTTTCTTTTATATGTAAATACAGTAAACAATGTGGCTTTAGGAGTATTATCACAATTAAGGGGAGGGCAGCCACAGCACTTTTGGTAGAAGAAAAGTCAGAAATTAACCTTTGGGGGTAGTTTAATAGTGAGTGTCCTGCACCAGATTCAATCAATTCTGAATCAAAGGGGCCAGGAGGTGGCTAACTGATTCAAGGATTTTAAAATATGAACTAATATTATTGGAAAGAGATGATTTGGCACTCTCACCAGACCATAACTTTAATCCAGCCATGTTCTTATCTGCTTCCCCTGGGGAACATGTGTCCCTTGAACATGATTGTCCAAATGTGATTGATTACCAAACTAAGATTAGGGAAGATTTGTAGGAGGTCCCTTTGTTGAAAGGCACTTAATAGTTCATAGATGGTTCCTCACAAATAGTTAATGGGAAAAGGAAAAATGGTTATGCTATTGTTAATGGGAAGATTTGACTCTGGTTCAAGCTGGATTCTTGCCAAAAGAATGGTCAGCTCAAAATTTGTGAATTATATGCAATAAATCAAGCCCTAAAATTGCTTGAAGGACTGATTCAAAATATGCTTGGGGAATTGTTCATATATTTGGGGAAGAAAGGGGAATGATAAACAGTAAAGGAAAGGGATTGGCACACAGGGCATTGGTCTCTGAAATTTTGACTAATCTTATGTTACCTAAGAACGTTGCAATGATTCATGTGCAGGGGCACCAAAGAGGAAATTCATTTGAGATAAGGAGAAACTGCTTTGCAGATGAGGAGACAAAGCGGCCTGGAGAAGAGGAATCTGTAAGTACGGAGGAGATGATGGTGTTAATTTTGGCATTTCTGCCTCCAGTGCCTCCACTTTCCCTTACCCCAGAAGAGAAGTAGGAAATCTAAAGCCTTGGCGCTCAGGAGGATAAAGAGGTCACTGGCTCCTCCCTAATGGCAGAGAGGTACTGACCATAGCAGGTATGAGACATGTACCCCAACATTTACATCAGGGCAGTCATTAGGATGTCTGAGACCTGTGTGATGTGGTGCTGACTAGGTTTGTGGCACTGGCAAGCAACTGGTCAGTGGGCGTCCTATTTGTCAGAGGATGAATAGGGCGGCCCAATGATAAGTCTAAAAGGAAGAAGGCCCCTGGTATCAGGCCTTTCCAAAGCATACAGGTGGACTTTACCAAGCTGCTGTCAGTGGGGCATCTCAAATACTTGTTGGTCGTAGTGGACCATCTGACCTTATGGGTGGAGGCCATTCCCCTTGCCTGGGCAACAGCCACAGTAATTGTAAAAGTACTTCTTGAGCAAATCATTCCAGGGTATGGGATGGTGGAGCAGGCAGATTTAGGCCAAGGCACCTGTTTCACAGCTAAGATCTTCCAATCTGTTGCCCAAGCTCTAGAAATATGATAGGACTTACACACCCCATAGCATCCTCCCTCATCAGGTAAAGTGGAAAGGATGGATAAGGAAATTAAACAGCAACTGACTGAATTGGCATAGAGACACAATTGCCCTGGACCAAGTGCCTTCCCCTTGCCTTATTAAGAATTAAAACAAAATCCCTGAAGAGATGTGGAATTGTCATCTTATGAATTATTGTAAGGTCACCCTTATCCAAAAGGGATTCAAAATTCTTCCTTCTATCCAATATTTGAAACCAAGGATTTGTTTTTAAGAAAATATGTTATATCTTTACTGTAACATCTGAAAACTTTACAACTAAACAGGCTTATTGCTCAGACTCCTCCCTTAGGATTTCAACAGTGCATGAGTTCTAGCTTGGAGATGGGGTCCTGGTTCGGACATGGAAGGAGGACAAGCTGACCCTGAGCTGGAAAGGACTGACCCAGATCCAGATACAGCAGTGCTGCACAGGAAAGAGGGTGGACTCAGCATACCAGAATTAAAGGACTGGTGGACTCCGAGGGTATGGACTTCCCAATTGAATGCAGAGAACAAGCTGAGACAAACATTGAAAAGCAACTGATGAACTGTGCATGTAAAATCTTGATAGCGGTATTGAAGCCTCACTATTAGATAAAATATCTACTACTGACACCTCCCCCTCCTACAAAACATCCTCCATCAATCATAAGAGTTCCTAAAAACTTGTACCAATAATGTAACTTTTCCTCCTCTGATGAATTGTGTTAGAAAGAAAAAGAACCTGGTATGATACCCTATTTGGTGGTGCTGGAACTGGTTTGGGTATAGTTAATTCTATAGATCTTGAGGCCTTGGCCAGCAGACTGCGCAGTGCTGGGCAAGATGTTTCTCAAGCTTTGACTGTAAATGCTCCATGGTTGCTCACGACGATCCTACCCCACCAAAATACTTTAAAATATCAAGGCCAATTTCTACAGATTTTTAATGAGAGTATTATTACTAGTTTGGGTTTTACTGGAAATATTAGTAAATTACTTAATTGGCCCAAATGCTCTTTACAAAATATGTATACCTTGATACAAAAAGAAAATGCTCAGAGATTGTTGCAATGTGGGATCATATGTTTAATTTACCAGAAGCATGGAAAAAACAATGACCTGAAAATGCTATGTGTACTTCTCTTTTATGTACTGGAACTATTGTGCATTATCAAATTAAGATATGGGCTGTTATGTGTCACTTTCATGTGTTACCTTTTGTCTTACCTAATTACTTTGCTTTACCTCATATATATGGAAACTACATAGATTTGAATAATGTAACCCACACTTTGTCTGTAACTGCAACTTATAGGGGGATTGTTTGTGGGACGATGATTCGGCAGATGGAACCCTCCCTTCTATCACATTCATCCAATTTGTGTGATTTAACATTGTATCCTGTGAATAACTTCTCCATGATATATGAGGTATCTTCGCAACATATATGTATAGCTTCTAATAACCTGGGTACCCAAGCTTCTTCCTTTACCCCATGTCTCCCTGTCACTACAACCTCTTATCGATATCCTGAACAAGTCTTTAGTTATGAAGAAACTGTTAGAGTCCAATTAGGGCGCGTTAAATGAACATCGAATACAGACTCATATAGCTGCAGGACAACTTATCGAGGCCTCTCATTTAGTGACATCAGATACTAATCATCATTGGTATGGCTTCTTACTTAGATCAGGTGGCACTACCATTTATTTTAATAGTTTAGCCATAACCATATTATTTTTATTGTTCTTTTTGTAATACTGTATGTGTAATTGTTATATGTATCGGAAGATGAAAACAATTTATTCTAATTTTACCCCATTAGCTCAGTCCTCTTATTATTTTCGTGATCTTAAGGCCAAATGAATAAGAAATTAAGATTTCATATTAGAATTGTAAGCTCACTCAAATCTAACAGGCCTAAGCTTCTAAATTATGGGAATTTGACCGTTCCATGAACTCTATATGTCCTTGACAATAGGTACCAGGAACTAGCCATCCCTGGGAATGTCTATGCTTAGGGCTGGGTGGCTTCCTCCCCGAGCATATACAATTGATAAGGAAACACTTCAAGGTATAGACAATATGGAATGAGTCAACATACCAGATTGTCACGTACTCTGCACATGTATACGTGCCAAACTTCTTGACTAAGGGTCTTCTTTGTCTAAAAAAAACATATAAAAGGCTAGTGTTCTATATCAGCCATCAAGCTTCAGCCACGAAAAGGACACTTCGCCTGGAAAAATCTTTACACAATTCAAGTTGATTGAAGTTGAAACGGGGCTCCCAGCCATTTGAATTTTTGAGGTTTCCTTGAATTGGTGATGTATTCTCTTCCTCTATCTGCTATAATTGTCATGTTGTTAATTGTTCTTATTTCTATTTGGTTTTTTGTGTAAATCTAAATTCTGTACCTTGTCTTATTTGATTAAAACTTTTTACTTTTATTTTTTAACTGAGCTTGAGAGCATCATTTATAGGAGCGAATCCGAACTTTTCTTTAAAATCATAATACAGAGCACTTCTTTTGTTCCAGAGGCAAATCAGTAGAAACTGATTTCTGCTCTGCACCAGGCTACTCATCTGGGGAGGAGTGCCCTCCAATCCTTGGTTGAAACTCGTTTTCACTGGCCATAAACTGGGGGAAACAATCAGGCAAGTCTGCCAGGCCTGTCCAATTTGTGCCCAAATGAATCCTGAGGGGAACTGTTAAAGCTCCCACCTCTCCTGAAGCCAATTCAGAGGAAAGGCACTTACCCTGGCGAGGACTGGCAACTAGATTTCACGCATATGCCCCCCCCCCCTAGAGGTTTCAGGTTGCTTCTAGTGTTCGTGGACACATTTACTAACTGGGTAGAAGCATTTCCTTGCAGGACTGAGAAAGCCCACGAGGTATCCAAATTTTGCCTGTTAAACGAAATTATACCTCGCTATGGTTTACCTGCCTCGTTACAGAGCAATAATGGGTGTGCCTTTATTTCCCAGGTGACCCAAATTGTAGCAAAAGCTCTTAAAATTACTTACTATCTCCACACGTCATGGAGACCCCAAGCCTCAGGGAAGGTGGAGAAAATGAATCATACCCTTAAGTGAGTCCTCTCTAAATTATGAGTTGAGACTCATAATTGAAGATTGGATTAAAAATCTCCCAATCTGGCTTCTTAAAATCAGAATTGCCCCCAGGGAAGCTATTAAGCTTTGTCCATTTGAGCTCTTCTATGGACAGCCTTTTCTTGTTGACCCCAAATAGCATCTGGTCACTGGATTTGCTTCAAGACTGAGGGCAATCCAGAAGGCCCTTTCTGAATATGCAATCAAGCATCTCCCTAAACCCACAGATGCTCCTGTTCAGGTTAACTCCCCTGTAAATCCTGGGGATATGGTATATTAAAGAGCTGGAAACCCCAGGGGTCTGACCCCCTAGGCATGAAGTGGAAAGGGCCATACAAGGTCATCTTAACTGCTCCAAATGAAGTTAAACTGTAAGGGTCCCCCAGCTGGACTCATATTTCTAGGATTAAAAATGTTGCTTCTGTTTCAGATAATCCAGTTTATTCCTGTGAGCCCATAGAGGACCTGAAGTTACTCTTTTGCAAGACGCCTGGGAAAGACTCTGGAGAAAGAAGCCTCTCATGCTAATCTTTCTTTCTCCTTATGAGGACTCTACTCTTGATATTTTCTCTCTAGCTTTCTTGGTCCTACTCTGTGGGTCCTGGGAAATTGGGTCACAACTTCCTAGTCAGACTTGGGAACTCTGCGGGGAATGGGGGTGTCCAGGACTGCTGGGTGTGCTATCACCACCCCCAGGGTGGGTCACAGATGCGGCCTAATGCATTCTTTGCAAAGGCTCCATTCCCATGGGCCACCAGCTCCTCAGTAGATGCCACCCCCTTTGTACTAGCCAACCCCCAGGGAAACTACTCTGACCCAACTGTTCACTGCTTTCTGGCTGGGAAGGATCTCATATCTACCCATCACCACACCACAGTGGTTGTCACCGTGGCGCCTAATGGCCATATTCAAATCCCTGATGTGGGAATTTTGACCTCTACCACCAATACTGTGGGTGCCAGCGAGTGTGACTCGTTTCAAAACTGCCGAAATTTCACCTTGGCAACTTGCACGAACTGCATAGGTGGGACACAAGCCAAGTGCAGTTATGATTACGCACCCCCCAAGAAGGTAATTGTAGGGAACCCATTTAGGGATTATCCTGGCAAGCTCACCTACAGTGTTATATAGCACCTTCCTTGAAACTTCTCCATAACCTCCTCAGGACTAACATTCCAATCAATAGGCTGTTATGCGATTATAATCATCCGTGGGGACAAGCAACCAGGACACTGCTACAAAATAAAACTTCGGGGACCATCTGTGCGCCAAGGAGGTATACATTCCTCTGTAAAGTAAGTCTTCCACTCCACCTTAATGTTTCTGAGGGTCCTGTTAGAAAAAACACCTCTGACTGGAACCCTCCCCCACCTGTGATTTTGTCCACTTGCTGCCTTACACCCTTTAAACACCATGGGTCCTGCACCCTGGGTTACCTAAGCACCCCTTTCACGGTATATAATGCCAGCACCTCCGATCCCACCCCTTCAAATAGACCAAGGAGAGGGCTTTGGGAAAATGTTCTATGGTACTTACGGAAAGGCACTTCAATGCTAGTGCCCTTCGTAGGGTACTTAGAACATGAAAATGTTCTTTCCAACCTAACGGCCCCTATTAAACAGCTGGCAAATGAGACTGCACATTCTCTCCAGGAGATTCAAGAATCTCTGGACTCCCTTGCCAACATGGTTCTGGATAATTGTCTGGCCTTAGATTATCTCCTAGCTTCTAGTGGCGGAATTTGTACCCTGGTCAATACTTCTTGCTGTATGTATATTAATTATTCCAGGGAAATTGAACTTAGCACTGAAAGAATTTTAGAAAAAGCTGGCTGGATGAAGGACATTCAAGAGAAAATCCTTACTCCTCCCGACTCTTCCTCTGGGTGGGGCTCCTGAATATGGTCTCTCTTAACCCCCATCCTAAATCCACTTTTAATAATTGTCTTATTACTCATATTTGGTCCTTGTATTTTCAGACTACTGGTGGGAGTCATTTCTTCTAGGCTTCGAGCTTCAAACTTTCAGCTGCTTCTACAGCCTGCAGACTCTGGGACTCAAGGAGACACACACACCTCTAGACTCAGCTGCTGCCATCTTCAGATCCTGTCTTTCCCTTCCTGACATGGACCCCCCAAATGAACTAGGGACAGCTCTACAACCCTTGCCAGCTTGAAGAAGCTATAGAAGATGAGACCTTTGTCCCTTTTCCCCCTTGGAGGGACTTATCTCAGGGGGGAATCTGACGAGGGAAACTGAGGTCAAAGACCCTAAAAAGTTAACCTTAGCTCTACCTAGAAGCCAATCCCACCTCTGTTAAGTACCACTAATTAACCTTTCTATAGAATTCAGCTGATACTAACCAAGTTTTCTATAGAGCTGAACTAAAGCTAAGTACTCCTACTTAACTTTCAATAGAACTGAATTAATGTTAAGTACCACCACTTAAGCTTTCTATAATTTGAACTATCACTAATCAAACTTTCTATAACTTTACTGAATCCTATTCAAACCCAAAACCTCTCTATTGTCTCAAAAGCCCTCAAGACCTAACTCTGATCATATAACTAAGTATTCTGACTGTACCAGGGTGGGCAGAATAGACAGAACTCTCTAATCCCATCTGGGAGTTCCGGTCCACCTGAGATCTCTCCGTGATTTAAAACAAACTTTTTACTTTTAATTGAGTAAATTCTTTTACTTCACCCTTGCCTGGTCTCACATACCATAAAGCCTGGAAATCCCCCAACAGTTTGCTGTTTCCTTCTACAGATGTTTCATTCTACAGATGAGAAAACTGAGGCAAACAGATTTAAATGATTTACCCAGGGTCACAAAGATAGTAAGTGTCTGAGGCCAGATTCAAATTTATGAAGACGAGTCTTCCTGACCTTAGTCACAACACTCTTATCTACTATAACACCAAGCTGCCTATATAATGATTTATCCCTTTTTTTAAACAGCCATGCCTATGATTAAAGAGGATACACAATAAGATTGCTCACTAATTCATTTGTGTCACTGATTCCTTTGTGCTCTTTTCAAGTGCCTACTTCTAAACAAAACAAGAGATCCAAAATGTAAGGAGAAAATCAGTGTTTCTTGTGTGGGTTTTTTTCAAGTTGCTTAAGACCTTTCTGAAATTTTCTGGGTTTGCATGGAATTTTTTTCAAGTATATTTTGTTATTTGGGGTATATAATTATTTTTTTTTTTAATTTCAGTCTGCTGGGAATCCTCTTTTGAATTAATTTTTTGTGTTTCATAACACTTAAATGTTTATTAATGATCTAACTTTATAGGACACTAATTATTCAGATTTAATCAAGCAGATAGTGGTCCAGCTAGTAGACTAAATACCCATAAATGTCAAATACTGATAAATGTCATCAGCTCAGGTTAAGTAAATGTGCTTATAGCTGGTCAAGGCTCAAGTAAATATGGGCCTGCACGTATTATACAGGTCATAGGAGAAACACAGAAATAATGAAAATAAAATGCAAAAAGAATTCACATATTCTTGTAAGTTCTTCTCCTTATCTCACTCTATTCCTCACAATTTGATTTCCTGAAACTTCGGCCTTGGGTCTCATATTTTCTACCCTACAGCCTTTTGAGTATAGAGATCACATGACATCCTGAAATGTAGAGCTAGGCACCTGTTGTGCCCTAAGGTCCTCTGAGAACAGGGACCAAGTGATGTCCTGACACCTGGACCCCATGTCCTAACACCTCCAAGAAGCCTTCCCCTGGACACTTAAATGTTTACTAATGATCTAACTTTATAGGACACTAATTATAGGACAATTATGTATAATTGTCTAAATTTTCATAATTTTGCTGCACATTGAAATTGTGCTCTGATCTTGGACTAATTCTTCAGTTGTAGTCTTTATTATTGATGTTTGTTATGTTACTATATGCACAATGAGTTTTATTTAAACGAAATGAACAGTATGGATATTAAAACTTAACCTCACATGATAGTCCTGACTAACAGCATTGAAGACAAAGTAATAGAGGAGAACTTAAGTGGGGTATAGATGACATGGGGAGATGTTTATTGCATGTTATAGGGGAGGCAGTGGCCTATAAATTATTTAAATTAACAATATCCTTAAAAATATAATAGGAAGTTTACATGGGCAACTAGTTAGTAAATCCATCACTGATGAGAAACAGATAAGGATGAGGTAGGATTTTTTTTTTCAAGTAGAATAATGTAATAAAATTATAATGCAATGCATTGTGAAGAGGGGAGAAATAACAACTGGAAGTAGAGAGGAACGTGGATGCAGTGGTTTAATTTTGGCAATCAGTTCTTTGAGGAGAAGAATTGCTGAAGTCAATTTATGAGGAGCTATTCAATTCCTAAAAGTAGGATGTTAAAGAAATAACAGTGGTAGGTGAACAATATGAAGAAAGAGAGGGGCCAACTTCAATTTGGTGTATTGTCTGAAAGTAAACAGTAATGAGTTCATAGTATAGAAATGTTTGGAATGTATCAAGTGTTCAAAGAGGACCAGAACCTCTGGGATTAGGGTTTAATGAGCCCTTTTCAGAATTGCTTATCCTTCTTTGGTATTCACCTTTCACCCAACTCTCAATAATGGCTCCAATATACATTGCTCAAGGGCCACACCTTAGTAAAACCATCTTAGTAGATGGCCTAATTCAGCTTGAGGACAACTGAGAAGCCTCAAACCTGTCAGCAAATTAGGGGAATGTCTACCCCATGTATGTGAAAAATTCTCCTGGTAGAATGATCAGATGAGATTCATTTGTTCCAGCAATCATGAAGGCAGTTGAAGCAGGTGCTGTGCAGCACCTCAAGCTTGGTGAGAGACTGAATAAGTCAAGGTCATCTATTGTATCCCAAGCTTTTGCCAGTCATCTTAACTTTTCTCTTGACCCTAACTGACTCTGAAAAAGAGATTAAGCTTGATGCCTTTGTGCATCTCTACTTAACTTAAATCCAATTCATACATCACCCCATGATGTCATCAGTCTCTTTCAAAAATGAAGGATAAACAGCATTGTAATTGGAACAGGATTGGAATGCTTGTAAAAGTGGGACATCTGATAGACCCATCAGCCTGGAGTCAGGAAGATGGTAGTCCAAATCCAGTTTCAAATGCTAGTTGTCTGTTTTTGAAAAAGTCATCTTATCTCCATCTTGTTTAGGTTCTTCAGTGTAAAATGGGGATCACAATAGCACCTACCTTGCAGAGATATTATGAGGATCAAATGATGCCTAGCACAATGCCTAGCATACAATAAGTACTTTAGAATAAGTGTTTATTCTATTCTTTTTCTCCTTCTTGCAAAGACTAGAGAAGCAATTTGGTACTGCAGAGTTTTGGTTCACCATACATTATATATATATATATATATATATATATATATATATATATATATATATATATATATATATATATATATATATGAAGAAGAGTGTCCATCTGAGTTTGTGCTATGAATGAAGAGAAAGTCATCTAAGGAGTGACATTAACAATATTTGGTTGTCCCAATTACAGAGATATTGAACTGAGAGGAAGTAAACAGATCCTATTATAAAGTATCTGATTGAACTTTATAAGGTGAAACAATAGATTGGATATAATAGCTGCTAAAATGATATATTCAGCTAAGTAATATCAACTTTTCAGAAGGAAAACATAGCAAAACATTATCTAAACATCTCATGCAAATTGTCTTGAAATCAAGACAAGAAATCATCCCTGATCATCAGAATCCCAAGAATAAGAACTCATGGAAATTCTCATGAGAAATGGAATCATTGGAAAGATTGTTCTTCAAAGGTAGAGAATGTTTCATTATTGTCTTAGTATTGCTAGAACCCAGACCAATGCCTGCCACATAGTAGTAAATGCTTCTTAATTTATTTAATTAATTAATCCTAATTAATTAAATTTTACTTTTATTTATATATTATTTATTTATTATTTTATTAATTTATAAATCAGCTCTTTATTATAGCTGATATAAAAATACAAACTGCAAAACAGAAGCAAAGAAATAAAGAGTTAACTTCTAACTACAGCTGTGGTCTTTGACAATTGTGTCTGTTGGATGTGCTGAAGAAGTGAATTTTGACTTAGTTTGGAAGCTCTTCTTTCCTTACTCTTGGGAATATTACTGATATCAGTAATAGAGACTGTCACAACCCATGAAAATCCTTAGCCTTAATTTAGTACCACTTTCATGATATCAATTTATTGAATCTTTTGCTCAAGATATTGTGAGGATATGAAATGTTTGAGGCTGGGCCTAATTCATATCTTTTGACTGGAAATTTATACTCAATGTTAAAATTAAATGAGAATTTAGTAGATCATTCTGGGCATCTGATGGCACAAGGGATAAAGTACTGGGCATGGAGTCAGGAGCCCCCATCTTAATAAGTTCAAATGCAGACATTTACTGACTGTATGATCTGAGGCAAGTGGCTTTATCCTGTTTGTCTCACTTTTTCATCTGTAAAATGAACTAGAAAAGGAAATGACAATCTCCTTCAGATCTTTGTCAAAATAAAAAAAGTGGGGTCACAAAGAGTTAGACATGACTGAAAAATGACTGAACAGAAGTAAATCAGAGGGGACTTAGCCATAACAGGGGAAAAATATTCAATAAGATTGGCATTTGAGGGCACCTCTGTTTTACTGAGCTGCATGGATCGCCCCCTACCTCAAATTGCCAACAGTAGTCTTTTAATCAAGTATCAGAGTGTTCTTGGAGTTTCATATGGCTATTTTGTACTCAGTGAGCAGAAAATCTATTACAGTAATTACTGCATATAGAACAGTGATCATATTCATGGCCTAGGGCATAATTTTCCTCAGCAAGATCCTAGTCACCATAACAACTATGTATTAATCTCAAAAGTTAAAACTCTCTGGCTCTACTCTTCTCTCAGAAGCCCATGTATATCAGAAACTTTCAACATGCCTACTTTGAAAGGAAGATAAGATTCTTGCAAAGTAGCATATGAACATAATGTAAGTTGGAAAATGATGACAGACAGAGAAAAAGAGAGAAGGAAAAAAATGGGAAGAACTTTCCCTCCTCTAAGTAACTATTGCTTTGTGTAGATTATGCCAGTGCCATTTCTTGTATATAAAAGAAGTACCAAAAGGTACCAAGCCAATTCTGTCAGTCTCTTATAGAAGTGGGAGTAGAAAGCTTTTATCTTCCCATTCCTGAGAGAAAGCAAAGAGGTTATCTTCATTCTTACAGTTGTTGAGTCTCTAACATATTTTTGATCTTCTAGCTTTCAGTATCATACTGAGATGCCAGCTTAGAAAATTATTTGGAGAGAAAAGTAGACACTCTTGATGTATACCAACTTTTTATTAGACCAGTTTATGAATGAAATCACCTGTGTATCTTTCCTATGTATTGTAAATATAAGATAGAAAATATATTTGTGGTTGTCCTTCCCTGGCTTCCTAGGAGCTCGTAATCTTTTTTTTTTTTTTTGATAGTCAAGTGTTATTTATTTATAAAATAATATTTTATTTTCCCCAATACATTTTTTAATTTTAATTTTATTTTTATTAATTTTATAATTATATATATTTTTGATAATACATATGCATGGGTATTTTTTTTTACAACATTATCCCTTGTATTCATTTTTCGAAATTTTCCCCTCTCTCCCTCTACTCCCTCCCCTATATGACAGGCAATCCCATACATATTTAATGTGTTACACTATAACCTAGATACAATATATGGATGTAAAACCAAATTTCTTGTTGCACGGTAAGAATTGGATTCCAAAGATATAAGTAACCTGTGTTGAAAGACAATAGTGCAAACAGTTTACATTCAAATCCCAATGTTGCTTTTCTGGGTGTACCTGTTTCTGTCCATCATTGATCTAATGGAAGTGAATTAGATCTTCTTTATGTTGAAGATATCCACTTCAATCAGAATATATCTTCATAAAGTATCGTTGTTGAAGTGTATAGTGGTCTCCTGGTTCTGCTCATTTCACTCAGCATCAATTCATGTAAGTCTCTCCAAGCCACTCTGTATTCATCCTGCTGGTCATTTCTTACAGATCAATAATATTCCATAAAATTCATATACCATAATTTACCCAACCATTCTCCAATTGATGGGCATCCATTCATTTTCCAGTTTCTAGCCACTACGAAAAGAGCTGCCGCAAACATTTTGGCACAAACAGGTCCCTTTCCCCTCTTTAGTGTTTCTTTGGGATATAAGCCCAGTAGTAGCACTGCTGGATCAAAGGGTATGCACATTTTGATAACTTTTTGGGCATAATTCCAGATTGCTCTCCAGAATGGTTGGATTCTTTCACAACTCCACCAACAATGCATCAGTGTCCCAGTTTTCCCACATCCCCTCCAATATTCATCATTGTTTGTTCCTGTAATCTTAGCCAATCTGACAGGTGTGTAGTGGTATCTCAGAGTTGTCTTAATTTGCATTTCTGTGATCAGTAGTCATTTGGAACACTCTTTCATATGAGTGGAAATAGTTTCAATTTCATCATCTGAAAATTGTCTGTTCATATCCTTTGACCATTTATCAATTGAAGAATGGCTTGATTTCTTATAAATTAGAGTCAGTTCTCTATATATTTTGGAAATGAGACCTTTATCAGAACCTTTAACTGTAAAAGTATTTTCCCAATTTTTTACTTCCCTTCTAATCTTGTTTGCATTAGTTTTGTTTTTATAAAAGCTTTTTAATTTGATGTAATCAAAATCCTCTATTTTGAGATCATCTCTAGAATTCACAAGTAAATCAATCTGGAGCTGAGAATTGTTTCTTAGGGAGTTGATTAATAGCTTGTTCTATTTCTTTTTCTGAAATGGGACTATTTGGTCATAAATTCCTTCCTCCTCCACAAGTCTGAGAGGTAAACTATCCTATGTTCCGCTAAACTATTTATGATCTCATTTTTTATGCCTAAATCATGGACCTATCTTGATCTTATCTTGGTATATGGTGTTAAGTGTGGGTTCATATCTAATTTCTGCCATACTAATTTCCAGTTTTCCCAACAATTTTTTTCAAATAATGAATTCTTATCCCAAAAGTTGGTATCTTTGGGTTTGTCAAACACTAGGTTGCTATAGTTGTACACTATTTTGTCCTGTGAACCTAACTTGTTCCACTGATCAACTATTCTATTTCTTAGCCAATACCAAATGGTTTTGGTGACTGCTACTTTATAATATAGCTTCAGATTAGGTACAGCTAGACCACCTTCATCTGACTTTTTTTTCATTAATTCCCTTGAAATTCTCGACCATTTGTTCTTTCTTATGAATTTTGTTATTTTTTCTAGGTCATTAAAATAGTTTCTTGGGAGTCTGATTGCTATAGCACTAAATAGATAGAATAGTTTAGTGAGTATTGTCATCTTTATTATATTCGCTCAGCCTATCCAAGAGCACTTAATGTCTTTCCAAGTATTTAAATCTGACTTTATTTTTGTAGCAAGTGTTTTGTAGTTTTACTCATATAATTCCTGACTTTTCTTTGGTAGATAGATTCCCAAATATTTTATACTATCGACCATTATTTTGAATGGAGTTTCTCTTTGTATCTCTTACTGTTACATTTTGTTTTGATGTATAAAAATGCTGAGCATTTATGTGGATTTATTTTGTATACAGCAACTTTGCTAAAGTTGTGAATTATTTCTAATAACTTTTTATTAGAATCTCTGGAGTTCTCTAACTATACCATCATATCATCTGCAAAGATAGTATACTACCAAGATATATATACTACCAAGATAGTATAGTTCTCTAACTATACCATCATATCATCTGCAAAGAGTGATAGTTTGTTTTCCTCATTACTTACTCTTATTCCTTTAATCTCTTTCTCAATTCATTGCCGATATACAATACAATATTTAATAATAATGGTGAAAGTGGGCAACCTTGTTTCACTCCTGTTCTTACTGTCAGTGGTCCCAGTTTATCCCCATTCCATATGATGCTTACTGACAGTTTTAAATATATGCTCCTGACTATTTT
This sequence comes from Sminthopsis crassicaudata, assembly GCF_048593235.1. NCBI lineage: Eukaryota > Metazoa > Chordata > Mammalia > Dasyuromorphia > Dasyuridae > Sminthopsis > Sminthopsis crassicaudata. The sequence goes on from NC_133617.1 coordinate 456,722,753, forward strand.
AAGGAATAGTCCATTTATTTCTATACTCTCAAGTGTTTTTAGTGGGAATGGATGTTGTGTTTTATCAAATGCTTTTTATGCATCTATTGATATCATATGGTTTTTATTAATTTGATTATTAATATAGTCAATTATACTGATAGTTTTCCTAATATTAAACCAGCCCTGCATTACTGGTATAAATCCTACTTGATCACAGTGTATTATCCTGGGGATGATTTTCTGAAGTCTTTTTGCTAATATCTTATTTAAGATTTTAGCATTAATGCTCATTAAGGAGATTGGTCTATAGTTTTCTTTCTCAGTTTTCAACCTACGTGGTTTAGGTATCAGTACCACGTCAATGTCATAAAAGGAATTTGGAAGCACTCCTTCATTCCCTATGTTTTCAAATACTTTATATAACATTGGGGCTAATTGTTCTTAAAATGTTTCGTAGAATTCACAAGTAAATCAATCTGGAGCTGAGAATTGTTTCTTAGGGAGTTGATTAATAGCTTGTTCTATTTCTTTTTCTGAAATGGGACTATTTAAGCAATTTACTTCCTCCTCTGTTAATCTGGGAAGCCTATAGTTTTGGAGATAGTCATCCATTTCACTTAAGTTATCAAATTTATTGGCATAGAGTTGGGCAAAGTAACTCCTTATTATTGCTCTAATTTCCTCTTCATTTGGTGGAAAGTTCCCCCTTTTCATTTTTAAGACTAACAATTTGATTTTCCTCTTTCCTTTTTCTGATCAGATTTACCAAAGGTTTATCTATTTTATTGGATTTTTCATAAAACCAACTCTTAGTTTTATTTACTATTTCAATAGTTTTTTTTTTTTTTTTTTTTTTTTTTTTTTTTTTTTTTTTTTACTTTCAGTATTATTAATTACTCCTCTTAATTATAAGAGTTTCAAGTTTAGTATTTGGTTGGGGGTTTTAATTTGGTCTTTTTCTAGTTTTTAAAGTTGTAATCCCAATTCATTGATCTTCTCTTTCTCTATTTTATTCAATTAAGCCTATAAAGATATAAAAAAGTTCCCCTTATTATTGCTTTAGCTGAATCACACAAATTTTGGTATGATGTCTCATCATTGTCATTATCTTGGGTGAAATTATTAATTATTTCTAAAATTTGCTGTTTCACCCAATAATTCTTTAAGATGAGATTATATAGTTTCCAATTACTTTTTGGTCTATTTACCCCTAACTTCTTGTTGAATGTAGTTTTTATTGCATCGTGATCTGAGAAGAAAGTATTTACTATTTCTGCCTTCCTGCATTTAATTTTGAGATCTTAATTTCCCAATATATGGTCAATTTTTATATTGGGTCCATGAACTGCTGAGAAGAAAGTATACTCTTCTCTATCACCATTCAGTTTTCTCCGAAGATCTATCATACCTAATTTTTCTAATGTTATATTTACGTCCTTAATTCCTTTCTTATTTGTTTTGTGGTTTTATTTATCTAGTTCTGAGAGTGCAAGATTAAGATCTCCAACTATTATAGTTTTTCTGTCTATTTCTTCTTGCAACTCTCTTAACTTCTCCTTTAGGAAGTTAGATGCTATACCATTGGTGCATATGTGTTTAATATTGATATGACTTCATTATCTATGCTACCCTTTAGCAATATATGGTTTCCTTCCTTCTCTCTTTTAAGGAGATCAGTTTTTGCTTTTGCTTGATCTGAGATAAAGATTGTTACCCCTGCTTTTTTGAGTTCACTTGAAGCATAATAGATTCTGCTCTAGTCTTTTACCTTTACTCTGTATCTATCTCCCTGATTTTATCGATCCCTCTTAAGAATCCTTTGATCAGTTTTAGGTATAAAGAAGATGATGATTTTGCCCAAAAAGTTCCATTGAAGCAAATAGGAGAGAATTATCATCAATTATAATTTTCCTAAATGCAAAGGAAACAAAGGGAAAATTAGAAACAATAAAATAGGAAATAGAGAGGAACAAGTATGCAAAGGAATGGATTTTCCCCAAGGAAATAACTGGAACTATTGCCTGCATATTCACTCATTCCACTGTATCAATCCCTGTTAAGAATCCTTTGAATAGCTTTAGATATAAAAAAGATGATGGATTTTGCCCAAAATGTTCCACTGAAGCTAATAGGAGAGAATTAACATCAACTATAAATTACCATATTGAAGGGGAAACAAGAGGAACACTAGACTCAATAGAATTGGAAATAGAGAGGAACAAGTATCCAAAAGAATAGATTTTCCAAAAGGAAATACCTGGAACTATTTCCTAGACATTGACTCAGTCCACTGTATAGGATTCCTGTTAAGAATCCTTTGATCAGCTTTAGGTATAAAGAAGATGATGGATTTTGACAAAAAAGGTCTATTGAAGCCAATAGGAGAGAATTATCATCAACTATAAAGTTCGCAATTGAAAAGGAAACATGAGGAACACTAGATTCAATAGAATGGGAAATAGAGAGGAACAAGTATCCAAAAGAATAGATTTTCCTAAAGGAAATAACTGGAACTCTTGCCTGCACATTGACTCATTCCACTGTATAGGATTCCTCTTAAGAATCCTTTGATCAGCTTTAGGTATAAAGAAGATGATGGATTTTGAACAAAAATTTCCATTGAAGCCAATAGGAGAGAATTATCATCAATTATAATTTTTTCTAAATGCAAAGGAAACAAAGGGAAAACTAGAAACAATAAAATAGGAAATAGAGAGGAACAAGTATCCAAAGGAATGGATTTTCCCCAAGGAAATAACTGGAACTATTGCTGAATATTCACTCATTCCACTGTATCGATCACAGTTAAGAATCCTTTGATCAGCTTTAGATATACAGAAGATAATGCATCTTGTACTGAGAGTCCAATTGAAGCAAATAGGCGAGAATTAACATCAACTATAAAGTTCCCAATTGAAAAGGAAACATCAGGAACATTAGATTCAATAGAATGGGAAATAGAGAGGAACAAGTATCCAAAGGAATGGATTTTCCCAAAGGGAATAACTGGAACTATTTCCTGCACATTCACACATTCCACTGTGTAGGATTCCTGTTAAGAATCCTTTGATCAGCTTTAGATATACAGAAGATAATGCATCTTGTACAGAAAGTCCAATTGAAGCAAATAGGAGAGAATTAAAATCAACTATAATGTTCCCAATTGAAGAGGAAACAAGTAGAACACTAGACTCAATAGAATTGGAACTAGAGAGGAACAAGTATCCAAAGGAATGGATTTTCCCACAGGGAATAACAGGAACTATTCCCTGCACATTCACTCATTCCACTATATAGGATTCCTGTTAAGAATCCTTTCATAAGCTTTAGATATAAAGAAGATGATGGATTTTGCCCAAAAAGTTGAATTGTAGCAAATAGGAGAGATTTAACATCATCTATAAAGTTTCCAATTGAAGAGGAAACAAGAGGAACAATAGACTCAATAGAATTGGAAATAGAGAGGAACAAGTATCCAAAGGAATGGATTTTCCCAAAGGGAATAACTGGAATTATTCCCTGCACATTCACGCATTCCACAGTATAGGATTCCTGTTAAAAATCATTTAATCAGCTTTAGCTTTAAAGAAGATGATGGATTTTGCCCAAAAAGTTCCATTGAAGCAAATAGGAGATAATTAACATCAACTATATAAAGTTCCCAATTGAAGAGGAAACAAGAGGAACACTAGACTCAATAGAATTGGAACTAGAGAGGAAAGGGTATCCAAAGGAATGGATTTTCCCAAAGGGAATAACTGGAACTATTGCCTGCACATTCACGCCTTCCACTGTATAGGATTCCTGTTAAGAATCCTTTGATCATATGAATTTTGTTGTTATTTTTTCTAGGTCATTACAATAGTTTCTTGGGAGTTTGATTGGTATAGCACTAAATAAATAGATTAGTTTGGGGAGTATTGTCATCTTTATTATATTCGCTCGGCCTATCCAAGAACATTGAATGTCTTTCCAATTATTTAAATCTGACTTTATTTTTGTGGCAAGTGTTTTGTAATTTTGCTCATATAATTCCTGACTCTCCTTTGGTAGATATATTCCCAAATATTTGATACTATCGACTGTTATTTTGAATGGAATTTCTCTTTGTATCTCTTGCTGTTGGATTGTGTTGGTAATGTATAAAAATCCTGAGGATTTATGTGGATTTATTTTGTATCCTGCGACTTTGCTAAAATTCTGAATTATTTCTAATAGCTTTTTAGCAGAGTCTTTGGGGTTCTCTAAGTATACCATCATGTCATCTGCGAAAAGTGACAATTTGATTTCTTCATTTCCTACTCTAATTCCTTGGATCTCTTTCTCGGCTCTTATTGCCAAGGCTAGAGTTTCTAGTACTATATTGAATAGTAATGGTGATAGTGGGCAACCTTGTTTCACTCCTGATCTAACAGGGAAAGGTTCTAGTTTATCACCATTACATATGATGTTTACTGAAGGTTTTAAATATATGCTCCTTATTATTTTAAGGAATAGTCCATTTATTCCTATACTCTCAAGCGTTTTTAGTAGGAATGGATGTTGGATTTTATCAAATGCCTTTTCTGCATCTATTGCGATGATCATATGGTTTTTATTAATTTGATTATTAATATGGTCAATTATACTAATAGTTTTCCTAATATTAAACCAGCCCTGCATTCCTGGTATAAATCCCACTTGGTCATAGTGTATTATTCTGGGGATGATTTTCTGAAGTCTATTTGCTAATATCTTATTTAAGATTTTAGCATCAATATTCATTAAGGAAATTGGTCTATAGTTTTCTTTCTCAGTTTTCGATCTACCTGGTTTAAGTATCAGTACCATGTCTGTGTCATAGAAGGAATTTGGTAGGACTCCTTCAATCCCTATTTTTTCAAATAGTTTACATAGCATTGGAGTTAGTTGTTCTTTAAATGTTTGGTAGAATTCACCTGTAAATCCATCTGGTCCTGGGGACTTTTTCTTAGGAAGTTGGTTAATAGCTTGGTCTATTTCTTTTTCTGAGATGGGACTATTTAGACTACTTACTTCTTCCTCTGTTAATCTGGGCAAGCTATATTTTTGAAGGTATTCTTCCATTTCATTTAAGTTATCAAATTTATCGGCATAAAGTTGAGCAAAGTAGCTCCTAACTATTGTTCTAATTTCCTCTTCATTAGTGGTGAATTCACCCTTTTCATTTTCAAGACTATCAATTTGCTTTTTCTCTTTCCTTTTTTTAATCAGGTTTACTAAGGGTTTGTCTATTTTGTTGGTTTTTTCATAAAACCAACTCTTAGTTTTATTAATTAATTCAATAGTTTTTTTACTTTCAATTTTATTAATCTCACCTTTTATTTTTTGAATTTCAAGTTTTGTGTTTGTCTGGGGGTTTTTAATTTGTTCCTTTTCTAGCAATTTTTGTTGTAAACCCAATTCGTTGGCCCTCTCTTTCTCTATTTTATGCAAGTAGGCCTGTAGAGATATAAAACTTCCCCTAATTACTGCTTTGGCTGTATCCCACACATTTTGGTATGATGTCTCATTATTGTCATTTTCTTGGGTGAAGTTATTAATTATGTCTATGATTTGCTGTTTTACCCAATCATTCTTTAGTATAAGATTATTTAGTTTCCAATTATTTTTTGGTCTATTTTCCCCTGGCTTTTTATTAAATGTTATTTTGATTGCATTATGGTCTGAAAAGGATGCATTTACTATTTCTGCCTTACTGCATTTGATTTTGAGGTTTTTATGCCCTAGTATATGATCAATTTTTGTATAGGTTCCATGAACTGCTGAGAAGAAAGTATATTCCTTTCTGTCTCCATTTAGCTTTCGCCAAAGATCTATCATATCAAACTTTTCTAGTATTCTATTTACCTCTTTGACTTCTTTCTTATTTATTTTGTGGTTTGATTTATCTAATTCTGATAGTGCAAGGTTGAGATCTCCCGCTATTATAGTTTTGCTATCTATTTCCTCTTGCAGCTCTCTTAATTTCTCTTTTAAGAATTTAGATGCTGCACCACTTGGTGCATACATGTTTAATATTGATACGGCTTCACTATTGATGCTTCCCTTTAGCAGGATATAATGCCCTTCCTTATCTCTTTTAATTAGATCAATTTTTGTTTTTGCTTGATCTGAGATGAGGATGGCTACTCCTGCTTTTTTGGTTTTGCCTGAAGCATAATAGATTCTGCTCCACCCTTTTACTTTTAGTTTGAATGTCTCATCCTGTTTCAGGTGTGTTTCCTGTAAACAACATATAGTAGGATTCTGACTTTTAATCCAGTCTGCTAACTGCTTCCTCTTTATGAGGCAGTTTGCCCCATTCACATTTATGGTTAGAAGGACTAATTCTATATTGCTTGCCATCCTATTAACCCCTGCTTATGCTTTTCCCCTTTCCTTCCCTTTTACCCTCCTATCCAGTATTAAACTGGTAAACACCACTTGCTTTTCACAGCCCTCCCTTTTTAGGATCCCTCCCCCACCTTAAAGATCCTCCCCTTATTTTATCCCTTTTCCTCGAAATTACTGTATTCCCTTCCCCTTAGCTTACTCCTTCCCTTTCACTTTTCAATGAAGTGGAAGAAGTTTCACCATAAATCGAATATGTCTATTGATACACGCTATGTTCATCTCCCTCCTTTCTTTCTCTCAGATATAATAGGTTACCTTTGCCTCTTCATGAGATGTAGTACCACCACTTTATACTTTTTTATGATATAATCTCCTTTCCACCTCTAGTTTCTAAGACAAATTGTACATATGTTCTTTACATATTTTTTTGACAGAAGTATAGTTCTCAAGATTTCTTTTTACCTTTTTTAGAAGTCTCTTGAGTTCTGTATTTGAAGATCAAACCTTTTATGTAGGTCTGGCTTTTTCATCAAAAATAGATGGAATTCATTTATTTCGTTAAATGTCCATCTTCTTCCCTGGAAAATGATGCTCATTCTTGCTGGGTAAGTCACTCTTGGCTGCATACCAAGTTCCTTAGCCTTTCGGAATATCATGTTCCAGGCCCTGCGTTCTTTTAATGTGGACGCTGCTAGATCCTGTGTTATCCTTATTGTGGATCCTCCATATCTGAATTGTTTTTTTCTAGCAGCTTCCAATATCTTTTCCTTTGTCTGATGGTTCTTGAACTTGGCCACTATATTTCTTGGCGTTTTGATTTTAGGGTCCCTTTCAGTAGGTGATCGATGAATTTTCTCAATGTCTATTTTACCCTCTGTTTCCAAAACGTCTGGGCAGTTCTCTTTGATAATTTCCTCGAAAATGGTGTCCAAGCTCTTTTTTTCCTCCCATTTTTCAGGGAGTCCGATTATTCTCAAATTGTCTCTCCTGGATCTGTTTTCCAGGTCTGTTGTCTTTCTGGTAAGGTACTTGACAGTCTTTTCAATTGTCTCATTTCTCTGGTTTTGCTTGACTCCCTCTTGGTTTCTCCTTGAGTCATTCATTTCTACTTGTTCCAGTCTAATTTTCAATGATGTATTTTCTTCACTCACTTTTTTTATATCTCTTTGTAAAAAGTCGAGAATTGCAAGGGAACTAATGAAAAAAAAGTCAGAGGAAGGTGGTCTAAGTGTACCTGATTTAAAGCTATATTATAAAGCAACAGTCACCAAAACCATTTGGTATTGGCTAAGAAATAGACTAGTTGATCAGTGGCATAGGTTAGGTTCACAGGACAAGATAGTGAATAAAAATAGCAATCTAATCTTTGACAAACCCAAAGATCCCAAATTTTGGGATAAAAATTCATTATTTGACAAAAACTGCTGGGAAAACTGGAAATTAGTATGGCAGAAACTAGGCATGGACCCACATTTAACACCACATACTAAGATTAGATCAAAATGGGTCCAAGATTTAGGCATAAAGAACGAAATCATAAATAAATTGGAGGAACATGGGATGGTTCACCTCTCAGACTTGTGGAGGAGGAAGGAGTTTGTGTCCAAGGGAGAACTAGAGACCATTATTGATCACAAAATAGAACATTTTGATTACACCAAATTAAAAAGTTTCTGCACAAACAAAACTAATGCAAACAAGATTAGAAGGGAAGTAACAAATTGGGAAAAAATTTTTACAGTTAAAGGTTCTGATAAAGGCCTCATCTCCAAAATATACAGAGAATTGACTTTAATCTATAAGAAATCAAGCCATTCTCCAATTGATAAATGGTCAAAGGATATGAACAGACAATTTTCAGATGATGAAATTAAAACTATTTCCACTCATATGAAAGAGTGTTCCAAATCACTATTGATCAGAGAAATGCAAATTAAGACAACTCTGAGGTATCATTACACACCTGTCAGATTGGCTAAGATGACAGGAACAAATAATGATGAATGTTGGAGGGGCTGTGGGGAAACTGGGACACTGATGCATTGTTGGTGGAGTTGTGAAAGAATCCAACCATTCTGGAGAGCAATCTGGAATTATGCCCAAAAAGTTATCAAAATGTGCATACCCTTTGACCCAGCCATACTACTACTGGGCTTATACCCCAAGGAACTACTAGAGAAGGGAAAGGGTCCTGTATGTGCCAAAATGTTTGTGGCAGCCCTTTTCATAGTGGCTAGAAGCTGGAAGATGAATGGATGTCCATCAATTGGAGAATGGTTGGGTAAACTATGGTATATGAATGTTATGGAATATTATTGTTCTATAAGAAATGACCAACAGGAGAAATATAGAGAGGCTTGGAGAGACTTACATCAACTGATGCTGAGTGAAATGAGCAGAACCAGAAGATCATTATACACTTCAACAATGATACTGTACGAGGATGTATGCTGATGGAAGTGGATTTCTTCAACATAGAGAAGAGCTAATCCAATTCCAATTGATTAATGATGGAAAGAACCAGCTACATCCAGAAAAGGAACAATGGGAAATGAATGTAAACTGTTATTTTTACCTTCTGAATCCAATTCTTCCTGTGCAACAAAAAATTCGGTTCTACACACATATATTGTATCTAAATTATACTGTAATATATTTAACATATATAAGACTGCTTGCCATCTGGGGGAGGGGGTTGGGGGAGGAAGGGAAAAAATCTGAATAGAAGTAAGTGCAAGGGATAATGTTATAAAAAATTACCCATGCATATGTATTGTCAAAAAATGTTATAATTATAAAATAAAATAAAAATAAATTAAAAAAAAAAAAAAAAAAAAAAAAAAAAAGAATCCTTTGATCAGCTTTAGATATACAGAAGATAATGCATCTTGTACTGAGAATCCAATTGAAGCAAATAGGAGAGAATTAACATCAACTATAAAGTTCCCAATTGAAAAGGAAACAACAGGAACATTAGATTCAATAGAATGAGAAATAGAGAGGAACAAGTATCCAAAGGAATGGATTTTCCACAGGGAATAACAGGAACTATTCCCTGCACATTCACTCATTCCACTATATAGGATTCCTGTTAAGAATCCTTTCATAAGCTTTAGATATAAAGAAGATGATGGATTTTGCCCAAAAAGTTGAATTGTAGCAATTAGGACAGATTTAACATCATCTATAAAGTTTCCAATTGAAGAGGAAACAAGAGGAACAATAGACTCAATAGAATTGGAAATAGAGAGGAACAAGTATCCAAAGGAATGGATTTTCCCAAAGGGAATAACTGGAATTATTCCCTGCACATTCACGCATTCCACAGTATAGGATTCCTGTTAACAATCATTTAATCAGCTTTAGCTTTAAAGAAGATGATGGATTTTGCCCATAAAATTCCATTGAAGCAAATAGGAGAGAATTAACATCAACTATAAAGTTACGAATTGAAAGGGAAACATCAGGAACATTAGATTCAATAGAATGGGAAATAGAGACGAACAAGTATCCAAAGGAATAGATTTTCCAAAATGAAATACCTGGAACTATTTCCTGGACATTGACTCATTCCACTGTATAGGATTCCTGTTAAGAATTCTTTGATCAGCTTTAGATGTACAGAACATAATGCATCTTGTAGAGAAAGTCCAGTTGAAGTAAATAGGAGAGAATTAACATCAACTATAAAGTTCCCAATTGAAAAGGAAACATCAGGAACACTAGACTCAATAGAATGAGAAATAGAGAGGAACAAGTATCCAAAGGAATGGATGTTCCCAAAGGAAATAACTGGAACTATTGCCTGCACATTCACTCATTCCACTGTATCGATCACTGTTAAGAATTCTTTGATCAGCTTTAGATATAAAGCAGATGATGGATTTTGCCCAAAATGTTCCATTGAAGCTAATAGGAGAGAATTACCATCAAATATAAATTACCCAATTGAAGAGGAAATAAGAGGAACACTAGACTCAATAGAATTGGAAATAGAGAGGAACAAGTATCCAAAGGAATGGATTTTCCAAAAGGAAATAACTGGAACTATTGCCTGCATATTCACTCATTCCACTGTATCGATCCCAGTTAAGAATCCTTTAAATAGCTTTAGATATAAAAAAGATGATAGATTTTGCCCAAAATGTTCCACTGAAGCTAACAGGAGAGAATTAACATCAACTATAAATTACTATATTGAAGGGGAAACAAGAGGAAGACTAGACTCAATAGAATTGGAAATAGAGAGGAACAAGTATCCAAAAGAATAGATTTTCCAAAAGGAAATACCTGGAAGTATTTCCTAGACATTGACTCAGTCCACTGTATAGGATTCCTGTTAAGAATCCTTTGATCAGCTTTAGATATAAAGACGATGATGGATTTTTGCCCAAAATGTTCCATTGAATCCAATAAGAGAGAATTTCATCAACTATAATGTTCCTAAATGCAAAGGAAACAAAGGGAAAACTAGATTCAATAGAATGGGAATTAGAGAGGAACAAGTATCCAAAGGAATGGATTTTCCAAAAGGAAATAACTGGAACTATTGCCTGCACATTCACTCATTCCACTGTATCGGTCCCTGTTAAGAAATCTTTGATCAGATTTAGATATAAAAAAGATGATGGATTTTGCCCAAAATGTTCCATAGAAGCTAATAGGAGAGAATTACCATCAACTATAAATTACCATATTGAAAGGGGAAACAAGAGGGACACTAGACTCAATAGAATTTGAAATAGAGAGGAACAAGTATCCAAAGGAATAGATTTTCCAAAAGGAAATACATGGAACTATTTCCTGGAAATTGACTCATTCCACTGTATAGGATTCCTGTAAAGAATCCTTTGACCAGCTTTAGATGTACAGAACATAATGCATGTTGTACAGAAAGTCCAGTTGAAGCAAATAGGAGAGAATTAACAACAACTATGAAGTTCCTAATTGAAAAGGAAACATCAAGAACACAAGACTCAATAGAATGGGAAATAGCGAGGAACAAGTATCCAAAGGAATGGATTTTCCCAAAGGAAATAACTGGAATTATTGCCTGCACATTCACTCATTCCAATGTTTAGGATTCTTGTAAAGAATACTTTGATCACTTTTAGGTATAAAGAAGATGATGGATTTTGACCAAAAAGTTCCATTAAAGCCAATAGAAGAGAATTATCATCAATTATAATGTTCCTAAATGCAAAGGAAACAAAGGGAAAACTAGATTCAATAGAATGGGAATTAGAGAGGAACAAGTATCCAAAGGAATGGATTTTCCCAAAGGAAATAACTGGAATTATTGCCTGCACATTCACTCATTCCAATGTTTAGGATTCTTGTAAAGAATACTTTGATCACTTTTAGGTATAAAGAAGATGATGGATTTTGACCAAAAAGTTCCATTAAAGCCAATAGAAGAGAATTATCATCAATTATAATGTTCCTAAATGCAAAGGAAACAAAGGGAAAACTAGATTCAATAGAATGGGAATTAGAGAGGAACAAGTATCCAAAGGAATGGATTTTCCCAAAGGAAATAACTGGAATTATTGCTTGCACATTCACTCATTCCACCGTTTAGGATTCTTGTAAAGAATCCTTTGATCAGCTTTAGGTATAAAGAAGATGATGGATTTAGCCCACAAAGTTCCATTGAAGCAAATAGGAGAGAATTAACATCACATTAAAGTTGCCCATTGAAAAGGAAACAACAGGAACACTAGACTCAATAGAATGGAAAATAGAGAGGAACAAGTATCCAAAGGAATGGATTTTCCCAAAGGGAAAAACTGGAACTATTCCCTGCACATTCACTCATTCCACTATATAGGATTCCTGTTAAGAATACTTTGATAAACTTTAGATATAAAGAAGATGATGGATTTTGCCCAAAAAGTTCCATCGAAGCAAATAGGAGAGAATTAAAATCAACTATAATGTTCCCAATTGAAGAGGAAACAAGACGAACACTAGACTCAATAGAATTGGAAATAGACAGGAACAAGTATCCAAAGGAATGGATTTTCCCAAAGTGAATAACTGGAACTATTGCCTGCACATTGAGGCATTCCTCTGAATAGGATTCCTGTTAAGAATCCTTTGATCAGCTTTAGCTATAAAGAAGATAATTGAATTTTGCCCAAAAAGTTCCATTGAAGCAAATAGGAGAGAATTAACATCAACTATAACTTTCCCAATTGAAGAGTAAACAAGAGGAACACTAGACTCTATAGACTTGGAAATAGAGAGGAACAAGTATCCAAAGGAATGAATTTTCCCAAAGGGAATAACTGGAACAATTCCCTGCACATTCACGCATTCCACTGTATAGGATTCCTGTTAAGAATCCTTTAATCAGCTTTAGCTATAAAGAAGATGATGGATTTTGCCCAAAAAGTTATATTGAAGCAAATAGGAGAGAATTAACATCAACTATAAAGTTCCCAATTGAAAAGGAAACATCAGGAACATTAGATTCAATAGAATGGGAAATAGAGAGGAACAAGTATCCAAAGGAATGGATTTTCCCAAAGGGAATAACTGGAACTATTGCCTGCACATTCACACATTCCACTGTGTAGGATTCCTGTTAAGAATCCTTTGATCAGCTTTAGATATACAGAAGATAATGCATCTTGTACAGAAAGTCCAATTGAAGCAAATTGGATAGAATTAAAATCAACTATAATGTTCCCAATAGAAGAGGAAACAAGTAGAACACTAGACTCAATAGAATTGGAAATAGAGAGGAACAAGTATCCAAAGGAATGGATTTTCCCACAGGGAATAACTGGAACTATTCCCTGCACATTCACTCATTCCACTATATAGGATTCCTGTTAAGAATACTTTGATAAGCTTTAGATATAAAGAAGATGATGGATTTTGCCCAAAAAGTTAAATTTTAGCAAATAGGAGAGATTTAACATCATCTATAAAGTTTCCAATTGAAGAGGAAACAAGAGGAACAATAGACTCAATAGAATTGGAAATAGAGAGGAACAAGTATACAACGGAATGGATTTTCCCAAAGGGAATAACTGGAATTATTCCCTGCACATTCACGCATTCCACTGTATAGGATTCCTGTTAAGAATCCTTTAATCAGCTTTAGCTATAAAGAAGATGATGGATTTTGCCCAAAAAGTTATATTGAAGCAAATAGGAGAGAAATAACATCAACTATAAAGTTCCCAATTGAAAAGGAAACATCAGGAACATTAGATTCAATAGAATGGGAAATAGAGAGGAACAAGTATCCAAACGAATGGATTTTCCCAAAGGCAAGAACTGGAACTATTCCCTGCACATTCACTCATTCCACTGTATAGGATTCCTGTTAAGAATCCTTTGATCAGCTTTAGATATAAAGAAGATGATGGATTTTGCCCAAAAAGTTCCATTGAAGCAAATAGGAGAGATTTAACATCAACTATAAAGTTCCCAATTGAAGAGGAAACAGAGGAACAATATACTCAATAGAATTGGAAATAGAGAGGAACAAGTATCCAAAGGAATGGATTTTCCCAAAGGGAATAACTGGAACTATTGCCTGCACATTCACTCATGCCACTGTATAGGATTCCTGTTAAGAATACTTTGATAAACTTTAGATATAAAGAAGATGATGGATTTTTCCCAAAAAGTTCCATCGAAGCAAATAGGAGAGATTTAACATCCACTATAAAGTTCCCAATTGAAGGGGAAACAGAGGAACAATATACTCAATAGAATTGGAAATAGAGTGGAACAAGTATCCAAAGGAATGGATTTTCCCAAAGGGAATAACTGGAACTATTGCCTGCACATTCACGCATTCCACTGTATAGGATTCCTGTTAAGAATCCTTTGATCAGCTTTAGATATACAGAAGATAATGCATCTTGTACAGAAAGTCCAATTGAAGCAAATAGGAGAGAATTAAAATCAACTATAATGTTCCCAATTGAAGAGGAAACAAGACGAACACTAGACTCAGTAGAATTGAAAATAGAGAGGAACAAGTATCTAAAGGAATGGATTTTCCCAAAGGGAATAACTGGAACTATTGCCTGCACATTCAAGCATTCCACTGAATAGGATTCCTGTTAAGAATCCTTTGATCAGCTTTAGCTATAAAGAAGATAATTGGATTTTGCCCAAAAAGTTCCATTGAAGCAAATAGGAGAGAATTAACATCAACTATAACTTTCCCAATTGAAGAGTAAACAAGAGGAACACTAGACTCAATAGAATTGGAAATAGAGAGGAACAAGTATCCAAAGGAATGGATTTTCCCAAAGGAAATAAGTGGAACTATTCCCTGCACATTTACACATTCCACTGGATAGGATTCCTGTTAAGAATCCTTTGATCACCTTTAGCCATAAAGAAGATGATCCATCTTGTACTGAGAGTCCAATTGAAGCAATTAGGAGAGAATTAACATCAACTATAAAGTTACCAATTTAAAAGGAAACATCAGGAACATTAGATTCAATAGAATGGGAAATAGAGAGGAACAAGTATCCAAAGGAATGGATTTTCCCACAGGCAATAACTGGAACTATTCCCTGCACATTCACTCATTCCACTGTATAGGATTCCTGTTAAGAATCCTTTGATAAGCTTTAGATATAAAGAAGATGATGGATTTTGCCCAAAAAGTTAAATTGTAGCAAATAGGAGAGATTTAATATCATCTATAAAGTTTCCAATTGAAGAGGAAACAAGAGGAACAATAGACTCAATAGAATTGTAAATAGAGAGTAACAAGTATCCAAAGGAATGGATTTTCCCAAAGGGAATAACTGGAACTATTGCCTGCACATTCACGCATTCCACTGTATAGGATTCCTGTTAAGAATCCTTTGATCAGCTTTAGCTATAAAGAAGATGATGGATTTTGCCCAAAAAGTTCCATTGAAGCAAATAGGAGAGATTTAACATCAACTAAAAAGTTCCCAATTGAAACGGAAACATCAGGAACATTAGATTCAATAGAATGGAAAATAGAGAGGAACAAGTATCCAAAGGAATGGATTTTCCCAAAGGGAATAACTGGAACTATTCCCTGCACATTCACTGTATAGGATTCCTGTTAAGAATACTTTGATAAACTTTAGATATAAAGAAGATGATGGATTTTTCCCAAAAAGTTCCATCGAAGCAAATAGATGAGATTTAACATCAACTATAAAGTTCACAATTGAAGAGGAAACAGAGGAACAATATACTCAATAGAATTGGAAATAGAGTGGAACAAGTATCCAAAGGAATGGATTTTCCCAAAGGGAATAACTGGAACTATTGCCTGCACATTCACGCATTCCACTGTATAGGATTCCTGTTAAGAATCCTTTGTTCAGCTTTAGATATACAGAAGATAATGCATCTTGTACAGAAAGTCCAATTGAAGCAAATAGGAGAGAATTAAAATCAACTATAATGTTCCCAATTGAAGAGGAAACAAGACGAACACTAGACTCAGTAGAATTGGAAATAGAGAGGAACAAGTATCCAAAGGAATGGATTTTCCGAAAGGCAAGTACTGGAAAAATTACCTGCACATTCACTCATTCCACTGTATAGGATTCCTGTTAAGAATCCTTTGATCAGCTTTAGATATAAAGAAGATGATGGATTTTGCCCAAAAAGTTCCGTTGAATCAAATAAAAGAGATTGAACATCAACTATAAAGTTCCCTACTGAAAAGGAAACATCAGGAACAATATACTCAATAGAATTGGAAATAGAGAGGAACAAGTATCCAAAGGAATGGAATTTCCCAAAGGGAATAACTGGAACTATTCCCTGCACATTCACGCTTTCTACTGTATAGGATTCCTGTTAAGAATCCTTTAATCAGCTTTAGCTTTAAAGAAGATTTTGGATTTTGCCCATAAAGTTCCATTGAAGCAAATAGGAGAGAATTAACATCAACTATAAAGTTACCAATTGAAAAGGAAACATCAGGAACATTAGATTCAATAGAATGGGAAATAGGGAGGAAAAAGTATCCAAAGGAATGGATTTTCCCAAAGGGAATAACTGGAACTATTGCCTGCACATTCACACATTCCACTGTGTAGGATTCTTGTTAAGAATCCTTTAATCAGCTTTAGATATACAGAAGATAATGCCTCTTGTACAGAAAGTCCAATTGAAGCAAATAGGAGAGAATTAAAATCAACTATAATGTTCCCAATTGAAGAGGAAACAAGACGAACACTAGACTCAATAGAATTGGAAATAGAGAGGAACAAATATCCAAAGGGATGGATTTTCCCACAGGGAATAACTGGAACTATTCCCTGCACATTCACTCATTCCACTATAGAGGATTCCTGTAAAGAATCCTTTGACAAGCTTTAGATATAAAGAAGATGATGGATTTTGCCCAAAAAGTTAAATTTTAGCAAATAGGAGAGATTTAACATCATCTATAAAGTTTCCAATTGAAGAGGAAACAAGAGGAACAATAGACTCAATAGAATTGGAAATAGAGAGGAACAAGTATCCAAAGGAATGGATTTTCCCAAAGGGAATAACTGGAACTATTGCCTGCACATTCACTCATGCCACTGTATAGGATTCCTGTTAAGAATACTTTGATAAACTTTAGATATAAAGAAGATGATGGATTTTTCCCAAAAAGTTCCATCGAAGCAAATAGGAGAGATTTAACATCCACTATAAAGTTCCCAATTGAAGGGGAAACAGAGGAACAATATACTCAATAGAATTGGAAATAGAGTGGAACAAGTATCCAAAGGAATGGATTTTCCCAAAGGGAATAACTGGAACTATTGCCTGCACATTCACGCATTCCACTGTATAGGATTCCTGTTAAGAATCCTTTGATCAGCTTTAGATATACAGAAGATAATGCATCTTGTACAGAAAGTCCAATTGAAGCAAATAGGAGAGAATTAAAATCAACTATAATGTTCCCAATTGAAGAGGAAACAAGACGAACACTAGACTCAGTAGAATTGAAAATAGAGAGGAACAAGTATCTAAAGGAATGGATTTTCCCAAAGGGAATAACTGGAACTATTGCCTGCACATTCAAGCATTCCACTGAATAGGATTCCTGTTAAGAATCCTTTGATCAGCTTTAGCTATAAAGAAGATAATTGGATTTTGCCCAAAAAGTTCCATTGAAGCAAATAGGAGAGAATTAACATCAACTATAACTTTCCCAATTGAAGAGTAAACAAGAGGAACACTAGACTCAATAGAATTGGAAATAGAGAGGAACAAGTATCCAAAGGAATGGATTTTCCCAAAGGAAATAAGTGGAACTATTCCCTGCACATTTACACATTCCACTGGATAGGATTCCTGTTAAGAATCCTTTGATCACCTTTAGCCATAAAGAAGATGATCCATCTTGTACAGAAAGTCCAATTGAAGCAAATAGGAGAGAATTAAAATCAACTATAATGTTCCCAATTGAAGAGGAAACAAGACGAACACTAGACTCAATAGAATTGGAAATAGAGAGGAACAAATATCCAAAGGAATGGATTTTCCCACAGGGAATAACTGGAACTATTCCCTGCACATTCACTCATTCCACTATATAGGATTCCTGTTAAGAATACTTTGATAAGCTTTAGATATAAAGAAGATGATGGATTTTGCCCAAAAAGTTAAATTTTAGCAAATAGGAGAGATTTAACATCATCTATAAAGTTTCCAATTGAAGAGGAAACAAGAGGAACAATAGACTCAATAGAATTGGAAATAGAGAGGAACAAGTATACAACGGAATGGATTTTCCCAAAGGAAATAACTGGAATTATTCCCTGCACATTCACGCATTCCACTGTATAGGATTCCTGTTAAGAATCCTTTAATCAGCTTTAGCTATAAAGAAGATGATGGATTTTGCCCAAAAAGTTATATTGAAGCAAATAGGAGAGAAATAACATCAACTATAAAGTTCCCAATTGAAAAGGAAACATCAGGAACATTAGATTCAATAGAATGGGAAATAGAGAGGAACAAGTATCCAAACGAATGGATTTTCCCAAAGGCAAGAACTGGAACTATTCCCTGCACATTCACTCATTCCACTGTATAGGATTCCTGTTAAGAATCCTTTGATCAGCTTTAGATATAAAGAAGATGATGGATTTTGCCCAAAAAGTTCCATTGAAGCAAATAGGAGAGATTTAACATCAACTATAAAGTTCCCAATTGAAGAGGAAACAGAGGAACAATATACTCAATAGAATTGGAAATAGAGAGGAACAAGTATCCAAAGGAATGGATTTTCCCAAAGGGAATAACTGGAACTATTGCCTGCACATTCACTCATGCCACTGTATAGGATTCCTGTTAAGAATACTTTGATAAACTTTAGATATAAAGAAGATGATGGATTTTTCCCAAAAAGTTCCATCGAAGCAAATAGGAGAGATTTAACATCCACTATAAAGTTCCCAATTGAAGGGGAAACAGAGGAACAATATACTCAATAGAATTGGAAATAGAGTGGAACAAGTATCCAAAGGAATGGATTTTCCCAAAGGGAATAACTGGAACTATTGCCTGCACATTCACGCATTCCACTGTATAGGATTCCTGTTAAGAATCCTTTGATCAGCTTTAGATATACAGAAGATAATGCATCTTGTACAGAAAGTCCAATTGAAGCAAATAGGAGAGAATTAAAATCAACTATAATGTTCCCAATTGAAGAGGAAACAAGACGAACACTAGACTCAGTAGAATTGAAAATAGAGAGGAACAAGTATCTAAAGGAATGGATTTTCCCAAAGGGAATAACTGGAACTATTGCCTGCACATTCAAGCATTCCACTGAATAGGATTCCTGTTAAGAATCCTTTGATCAGCTTTAGCTATAAAGAAGATAATTGGATTTTGCCCAAAAAGTTCCATTGAAGCAAATAGGAGAGAATTAACATCAACTATAACTTTCCCAATTGAAGAGTAAACAAGAGGAACACTAGACTCAATAGAATTGGAAATAGAGAGGAACAAGTATCCAAAGGAATGGATTTTCCCAAAGGAAATAAGTGGAACTATTCCCTGCACATTTACACATTCCACTGGATAGGATTCCTGTTAAGAATCCTTTGATCACCTTTAGCCATAAAGAAGATGATCCATCTTGTACTGAGAGTCCAATTGAAGCAATTAGGAGAGAATTAACATCAACTATAAAGTTACCAATTTAAAAGGAAACATCAGGAACATTAGATTCAATAGAATGGGAAATAGAGAGGAACAAGTATCCAAAGGAATGGATTTTCCCACAGGCAATAACTGGAACTATTCCCTGCACATTCACTCATTCCACTGTATAGGATTCCTGTTAAGAATCCTTTGATAAGCTTTAGATATAAAGAAGATGATGGATTTTGCCCAAAAAGTTAAATTGTAGCAAATAGGAGAGATTTAATATCATCTATAAAGTTTCCAATTGAAGAGGAAACAAGAGGAACAATAGACTCAATAGAATTGTAAATAGAGAGTAACAAGTATCCAAAGGAATGGATTTTCCCAAAGGGAATAACTGGAACTATTGCCTGCACATTCACGCATTCCACTGTATAGGATTCCTGTTAAGAATCCTTTGATCAGCTTTAGCTATAAAGAAGATGATGGATTTTGCCCAAAAAGTTCCATTGAAGCAAATAGGAGAGATTTAACATCAACTAAAAAGTTCCCAATTGAAACGGAAACATCAGGAACATTAGATTCAATAGAATGGAAAATAGAGAGGAACAAGTATCCAAAGGAATGGATTTTCCCAAAGGGAATAACTGGAACTATTCCCTGCACATTCACTGTATAGGATTCCTGTTAAGAATACTTTGATAAACTTTAGATATAAAGAAGATGATGGATTTTTCCCAAAAAGTTCCATCGAAGCAAATAGATGAGATTTAACATCAACTATAAAGTTCACAATTGAAGAGGAAACAGAGGAACAATATACTCAATAGAATTGGAAATAGAGTGGAACAAGTATCCAAAGGAATGGATTTTCCCAAAGGGAATAACTGGAACTATTGCCTGCACATTCACGCATTCCACTGTATAGGATTCCTGTTAAGAATCCTTTGTTCAGCTTTAGATATACAGAAGATAATGCATCTTGTACAGAAAGTCCAATTGAAGCAAATAGGAGAGAATTAAAATCAACTATAATGTTCCCAATTGAAGAGGAAACAAGACGAACACTAGACTCAGTAGAATTGGAAATAGAGAGGAACAAGTATCCAAAGGAATGGATTTTCCGAAAGGCAAGTACTGGAAAAATTACCTGCACATTCACTCATTCCACTGTATAGGATTCCTGTTAAGAATCCTTTGATCAGCTTTAGATATAAAGAAGATGATGGATTTTGCCCAAAAAGTTCCGTTGAATCAAATAAAAGAGATTGAACATCAACTATAAAGTTCCCTACTGAAAAGGAAACATCAGGAACAATATACTCAATAGAATTGGAAATAGAGAGGAACAAGTATCCAAAGGAATGGAATTTCCCAAAGGGAATAACTGGAACTATTCCCTGCACATTCACGCTTTCTACTGTATAGGATTCCTGTTAAGAATCCTTTAATCAGCTTTAGCTTTAAAGAAGATTTTGGATTTTGCCCATAAAGTTCCATTGAAGCAAATAGGAGAGAATTAACATCAACTATAAAGTTACCAATTGAAAAGGAAACATCAGGAACATTAGATTCAATAGAATGGGAAATAGGGAGGAAAAAGTATCCAAAGGAATGGATTTTCCCAAAGGGAATAACTGGAACTATTGCCTGCACATTCACACATTCCACTGTGTAGGATTCTTGTTAAGAATCCTTTAATCAGCTTTAGATATACAGAAGATAATGCCTCTTGTACAGAAAGTCCAATTGAAGCAAATAGGAGAGAATTAAAATCAACTATAATGTTCCCAATTGAAGAGGAAACAAGACGAACACTAGACTCAATAGAATTGGAAATAGAGAGGAACAAATATCCAAAGGGATGGATTTTCCCACAGGGAATAACTGGAACTATTCCCTGCACATTCACTCATTCCACTATAGAGGATTCCTGTAAAGAATCCTTTGACAAGCTTTAGATATAAAGAAGATGATGGATTTTGCCCAAAAAGTTAAATTTTAGCAAATAGGAGAGATTTAACATCATCTATAAAGTTTCCAATTGAAGAGGAAACAAGAGGAACAATAGACTCAATAGAATTGGAAATAGAGAGGAACAAGTATACAAAGGAATGGATTTTCCCAAAGGGAATAACTGGAATTATTCCCTGCACATTCACGCATTCCACTGTATAGGATTCCTGTTAAGAATCCTTTAATCAGCTTTAGCTATAAAGAAGATGATGCATTTTGCCCAAAAAGTTATATTGAAGCAAATAGGAGAGAAATAACATCAACTATAAAGTTCCCAATTGAAAAGGAAACATCAGGAACATTAGATTCAATAGAATGGGAAATAGAGAGGAACAAGTATCCAAAGGAATGGATTTTCCCAAAGGCAAGAACTGGAACTATTCCCTGCACATTCACTCATTCCACTGTGTAGGATTCCTGTTAAGAATCCTTTGATCAGCTTTAGATATAAAGAAGATGATGGATTTTGCCCAAAAAGTTCCATTGAAGCAAATAGGAGAGATTTAACATCAACTATAAAGTTCCCAATTGAAGAGGAAACAGAGGAACAATATACTCAATAGAATTGGAAATAGAGAGGAACAAGTATCCAAAGGAATGGATTTTCCCAAAGGGAATAACTGGAACTATTGCCTGCACATTCACTCATTCCACTGTATAGGATTCCTGTTAAGAATACTTTGATAAACTTTAGATATAAAGAAGATGATGGATTTTTCCCAAAAAGTTCCATCGAAGCAAATAGGAGAGATTTAACATCAACTATAAAGTTCCCAATTGAAGGGGAAACAGAGGAACAATATACTCAATAGAATTGGAAATAGAGAGGAACAAGTATACAAAGGAATGGATTTTCCCAAAGGGAATAACTGGAACTATTGCCTGCACATTCACGCATTCCACTGTATAGGATTCCTGTTAAGAATCCTTTGATCAGCTTTAGATATACAGAAGATAATGCATCTTGTACAGAAAGTCCAATTGAAGCAAATAGGAGAGAATTAAAATCAACTATAATGTTCCCAATTGAAGAGGAAACAAGACGAACACTAGACTCAGTAGAATTGAAAATAGAGAGGAACAAGTATCTAAAGGAATGGATTTTCCCAAAGGGAATAACTGGAACTATTGCCTGCACATTCAAGCATTCCACTGAATAGGATTCCTGTTAAGAATCCTTTGATCAGCTTTAGCTATAAAGAAGATAATTGGATTTTGCCCAAAAAGTTCCATTGAAGCAAATAGGAGAGAATTAACATCAACTATAACTTTCCCAATTGAAGAGTAAACAAGAGGAACACTAGACTCAATAGAATTGGAAATAGAGAGGAACAAGTATCCAAAGGAATGGATTTTCCCAAAGGAAATAAGTGGAACTATTCCCTGCACATTTACACATTCCACTGGATAGGATTCCTGTTAAGAATCCTTTGATCACCTTTAGCCATAAAGAAGATGATCCATCTTGTACTGAGAGTCCAATTGAAGCAATTAGGAGAGAATTAACATCAACTATAAAGTTACCAATTTAAAAGGAAACATCAGGAACATTAGATTCAATAGAATGGGAAATAGAGAAGAAAAAGTATCCAAAGGAATGGATTTTCCCACAGGCAATAACTGGAACTATTCCCTGCACATTCACTCATTCCACTCTATAGGATTCCTGTTAAGAATCCTTTGATAAGCTTTAGATATAAAGAAGATGATGGATTTTGCCCAAAAAGTTAAATTGTAGCAAATAGGAGAGACTTAATATCATCTATAAAGTTTCCAATTGAAGAGGAAACAAGAGGAACAATAGACTCAATAGAATTGGAAATAGAGAGGAACAAGTATCCAAAGGAATGGATTTTCCCAAAGGGAATAACTGGAACTATTGCCTGCACATTCAAGCATTCCACTGAATAGGATTCCTGTTAAGAATCCTTTGATCAGCTTTAGCTATAAAGAAGATGATGGATTTTGCCCAAAAAATTCCATTGAAGCAAATAGGAGAGATTTAACATCAACTAAAAAGTTCCCAATTGAAACGGAAACATCAGGAACATTAGATTCAATAGAATGGAAAATAGAGAGGAATAAGTATCCAAAGGAATGGTTTTTCCCAAAGGGAATAACTGGAACTATTCCCTGCACATTCACTGTATAGGATTCCTGTTAAGAATACTTTGATAAACTTTAGATATAAAGAAGATGATGGATTTTTCCCAAAAAGTTCCATCGAAGCAAATAGTTGAGATTTAACATCAACTATAAAGTTCACAATTGAAGAGGAAACAGAGGAACAATATACTCAATAGAATTGGAAATAGAGTGGAACAAGTATCCAAAGGAATGGATTTTCCCAAAGGGAATAACTGGAACTATTGCCTGCACATTCACGCATTCCACTGTATAGGATTCCTGTTAAGAATCCTTTGTTCAGCTTTAGATATACAGAAGATAATGCATCTTGTACAGAAAGTCCAATTGAAGCAAATAGGAGAGAATTAAAATCAACTATAATGTTCCCAATTGAAGAGGAAACAAGACGAACACTAGACTCAGTAGAATTGGAAATAGAGAGGAACAAGTATCCAAAGGAATGGATTTTCCGAAAGGCAAGAACTGTAACTATTACCTGCACATTCACTCACTCCACTGTATAGGATTCCTGTTAAGAATCCTTTGATCAGCTTTAGATATAAAGAAGATGATGGATTTTGCCCAAAAAGTTCAGTTGAATCAAATAAAAGAGATTGAACATCAACTATAAAGTGCCCTGTTGAAAAGGAAACATCAGGAACAATATACTTAATAGAATTGGAAATAGAGAGGAACAAGTATCCAAAGGAATGGAATTTCCCAAAGGGAATAACTGGAAATATTCCCTGCCCATTCACACTTTCTACTGTATAGGATTCCTGTTAAGAATCCTTTAATCAGCTTTAGCTTTAAAGAAGATTTTGGATTTTGCCCATAAAGTTCCATTGAAGCAAATAGGAGAGAATTAACATCAACTATAAAGTTACCAATTGAAAAGGAAACATCAGGAACATTAGATTCAATAGAATGGGAAATAGGGAGGAACAAGTATCCAAAGGAATGGATTTTCCCAAAGGGAATAACTGGAACTATTGCCTGCACATTCACACATTCCACTGTGTAGGATTCTTGTTAAGAATCCTTTGATCAAGTTGATCAGTGGCATAGCTTAGGTTCACAGGACAAGATAGTGAATAAAAATAGCAATCTAATCTTTGAAAAACCCAAAGATCCCAAATTTTGGGATAAGAATTCATTATTTGACAAAAACTGCTGGGAAAACTGGAAATTAGTATGGCAGAAACTAGGCATGGACCCACATTTAACACCACATACTAAGATTAGATCAAAATGGGTGCAAGATTTAGGCATAAAGAACGAAATCATAAATAAATTGGAGGAACATGGGATAGTTTACCTCTCAGACTTGTGGAGGAGGAAGGAGTTTGTGTCCAAGGGAGAACTAGAGACCATTATTGATCACAAAATAGAACATTTTGATTACACCAAATTAAAAAGTTTCTGCACAAACAAAACTAATGCAAACAAGATTAGAAGGGAAGTAACAAATTGGGAAAAAATTTTTACAGTTAAAGGTTGTGATAAAGGCCTCATCTCCAAAATATACAGAGAATTGACTTTAATTTATAAGAAATCAAGCCATTCTCCAATTGATAAATGGTCAAAGGATATGAACAGACAATTTTCAGATGATGAAATTAAAACTATTTCCACTCATATGAAAGAGTGTTCCAAATCACTATTGATCAGAGAAATGCAAATTAAGACAACTCTGAGGTATCATTACACACCTGTCAGATTGGCTAAGATGACAGGAACAAATAACGATGAATGTTGGAGGGGCTGTGGGAAAACTGGGACACTGATGCATTGTTGGTGGAGTTGTGAAAGAATCCAACCATTCTGGAGAGCAATCTGGAATTATGCCCAAAAAGTTATCAAAATGTGCATACCCTTTGACCCAGCCATACTACTACTGGGCTTATACCCCAAGGAACTACTAGAGAAGGGAAAGGGTCCTGTATGTGCCAAAATGTTTGTGGCAGCCCTTTTCATAGTGGCTAGAAGCTGGAAGATGAATGGATGTCCATCAATTGGAGAATGGTTGGGTAAACTATGGTATATGAATGTTATGGAATATTATTGTTCTATAAGAAATGACCAACAGGAGAAATACAGAGAGGCTTGGAGAGACTTACATCAACTGATGCTGAGTGAAACGAGCAGAACCAGAAGATCATTATACACTTCAACAATGATACTGTACGAGGATGTATGCTGATAGAAGTGGATTTCTTCAACATAGAGAAGAACTAATCCAATTCCAATTGATTAATGAAGGACAGAACCAGCTACATCCAGAAAAGGAACACTGGGAAATGAATGTAAACTGTTATTTTTACCTTCTGAATCCAATTCTTCCTGTGCAACAAAAAATTCGGTTCTACACACATATAATGTATCTAAATTATACTGTAATATATTTAACATATATAAGACTGCTTGCCATCTGGGGTAGGGGGTTGGGGGAGGAAGGGAAAAAATCTGAATAGAAGTAAGTGCAAGGGATAATGTTGTAAAAAATTACCCATGCATATGTACTGTCAAAAAATGTTATAATTATAAAATAAAATTAAAAATTAAAAAAAAAAAAAAAAAAAAGAATCCTTTGATCAGCTTTAGATATACAGAAGATAATGCATCTTGTACAGAAAGTCCAATTGAAGCAAATAGGAGAGAATTAAAATCAACTATAATTTTCCCAATTGAAGAGGAAACAAGACGAACACTAGACTCAGTAGAATTGGAAATAGAGAGGAACAAGTATCTAAAGGAATGGATTTTCCCAAAGGGAATAACTGAACTATTGCCTGCACATTCACGCATTCCACTGTATAGGATTCCTGTTAAGAATCCTTTGATCAGCTTTAGCTAAAAAGAAGATGATGGATTTTGCCCAAAAAGTTCCATTGAAGCAAATAGGAGAGAATTAACATCAACTGTAAAGTTCCCAATTGAAGAGGAAACAAGAGCAACACTAGACTCAATAGAATTGGAAATAGAGAGGAACAAGTATCCAAAGGAATGGATTTTCCCAAAGGGAAAACCTTGAACTATTGCCTGAACATTCACTCATTCCACTGTATAGGATTCCTATTAAGAATCCTTTGATCAGCTTAAGATATACAGAAGAAAATGCATCTTGTACTGAAAGTCCAATTGAAGCAAATAGGAGAGAATTAACATCAACTATAAAGTTCAAAATTGAAAAGGAAACATCAGGAATATTATACTCAATATAATGGGAAATAGAGAGGAACAAGTATCCAAAGGAATGGATTTTCCCAAAGGCAAGAACTGGAACTATTGCCTGTACATTCACTCATTCCACTGTATAGGATTCCTGTTAAGAATCCTTTGATCAGCTTTACATATAAACAATATGATGGATTTTGCCAAAAAAGTTAAATTGAAGCAAATAGGAGAGATTTAACATCAACTATAAAGTTCCCAGTTGAAGAGGAAACAAGAGGAACAATAGACTCAATAGAATTGCAAATAGATAGGAACAAGTATCCAAAGGAATGCATTTTCACAAAGGGAATAACTGGAACTATTCCCTGCACATTCACTCATTCCATTGTATAGGATTCCTGTTAAGATATACAGAAGACAATGCATCTTGTACTGAAAGTCCAATTGAAGCAAATAGGAGAGAAATAACATCAACTATAAAGTTCCCAATTGAAAAGGAAACATCAGGAACATTATACTCAATAGAATGGGAAATAAAGAGGAACAAGTATTCAAAGGAATGGATTTTCCCTAAGGGAATAACTGGAACTATTGCCTGCACATTCACACATTCCACTGTATAGGATTCCTGTTAAGAATCCTTTAATCAGCTTTAGATATAAAGACGATGATGGATTTTGCCCAAAAAGTTAAATTGAAGCAAATAGGAGAGATTTAACATGAACTATAAAATTCCCAATTGAATAGAAAATAAGAGGAACACTAGACTCAATAGATTTGGAAATAGAGAGGCACAAGTATCCAAAGGAGTGGACTTCCCAAAGGAAATAACTGGAACTATTGCCTGCACATTCACACATTCCACCTTATAGGACTCCTGTTAGGAATCCTTTGATCAGCTTTAGATGTACAGAAGATAATGCATCTTGTACAGAAAGTGCAATTGAAGCAAATAGGAGAGAATTAACATCAGCTATCAAGTTCCCAATTGAAAAGGAAATAACGGGAACACTAGACTTAATAGAATGGGAAATAGAGAGGAACAAGTATCCAAAGGACTGGATTTTCCCAAAGGAAATTACTGGAACTATTGCATACACATTCTCTCATTCCACTGTATAAGACTCTTGTTAAGAATCCTTTGATCATCTCTAAGTTAAATATTGGGGAAGGGGTTCAGGGGGGTCAAGGGAAAAAGCATAATCCGGGGATAATATGATGGCAGGAAATACAGAATTAGTAATTTTAACTGTAAATGTGAATGGGTTGAACGCTCCCATCCAACGGAGACGGATAGCACCCTGGATCAAAAATCAGAACCCTACAATATATTGTTTAGAGGAAACACACTTAAAGCAGAGAGATACATATAGAGTAAACGTAAAAGGTTGGATCAGAATCTATTATGCTTCAGGTAAAGCCAAAAAAGCAGGGGTAGCTATCCTTATCTCAGATCAAGCAAAAGCAGAACTTGATCTAATTAAAAGAGATAAGGAAGGAAACTATAACCTGCTGAAAGGTAGCATAAATAATGAAGCCATATCGATACTAAACATATATGCACCAAGTGGTATAGCATCTAACTTTCTAAAGGAAAAGTTAAGAGAGTTGCAAGAAGAAATAGACAGTAAAACTATAATAGTGGGAGATCTCAAGCTTGCACTCCCAGATTTAGACAAATCAAACCACAAAACAAACAAGAAAGAAATTAAAAAGTAAATAGAACATTAGAAAAACTAGGTATGATAGACCTTTGGAGAAAACTGAATGGCAATAGAAAGAAATATACTTTCTTCTCAGCAGTTCATGGATCCTATACAAAAATTGATCACATAAAGATCTCAAAATTAAATGTAGGAAGGCAGAAATAATAAATGCCTTCTTCTCAGACCACAATGCAATAAAATTCAGTAAAAAGTTAGGGATAAGTTGACAAAAAAGTAATTGGAAACTGAATAATCTCATCTTAAAGAATGACTGGGTGAAAGAGCAAATTATAGAAACAATTAATAATTTCACCCAAGAAAATGACAATGATGAGACATCATACCAAAATGTGTGGGATGCAGCTAAAGCAGTAATAAGGGGAAATTTTATATCTTTAGAGGCTTATTTGAAGAAAATAGAGAAAGAGAAGATTAACAAATTGGGCTTGTAACTTAAAAGGCTAGAAAAAGACCAAATTAAAACCCCCCAACCAAAAATTAAACTTGAAATACAAAAATTAAAAGGAGAAATCAATAATATTGAAAGTAAAAAAACTATTGAATTAATAAATAAAACCAAGAGTTGGTTTTATGAAAAAGCCAATAAAATAGATAAACCTTTGGTAAATGTGATCAGAAAAAAGAAAGAGGAAAATCAAATTGTTAGTCTTACAAATGAAAAGGGGGATCTTTCCACCAATGAAGAGGAAATTAGAGAAATAATAAGGAGTTACTTTGCCCAACTTTATGCCAATAAATTTGATAACTTAAGTGAAATGGATGACTTCCTCCAAAAATATAGGCTCCCTAGATTAACAGAGGAGGAGATAAATTTCTTAAATAGTCCCATTTCAGAAAAAGAAAAAGAACAAGCTATTAATCAACTCCCCAGGAAAAAATCCCCAGGGCCAGATGGATTTACATGTGAATTCTACCAAACATTTAAAGAACAATTAGCCCCAATGTTACATAAATTATTTGAAAAAATAGGGGATGAAGGAGTCCTACCAAACTCCTTTTATGACACAGACATGGTAATGATACCTAAACCAGGTAGATTGAAAATTGAGAAAGAAAATTATAGACCAATCTCCTTAATGAATATTGATGCTAAAATCTTAAATAAGATATTAGCAAAAAGACTTCAGAAAATCATCTCCAGGATAATACACTATGATCAAGTAGGATTCATACCAGGAATGCAGGGCTGGTTTAATATTAGGAAAACTATTAATATAATTGACCATATTAATAATCAAATTAATAAGAACCATATGATCATCTCAACAGATGCAGAAAAAGCATTTGACAAAATCCAACATCCATTCCTACTAAAAACTCTTGAGAGTATAGGAATAAATGGACTATTCCTTAGAATAATCAGGAGCATATATTTAACACCTTCAGGAAGCATAATATGCAATAGAAATAAACTGCAACCTTTCCCAGTAAGATCAGGAGTGACACAAGGTTGCCGACTATCACCATTACTCTTCAATATAGTACTAGAAACGCTAGCCTCGGCAATAAGAGCCGAGAAAGAGATTCAAGGAATTAGAGTAGGAAATGAGGAAATTAAACTATCACTTTTTGCAGATGACATGATGGTATACTTAGAGAACCCCAAAGACTCTGCTAAAAAGCTACTAGAAATAATTCAAAATTTCAGCAAAGTGGCAGCATACAAAATAAATCCACATAAATCCTCGGCATTCTTATATATCACTAACAAAATGCAACAGCAAGAGATACAAAGAGAAATTCCATTCCAAACAAATGTTGAGAGTATAAAGTATTTGGGAATCCATCTACCAAGAAAAGTCAGGAATTATATGAGAAAAATTACAAAACACTTGCCACAAAAATAAAGTCAGATTTAAATAATTGGAAAGACATTCAGTGCTCTTGGATAGGCCAAGCGAATATAATAAAGATGACAATACTCCCCAAACTAATCTATTTATTTAGTGCTATACCAATCAGACTCCCAAGAAACTATTTCAATGACCTAGAAAAAATAACAACAAAATTCATATGGAAGAATAAAAGGTCGAGAATTGCAAGGGAACTAATGAAAAAAAAAAACTCAGAGGAAGGTGGTCTAAGTGTACCTGATCTAAAGCTATATTATATAGCAGCAGTCACCAAAACCATTTGGTATTGGCTAAGAAATAGACCAGTAGATCAGTGGAACAGATTAGATACAAAGGACAAAAAAGGGTACATCTATAGCAATCTAATCTTTGACAAACCCAAAGATACCAACATTAGGGATAAAAATTCATTATTCGGAAAAACTGTTGGGAAAACTGGAAATTAGTATGGCAGAAATTAGATATGGATCCCCACTTAACACCATATACCAAGATAAGATCAAAATGGGTCCATGATTTAGGCATAAAGAGGGAGATAATAAATAGATTAGAGGAACAGAGGATAATCTACCTCTCAGACTTGTGGAGCAGGAAGACATTTATGACCAGAGGAGAACTAGAGATCATTATTGATCACAAAATAGAAGATTTTGATTACATCAAACTAAAAAGTTTCTGTACAAATAATACTAATGCAAACAAGATTAGAAGGGAAGTAACAAATTGGGAAAATATTTTTAAAAGTAAAGGTTCTGACAAAGGTCTCATTTCCAAAATATATAGAGAACTGACCCTGATTTATAGGAAACCAAACCATTCTCCAATTGATAAATGGTCAAGGGATATGAACAGACAATTCTCAGATGATGAAATTGAAACTATTTCCACTCATATGAAAGAGTGTTCCAAATCACTATTGATCAGAGAAATGCAAATTAAGACAACTCTGAGATACCAAGACACACCTGTCAGATTGGCTAAGATGACAGGAACAAATAATGATGAATGTTGGAGGGGATGTGGGAAAACTGGGACATTGATACATTGTTGGTGGAGTTGTGAATGAATCCAGCCATTTTGGAGAGCAATTTGGAACTATGCCCAAAAAGTTGTCAAACTGTGCATACCCTTTGACCCAGCAGCGCTACTACTGGGATTATATCCCAAAGAAATACTAAAGAGTGGAAAGGGACATATATGTGCCAAAATGTTTGTGGCAGCTCTTTTTGCTGTAGCTAGAAACTGGAAGATGAATGCATGTCCATCAGTTGGAGAATGGTTGGGTAAATTATGGTACATGAAGGTTATGGAATATTATTGCTCTGTAAGAAATGACCAGCAGGAGGAATACAGAGAGGCCTGGAGAAACTTAAATCAACTGATGCTGAGTGAAATGAGCAGAACCAGAAGATCACTGTACACTTCAACAACAATACTGTATGAGGATGTATTCTGATGGACGTGGAAATCTTCAACATAAAGAAAAGCCAACTCACTTCCAGTTGATCAATGATGGACAGAAATAACTACACCCAGAGAAGGAACACTGGGAAGTGAATGTAAATTGTTAGCACTATTGTCTATCTACCCAGGTTACTTATACCTTCGGAAGCTAATAATTAATGTGCAACAAGAAAATGGTATTTACACACATATATTGTGTCTAGGTTATATTGTAACACATGTAAAATGTATGGGATTACCTGTCATCAGGGCGAGGGAATGGAGGGAAGGAGGGGATAATTTGGAAAAATGAATTTAAAAAAAAAAAAATTAAGATTTTTGCATTGATGTTCATTAGGTGATGTTCATTAGGGAGATTGGTCTACAATTTTTTTATGACCTGCTTATGGGAGCAGTGAAGTATTTCCAAGCTTCCTCTACAGACAACAGGAAGTGGCAGTGAACAACAGTAGGACAGCCACTGGCTGTGCTGGAATTAGCAGTTATGCTGAAATAAGCAGCAATAGAAAGGCAGCTACTAGGACTTTGCTGGAACCAACTACTGCAGCTGTGCTTGGAATCATACTGAGTCACTCTGGGTGTTGGGTAGGTGTGGCCAGGTCTAGAGAGACCCTAGTGTTTTGGAATTATAGTCTTTACTTCCTGTGTTTATAGCTTTTATGCTGATCTACTGGCTTGCTGCTAGGGCAAAGTAGGTCATACTGTGAAAAATTCTGCCCTGCAGATTTTCTGCTGAGACCACACCCCGTCCCTCCTTGTGGTCTGTTTCCTGTGCTCTCACTGCCAACTTGCCTGAAGGCTGCACCTGAAGTATCCTTGTTCTGTTTGCACCAGCAAGCAAAAACAGACCTTTTCTGGAAATTTTTGAGAATATCTTCTGTTGGTAATGTATTGTAATCCCAATATTCATGAGTTCTGACAGTCAAGCATTAATTCCAAGGCTGAATATTGTTAAAATAGATTGAGGGCAAAGGAGAGTTTAGGAAGATATCTGTGTCCTCTCTGCCATCTTGTCTCTGCCATTGGCTCCTCCCTGTTTCAGATACTTCTTTCTCAAATTATGTTCCTCACTTCAATCATCATCATCATTATAATCATCATACAAATTTAGGAAGTGAACTGTGGTTTCATTGGTAAAGGAACTTCCAAGTGAGAAACCGCTATTTACTAATGCAGCTCAACACTATCTCTGAAATATATAGTTTTAAAAGAGATGCTGGGGGCAGTAGGATATTAAGACTTTCCTGGTGTCATTTGGCAAATAAATGTCAGAAGGGGACGTTGAATCTGACTATTCATTAATAGAGTGCCAGGCCTGAATTCATGAAGACTTGTATATCCCCTCAAATTCAAATCTGACTTCAGATATTTATTAGTTGTAAACTCCCTCAATCATATTTTCTCATCTGTAAAATAAATGGAAGAGAAAATGGCAAACCATCCTAGTATCTTCTCCCTTCTCTCTGGTATCTCTAGTATCTAGTATCTTCTAAGGCCCACTGTCTCTTTATTAGACCAATCCTTTTTGTATCAACATCATAATCTTAATAATAATATATAATTCTGGAGAGCAATTTGGAACTATGCTCAAAAAGTTATCAAATTGTGTATATCCTTTGATATAGCAGTGTTTCTACTGGGCTTATATCCCAGAGATATTAAAGAAGGGAAAGGGACCTGTATGTGCAAAAATGTTTGTGGCAGCCCTTTTCATAGTGGGTAGAAACTGGAAATTGAAGTGATGCCCATGAATTGGAGAATGGCTGAATAAATTGTGGTATATGAATATTATGGAATATTATTGTTCTGTAAGAAATGACCAGCAGGATGATTTCAGAAAGGCCTGGAGAGACTTATATGAACTGATGCTGAGTGAAATGAGCAGAAGTAAGAGATCATTATATACTTCAACAACAATATTATATGATGGTCAATTCTGATGGACATGGCCATCTTCAACAATGAGATGAACCAAATCAGTTCCAGTTGTTCAGTAATGAAGAGAACCCAGTGAAAGAACTGTGGGAAATGAGGGTGATCCACCACATAGCATTTCTACTCCTTCTCTTATTGTCCAGTTGCATGTGAATGCTCACAAGGCATTCACTACTTTTGTGAATACCCTTGTTAATGCCCACTCTGCATTCACTACTACCAATCTCTCCTAATTCCCAGGCCTTCAGAGAAGTTAGCGTCTTTTGTAGTGCTTACAAGAATTTTACCAAGCTTACCTCTGTCTGAGGTCTTCAGAGATCTCTGGCCATCATTTCATAGGAAAGATGGTTTAAATACACGACAGAGTGCTTGAGAACAGCTATGTGCAAGCTCAAGATCTTTTATTCACGTGTTCACATCCTGTTTCTAGCTAACCTCTTGCTGACTTTCAGTAAACTCCTGATGAACTCAAGGTCAAAGAGGATCTGCTTCCTTGTCCCCACAGCTTAAATTGGGTCTATGAAGTCAAACACACAGCCAATTAGAGAAGGAGACACTTCTCATTGATGATGCAATCTCAATTCGACCAGAGTTCCTGCCCATAAGGTGGTCTCTGTTTACTCACAGCAAATCACATCCGGGGGTCTCAGGCTTTCTTTGACCATTTACTACCTGACTATAGAGTGCCTGATTCCTCTGACCCTTGCAATTTCCTTCTCTTGTAAAGTGTGGGGACCACTCATCACATCAAGCTGACTTTAGCATCAACAATAGCTTGACTAATCAATGAGATTACAGAATGTATATAACAGAACAAAGGCAAACAAAAGTAAAACAATAACAACTAAGCCAAACAGTGGCCAAAACCAAGCATGCAGCATGGTGTTCAACCCATTCAATAAAGTCATGCTCAAGGAGGTGGGATGTCAAAGAAGTGGGATGTCAAAGTCTGTAGTTTCAATTGTATACATCTTTTAGTAAAGAAAGGCACAGAGGAAGATGTATACAAGAAAATTCATGTCCTGTAGCACTGCCTCACTAACTTTGGCAGGTGGAGGTGTTGGTTTTTCACCCACTAATTTAGAGACATTGTCTATAAGTGGAAAACAGGGTGAAGTCTCTCCCCAGGCCACCATATGAACAGTGAGTAGCCATGGGAGAAACACACAAGCTCATTGTCCAATTGGATCAGTCTGTAGGTATTGCACATCACCCAAGACAGTCCAATTGAGCTACTACACTAGTGCTGTATCTGCTGTGTCTGGTGTCATGGTCATGAAGGACATGGCTGCCATCAGTGTCTGGAAGGCTGCTAACCTCTGGCCGATCCCTCTGGGCTGTCGTCCAGTCCTTTTCTTCTTGTTTCCCCAAGTCACTGATGTGTCTGGTTGGGATTCATTTCTCTGCTGTTGGGTCTGCCCCTGGAATCACAAGAACATATCCGGACTCCAAACCTTGACCCAACCCAGCCCTTTCAGATACCATCTAAGCCCTTCTACATCACTGTGGAGAAAGGGTTCTTGTCCTTGTCAGCCAGTCTGTTGTTTAGCCACATATTCTGCATGTGTCAGAAGCACATTGCTGGGGTAAAATCCAAAGAATTTAAAAATTGCAGGCAATTACATGTAGCTATTGCCACATCTCGTACAAATCCCACAATTCCCTTCTCTGGCATGGACAGGAATATCTTGGGGATTTAAATAGTCTGTCCAATGATGATATGGGATGCCAGTGAATGTGCAATGCCAAATTCAATGCAAAAGGACCTACAGGCAGAAGATGTATAAGCTGGTACATTACCTATCTAAAGTGCATGTGAGATTCCTACAATGGAAAGATGGCTGACTGCTTCTCCTGATTGGAATGAAGCCATAAGGAACTGAGAATGTATATCCATGGTTTTATATCCATGGTTACATGGATTCTCTGCCTCTTAACTCTCTTAACATGAATGATGTCCATTTACCATAGAGCAGCATAGGAATGTGAAAAGGCAAGTTATACATCCTTTTGCTGTGCTTCTAGCTTCCTCTTTAGTTATCACAATTTGCAAATGTAAAGCTCTAGCAGCCTGATGATAAAAGATAGGATCTGAAAGTCCACTATGAAAATGGACATGCAGGATATAATATTTACCTTAGTGCCTTCTCACTTGCACTTGAACTTCTTTAAAGAGCTTGTGATATATTTTAAAAACTACAAATTTTACTTAGGCTGTGGCAATTCTTTGTACCACATCTACTGAATAAGCCATATTAAACATTATATTTACATACCCATGTGCAAGGCTTGGAGCTGTGGACAATAAATTTTTCCACTCTGGGAACACACATCAATGTTCCACAACACACATCAATTTTGCATTGGCATAAGAGGTATATATTTTGCCAGGTCTTGTACCAGAAAATTGTAGTACTCTCTTAATGGCTTTTATTGAAATTCTATCCACAAGCACTGGGTAAGAAATAAAAGTAATAAAATTTTGTTCTGATTGTGCTGGGAGGTTCATATTTTCATCTCTTTTAGAGTCTCTTGAGCTTTTTTTACAAGCTGGCATGGCGAGTCTAAAGCACTGTCTTCTCTTAATGGTGGTTACAACATAACTTTTGGAGATGCTATTCTTACAGGAGTAAGGTCAGCAGCCACATTCACATTGACACACACTAGGGCTATTCTTCATACCCTATTGTAAAAGGCTCTGGACCTGAACCTCCTGGGGGAGAGTTGAGACGCCTTTGTGTCAGGACCCGCCCGAACCTGGATCTGTCACCATGGCAACTGACAAGGTAGGATCTGGGTTGGTGCAGGAGAGGCACAGTAAGGACTGGCTCCACCTTCGGGGAGGAATTGGGGAGGAGTCCAAACTCTAAAGGGGAAATATGCAAAAAAGACAAATGGGCTATAAAAGAGCAAACAGGGAAGGGCTGGGTGAGACACTACTGACTTGTAACATCAATAAACATCACTGTGTTCTATCCATCTCTGCTCTCAGTCTGGTGATTCCCTCCTCCCGTCTCCACTAGGAGGGCTGGAGACGTCCAAAGCCCCGTTGAGTCGGGGAAGCTGGAAGAGGCAGTCACTATTGGGGTTTCTTGTGAATGGTCCCGGCCCCTAAGACCCTATGGCAAAATTGTCCATTCAAATTCTTTATAAGGCTGAGCTAGATTAATGCTGGGCACTGAAAAGACAAATCCCTTCATATTCTCCTTATCTAGAGGGATAGAATAGAAATAATCTTTAATCCAAAGAGACCATTCCCTAGGCAGTTGAGGAGATGGAAGCCCAAACTGAAGAGCTTCCATTGTCTCCATCTGTCCATTTATTTATCTTGAATCAATAACAAATTTAGGGGAATTCCAAGGACTTAGAGAAGCTTGTTAATGTACTTGATTAAGTTGCTCCTGTCCTATATAAAATGAGGTGTGAATTTTTTCACTTTGTAAGATGTCTCCCACCGATGGGGAATCTTTCAACTATAAAATAAATAAAAATTTCTGTCTTAATCCAACCATTCTGGAGAGCAATCTGGAATTACGCCCAAAAAGTTATCAAAATGTGCATACCCTTTGACCCAGCAGTGCTACTACTGGGCTTATACCCCAAAGAGATAATAAAGAAGGGAAAGGGACCTGTATATGCCAAAATGTTTGTGGCAGCCCTTTTTGTAGTGGCTAGAAACTGGAAAATGAATGGATATCCATCAATGGGAGAATGGTTGGATAAATTATGATATATGAATGTTATGGAATATTATTGTTCTGTAAGAAATGACCAACAGGAGGAATACAGAGAGGCTTGGAGAGATGCGGAGTGAAACGAGCAGAACTAAGAGATCATTATACACTTCAACAATGATACTGTACGAGGATGTATTCTGATGGAAGTGGATATCTTCAACATAGGGAAGAGCTAATCCAATTCCAATTGATCAATGATGGACAGAAAAGGAACACTGGGAAATGAGTGTAAACTGTGAGCATTATTATTATTTTTTTTTTCTTCCCAGATTATTTTTACCTTCCCAATACAATTCTTGCTTTGAACCAATAACAACAAAATTCCGTTCTGCACATATATATTGTAACTAGGATATACTATAAGATATTTAATATGTATGGGAATGCCTGCCATCTAGGGGAGAGGGTGGAGGGAAGGAGGGGAAAAATTCAGAACAGAAGGGAGTACAAGGGATAATGTTGTAAAAAAAAAAAAAAAAAAAAATTACCTATGCATATGTACTGTCAAAAAAAAAAGTTATAATTATAAAAATTAATTTAAAAAAAAAAAAAAAGAACTGAACGATAAAAAACCTGTTTTACCTTACCCCACATGGATGAAAAAAAAAAAAAGGAATCCTGAGTAGGTATTTCAGAGACAGAGATTTCACTTCCTGCAATAAATCTGAACTAACTATAGTGGAAGATGCTTCTTTGGAGCCTCACTTCAATGTTTCACAAAATGATAGAAGCTTACTTGTTGAGAATGTGGTAGAGGAAATGCCTGCTGCCTTTGAACTCCTTGATGGCAAGGACCAGGTTTTTACCTATTTGTATTTCCATCATTTTGCACTATTTCTGCTATACAGTAGGCACTTAATATATGCATGTTATCTTGACAAGACTTATGGTTTTGACTAGACAACCTTTAAGGACATTCCAAAACTGAACTTCTGACAGCCTGTAATGAGAGAACTTTATTAATATTTGCCTTTACTTTTCCTAGACCCTATGCAGACTACTTACTTATGTCATTAAAAAAATACCTTATACACATTATAATTAATTAAATCATATGTTATTTTAATTATTAAAAAACAAACAAACAAAAAAACTTTTGTCTTATCTTTAAATTCCCATCTCAAAGAGGTAGCACTACTTTTAGCTACTATAGAGCCTTTTATTGCAGACATATAGGTGTTTACTGTAATCTTTAGCCAATTACTAGACCAGCTGGCATTTCTAATAGCTGTACGATCTACATCTGTGTCTAACAATCTTTTCAATGGTATGTCATTCATACAGATAATGAACAAACGACATTCAACTCTGTGCAAAAGCAAAAGAAAGATCTATAAGATAAACAAAGGCAAGTTTCAGCTCCCCAGATAATATCTTTTAGTCTTTGAATAAGAAATTAAAATTTCATATTAGAATTGTAAGCTCACTCAAATCTAACAGGCCTGAGCTTCTAAATTATGGGAATTTGACCGTTCCATGAACTCTATATGTCCTTGACAATAGATACCAGGAACTAGCCATTCCTAGGAATGTCTATGCTTAGGGCTGGGTGGCTTCTTCCCGGAGCATATACAATTACTAAGGAAACTCGTCAAGGTATAGACATATGGAATGAGTCAAATCACTAGGTAGTCACATATTTTACACATATATATGTCAAGATGATATATGGAGTGAGTCAAAACACTAGATGGTCATGTATTTTACACATGTATACGTGCCAGACTTCTTGGCTGAAAGCCCTCTTTGTCTAAGATTGAGTCCTACAACTCCACTGAGTCTCATCCATGGGGAGGACGCTTCACCCGGAAAAATCTTTCCACAATTCATGTTGATTGAGGCTGAAACAGGACTCCCAGCCATTTGAGTTTTTGAGGTTCCCTTGAATTGGTGATGTATTCTTTTCCTCTGCTATAATTGTCATGTTGTTAATTGTTCTTATTTCTATTTGTTTGTTTGTGTAAATCTAAATTGTCTGTACCTTGTCTTGTTTGATTAAAACTTTTTACTTTTACTTTTTAATTGAGCTTGAGAGCCTCATTTATAGGAGTGAATCCGAACTTTTCTTTAAAATCATAATACAATCCTGTAGGCATAAAACTCTACTTTCTCTAACTGCAATCTCTTATCCTCACAGGCTTGCTTAGAGACTAACTGATCAGGTTGGAGTGCTGCATTTTCAAAAACTCTCTGAGCATAATAACAGGTACACTTAAAACACAAGTCTCCTTTGCCTCTGGCCATGAAGCCTCATCCCTCCTTTTGTAATGATGATGTAGGAGGTTGGAATTGGTTAGTGAGCAGTGCTGATAATATCATCACCCCTCCCATTCTTCCTCCTCCTCCCACCCATGAAGGTGGAGTTGAGGGAGGAAGATGAAGAAATGGGAAATTCTCCAAAGGTGCATCATTGGTGGTAGGCAGAATTAAAGCCAAAACCAAGTTTTATGTATGAATAGATCCAAACCCCTTCCCATTAGCAGGGTATTTAATTCTTTTCTCTATAGATCCCCTAAAGCAATAGCAGATGAGATAAATTAACAAAATACTAAAGAATATTTCTCTGGTTAACTTCCACATGGTATGTTCACCAACTTTCTGCTTGTTTTTTTCCTTCTCAGTTTCAGCTAGTAGGCTGAACTTTGTTCTTTTTGTCTTTTCTCTAACTCAACCTGTAACTCAGCCTGTAATTCTTTTATCTCTCTTTGTTATTGTCTGTAATGTAATTTTTCATTTTACCTCTACCTCAACCTTTAGTGCTTATATTTTTTGATCTATATTCTCAACCATCTCTATTAGCTTTAGATTTTTTCTTTGCTGAGCTATACTTAATAGGCGTGGGAGCAAATACCTGCCAGCTTGAAAGCAAGCTCCTTGCTATTCTTCAGAGGTGATCCATCTGGCTCTTTAACCTATTTACTTGAGCTGCATGCACAGCTATGTCCTTTTATGAGAGGGAAACCAGATAGCCCTATAAAGTTATGTGAAATCGCCAACAAAACATTATACAAACTTAAATGGCCCCACATCCTTTGAAAGCAGGAAGACCTTTTCAGATACAAACTTAAGTAGTATTGCTTATTCTGTTCTATTATTCTGTTTCTGTATAAAGTAGGCCTACAAATTGTTTCTTTGCAAAATCACTTCTCTCTTGAGTGACTTGCCTGCCAAGATATCTAGGTGCCTTTCTTACCAATAAATGCTTTTCTTATCACAGCTTTGATTACATGAAATTCTTTTGCTACAGACCCACCCAAAAGCTTTGGAGACAAGGACAGCAGATCCATCCCTGCCCCAAATCACACCCTCATCATCCTTGACCTTGATCTTAAGTAGACTTATGCCTAGATCCATAATGCTTGCCTCCCAGATGGAGTACTGTCTTCCTGATAAATGGGGGCTCTGGCAATCTACAATGCATTCATGCTGGCACCACTTGTAAATGCCCACAAAGCATTCACTACTTTTGTGAATACCCTTGTTAATGCCCACTCTGCATTCACTATTGCCAGTCTCTCCTAATTCCCAGGGCCTCAGAGAAATCTCTGGTCACTGTCTTTTGTAGTATTTAAACCAATTTTACCCAGCTTGCCTCTGTCTGAAATCTTCAGAGATCTCTGGCCATCCTTTCATAGGAAAGATGAATTAAATACATGATAGAGTACTTGAGAACAGCCTTTAGAACAGCTCAAGATCTTTTATTCAAGTGTTCACATCCTGTTCCTAGCTAACTTTTGCTGACTCCCAGTGAACTCCTGATGAACTCTAGGTCAAAGAGGACCTGCTTCCTCTTCCCCACAGCTTAAGGTCATACACATAATCAGAGAAGGAGATGATGCAATCTCAATGTAATCAGAGTTGCCCCCATGAGGGCTTCTCTGTTTACTCACAGCAAATTACATCTGAGGGTCTCAGGCTTTATTTGCCTGTTTACTTCATGACTGTGGAGTGCCTGATTCCTCCTCTGACCCTTACACTTGCATTTTTATTTTCATTCTAAGGTTATTTTTACCTTCTTTCTAAATCTGATTTTTCTTGTTTAACATGCATTTACCTTTCATCTAAGGGAGGGGGTGGGGGGAAGGAGGGGAAAAGTTGGAACAGAAGGTTTTACAAGAGTCAATGTTGAAAAATTATCCATGCATATGTCTTGTAAATAAAAAGCTATAATAAAAAAGTTGAACTTTAAAAAATTAAATTAAATTAAAATTAAATAATGATATATTGATATGATAAATATATATATATAGTATATATATATATAAATATATATAAATAATGATATAATGATATGATAAATAAGGCATGATTTGGCAACTAGACTAATATACAAGAATCTCACCATATTTCAAATATAGACACACAAAAGCTCATAATGCAAATAAAAGACTTCAAAATATTCTTGGGAATTCAGCCAATAAAATATCCCATTATCACAGACTAAACGATTGTACATATTCATCAGTACTTAACATTGACCCATAAAATCTTGAAAAACAGTTATTTAATTGATGTTGTTTTGCCAAATACTCATAATTTCTAAGTTAAAAGGAACTAAACATTTCTAGAATATAGAAACAGAAAAGATTAAAATGGTTTGGGAATAAGAAGAGGCATTTAGCATCCCGCTTCCTTTTACCTCAGTTATGTCAAGCATATTTATAGTGAGTATACAATGAACTCAAATTCTAAGATTTTAATTTTTTTCAATTAACATCTCCATGAAGATAATTTTCAAATATATTTAATTTCATACCTTTCTTTTGGCCTCCAGTCTCATATCTACAACTGCCTATCAGACATCTTGAGCTAAATTTCCTATAGATATCTTAAACTCAATATCTTTCTCCCAAAATTGTCCCCTCTCCCTAACTTCCTGATTACTGTCAAGGACACCAACATTCTTAATCATTCAAGCCTAAAATTTATGTAGTCATCTTTGCCTCCTCACTATCATTTTTTTTTTTTTTTTTGCTGAGGCAATTGGGGTTAAATGACTTGGCCAAGGTCATACAGACAAGAAATGTTAAATGTCTAAAGTCAAATTTGAACTCAGGTCTTCCTGACTTCAAGGCTGATTGCTCTATCCACTGCACCAACTAGCTGCCCCAACTTTCATCTTTCTTATCCACTCTATTGCCAAGTCCTAATGATTGCACTTTAGTAACAGCTCTCATTTATACTCTTTATCCTCTTGGACATTATATCACAACACTGATGCAGGTCCTCACCATCTCATGCTTAGACTATTGCAATAGCCTCTTGGTTGATCTCTATGTCCAAAGTCTCTTCCTACTCCTGTCCACCTTTCACTTGTCTGCCAAACTGATCTTCCTCAAATGTAATTCTGACCATGTCACCCTCGTATTTATTGAATTTCAGTGTCTCCAGTGCCAGGCACTATATTAAGTTAACATAACCCAAAAGTTTGGAATCTCAGTCAAGAATCACCAACCATATTTAAGACAAAAATAAAACAAAGTGTTCCAGGTATATAGCAGACACTGAATAAACACTTGACTGGATTTTGACTATAAAAAGCAGGCATTTTTATTTGATCAATACAATTCAAGTAACAATAAATGTTAGACAATAATACTAAGATCTGTCTGAATCCCATTGATAATGAAAAAAATAACATTGCTATTATTATCCTATAAAAGCTATTTTCAATTTCATATCTGCTAACAACATAATAATGTTAAGATATTTTTAATTGTGTATTTCAGGAATATAGCCTAAGAATCTTATTGTTCTGCCTATTCAATATGATCTGCTTGGATATAAAACTAGATACGACTTCCACATTTAAAAGACACTCAAATCAAACAGACCACTAAGTATTCAATGTATATGGATAACATCTATCTGTATGGATCCACTAAAAATAAATAATATATTAAATATCTTTATCTTATGGAATCTTTCTCCAGTTGTTTTGATAAATGTAAAGCATTAAATGTGTCTACCAGGGAAATAAAGACTGAGGTACTGAGCTTGAAGCTAAAGGTCAAATTGGAATGGACAAGAATGCTTAGAAATATCTTGGTTTCTTTCAGACAAGGAGAAATTGAAGGTAAATTTGTTGAGACTTTTGGAATCCAGAAATAAAAAGTAAATGATAATAATGCATTACAAGTAAAAACTACATAATTCCTGTTTTAATGTACACATTGGGAACTGCAAAATATACCTTAACAAACTTGAAAAGTAGAGTACAAGAATCCATAGAATTTTTTTTTAATAATATTATCCCTTGTATTCATTTTTCCAAATTATCCCTCCCCCTCCCTCCATTCCCTCCCCCGATGACAGGCAATCCCATACATTTTACATGTATTACAATAAAACCTAGATACAATATATGTGTGTAAATACCATTTTCTTGTTGCACATTAAGTATTAGATTCCGAAGGTATAAGTAACCTGGGTAGATAGACAGTAGTGCTAACAATTTACATTCACTTCCCAGTGTTCCTTCTCTGGGTGTAGTTATTTCTGTCCATCATTGATCAACTGGAAGTGAGTTGGATCTTCTTTATGTTGAAGATATCCACTTCCATCAGAATACATCTTCATACAGCATTGAAGTGTACAGCGATCTTCTGGTTCTGCTCATTTCACTCAGCATCAGTTGATGTAAGTCTCTCCAAGCCTCTGTGTATTCCTCCTGCTGGTCATTTCTTACAGATCAATAATATTCCATAACCTCCATAACCTTCATATACCATAATTTACCCAACCATTCTCCAATTGATGGGCATCCATTCAACTTCCAGTTTCTAGCTACAGCAAAAAGAGCTGCCACAAACATTTTGGCACATACAGGTCCCTTTCCACTCTTTAGTATTTCTTTGGGATATAAGCCCAGTAGTAGTACAGCTGGGTCAAAGGGTATGCACAGTTTGATAACTTTTTGGGCATAGCTCCAAATTGCTCTCCAGAATGGCTGGATTCTTTCACAACTCCACCAACAATGTATCAGTGTCCCAGTTCTCCCACATCCCCTCCAACATTCATCATTATTTGTTCCTGTCATCTTAGCTAATCTGACAGGTGTATAGTGGTATCTCAGAGTTGTCTTAATTTGCATTTCTCTAATCAGTAGTGATTTGGAACACTCTTTCAT
Source organism: Sminthopsis crassicaudata (assembly GCF_048593235.1). Classification (NCBI taxonomy): domain Eukaryota; kingdom Metazoa; phylum Chordata; class Mammalia; order Dasyuromorphia; family Dasyuridae; genus Sminthopsis; species Sminthopsis crassicaudata. The sequence goes on from NC_133617.1 coordinate 456,767,385, forward strand.
ATGAGTGGATATAGTTTCAATTTCATCATCTGAGAATTGTCTGTTCATATCCTTTGACCATTTATCAATTAGAGAATGGTTTGGTTTCCTATAAACCAGGGTCAGTTCTCTATATATTTTGGAAATGAGACCTTTGTCAGAACCTTTACTTTTAAAAATATTTTCCCAATTTGTTACTTCCCTTCTAATCTTATTTGCATTAGTATTATTTGTACAGAAACTTTTTAGTTTGATGTAATCAAAATCTTCTATTTTGTAATCAATAATGATCTCTAGTTCTACTCTGGTCATAAATTCCTTCCTCTTCCACAGGTCTGAGAGGTAGACTATTCTCTGATCCTCTAATCTATTTATTATCTCATTCTTTATGCCTAAATCATGGACCCATTTTGATCTTATCTTGGTATATGGTGTTAAGTGTGGATCCATATCTAATTTCTGCCATACTAATTTCCAGTTTTTTCCGAATAATGAATTTTTGTCCCTAATGTTGGTATCTTTGGGTTTGTCAAAGATTAGATTGCTATAGATGTACCCTGTTTTGTCCTTTGTATATAATCTGTTCCACTGATCTACTGGTCTATTTCTTAGCCAATACCAAATGGTTTTGGTGACTGCTGCTATATAATATAGCTTTAGATCAGGTACACTTAGACCACCTTCCTCTGAGTTTTTTTTTTTTTTTTTTCATTAGTTCCCTTGCAATTCTCGACCTTTTATTCTTCCATATGAATTTTGTTGTTATTTTTTCTAGGTCATTGAAATAGTTTCTTGGGAGTCTGATTGGTATAGCACTAAATAAATAGATTAGTTTGGGGGCTATTGTCATCTTTATTATATTCGCTCGGCCTATCCAAGAGCATTGAATGTCTTTCCAATTATTTAAATCTGATTTTATTTTTGTGGCAAGTGTTTTGTAATTTTTCTCATATAATTCCTGACTTTTCTTTGGTAGATGGATTCCCAAATACTTTATACTCTCAACATTTGTTTGGAATGGAATTTCTCTTTGTATCTCTTGCTGTTGCATTTTGTTGGTGATGTATAAGAATGCTGAGGATTTATGTGGATTTATTTTGTATCCTGCCACTTTGCTAAAATTCTGAATTATTTCTAATAGCTTTTTAGCAGAGTCTTTGGGGAGGAATCCATAGAATTTTGACAAAACACAAGGCTCTTCACCCTAAGGCAGTAAGAAAAGATAAATCCTCACTCTCCAAAAAAGAGGAAAAGTCTTGATAAACATTCTCAGAATATATGATAAACTAGTCAAAAAGCTATAAAAATACTTTTTGAATAACTGTACATTATTTCAATAATCAATAGTAAATGTTAATAAAAAGTACACACCAAGGTACTTATCAAAATTAGTTTATATCCAGATAGAGCTTATAAAATAGCTAAAATCCAAATCTAAGAATCAGAGATATTCATATGAACTCAGACAATGATATGTTCACTGCCTAACATATGCCTAAACCATGTGAATTTTTTTTTTTTTTTGTAAAAATTTATCATAACAAATCAGGATGAGGTTATTACTATCTAGATGGAAGAAAATGGTAAAACTGTATAATATCATTTGAAGCTATACAAATCTAATACCTAGCAAATATCTAGCAGATTATGGCCAAGTGGAGAGAAATGTTTATCAGATGTAATCAGTATATCATGAAATAATGAATAACAGATTCCATGATACAAATATAGACCTGAAAATATTCTTGAGAATTCAATCAATAAACTGTATTGTAACTAGAGCATTATCATAGATTCCACATTATTTACTTACATTTATCCTCCTTGATCCATAAAAATGTAGAAATATTTTGAACAGAATTTTAATATAAAATGCTCATAATCTTCAAAATATGTGGAACAAAAATCAAATGTGGAGGCCTAGAAAAAAAGAAATCTAAATCATATGTTAGTGATTTATCCCTTGTTTGCTTATGTTTCACTTTTCTGGATTTCCTTTGGAATTTTCCTGGCAAAGATACTGGATTGATTTTCTGTTTCCTTCTCCAGCTCATTTTACAGATGAGGAAACTGAGGCTAACAGGGGTAAATGACTTGAGCTGGATCACATAGCTAGTAAGTATCTGAAGCCAGATTTGAACTCATAAATAAGATGAATCTTTCTTACTCCACATCTGATATTCTATCCACTGAGCTTTCTATCTAGTAATAATTCAAGGTACATATTATTCTTAATATGCTATTTTTCTTTCAGCAAGTGTACAGAAAATGCATTTACCTTCCAATATATTAATTCAATTATTAAAAGCAAATATTTTATCAACCTGGGTAATACTCCATAGAATATTAAATATTAAAATAATAGTAAAATAGAACTTGTTCTAGGAACATTTTAATCTGAACTACACTGAATAAGATGAGAAAAAAGATCGCCCTGGTGCAGAGACTAACTGACCTAAATTGGACAGGCAGGAAAAGGGATTACCCATTTGTGCTTGGGATGTTCACTTACTCACTTTGCATAGAGCAGGAAGTATGTAGCTGTACCAAGCGTTTGCATCATAAATTCAGCTTGCCCCAACTACAAACAGGAAGAATTTATAACATGACAGAAAACAGGAGAGGAGATAGAAAGAGTGACAAAAAGGGAGTTGATACCCCAAGTAAGAAAGGATATAGGGTACTTAGCTTCCCTGGTTGAATTCAACAAGTTGTCAAATACTTTTTAGACGATCCTTTCTTCTCCACTCCCTCAGGGGCACAAGAAGCTTCTACTCTCCCTCCGGCTCTCAGCAGAAGGCTTGCACTCCAGAACCTCCTCCTTATCAGAAACGGGATCCGTGATCCCAAGATATAGGACTCCCCTCTCCACCGGAGTTGAGTTCTGGAAATGCCCAATCCCCACTTCTTAGTCCTTCTCATACACAAAGTGGGCTGCCTTTCTCCTCAACCAGCCTCCCTCTGAGGCCGGCCAATCCCAAAGCCTTTGCCCTCTTCGGGCTAAAGCTGTAGATTCCCCTACTCCTCCACGGGAGCCTAATCCTGCTACAGCTGTGGATCAGGAGCCTCCTTCCAATCTCTTCCCCTTGAGGGAAGTTGCCGACCTTCAGGGAGGAGTACTCAGAGTACAAGTGCCCTTTTCCATGTCGGATCGCTCCCAAATCAAGAAAAATTGGGCAGATATTCTGAGGATCTTACTAAATATATTGAGGGATTCAAAGCCATCACCCTCCAATATGATCTTTCCTGGGGAGATATTAATATAATCTCCTCTTCTTGTACCATAGAGGAGAAAAGGCGAATCTGGGATTTAGCTCAGAAATTCGGGGACGATATGGCTTCCTCCTCCCCTGCTAGGTACCAGGCAGGGGCTGTTGCTGTACCTCTATCAGACCCTTCATGGAACTATCAGGAGGGAAGCAGGGATAGAGAGAGGAGAGACCACTTACTAATCTGCCTCATTGAGGGCATGAGGAAAGCAATCAAAAAGCAAGTCAATTATGACAAGCTCAGGGAGATCACTCAAACAGCTGAGGAAAATCCTGCCCTCTTCCAAGGTCAATTGGAAGAGGCCCTGAGAAAATACACTAATCTGGACCCCACTTCTCAGGAGGGTGCCACAGTTCTTAGCATGCATGTTATTAACCAGTCTGCCCCAGATATCAGAAGGAAGCTACAAAAATTGGCCCTAGGGCCTCAAACCCCCATGACTCAATTATTAGAAGTTGCTTTTGGGGTGTTTAATAATAGAGACCAAGCAGCAGCAATGGAAAAGGATCACAGGGCCAGAGCCAGAAATAAAGAACAGGCTCAGCTTTTAGTGGCCGCCATTTCTAGAGATCAGACCCATTCATGCTTTAGATGCAAGAGACAGGGTCACCGGGAGAGAACATGCTCCCAGAAAAAGCCTCCAGGTCCTTGTCCTAAATGCCACAAGGAAAGACACTAGAAAAGGGACTGCCCAGAAAGGGGTAGAGCCACCGCCTCAAACCTCACCCTCCAGTCCTCTCAGGACTTGGAATGATGGGGCCCGGGGTTTGGTGAGGCCCCCCCCTTTCTCCATCAGTGCAGCTGAAGCCAGGGTGACTCTAGACATGGCAGGTAAGCACATTAATTTTCTATTTGATACTGGGGCCTCTTTTTCAGTTCTGTTATCCCACTCTGGTCCAATGCTCCCCTCCCCGGGTAAAGTAATGGGGATTGAAGGGAACCTCCAGAGCTGCTTGGAAACTTTTCCTTTACCTTGTAGATATGGAGATTTGCTGTTTCCACACTCCTTTTTAATTATTCCTTCCTGTCCCACTCCTCTATTGGGTCAGGATTTAATGGAAAAACTGGGAACCCAATTCTCTCTGCTCAAATCTCCAAGTGATATATTTGTGCTCCTTCTGAGAGCTTCCCATGTTCCTTATGAAATCTGGGAGGACATAGACTCTTCCGTCTGGGATCAGGGCATTCCCAGAAGGGCAACGTGTGTTACACCAGCCCTCATTAAGCTACAGGATCCTACTGTGTTCCCACAGAGACGGCAGTATCCAATTAAGCAGGAAGACAGGATTGGGTTACAACCTTTGATTGAGAAGTTTCTTAAGTTTAAAGTTCTGGCCCACTGCCAATCACTCCTATCCTTCCTGTTAAGAAAGGAACGGGGATTATTGTATGGTACAGGATTTAAGGGCAATTAATGAAGCAGTTATCCCAATCCATCCCATAGTACCTAATCCCTACACTAACACAAATTCCAGGAAATAATAAATGGTTCACCACCCTGGACTTAAAAGATGCTTTCTTTTGTATTCCTCTGCAGGAGGACTGCCAATTTCTCTTTGCCTTTGAATGGGTAAAGCCAGGGTGGACTTCCTGGCCAATTAACCTGGGCAGTTTCCGAGACAGTCCACATCTATTCAGGCAAGCCTTAGCTAAAGATTTGAGAGATCTTGAGCTGCCCGGCAGCAGCCTTATTCAATAATTCAATATTCAATTCTTGCTCTGTAGCCCTACTAGGGAAGAGTCTTTGGCAGCCACTGTAAAGACCGTGAATTTCTTAGCTTCAAGAGGTTACAGGGTCTCTATCTAAGGCTCAAATTGCCTGCCAATCTGTCAAATATTTGGGTCACAATCTCACCCCCACCTCTTGCTCTCTAAGTGAGGAGAGGAAGCAGGCTATTCTAAGTATCCCCCCTCCTGTTTCTAAGAAACAGCTGAGAATCTTCTTAGGTATGGCAGGCTTCTGTAGAATCTGGATTCCAAACTTTGGGATTATTGTTAAACCCTCTATGATTCTATTCAAGGTCCCGATAATCTCCCTCTCGAATGGGGACCTGAGCAGGCCAATGCTTTTAAAACCTTGAAGGCTAAGTTAACCTCTGTCCCTGCTCTTGTCCTGCCTGACTTACAGAAACCTTTCACTCAGTATGTAGATGAAAGGCTGGGCAGGCTTTGAGAGTCCTTACTCAGTCTCTGGGACCAGATCCCAGGCCAGTGGCCTATTTTTCAAAGAAGCTGGACTCAGTTTCTCTAGGATGGCCTTCCTGCCTTAGAGCAGTAGCTGCGACCACCCTCTTAATAAAGGAAGCCTCTAAACTGACCTTGGGGTCGCCATTAGAGGTTTTAACCCCCCACAGGGTCCAAAGCATTCTAGAATCCAAAGGCCATCAGTGGCTCTCAAGTGAGAGACTTACTAAATACCAGGCTCTCCTGCTAGATACCCCGGACCTGACTCTTTGAATTTGCCACACCCTAAATCCTGCCACCCTCCTCCCTGATGTCTCTCAATCTGGAGAGACTATCCATAATTGCGAGGAAATTATAGACTCTATATACTCTAGCAGAGCTGACTTGAAGGAAATTCCTCTTGATAACCCAGAGGAGGAATATTTCACAGATGGGTCTAATTTCCTCAAGGATGGGGAGAGAAAGGCGGGTTATGCAGTGGTATCTCTTTATAACACCCTGGAAGCTAAGCCATTGCCTACTGGCACCTCGGCACAGAAATCCGAACTTATAGCCTTAGCCAGGGCTTTAGAACTGGGGAAGGGGGTGAGAGTCAATATTTACACTGATTCCAAATATGTTTTTCATGTTTTGCATGCTCATGGAGCTATTTGGAAAGAAAGGGGCTTGTTAACAGCAAGGAATTCTCCCATTAAACACTCGGGAGAAATTCTACGTCTATTACAAGCTGTCCATGAACCCAAGGAGGTCTCGGTTATATTTTGCAGAGGGCACCAGAAGGGAGAGTCACTTCAGGCTAAGGGAAATAGGCTGGCAGATGCAGCTGCTAAAACAGCTGCCCTTACGCCCCTACTGACACCTTTAATTCCCCAGTTAAGTGAGTCTTTTACTCCTTCCTATAGCACACAGGAGAAAGCTCTCTCAGAACAAAGGGAACACACATTTTCTCCCTCTGGTTGGTTTCAGACTTCCTCAGACCACCTCTTTGTTCCAGAGGCAAATCAGTAGAAACTGATTTCGGGTCTGCACCAGGCTATGCGTCTGGGGAGGAGTGCCCTCCGATCCTTGATTGAAACTCGTTTTCACGGGCCATAAACTGGGGGAAACAATCAGGCAAGTCTGCCAGGCCTGTCCAATTTGTGCCCAAATGAATCCTGAGGGAGCTGTTAAGCCCCCACCTCTCCTGAAGCCAATTCAGAGGAAAGGCACTTACCCTGGTGAGGACTGGCAACTAGATTTCATGCATATGTCCCCCTATAGAGGTTTCAGGTTGCTTCTAGTGTCTGTGGACACATTTACTATCTGGGTAGAAGCATTTCCTTGCAAGGACTGAGAAAGCCCACGAGGTATCCAAATGCCTGTTAAACGAAATTATACCTAGCTTTGGTTTACCTGCCTCGTTACAGAGCGATAATGGGTCTGCCTTTATTTCCCAGGTGACCCAAATTGTAGCAAAAGCTCTTAAAATTACTTACTATCTCCACACTTTGTGGAGACCCCAAGCCTCAGGGAAGGTGGAGAAAATGAATCATTCCCTTAAGCGAGTCCTCTCTAAATTATATCTTGAGACTCAAGAAGATTGGATTAAAAATCTCCAAATCTGGCTTCTTAGAATCAGAATTGCCCCCAGGGAAGCTATTAAGCTCTCTCCATTTGAGCTCTTGTATGGAAGGCCTTTTCTAACAACTGATATTCTTGTTGACCCCAAACAGCATCTGGTCACTCGATTTGCTTCAAGACTGAGTGCAATCCAGAAGGCCCTTTCTGAATATGCAAACAAGCATCTCCCTAAACCTACAGATGCCCCTACACAGGTTAACTCCCCTGTAAATCCTGGGGATATGATATATTTAAAGAGCTGGAAATCCCAGGGGTCTGACCCTCTAGGCATGAAGTGGAAAGGGCCATACAAGGTCATCTTAACTGCTCCAAATGCAGTTAAACTGTAAGGGTCCCCCAGCTGGACTCATATTTCTAGGATTAAAAATGTTGCTTCTGTTTCAGATAATCCAATTTATTCCTGTGAGCCCATAGAGGACCTGAAGTTACTCTTTTGCAAGCCTCTCTTGCTAATCTTTCTTTCTCCTTATGAGGACTCTACTCTTGATACTTTCTCTCCAGCTTTCTTGGTCCTACTCTGTGGGTTCTGGGAAATTGGGTGACAACTTCCTAATCAGACTTGGGAACTCTGCGGGAAATGGGGATGTCCAGGACTGCTGGGTGTGCCATCACCACCCCCAGGGTGGGTCACAGATGCGGCCTAATGCATTCTTTGCAAAGGCTCCATTCCCATGGGCCACCAGCTCCTCAGTAGATGCCACCCCCTTTGTATTGTTCCCTGCTTTCTGGCTGGGAAGGATCTCATATCTACCCATCACCACACCACAGAGACAGTGGTTGTCACCGTGGCCCCTAATGGCCATGTTCAAATCCCTGATGTGGGAATATTGACCTGTACCACCAATACTGTGGGTGCCAGCGAGTGTGACTCGTTTCAAAACTGCCGAAATTTCACCTTGGCAACTTGCACGAGCTGCATAGGTGGGACACAGGCCAGGTGCACTTATGATTACGCACCCCCCAAGAAGGTAATTGTAGGGAACCCATTTAGGGATTATCCTGGCAAGCTCACCCATAGTGCTAATAGCACCTTCCTTGAAACTTCTCCATAACCTCCTCAGGACTAACATTCCAATCGATAGGATGTTATGCGATTATAATCATCCATGGGGACAAACAACCAGGGCACTGCTATAAAATACAACTTCAGGGACCATCTGTGCGCCAAGGAGGTATACATTCCTCTGTAAAGTAAGTCTTCCACTCCACCTTAATGTTTCTGAGGGTCCTGTTAGGAAAAACACCTCTAACTGGAACCCTCCCCCACATGTGATTCTGTCCACTCGCTGCCTTACACCCTTTAAACACCATGGGTCCTGCACCCTAAGCATCCCTTTCACGGTATATAATGCCAGCACCTCCGATCCTACCCCTTCAAATAGACCAAGGAGAGGACTTTGGGAAAATGTTCTATGTTACTTGTGGAAAGGCACTTCAATGCTAGTGCCCTTCATAGGGTACTTAGAACATGAAAGTGTTCTTTCCAACCTAACAGCCACTATTAACCAGCTGGCAAATGAGACTGCACATTCTCTCCAGGAGATTCAAGAATCTCTGGACTCCCTTGCCAACATGGTTCTGGATAATTGTCTGGCCTTAGATTACCTCCTAGCTTCTGGGGCGGAATTTGTGCCCTGGTCAATACTTCTTGCTGTATGTATATTAATAATTCCAGGGAAATTGAACTTAGCACTGAAAGAATTTTAGAAAAAGCTGGCTGGATGAAGGACATTCAAGAGAAAATCCTTACTCCTCCAGACTCTTCCTTTGGGTGGGGCTCCTGGATATGGTCTCTCTTAATCCCCATCCTAAATCCACTTTTAATAATTGTCTTATTACTCATATTTGGTCCTTGTATTTTCAGACTACTGGTGGGAGTCGTTTCTTCTAGGCTTCGAGCTTCAAACTTTCAGCTGCTTCTTACAGCCTGCAGACTCTGGGACTCAAGGAGACACACACCCTCTAGACTCAGGTGCTGCCATCTTCAAATCCCGTGTTTCCTTTCCTGACATGGACCCCCCCCCCCCCATTGAACTAGGGACAGCTCTACAACCCTTGCCAGCTTGAAGAAGCTATAGAAGATGAGACCTTCGTCCCTTCCCCCCCCCAAAAAAAAAAGCATTTGGGGGGATTTGTCTCAGGGGGGAATCTGACGAGGGAAACTGAGGTGGGAGACCCTAAAAAGTTAACCTTAGCTCGATCTAGAAGCCAAACCCACCTCTTTTAAGTACCACTAATTAACCTTTCTATAGAGGTCAGCTGATACTACCCAAGTTTTCTATAGAGCTGAACTAAAGCTAAGTACTCCTACTTAACTTTCAATAGAACTGAATTAATATTAAGTACCACCACTTAATCTTTTTATAATTTGAACTATCACTAATCAAACTTTCTAAAACTTTACTGAAGCCAATTCAAACCCAAAACCTCTCTATTGTCTCAAAAGCCCTCAAGATTTAACTCTGATCATATAACTAAGTACTCTGACTGTACCAGGGTGGGCAGAATAGACAGAACTCTCTAATCCCATCTGGGAGTTCCTGTCCACCTGAGATCTCTCAGTGATTTAAAACAAACTTTTTACTTTTAATTGAGTAAGTTCTTTTACCTCACCGGAGCCTGGTCTCACTCACCATAAAGCCTGGAAATCCCCCAACAGTTTGCTGTTTCCTATTCCAGTTCATTCTACAGATGAGAAAACTGAGGCAAACAGATTTAAATGATTTACCCAGGGTCACAAAGATAGTAAGTGTCAGAGGCCAGATTCAAATTTATGAAGACGAGTCTTCCTGACCTTAGTAACACAACACTCTTATCTACTATAACACCAAACTGCCTATATAATGATTTATCCCTTTTTTTAAACAGCCATGCCTATGATTAAAGAGGATACACAATAAGATTGCTCAGTAATTCGTTTGTCTCACTGATTCCTTTGAGCCCTTTTCAAGTGCCTACTTCTAAACAAAACAAGAGATCCAAAATGTAAGGAGAAAATCAGTGTTTTTTGTGTAGGTTTTTTTCAAGTTGCTTAAGACCTTTCTGAAATTTTCTGGGTTTGCATGGAATTTTTTTCAAGTATATTTTGTTACTTGGGTATATAATTATTTTCTTTTTTTTTTATTTCAGTCTGCTAGGAATCCTCTTTTGAATTAAATTTTTGTGTTTCACAACACTTAAATGTTTACTAATGATCTAACTTTATAGGACACCTACATAATTACCTAAATTTTCATAATTTTGCTGCACATTGAAATTGTGCTCTGATCTTGGACTAATTCTTCAGTTTAATTGTTGTAGTCTTTATTATTGATGTTTGTTATGTTACTATATGCACAATGAGTTTTATTTAAACGAAATGAACGGATATTAAACGAAATGAATGGATATTAAAACTTAACCTCACATGATAGTCCTGACTAACAGCATTGAAGACAAAGTAATAGAGGAGAACTTAAGTGGGGTATAGATGACATGGGGAGATGTTTATTGTTTGTTATAGGGGAGGCAGTGGCCTGTAAATTATTTAAATGAACAATATCCTTAAAGATATAATAGGAAGTTTACATGGGCAACTAGTTAGTAAATCCATCACTGATGAGAAACAGATAAGGATAAGGTAGGATTTTTTTTTTCAAGTAGAATAATGTAATAAAATTATAATGCAGTGAATTGTGAAGAGGGGAGAAATGACAACTGGAAGTAGAAAGGAACGTGGATGCAATGGTTTAATTTTGGCAATCAGTTCTTTGGGGAGAAGAATTGCTGAAGTCAATTTATAAGGAGCCATTCAATTCCTAAATTGCCATTTAAATCCTAAAAGTAGGATATGTCAAAGAAATAACAGTGGTAGGTGAGCAATATGAAGAAAGAGAGGGGCCAACTTCAATTTGGTGTATTGTCTGAAAGTAAACAGTACTGAGTTCATAGTATAGAAATGTTTGGAATGTATGAAGTATTCAAAGAGGACCAGAACCTCTGGGATTAGGGGGTGAGCCCTAATGAGCCCTTTTCAGGATTGCTTATCCTTCTTTGGTATTCACCTTTCACCCAACTCTCATTAATGGCTCCAATGTACATTACTCAAGGACCACACCTTAGTAAAACCATCTTAGTAGATGGCCTAATTCAGCTTGAGGATAACTGAGAAGCCTCAAAACTGTCAGCAAATTAGGGGAATGTCTACCCCATGTATGTGAAAAATTCTCCTGGTAGAATGATCAGATGAGATTCATTTGTTCCAGCAATCATGAAGGCAGTTGAAGCAGGTGGTGTGCAATACCTCAAGCTTGGTGAGAGACTGAATAAGTCAAGGTCATCTATTGTATCCCAGACTTTTGCCAGTCATCTTAACTTTTCTCTTGACCCTAACTGATTCTGAAAAAGAGATTAAGCTAGATGCCTTTGTGCATCTCTACCTAACTTAAATCCAATTCATATATCACCCCATGATGTCATCAGTCTTTTTCAAAAATGAAGGATAAACAGCATTGTAATTGGAACAGGATTGGAATGCTTGTAAAAGTGGGACATCTGATAGACCCATTAGCCTGGAGTCAGGAAGATGGGAATCCAAATCCAGTTTCAGATGCTAGTTGTCTATCCCTGAAAAAAGTCATCTTATCTCCATCTTGTTTAGGTTCTTCAGTGTAAAATGGGGATCACAATAGCACCTACCTTGCAGAGATATTATGAGGAGTAAATGATGCCTAGCACAATGCCTAGCATACAATAAGTACTTAATAAGTGTTTATTCTATTCTTTTTCTCCTTCTTTCAAAGACTAGAGAAGCAATTTGGTACTGCAGAGATTTGGTTCACCATATATCATATATATACATATATATAAAGAAGAGTGTCCATCTGAGTTTGTGCTATGAATGAAGAGAAAGTCGTCTAAGGAGTGACATTAACAATATTTGGTTATCCCAATTACAGAGATATTGAACTGAGAGGAAATAAACAGATCCTATTATAAAGTATCTGATTGAACTTTATAAGGTGAAACAATAGATTGGATATAATAGCTGCTAAAATGATATATTCAGCTAAGTAATATCAATTTTTCAGAAGGAAAACATAGCAAAACATTATCTAAACATCTCATGCAAATTGTCTTTGAAATCAAGACAAGAAATCATCTCTGATCATCAGAATCCCCTATAACATGCAATAAACATCTCCCCATGTCATCTATACCCCACTTAAGTACTTCTCTATTACTTTGTCTTCAATGCTGTTAGTCAGGACTATCATGTGAGGTTAAGTTTTAATATCCATACTGTTCATTTCGTTTAAATAAAACTCATTGTGCATATAGTAACATAACAAACATCAATAATAAAGACTACAACAATTAAACTGAAGAATTAGTCCAAGAAAAAGAGAGAAGGAAAAAGTGGGAAGAACTTTCCCTCCTCTAAGTAACTATTGCTTTGTGTAGATTATGCCAGTGACATTTCTTATATATACAAGAAGTACCAAAAGCTACCAAGCCAATTCTGTCAATCTCTGATAGAAGTGGGAGTAGAAAGCTTTTATCTTTCCATTCCTGAGAGAAAGCAAAGAGGTTATCTGCATTCTTACAGTTGTTGCGTCTCTAACATATTTTTTGGTCTTCTAGCTTTGACTATCATACTGAGATGCCAGCTTAGAAAATTATTTGGAGAGAAAAGTAGTTATCTACCAGACACTCTTGATGTATACCAAATTTTTATTAGACCAGTTTATGAATGAAAACACCTGTGAATCTTTCCTGTGTGTTGTAAATATAAGATAGAAAATAGATTTGTGGTCGTCCTTCCCTGGCTTCCTGGGAGCTGGTAATCTTTTTTTTTTTTTTTTTTTTTTTTTGATAGTCAAGTGTTATTTATTTATAAAATAGTATTTTATTTTCCCCAATACATTTTTTAATTTTAATTTTATTTTTATTAATGTTATAATTATATATTTTTTTGACAATACATATGCATGGGTATTTTTTTTTACAACATTATCCCTTGTATTCATTTTTCCAAATTTTCCCCTCTCTCCCTCTACTCCCTCCCCTATATGACAGGCAATCCCATACATATTTAATGTGTTACACTGTAACCTAGATACAATATATGTGTGTAAAACCAAATTTCTTGTTGCACGGTAAGAATTGGATTCTGAAGGTATAAGTAACCTGGAACACTCTTTCATATGAGTGGAAATAGTTTCAATTTCGTCATCTGAAAATTGTCTGTTCATATCCTTTGACCATTTATCAATTGAAGAATGGTTTGATTTCTTATAAATTAGAGTCAGTTTTCTATATATTTTGGAAATGAGACCTTTAACTGTAAAAATATTTTTCCAGTTTGTTACTTCCCTTCTAATCTTGTTTGCATTAGTTTTGTTTGTACAAAAGCTTTTTAATTTGATGTAATCAAAATCCTCTATTTTGTGATCAATAATGATCTGTAGTTGTCCTTTGGTCATAAATTCCTTCCTCCTCCACAAGTTCTGAGAGGTAAACTATCCTATGTTCCTCTAATCTATTTATGATCTCATTCTTTATGCCTAAATCATGGACCCATCTTGATCTTATCTTGGTATATGGTGTTAAGTGTGGGTCCATATTTAATTTCTGCCATACTAATTTCCAGTTTTCCCAATAGTTTTTTTCAAATAATGAATTCTTATCCCAAAAGTTGGTATCTTTGGGTTTGTCAAACACTAGATTGCTATAGCTGTACAGTATTTTGTCCTGTGAACCTAACCTGTTCCACTGATCAACTAGTCTATTTCTTAGCCAATACCAAATGGTTTTGGTGACTGCTACTTTATAATAAATATAGCTTCAGATTAGGTATAGTTAGACCACCTTCATTTGGCTTTTTTTTTTTCATTAATTGCCTTGAAATTCTCGACCTTTTGTTCTTCAATATGAATTTTGTTATTTTTTCTAGGTCATTAAAATAGTTTCTTGGGAGTCTGATTGGTATAGTACTAAATAGATAGATTAGTTTAGCGAGTATTGTCATCTTTATTATATTCACTCGGCCTATCCAAGAGCACTTAATGTCTTTCCAATTATTTAAATCTGACTTTATTTTTGCAGCAAGTGTTTTGTAGTTTTGGTCATATAATTCCTGACTTTTCTTTGGTAGATAGATTCCCAAATATTTTATACTATCGACCATTATTTTGAATGGAATTTCTTGTTGTATCTCTTGCTGTTGCATTTTGTTGGTGATGTATAAAAATACTGAGTATTTATGTGGATTTATTTTGTATCCAGCAACTTTGCTAAAGTTGTGAATTATTTCTAATAACTTCTTATTAGAATCTCTGGGGTTCTTTAAATATACCATCATATCATCTGCAAAGAGTGATAGTTTGTTTTCCTCATTACCTACTCTTATTCCTTTAATCTCTTTCTCAACTCATTGCTGAGCTAGCATTTCTAATACAATATTGAATAATAATGGTGAAAGTGGGCAACCTTGTTTCACTCCTGTTCTTACTATGAATGGTTCCAGTTTATCCCCATTACATATGATGCTTACTGACAGTTTTAAATATATGCTCCTGACTATTTTAAGGAATAGTCCATTTATTCCTATACTCTCAAGTGTTTTTAGTAGGAATGGATGTTGTGTTTTATCAAATGCTTTTTATGCATCTATTGAGATATCATATGTTTTTTGTTAATTTGATTATTAATATGGTCAATTATACTGATAGTCTTCCGAATATTAAACCAGCCCTGCATTCCTGGTATAAACCCTACTTGATCACAGTGTATTATCCTGGGGATGATTTTCTGAAGTCTTTTTGCTAATATCTTATTTAAGATTTTAGCATCAATACTCTTTAAGGAGATTGGTCTATAGTTTTCTTTCTCAGTTTTCAACCTACCTGGTTTAGGTATCAGCACCATGTCGATGTCATAAAAGGAATTTGGTAGGACTCCTTCATTCCCTATGTTTTCAAATACTTTATATAACATTGGGGCTAATTGTTCTTAAAATGTTTGGTAGAATTCACATGTAAATCCATCTGGAACTGAGAATTGTTTCTTAGGGAGTTGATTAATAGCTTGTTCTATTTCTTTTTCTGAAATGGGACTATTTAAGCAATTTACTTCCTCCTCTGTTAATCTGGGAAGCCTATAGTTTTTGGAGATAGTCATCCATTTCACTTAGGTTATCAAATTTATTGGCATAGAGTTGGGCAAAGTAACTCCTTATTATTGCTCTAATTTCCTCTGTATTGGTGGAAAGTTCTCCCTTTTCATTTTTAAGACTAACAATTTTATTTTCCTCTTTCCTTTTTCTAATCAGATTTACCAAAGGTTTATCTATTTTATTGGTTTTTTCATAAAACCAACTCTTAGTTTTATTTACTAATTCAATAGCTTTTTTTTTTCGACTTTCAGTATTATTAATTTCTCCTTTTAATTTTAGAGTTTCAAGTTTAGTATTTGGTTGGGGGTTTTAATTTGGTCTTTTTCTAGTTTTTTTAAGTTGCAAGCCCAATTCATTGATCTATTTTATTTAAGTAAGCCTATGAAGATATAAAAATTTCCCCTTATTATTGCTTTATCTGCATCCCACAAATTTTGGTATGATATCTCATCGTTGTCATTATCTGGGGTGAAATTATTAATTGTTTCTATAATTTGCTGTTTCACCCAATAATTCTTTAAGATGAGATTATATAGTTTCCAATTACTTTTTGGTCTATTTATCCCTAACTTCTTGTTGAATGTAGTTTTTATTGCATCATGATCTGAGAAGAAAGCATTTACTATTTCTGCCTTCCTGAATTTAATTTTGAGATATTTATGTCCCAATATATGGTCAATTTTTGTATAGGTTCCATGAACTGCTGAGAAGAAAGTATACTCCTTTCTATCACCATTCAGTTTTCTCCAAAGATCTATCATACCTAATTTTTCTAATGTTCTACTTACCTCCTTAATTCCTTTCTTATTTGTTTTGTGGTTTGATTTATCTACTTCTGAGAGTGCAAGATTAAGATCTCCCACTATTATAGTTTTGCTGTCTATTTCTTCTTACAACTCTCTTAACTTCTCCTTTAGGAAGTTAGATTCTATACCACTTGGTGCATATGTGTTTAATATTGATATGACTTCATTATCTATGCTACCCTTTAGCAAGACAAAGTTTCCTTCCTTCTCTCTTTTAAGTAGATCAGTTTTTGCTTTTTCTTGATCTGAGATAAGGATTGTTACCCCTGCTTTTTTGAGTTCACTTGAAGCATAATAGATTCTGCTCCAGCCTTTTACCTTTACTCTGTATCTATCTCATTGCTTTAAATGTTTTTCCTGTAAACAACATATTGTAGGGTTCTGACTTTTTATCCAGTCTCCTATCTGCCTCCACTTAATGGGAGAGTTCATCCCATTCACATTTACAGTTAAAATTACAATTGGAAAATTACAAAAAGATATAAAAAAAGTGAGTGAAGAAAACTAGACTCGAACAAGTAGAAATGAATGACTCAAGGAGAAACCGAGAAGTAGTTAAGCAAATCCAGAGAAATGAAACAATTGAAAAGAATGTCAAGTACCTTATTAGAAAGACAACAGACCTGGAAAACAGATCCAGGAGAGACAATTTGAGAATTATCGGACTCCCTGAAAAATGTGAGGAAAAAAAGAGCTTGGACACTATTTTTGAGGAAATTATCAAAGAGAACTGCCCAGACGTTTTGGAAACAGAGGGTAAAATAGACATTGAAAAAATTCATCAATCACCTACTGAAAGGAGCCCTAAAATCAAAATGCCAAGAAATATAGTGGCCAAGTTCAAGAACCATCAGACAACGGAAAAGATATTGGAAGCTGCTAGAAAAAAGCAATTCAGATATGGAGGATCCACAATAAGGATAACCCAGGATCTAGCAGCGTCCACATTAAAAGAATGAAGGGCCTGGAACATGATATTCCAAAAGGCTAAGGAATTTGGTATGCAGCCAAGAATAACTTACCCAGCAGGAATGAGCATCGTTTTCCAGGGAAGAAGATGGACATTTAACGAAATAAATGCATTCCATCTATTCTTGATGAAAAAACCAGACCTACATAAAATGTTTGATCTTCAAATACAGAACTCAAGAGATTTCTAAAAAGGTAAAAAGAAATCTTGAGAACCATACTTCTGCCAAAAAATATATATATAAAGAACATATGTACAATTTGTCTTAGAAACTAGAGGTGGAAAGGAAATTATATCATAAAAAAGTGTAAAGTGGTGGTACTACATCTCATGAAGAGGCAAAGGTAACCTATTATATCTGAGAGAAAGAAAGGAGGGAGATGAACATAGTGTGTATCAATAGACATATTTGATTTATGGTGAAACTTTTTCCACTTCATTGAAAAGTGAAAGGGAAGGAGTAAGCTAAGGGGAAGGGAATACAGAAATTGTGAGGAAAAGGGGTAAAATAAGGGGAGGAATTTTAAGGTGGGGGAGGGATCCTAAAAAGGGAGGGCTGTGAAAAGCAAGTGGTGTTCACAAGTTTAATACTGGGCAGGGTGGGGGGGGGGTAAGAGGGAAGGAAAGGGGAAAAGCATAAGCAGGGGTTAATAGGATGGCAAGCAATGTAGAATTAGTCTTTCTAACCGTAAATGTGAATGGGGCAAACTGCCTCATAAAGAGGAAGAAGTTAGCAGACTGGATTAAAAGTCAGAATCCTACTATATGTTGTTTACAGGAAACACACCTGAAACAGGGTGAGACATTCAAACTAAAAGTAAAAGGGTGGAGCAGAATCTATTATGCTTCAGGCAAAACCAAAAAAGCCTGAGTAGCCATCCTCATCTCAGATCAAGCAAAAACAAAAATTGATCTAATTAAAAGAGATAAGGAAGGGCATTATATCCTGCTAAAGGGTAGCATCAATAATGAAGCAGTATCAATAGTAAACATATATGCACCAAGTGGTACAGCATCTAAATTCTTAAAAGAGAAATTAAGAGAGCTGCAAGAGGAAATAGATAGCAAAACTATAATAGTGGGAGATCTCAACCTTGCACTCTCAGAATTAGATAAATCAAACCACAAAATAAATAAGAAAGAAGTCAAAGAGGTAAATAGAATACTAGAAAAGTTTGATACGATAGATCTTTGGCGAAAGCTAAATGGAGACAGAAAAGAGTATACTTTCTTCTCAGCAGTTCATGGAACCTATAGAAAAATTGATCATATACTAGGGCATAAAAACTTCAAAATCAAATGCAGTAAGGCAGAAATAGTAAATGCATCCTTTTCAGACCACAATGCAATCAAAATTACATTTAACAAAAAGCCAGGGGAAAATAGACCAAAAAATAATTGGAAACTAAATAATCTTATACTAAAGAATGATTGGGTAAAACAGCAAATCATAGACATAATTAATAACTTCACCCAAGAAAATGACAATAATGAGACATCATACCAAAATGTGTGGGATACAGCCAAAGCAGTAATAAGGGGAAGTTTTATATCTCTACAGTCCTACTTGCATAAAATAGAGAAAGAGAGGGCCAACGAATTGGGCTTACAACTAAAATTGCTAGAAAAGGAACAAATTAAAAACCCCCAGACAAACACAAAACTTGAAATTCAAAAAGTAAAAAGTGAGATTAATAAAATTGAAAGTAAAAAAACTATTGAATTAATTAATAAAACTAAGAGTTGGTTCTATGAAAAAACCAACAAATAGACAAACCCTTAGTAAACCTGATTAAAAAAAGGAAAGAGAAAAAGCAAATTGTTAGTCTTGAAAATGAAAAGGGTGAACTCACCACTAATGAAGAGGAAATTAGAACAATAGTTAGGAGCTACTTTGCTCAACTTTATGCCAATAAATTCAATAACTTAAATGAAATGGAAGAATACCTTCAAAAATATAGCTTGCCCAGATTAACAGAGGAAGAAGTAAGTAGTCTAAATAGTCCCATCTCAGAAAAAGAAATAGAAAAACTATTAACCAACTTCCTAAGAAAAAGTTCCCCAGGACCAAATCGATTTACATGTGAATTCTATCAAACATTTAAAGAACAACTAACTCCAATGCTATGTAAACTATTTGAAAAACTAGGGATTGAAGGAGTCCTGCCAAATTCCTTCTATGACACAGACATGGTACTGATACCTAAACCAGGTAGATCGAAAACTGAGAAAGAAAACTATAGACAAATTTCCTTAATGAATATTGATGCTAAAATCTTAAATAAGATATTAGCAAATAGACTTCAGAAAATCATCCCCAGGATAATACACTATGACCAAGTGGGATTTATACCAGGAATGCAGGGCTGGTTTAATATTAGGAAAACTATTAGTATAATTGACCATATTAATAATCAAATTAATAAAAACCATATGATCATCTCAATAGATGCAGAAAAAGCATTTGACAAAATCCAACATCCATTCCTACTAAAAACTCTTGAGAGTATAGGAATAAATGGATTATTCCTTAAAATAATAAGGAGCATATATTTAAAACCTTCAGTAAACATCATAGGTAATGGTGATAAACTAGAACCTTTCCCTGTAAGATCAGGAGTGAAACAAGGTTGCCCACCATCACCATTACTATTCATTATAGTAGTAGAAACTCTAGCCTCAGCAATAAGAGCTGAGAAAGAGATTCAAGGAATTAGAGTAGGAAAGGAGGAAATCAAATTGTCACTTTTCACAGATGACATGATGGTATACTTAGAGAACCTTAAAGACTCTGCTAAAAAGCTATTAGAAATAATTCATAATTTTAGCAAAGTTGCAGGATACAAAATAAATCCACATAATTCCTCAGCATTTTTATACATTACCAACACAATCCAACAGCAAGAGATACAAAGAGAAATTCCATTCAAAATAATGGTCGATAGTATAAAATATTTGGGAATATATCTACCAAAGGAGAGTCAGGAATTATATGAGCAAAATTACAAAACACTTGCCACAAAAATAAAGTCAGATTTAAATAATTGGAAAGACATTCAGTGTTCTTGGATAGGCCGAGCAAATATAATTAAGATGACAATACTCCCTAAACTAATCTATTTATTTAGTGCTATACCAATCAGACTCCCAAGAAACTATTTTAATGACCTAGAAAAAATAACAACAGAATTCATATGGAACAACAAAAGGTCGAGAATTTCAAGGGAAGTAATGAAAAAAAAAAATTAAGTGAAGGTGGTCTAGCTGTACCTGATCTAGAAGTGTATTATAAAGCAACAGTCACCAAAACCATTTGGTATTGGCTAAGAAATAGACTAGTTGATCAGTGGCATAGGTTAGGTTCACAGGGCAAGATAGTGAATGAAAATAGCAATCTAGTGTTTGACAAACCCAGAGATCCCAACTTTTGGGATAAGAATTCATTATTTTACAAAAACTGCTGGGAAAACTGGAAATTAGTATGGCAGAAACTAGGCATGGACCCACATTTAACACCACATACTAAGATTAGATCAAAATGGGTCCAAGATTTAGGCATAAAGAACGAAATCATAAATAAATTGGAGGAACATGGGATGGTTTACCTCTCAGACTTGAGGAAGAGTTTGTGTCCAAGGGAGAACTAGAGATCATTATTGATCACAAAATAGAAAATTTTGATTACACCAAATTAAAAAAGTTTCTGTACAAACAAAACTAATGCAAACAAGATTAGAAGGGAAGTAACAAATTGGGAAAACATTTTTACAATAAAAGGTTCTGATTAAGGCCTCACCTCCAAAATATACAGAGAATTGACTTTAATTTATAAGAAATCAAGCCATTCTGCAATTGATAAATGGTCAAAGGATAGGAACAGACAATTTTCAGATGATGAAATTAAAACTATTTCCACTCATATGAAAGAGTGTTCCAAATCACTATTGATCAGAGAAATGCAAATTAAGACAACTCTGAGATATCATTATACACCTGTCAGATTGGCTAAGATGACAGGAACAAATAACGATGAATGTTGGAGGGGCTGTGGGAAAACTGGGACACTGATGCATTGTTGGTGGAGTTGTGAAAGAATCCAACCATTCTGGAGAGCAATCTGGAATTATGCCCAAAAAGTTATCAAAATGTTCATACCTTTGACCCAGCCATACTACTACTGGGCTCATATCCCAAGGAAATACTAAAGAAGGTAAAGGCACCTGTATGTGCCAAAATGTTTGTGGCAGCCCTTTTCATAGTGGCTAGAAGCTGGAAGATGAATGGATGTCCATCAATTGGAGAACTGAGCAAATTATTTAGTAATCTCAATAAACTCTATAGGAGAAATTTGCTTAATAAATGGTGTTTTGAATAAGTACAGGAAGTTGCGTCATTCAGCATTCCCTATACCAATGAAAACACACACACATGCACACCAAAAAGAACCCAAAAAGGAACAAATAAAAACAACCACCCCTCAAATAATACCATAAAACACTGAAGTAAACTTTATTAATATTAACAGTCACTTATATTTCCATAGTGCACTTGAACAATCTCAAAATTAACAAATATTTATAGAACATTTGCCTTACGCAAAACAGTTTAGTAGGAACTTTGGGAGAATAATAATAATATGGCAATAGTTGACATATAGTATTTTAAAATTTGAAAACACCATATATTAACTAATTTTATTTTTCCTCTCCTACTCCCTCCAAAAAAATAAATTCTGTCAGGTAGATGTTATCATCCTGATTTTATAAAGAAAAGAAAACTTCAGAATAGGTACCTGGCTTGCTTTGCTCAGACATACAGATCTTGAGGATTGAAGTAGGATAGAACACATTCTTCTGCTTTAAGGAATTTATAAAAAGAGATTAGACATGTACATAAGGAAATCTACCCTGAGAGAATGTAATAAGTTCTACAAGAGTAGTACAAGAAAGTGGAGGATGGGACAGGGTTCAAGGGATATAGAAATATCAGGATTTTGATGGGCTGAGGTATATTAAGATTGTGGCATTTGAAGAGGACATGTGTCTTTGGAGATAGGTAGGATATGTGAAAGGGGAGTTGAAAGGGTTGGCATTCCAAAGAGAGGGAATCATGAGAGGAAAGATGTGGTAAGTGGGCAGTTTAGGCAGATTTACCAAACCTCAAAAATGGAATAAATCTCAGAATATCTATCCCAAAACATATGTGAACAGAAACTCCTATATAATATCTCTGAGAATGGCAAACTAATGTTAAAGTCTCCAGCAACAAAAAATTCATTACCTCCTGAGGCAAGCTACTCTACTTTTAAATGTCTAACTATTAGATTTCCCTTACATCAAGTCAAATTCTGAAAAGCAAAAGAACATTTGCAGAGAACATGGTGACCATTTTTCAGAATATAAATAGTTATGCATCAGTGAACTAATTAATAAAAGAAACAAAATATTTCCAAAAAAAAAAAAAAAAAAAGATTGAGCAAGACAGCCCCAAGAGTATTGCATTCACCCCAAACACAATGACATCTCTTTTTACAAAAAAAAAAAAAAAAAAAATCTTCTCATAAGGCAGTTTTACTGAGTTATAAAGAAAAAGTCATCCAGAGACCTCTCCAGATTTTCACATTAGTCAAAGAATAAGAAATTTTCTTAATCTAATGGTAAGAGTTTTATATCCAGTGCCATCATTTGTCTTGCTATTCTCTATACTAAATGCAATTGCCTCTTAAGGATTCTTTTACTTAGGATTTTGGAATGGTCATGGAATTTCTGTATGACACTCAAGCTACTGTGTTAGTCAAAGAGAGTGATATTCTTAGATTTCTTCAAATAACTCAATAGAGCATCTAATAATAAATGCAATTCCTACTTATGCTAAGAAGAAATACATTACAATTATTGATCACTGATGTTAATCCATAATTTCAAGAACTGATCCATGAAAAAAATACATTAGAAAATGAGCCATGATCCTATTATTTTATAATCTATCCACGGATCATGAAGTTAATACATTAGTTTTTAAATTATTCTAGAAACATATTTTAAGATGACATATTGACATTTATTGCATAAAATTTAGTTGTACCTTTTCCTAGTTAGTTTCAACTTTTATTTCCAGGTACAAAATGTGCATTAATGTTGGTAAAAACAAAATAATTCTGTCTACTCATCATTATTCCCAGAGGAGCAGAGGCAGCCAGCTGTTTCAGAAGAACTATACAAGGCCATCAGGGAAAGCTTATCCTTCTGATTCTGTGTGATTCAGTAACTATAATTTTCTTCGTTGTCTAGGGCTGACTCTATTACAAGAGAAGATATTTTATATTTATATTTTATATAAAAACTTCCAACTGCCTTGTTCCTTCAACCCTCATACATAGTAGGCATTCAGTAAATTGGTGTAGTGGGAAGGGTACTGAAAAACCTGAAGTCTTTGGATTTGATTGCTGCCTATGTTTGTTATCTGACCTTGAATAACTCATTTCATTTTATTGTGTTTCAGTTTCTTCATCTATAAAATAAGGGAATCAAACTACATACATAAAATGAAAGATCCTATTGTATATTATATTCTATGATCCTGAGAAAGAGTTTTTGAAGGAATGAATCAATATTTCTGGTTCTATCTAATGGATAATACAAAAATCTTAGTTTGAAGTAATAATAATGGATATTTATATAGTGATTTCAGGTGTGTAAAGCACTTAAAATTTCTTCATATCACCAAATACTGAAGATAAGTACTAAAAGTATTATTATGTCAATTTTATAGATTAGGAAACTGAGTCAGAAGCTAAGCAAATGGCCGCTGGTAAATCACACAAGACTTACCATGTTTGATGACTGATTACTGGTGATTTACATGGAATCGAATGATATAGCAAATGGACAGCATTTCTAAAGAGTATAAAACTCTTACACAGGATAACAAAGATCTTAGAAGTAAAAGAAATATTTTCATTACTGCTTTTAATTTAAAGAAGGAATTTTAGAAAAGAAAGACTGGTTTGAAAAATGAAAAACCCTACAATATGGTTTCTAAGCACATGTTTTGAATTTCTGGACAGTGACTAAAAGTGTCCTAACAATAAAACAAGGACAATGGTTAGAAAAATGTAAAATATCTAAGTGTTTTAATAAATGTAATCTCAGTTTAATCAGTGGCATTATATCTAACCAAAAAAGTTAAATCAATTCAAAATACATTTTTTATGTACTTAATACCAGAAACTATGTTAATATAATTGTCAAATGTATTGATAGAGGCACGCCATCCAAAACATAAGAATGGATAATTCTGCCAAACAGCACTGGATACTACATTTGGGAAGAATGTTGATGAAATAGGATGGGTCCAGATAAAAGCTTCTGTAATCATGAAGAACTTTAGAGCATGTCATGTAGGAGGTATTGAAAAACTGATGATGGTTTACCTGTAAATGAAAAGGCTAAAAGGAAAATAGTAGCTATAGGTTTATTGAAGAAGAAATATTAACAATATTTTTCTTGGATCTAGAGTACAAAAAAGGGAATAGTTACAGTTAGTATATGAGAAATGAGAAAGTATTAGGTCTGGGCTTTGGAGGGCCACAGGATCAGTCAGAGTCCAGATCAATCAAAGTCCTTGGTCTTTAGGGGGAGAAGTGAAGGAGTCAGGCAAACTGCCACTTAGCATGCCAAAGATGTATTCTAGATTCTCGAGTGTGGAGCCTCCAGCTTATCTCCTCATCGGGCAGCACAGTGACCCTGACCTCTTTCCCTCCAATCCTTACCTAGGATTATTTTACCACCATACATTCAGCAAGCCGCCAATCATGAGGAGAGCCATCACATTACCATATCATCTAAGTGCATGCTTACAGAACCATTATCTCACATCAAATAGGTAAATTAGCCTTAAGTGTTCTGATGTCTGATTCAAATACACCTTTTCGGTGTTTTCAACCCTCTAAATCTCCCACTTTCTTTTGTTTTAGAACACAGGTGGTCACACTCTCTGCAGGAAGGGAAGTCACTTCTAAGGACAAGAGTTAACAGCAACTGCCTGGAGACAACGGTTCACTACAGGAAGAAGAATCTGTCTGAAAGATTTGAGTAGACACAGCAGATCTCTTCCCAGAGAGCGATCCGGCAGCTTCTAGAGACGATAGCTCGCTACACACATTAGACACCAGCTATGTGTAACTCCAAACAAAAACATATGATCTCTTTCTACCTCATTTTCCTTAATTATAAAATGGAGATAATAAGCTTTGCAGAATAAAGTGAGGTATGAAGAGGATCAAATGAGATAATATTTGTTAAACATTTTAGTATAATACCTGACAAATGATTATTATCATTTGTTCTTTATTCTTGGAGAGGACCAATGACATCAGGAAAGTGCTGTCTTGACTTGAAAGTGAAATAGATTTGCATGAGGCACAGCTGTGTAGAATCATAAGTCTCTTTCTTTCAGTGGCATCTCAAACCAATGGCAAGACACAGGTTAGGATAGCCTTCAATGACCTCAGGTGAATAGGAAATCTTGTCCTTTTAATTGAAGGTCTTTTCTGATCTCAGTTTGTCTGAGACAACACCCATTCAGTGACTTAAGACTACATAAGAAATGAGGCAAACGAGAATACAGTTTGCCTACTCAACAAAAAATCAAATAGGAAGATTCTCAAGTTTCTGGGCAGAGCAGGAAAAAAATGCTATTTACACTGTGAGTTATCAAAATTCATAGAACCAAATAACACTTGGGTCTCAATTATTATTGGACAATCAATGAGAACCAGGAAGAATTGGATTTAAAACATGGTCAAGTAGCTACATTTGAACCCCAATGGGCTTTATCAAAGCCTAATTTTCCAGAGTTCTATTTTTTTAATGAAACGACATGGGACAAAATAATTAACTGTCACAATTTTATAGATATTTAATTAGTGCTTATTCCACCTCCTAAGGATAGAATGTGTTGCTTCACATTATTGCTGTTTCCTCTTCACTGACAAGTCTTTAGATAAAGCCTCAATGATCATTTTTCAATTATCACAGTGATGATTCCTATTCAGATATGGTTTAAACTACATGGCCTCAAAGTTCCCTCTCAATCCTAGAATTTCAACTCTTGGAATTACAGAATTCCTAATTATGAATTCATTTTATTTTTTTAATTGAAGCTTTTTTTTTTTCAAAACATATACATGGATAATTTTCAACATTCACCCTTGCAAAGTCTTGTGTTCCAAATTTGTCCCTCTCTTCCCTCTCCCCCTCCTCCAAATGGCAAGTAATCCAATATGTGTTAAACATGTGTAATTCTTCTATACATATTTTCACAAATATTATGCTACACAAGAAAAATCAGATCAAAAAAGAAGAAAATGAGAAAGAAAACAAAATGCAAGCAAATAACAAAGAGAATGAAAATTCTATGTTGTGATCCACACTCAGTTCCCACAGTCCTCTCTCTAAGTGTAAATGGCTCTCTTCATCACAAAATCATTGAAACTGGCTTGAATCATCTCATTGTTGAAGAGAGCCATATCCACCAGAATGGATCATTGTATAATCTTGCTATTGCCATATATAATGATGTGAAGATCTGGGCTAGCTCCTCTGAAGGTCTCAGAATAAGTCCTTGTCAGGATATGCAAAAGTCCTTGCCCCACATTGCGGGCGCCAAATTGCAAAGGTCCTGTCTTCTCTAAGTTATAATCCTTCTCTGGGAGGAGATCTCTTTTCTGTAAAATCTTTTCCTCTGTGAGCAGGTTTCTTGGGAAGCTTCTGGAGCCTCCAGCCAGACTCTCTCCTTCCAGACTGCCCTCCCAACTCTGTCCAGCCTCGCCTACTCTCCCAGAGATCCTCCCAGAGATTGTAGTGAGAACTCAGAGGGGCTTGTGAGAAAATACTTGCTACTTTTAAAAGTTGTGTAAACTCCTTTTCAGAAGTCCAAAGATGTAAACTCTCCCTAAAGGCCAGAAATAAAGGTGTGAATTCTGAGCTAGAGAATTGCCCAGACAACCTGAGTTCTCATCTTGTAATCCTAACATAATGATCTGATTCTGCTCATTTCATTTAGCATCAGTTCATGTAAGTCTCTCCAGGCCTCTCTGAAATCATCCTATTGATCATTTCGTATAGAACAATAATATTCCATAATATTCATATCCCATAACTTATTCAGCCATTCTCCAACTAATAGGCATCCACTCAGTTTCCAGTGTCTTTCCACTAAAAAAGGGCTGCCACAAACATTTTTGCATGTGTGGGTCCCCTTCCTTCCTTTATGATCTCTTTGGAATACAAGCCCAACAGAAACACTGCTATATCAAAGGGTATGCATAGTTTGATAACCCTTTGGACATAGTTCCAAATTGTACTCCAGAATGGTTGAATCAGTTTACAACTCCACCAACAATGTGCTAGTGTTCCAATTTTCCCATATCCTCCCCATCATTTGCCATTTGTCTTTTCCTGTCATCTTAGCCTATCTGAGAGGCATGTAGTGGTAACTCAGAGTTGTCTTAATTTGCATATCTCTGGTGAATAGTGATTTAGAGCACCTTTTCATATGACTAGAAATAGTTATAATTTCTTGATCTAAAAATTGTCTTCATATTCTTTGTCCATTTATCAATTATCATAATTATGATATTTATCAATGGTTTGAATTCTCATAAATTTTAGTTAATTTTCTAAATATTTTAGAAATGAACCCTTTATCAGAACCATGAATTCATTTTATTATTAAAAAAGGCATATGTATTTATACACACATGCTCACAAAACTGAAGTATATATGTAAATACAGTTCTCTCTCCTTCAAGTTATAAAATTTATGTGTATTTTTCCAGTACTGTTATTTCATGAGTATGAAGAATTTTCACATTTGAGACTCTTACATTTGTGTAGATTCAATTCAATTCAATTTTGAAAGTCTTTATCAAGTTGGAAGGGGTCTGGAAAACATGCAAACTGATAAACACATGGTGGAACTGTGAATTTGTCTATTCTGGAAAATAATTTGGAGTTATGACAGGAGTGAACCCAAGATTCTGCTGGTTCTTCCATTTGGGATCTGTTCCAGTGGGAGATACATTGTTTGACCATCCTTGTTCTCTACCACCACATAATAAATATACATAAAATATATATATATATATATATATATATATAAATATTGGAATTATAGAAATGGAGATGATGATAGAGATGCTGATAGCAGTACACAGATAAAATGTATAGAGATAGAAAAGATTTATAGAGAGAAAATAGATAATATATAGAGAGACATGAGAGAGAGAGACAGAGAGAGAGATATTGGCTCAATAGACTTTCAAATTGTATGTCATTATATGCATTTTTTTCTAGAATGAATATTTAGCCTGTCCCTTTTCATATAATTATGTTGTTTTTTTTCTATTATGTGCAATTAGTACAGCATCACAAGAGAAGGGGTAGGATGGGGACGGAAGAGCATCCAGAGTATCTCTTCACAAAAGAAGAATCCTTTAGTTTTGACTCCACAGAAGTTATCATCTACATTTGAAGAGAATAAATGATTCTTTGCTTTTTATTATGCTTCATATCAATACTCAAAGGACTTTGAAATAAAATTAACTGTCCCTCTATAGTAGAAACTTACATAATTTCAACATTTCTATGGTTGACACATTGAGAAATATCTTCAAAGTTGCATCTTATAAATCTTTTTTAAAAAAAAATTTAAAAAGATATATCCATGTAGAACCACCAATTCATGTTTGATTATTATCACTAGTACAGCCTACAAACTGTAACTCTAAAAGGTTCCAAATTATTACAGTATTAGAACATAAAATCTTAATTTTATAACCGGGAGAAATCACAGATGCCATATAGTTCAACCTCTTATTTTTTGGAAGGGGATAGTAATAACTAGAAAGGGAAAAGAGAGCTAACTAAGGTTGTATAGAAGTTAATGGCAGAATTAGGCACCAACTAACCTTTTAACTCCACGGTCAGTGTTTTTTTTACACATAAGACAATTTATTCTAACCATATGCACTGTCACATATTTTTCTTTATGTTTTATTTTTAAGTTATATTTACAGATTACTTTCAATTCATGAGAGATCTCATAACAAAATAGTGAAGAAAAAATAACAAGTGATCTCATACAAAAATGTATGCAAAATTTTATATCTATAGCACCTTTCTCTATTTTTCAAACGAACACAATATATTTTCTCTCCTGCCTATCCTCTCCTACTCCACTAAGAAAAAATAATGAAAAAATAAATTTCTTACAGCTAATATGCATATTCAAACAAAACAAATTCCCTCAATGATTGTACTATATATGTGTATGTATGTGTGTATGTATATTATGCATATATGCATATATGTGCATATATGCATAATATACATACACACATGTGCAAAATCTCATTTTGCACTAAAAATTCAATATATTTCTGTAAAAGATAGCATATTTTTTTATTAGTCCTCTAGAATCCTAAATGACCATTGAGATGATTTTATAACTATGTAGCTGTTAGAGCAATAAAATTTATAGTTCTAGCAACTTTAAAAGTTGTTTATTTTTCCATTTTTTCTATAAATTGTTATCCTGGTTTTGCCAATTTAATTCATCAGCTTATGAAAGTCCTCAAAATTGTTCATTTTTATAATATTGATGTCTTGAAGCAACTTCTCTTCTTCCTCCTCTGTAATATTTAGTGATATTATCATCTCCAACTGATTTATTCATTGTCCCAACACAGATGATTTTAAAATCTACTCATCCTGTACTTAGATTTTTGCTGACTTCTACTCTTGCATCTTAAAATTCCTTTTCAGACAAAATCTGATATCCAGTAGACATTCAGTAGACACGGTCAAAATGAAATTCACCATTTCCCCTAAACTTTCCCCTTCTCCTTTGATACTTATTACTACATAAAGCAATACCACTTACCCAGGTCCTCAGGTTCTCAATCTACAAGCCATTCTTGATTGTTACCAAGGTCTGAAATCTCTTTGACAAAATCTCTCAAGTACATGCCTTTCTCTCTTCTGACACTGCAATTATAGTATGAGACCCCTTATTATATCACTCCTGGACTCTTGCAATAACCTGCTATTGGGTTTTCCAACTTCAGGTTTCTTACCATTCCATTCTATTTTCCATTCAACTCTAATCCTTAAACAAAAGAATGACAACAGCACTTGCCTTCAATTAACTCCAAAGGTTCCTTGTCTTCTTCAAGATCAAATACAGAATGCTGAGTTTGCCCTTTATAAGCTATCTTCTCCAGCCTTTTCAGTCTTTTTTTTTTTTTTTTTAAGCTTACTTCCCACCATATTCGTTTCAATACAGTGACACTGGCTTTCTGGCTCTTCCATAAACCAGACATTCCGGGCATTTTCTTTGGCTAAAATATTCTCCTTTATTGATCTCCTGATTTTCTTTAAGTCCCAATTAAAACTCCATTTTTATAAAAAGTCTTTTCCAATCCCTCTTAATTCTAAAGCCTTCCTTCTCTTACTCATTTCCTATTTATCCTTCATATATAATTGTTTGTAAATTGTCTCCCCATTACATTGTAAACTCCTTATCTCTTTTTTGTATCTACAGCACACAGCACCGTATTAGACACATAATAGATAACTGATAAACTTATTTTACTAATTTATTGATTCATGTGATAATAAAGATCATGTATAATTATGATGTCTTCTTACCTGCCCTTCTGATGAGGATAAAAATATTACTTGTGATCTTGTCGACAAGAATGTATAGAGGAAAGGACACAATTTGGAAGTGGGAAAGATTCAGGTTCCAATTCTATCCACACTATCCTATCTGTTAATATTCTGGGATATTCTGGAGCCAGCTGTTACTGTTACCACATTAGAAAGTTGATTATCTATATATCAGAAAGCACTGTGCAAAGTGCTAATAAAGTATATTAAATTTAAAAATAGGACATGCATGTATATTTCATAAATGTTAAACTTTTATTATTCCCCCTTGTGTATAACTATCAGCAGGTCACATGTTCTCTG
Organism: Sminthopsis crassicaudata; assembly: GCF_048593235.1. Classification (NCBI taxonomy): domain Eukaryota; kingdom Metazoa; phylum Chordata; class Mammalia; order Dasyuromorphia; family Dasyuridae; genus Sminthopsis; species Sminthopsis crassicaudata. The sequence goes on from NC_133617.1 coordinate 456,798,405, forward strand.
TAAATCTGTTTTCTCATATATAAAAGAGAAAATTGTATCTATGGCATTTGCTTTAACAAACATTCTCTTTCTCTTTTGTGAGGAGTAAGTGAGGTACTAGATATAAATCTCAAATATTTTCAAGTACTATATAAATATCAGCTATTGTTATTATTACATATTATATAATTTTACAATCTTTCCCTTTTTTGAAGATAAATCCCTGAGTACCCTTAATACTATGCACAGTTTGGGATGGATTTCTTATTAATCTATTGCCAATTCCTTATACAGTACATTGAGAACTGAGATAGTAAAGTTTATTATGTTTCCAATAATACATAACTGTAGAAAATACTGGCAGATCAGTTCCATTTTTATATATTTTCTGTTTTTATAATTTCATTTATAAGTGCACTTTGATATATACCAAGTATGAGTCATAAGCCAAGCTGTCTGAAAACTCATTTTCTCCTTAACTGATTTTCTCTGTTTCCAAACTAATTTTCACTATTTTGATCATAATCTTCCATATTATTTCATAATGCTTGACAAATGAATTTGTGCTCTAACTTGGTTTTATCTTTGACTACCTTGCCTTCCCTCTTGGAATAAATAGAAATAAAAATGTTTGCTGGCTGAGGAGATTTCAGAGCTCTTTCAGTGTCCTAGTCATAGCAATTGCTTTCATCACTTAAATTTGTTAAGAAAATGAAAATAGTCATATCTACTGTTGTGCATATTATGTGTGAATATGTATGTATATACATACAAACTCACATACCAAAACACACACAACAGTATATGTATATGATGTGTATATATGTTACATGTATGAATATACCATCTTTATTGATGATCTATACACAAGTGATATAGAGTGTGTATAGATAATTTTTCTATATAAATATGCACATATATATATATGTTTGTGTGTGTGTGTGTGTGTGTGTGTGTGTATGTGTGTGTGTAGGTATTTATACAATAAAGTAGGTATAAATGTAGATGAATAAATATGTAATTTTTCCCCCAGAATCAACTGACTGATTTTTTTTTAACTAGGTAGAAGAGACCATTTGCTGCCTCATTTCTTACCTAGCCTTAATCACTGAAAGGGTTTTAGTCAAACTGAGGCTTGTTAAGACCTTAACTCAAAAAGGACAATATCTTTCACTATATTTAGCTCCATCTCTAGTCATCCAAATATATATCTTGTCACTGGACCCAAAATCTCTGGAGGAGAAAATGAGACTAGTGACTTTGCACATCATTTAAATTTAATACACATGCATGTCATGGCATCGCCTCCCTGTTATCATGGTTCTCTTAAAAAATGAAGGACAAACAACAACAACAATTATATTAATTTTACTCTTTTTAATGTCAGTATGGTGAAGAAGAAACAGGTCATCTCTAGGGAACCATAACTGTACTAGGTCCCTAAGAATTTGAACCTTTGTTTCTCCTCTAGTAAATAAAAATCTGCATGTGGGCCTGAGGAGAGGAAGAAAGTGTAATTCACTCTAAAATTGTGTGAATCTAAAATGTCCGGAGATATCTCTAAATCAAGTTGACAAACTTACCAGGCACTATGCTAAGTTCTGAGGTTACAAAGAAAGGTAAAAGACTGTTCAAGGAACTTACAATCCAAAGGAACCCTGATATCATCCCATTGAGATTTCCTAGGGAGGAGAAAAAAAATATTGTTCCTTTCAGAGCAAATGTTTGGGAATTACAAATATAAATTCTGCCCTTTAGAGCTGTCTAAATTTTATTTTGAATACCAACCCAACCAGAAACTTAATTTTGGCAATAATATGGATAAAAAAGCAACAAAAATGCCATTTTACTGAAAATCTTCATTATGGTAGGAATAATATTCTGCTTTGTTAAATACTAAAAATTTGGAGAGGATTTTCTTTCCTATTTGTGTTTTTTATTGTTGTTGTTTTAAAAATTAAGATTCAAATAGTTTAGTCAAAAGTTATTTCAATTAAAAATCAACAGTGTGTGCTTATATACCTAACATTATAACTATATATGTGTAATGCCATATACAAAAGAAATATATTTAATAACACTAAATAAGTGCTTAGTCTTTTGAGGGTAATAAATCTAACATTTATAAAGCAATTAGAAAAGAAGCAAACACAATTAGAGATGATTTGAAGAAATACATTAGATTGTATACACATTGGCGTTTGTATTAACAAGCTACTTTATATACAATGGTCCTTACATATAAACCTTTGCTATAGGAAGTACATATGTAATTATCATAGTTGTAATAACTACTACTAGTAGTGTTTTCATGTTATATATAAGAAAATTGAAATTTAAATATTTTACTAGTTATGTCCCTTATGATCACATAGTACCTGGCAAATAGTAGGCACTTAATAAATGTTTGCTGACATTTAAAGTCAAGAAAAACTTAGTTCAAATCCACTTTTAGACACTTAGTAGCTATGTAAGCCTGAGAAAATAATCTCAATCTCCTCAATTTCATCTACTATAAAATGAGGATAATAATAGCATCTACTTGCCTGGGTTGTTATAAGGATCAAATGACCTACTATATTCAAAATATTTTGCAAGCCTTAAAAAACATATAAATGCTAATTGTTGACTACTGACTTACCCAGCTGGGAGATGGCAAAGTGAGAACTTTAACTTCCCACAGCTAATAGTCTTTCCATTGTAGAACTGAGATTCAGAAGATTCAGAAAGATAATGGCATACTTCTGGACTATTCCATGGAGCTGATGAAAACCATCCAAGCTGAAGTGTAGAATATTAAGGAAAATTGCAAGATTTCAAGCTCAATCAATAATTTTCCCATTCTGTCCAATTCAATAACTCTAGGTACTCATGATTGTTTTCATGCCCAGATATACTCAGACTTCCCTATGCACTGGTTTTCTCTGAATTCCTTACTCACCAATTTCACTGTGGTAACAATTGGAACTAAGCCATAGCAATAGAACCAGAGTACAAAAATAAAGGATTTGCCATCATCAATTTAATTTTTCTTTTAAAATAAAAGAAAGAAAGAAAGAAAGAAAGAAAGAAAGAGAGAGAGAAAGAAAGAAAGAAAGAAAGAGAGAAAGGCAGAAAGAAAGAAAGAAAGAGAAAGGCAGAAAGAAAGGCAGAAAGAGAAAGAAAAAAGAAAAGAAAGAAAGAAAGAAAGAAAGAAAGAAAGAAAGAAAGAAAGAAAGAAAGAAAGAAAGAAAGAAAGAAAGAAAGAAAGAAAGAAAGAAAGAAAGAAAGAAAGAAAAAGGGAAGGAAGAAAGAAGGGAAGGAAGGAAGAAAAAGGAAGGAAGGAAGAAATAAAAAGGAAGAAAGGAAAGAAGGAAGGAAGAAAAAGAAAGAAGGAAGGATGGCAGAAATAAAAAGAAGTAAAAAGAAAAGTAAGAAAGGTAGGAAGGAAGGAAGGAAAAAGAAGAAAAAAGAACAAGTTTGGGAACAGACAAGTATATGTATATGCAATTCATGGGTTGTATTTAAATACTGCATAAATCTCTACAGTTGTTGCAAAGTGAATCCTTAAAAGATTCTAAAACACTCAGAGTTCCTATGTTGATTTTCATTTTTATCTGGCTCATTTACTGCATTAGTCCTAGCTGTACATCTACAATTATATATATATATTATATATATTATTAAATATAGTATATATTTATATATATACTATATATATATATATACTCCTCAAACTAATCTATTTATTTAGTGCTATACCAATCAGACTCCCAAGAAACTATTTTAGTGAACTAGAAAAAATAACAACAAAATTCATATGGAAGAATAAAAGGTCGAGAATTGCAAGGGAACTAATGAAAAAAAACTCAGAGGAAGGTGGTCTAAGTGTACCTGATCTAAAGCTATATTATATAGCAGCAGTCACCAAAACCATTTGGTATTGGCTAAGAAATAGACCAGTAGATCAGTGGAACAGATTAGATACAAAGGACAAAAAAGGGTACATTTATAGCAATCTAATCTTTGACAAACCCAAAGATACCAACATTAGGGATAAAAATTCATTATTTGGAAAAAACTGTTGGGAAAACTGGAAATTATTATGGTAGAAATTAGATATGGATCCACACTTAACACCATATACCAAGATAAGATCAAAATGGGTCCATGATTTAGGCATAAAGAGGGAGATAATAAATAGATTAGAGGAACAGAGGATAGTCTACCTCTCAGACTTGTAGAGGAGGAAGGAATTTATGACCAGAGGAGAACTAGAGATCATTTTTGATCACAAAATAGAAGATTTTGATTACATCAAACTAAAAAGTTTCTGTACAAATAATACTAATGCAAACAAGATTAGAAGGGAAGTAACAAATTGGGAAAATATTTTTAAAAGTAAAGGTTCTGACAAAGGACTCATTTCCAAAATATATAGAGAACTGACCCTGATTTATAGGAAACCAAACCATTCTCCAATTGATAAATGGTCAAAGGATATGAACAGACAATTCTCAGAGGAAGAAATTGAAACTATATCCACTCACATGAAAGAGTGTTCCAAATCACTACTAATCAGAGAAATGCAAATTAAGACAACTCTGAGATACCACTACACACCTGTCAGATTGGCTAAGATGACAGGAACAAATAATGATGAATGTTGGAGGGGATGTGGGGAAACTGGGACACTAATACATTGCTGGTGGAGTTGCGAAAGAATCCAGCCATTCTGGAGAGCAATCTGGAATTATGCCCAAAAAGCTATCAAACTGTGCATACCCTTTAACCCAGCAGTGCTACTACTGGGCTTATATCCCAAAGAAATACTAAAGAGCGGAAAGAGACATATATGTGCCAAAATGTTTGTGGCAAACTCTTTTTGTTGTGGCTAGAATCTGGAAGATTAATGGATGTCCATCAGCTGGAGAATGGTTGGGTAAATTATGGTATATGAAGGTTATGGAATATTATTGCTCTGTAAGAAATGACCAGCAGGAAGAATACAGAGAGGCCTGGAGAGACTTACATCAACTGATGCTGAGTGAAATGAGCAGAACCTGAAGATCACTATACACTTCAACAACTATACTGTGTGAAGATGTATTCTGATGGAAGTGGAAATCCTCAACATAAAGAAGAGCCAACTCACTTCCAGTTGATCAATGATGGACAGAGGTAGCTACACCCAGAGAAGAAACACAGGGAAGTGAATGTAAATTGTTAGGACTAATATCTGTCTGCCCAGGTTACATGTACCTTCGGAATCTAATGCTTATTATGCAACAAGAAAATGGTATTTACACACATGTATTGTATCTAGGTTATATTGTAACACATGTAAAATGTATGGGATTGCCTGTCATCAGGGGGAGGGAATAGAGGGAGGGGAGGATGATTTAGAAAAATGAATACAAGGGATAATATTATAAATATATATATATATATATATATATATATATATATATATATATATATATATATATATATATATATATATATATATATATATATATATATATATATATATAATAAAAAAAAAAGAATCCTTTGATCAGCTTTAGACATACAGAAGATAAGGTACCTTGTACAGAAAGACCAGTTGAAGCAAATAGGAGAGAATTAACATCAACTATAATGTTATTAAATGCACAGGAAACAATGGGAAAACTAGACTCAATAGAATAGGAAACAGAGAGGAACAAGTATCTAAAGGAATGGATTTTCCCAAAGGAAATAACTGGAACTATTGCCTGCACATTCACTCATTCCACTGTATAGAATTCCAGTTAAGAATCTTTTGATCAGCTTAAGATATAAAGAAGATGATGGATTTTGCCCAAAATGTTCCTTTGCAGCAAATAGGAGAGAATTTACATCAACTATAAAGTTCCCAATTGGAAAGGAAACAACAGAACACTAGACTCAATACAATGGGAAATAGAGAGGAACAAGTATCCAAAGGAATGGATTTTCCCAAAGAAAATAACTGGACATTCACTCATTCCACTGTATAGGATTCCTGTTAAGAATCCTTTGATCAGTTTTAGATATACAGAAGATAATGGATCATGTACAGAAAGTCCAGTTGAAGCAAATAGGAGGGAATTAACATCAACTATAAGGTTACTAAATGCAGAGGAAACAAAGGGAAAACTACACTTAATAGAATGGGAAATACAGAGGAACAAGTATACAAAGGAAGGGATTTTCCCAAAGGAAATTACTGGAACTATTGCGTACACATTCACTCATTCCACTGTATAAGATTCTTGTTAAGAATCCTTTGATCATCTATAAATTAAATATTGGGGAATGGGTTCAGGGGGGTCAAGGGAAAAAGCATAATCTGGGGATAATATGTTGGCAGGAAATACAGAATTAGTAATTTTAACTGTAAATGGGAATGGGTTGAACGCTCCCATCCAACGGAGACGGATAGCACCCTGGATCAAAAATCAGAACCCTACAATATGTTGTTTACAGGAAACACACTTAAGGCAGGGAGATACATATAGAGTAAAGGTAAAAGGTTGGAGCAGAATCTATTATGCTTCAGGTAAAGCCAAAAAAGCAGGGGTAGCTATCCTTATCTCAGATCAAGCAAAAGCAGAAGTTGATCTAATTAAAAGAGATAAGAAGGAAACTATATCCTGCTGAAAGGTAGCATAAATAATGAAGCCATATCGATACTAAACATATATGCACCAAGTGGTATAGCATCTAACTTTCTAAAGGAAAAGTTAAGAGAGTTGCAAGAAGAAATAGACAGTAAAACTATAATAGTGGGAGATCTCAACCTTGCACTCTCAGATTTAGACAAATCAAACCACAAAACAAACAAGAAAGAAATTAAAAAAGTAAATAGAATATTAGAAAAACTAGGTATGATAGACCTTTGGAGAAAACTGAATGGCAATAGAAAGAAATATACTTTCTTCTCAGCAGTTCATGGATCCTATACAAAAATTGACCATATATTAGGACATAAAGATCTCAAAATTAAATGTAGGAAGGCAGAAATAATAAATGCCTTCTTCTCAGACCACAATGCAATAAAATTCAGTAAAAAGTTAGGGATAAGTTGACCAAAAAGTAATTGGAAACTGAATAATCTAATCTTAAAGAATGACTGGGTGAAAGAGCAAATTATAGAAACAATTAATAATTTCACCCAAGATAATGACAATGATGAGACATCATACCAAAATGTGTGGGATGCAGCTAAAGCAGTAATAAGGGGAAATTTTATATCTTTAGAGGCTTATTTGAAGAAAATAGAGAAAGAGAAGATTAACGAATTGGGCTTCCAACTTAAAAGGCTAGAAAAAGACCAAATTAAAAACCCCCAACCAAAAATTAAACTAGAAATACAAAAATTAAAAGGAGAAATCAATAATATTTAAAGTAAAAAAAAAACTATTGAATTAATAAATAAAACCAAGAGTTGCTTTTATGAAAAAGCCAATAAAATAGATATCTGATCAGAAAAAAGAAAGAGGAAAATCAAATCTTAGTCTTACAAATGAAAAGGGGGATCTTTCCACCAATGAAGAGGAAATTAGAGAAATGATAAGGAGTTACTTTGCCCAACTTTATGCCAATAAATTTGATAACTTAAGTGAAATGGATGACTTCCTCCAAAAATATAGGCTTCCTAGATTAACAGAGGAGGAAATAAATTTCTTAAATAGTCCCATTTCAGAAAAAGAAATAGAACAAGCTATTAATCAACTCCCCAGGAAAAAATCTCCTGGACCAGATGGATTTACATGTGAATTCTAACAAACATTTAAAGAACAATTAGCCCCAATGCTATATAAACTATTTGAAAAAATAGGGAATGAAGGAATCCTACCAAACTCCTTTTATGACACAGACATGGTACTGATACCTAAACCAGGTCGATTGAAAACTGAGAAAGAAAATTATAGACCAATTTCCTTAATGAATATTGATGCTAAAATCTTAAATAAGATATTAGCAAAAAGACTTCAGAAAATCATCCCCAGGATAATACACTATGATCAAGTAAAATTCATACCAGGAATGCAGGGCTGGTTTAATATTAGGAAAACTATTAGTATAATTGACCATATTAATAATCAAATTAATAAAAACCATATGATCATCCCAATAACTGCATAAAAAGCATTTGACAAAATCCAACATCCATTCCTACTAAAAACTCTTGAGAGTATCGGAATAAATGGATTATTCCTTAGAATTATCAGGAGTATATATTTAACACCGTCAGTAAGCATAATATGCAATAGAAATAAACTGCAACCTTTCCCAGTAAGATCAGGAGTGAAACAAGGTTGCCCACTATCGACATTACTATTCAATATAGTACTAGAAACGCTAGCCTCGGCAATAAGAGCTGAGAAAGAGATTGAAGGAATTAGAGTAGGAAATGAGGAAATCAAACTATCACTTTTTGCAGATGACATGATGGTATACTTAGAGAACCCCAAAGACTCTGCTAAAAAGCTACTAGAAATAATTCAAAATTTCAGCAAAGTGGCAGGAAACAAAATAAATCCACATAAATCCTCGGCATTTTTATATATCACTAACAAAATGCAACAGCAAGAGATACAAAGAGAAATTCCATTCCAAACAAATGTTGAGAATATAAAGTATTTGGGAATCCATCTACCAAAGAAAAGTCAGGAATTATATGAGAAAAATTACAAAACACTTGCCACAAAAATAAAATCAGATTTAAATAATTGGAAAGACATTCAGTGCTCTTGGATAGGCCGAGCGAATATAATAAAGATGACAATACTCCCCAAACTAATCTATTTATTTAGTGCTATACCAATCAGACTCCCAAGAAACTATTTCAATGACCTAGAAAAAATAACAACAAAATTCATATGGAAGAATAAAAGGTCGAGAATTGCAAGGGAACTAATGAAAAAAATCTCAGAGGAAGGTGGTCTTAGTGTACCTGATCTAAAGCTATATTATATAGCAGCAGTCACCAAAACCATTTGGTATTGGCTAAGAAATAGACCGGTAGATCAGTGGAACAGATTAGATACAAAGGACAAAAAAGGGTACATCTATAGCAATGTAATCTTTGACAAACCCAAAGATACCAACATTAGGGATAAAAATTCATTATTCGGAAAAACTGTTGGGAAAACTGGAAATTAGTATGGCAGAAATTAGATATGGATCCCCACTTAACACCATATACCAAGATAAGATCAAAATGGGTCCATGATTTAGGCATAAAGAGGGAGATAATAAATAGATTAGAGGAACAGAGGATAATCTACCTCTCAGACTTGTGGAGCAGGAAGGCATTTATGACCAGAGGAGAACTAGAGATCATTATTGATCACAAAATAGAAGATTTTGATTACATCAAACTAAAAAGTTTCTGTACAAATAATACTAATGCAAACAAGATTAGAAGGGAAGTAACAAATTGGGAAAATATTTTTAAAAACAAAGGTTCTGACAAAGGTCTCATTTCCAAAATATATAGAGAACTGACCCTAATTTATAAGAAACCGAACCATTCTCCAATTGATAAATGGTCAAAGGATATGAACAGACAATTCTCAGAGGAAGAAATTGAAACTATATCCACTCACATGAAAGAGTGTTCCAAATCACTACTAATCAGAGAAATGCAAATTAAGACAACTCTGAGATACCACTACACACCTGTCAGATTGGCTAAGATGACAGGAACAAATAATGATGAATGCTGGAGGGGATGTGGGGAAACTGGGACACTAATACATTGCTGGTGGAGTTGCGAAAGAATCCAGCAATTCTGTAGAGCAACCAGGAATTATGGCCAAAAAGTTATCAAACTGTGCATACCCTTTGACCCAGCAGCGCTACTACTGGGCTTATATCCCAAAGAAATACTAAAGAGTGGAAAGGGACCTGTATGTGCCAAAATGTTTGTGGCAGCTCTTTTTGTAGTAGCTAGAAACTGGAAGATGAATTCATGTCCATCAGTTGAAGAATGGTTGGGTAAATTATGGTACATGAAGGTTATGGAATATTATTGCTCTGTAAGAAATAACCAGCAGGAGGAATACAGAGAGGCCTGGAAAAACTTAAATCAACTGATGCTGAGTGAAATGAGCAGAACCAGAAGATCACTGTACACTTCAACAACAATACTGTATGAGGATGTATTCTGATGGAATTGGAAATCTTCAACATAAAGAAAAACCAACTCACTTCCAGTTGATCAATGATGGACAGAGGTAGCTACACCCAGAGAAGAAACACTGGGAAGTGAATGTAAATTGTTAGCACTAGTATCTGTCTGCCCAGGTTACATGTACCTTCGGAATCTAAAGTTTATTGTGCAACAAGAAAATGATATTCACACACATGTATTGTATCTAGACTATATTGTAACACATGTAAAATGTATGGGATTGCCTGTCATCGTGGGGAGGGAATAGAGGGAGGGGGGGATGATTTGGAAAAATGAATACAAGGGATAATATTATAAAAAATATATATATAATAAAAAATTATTAATTTAAAAAAAAAAGAATCCTTTGATCATCTATAAATTAAATATTGGGGAAGGGGTTCAGGGGGGTCAAGGGAAAAAGCATAATCTGCGGATAATATGATGGCAGGAAATACAGAATTAGTAATTTTAACTGTAAATGTGAATGGGTTGAACGCTCCCATCCAACGGAGACGGATAGCACACTGGATCAAAAATCAGAACCCTACAATATGTTGTTTACAGGAAACACACTTAAAGCAGGGAGATACATATAGAGTAAAGGTAAAAGGTTGGAGCAGAATCTATTATGCTTCAGGTAAAGCCAAAAAAGCAGGGGTAGCTATCCTTATCTCAGATCAAGCAAAAGCAGAAGTTGATCTAATTAAAAGAGATAAGAAGGAAACTATATCCTGCTGAAAGGTAGCATAAATAATGAAGCCATATCGATACTAAACATATATGCACCAAGTGGTATAGCATCTAACTTTCTAAAGGAAAAGTTAAGAGAGTTGCAAGAAGAAATAGACAGTAAAACTATAATAGTGGGAGATCTCAACCTTGCACTCTCAGATTTAGACAAATCAAACCACAAAACAAACAAGAAAGAAATTAAAAAAGTAAATAGAACATTAGAAAAACTAGGTATGATAGACCTTTGGAGAAAACTGAATGGCAATAGAAAGAAATATACTTTCTTCTCAGCAGTTCATGGATCCTATACAAAAATTGACCATATATTAGGACATAAAGATCTCAAAATTAAATGTAGGAAGGCAGAAATAATAAATGCCTTCTTCTCAGACCACAATGCAATAAAATTCAGTAAAAAGTTAGGGATAAGTTGACCAAAAAGTAATTGGAAACTGAATAATCTCATCTTAAAGAATGACTGGGTCAAAGAGCAAATTATAGAAACAATTAATAATTTCACCCAAGATAATGACAATGATAAGACATCATATCAAAATCTTTGGGATGCAGCTAAAGCAGTAATAAGGGGAAATTTTATATCCTTAGAGGCTTATTTGAAGAAAATTGAGAAAGAGAAGATTAACGAATTGGGCTTACAACTTAAAAGGCTAGAAAAAGACCAAATTATAAACCCCCAACCAAAAATTAAACTTGAAATACAAAAATTAAAAGGAGAAATCAATAAAATTGAAAGTAAAAAAACTATTGAATTAATAAATAAAACCAAGAATTGGTTTTATGAAAAAGCCAATAAAATAGATAAACCATTGGTAAATTTGATCAAAAAAAAGAAAGAGGAAAATCAAATTGATAGTCTTACAAATGAAAAGGGGGATCTTTCCACCAATGAAGAGGAAATTAGAGAAATAATGAGTTACTTTGCCCAACTTTATGCCAATAAATTTGATAACTTAAGTGAAATGGATGACTTCCTCCAAAAATATAGGCTTCCTAGATTAACAGAGGAGGAGATAAATTGCTTAAATAGTCCCATTTCAGAAAAAGAAATAGAACAAGCTATTAATCAACTCCCCAGGAAAAAATCCCCAGGGCCAGATGGATTCACATGTGAATTCTACCAAACATTTAAAGAACAATTAGCCCCAATGTTATATAAATTATTTGAAAAAATAGGGGATGAAGGAGTCCTACCAAACTCCTTTTATGACACAGACATGGTACTGATACCTAAACCAGGTCGATTGAAAACTGAGAAAGAAAATTATAGACCAATCTCCTTAATGAATATTGACGCTAAAATCTTAAATAAGATATTAGCAAAAAGACTTCAGAAAATCATCTCCAAGATAATACACTATGATCAAGTAAAATTCATACCAGGAATGCAGGGCTGGTTTAATATTAGGAAAACTATTAATATAATTGACCATATTAATAATCAAATTAATAAGAACCATATGATCATCTCAATAGATGCAGAAAAAGCATTTGACAAAATCCAACATCCATTCCTACTAAAAACTCTTGAGAGTATAGGAATAAATGGACTATTCCTTAGAATAATCAGGAGCATATATTTAAGACCTTCAGTAAGCATAATATGCAATAGAAATAAACTGCAACCTTTCCCAGTAAGATCAGGAGTGAAACAAGGTTGCCCACTATCAACATTACTATTCAATATAGTACTAGAAACGCTAGCCTCGGCAATAAGAGCCGAGAAAGAGATTCAAGGAATTAGAGTAGGAAATGAGGAAATTAAACTATCACTTTTTGCAGATGACATGATGGTATACTTAGAGAAGCCCAAAGACTCTGCTAAAAAGCTACTAGAAATAATTCAAAATTTCAGCAAAGTGGCAGCATACAAAATAAATCCACATAAATCCTTGGCATTTTTATATATCACTAACAAAATGCAACAGCAAGAGATACAAAGAGAAATTCCATTCCAAACAAATGTTGAGAGTATAAAATATTTGGGAATGCATCTACCAAAGAAAAGTCAGGAATTATATGAGAAAAATTACAAAACACTTGCCACAAAAATAAAATCAGATTTAAATAATTGGAAAGACATTCAGTGCTCTTGGATAGGCCGAGCGAATATAATAAAGATGACAATATTCCCCAAACTAATCTATTTATTTAGGGCTATACCAATCAGACTCCCAAGAAACTATTTCAATGACCTAGAAAAAATAACAACAAAATTCATATGGAAGAATAAAAGGTCGAGAATTGCAAGGGAACTAATGAAAAAAATCTCAGAGGAAGGTGGTCTTAGTGTACCTGATCTAAAGCTATATTATATAGCAGCAGTCACCAAAACCATTTGGTATTGGCTAAGAAATAGACCAGTAGATCAGTGGAACAGATTAGATACAAAGGACAAAAAAGGGTACATCTATAGCAATCTAATCTTTGACAAACCCAAAGATTCCAACATTAGGAATAAAAATTCATTATTCGGAAAAAACTGTTGGGAAAACTGGAAATTAGTAGGGCAGAAATTAGATATGGATCCACACTTAACACCATATACCAAGATAAGATCAAAATGGATCCATGATTTAGGCATAAAGAGGGAGATAATAAATACATTAGAGGAACAGAGGATAATCTACCTCTCAGACTTGTGGAGGAGGAAGGAATTTATGACCAGAGGAGAACTAGTGATCAAGGGATTCTTAACAGGAATCCTTTACAGTGGAATGAGTGAATGTGCAGGCAATAGTTCCAGTTATTTCCTTAGGGAAAATCCCTTCCTTCGGATACTTGTTTCTCTATTTTCCATTCTATTGAGGCTAGTGTGCCTGATGGTTCCTTTTCAATTAGGAACTTTATAATTGATGATAATTCTCTCCTATTTGCTTCAACTGGACTTTCTGTACAAGATGCATTATCTTCTGTATATTTAAAGCTGATCAAGGGATTCTTAACAGGAATCCTTTACAATGGAATGAGTGAATGTGCAGGCAATAGTTCCAGTTATTTCCTTTAGGAAAATCCATTCCTGTGGATACTTGTTGGTCTCTATTTCCCATTCTATTGAGTCTAGTTTTCCCTTTGTTTCCTTTTCAATTAGGAACTATATAGTTGATGTTAATTAAATCCTATTTGCTTCAACTGGACTTTCTGTACAAGATGCATTATCTTCTGTATATCTAAAGCTGATCAAGGGATTCTTAACAGGAATCCTTTACAGTGGAATGAGTGAATGTGCAGGAAATAGTTCCAGTTATTTCCATAGGGAAGATCTATTCCTTCCGATACTTGTTCCTCTCTATTTTCCATTCTATTGAGGCTAGTGTGCCTGATGGTTCCTTTTCAAGTAGGAACTTTATAGTTGATGATAATTCTCTCCTATTTGCTTCAACTGGACTTTCTCTACAAGAGGCATTATCTTCTGTATATTTAAAGCTGATCAAGGGATTCTTAACAGGAATCCTTTACAATGGAATGAGTGAATGTGCAGGCAATAGTTCCAGTTATTTCCTTTAGGAAAATCCATTCCTTCGGATACTTGTACTTCTCTATTTCCCATTCTATTGAGGCTAGTGTTCCTGATGTTTCCTTGTCAATTAGGAACTTTATAGTTGATGTTAATTAAATCCTATTTGCTTCAACTGGACTTTCTGTACAAGATGCATTATCTTCTGTATATCTAAAGCTGATCAAGGGATTCTTAACAGGAATCCTTTACAGTGGAATGAGTGAATGTGCAGGCAATAGTTCCAGTTATTTACTTTAGGAAAATGAATTCCTGTGGATACTTGTTGCTCTTTATTTCCCATTCTATTGACTCTAGTTTTCCCTTTGTTTCCTTTCAATTAGGAACTTTATAGTTGATGTTAATTCAATCCTATTTGCTTCAACTGGACTTTCTGTACTAGATGCATTATCTTCTGTATATCTAAAGCTGATCAAGGGATTCTTAACAGGAATCCTTTACAGTGGAATGAGTGAATGTGCAGGCAATAGTTCCAGTTATTTCCTTACGGAAAATCCATTCCTTCGGATACTTGTTCCTCTCTCGTTTCCATTCTATTGAGGCTAGTGTGCCTGATGGTTCCTTTTCAATTAGGAACTTTATAGTTGGTGATAATTCTCTCCTATTTGCTTCCACTGGACTTTCTGTACAAGATGCAATATCTTCTGTATATTTAAAGCTGATCGAGGGATTCTTAACAGGAATCCTTTACAGTGGAATGAGTGAATGTGCAGGCAATAATTCCAGTTATTTCCTTACGGAAAATCCATTCCTTCGGATACTTGTTACTGTCTATTTCCCATTCTATTGAGGCTAATGTGTCTGATGTTTCCTTTTCAATTAGGAACTTTATAGTTGATGATAATTCTCTCCTATTTCCTTCAACTGGACTTTCTGTACTAGATGCATTATCTTCTGTGTATCTAAAGCTGATCAAGGGATTCTTAACAGGAATCCTTTACAGTGGAATGAGTGAATGTGCAGGCAATAGTTCCAGTTATTTCCTTTGGAAAAATCCCTTCTTTTGGACACTTGTTCCTCTTTATTTCCCATTAAATTGAGGCTAGAGTGCCTGATGTTTCCTTTTCAATTAGGAACTTGATATTTGATGATAATTCTCTCTTATTTGCTTCAACTGGACTTTCTGTACAAGATGCATTATCTTCTGTATATTTAAAGCTGATCAAGGGATTCTTACCAGGAATCCTTTACAGTGGAATGAGTGAATGTGCAGGCAATAGTTCCAGTTATTTCCTTACGGAAAATCCATTCCTTCGGATACTTGTTCCTCTCTCGTTTCCATTCTATTGAGGCTAGTGTGCCTGATGGTTCCTTTTCAATTAGGAACTTTATAGTTGGTGATAATTCTCTCCTATTTGCTTCCACTGGACTTTCTGTACAAGATGCAATATCTTCTGTATATTTAAAGCTGATCGAGGGATTCTTAACAGGAATCCTTTACAGTGGAATGAGTGAATGTGCAGGCAATAATTCCAGTTATTTCCTTACGGAAAATCCATTCCTTCGGATACTTGTTCCTCTCTCGTTTCCATTCTATTGAGGCTAGTGTGCCTGATGGTTCCTTTTCAATTAGGAACTTTATAGTTGATTATAATTCTCTCCTATTTCCTTCAACTGGACTTTCTGTACAATATGCATTATCTTCTGTATATTTAAAGCTGATCAAGGGATTCTTTTTTTTTTTTTCCTTTTTTTTTTATTATATATATATATATTTTATAATATTATCCCTTGTATTCATCCCTCCAAATTACCCCCCCTCCCTCTATTCCCTCCCCCGACGACAGGCAATACCATACATTTTACATGTGTTACAATATAGTCTAAGTACAATACATGTGTGTGAATATCATTTTCTTGTTGCACAATAAACATTAGAATCCGAAGGTACATGCAACCTGGGCAGACAGATATTAGTGCTAACAATTTACATTCCCCTCCCAGTGTTTCTTCTCTGGGTGTATCTACCTCTGTCCATCATTGATCAACTGGAAGTGAGTTGGATCTTCTTTATGTTGAAGATTTCCACTTCCATCAGAATACATCCTCATACAGTATTGTTGTTGAAGTATACAGTGATCTTCTGGTTCTGCTCATTTCACTCAGCATCAGTTGATTTAAGTCTCTCCAACCCTCTCTGTATTCCTCCTGCTGGTCATTGCTTACCGAGCAATAATATTCCATAACCTTCATATACCACAATTTACCCAACCATTCTCCAACTGATGGACATCCATTCATCTTCCAGTTTCTAGCTACAACAAAAAGAGCTGCCACAAACATTTTGGCACATATATGTCTCTTTCCGCTCTTTAGTATTTCTTTGGGATATAATCCCAGTAGTAGCACTGCTGGGTCAAAGGGTATGCACAGTTTGATAACTTTTTGGGCATAATTCCAGATTGCTCTCCAGAATGGCTGAATTCTTTCACAACTCCACCAGCAATGTATTAGTGTCCCAATTTCCCCACATCCCCTCCAACATTTGTCATTATTTGTTCCTGTCATCTTAGCCAATCTGACAGGTGTGTAGTGGTATCTCAGAGTGGTCTTAATTTGCATTTCTCTGATCAGTAGTGATTTGGAACACTCTTTCATGTGAGTGGATATAGTTTCAATTTGATCAAGGGATTCTTAACAGGAATCCTTTACAGTGGAATGAGTGAATGTGCAGGCAATTGTTCCAGTTATTTCCTTTAGGAAAATCCTTTCCTGTGGATACTTGTTGCTCTCTATTTCCCATTCTATTGAGTCTAGTTTTCCCTTTGTTTCCTTTTCAATTAGGAACTTTATAGTTGATGTTAATTCTCTCCTATTTGCTTCAACTGGACTTTCTGTACAAGATGCATTATCTTCTGTATATCTAAAGCTGATCAAGGGATTCTTAACAGGAATCCTTTACAGTGATATGAGTGAATGTGCAGGCAATAGTTCCAGTTATTTCCATAGGGAAGATCCATTCCTTCTGATACTTGTTCCTCTCTATTTTCCATTCTATTTAGGCTAATGTGTCTGATGTTTCCTTTTCAATTAATAACTTTATAGTGGATGATAATTCTCTCCTATTTGCTTCAACTGGACTTTCTGTACAAGATGCATTATCTTCTGTATATCTAAATAAACATGATCAACGGATTCTTACCAGGAATCCCTTACAGTGGAATGAGTGAATGTGCAGGCAATAGTTCCAGTTATTTCCTTTAGGAAAATCCTTTCCTGTGGATACTTGTTGCTCTCTATTTCCCATTCTATTGAGGCTAGTGTGCCTGATGGTTCCTTTTCAATTAGGAATTTTATAGTTGATGATAATTTTCTACTATTTGCTTCAACTGGACTTTCTCTACAAGATGCATTATCTTCTGTATATCTAAAGTTGATCAAGGGATTCTTAACAGGAATCCTTTATAGTGGAATGAGTGAATGTGCAAGCAATATTTCCAGTTATTTCCTTTAGGAAAATCCATTCCTGTGGATACTTGTTGCTCTCTATTTCCCATTCTATTGAGGCTAGAGTGCCTGATGTTTCGTTTTCAATTAGGAACTTTGTAGTTGATGTTAATTCTCTCCTATTTGCTTCAACTGGACTTTCTGTACAAGATGCATTATCTTCTGTATATCTAAATAAAGATGATCAAGGGATTCTTACCAGGAATCCTTTACAGTGGAATGAGTGAATGTGCAGGCAATAATTCCAGTTATTTCCTTTAGAAAAATCCATTCCTTCGGATACTTGTTCCTGTTTATTTCCCATTCTATTGAGGCTAATGTGTCTGATGTTTCCTTTTCAATTAAGAACTTTATAGTTGATGATAATTCTCTCCTATTTGCTTCAACTGGACTTTCTGTACAAGATGCATTATCTTCTGTATATCTAAATAAAGATGATCAAGGGATTCTTACCAGGAATCCTTTACAGTGGAATGAGTGAATGTGCAGGCAATAGTTCCAGTTATTTCCTTTAGGAAAATCCATTCCTGTGGATACTTGTTCCTCTCTATTTCCCATTCTGTTGAATCTAGTTTTCCCTTTGTTTCCTTTTCAATTAGCAACATTATAATTGATGTTAATTAAATCCTATTTGCTTCAACTGGACTTTCTGTACCAGATGCATTATCTTCTGTATATCTTAAGGTGATCAAGGGATTCTTAACAGGAATCCGTTACAGTGGAATGAGTGAATGTGCAGGCAATAGTTCCAGTTATTTTCTTAGGGAAAATCCATTCCTTCGCATACTTGTTCCTCTCTATTTCCCATTATCTTGAGGATAGTGTGCCTGATGTTACCTTTTCAATTAGGAACTTTATAGTTGATGATAATAATCTCCTATTTGCTTCAACTGGACTTTCTGTACAAGATGCATTATCTTCTGTATATCTAAAGCTGATCAAGGGATTCTTAACAGGAATCCTTTACAGTGGAGTGAGTGAATGTGCAGGCAATATTTCCAGTTATTTCCATAGGGAAGATCCATTCCTTCCGATACTTGTTCCTCTCTATTTTCCATTCTATTTAGGCTAATGTGTCTGATGTTTGCTTTTCAATTAAGAACTTTATAGTTGATGATAATTCTCTCCTATTTGCTTCAACTGGACTTTCTGTACAAGATGCATTATCTTCTGTATATCTAAAGTTGATCTAGGGATTCTTAACAGGAATCCCTTACAGTGGAATGAGTGAATGTGCAGGCAATAGTTCCAGTTATTTCCTATAGGAAAATCCTTTCCTGTGGATACTTGTTGATCTCTATTTCCCATTCAATAGAGGCTAGTGTCCTTGATGTTTCCTTTTCAATTAGGAACTTTATAGTTGATGATAATTCTCTTCTATTTGCTTCAACTGGACTTTCTGTAAAAGATGCATTAACTTCTGTATATCTAAAGCTGATTAAGGGATTCTTAACAGGAATCCTTTACAGTGGAATGAGTGAATGTGCAGGCAATAGTTCCAGTTATTTTCTTAGGGAAAATCCATTCCTTCGCATACTTGTTCCTCTCTATTTCCCATTATCTTGAGGCTAGTGTGCCTGATGTTACCTTTTCAATTAGGAACTTTATAGTTGATGATAATAATCTCCTATTTGCTTCAACTGGACTTTCTGTACAAGATGCATTATCTTCTGTATATCTAAATAAAGATGATCAAGGTATTCTTACCAGGAATCCTTTACAGTGGAATGAGTGAATCTGCAGGCCATAGTTCCAGTTATTTCCTTTAGGAAAATCCATTCCTGTGGATACTTGTTCCTCTCTATTTCCCATTCTATTGAATCTAGTTTTCCCTTTGTTTCCTTTTCAATTAGCAACATTATAATTGATGTTAATTAAATCCTATTTGCTTCAACTGGACTTTCTGTACCAGATGCATTATCTTCTGTATATCTTTAGGTGATCAAGGGATTCTTAACAGGAATCCTTTACAGTGGAATTAGTGAATGTGCAGGCAATAGTTCCAGTTATTTTCTTAGGGAAAATCAATTCCTTCGGATACTTGTTACTCTCTATTTCCCATTCTATTGAGGCTAATGTGTCTGATGCTTCTTTTTCAATTCGGAACTTTATAGTTGATGATAATTCTCTCCGATTTGCTTCAACTGGACTTTCTGTACAAGATGCATTATCTTCTGTATATCTAAATAAAGATGATCAACGGATTCTTACCAGGAATCCTTTACAGTGGAATGAGTGAATGTGCAGGTAATAGTTCCAGTTATTTCCTTTGGAAAAATCCCTTCTTTTGGACACTTGTTCCTCTTTATTTCCCATTGTATTGAGGCTAGAGTGTCTGATGTTTCCTTTTCAATTAGGAACTTTATAGTTGATGATAATTCTCTCCTATTTGCTTCAACTGGACTTTGTGTACAAGATGCATTATCTTCTGTATATATAAAGCTGATTATGGGATTCTTAACAGGAATCCCTTACAGTGGAATGAGTGAATGTGCAGGCAATTGTTCCAGTTATTTCCTTTAGGAAAATCCTTTCCTGTGGATACTTGTTGCTCTCTAATTCCCATTCTATTGAGTCTAGTTTTCCCTTTGTTTCCTTTTCAATTAGGAACTTTATAGTTGATGTTAATTCTCTCCTATTTGCTTCAACTGGACTTTCTGTACAAGATGCATTATCTTCTGTATATCTAAAGCTGATCAAGGGATTCTTAACAGGAATCCTTTACAGTGGAATGATAGAATGTGCAGGCAATAGTTCCAGTTATTTCCTTAGGGAAAATCAATACCTTCGGATACTTGTTCCTCTCTATTTCCCATTCTATTGAGGCTAGTGTGCCTGATGTTTCCTTTTCAATTAGGAACTTTATAGTTGATGTTAATTCTCTCCTATTTACATCAATTGGACTTTCTGTACAAGATGCATTATCTTCTGTATATCTAAAGTTGATCAAGGAATTCTTAACAGGAATCCTTTACAGTGGAATGAGTTAATGTGCAAGCAATAGTTCCAGTTATTTGCTTTAGGAAAATCCATTCCTTCGGATACTTGTTCCTGTCTATTTCCCATTCTATTGAGGCTAATGTGTCTGATGTTTCTTTTTCAATTCGGAACTTTATAGTTGATGATAATTCTCTCCTTTTTGCTTCAACTGGACTTTCTGTACAAGATGCATTATCTTCTGTATATCTAAATAAAGATGATCAACGGATTCTTACCAGGAATCCTTTACAGTGGAATGAGTGAATGTGCAGGTAATAGTTCCAGTTATTTCCTTTGGAAAAATCCCTTCTTTTGGACACTTGTTCCTCTTTATTTCCAATTCTTTTGAGGCTAGTGTGCCTGATGTTTCCTTTTCAATTAGGGACTTTATAGTTGATGTTAATTCTCTCCTATTTTCTTCAACTGGACTTTCTGTAAAAGATGCATTAACTTCTGTATATCTAAAGCTGATCAAGGGATTCTTAAAAGATATCCTTTACAGTGGAATGAGTGAATGTGCAGGCAATAGTTCCTGTTATTTCCTTTAGGAAAATCCATTCCTTCGGATACTTGTTCCTGTCTATTTCCCATTCTATTGAGGCTAATGTGTCTGATGCTTCTTTTTCAATTCGGAACTTTATAGTTGATGATAATTCTCTCCGATTTGCTTCAACTGGACTTTCTCTACAAGATGCATTATCTTCTGTATATCTAAATAAAGATGATCAACGGATTCTTACCAGGAATCCTTTACAGTGGAATGAGTGAATGTGCAGGTAATAGTTCCAGTTATTTCCTTTGGAAAAATCCCTTCTTTTGGACACTTGTTCCTCTTTATTTCCAATTCTTTTGAGGCTAGTGTGCCTGATGTTTCCTTTTCAATTAGGGACTTTATAGTTGATGTTAATTCTCTCCTATTTTCTTCAACTGGACTTTCTGTAAAAGATGCATTAACTTCTGTATATCTAAAGCTGATCAAGGGATTCTTAAAAGATATCCTTTACAGTGGAATGAGTGAATGTGCAGGCAATAGTTCCTGTTATTTCCTTTAGGAAAATCCATTCCTTCGGATACTTGTTCCTGTCTATTTCCCATTCTATTGAGGCTAATGTGTCTGATGTTTCTTTTTCAATTCGGAACTTTATAGTTGATGATAATTCTCTCCTATTTGCTTCAACTGGACTTTCTGTACAAGATGCATTATCTTCTGTATATCTAAATAAAGATGATCAACGGATTCTTCCCAGGAATCCTTTACAGTGGAATGAGTGAATGTGCAGGTAATAGTTCCAGTTATTTCCTTTGGAAAAATCCCTTCTTTTGGACACTTGTTCCTCTTTATTTCCCATTATCTTGAGGCTAGAGTGTCTGATGTTTCCTTTTCAATTAGGAACTTTATAGTTGATGATAATTCTCTCCTATTTGCTTCAACTGGACTTTGTGTACAAGATGCATTATCTTCTGTATATCTAAAGCTGATTATGGGATTCTTAACAGGAATCCCTTACAGTGGAATGAATGAATGTGCAGGCAATTGTTCCAGTTATTTCCTTTAGGAAAATCCTTTCCTGTGGATACTTGTTGCTCTCTATTTCCCATTCTATTATGTCTAGTTTTCCCTTTGTTTCCTTTTCAATTAGGAACTTTATAGTTGATGTTAATTCTCTCCTATTTGCTTCAACTGGACTTTCTGTACAAGATGCATTATCTTCTGTATATCTAAAGCTGATCAAGGGATTCTTAACAGGAATACTTTAAAGTGATATGAGTGAATGTGCAGGCAATAGTTCCAGTTATTTCCATAGGGAAGATCCATTCCTTCCGATACTTGTTCCTCTCTATTTTCCATTCTATTGAGGCTAATGTGTCTGGTGTTTCCTTTTCAATTAAGAACTTTATAGTGGATGATAATTCTCTCCTATTTGCTTCAACTGGACTTTCTGTACAAGATGCATTATCTTCTGTATATCTAAATAAAGATGATCAAGGGATTCTTACCAGGAATCCTTTACAGTGGAATGAGTGAATGTGCAGGCAATAGTTCCAGTTATTTCCTTTAGGAAAATCCATTCCTTCGGATACTTGTTCCTGTCTATTTCCCATTCTATTGAATCTAGTTTTCCCTTTGTTTCCTTTTCAATTAGCAACATTTTAATTGATGTTAATTAAATCCTATTTGCTTCAACTGGACTTTCTGTACCAGATGCATTATCTTTTGTATATCTTAAGGTGATCAAGGGATTCTTAACAGGAATCCTTTACAGTGGAATGAGTGAATGTGCAGGCAATAGTTCCAGTTATTTTCTTAGGGAAAATCCATTCCTTCGGATACTTGTTCCTCTCTATTTCCCAGTATCTTGAGGCTAGTGTGCCTGATGTTACCTTTTCAATTAGGAACTTTATAGTTGATGATAATTCTCTCCTATTTGCTTCAACTGGACTTTCTGTACAAGATGCATTATCTTCTGTATATCTAAAGCTGATCTAGGGATTCTTAACAGGAATCCCTTACAGTGGAATGAGTGAATGTGCAGGCAATAGTTCCAGTTATTTCCTTTAGGAAAATCCTTTCCTGTGGATACTTGTTGCTCTCTATTTCCCATTCTATTGAGTCTAGTTTTCCCTTTGTTTCCTTTTCAATTAGGAACTTTATAGTTGATGTTAATTCTCTCCTATTTTCTTCAACTGGACTTTCTGTATAAGATGCATTAACTTCTGTATATCTAAAGCTGATCAAGGGATTCTTAAAAGATATCCTTTACAGTGGAATGAGTGAATGTGCAGGCAATAGTTCCTGTTATTTCCTTTAGGAAAATCCATTCCTTCGGAGACTTTTTCCTGTCTATTTCCCATTCTATTGAGGCTAATGTGTCTGATGCTTCTTTTTCAATTCGGAACTTTATAGTTGATGATAATTCTCTCCGATTTGCTTCAACTGGACTTTCTCTACAAGATGCATTATCTTCTGTATATCTAAATAAAGATGATCAACGGATTCTTACCAGGAATCCTTTACAGTGGAATGAGTGAATGTGCAGGTAATAGTTCCAGTTATTTCCTTTGGAAAAATCCCTTCTTTTGGACACTTGTTCCTCTTTATTTCCAATTCTTTTGAGGCTAGTGTGCCTGATGTTTCCTTTTCAATTAGGGACTTTATAGTTGATGTTAATTCTCTCCTATTTTCTTCAACTGGACTTTCTGTAAAAGATGCATTAACTTCTGTATATCTAAAGCTGATCAAGGGATTCTTAAAAGATATCCTTTACAGTGGAATGAGTGAATGTGCAGGCAATAGTTCCTGTTATTTCCTTTAGGAAAATCCATTCCTTCGGATACTTGTTCCTGTCTATTTCCCATTCTATTGAGGCTAATGTGTCTGATGTTTCTTTTTCAATTCGGAACTTTATAGTTGATGATAATTCTCTCCTATTTGCTTCAACTGGACTTTCTGTACAAGATGCATTATCTTCTGTATATCTAAATAAAGATGATCAACGGATTCTTCCCAGGAATCCTTTACAGTGGAATGAGTGAATGTGCAGGTAATAGTTCCAGTTATTTCCTTTGGAAAAATCCCTTCTTTTGGACACTTGTTCCTCTTTATTTCCCATTATCTTGAGGCTAGAGTGTCTGATGTTTCCTTTTCAATTAGGAACTTTATAGTTGATGATAATTCTCTCCTATTTGCTTCAACTGGACTTTGTGTACAAGATGCATTATCTTCTGTATATCTAAAGCTGATTATGGGATTCTTAACAGGAATCCCTTACAGTGGAATGAATGAATGTGCAGGCAATTGTTCCAGTTATTTCCTTTAGGAAAATCCTTTCCTGTGGATACTTGTTGCTCTCTATTTCCCATTCTATTATGTCTAGTTTTCCCTTTGTTTCCTTTTCAATTAGGAACTTTATAGTTGATGTTAATTCTCTCCTATTTGCTTCAACTGGACTTTCTGTACAAGATGCATTATCTTCTGTATATCTAAAGCTGATCAAGGGATTCTTAACAGGAATACTTTACAGTGATATGAGTGAATGTGCAGGCAATAGTTCCAGTTATTTCCATAGGGAAGATCCATTCCTTCCGATACTTGTTCCTCTCTATTTTCCATTCTATTGAGGCTAATGTGTCTGGTGTTTCCTTTTCAATTAAGAACTTTATAGTGGATGATAATTCTCTCCTATTTGCTTCAACTGGACTTTCTGTACAAGATGCATTATCTTCTGTATATCTAAATAAAGATGATCAAGGGATTCTTACCAGGAATCCTTTACAGTGGAATGAGTGAATGTGCAGGCAATAGTTCCAGTTATTTCCTTTAGGAAAATCCATTCCTTCGGATACTTGTTCCTGTCTATTTCCCATTCTATTGAATCTAGTTTTCCCTTTGTTTCCTTTTCAATTAGCAACATTTTAATTGATGTTAATTAAATCCTATTTGCTTCAACTGGACTTTCTGTACCAGATGCATTATCTTTTGTATATCTTAAGGTGATCAAGGGATTCTTAACAGGAATCCTTTACAGTGGAATGAGTGAATGTGCAGGCAATAGTTCCAGTTATTTTCTTAGGGAAAATCCATTCCTTCGGATACTTGTTCCTCTCTATTTCCCAGTATCTTGAGGCTAGTGTGCCTGATGTTACCTTTTCAATTAGGAACTTTATAGTTGATGATAATTCTCTCCTATTTGCTTCAACTGGACTTTCTGTACAAGATGCATTATCTTCTGTATATCTAAAGCTGATCTAGGGATTCTTAACAGGAATCCCTTACAGTGGAATGAGTGAATGTGCAGGCAATAGTTCCAGTTATTTCCTTTAGGAAAATCCTTTCCTGTGGATACTTGTTGCTCTCTATTTCCCATTCTATTGAGTCTAGTTTTCCCTTTGTTTCCTTTTCAATTAGGAACTTTATAGTTGATGTTAATTCTCTCCTATTTTCTTCAACTGGACTTTCTGTATAAGATGCATTAACTTCTGTATATCTAAAGCTGATCAAGGGATTCTTAAAAGATATCCTTTACAGTGGAATGAGTGAATGTGCAGGCAATAGTTCCTGTTATTTCCTTTAGGAAAATCCATTCCTTCGGAGACTTTTTCCTGTCTATTTCCCATTCTATTGAGGCTAATGTGTCTGATGCTTCTTTTTCAATTCGGAACTTTATAGTTGATGATAATTCTCTCCGATTTGCTTCAACTGGACTTTCTCTACAAGATGCATTATCTTCTGTATATCTAAATAAAGATGATCAACGGATTCTTACCAGGAATCCTTTACAGTGGAATGAGTGAATGTGCAGGTAATAGTTCCAGTTATTTCCTTTGGAAAAATCCCTTCTTTTGGACACTTGTTCCTCTTTATTTCCCATTGTATTGAGGCTAGAGTGTCTGATGTTTCCTTTTCAATTAGGAACTTTATAGTTGATGATAATTCTCTCCTATTTGCTTCAACTGGACTTTGTGTACAAGATGCATTATCTTCTTTATATATAAAGCTGATTATGGGATTCTTAACAGGAATCCCTTACAGTGGAATGAGTGAATGTGCAGGCAATTGTTCCAGTTATTTCCTTTAGGAAAATCCTTTCCTGTGGATACTTGTTGCTCTCTAATTCCCATTCTATTGAGTCTAGTTTTCCCTTTGTTTCCTTTTCAATTAGGAACTTTATAGTTGATGTTAATTCTCTCCTATTTGCTTCAACTGGACTTTCTGTACAAGATGCATTATCTTCTGTATATCTAAAGCTGATCAAGGGATTCTTAACAGGAATCCTTTACAGTGGAATGATAGAATGTGCAGGCAATAGTTCCAGTTATTTCCTTAGGGAAAATCAATACCTTCGGATACTTGTTCCTCTCTATTTCCCATTCTATTGAGGCTAGTGTGCCTGATGTTTCCTTTTCAATTAGGAACTTTATAGTTGATGTTAATTCTCTCCTATTTACATCAATTGGACTTTCTGTACAAGATGCATTATCTTCTGTATATCTAAAGTTGATCAAGGGATTCTTAACAGGAATCCTTTACAGTGGAATGAGTTAATGTGCAAGCAATAGTTCCAGTTATTTCCTTTAGGAAAATCCATTCCTTCGGATACTTGTTCCTGTCTATTTCCCATTCTATTGAGGCTAATGTGTCTGATGTTTCTTTTTCAATTCGGAACTTTATAGTTGATGATAATTCTCTCCTTTTTGCTTCAACTGGACTTTCTGTACAAGATGCATTATCTTCTGTATATCTAAATAAAGATGATCAACGGATTCTTACCAGGAATCCTTTACAGTGGAATGAGTGAATGTGCAGGTAATAGTTCCAGTTATTTCCTTTGGAAAAATCCCTTCTTTTGGACACTTGTTCCTCTTTATTTCCAATTCTTTTGAGGCTAGAGTGTCTGATATTTCCTTTTCAATTAGGAACTTTATAGTTGATGATAATTCTCTCCTATTTGCTTCAACTGGACTTTGTGTACAAGATGCATTATCTTCTGTATATCTAAAGCTGATTATGGGATTCTTAACAGGAATCCTTTACAGTGGAATGAGTGAATGTGCAGGCAATTGTTCCAGTTATTTCCTTTAGGAAAATCCTTTCCTGTGGATACTTGTTGCTCTCTATTTCCCATTCTATTGAGTCTAGTTTTCCCTTTGTTTCCTTTTCAATTAGGAACTTTATAGTTGATGTTAATTCTCTCCTATTTGCTTCAACTGGACTTTCTGTACAAGATGCATTATCTTCTGTATATCTAAAGCTGATCAAGGGATTCTTAACAGGAATCCTTTACAGTGATATGAGTGAATGTGCAGGCAATAGTTCCAGTTATTTCCTTTGGCAAAATCCATTCCTTTGGATACTTTGGATACTCTCTATTTCCCGTTCTATTGAGTCTAGTGATCCTCTTGTTTCCAATTCAATTAAGAAATTTATATTTGATGTTAATTGTCTCTTATTTGCTTCAATGGAAATTTTGGGCAAAATCCTTCATCTTCTTAAAATCTAAAGCTGATCAAAGGATTCTTAACAGGAATCGATACAGTGGAATGAGTGAATGTGCAGGCAATAGTTCCAGTTATTTCCTTTGGGAACATCCATTCCTTTGGATACTTGTTCCTCTCGATTTCCCAATCTATTGAATCTAGTTTTCCCTTTGTTTCCTTGGAATTTAGGAACATTATAGTTGATGTTAATTCTCTCTTATTTGCTTCAATGGAATATTTTGGGGAAACTCTATCATCTTCTTTATATCTAAAGCTGATCCAAGGATTCTTAACAGGAATCCTATAGAGTAGAATGAGTGAATGTGCAGGCAATGGTTCCAGTTATTCCCTTTGGTAAAATCCATTCCTTTGGATACTTTCGATACTCTCTATTTCCCATTCTATTGAGTCTAGTGTTACTCTTGTTTCCAATTCAATTAAGAAATTTATAGTTGATGTTAATTCTCTCCCATTTGTTTCAAAGGAACTTTTTGGTCAAAATCCTTCATCTTCTTAAAATCTAAAGCTGATCAAAGGATTCTTTACAGGAATCGATACAGTGGCATGTGTGAATGTGCAGGCAATAGTTCCAGTTATTTCCTTTGGGAACATCCATTCCTTTGGATACTTGTTCCTCTCTATTTCCCAATCTATTGAATCTAGTTTTCCCTTTGTTTCCTTGGCATTTAGGAACATTATAGTTGATGTTAATTCTCTCTTATTTGCTTCAATGGAATATTTTGGGGAAACTCTATCATCTTCTTTATATCTAAAGCTGATCAAAGGATTCTTAACAGGAATCCGATACAGTGGAATGAGTGAATGTGCAGGCAATGGTTCCAGTTATTTCCTTTGGGAACATCCATTCCTTTGGATACTTGTTCCTCTCTATTTCCCAATCTATTGAATCTAGTTTTCCCTTTGTTTCCTTGGCATTTAGGAACATTATAGTTGATGATAATTCTCTCTTATTTGCTTCAATGGAATATTTTGGGGAAACTCTATCATCTTCTTTATATCTAAAGCTGATCAAAGGATTCTTAACAGGAATCCTATAGAGTAGAATGAGTGAATGTGCAGGCAATGGTTCCAGTTATTCCCTTTGGTAAAATCCATTCCTTTGGATACTTTCGATACTCTCTATTTCCCATTCTATTGAGTCTAGTGTTACTCTTGTTTCCAATTCAATTAAGAAATTTATAGTTGATGTTAATTCTCTCCCATTTGTTTCAAAGGAACTTTTTGGTCAAAATCCTTCATCTTCTTAAAATCTAAAGCTGATCAAAGGATTCTTTACAGGAATCGATACAGTGGCATGTGTGAATGTGCAGGCAATAGTTCCAGTTATTTCCTTTGGGAACATCCATTCCTTTGGATACTTGTTCCTCTCTATTTCCCAATCTACTGAATCTAGTTTTCCCTTTGTTTCCTTGGCAATTAGGTACATTATAGTTGTTGATAATTCTCTCCTATTTGCTTCAATGGAACATTTTGGGCAAAATCCATCATCTTCTTTATATGTAAAGCTGATCAATGGATTCTTAACAGGAATCGATACAGTGGAATGAGTGAATGTGCAGGCAATAATTCCAGTTATTTCCTTTGGGAACATCCATTCCTTTGGATACTTGTTCCTCTCGATTTCCCAATCTATTGAATCTAGTTTTCCCTTTGTTTCCTTGGAATTTAGGAACATTATAGTTGATGTTAATTCTCTCTTATTTGCTTCAATGGAATATTTTGGGGAAACTCTATCATCTTCTTTATATCTAAAGCTGAACAAAGGATTCTTAATAGGAATCCTATACAGTGGAATGAATGAATGTGCAGGCAATGGTTCCAGTTATTTCCTTTGGGAACATCCATTCCTTTGGATACTTGTTACTCTCTATTTCCCAATCTATTGAATCTAGTTTTCTCTTTGTTTCCTTGGCATTTAGGAACATTATAGTTGATGATAATTCTCTCTTATTTGCTTCAATGGAATATTTTGGGGAAACTCTATCATCTTCTTTATATCTAAAGCTGATCAAAGGATTCTTAACAGGAATCCTATAGAGTAGAATGAGTGAATGTGCAGGCAATGGTTCCAGTTATTCCCTTTGGTAAAATCCATTCCTTTGGATACTTTCGATACTCTCTATTTCCCATTCTATTGAGTCTAGTGTTACTCTTGTTTCCAATTCAATTAAGAAATTTATAGTTGATGTTAATTCTCTCCCATTTGTTTCAAAGGAACTTTTTGGTCAAAATCCTTCATCTTCTTAAAATCTAAAGCTGATCAAAGGATTCTTTACAGGAATCGATACAGTGGCATGTGTGAATGTGCAGGCAATAGTTCCAGTTATTTCCTTTGGGAACATCCATTCCTTTGGATACTTGTTCCTCTCTATTTCCCAATCTATTGAATCTAGTTTTCCCTTTGTTTCCTTGGCATTTAGGAACATTATAGTTGATGTTAATTCTCTCTTTTTTGCTTCAATGGAATATTTTTGGGAAACTCTATCATCTTCTTTATATGTAAAGCTGATCAAAGGATTCTTAACAGGAATCCTATACAATGGAATGAGTGAATGTGCAGACAATGGTTACAGTTATTCCCTTTGGTAAAATCCATTCCTTTGAATACTTTCGATACTCTCTATTTACCATTCTATTGAGTCTAGTGTTCCTCTTGTTTCCAATTCAATTAAGAAATTTATAGTTGATGTTAATTCTCTCCCATTTGTTTCAAAGGAACTTTTTGGTCAAAATCCTTCATCTTCTTAAAATCTAAAGCTGATCAAAGGATTATTTACAGGAATCGATACAGTGGCATGTGTGAATGTGCAGGCAATAGTTCCAGTTATTTCCTTTGGGAACATCCATTCCTTTGGATACTTGTTCCTCTCTATTTCCCAATCTATTGAATCTAGTTTTCCCTTTGTTTCCTTGGCATTTAGGAACATTATAGTTGATGTTAATTCTCTCTTATTTGCTTCAATGGAATATTTTGGGGAAACTCTATCATCTTCTTTATATCTAAAGCTGATCAAAGGATTCTTAACAGGAATCCTATAGAGTAGAATGAGTGAATGTGCAGGCAATGGTTCCAGTTATTCCTTTGGCAAAATCCATTCCTTTGGATACTTTGGATACTCTCTATTTCCCGTTCTAATGAGTCTAGTGTTCCTCTTGTTTCCAATTCAATTAAGAAATTTATATTTGATGTTAATTGTCTCTTATTTGCTTCAATGGAAATTTTGGGCAAAATCCTTCATCTTCTTAAAATCTAAAGCTGATCAAAGGATTCTTAACAGGAATCGATACAGTGGCATGTGTGAATGTGCAGGCAATAGTTCCAGTTATTTCCTTTGGGAACATCCATTCCTTTGGATACTTGTTCCTCTCTATTTCCCAATCTACTGAATCTAGTTTTCCCTTTGTTTCCTTGGCAATTAGGTACATTATAGTTGTTGATAATTCTCTCCTATTTGCTTCAATGGAACATTTTGGGCAAAATCCATCATCTTCTTTATATGTAAAGCTGATCAATGGATTCTTAACAGGAATCGATACAGTGGAATGAGTGAATGTGCAGGCAATAGTTCCAGTTATTTCCTTTGGGAACATCCATTCCTTTGGATACTTGTTCCTCTCGATTTCCCAATCTATTGAATGTAGTTTTCCCTTTGTTTCCTTGGCATTTAGGAACATTATAGTTGATGTTAATTCTCTCTTATTTGCTTCAATGGAATATTTTGGGGAAACTCTATCATCTTCTTTATATCTAAAGCTGATCAAAGGATTCTTAACAGGAATCCTATAGAGTAGAATGAGTGAATGTGCAGGCAATGGTTCCAGTTATTCCTTTGGCAAAATCCATTCCTTTGGATACTTTGGATACTCTCTATTTCCCGTTCTAATGAGTCTAGTGTTCCTCTTGTTTCCAATTCAATTAAGAAATTTATATTTGATGTTAATTGTCTCTTATTTGCTTCAATGGAAATTTTGGGCAAAATCCTTCATCTTCTTAAAATCTAAAGCTGATCAAAGGATTCTTAACAGGAATCGATACAGTGGAATGAGTGAATGTGCAGGCAATAGTTCCAGTTATTTCCTTTGGGAACATGCATTCCTTTGGATACTTGTTCCTCTCGATTTCCCAATCTATTGAATCTAGTTTTCCCTTTGTTTCCTTGGCATTTAGGAACATTATAGTTGATGTTAATTCTCTCTTATTTGCTTCAATGGAATATTTTGGGGAAACTCTATCATCTTCTTAAAATCTAAAGCTGATCAAAGGATTCTTTACAGGAATCGATACAGTGGCATGTGTGAATGTGCAGGCAATAGTTCCAGTTATTTCCTTTGGGAACATCCATTCCTTTGGATACTTGTTCCTCTCTATTTCCCAATCTACTGAATCTAGTTTTCCCTTTGTTTCCTTGGCAATTAGGTACATTATAGTTGTTGATAATTCTCTCCTATTTGCTTCAATGGAACATTTTGGGCAAAATCCATCATCTTCTTTATATGTAAAGCTGATCAATGGATTCTTAACAGGAATCGATACAGTGGAATGAGTGAATGTGCAGGCAATAGTTCCAGTTATTTCCTTTGGGAACATCCATTCCTTTGGATACTTGTTCCTCTCGATTTCCCAATCTATTGAATGTAGTTTTCCCTTTGTTTCCTTGGCATTTAGGAACATTATAGTTGATGTTAATTCTCTCTTATTTGCTTCAATGGAATATTTTGGGGAAACTCTATCATCTTCTTTATATCTAAAGCTGATCAAAGGATTCTTAACAGGAATCCTATAGAGTAGAATGAGTGAATGTGCAGGCAATGGTTCCAGTTATTCCTTTGGCAAAATCCATTCCTTTGGATACTTTGGATACTCTCTATTTCCCGTTCTAATGAGTCTAGTGTTCCTCTTGTTTCCAATTCAATTAAGAAATTTATATTTGATGTTAATTGTCTCTTATTTGCTTCAATGGAAATTTTGGGCAAAATCCTTCATCTTCTTAAAATCTAAAGCTGATCAAAGGATTCTTAACAGGAATCGATACAGTGGAATGAGTGAATGTGCAGGCAATAGTTCCAGTTATTTCCTTTGGGAACATGCATTCCTTTGGATACTTGTTCCTCTCGATTTCCCAATCTATTGAATCTAGTTTTCCCTTTGTTTCCTTGGCATTTAGGAACATTATAGTTGATGTTAATTCTCTCTTATTTGCTTCAATGGAATATTTTGGGGAAACTCTATCATCTTCTTAAAATCTAAAGCTGATCAAAGGATTCTTTACAGGAATCGATACAGTGGCATGTGTGAATGTGCAGGCAATAGTTCCAGTTATTTCCTTTGGGAACATCCATTCCTTTGGATACTTGTTCCTCTCTATTTCCCAATCTACTGAATCTAGTTTTCCCTTTGTTTCCTTGGCAATTAGGTACATTATAGTTGTTGATAATTCTCTCCTATTTGCTTCAATGGAACATTTTGGGCAAAATCCATCATCTTCTTTATATGTAAAGCTGATCAATGGATTCTTAACAGGAATCGATACAGTGGAATGAGTGAATGTGCAGGCAATAGTTCCAGTTATTTCCTTTGGGAACATCCATTCCTTTGGATACTTGTTCCTCTCGATTTCCCAATCTATTGAATCTAGTTTTCCCTTTGTTTCCTTGGAATTTAGGAACATTATAGTTGATGTTAATTCTCTCTTATTTGCTTCAATGGAATATTTTGGGGAAACTCTATCATCTTCTTTATATCTAAAGCTGATCAAAGGATTCTTAACAGGAATCCTATACAGTGGAATGAGTGAATGTGCAGGCAATGGTTCCAGTTATTTCCTTTGGGAACATCCATTCCTTTGGATACTTGTTCCTCTCTATTTCCCAATCTATTGAATCTAGTTTTCCCTTTGTTTCCTTGGCATTTAGGAACATTATAGTTGATGTTAATTCTCTCCCATTTGTTTCAAAGGAACTTTTTGGTCAAAATCCTTCATCTTCTTAAAATCTAAAGCTGATCAAAGGATTCTTTACAGGAATCGATACAGTGGCATGTGTGAATGTGCAGGCAATAGTTCCAGTTATTTCCTTTGGGAACATCCATTCCTTTGGATACTTGTTCCTCTCGATTTCCCAATCTATTGAATCTAGTTTTCCCTTTGTTTCCTTGGCATTTAGGAACATTATAGTTGTTGATAATTCTCTCCTATTTGCTTCAATGGAACATTTTGGGCAAAATCCATCATCTTCTTTATATGTAAAGCTGATCAATGGATTCTTAACAGGAATCGATACAGTGGAATGAGTGAATGTGCAGGCAATAGTTCCAGTTATTTCCTTTGGGAACATCCATTCCTTTGGATACTTGTTCCTCTCTGTTTCCCAATCTATTGAATGTAGTTTTCCCTTTGTTTCCTTGGCATTTAGGAACATTATAGTTGATGTTAATTCTCTCTTATTTGCTTCAATGGAATATTTTGGGGAAACTCTATCATCTTCTTTATATCTAAAGCTGATCAAAGGATTCTTAACAGGAATCCTATAGAGTAGAATGAGTGAATGTGCAGGCAATGGTTCCAGTTATTCCTTTGGCAAAATCCATTCCTTTGGATACTTTGGATACTCTCTATTTCCCGTTCTAATGAGTCTAGTGTTCCTCTTGTTTCCAATTCAATTAAGAAATTTATATTTGATGTTAATTGTCTCTTATTTGCTTCAATGGAAATTTTGGGCAAAATCCTTCATCTTCTTAAAATCTAAAGCTGATCAAAGGATTCTTAACAGGAATCGATACAGTGGCATGTGTGAATGTGCAGGCAATAGTTCCAGTTATTTCCTTTGGGAACATCCATTCCTTTGGATACTTGTTCCTCTCTATTTCCCAATCTACTGAATCTAGTTTTCCCTTTGTTTCCTTGGCAATTAGGTACATTATAGTTGTTGATAATTCTCTCCTATTTGCTTCAATGGAACATTTTGGGCAAAATCCATCATCTTCTTTATATGTAAAGCTGATCAATGGATTCTTAACAGGAATCGATACAGTGGAATGAGTTAATGTGCAGGCAATAGTTCCAGTTATTTCCTTTGGGAACATCCATTCCTTTGGATACTTGTTCCTCTCTATTTCCCAATCTATTGAATCTAGTTTTCCCTTTGTTTCCTTGGCATTTAGGAACATTATAGTTGATGTTAATTCTCTCTTATTTGCTTCAATGGAATATTTTGGGGAAACTCTATCATCTTCTTTATATCTAAAGCTGATCAAAGGATTCTTAACAGGAATCCTATACAGTGGAATGAGTGAATGTGCAGGCAATGGTTCCAGTTATTTCCTTTGGGAACATCCATTCCTTTGGATACTTGTTCCTCTCTATTTCCCAATCTATTGAATCTAGTTTTCCCTTTGTTTCCTTGGCATTTAGGAACATTATAGTTGATGATAATTCTCTCTTATTTGCTTCAATGGAATATTTTGGGGAAACTCTATCATCTTCTTTATATCTAAAGCTGATCAAAGGATTCTTAACAGGAATCCTATAGAGTAGAATGAGTGAATGTGCAGGCAATGGTTCCAGTTATTCCCTTTGGTAAAATCCATTCCTTTGGATACTTTCGATACTCTCTATTTCCCATTCTATTGAGGCTAGTGTTCCTCTTGTTTCCAATTCAATTAAGAAATTTATAGTTGATGTTAATTCTCTCCCATTTGTTTCAAAGGAACTTTTTGGTCAAAATCCTTCATCTTCTTAAAATCTAAAGCTGATCAAAGGATTCTTTACAGGAATCGATACAGTGGCATGTGTGAATGTGCAGGCAATAGTTCCAGTTATTTCCTTTGGGAACATCCATTCCTTTGGATACTTGTTCCTCTCTATTTCCCAATCTACTGAATCTAGTTTTCCCTTTGTTTCCTTGGCAATTAGGTACATTATAGTTGTTGATAATTCTCTCTTATTTGCTTCAATGGAATATATTGGGGAAACTCTATCATCTTCTTTATATCTAAAGCTGATCAAAGGATTCTTAACAGGAATCCTATAGAGTAGAATGAGTGAATGTGCCGGCAATGGTTCCAGTTATTCCCTTTGGTAAAATCCATTCCTTTGGATACTTTCGATACTCTCTATTTCCCATTCTATTGAGGCTAGTGTTCCTCTTGTTTCCAATTCAATTAAGAAATTTATAGTTGATGTTAATTCTCTCCCATTTGTTTCAAAGGAACTTTTTGGTCAAAATCCTTCATCTTCTTAAAATCTAAAGCTGATCAAAGGATTCTTTACAGGAATCGATACAGTGGCATGTGTGAATGTGCAGGCAATAGTTCCAGTTATTTCCTTTGGGAACATCCATTCCTTTGGATACTTGTTCCTCTCTATTTCCCAATCTATTGAATCTAGTTTTCCCTTTGTTTCCTTGGCATTTAGGAACATTATAGTTGATGTTAATTCTCTCTTATTTGCTTCAATGGAATATTTTTGGGAAACTCTATCATCTTCTTTATATCTAAAGCTGATCAAAGGATTCTTAACAGGAATCCTATACAGTGGAATGAGTGAATGTGCAGGCAATAGTTCCAGTTATTTCCTTTGGGAACATCCATTCCTTTGGATACTTGTTCCTCTCTATTTCCCAATCTATTGAATCTAGTTTTCCCTTTGTTTCCTTGGCATTTAGGAACATTATAGTTGATGATAATTCTCTCTTATTTGCTTCAATGGAATATTTTGGGGAAACTCTATCATCTTCTTTATATCTAAAGCTGATCAAAGGATTCTTAACAGGAATCCTATAGAGTAGAATGAGTGAATGTGCAGGCAATGGTTCCAGTTATTCCCTTTGGTAAAATCCATTCCTTTGGATACTTTCGATACTCTCTATTTCCCATTCTATTGAGGCTAGTGTTCCTCTTGTTTCCAATTCAATTAAGAAATTTATAGTTGATGTTAATTCTCTCCCATTTGTTTCAAAGGAACTTTTTGGTCAAAATCCTTCATCTTCTTAAAATCTAAAGCTGATCAAAGGATTATTTACAGGAATCGATACAGTGGCATGTGTGAATGTGCAGGCAATAGTTCCAGTTATTTCCTTTGGGAACATCCATTCCTTTGGATACTTGTTCCTCTCTATTTCCCAATCTACTGAATCTAGTTTTCCCTTTGTTTCCTTGGCAATTAGGTACATTATAGTTGTTGATAATTCTCTCCTATTTGCTTCAATGGAACATTTTGGGCAAAATCCATCATCTTCTTTATATGTAAAGCTGATCAATGGATTCTTAACAGGAATCGATACAGTGGAATGAGTGAATGTGCAGGCAATAGTTCCAGTTATTTCCTTTGGGAACATCCATTCCTTTGGATACTTGTTCCTCTCGATTTCCCAATCTATTGAATGTAGTTTTCCCTTTGTTTCCTTGGCATTTAGGAACATTATAGTTGATGTTAATTCTCTCTTATTTGCTTCAATGGAATATTTTGGGGAAACTCTATCATCTTCTTTATATCTAAAGCTGATCAAAGGATTCTTAACAGGAATCCTATAGAGTAGAATGAGTGAATGTGCAGGCAATGGTTCCAGTTATTCCTTTGGCAAAATCCATTCCTTTGGATACTTTGGATACTCTCTACTTCCCGTTCTAATGAGTCTGGTGTTCCTCTTGTTTCCAATTCAATTAAGAAATTTATATTTGATGTTAATTGTCTCTTATTTGCTTCAATGGAAATTTTGGGCAAAATCCTTCATCTTCTTAAAATCTAAAGCTGATCAAAGGATTCTTAACAGGAATCGATACAGTGGAATGAGTGAATGTGCAGGCAATAGTTCCAGTTATTTCCTTTGGGAACATGCATTCCTTTGGATACTTGTTCCTCTCGATTTCCCAATCTATTGAATCTAGTTTTCCCTTTGTTTCCTTGGCATTTAGGAACATTATAGTTGATGTTAATTCTCTCTTATTTGCTTCAATGGAATATTTTGGGGAAACTCTATCATCTTCTTTATATCTAAAGCTGATCAAAGGATTCTTAACAGGAATCCTATACAGTGGAATGAGTGAATGTGCAGGCAATGGTTCCAGTTATTTCCTTTGGGAACATCCATTCCTTTGGATACTTGTTCCTCTCTATTTCCCAATCTATTGAATCTAGTTTTCCCTTTGTTTCTTTGGCATTTAGGAACATTATAGTTGATGATAATTCTCTCTTATTTGCTTCAATGGAATATTTTGGGGAAACTCTATCATCTTCTTTATATCTAAAGCTGATCAA
The DNA here is from genome assembly GCF_048593235.1 of Sminthopsis crassicaudata. Classification (NCBI taxonomy): domain Eukaryota; kingdom Metazoa; phylum Chordata; class Mammalia; order Dasyuromorphia; family Dasyuridae; genus Sminthopsis; species Sminthopsis crassicaudata. Next base: position 456,836,491 of record NC_133617.1, read on the forward strand.
AGGATTCTTAACAGGAATCCTATAGAGTAGAATGAGTGAATGTGCAGGCAATGGTTCCAGTTATTCCCTTTGGTAAAATCCATTCCTTTGGATACTTTCGATACTCTCTATTTCCCATTCTATTGAGGCTAGTGTTCCTCTTGTTTCCAATTCAATTAAGAAATTTATAGTTGATGTTAATTCTCTCCCATTTGTTTCAAAGGAACTTTTTGGTCAAAATCCTTCATCTTCTTAAAATCTAAAGCTGATCAAAGGATTCTTTACAGGAATCGATACAGTGGCATGTGTGAATGTGCAGGCAATAGTTCCAGTTATTTCCTTTGGGAACATCCATTCCTTTGGATACTTGTTCCTCTCTATTTCCCAATCTACTGAATCTAGTTTTCCCTTTGTTTCCTTGGCAATTAGGTACATTATAGTTGTTGATAATTCTCTCCTATTTGCTTCAATGGAACATTTTGGGCAAAATCCATCATCTTCTTTATATGTAAAGCTGATCAATGGATTCTTAACAGGAATCGATACAGTGGAATGAGTGAATGTGCAGGCAATAGTTCCAGTTATTTCCTTTGGGAACATCCATTTTTTTGGATACTTGTTCCTCTCTATTTCCCAATCTATTGAATCTAGTTTTCCCTTTGTTTCCTTGGCATTTAGGAACATTATAGTTGATGTTAATTCTCTCTTATTTGCTTCAATGGAATATTTTGGGGAAACTCTATCATCTTCTTTATATCTAAAGCTGATCAAAGGATTCTTAACAGGAATCCTATACAGTGGAATGAGTGAATGTGCAGGCAATGGTTCCAGTTATTTCCTTTGGGAACATCCATTCCTTTGGATACTTGTTCCTCTCTATTTCCCAATCTATTGAATCTTGTTTTCCCTTTGTTTCCTTGGCATTTAGGAACATTATAGTTGATGATAATTCTCTCTTATTTGCTTCAATGGAATATTTTGGGGAAACTCTATCATCTTCTTTATATCTAAAGTTGATCAAAGGATTCTTAACAGGAATCCTATAGAGTAGAATGAGTGAATATGCAGGCAATGGTTCCAGTTATTCCCTTTGGTAAAATCCATTCCTTTGGATACTTTCGATACTCTCTATTTCCCATTCTATTGAGGCTAGTGTTCCTCTTGTTTCCAATTCAATTAAGAAATTTATAGTTGATGTTAATTCTCTCCCATTTGTTTCAAAGGAACTTTTTGGTCAAAATCCTTCATCTTCTTAAAATCTAAAGCTGATCAAAGGATTCTTTACAGGAATCGATACAGTGGCATGTGTGAATGTGCAGGCAATAGTTCCAGTTATTTCCTTTGGGAACATCCATTCCTTTGGATACTTGTTCCTCTCTATTTCCCAATCTACTGAATCTAGTTTTCCCTTTGTTTCCTTGGCAATTAGGTACATTATAGTTGTTGATAATTCTCTCCTATTTGCTTCAATGGAACATTTTGGGCAAAATCCATCATCTTCTTTATATGTAAAGCTGATCAATGGATTCTTAACAGGAATCGATACAGTGGAATGAGTGAATGTGCAGGCAATAGTTCCAGTTATTTCCTTTGGGAACATCCATTCCTTTGGATACTTGTTCCTCTCGATTTCCCAATCTATTGAATCTAGTTTTCCCTTTGTTTCCTTGGCATTTAGGAACATTATAGTTGATGTTAATCCTCTCTTATTTGCTTCAATGGAATATTTTGGGGAAACTCTATCATCTTCTTTATATCTAAAGCTGATCAAAGGATTCTTAACAGGAATCCTATACAGTGGAATGAGTGAATGTGCAGGCAATGGTTCCAGTTATTTCCTTTGGGAACATCCATTCCTTTGGATACTTGTTCCTCTCTATTTCCCAATCTATTGAATCTAGTTTTCCCTTTGTTTCCTTGGCATTTAGGAACATTATAGTTGATGATAAGTCTCTCTTATTTGCTTCAATGGAATATTTTGGGGAAACTCTATCATCTTCTTTATATCTAAAGCTGATCAAAGGATTCTTAACAGGAATCCTATAGAGTAGAATGAGTGAATGTGCAGGCAATGGTTCCAGTTATTCCCTTTGGTAAAATCCATTCCTTTGGATACTTTCGATACTCTCTATTTCCCATTCTATTGAGGCTAGTGTTCCTCTTGTTTCCAATTCAATTAAGAAATTTATAGTTGATGTTAATTCTCTCCCATTTGTTTCAAAGGAACTTTTTGGTCAAAATCCTTCATCTTCTTAAAATCTAAAGCTGATCAAAGGATTCTTTACAGGAATCGATACAGTGGCATGTGTGAATGTGCAGGCAATAGTTCCAGTTATTTCCTTTGGGAACATCCATTCCTTTGGATACTTGTTCCTCTCTATTTCCCAATCTACTGAATCTAGTTTTTCCTTTGTTTCCTTGGCAATTAGGTACATTATAGTTGTTGATAATTCTCTCTTATTTGCTTCAATGGAATATATTGGGGAAACTCTATCATCTTCTTTATATCTAAAGCTGATCAAAGGATTCTTAACAGGAATCCTATACAGTGGAATGAGTGAATGTGCAGGCAATGGTTCCAGTTATTTCCTTTGGGAACATCCATTCCTTTGGATACTTGTTCCTCTCTATTTCCCAATCTATTGAATCTAGTTTTCCCTTTGTTTCCTTGGCATTTAGGAACATTATAGTTGATGATAATTCTCTCTTATTTGCTTCAATGGAATATTTTGGGGAAACTCTATCATCTTCTTTATATCTAAAGCTGATCAAAGGATTCTTAACAGGAATCCTATAGAGTAGAATGAGTGAATGTGCAGGCAATGGTTCCAGTTATTCCCTTTGGTAAAATCCATTCCTTTGGATACTTTCGATACTCTCTATTTCCCATTCTATTGAGTCTAGTGTTCCTCTTGTTTCCAATTCAATTAAGAAATTTATAGTTGATGTTAATTCTCTCCCATTTGTTTCAAAGGAACTTTTTGGTCAAAATCCTTCATCTTCTTAAAATCTAAAGCTGATCAAAGGATTCTTTACAGGAATCGATACAGTGGCATGTGTGAATGTGCAGGCAATAGTTCCAGTTATTTCCTTTGGGAACATCCATTCCTTTGGATACTTGTTCCTCTCTATTTCCCAATCTACTGAATCTAGTTTTCCCTTTGTTTCCTTGGCAATTAGGTACATTATAGTTGTTGATAATTCTCTCCTATTTGCTTCAATGGAACATTTTGGGCAAAATCCATCATCTTCTTTATATGTAAAGCTGATCAATGGATTCTTAACAGGAATCGATACAGTGGAATGAGTGAATGTGCAGGCAATAGTTCCAGTTATTTCCTTTGGGAACATCCATTCCTTTGGATACTTGTTCCTCTCTATTTCCCAATCTATTGAATGTAGTTTTCCCTTTGTTTCCTTGGCATTTAGGAACATTATAGTTGATATTAATTCTCTCTTATTTGCTTCAATGGAATATTTTGGGGAAACTCTATCATCTTCTTTATATCTAAAGCTGATCAAAGGATTCTTAACAGGAATCCTATAGAGTAGAATGAGTGAATGTGCAGGCAATGGTTCCAGTTATTCCTTTGGCAAAATCCATTCCTTTGGATACTTTGGATACTCTCTATTTCCCGTTCTAATGAGTCTAGTGTTCCTCTTGTTTCCAATTCAATTAAGAAATTTATATTTGATGTTAATTGTCTCTTATTTGCTTCAATGGAAATTTTGGGCAAAATCCTTCATCTTCTTAAAATCTAAAGCTGATCAAAGGATTCTTAACAGGAATCGATACAGTGGAATGAGTGAATGTGCAGGCAATAGTTCCAGTTATTTCCTTTGGGAACATCCATTCCTTTGGATACTTGTTCCTCTCGATTTCCCAATCTATTGAATCTAGTTTTCCCTTTGTTTCCTTGGAATTTAGGAACATTATAGTTGATGTTAATTCTCTCATATTTGCTTCAATGGAATATTTTGGGGAAACTCTATCATCTTCTTTATATCTAAAGCTGATCAAAGGATTCTTAACAGGAATCCTATACAGTGGAATGAGTGAATGTGCAGGCAATGGTTCCAGTTATTTCCTTTGGGAACATCCATTCCTTTGGATACTTGTTCCTCTCTATTTCCCAATCTATTGAATCTAGTTTTCCCTTTGTTTCTTTGGCATTTAGGAACATTATAGTTGATGATAATTCTCTCTTATTTGCTTCAATGGAATATTTTGGGGAAACTCTATCATCTTCTTTATATCTAAAGCTGATCAAAGGATTCTTAACAGGAATCCTATAGAGTAGAATGAGTGAATGTGCAGGCAATGGTTCCAGTTATTTCCTTTGGGAACATCCATTCCTTTGGATACTTGTTCCTCTCTATTTCCCAATCTATTGAATCTAGTTTTCCCTTTGTTTCCTTGGCATTTAGGAACATTATAGTTGATGATAATTCTCTCTTATTTGCTTCAATGGAATATTTTGGGGAAACTCTATCATCTTCTTTATATCTAAAGCTGATCAAAGGATTCTTAACAGGAATCCTATAGAGTAGAATGAGTGAATGTGCAGGCAATGGTTCCAGTTATTCCCTTTGGTAAAATCCATTCCTTTGGATACTTTCGATTCTCTCTATTTCCCATTCTATTGAGTCTAGTGTTCCTCTTGTTTCCAATTCAATTAAGAAATTTATAGTTGATGTTAATTCTCTCCCATTTGTTTCAAAGGAACTTTTTGGTCAAAATCCTTCATCTTCTTAAAATCTAAAGCTGATCAAAGGATTCTTTACAGGAATCGATACAGTGGCATGTGTGAATGTGCAGGCAATAGTTCCAGTTATTTCCTTTGGGAACATCCATTCCTTTGGATACTTGTTCCTCTCTATTTCCCAATCTACTGAATCTAGTTTTCCCTTTGTTTCCTTGGCAATTAGGTACATTATAGTTGTTGATAATTCTCTCCTATTTGCTTCAATGGAACATTTTGGGCAAAATCCATCATCTTCTTTATATGTAAAGCTGATCAATGGATTCTTAACAGGAATCGATACAGTGGAATGAGTGAATGTGCAGGCAATAGTTCCAGTTATTTCCTTTGGGAACATCCATTCCTTTGGATACTTGTTCCTCTCGATTTCCCAATCTATTGAATCTAGTTTTCCCTTTGTTTCCTTGGAATTTAGGAACATTATAGTTGATGTTAATTCTCTCTTATTTGCTTCAATGGAATATTTTGGGGAAACTCTATCATCTTCTTTATATCTAAAGCTGATCAAAGGATTCTTAACAGGAATCCTATACAGTGGAATGAGTGAATGTGCAGGCAATGGTTCCAGTTATTTCCTTTGGGAACATCCATTCCTTTGGATACTTGTTCCTCTCTATTTCCCAATCTATTGAATCTAGTTTTCCCTTTGTTTCCTTGGCATTTAGGAACATTATAGTTGATGTTAATTCTCTCCCATTTGTTTCAAAGGAACTTTTTGGTCAAAATCCTTCATCTTCTTAAAATCTAAAGCTGATCAAAGGATTCTTTACAGGAATCGATACAGTGGCATGTGTGAATGTGCAGGCAATAGTTCCAGTTATTTCCTTTGGGAACATCCATTCCTTTGGATACTTGTTCCTCTCGATTTCCCAATCTATTGAATCTAGTTTTCCCTTTGTTTCCTTGGCATTTAGGAACATTATAGTTGTTGATAATTCTCTCCTATTTGCTTCAATGGAACATTTTGGGCAAAATCCATCATCTTCTTTATATGTAAAGCTGATCAATGGATTCTTAACAGGAATCGATACAGTGGAATGAGTGAATGTGCAGGCAATAGTTCCAGTTATTTCCTTTGGGAACATCCATTCCTTTGGATACTTGTTCCTCTCTGTTTCCCAATCTATTGAATGTAGTTTTCCCTTTGTTTCCTTGGCATTTAGGAACATTATAGTTGATGTTAATTCTCTCTTATTTGCTTCAATGGAATATTTTGGGGAAACTCTATCATCTTCTTTATATCTAAAGCTGATCAAAGGATTCTTAACAGGAATCCTATAGAGTAGAATGAGTGAATGTGCAGGCAATGGTTCCAGTTATTCCTTTGGCAAAATCCATTCCTTTGGATACTTTGGATACTCTCTATTTCCCGTTCTAATGAGTCTAGTGTTCCTCTTGTTTCCAATTCAATTAAGAAATTTATATTTGATGTTAATTGTCTCTTATTTGCTTCAATGGAAATTTTGGGCAAAATCCTTCATCTTCTTAAAATCTAAAGCTGATCAAAGGATTCTTAACAGGAATCGATACAGTGGCATGTGTGAATGTGCAGGCAATAGTTCCAGTTATTTCCTTTGGGAACATCCATTCCTTTGGATACTTGTTCCTCTCTATTTCCCAATCTACTGAATCTAGTTTTCCCTTTGTTTCCTTGGCAATTAGGTACATTATAGTTGTTGATAATTCTCTCCTATTTGCTTCAATGGAACATTTTGGGCAAAATCCATCATCTTCTTTATATGTAAAGCTGATCAATGGATTCTTAACAGGAATCGATACAGTGGAATGAGTTAATGTGCAGGCAATAGTTCCAGTTATTTCCTTTGGGAACATCCATTCCTTTGGATACTTGTTCCTCTCTATTTCCCAATCTATTGAATCTAGTTTTCCCTTTGTTTCCTTGGCATTTAGGAACATTATAGTTGATGTTAATTCTCTCTTATTTGCTTCAATGGAATATTTTGGGGAAACTCTATCATCTTCTTTATATCTAAAGCTGATCAAAGGATTCTTAACAGGAATCCTATACAGTGGAATGAGTGAATGTGCAGGCAATGGTTCCAGTTATTTCCTTTGGGAACATCCATTCCTTTGGATACTTGTTCCTCTCTATTTCCCAATCTATTGAATCTAGTTTTCCCTTTGTTTCCTTGGCATTTAGGAACATTATAGTTGATGATAATTCTCTCTTATTTGCTTCAATGGAATATTTTGGGGAAACTCTATCATCTTCTTTATATCTAAAGCTGATCAAAGGATTCTTAACAGGAATCCTATAGAGTAGAATGAGTGAATGTGCAGGCAATGGTTCCAGTTATTCCCTTTGGTAAAATCCATTCCTTTGGATACTTTCGATACTCTCTATTTCCCATTCTATTGAGGCTAGTGTTCCTCTTGTTTCCAATTCAATTAAGAAATTTATAGTTGATGTTAATTCTCTCCCATTTGTTTCAAAGGAACTTTTTGGTCAAAATCCTTCATCTTCTTAAAATCTAAAGCTGATCAAAGGATTCTTTACAGGAATCGATACAGTGGCATGTGTGAATGTGCAGGCAATAGTTCCAGTTATTTCCTTTGGGAACATCCATTCCTTTGGATACTTGTTCCTCTCTATTTCCCAATCTACTGAATCTAGTTTTCCCTTTGTTTCCTTGGCAATTAGGTACATTATAGTTGTTGATAATTCTCTCTTATTTGCTTCAATGGAATATATTGGGGAAACTCTATCATCTTCTTTATATCTAAAGCTGATCAAAGGATTCTTAACAGGAATCCTATAGAGTAGAATGAGTGAATGTGCCGGCAATGGTTCCAGTTATTCCCTTTGGTAAAATCCATTCCTTTGGATACTTTCGATACTCTCTATTTCCCATTCTATTGAGGCTAGTGTTCCTCTTGTTTCCAATTCAATTAAGAAATTTATAGTTGATGTTAATTCTCTCCCATTTGTTTCAAAGGAACTTTTTGGTCAAAATCCTTCATCTTCTTAAAATCTAAAGCTGATCAAAGGATTCTTTACAGGAATCGATACAGTGGCATGTGTGAATGTGCAGGCAATAGTTCCAGTTATTTCCTTTGGGAACATCCATTCCTTTGGATACTTGTTCCTCTCTATTTCCCAATCTATTGAATCTAGTTTTCCCTTTGTTTCCTTGGCATTTAGGAACATTATAGTTGATGTTAATTCTCTCTTATTTGCTTCAATGGAATATTTTTGGGAAACTCTATCATCTTCTTTATATCTAAAGCTGATCAAAGGATTCTTAACAGGAATCCTATACAGTGGAATGAGTGAATGTGCAGGCAATAGTTCCAGTTATTTCCTTTGGGAACATCCATTCCTTTGGATACTTGTTCCTCTCTATTTCCCAATCTATTGAATCTAGTTTTCCCTTTGTTTCCTTGGCATTTAGGAACATTATAGTTGATGATAATTCTCTCTTATTTGCTTCAATGGAATATTTTGGGGAAACTCTATCATCTTCTTTATATCTAAAGCTGATCAAAGGATTCTTAACAGGAATCCTATAGAGTAGAATGAGTGAATGTGCAGGCAATGGTTCCAGTTATTCCCTTTGGTAAAATCCATTCCTTTGGATACTTTCGATACTCTCTATTTCCCATTCTATTGAGGCTAGTGTTCCTCTTGTTTCCAATTCAATTAAGAAATTTATAGTTGATGTTAATTCTCTCCCATTTGTTTCAAAGGAACTTTTTGGTCAAAATCCTTCATCTTCTTAAAATCTAAAGCTGATCAAAGGATTATTTACAGGAATCGATACAGTGGCATGTGTGAATGTGCAGGCAATAGTTCCAGTTATTTCCTTTGGGAACATCCATTCCTTTGGATACTTGTTCCTCTCTATTTCCCAATCTACTGAATCTAGTTTTCCCTTTGTTTCCTTGGCAATTAGGTACATTATAGTTGTTGATAATTCTCTCCTATTTGCTTCAATGGAACATTTTGGGCAAAATCCATCATCTTCTTTATATGTAAAGCTGATCAATGGATTCTTAACAGGAATCGATACAGTGGAATGAGTGAATGTGCAGGCAATAGTTCCAGTTATTTCCTTTGGGAACATCCATTCCTTTGGATACTTGTTCCTCTCGATTTCCCAATCTATTGAATGTAGTTTTCCCTTTGTTTCCTTGGCATTTAGGAACATTATAGTTGATGTTAATTCTCTCTTATTTGCTTCAATGGAATATTTTGGGGAAACTCTATCATCTTCTTTATATCTAAAGCTGATCAAAGGATTCTTAACAGGAATCCTATAGAGTAGAATGAGTGAATGTGCAGGCAATGGTTCCAGTTATTCCTTTGGCAAAATCCATTCCTTTGGATACTTTGGATACTCTCTACTTCCCGTTCTAATGAGTCTGGTGTTCCTCTTGTTTCCAATTCAATTAAGAAATTTATATTTGATGTTAATTGTCTCTTATTTGCTTCAATGGAAATTTTGGGCAAAATCCTTCATCTTCTTAAAATCTAAAGCTGATCAAAGGATTCTTAACAGGAATCGATACAGTGGAATGAGTGAATGTGCAGGCAATAGTTCCAGTTATTTCCTTTGGGAACATGCATTCCTTTGGATACTTGTTCCTCTCGATTTCCCAATCTATTGAATCTAGTTTTCCCTTTGTTTCCTTGGCATTTAGGAACATTATAGTTGATGTTAATTCTCTCTTATTTGCTTCAATGGAATATTTTGGGGAAACTCTATCATCTTCTTTATATCTAAAGCTGATCAAAGGATTCTTAACAGGAATCCTATACAGTGGAATGAGTGAATGTGCAGGCAATGGTTCCAGTTATTTCCTTTGGGAACATCCATTCCTTTGGATACTTGTTCCTCTCTATTTCCCAATCTATTGAATCTAGTTTTCCCTTTGTTTCTTTGGCATTTAGGAACATTATAGTTGATGATAATTCTCTCTTATTTGCTTCAATGGAATATTTTGGGGAAACTCTATCATCTTCTTTATATCTAAAGCTGATCAAAGGATTCTTAACAGGAATCCTATAGAGTAGAATGAGTGAATGTGCAGGCAATGGTTCCAGTTATTCCCTTTGGTAAAATCCATTCCTTTGGATACTTTCGATACTCTCTATTTCCCATTCTATTGAGGCTAGTGTTCCTCTTGTTTCCAATTCAATTAAGAAATTTATAGTTGATGTTAATTCTCTCCCATTTGTTTCAAAGGAACTTTTTGGTCAAAATCCTTCATCTTCTTAAAATCTAAAGCTGATCAAAGGATTCTTTACAGGAATCGATACAGTGGCATGTGTGAATGTGCAGGCAATAGTTCCAGTTATTTCCTTTGGGAACATCCATTCCTTTGGATACTTGTTCCTCTCTATTTCCCAATCTACTGAATCTAGTTTTCCCTTTGTTTCCTTGGCAATTAGGTACATTATAGTTGTTGATAATTCTCTCCTATTTGCTTCAATGGAACATTTTGGGCAAAATCCATCATCTTCTTTATATGTAAAGCTGATCAATGGATTCTTAACAGGAATCGATACAGTGGAATGAGTGAATGTGCAGGCAATAGTTCCAGTTATTTCCTTTGGGAACATCCATTTTTTTGGATACTTGTTCCTCTCTATTTCCCAATCTATTGAATCTAGTTTTCCCTTTGTTTCCTTGGCATTTAGGAACATTATAGTTGATGTTAATTCTCTCTTATTTGCTTCAATGGAATATTTTGGGGAAACTCTATCATCTTCTTTATATCTAAAGCTGATCAAAGGATTCTTAACAGGAATCCTATACAGTGGAATGAGTGAATGTGCAGGCAATGGTTCCAGTTATTTCCTTTGGGAACATCCATTCCTTTGGATACTTGTTCCTCTCTATTTCCCAATCTATTGAATCTTGTTTTCCCTTTGTTTCCTTGGCATTTAGGAACATTATAGTTGATGATAATTCTCTCTTATTTGCTTCAATGGAATATTTTGGGGAAACTCTATCATCTTCTTTATATCTAAAGCTGATCAAAGGATTCTTAACAGGAATCCTATAGAGTAGAATGAGTGAATATGCAGGCAATGGTTCCAGTTATTCCCTTTGGTAAAATCCATTCCTTTGGATACTTTCGATACTCTCTATTTCCCATTCTATTGAGGCTAGTGTTCCTCTTGTTTCCAATTCAATTAAGAAATTTATAGTTGATGTTAATTCTCTCCCATTTGTTTCAAAGGAACTTTTTGGTCAAAATCCTTCATCTTCTTAAAATCTAAAGCTGATCAAAGGATTCTTTACAGGAATCGATACAGTGGCATGTGTGAATGTGCAGGCAATAGTTCCAGTTATTTCCTTTGGGAACATCCATTCCTTTGGATACTTGTTCCTCTCTATTTCCCAATCTACTGAATCTAGTTTTCCCTTTGTTTCCTTGGCAATTAGGTACATTATAGTTGTTGATAATTCTCTCCTATTTGCTTCAATGGAACATTTTGGGCAAAATCCATCATCTTCTTTATATGTAAAGCTGATCAATGGATTCTTAACAGGAATCGATACAGTGGAATGAGTGAATGTGCAGGCAATAGTTCCAGTTATTTCCTTTGGGAACATCCATTCCTTTGGATACTTGTTCCTCTCGATTTCCCAATCTATTGAATCTAGTTTTCCCTTTGTTTCCTTGGCATTTAGGAACATTATAGTTGATGTTAATCCTCTCTTATTTGCTTCAATGGAATATTTTGGGGAAACTCTATCATCTTCTTTATATCTAAAGCTGATCAAAGGATTCTTAACAGGAATCCTATACAGTGGAATGAGTGAATGTGCAGGCAATGGTTCCAGTTATTTCCTTTGGGAACATCCATTCCTTTGGATACTTGTTCCTCTCTATTTCCCAATCTATTGAATCTAGTTTTCCCTTTGTTTCCTTGGCATTTAGGAACATTATAGTTGATGATAAGTCTCTCTTATTTGCTTCAATGGAATATTTTGGGGAAACTCTATCATCTTCTTTATATCTAAAGCTGATCAAAGGATTCTTAACAGGAATCCTATAGAGTAGAATGAGTGAATGTGCAGGCAATGGTTCCAGTTATTCCCTTTGGTAAAATCCATTCCTTTGGATACTTTCGATACTCTCTATTTCCCATTCTATTGAGGCTAGTGTTCCTCTTGTTTCCAATTCAATTAAGAAATTTATAGTTGATGTTAATTCTCTCCCATTTGTTTCAAAGGAACTTTTTGGTCAAAATCCTTCATCTTCTTAAAATCTAAAGCTGATCAAAGGATTCTTTACAGGAATCGATACAGTGGCATGTGTGAATGTGCAGGCAATAGTTCCAGTTATTTCCTTTGGGAACATCCATTCCTTTGGATACTTGTTCCTCTCTATTTCCCAATCTACTGAATCTAGTTTTTCCTTTGTTTCCTTGGCAATTAGGTACATTATAGTTGTTGATAATTCTCTCTTATTTGCTTCAATGGAATATATTGGGGAAACTCTATCATCTTCTTTATATCTAAAGCTGATCAAAGGATTCTTAACAGGAATCCTATACAGTGGAATGAGTGAATGTGCAGGCAATGGTTCCAGTTATTTCCTTTGGGAACATCCATTCCTTTGGATACTTGTTCCTCTCTATTTCCCAATCTATTGAATCTAGTTTTCCCTTTGTTTCCTTGGCATTTAGGAACATTATAGTTGATGATAATTCTCTCTTATTTGCTTCAATGGAATATTTTGGGGAAACTCTATCATCTTCTTTATATCTAAAGCTGATCAAAGGATTCTTAACAGGAATCCTATAGAGTAGAATGAGTGAATGTGCAGGCAATGGTTCCAGTTATTCCCTTTGGTAAAATCCATTCCTTTGGATACTTTCGATACTCTCTATTTCCCATTCTATTGAGTCTAGTGTTCCTCTTGTTTCCAATTCAATTAAGAAATTTATAGTTGATGTTAATTCTCTCCCATTTGTTTCAAAGGAACTTTTTGGTCAAAATCCTTCATCTTCTTAAAATCTAAAGCTGATCAAAGGATTCTTTACAGGAATCGATACAGTGGCATGTGTGAATGTGCAGGCAATAGTTCCAGTTATTTCCTTTGGGAACATCCATTCCTTTGGATACTTGTTCCTCTCTATTTCCCAATCTACTGAATCTAGTTTTCCCTTTGTTTCCTTGGCAATTAGGTACATTATAGTTGTTGATAATTCTCTCCTATTTGCTTCAATGGAACATTTTGGGCAAAATCCATCATCTTCTTTATATGTAAAGCTGATCAATGGATTCTTAACAGGAATCGATACAGTGGAATGAGTGAATGTGCAGGCAATAGTTCCAGTTATTTCCTTTGGGAACATCCATTCCTTTGGATACTTGTTCCTCTCTATTTCCCAATCTATTGAATGTAGTTTTCCCTTTGTTTCCTTGGCATTTAGGAACATTATAGTTGATATTAATTCTCTCTTATTTGCTTCAATGGAATATTTTGGGGAAACTCTATCATCTTCTTTATATCTAAAGCTGATCAAAGGATTCTTAACAGGAATCCTATAGAGTAGAATGAGTGAATGTGCAGGCAATGGTTCCAGTTATTCCTTTGGCAAAATCCATTCCTTTGGATACTTTGGATACTCTCTATTTCCCGTTCTAATGAGTCTAGTGTTCCTCTTGTTTCCAATTCAATTAAGAAATTTATATTTGATGTTAATTGTCTCTTATTTGCTTCAATGGAAATTTTGGGCAAAATCCTTCATCTTCTTAAAATCTAAAGCTGATCAAAGGATTCTTAACAGGAATCGATACAGTGGAATGAGTGAATGTGCAGGCAATAGTTCCAGTTATTTCCTTTGGGAACATCCATTCCTTTGGATACTTGTTCCTCTCGATTTCCCAATCTATTGAATCTAGTTTTCCCTTTGTTTCCTTGGAATTTAGGAACATTATAGTTGATGTTAATTCTCTCATATTTGCTTCAATGGAATATTTTGGGGAAACTCTATCATCTTCTTTATATCTAAAGCTGATCAAAGGATTCTTAACAGGAATCCTATACAGTGGAATGAGTGAATGTGCAGGCAATGGTTCCAGTTATTTCCTTTGGGAACATCCATTCCTTTGGATACTTGTTCCTCTCTATTTCCCAATCTATTGAATCTAGTTTTCCCTTTGTTTCTTTGGCATTTAGGAACATTATAGTTGATGATAATTCTCTCTTATTTGCTTCAATGGAATATTTTGGGGAAACTCTATCATCTTCTTTATATCTAAAGCTGATCAAAGGATTCTTAACAGGAATCCTATAGAGTAGAATGAGTGAATGTGCAGGCAATGGTTCCAGTTATTTCCTTTGGGAACATCCATTCCTTTGGATACTTGTTCCTCTCTATTTCCCAATCTATTGAATCTAGTTTTCCCTTTGTTTCCTTGGCATTTAGGAACATTATAGTTGATGATAATTCTCTCTTATTTGCTTCAATGGAATATTTTGGGGAAACTCTATCATCTTCTTTATATCTAAAGCTGATCAAAGGATTCTTAACAGGAATCCTATACAGTGGAATGAGTGAATGTGCAGGCAATGGTTCCAGTTATTTCCTTTGGGAACATCCATTCCTTTGGATACTTGTTCCTCTCTATTTCCCAATCTATTGAATCTAGTTTTCCCTTTGTTTCCTTGGCATTTAGGAACATTATAGTTGATGATAATTCTCTCTTATTTGCTTCAATGGAATATTTTGGGGTAACTCTATCATCTTCTTTATATCTAAAGCTGATCAAAGGATTCTTAACAGGAATCCTATAGAGTAGAATGAGTGAATGTGCAGGCAATGGTTCCAGTTATTCCCTTTGGTAAAATCCATTCCTTTGGATACTTTCGATACTCTCTATTTCCCATTCTATTGAGGCTAGTGTTCCTCTTGTTTCCAATTCAATTAAGAAATTTATAGTTGATGTTAATTGTCTCTTATTTGCTTCAATGGAAATTTTGGGCAAAATCCTTCATCTTCTTAAAATCTAAAGCTGATCAAAGGATTCTTACCAGGAATCGATACAGTGGAATGAGTGAATGTGCAGGCAATAGTTCCAGTTATTTCCTTTGGGAACATCCATTCCTTTGGATACTTGTTCCTCTCGATTTCCCAATCTATTGAATCTAGTTTTCCCTTTGTTTCCTTGGCATTTAGGAACATTATAGTTGATGTTAATTCTCTCCCATTTGTTTCAAAGGAACTTTTTGGTCAAAATCCTTCATCTTCTTAAAATCTAAAGCTGATCAAAGGATTCTTTACAGGAATCGATACAGTGGCATGTGTGAATGTGCAGGCAATAGTTCCAGTTATTTCCTTTGGGAACATCCATTCCTTTGGATACTTGTTCCTCTCGATTTCCCAATCTATTGAATCTAGTTTTCCCTTTGTTTCCTTGGCATTTAGGAACATTATAGTTGTTGATAATTCTCTCCTATTTGCTTCAATGGAACATTTTGGGCAAAATCCATCATCTTCTTTATATGTAAAGCTGATCAATGGATTCTTAACAGGAATCGATACAGTGGAATGAGTGAATGTGCAGGCAATAGTTCCAGTTATTTCCTTTGGGAACATCCATTCCTTTGGATACTTGTTCCTCTCTGTTTCCCAATCTATTGAATGTAGTTTTCCCTTTGTTTCCTTGGCATTTAGGAACATTATAGTTGATGTTAATTCTCTCTTATTTGCTTCAATGGAATATTTTGGGGAAACTCTATCATCTTCTTTATATCTAAAGCTGATCAAAGGATTCTTAACAGGAATCCTATAGAGTAGAATGAGTGAATGTGCAGGCAATGGTTCCAGTTATTCCTTTGGCAAAATCCATTCCTTTGGATACTTTGGATACTCTCTATTTCCCGTTCTAATGAGTCTAGTGTTCCTCTTGTTTCCAATTCAATTAAGAAATTTATATTTGATGTTAATTGTCTCTTATTTGCTTCAATGGAAATTTTGGGCAAAATCCTTCATCTTCTTAAAATCTAAAGCTGATCAAAGGATTCTTAACAGGAATCGATACAGTGGAATGAGTGAATGTGCAGGCAATAGTTCCAGTTATTTCCTTTGGGAACATGCATTCCTTTGGATACTTGTTCCTCTCGATTTCCCAATCTATTGAATCTAGTTTTCCCTTTGTTTCCTTGGCATTTAGGAACATTATAGTTGATGTTAATTCTCTCTTATTTGCTTCAATGGAATATTTTGGGGAAATTCTATCATCTTCTTTATATCTAAAGCTGATCAAAGGATTCTTAACAGGAATCCTATACAGTGGAATGAGTGAATGTGCAGGCAATGGTTCCAGTTATTTCCTTTGGGAACATCCATTCCTTTGGATACTTGTTCCTCTCTATTTCCCAATCTATTGAATCTAGTTTTCCCTTTGTTTCCTTGGCATTTAGGAACATTATAGTTGATGTTAATTCTCTCCCATTTGTTTCAAAGGAACTTTTTGGTCAAAATCCTTCATCTTCTTAAAATCTAAAGCTGATCAAAGGATTCTTTACAGGAATCGATACAGTGGCATGTGTGAATGTGCAGGCAATAGTTCCAGTTATTTCCTTTGGGAACATCCATTCCTTTGGATACTTGTTCCTCTCGATTTCCCAATCTATTGAATCTAGTTTTCCCTTTGTTTCCTTGGCATTTAGGAACATTATAGTTGTTGATAATTCTCTCCTATTTGCTTCAATGGAACATTTTGGGCAAAATCCATCATCTTCTTTATATGTAAAGCTGATCAATGGATTCTTAACAGGAATCGATACAGTGGAATGAGTGAATGTGCAGGCAATAGTTCCAGTTATTTCCTTTGGGAACATCCATTCCTTTGGATACTTGTTCCTCTCTGTTTCCCAATCTATTGAATGTAGTTTTCCCTTTGTTTCCTTGGCATTTAGGAACATTATAGTTGATGTTAATTCTCTCTTATTTGCTTCAATGGAATATTTTGGGGAAACTCTATCATCTTCTTTATATCTAAAGCTGATCAAAGGATTCTTAACAGGAATCCTATAGAGTAGAATGAGTGAATGTGCAGGCAATGGTTCCAGTTATTCCTTTGGCAAAATCCATTCCTTTGGATACTTTGGATACTCTCTATTTCCCGTTCTAATGAGTCTAGTGTTCCTCTTGTTTCCAATTCAATTAAGAAATTTATATTTGATGTTAATTGTCTCTTATTTGCTTCAATGGAAATTTTGGGCAAAATCCTTCATCTTCTTAAAATCTAAAGCTGATCAAAGGATTCTTAACAGGAATCGATACAGTGGCATGTGTGAATGTGCAGGCAATAGTTCCAGTTATTTCCTTTGGGAACATCCATTCCTTTGGATACTTGTTCCTCTCTATTTCCCAATCTACTGAATCTAGTTTTCCCTTTGTTTCCTTGGCAATTAGGTACATTATAGTTGTTGATAATTCTCTCCTATTTGCTTCAATGGAACATTTTGGGCAAAATCCATCATCTTCTTTATATGTAAAGCTGATCAATGGATTCTTAACAGGAATCGATACAGTGGAATGAGTGAATGTGCAGGCAATAGTTCCAGTTATTTCCTTTGGGAACATCCATTCCTTTGGATACTTGTTCCTCTCGATTTCCCAATCTATTGAATCTAGTTTTCCCTTTGTTTCCTTGGCATTTAGGAACATTATAGTTGATGTTAATTCTCTCTTATTTGCTTCAATGGAATATTTTGGGGAAACTCTATCATCTTCTTTATATCTAAAGCTGATCAAAGGATTCTTAACAGGAATCCTATAGAGTAGAATGAGTGAATGTGCAGGCAATGGTTCCAGTTATTCCTTTGGCAAAATCCATTCCTTTGGATACTTTGGATACTCTCTATTTCCCGTTCTAATGAGTCTAGTGTTCCTCTTGTTTCCAATTCAATTAAGAAATTTATATTTGATGTTAATTGTCTCTTATTTGCTTCAATGGAAATTTTGGGCAAAATCCTTCATCTTCTTAAAATCTAAAGCTGATCAAAGGATTCTTAACAGGAATCGATACAGTGGAATGAGTGAATGTGCAGGCAATAGTTCCAGTTATTTCCTTTGGGAACATGCATTCCTTTGGATACTTGTTCCTCTCGATTTCCCAATCTATTGAATCTAGTTTTCCCTTTGTTTCCTTGGCATTTAGGAACATTATAGTTGATGTTAATTCTCTCTTATTTGCTTCAATGGAATATTTTGGGGAAACTCTATCATCTTCTTAAAATCTAAAGCTGATCAAAGGATTCTTTACAGGAATCGATACAGTGGCATGTGTGAATGTGCAGGCAATAGTTCCAGTTATTTCCTTTGGGAACATCCATTCCTTTGGATACTTGTTCCTCTCTATTTCCCAATCTACTGAATCTAGTTTTCCCTTTGTTTCCTTGGCAATTAGGTACATTATAGTTGTTGATAATTCTCTCCTATTTGCTTCAATGGAACATTTTGGGCAAAATCCATCATCTTCTTTATATGTAAAGCTGATCAATGGATTCTTAACAGGAATCGATACAGTGGAATGAGTGAATGTGCAGGCAATAGTTCCAGTTATTTCCTTTGGGAACATCCATTCCTTTGGATACTTGTTCCTCTCGATTTCCCAATCTATTGAATCTAGTTTTCCCTTTGTTTCCTTGGAATTTAGGAACATTATAGTTGATGTTAATTATCTCTTATTTGCTTCAATGGAATATTTTGGGGAAACTCTATCATCTTCTTTATATCTAAAGCTGATCAAAGGATTCTTAACAGGAATCCTATACAGTGGAATGAGTGAATGTGCAGGCAATGGTTCCAGTTATTTCCTTTGGGAACATCCATTCCTTTGGATACTTGTTCCTCTCTATTTCCCAATCTATTGAATCTAGTTTTCCCTTTGTTTCCTTGGCATTTAGGAACATTATAGTTGATGTTAATTCTCTCCCATTTGTTTCAAAGGAACTTTTTGGTCAAAATCCTTCATCTTCTTAAAATCTAAAGCTGATCAAAGGATTCTTTACAGGAATCGATACAGTGGCATGTGTGAATGTGCAGGCAATAGTTCCAGTTATTTCCTTTGGGAACATCCATTCCTTTGGATACTTGTTCCTCTCGATTTCCCAATCTATTGAATCTAGTTTTCCCTTTGTTTCCTTGGCATTTAGGAACATTATAGTTGTTGATAATTCTCTCCTATTTGCTTCAATGGAACATTTTGGGCAAAATCCATCATCTTCTTTATATGTAAAGCTGATCAATGGATTCTTAACAGGAATCGATACAGTGGAATGAGTGAATGTGCAGGCAATAGTTCCAGTTATTTCCTTTGGGAACATCCATTCCTTTGGATACTTGTTCCTCTCTGTTTCCCAATCTATTGAATGTAGTTTTCCCTTTGTTTCCTTGGCATTTAGGAACATTATAGTTGATGTTAATTCTCTCTTATTTGCTTCAATGGAATATTTTGGGGAAACTCTATCATCTTCTTTATATCTAAAGCTGATCAAAGGATTCTTAACAGGAATCCTATAGAGTAGAATGAGTGAATGTGCAGGCAATGGTTCCAGTTATTCCTTTGGCAAAATCCATTCCTTTGGATACTTTGGATACTCTCTATTTCCCGTTCTAATGAGTCTAGTGTTCCTCTTGTTTCCAATTCAATTAAGAAATTTATATTTGATGTTAATTGTCTCTTATTTGCTTCAATGGAAATTTTGGGCAAAATCCTTCATCTTCTTAAAATCTAAAGCTGATCAAAGGATTCTTAACAGGAATCGATACAGTGGCATGTGTGAATGTGCAGGCAATAGTTCCAGTTATTTCCTTTGGGAACATCCATTCCTTTGGATACTTGTTCCTCTCTATTTCCCAATCTACTGAATCTAGTTTTCCATTTGTTTCCTTGGCAATTAGGTACATTATAGTTGTTGATAATTCTCTCCTATTTGCTTCAATGGAACATTTTGGGCAAAATCCATCATCTTCTTTATATGTAAAGCTGATCAATGGATTCTTAACAGGAATCGATACAGTGGAATGAGTGAATGTGCAGGCAATAGTTCCAGTTATTTCCTTTGGGAACATCCATTCCTTTGGATACTTGTTCCTCTCTATTTCCCAATCTATTGAATCTAGTTTTCCCTTTGTTTCCTTGGCATTTAGGAACATTATAGTTGATGTTAATTCTCTCTTATTTGCTTCAATGGAATATTTTGGGGAAACTCTATCATCTTCTTTATATCTAAAGCTGATCAAAGGATTCTTAACAGGAATCCTATACAGTGGAATGAGTGAATGTGCAGGCAATGGTTCCAGTTATTTCCTTTGGGAACATCCATTCCTTTGGATACTTGTTCCTCTCTATTTCCCAATCTATTGAATCTTGTTTTCCCTTTGTTTCCTTGGCATTTAGGAACATTATAGTTGATGATAATTCTCTCTTATTTGCTTCAATGGAACATTTT
Source organism: Sminthopsis crassicaudata (assembly GCF_048593235.1). Classification (NCBI taxonomy): domain Eukaryota; kingdom Metazoa; phylum Chordata; class Mammalia; order Dasyuromorphia; family Dasyuridae; genus Sminthopsis; species Sminthopsis crassicaudata. Next base: position 456,856,683 of record NC_133617.1, read on the forward strand.
GGGCAAAATCCATCATCTTCTTTATATGTAAAGCTGATCAATGGATTCTTAACAGGAATCGATACAGTGGAATGAGTGAATGTGCAGGCAATGGTTCCAGTTATTTCCTTTGGGAACATCCATTCCTTTGGATACTTGTTCCTCTCGATTTCCCAATCTATTGAATCTAGTTTTCCCTTTGTTTCCTTGGAATTTAGGAACATTATAGTTGATGTTAATTCTCTCATATTTGCTTCAATGGAATATTTTGGGGAAACTCTATCATCTTTTTTATATCTAAAGCTGATCAAAGGATTCTTAACAGGAATCCTATAGAGTAGAATGAGTGAATGTGCAGGCAATGGTTCCAGTTATTCCTTTGGTAAAATCCATTCCTTTGGATACTTTCGATACTCTCTATTTCCCATTCTATTGAGGCTAGTGTTCCTCTTGTTTCCAATTCAATTAAGAAATTTATAGTTGATGTTAATTCTCTCCCATTTGTTTCAAAGGAACTTTTTGGTCAAAATCCTTCATCTTCTTAAAATCTAAAGCTGATCAAAGGATTCTTTACAGGAATCGATACAGTGGCATGTGTGAATGTGCAGGCAATAGTTCCAGTTATTTCCTTTGGGAACATCCATTCCTTTGGATACTTGTTCCTCTCTATTTCCCAATCTACTGAATCTAGTTTTCCCTTTGTTTCCTTGGCAATTAGGTACATTATAGTTGTTGATAATTCTCTCCTATTTGCTTCAATGGAACATTTTGGGCAAAATCCATCATCTTCTTTATATGTAAAGCTGATCAATGGATTCTTAACAGGAATCGATACAGTGGAATGAGTGAATGTGCAGGCAATAGTTCCAGTTATTTCCTTTGGGAACATCCATTCCTTTGGATACTTGTTCCTCTCGATTTCCCAATCTATTGAATCTAGTTTTCCCTTTGTTTCCTTGGCATTTAGGAACATTATAGTTGATGTTAATCCTCTCTTATTTGCTTCAATGGAATATTTTGGGGAAACTCTATCATCTTCTTTATATCTAAAGCTGATCAAAGGATTCTTAACAGGAATCCTATACAGTGGAATGAGTGAATGTGCAGGCAATGGTTCCAGTTATTTCCTTTGGGAACATCCATTCCTTTGGATACTTGTTCCTCTCTATTTCCCAATCTATTGAATCTAGTTTTCCCTTTGTTTCCTTGGCATTTAGGAACATTATAGTTGATGATAATTCTCTCTTATTTGCTTCAATGGAATATTTTGGGGAAACTCTATCATCTTCTTTATATCTAAAGCTGATCAAAGGATTCTTAACAGGAATCCTATAGAGTAGAATGAGTGAATGTGCAGGCAATGGTTCCAGTTATTCCCTTTGGTAAAATCCATTCCTTTGGATACTTTCGATACTCTCTATTTCCCATTCTATTGAGGCTAGTGTTCCTCTTGTTTCCAATTCAATTAAGAAATTTATAGTTGATGTTAATTCTCTCCCATTTGTTTCAAAGGAACTTTTTGGTCAAAATCCTTCATCTTCTTAAAATCTAAAGCTGATCAAAGGATTCTTTACAGGAATCGATACAGTGGCATGTGTGAATGTGCAGGCAATAGTTCCAGTTATTTCCTTTGGGAACATCCATTCCTTTGGATACTTGTTCCTCTCTATTTCCCAATCTACTGAATCTAGTTTTTCCTTTGTTTCCTTGGCAATTAGGTACATTATAGTTGTTGATAATTCTCTCTTATTTGCTTCAATGGAATATATTGGGGAAACTCTATCATCTTCTTTATATCTAAAGCTGATCAAAGGATTCTTAACAGGAATCCTATACAGTGGAATGAGTGAATGTGCAGGCAATGGTTCCAGTTATTTCCTTTGGGAACATCCATTCCTTTGGATACTTGTTCCTCTCTATTTCCCAATCTATTGAATCTAGTTTTCCCTTTGTTTCCTTGGCATTTAGGAACATTATAGTTGATGATAATTCTCTCTTATTTGCTTCAATGGAATATTTTGGGGAAACTCTATCATCTTCTTTATATCTAAAGCTGATCAAAGGATTCTTAACAGGAATCCTATAGAGTAGAATGAGTGAATGTGCAGGCAATGGTTCCAGTTATTCCCTTTGGTAAAATCCATTCCTTTGGATACTTTCGATACTCTCTATTTCCCATTCTATTGAGTCTAGTGTTCCTCTTGTTTCCAATTCAATTAAGAAATTTATAGTTGATGTTAATTCTCTCCCATTTGTTTCAAAGGAACTTTTTGGTCAAAATCCTTCATCTTCTTAAAATCTAAAGCTGATCAAAGGATTCTTTACAGGAATCGATACAGTGGCATGTGTGAATGTGCAGGCAATAGTTCCAGTTATTTCCTTTGGGAACATCCATTCCTTTGGATACTTGTTCCTCTCTATTTCCCAATCTATTGAATCTAGTTTTCCCTTTGTTTCCTTGGCATTTAGGAACATTATAGTTTATGTTAATTCTCTCTTATTTGCTTCAATGGAATATTTTGGGGAAACTCTATCATCTTCTTTATATCTAAAGCTGATCAAAGGATTCTTAACAGGAATCCTATACAGTGGAATGAGTGAATGTGCAGGCAATGGTTCCAGTTATTTCCTTTGGGAACATCCATTCCTTTGGATACTTGTTCCTCTCTATTTCCCAATCTATTGAATCTTGTTTTCCCTTTGTTTCCTTGGCATTTAGGAACATTATAGTTGATGATAATTCTCTCTTATTTGCTTCAATGGAATATTTTGGGGAAACTCTATCATCTTCTTTATATCTAAAGCTGATCAAAGGATTCTTAACAGGAATCCTATAGAGTAGAATGAGTGAATATGCAGGCAATGGTTCCAGTTATTCCCTTTGGTAAAATCCATTCCTTTGGATACTTTCGATACTCTCTATTTCCCATTCTATTGAGGCTAGTGTTCCTCTTGTTTCCAATTCAATTAAGAAATTTATAGTTGATGTTAATTCTCTCCCATTTGTTTCAAAGGAACTTTTTGGTCAAAATCCTTCATCTTCTTAAAATCTAAAGCTGATCAAAGGATTCTTTACAGGAATCGATACAGTGGCATGTGTGAATGTGCAGGCAATAGTTCCAGTTATTTCCTTTGGGAACATCCATTCCTTTGGATACTTGTTCCTCTCTATTTCCCAATCTACTGAATCTAGTTTTCCCTTTGTTTCCTTGGCAATTAGGTACATTATAGTTGTTGATAATTCTCTCCTATTTGCTTCAATGGAACATTTTGGGCAAAATCCATCATCTTCTTTATATGTAAAGCTGATCAATGGATTCTTAACAGGAATCGATACAGTGGAATGAGTGAATGTGCAGGCAATAGTTCCAGTTATTTCCTTTGGGAACATCCATTCCTTTGGATACTTGTTCCTCTCGATTTCCCAATCTATTGAATCTAGTTTTCCCTTTGTTTCCTTGGCATTTAGGAACATTATAGTTGATGTTAATCCTCTCTTATTTGCTTCAATGGAATATTTTGGGGAAACTCTATCATCTTCTTTATATCTAAAGCTGATCAAAGGATTCTTAACAGGAATCCTATACAGTGGAATGAGTGAATGTGCAGGCAATGGTTCCAGTTATTTCCTTTGGGAACATCCATTCCTTTGGATACTTGTTCCTCTCTATTTCCCAATCTATTGAATCTAGTTTTCCCTTTGTTTCCTTGGCATTTAGGAACATTATAGTTGATGATAATTCTCTCTTATTTGCTTCAATGGAATATTTTGGGGAAACTCTATCATCTTCTTTATATCTAAAGCTGATCAAAGGATTCTTAACAGGAATCCTATAGAGTAGAATGAGTGAATGTGCAGGCAATGGTTCCAGTTATTCCCTTTGGTAAAATCCATTCCTTTGGATACTTTCGATACTCTCTATTTCCCATTCTATTGAGGCTAGTGTTCCTCTTGTTTCCAATTCAATTAAGAAATTTATAGTTGATGTTAATTCTCTCCCATTTGTTTCAAAGGAACTTTTTGGTCAAAATCCTTCATCTTCTTAAAATCTAAAGCTGATCAAAGGATTCTTTACAGGAATCGATACAGTGGCATGTGTGAATGTGCAGGCAATAGTTCCAGTTATTTCCTTTGTGAACATCCATTCCTTTGGATACTTGTTCCTCTCTATTTCCCAATCTACTGAATCTAGTTTTTCCTTTGTTTCCTTGGCAATTAGGTACATTATAGTTGTTGATAATTCTCTCTTATTTGCTTCAATGGAATATATTGGGGAAACTCTATCATCTTCTTTATATCTAAAGCTGATCAAAGGATTCTTAACAGGAATCCTATACAGTGGAATGAGTGAATGTGCAGGCAATGGTTCCAGTTATTTCCTTTGGGAACATCCATTCCTTTGGATACTTGTTCCTCTCTATTTCCCAATCTATTGAATCTAGTTTTCCCTTTGTTTCCTTGGCATTTAGGAACATTATAGTTGATGATAATTCTCTCTTATTTGCTTCAATGGAATATTGTGGGGAAACTCTATCATCTTCTTTATATCTAAAGCTGATCAAAGGATTCTTAACAGGAATCCTATAGAGTAGAATGAGTGAATGTGCAGGCAATGGTTCCAGTTATTCCCTTTGGTAAAATCCATTCCTTTGGATACTTTCGATACTCTCTATTTCCCATTCTATTGAGTCTAGTGTTCCTCTTGTTTCCAATTCAATTAAGAAATTTATAGTTGATGTTAATTCTCTCCCATTTGTTTCAAAGGAACTTTTTGGTCAAAATCCTTCATCTTCTTAAAATCTAAAGCTGATCAAAGGATTCTTTACAGGAATCGATACAGTGGCATGTGTGAATGTGCAGGCAATAGTTCCAGTTATTTCCTTTGGGAACATCCATTCCTTTGGATACTTGTTCCTCTCTATTTCCCAATCTACTGAATCTAGTTTTCCCTTTGTTTCCTTGGCAATTAGGTACATTATAGTTGTTGATAATTCTCTCCTATTTGCTTCAATGGAACATTTTGGGCAAAATCCATCATCTTCTTTATATGTAAAGCTGATCAATGGATTCTTAACAGGAATCGATACAGTGGAATGAGTGAATGTGCAGGCAATAGTTCCAGTTATTTCCTTTGGGAACATCCATTCCTTTGGATACTTGTTCCTCTCTATTTCCCAATCTATTGAATGTAGTTTTCCCTTTGTTTCCTTGGCATTTAGGAACATTATAGTTGATATTAATTCTCTCTTATTTGCTTCAATGGAATATTTTGGGGAAACTCTATCATCTTCTTTATATCTAAAGCTGATCAAAGGATTCTTAACAGGAATCCTATAGAGTAGAATGAGTGAATGTGCAGGCAATGGTTCCAGTTATTCCTTTGGCAAAATCCATTCCTTTGGATACTTTGGATACTCTCTATTTCCCGTTCTAATGAGTCTAGTGTTCCTCTTGTTTCCAATTCAATTAAGAAATTTATATTTGATGTTAATTGTCTCTTATTTGCTTCAATGGAAATTTTGGGCAAAATCCTTCATCTTCTTAAAATCTAAAGCTGATCAAAGGATTCTTAACAGGAATCGATACAGTGGAATGAGTGAATGTGCAGGCAATAGTTCCAGTTATTTCCTTTGGGAACATCCATTCCTTTGGATACTTGTTCCTCTCGATTTCCCAATCTATTGAATCTAGTTTTCCCTTTGTTTCCTTGGAATTTAGGAACATTATAGTTGATGTTAATTCTCTCATATTTGCTTCAATGGAATATTTTGGGGAAACTCTATCATCTTTTTTATATCTAAAGCTGATCAAAGGATTCTTAACAGGAATCCTATAGAGTAGAATGAGTGAATGTGCAGGCAATGGTTCCAGTTATTCCCTTTGGTAAAATCCATTCCTTTGGATACTTTCGATACTCTCTATTTCCCATTCTATTGAGTCTAGTGTTACTCTTGTTTCCAATTCAATTAAGAAATTTATAGTTGATGTTAATTCTCTCCCATTTGTTTCAAAGGAACTTTTTGGTCAAAATCCTTCATCTTCTTAAAATCTAAAGTTGATCAAAGGATTCTTTACAGGAATCGATACAGTGGCATGTGTGAATGTGCAGGCAATAGTTCCAGTTATTTCCTTTGGGAACATCCATTCCTTTGGATACTTGTTCCTCTCTATTTCCCAATCTATTGAATCTAGTTTTCCCTTTGTTTCCTTGGCATTTAGGAACATTATAGTTGATGTTAATTCTCTCTTATTTGCTTCAATGGAATATTTTGGGGAAACTCTATCATCTTCTTTATATCTAAAGCTGATCAAAGGATTCTTAACAGGAATCCTATACAGTGGAATGAGTGAATGTGCAGGCAATGGTTCCAGTTATTTCCTTTGGGAACATCCATTCCTTTGGATACTTGTTCCTCTCTATTTCCCAATCTATTGAATCTTGTTTTCCCTTTGTTTCCTTGGCATTTAGGAACATTATAGTTGATGATAATTCTCTCTTATTTACTTCAATGGAATATTTTGGGGAAACTCTATCATCTTCTTTATATCTAAAGCTGATCAAAGGATTCTTAACAGGAATCCTATAGAGTAGAATGAGTGAATATGCAGGCAATGGTTCCAGTTATTCCCTTTGGTAAAATCCATTCCTTTGGATACTTTCGATACTCTCTATTTCCCATTCTATTGAGGCTAGTGTTCCTCTTGTTTCCAATTCAATTAAGAAATTTATAGTTGATGTTAATTCTCTCCCATTTGTTTCAAAGGAACTTTTTGGTCAAAATCCTTCATCTTCTTAAAATCTAAAGCTGATCAAAGGATTCTTTACAGGAATCGATACAGTGGCATGTGTGAATGTGCAGGCAATAGTTCCAGTTATTTCCTTTGGGAACATCCATTCCTTTGGATACTTGTTCCTCTCTATTTCCCAATCTACTGAATCTAGTTTTCCCTTTGTTTCCTTGGCAATTAGGTACATTATAGTTGTTGATAATTCTCTCCTATTTGCTTCAATGGAACATTTTGGGCAAAATCCATCATCTTCTTTATATGTAAAGCTGATCAATGGATTCTTAACAGGAATCGATACAGTGGAATGAGTGAATGTGCAGGCAATAGTTCCAGTTATTTCCTTTGGGAACATCCATTCCTTTGGATACTTGTTCCTCTCGATTTCCCAATCTATTGAATCTAGTTTTCCCTTTGTTTCCTTGGCATTTAGGAACATTATAGTTGATGTTAATCCTCTCTTATTTGCTTCAATGGAATATTTTGGGGAAACTCTATCATCTTCTTTATATCTAAAGCTGATCAAAGGATTCTTAACAGGAATCCTATACAGTGGAATGAGTGAATGTGCAGGCAATGGTTCCAGTTATTCCCTTTGGTAAAATCCATTCCTTTGGATACTTTCGATACTCTCTATTTCCCATTCTATTGAGGCTAGTGTTCTTCTTGTTTCCAATTCAATTAAGAAATTTATAGTTGATGTTAATTCTCTCCCATTTGTTTCAAAGGAACTTTTTGGTCAAAATCCTTCATCTTCTTAAAATCTAAAGCTGATCAAAGGATTCTTTACAGGAATCGATACAGTGGCATGTGTGAATGTGCAGGCAATAGTTCCAGTTATTTCCTTTGGGAACATCCATTCCTTTGGATACTTGTTCCTCTCTATTTCCCAATCTACTGAATCTAGTTTTCCCTTTGTTTCCTTGGCAATTAGGTACATTATAGTTGTTGATAATTCTCTCCTATTTGCTTCAATGGAACATTTTGGGCAAAATCCATCATCTTCTTTATATGTAAAGCTGATCAATGGATTCTTAACAGGAATCGATACAGTGGAATGAGTGAATGTGCAGGCAATAGTTCCAGTTATTTCCTTTGGGAACATCCATTCCTTTGGATACTTGTTCCTCTCGATTTCCCAATCTATTGAATCTAGTTTTCCCTTTGTTTCCTTGGCATTTAGGAACATTATAGTTGATGTTAATCCTCTCTTATTTGCTTCAATGGAATATTTTGGGGAAACTCTATCATCTTCTTTATATCTAAAGCTGATCAAAGGATTCTTAACAGGAATCCTATACAGTGGAATGAGTGAATGTGCAGGCAATGGTTCCAGTTATTTCCTTTGGGAACATCCATTCCTTTGGATACTTGTTCCTCTCTATTTCCCAATCTATTGAATCTAGTTTTCCCTTTGTTTCCTTGGCATTTAGGAACATTATAGTTGATGATAATTCTCTCTTATTTGCTTCAATGGAATATTTTGGGGAAACTCTATCATCTTCTTTATATCTAAAGCTGATCAAAGGATTCTTAACAGGAATCCTATAGAGTAGAATGAGTGAATGTGCAGGCAATGGTTCCAGTTATTCCCTTTGGTAAAATCCATTCCTTTGGATACTTTCGATACTCTCTATTTCCCATTCTATTGAGGCTAGTGTTCCTCTTGTTTCCAATTCAATTAAGAAATTTATAGTTGATGTTAATTCTCTCCCATTTGTTTCAAAGGAACTTTTTGGTCAAAATCCTTCATCTTCTTAAAATCTAAAGCTGATCAAAGGATTCTTTACAGGAATCGATACAGTGGCATGTGTGAATGTGCAGGCAATAGTTCCAGTTATTTCCTTTGGGAACATCCATTCCTTTGGATACTTGTTCCTCTCTATTTCCCAATCTACTGAATCTAGTTTTTCCTTTGTTTCCTTGGCAATTAGGTACATTATAGTTGTTGATAATTCTCTCTTATTTGCTTCAATGGAATATATTGGGGAAACTCTATCATCTTCTTTATATCTAAAGCTGATCAAAGGATTCTTAACAGGAATCCTATACAGTGGAATGAGTGAATGTGCAGGCAATGGTTCCAGTTATTTCCTTTGGGAACATCCATTCCTTTGGATACTTGTTCCTCTCTATTTCCCAATCTATTGAATCTAGTTTTCCCTTTGTTTCCTTGGCATTTAGGAACATTATAGTTGATGATAATTCTCTCTTATTTGCTTCAATGGAATATTTTGGGGAAACTCTATCATCTTCTTTATATCTAAAGCTGATCAAAGGATTCTTAACAGGAATCCTATAGAGTAGAATGAGTGAATGTGCAGGCAATGGTTCCAGTTATTCCCTTTGGTAAAATCCATTCCTTTGGATACTTTCGATACTCTCTATTTCCCATTCTATTGAGGCTAGTGTTCTTCTTGTTTCCAATTCAATTAAGAAATTTATAGTTGATGTTAATTCTCTCCCATTTGTTTCAAAGGAACTTTTTGGTCAAAATCCTTCATCTTCTTAAAATCTAAAGCTGATCAAAGGATTCTTTACAGGAATCGATACAGTGGCATGTGTGAATGTGCAGGCAATAGTTCCAGTTATTTCCTTTGGGAACATCCATTCCTTTGGATACTTGTTCCTCTCTATTTCCCAATCTACTGAATCTAGTTTTCCCTTTGTTTCCTTGGCAATTAGGTACATTATAGTTGTTGATAATTCTCTCCTATTTGCTTCAATGGAACATTTTGGGCAAAATCCATCATCTTCTTTATATGTAAAGCTGATCAATGGATTCTTAACAGGAATCGATACAGTGGAATGAGTGAATGTGCAGGCAATAGTTCCAGTTATTTCCTTTGGGAACATCCATTCCTTTGGATACTTGTTCCTCTCGATTTCCCAATCTATTGAATCTAGTTTTCCCTTTGTTTCCTTGGCATTTAGGAACATTATAGTTGATGTTAATCCTCTCTTATTTGCTTCAATGGAATATTTTGGGGAAACTCTATCATCTTCTTTATATCTAAAGCTGATCAAAGGATTCTTAACAGGAATCCTATACAGTGGAATGAGTGAATGTGCAGGCAATGGTTCCAGTTATTTCCTTTGGGAACATCCATTCCTTTGGATACTTGTTCCTCTCTATTTCCCAATCTATTGAATCTAGTTTTCCCTTTGTTTCCTTGGCATTTAGGAACATTATAGTTGATGATAATTCTCTCTTATTTGCTTCAATGGAATATTTTGGGGAAACTCTATCATCTTCTTTATATCTAAAGCTGATCAAAGGATTCTTAACAGGAATCCTATAGAGTAGAATGAGTGAATGTGCAGGCAATGGTTCCAGTTATTCCCTTTGGTAAAATCCATTCCTTTGGATACTTTCGATACTCTCTATTTCCCATTCTATTGAGGCTAGTGTTCCTCTTGTTTCCAATTCAATTAAGAAATTTATAGTTGATGTTAATTCTCTCCCATTTGTTTCAAAGGAACTTTTTGGTCAAAATCCTTCATCTTCTTAAAATCTAAAGCTGATCAAAGGATTCTTTACAGGAATCGATACAGTGGCATGTGTGAATGTGCAGGCAATAGTTCCAGTTATTTCCTTTGGGAACATCCATTCCTTTGGATACTTGTTCCTCTCTATTTCCCAATCTACTGAATCTAGTTTTTCCTTTGTTTCCTTGGCAATTAGGTACATTATAGTTGTTGATAATTCTCTCTTATTTGCTTCAATGGAATATATTGGGGAAACTCTATCATCTTCTTTATATCTAAAGCTGATCAAAGGATTCTTAACAGGAATCCTATACAGTGGAATGAGTGAATGTGCAGGCAATGGTTCCAGTTATTTCCTTTGGGAACATCCATTCCTTTGGATACTTGTTCCTCTCTATTTCCCAATCTATTGAATCTAGTTTTCCCTTTGTTTCCTTGGCATTTAGGAACATTATAGTTGATGATAATTCTCTCTTATTTGCTTCAATGGAATATTGTGGGGAAACTCTATCATCTTCTTTATATCTAAAGCTGATCAAAGGATTCTTAACAGGAATCCTATAGAGTAGAATGAGTGAATGTGCAGGCAATGGTTCCAGTTATTCCCTTTGGTAAAATCCATTCCTTTGGATACTTTCGATACTCTCTATTTCCCATTCTATTGAGTCTAGTGTTCCTCTTGTTTCCAATTCAATTAAGAAATTTATAGTTGATGTTAATTCTCTCCCATTTGTTTCAAAGGAACTTTTTGGTCAAAATCCTTCATCTTCTTAAAATCTAAAGCTGATCAAAGGATTCTTTACAGGAATCGATACAGTGGCATGTGTGAATGTGCAGGCAATAGTTCCAGTTATTTCCTTTGGGAACATCCATTCCTTTGGATACTTGTTCCTCTCTATTTCCCAATCTACTGAATCTAGTTTTCCCTTTGTTTCCTTGGCAATTAGGTACATTATAGTTGTTGATAATTCTCTCCTATTTGCTTCAATGGAACATTTTGGGCAAAATCCATCATCTTCTTTATATGTAAAGCTGATCAATGGATTCTTAACAGGAATCGATACAGTGGAATGAGTGAATGTGCAGGCAATAGTTCCAGTTATTTCCTTTGGGAACATCCATTCCTTTGGATACTTGTTCCTCTCTATTTCCCAATCTATTGAATGTAGTTTTCCCTTTGTTTCCTTGGCATTTAGGAACATTATAGTTGATATTAATTCTCTCTTATTTGCTTCAATGGAATATTTTGGGGAAACTCTATCATCTTCTTTATATCTAAAGCTGATCAAAGGATTCTTAACAGGAATCCTATAGAGTAGAATGAGTGAATGTGCAGGCAATGGTTCCAGTTATTCCTTTGGCAAAATCCATTCCTTTGGATACTTTGGATACTCTCTATTTCCCGTTCTAATGAGTCTAGTGTTCCTCTTGTTTCCAATTCAATTAAGAAATTTATATTTGATGTTAATTGTCTCTTATTTGCTTCAATGGAAATTTTGGGCAAAATCCTTCATCTTCTTAAAATCTAAAGCTGATCAAAGGATTCTTAACAGGAATCGATACAGTGGAATGAGTGAATGTGCAGGCAATAGTTCCAGTTATTTCCTTTGGGAACATCCATTCCTTTGGATACTTGTTCCTCTCGATTTCCCAATCTATTGAATCTAGTTTTCCCTTTGTTTCCTTGGAATTTAGGAACATTATAGTTGATGTTAATTCTCTCATATTTGCTTCAATGGAATATTTTGGGGAAACTCTATCATCTTTTTTATATCTAAAGCTGATCAAAGGATTCTTAACAGGAATCCTATAGAGTAGAATGAGTGAATGTGCAGGCAATGGTTCCAGTTATTCCCTTTGGTAAAATCCATTCCTTTGGATACTTTCGATACTCTCTATTTCCCATTCTATTGAGTCTAGTGTTACTCTTGTTTCCAATTCAATTAAGAAATTTATAGTTGATGTTAATTCTCTCCCATTTGTTTCAAAGGAACTTTTTGGTCAAAATCCTTCATCTTCTTAAAATCTAAAGTTGATCAAAGGATTCTTTACAGGAATCGATACAGTGGCATGTGTGAATGTGCAGGCAATAGTTCCAGTTATTTCCTTTGGGAACATCCATTCCTTTGGATACTTGTTCCTCTCTATTTCCCAATCTATTGAATCTAGTTTTCCCTTTGTTTCCTTGGCATTTAGGAACATTATAGTTGATGTTAATTCTCTCTTATTTGCTTCAATGGAATATTTTGGGGAAACTCTATCATCTTCTTTATATCTAAAGCTGATCAAAGGATTCTTAACAGGAATCCTATACAGTGGAATGAGTGAATGTGCAGGCAATGGTTCCAGTTATTTCCTTTGGGAACATCCATTCCTTTGGAAACTTGTTCCTCTCTATTTCCCAATCTATTGAATCTTGTTTTCCCTTTGTTTCCTTGGCATTTAGGAACATTATAGTTGATGATAATTCTCTCTTATTTACTTCAATGGAATATTTTGGGGAAACTCTATCATCTTCTTTATATCTAAAGCTGATCAAAGGATTCTTAACAGGAATCCTATAGAGTAGAATGAGTGAATATGCAGGCAATGGTTCCAGTTATTCCCTTTGGTAAAATCCATTCCTTTGGATACTTTCGATACTCTCTATTTCCCATTCTATTGAGGCTAGTGTTCCTCTTGTTTCCAATTCAATTAAGAAATTTATAGTTGATGTTAATTCTCTCCCATTTGTTTCAAAGGAACTTTTTGGTCAAAATCCTTCATCTTCTTAAAATCTAAAGCTGATCAAAGGATTCTTTACAGGAATCGATACAGTGGCATGTGTGAATGTGCAGGCAATAGTTCCAGTTATTTCCTTTGGGAACATCCATTCCTTTGGATACTTGTTCCTCTCTATTTCCCAATCTACTGAATCTAGTTTTCCCTTTGTTTCCTTGGCAATTAGGTACATTATAGTTGTTGATAATTCTCTCCTATTTGCTTCAATGGAACATTTTGGGCAAAATCCATCATCTTCTTTATATGTAAAGCTGATCAATGGATTCTTAACAGGAATCGATACAGTGGAATGAGTGAATGTGCAGGCAATAGTTCCAGTTATTTCCTTTGGGAACATCCATTCCTTTGGATACTTGTTCCTCTCGATTTCCCAATCTATTGAATCTAGTTTTCCCTTTGTTTCCTTGGCATTTAGGAACATTATAGTTGATGTTAATCCTCTCTTATTTGCTTCAATGGAATATTTTGGGGAAACTCTATCATCTTCTTTATATCTAAAGCTGATCAAAGGATTCTTAACAGGAATCCTATACAGTGGAATGAGTGAATGTGCAGGCAATGGTTCCAGTTATTTCCTTTGGGAACATCCATTCCTTTGGATACTTGTTCCTCTCTATTTCCCAATCTATTGAATCTAGTTTTCCCTTTGTTTCCTTGGCATTTAGGAACATTATAGTTGATGATAATTCTCTCTTATTTGCTTCAATGGAATATTTTGGGGAAACTCTATCATCTTCTTTATATCTAAAGCTGATCAAAGGATTCTTAACAGGAATCCTATAGAGTAGAATGAGTGAATGTGCAGGCAATGGTTCCAGTTATTCCCTTTGGTAAAATCCATTCCTTTGGATACTTTCGATACTCTCTATTTCCCATTCTATTGAGGCTAGTGTTCCTCTTGTTTCCAATTCAATTAAGAAATTTATAGTTGATGTTAATTCTCTCCCATTTGTTTCAAAGGAACTTTTTGGTCAAAATCCTTCATCTTCTTAAAATCTAAAGCTGATCAAAGGATTCTTTACAGGAATCGATACAGTGGCATGTGTGAATGTGCAGGCAATAGTTCCAGTTATTTCCTTTGGGAACATACATTCCTTTGGATACTTGTTCCTCTCTATTTCCCAATCTACTGAATCTAGTTTTTCCTTTGTTTCCTTGGCAATTAGGTACATTATAGTTGTTGATAATTCTCTCTTATTTGCTTCAATGGAATATATTGGGGAAACTCTATCATCTTCTTTATATCTAAAGCTGATCAAAGGATTCTTAACAGGAATCCTATACAGTGGAATGAGTGAATGTGCAGGCAATGGTTCCAGTTATTTCCTTTGGGAACATCCATTCCTTTGGATACTTGTTCCTCTCTATTTCCCAATCTATTGAATCTAGTTTTCCCTTTGTTTCCTTGGCATTTAGGAACATTATAGTTGATGATAATTCTCTCTTATTTGCTTCAATGGAATATTTTGGGGAAACTCTATCATCTTCTTTATATCTAAAGCTGATCAAAGGATTCTTAACAGGAATCCTATAGAGTAGAATGAGTGAATGTGCAGGCAATGGTTCCAGTTATTCCCTTTGGTAAAATCCATTCCTTTGGATACTTTCGATACTCTCTATTTCCCATTCTATTGAGTCTAGTGTTCCTCTTGTTTCCAATTCAATTAAGAAATTTATAGTTGATGTTAATTCTCTCCCATTTGTTTCAAAGGAACTTTTTGGTCAAAATCCTTCATCTTCTTAAAATCTAAAGCTGATCAAAGGATTCTTTACAGGAATCGATACAGTGGCATGTGTGAATGTGCAGGCAATAGTTCCAGTTATTTCCTTTGGGAACATCCATTCCTTTGGATACTTGTTCCTCTCTATTTCCCAATCTACTGAATCTAGTTTTCCCTTTGTTTCCTTGGCAATTAGGTACATTATAGTTGTTGATAATTCTCTCCTATTTGCTTCAATGGAACATTTTGGGCAAAATCCATCATCTTCTTTATATGTAAAGCTGATCAATGGATTCTTAACAGGAATCGATACAGTGGAATGAGTGAATGTGCAGGCAATAGTTCCAGTTATTTCCTTTGGGAACATCCATTCCTTTGGATACTTGTTCCTCTCTATTTCCCAATCTATTGAATGTAGTTTTCCCTTTGTTTCCTTGGCATTTAGGAACATTATAGTTGATATTAATTCTCTCTTATTTGCTTCAATGGAATATTTTGGGGAAACTCTATCATCTTCTTTATATCTAAAGCTGATCAAAGGATTCTTAACAGGAATCCTATAGAGTAGAATGAGTGAATGTGCAGGCAATGGTTCCAGTTATTCCTTTGGCAAAATCCATTCCTTTGGATACTTTGGATACTCTCTATTTCCCGTTCTAATGAGTCTAGTGTTCCTCTTGTTTCCAATTCAATTAAGAAATTTATATTTGATGTTAATTGTCTCTTATTTGCTTCAATGGAAATTTTGGGCAAAATCCTTCATCTTCTTAAAATCTAAAGCTGATCAAAGGATTCTTAACAGGAATCGATACAGTGGAATGAGTGAATGTGCAGGCAATAGTTCCAGTTATTTCCTTTGGGAACATCCATTCCTTTGGATACTTGTTCCTCTCGATTTCCCAATCTATTGAATCTAGTTTTCCCTTTGTTTCCTTGGAATTTAGGAACATTATAGTTGATGTTAATTCTCTCATATTTGCTTCAATGGAATATTTTGGGGAAACTCTATCATCTTCTTTATATCTAAAGCTGATCAAAGGATTCTTAACAGGAATCCTATAGAGTAGAATGAGTGAATGTGCAGGCAATGGTTCCAGTTATTCCCTTTGGTAAAATCCATTCCTTTGGATACTTTCGATACTCTCTATTTCCCATTCTATTGAGGCTAGTGTTCCTCTTGTTTCCAATTCAATTAAGAAATTTATAGTTGATGTTAATTCTCTCCCATTTGTTTCAAAGGAACTTTTTGGTCAAAATCCTTCATCTTCTTAAAATCTAAAGCTGATCAAAGGATTCTTTACAGGAATCGATACAGTGGCATGTGTGAATGTGCAGGCAATAGTTCCAGTTATTTCCTTTGGGAACATCCATTCCTTTGGATACTTGTTCCTCTCTATTTCCCAATCTACTGAATCTAGTTTTTCCTTTGTTTCCTTGGCAATTAGGTACATTATAGTTGTTGATAATTCTCTCTTATTTGCTTCAATGGAATATATTGGGGAAACTCTATCATCTTCTTTATATCTAAAGCTGATCAAAGGATTCTTAACAGGAATCCTATACAGTGGAATGAGTGAATGTGCAGGCAATGGTTCCAGTTATTTCCTTTGGGAACATCCATTCCTTTGGATACTTGTTCCTCTCTATTTCCCAATCTATTGAATCTAGTTTTCCCTTTGTTTCCTTGGCATTTAGGAACATTATAGTTGATGATAATTCTCTCTTATTTGCTTCAATGGAATATTGTGGGGAAACTCTATCATCTTCTTTATATCTAAAGCTGATCAAAGGATTCTTAACAGGAATCCTATAGAGTAGAATGAGTGAATGTGCAGGCAATGGTTCCAGTTATTCCCTTTGGTAAAATCCATTCCTTTGGATACTTTCGATACTCTCTATTTCCCATTCTATTGAGTCTAGTGTTCCTCTTGTTTCCAATTCAATTAAGAAATTTATAGTTGATGTTAATTCTCTCCCATTTGTTTCAAAGGAACTTTTTGGTCAAAATCCTTCATCTTCTTAAAATCTAAAGCTGATCAAAGGATTCTTTACAGGAATCGATACAGTGGCATGTGTGAATGTGCAGGCAATAGTTCCAGTTATTTCCTTTGGGAACATCCATTCCTTTGGATACTTGTTCCTCTCTATTTCCCAATCTACTGAATCTAGTTTTCCCTTTGTTTCCTTGGCAATTAGGTACATTATAGTTGTTGATAATTCTCTCCTATTTGCTTCAATGGAACATTTTGGGCAAAATCCATCATCTTCTTTATATGTAAAGCTGATCAATGGATTCTTAACAGGAATCGATACAGTGGAATGAGTGAATGTGCAGGCAATAGTTCCAGTTATTTCCTTTGGGAACATCCATTCCTTTGGATACTTGTTCCTCTCTATTTCCCAATCTATTGAATGTAGTTTTCCCTTTGTTTCCTTGGCATTTAGGAACATTATAGTTGATATTAATTCTCTCTTATTTGCTTCAATGGAATATTTTGGGGAAACTCTATCATCTTCTTTATATCTAAAGCTGATCAAAGGATTCTTAACAGGAATCCTATAGAGTAGAATGAGTGAATGTGCAGGCAATGGTTCCAGTTATTCCTTTGGCAAAATCCATTCCTTTGGATACTTTGGATACTCTCTATTTCCCGTTCTAATGAGTCTAGTGTTCCTCTTGTTTCCAATTCAATTAAGAAATTTATATTTGATGTTAATTGTCTCTTATTTGCTTCAATGGAAATTTTGGGCAAAATCCTTCATCTTCTTAAAATCTAAAGCTGATCAAAGGATTCTTAACAGGAATCGATACAGTGGAATGAGTGAATGTGCAGGCAATAGTTCCAGTTATTTCCTTTGGGAACATCCATTCCTTTGGATACTTGTTCCTCTCGATTTCCCAATCTATTGAATCTAGTTTTCCCTTTGTTTCCTTGGAATTTAGGAACATTATAGTTGATGTTAATTCTCTCATATTTGCTTCAATGGAATATTTTGGGGAAACTCTATCATCTTTTTTATATCTAAAGCTGATCAAAGGATTCTTAACAGGAATCCTATAGAGTAGAATGAGTGAATGTGCAGGCAATGGTTCCAGTTATTCCCTTTGGTAAAATCCATTCCTTTGGATACTTTCGATACTCTCTATTTCCCATTCTATTGAGTCTAGTGTTACTCTTGTTTCCAATTCAATTAAGAAATTTATAGTTGATGTTAATTCTCTCCCATTTGTTTCAAAGGAACTTTTTGGTCAAAATCCTTCATCTTCTTAAAATCTAAAGTTGATCAAAGGATTCTTTACAGGAATCGATACAGTGGCATGTGTGAATGTGCAGGCAATAGTTCCAGTTATTTCCTTTGGGAACATCCATTCCTTTGGATACTTGTTCCTCTCTATTTCCCAATCTATTGAATCTAGTTTTCCCTTTGTTTCCTTGGCATTTAGGAACATTATAGTTGATGTTAATTCTCTCTTATTTGCTTCAATGGAATATTTTGGGGAAACTCTATCATCTTCTTTATATCTAAAGCTGATCAAAGGATTCTTAACAGGAATCCTATACAGTGGAATGAGTGAATGTGCAGGCAATGGTTCCAGTTATTTCCTTTGGGAACATCCATTCCTTTGGAAACTTGTTCCTCTCTATTTCCCAATCTATTGAATCTTGTTTTCCCTTTGTTTCCTTGGCATTTAGGAACATTATAGTTGATGATAATTCTCTCTTATTTACTTCAATGGAATATTTTGGGGAAACTCTATCATCTTCTTTATATCTAAAGCTGATCAAAGGATTCTTAACAGGAATCCTATAGAGTAGAATGAGTGAATATGCAGGCAATGGTTCCAGTTATTCCCTTTGGTAAAATCCATTCCTTTGGATACTTTCGATACTCTCTATTTCCCATTCTATTGAGGCTAGTGTTCCTCTTGTTTCCAATTCAATTAAGAAATTTATAGTTGATGTTAATTCTCTCCCATTTGTTTCAAAGGAACTTTTTGGTCAAAATCCTTCATCTTCTTAAAATCTAAAGCTGATCAAAGGATTCTTTACAGGAATCGATACAGTGGCATGTGTGAATGTGCAGGCAATAGTTCCAGTTATTTCCTTTGGGAACATCCATTCCTTTGGATACTTGTTCCTCTCTATTTCCCAATCTACTGAATCTAGTTTTCCCTTTGTTTCCTTGGCAATTAGGTACATTATAGTTGTTGATAATTCTCTCCTATTTGCTTCAATGGAACATTTTGGGCAAAATCCATCATCTTCTTTATATGTAAAGCTGATCAATGGATTCTTAACAGGAATCGATACAGTGGAATGAGTGAATGTGCAGGCAATAGTTCCAGTTATTTCCTTTGGGAACATCCATTCCTTTGGATACTTGTTCCTCTCGATTTCCCAATCTATTGAATCTAGTTTTCCCTTTGTTTCCTTGGCATTTAGGAACATTATAGTTGATGTTAATCCTCTCTTATTTGCTTCAATGGAATATTTTGGGGAAACTCTATCATCTTCTTTATATCTAAAGCTGATCAAAGGATTCTTAACAGGAATCCTATACAGTGGAATGAGTGAATGTGCAGGCAATGGTTCCAGTTATTTCCTTTGGGAACATCCATTCCTTTGGATACTTGTTCCTCTCTATTTCCCAATCTATTGAATCTAGTTTTCCCTTTGTTTCCTTGGCATTTAGGAACATTATAGTTGATGATAATTCTCTCTTATTTGCTTCAATGGAATATTTTGGGGAAACTCTATCATCTTCTTTATATCTAAAGCTGATCAAAGGATTCTTAACAGGAATCCTATAGAGTAGAATGAGTGAATGTGCAGGCAATGGTTCCAGTTATTCCCTTTGGTAAAATCCATTCCTTTGGATACTTTCGATACTCTCTATTTCCCATTCTATTGAGGCTAGTGTTCCTCTTGTTTCCAATTCAATTAAGAAATTTATAGTTGATGTTAATTCTCTCCCATTTGTTTCAAAGGAACTTTTTGGTCAAAATCCTTCATCTTCTTAAAATCTAAAGCTGATCAAAGGATTCTTTACAGGAATCGATACAGTGGCATGTGTGAATGTGCAGGCAATAGTTCCAGTTATTTCCTTTGGGAACATACATTCCTTTGGATACTTGTTCCTCTCTATTTCCCAATCTACTGAATCTAGTTTTTCCTTTGTTTCCTTGGCAATTAGGTACATTATAGTTGTTGATAATTCTCTCTTATTTGCTTCAATGGAATATATTGGGGAAACTCTATCATCTTCTTTATATCTAAAGCTGATCAAAGGATTCTTAACAGGAATCCTATACAGTGGAATGAGTGAATGTGCAGGCAATGGTTCCAGTTATTTCCTTTGGGAACATCCATTCCTTTGGATACTTGTTCCTCTCTATTTCCCAATCTATTGAATCTAGTTTTCCCTTTGTTTCCTTGGCATTTAGGAACATTATAGTTGATGATAATTCTCTCTTATTTGCTTCAATGGAATATTTTGGGGAAACTCTATCATCTTCTTTATATCTAAAGCTGATCAAAGGATTCTTAACAGGAATCCTATAGAGTAGAATGAGTGAATGTGCAGGCAATGGTTCCAGTTATTCCCTTTGGTAAAATCCATTCCTTTGGATACTTTCGATACTCTCTATTTCCCATTCTATTGAGTCTAGTGTTCCTCTTGTTTCCAATTCAATTAAGAAATTTATAGTTGATGTTAATTCTCTCCCATTTGTTTCAAAGGAACTTTTTGGTCAAAATCCTTCATCTTCTTAAAATCTAAAGCTGATCAAAGGATTCTTTACAGGAATCGATACAGTGGCATGTGTGAATGTGCAGGCAATAGTTCCAGTTATTTCCTTTGGGAACATCCATTCCTTTGGATACTTGTTCCTCTCTATTTCCCAATCTACTGAATCTAGTTTTCCCTTTGTTTCCTTGGCAATTAGGTACATTATAGTTGTTGATAATTCTCTCCTATTTGCTTCAATGGAACATTTTGGGCAAAATCCATCATCTTCTTTATATGTAAAGCTGATCAATGGATTCTTAACAGGAATCGATACAGTGGAATGAGTGAATGTGCAGGCAATAGTTCCAGTTATTTCCTTTGGGAACATCCATTCCTTTGGATACTTGTTCCTCTCTATTTCCCAATCTATTGAATGTAGTTTTCCCTTTGTTTCCTTGGCATTTAGGAACATTATAGTTGATATTAATTCTCTCTTATTTGCTTCAATGGAATATTTTGGGGAAACTCTATCATCTTCTTTATATCTAAAGCTGATCAAAGGATTCTTAACAGGAATCCTATAGAGTAGAATGAGTGAATGTGCAGGCAATGGTTCCAGTTATTCCTTTGGCAAAATCCATTCCTTTGGATACTTTGGATACTCTCTATTTCCCGTTCTAATGAGTCTAGTGTTCCTCTTGTTTCCAATTCAATTAAGAAATTTATATTTGATGTTAATTGTCTCTTATTTGCTTCAATGGAAATTTTGGGCAAAATCCTTCATCTTCTTAAAATCTAAAGCTGATCAAAGGATTCTTAACAGGAATCGATACAGTGGAATGAGTGAATGTGCAGGCAATAGTTCCAGTTATTTCCTTTGGGAACATCCATTCCTTTGGATACTTGTTCCTCTCGATTTCCCAATCTATTGAATCTAGTTTTCCCTTTGTTTCCTTGGAATTTAGGAACATTATAGTTGATGTTAATTCTCTCATATTTGCTTCAATGGAATATTTTGGGGAAACTCTATCATCTTTTTTATATCTAAAGCTGATCAAAGGATTCTTAACAGGAATCCTATAGAGTAGAATGAGTGAATGTGCAGGCAATGGTTCCAGTTATTCCTTTGGTAAAATCCATTCCTTTGGATACTTTCGATACTCTCTATTTCCCATTCTATTGAGGCTAGTGTTCCTCTTGTTTCCAATTCAATTAAGAAATTTATAGTTGATGTTAATTCTCTCCCATTTGTTTCAAAGGAACTTTTTGGTCAAAATCCTTCATCTTCTTAAAATCTAAAGCTGATCAAAGGATTCTTTACAGGAATCGATACAGTGGCATGTGTGAATGTGCAGGCAATAGTTCCAGTTATTTCCTTTGGGAACATCCATTCCTTTGGATACTTGTTCCTCTCTATTTCCCAATCTACTGAATCTAGTTTTCCCTTTGTTTCCTTGGCAATTAGGTACATTATAGTTGTTGATAATTCTCTCCTATTTGCTTCAATGGAACATTTTGGGCAAAATCCATCATCTTCTTTATATGTAAAGCTGATCAATGGATTCTTAACAGGAATCGATACAGTGGAATGAGTGAATGTGCAGGCAATAGTTCCAGTTATTTCCTTTGGGAACATCCATTCCTTTGGATACTTGTTCCTCTCGATTTCCCAATCTATTGAATCTAGTTTTCCCTTTGTTTCCTTGGCATTTAGGAACATTATAGTTGATGTTAATCCTCTCTTATTTGCTTCAATGGAATATTTTGGGGAAACTCTATCATCTTCTTTATATCTAAAGCTGATCAAAGGATTCTTAACAGGAATCCTATACAGTGGAATGAGTGAATGTGCAGGCAATGGTTCCAGTTATTTCCTTTGGGAACATCCATTCCTTTGCATACTTGTTCCTCTCTATTTCCCAATCTATTGAATCTAGTTTT
The DNA here is from genome assembly GCF_048593235.1 of Sminthopsis crassicaudata. Taxonomy (NCBI): domain Eukaryota; kingdom Metazoa; phylum Chordata; class Mammalia; order Dasyuromorphia; family Dasyuridae; genus Sminthopsis; species Sminthopsis crassicaudata. The sequence goes on from NC_133617.1 coordinate 456,879,111, forward strand.
CCCTTTGTTTCCTTGGCATTTAGGAACATTATAGTTGATGATAATTCTCTCTTATTTGCTTCAATGGAATATTTTGGGGAAACTCTATCATCTTCTTTATATCTAAAGCTGATCAAAGGATTCTTAACAGGAATCCTATAGAGTAGAATGAGTGAATGTGCAGGCAATGGTTCCAGTTATTCCCTTTGGTAAAATCCATTCCTTTGGATACTTTCGATACTCTCTATTTCCCATTCTATTGAGGCTAGTGTTCCTCTTGTTTCCAATTCAATTAAGAAATTTATAGTTGATGTTAATTCTCTCCCATTTGTTTCAAAGGAACTTTTTGGTCAAAATCCTTCATCTTCTTAAAATCTAAAGCTGATCAAAGGATTCTTTACAGGAATCGATACAGTGGCATGTGTGAATGTGCAGGCAATAGTTCCAGTTATTTCCTTTGGGAACATCCATTCCTTTGGATACTTGTTCCTCTCTATTTCCCAATCTACTGAATCTAGTTTTTCCTTTGTTTCCTTGGCAATTAGGTACATTATAGTTGTTGATAATTCTCTCTTATTTGCTTCAATGGAATATATTGGGGAAACTCTATCATCTTCTTTATATCTAAAGCTGATCAAAGGATTCTTAACAGGAATCCTATACAGTGGAATGAGTGAATGTGCAGGCAATGGTTCCAGTTATTTCCTTTGGGAACATCCATTCCTTTGGATACTTGTTCCTCTCTATTTCCCAATCTATTGAATCTAGTTTTCCCTTTGTTTCCTTGGCATTTAGGAACATTATAGTTGATGATAATTCTCTCTTATTTGCTTCAATGGAATATTTTGGGGAAACTCTATCATCTTCTTTATATCTAAAGCTGATCAAAGGATTCTTAACAGGAATCCTATAGAGTAGAATGAGTGAATGTGCAGGCAATGGTTCCAGTTATTCCCTTTGGTAAAATCCATTCCTTTGGATACTTTCGATACTCTCTATTTCCCATTCTATTGAGTCTAGTGTTCCTCTTGTTTCCAATTCAATTAAGAAATTTATAGTTGATGTTAATTCTCTCCCATTTGTTTCAAAGGAACTTTTTGGTCAAAATCCTTCATCTTCTTAAAATCTAAAGCTGATCAAAGGATTCTTTACAGGAATCGATACAGTGGCATGTGTGAATGTGCAGGCAATAGTTCCAGTTATTTCCTTTGGGAACATCCATTCCTTTGGATACTTGTTCCTCTCTATTTCCCAATCTACTGAATCTAGTTTTCCCTTTGTTTCCTTGGCAATTAGGTACATTATAGTTGTTGATAATTCTCTCCTATTTGCTTCAATGGAACATTTTGGGCAAAATCCATCATCTTCTTTATATGTAAAGCTGATCAATGGATTCTTAACAGGAATCGATACAGTGGAATGAGTGAATGTGCAGGCAATAGTTCCAGTTATTTCCTTTGGGAACATCCATTCCTTTGGATACTTGTTCCTCTCTATTTCCCAATCTATTGAATGTAGTTTTCCCTTTGTTTCCTTGGCATTTAGGAACATTATAGTTGATATTAATTCTCTCTTATTTGCTTCAATGGAATATTTTGGGGAAACTCTATCATCTTCTTTATATCTAAAGCTGATCAAAGGATTCTTAACAGGAATCCTATAGAGTAGAATGAGTGAATGTGCAGGCAATGGTTCCAGTTATTCCTTTGGCAAAATCCATTCCTTTGGATACTTTGGATACTCTCTATTTCCCGTTCTAATGAGTCTAGTGTTCCTCTTGTTTCCAATTCAATTAAGAAATTTATATTTGATGTTAATTGTCTCTTATTTGCTTCAATGGAAATTTTGGGCAAAATCCTTCATCTTCTTAAAATCTAAAGCTGATCAAAGGATTCTTAACAGGAATCGATACAGTGGAATGAGTGAATGTGCAGGCAATAGTTCCAGTTATTTCCTTTGGGAACATCCATTCCTTTGGATACTTGTTCCTCTCGATTTCCCAATCTATTGAATCTAGTTTTCCCTTTGTTTCCTTGGAATTTAGGAACATTATAGTTGATGTTAATTCTCTCATATTTGCTTCAATGGAATATTTTGGGGAAACTCTATCATCTTTTTTATATCTAAAGCTGATCAAAGGATTCTTAACAGGAATCCTATAGAGTAGAATGAGTGAATGTGCAGGCAATGGTTCCAGTTATTCCTTTGGTAAAATCCATTCCTTTGGATACTTTCGATACTCTCTATTTCCCATTCTATTGAGGCTAGTGTTCCTCTTGTTTCCAATTCAATTAAGAAATTTATAGTTGATGTTAATTCTCTCCCATTTGTTTCAAAGGAACTTTTTGGTCAAAATCCTTCATCTTCTTAAAATCTAAAGCTGATCAAAGGATTCTTAACAGGAATCCTATACAGTGGAATGAGTGAATGTGCAGGCAATGGTTCCAGTTATTTCCTTTGGGAACATCCATTCCTTTGGATACTTGTTCCTCTCTATTTCCCAATCTATTGAATCTAGTTTTCCCTCTGTTTCCTTGGCATTTAGGAACATTTTAGTTGATGATAATTCTCTCTTATTTGCTTCAATGGAATATTTTGGGGAAACTCTATCATCTTCTTTATATCTAAAGCTGATCAAAGGATTCTTAACAGGAATCCTATAGAGTAGAATGAGTGAATGTGCAGGCAATGGTTCCAGTTATTCCCTTTGGTAAAATCCATTCCTTTGGATACTTTCGATACTCTCTATTTCCCATTCTATTGAGTCTAGTGTTACTCTTGTTTCCAATTCAATTAAGAAATTTATAGTTGATGTTAATTCTCTCCCATTTGTTTCAAAGGAACTTTTTGGTCAAAATCCTTCATCTTCTTAAAATCTAAAGCTGATCAAAGGATTCTTTACAGGAATCGATACAGTGGCATGTGTGAATGTGCAGGCAATAGTTCCAGTTATTTCCTTTGGGAACATCCATTCCTTTGGATACTTGTTCCTCTCTATTTCCCAATCTATTGAATCTAGTTTTCCCTTTGTTTCCTTGGCATTTAGGAACATTATAGTTGATGTTAATTCTCTCTTATTTGCTTCAATGGAATATTTTGGGGAAACTCTATCATCTTCTTTATATCTAAAGCTGATCAAAGGATTCTTAACATGAATCCTATACAGTGGAATGAGTGAATGTGCAGGCAATGCTTCCAGTTATTTCCTTTGGGAACATCCATTCCTTTGGATACTTGTTCCTAACTATTTCCCAATCTATTGAATCTTGTTTTCCCTTTGTTTCCTTGGCATTTAGGAACATTATAGTTGATGATAATTCTCTCTTATTTGCTTCAATGGAATATTTTGGGGAAACTCTATCATCTTCTTTATATCTAAAGCTGATCAAAGGATTCTTAACAGGAATCCTATAGAGTAGAATGAGTGAATGTGCAGGCAATGGTTCCAGTTATTCCCTTTGGTAAAATCCATTCCTTTGGATACTTTCGATACTCTCTATTTCCCATTCTATTGAGGCTAGTGTTCCTCTTGTTTCCAATTCAATTAAGAAATTTATAGTTGATGTTAATTCTCTCCCATTTGTTTCAAAGGAACTTTTTGGTCAAAATCTTTCATCTTCTTAAAATCTAAAGCTGATCAAAGGATTCTTTACAGGAATCGATACAGTGGCATGTGTGAATGTGCAGGCAATAGTTCCAGTTATTTCCTTTGGGAACATCCATTCCTTTGGATACTTGTTCCTCTCTATTTCCCAATCTACTGAATCTAGTTTTCCCTTTGTTTCCTTGGCAATTAGGTACATTATAGTTGTTGATAATTCTCTCCTATTTGCTTCAATGGAACATTTTGGGCAAAATCCATCATCTTCTTTATATGTAAAGCTGATCAATGGATTCTTAACAGGAATCGATACAGTGGAATGAGTGAATGTGCAGGCAATAGTTCCAGTTATTTCCTTTGGGAACATCCATTCCTTTGGATACTTGTTCCTCTCGATTTCCCTATCTATTGAATGTAGTTTTCCCTTTGTTTCCTTGGCATTTAGGAACATTATAGTTGATGTTAATTCTCTCTTATTTGCTTCAATGGAATATTTTGGGGAAACTCTATCATCTTCTTTATATCTAAAGCTGATCAAAGGATTCTTAACAGGAATCCTATAGAGTAGAATGAGTGAATGTGCAGGCAATGGTTCCAGTTATTCCTTTGGCAAAATCCATTCCTTTGGATACTTTGGATACTCTCTATTTCCCGTTCTAATGAGTCTAGTGTTCCTCTTGTTTCCAATTCAATTAAGAAATTTATATTTGCTGTTAATTGTCTCTTATTTGCTTCAATGGAAATTTTGGGCAAAATCCTTCATCTTCTTAAAATCTAAAGCTGATCAAAGGATTCTTAACAGGAATCGATACAGTGGAATGAGTGAATGTGCAGGCAATAGTTCCAGTTATTTCCTTTGGGAACATGCATTCCTTTGGATACTTGTTCCTCTCGATTTCCCAATCTATTGAATCTAGTTTTCCCTTTGTTTCCTTGGCATTTAGGAACATTATAGTTGATGTTAATTCTCTCTTATTTGCTTCAATGGAATATTTTGGGGAAACTCTATCATCTTTTTTATATCTAAAGCTGATCAAAGGATTCTTAACAGGAATCCTATAGAGTAGAATGAGTGAATGTGCAGGCAATGGTTCCAGTTATTCCCTTTGGTAAAATCCATTCCTTTGGATACTTTCGATACTCTCTATTTCCCATTCTATTGAGTCTAGTGTTCCTCTTGTTTCCAATTCAATTAAGAAATTTATAGTTGATGTTAATTCTCTCCCATTTGTTTCAAAGGAACTTTTTGGTCAAAATCCTTCATCTTCTTAAAATCTAAAGCTGATCAAAGGATTCTTTACAGGAATCGATACAGTGGCATGTGTGAATGTGCAGGCAATAGTTCCAGTTATTTCCTTTGGGAACATCCATTCCTTTGGATACTTGTTCCTCTCTATTTCCCAATCTACTGAATCTAGTTTTCCCTTTGTTTCCTTGGCAATTAGGTACATTATAGTTGTTGATAATTCTCTCCTATTTGCTTCAATGGAACATTTTGGGCAAAATCCATCATCTTCTTTATATGTAAAGCTGATCAATGGATTCTTAACAGGAATCGATACAGTGGAATGAGTGAATGTGCAGGCAATAGTTCCAGTTATTTCCTTTGGGAACATCCATTCCTTTGGATACTTGTTCCTCTCGATTTCCCAATCTATTGAATGTAGTTTTCCCTTTGTTTCCTTGGCATTTAGGAACATTATAGTTGATGTTAATTCTCTCTTATTTGCTTCAATGGAATATTTTGGGGAAACTCTATCATCTTCTTTATATCTAAAGCTGATCAAAGGATTCTTAACAGGAATCCTATAGAGTAGAATGAGTGAATGTGCAGGCAATGGTTCCAGTTATTCCTTTGGCAAAATCCATTCCTTTGGATACTTTGGATACTCTCTATTTCCCGTTCTAATGAGTCTAGTGTTCCTCTTGTTTCCAATTCAATTAAGAAATTTATATTTGATGTTAATTGTCTCTTATTTGCTTCAATGGAAATTTTGGGCAAAATCCTTCATCTTCTTAAAATCTAAAGCTGATCAAAGGATTCTTAACAGGAATCGATACAGTGGAATGAGTGAATGTGCAGGCAATAGTTCCAGTTATTTCCTTTGGGAACATGCATTCCTTTGGATACTTGTTCCTCTCGATTTCCCAATCTATTGAATCTAGTTTTCCCTTTGTTTCCTTGGCATTTAGGAACATTATAGTTGATGTTAATTCTCTCTTATTTGCTTCAATGGAATATTTTGGGGAAACTCTATCATCTTCTTAAAATCTAAAGCTGATCAAAGGATTCTTTACAGGAATCGATACAGTGGCATGTGTGAATGTGCAGGCAATAGTTCCAGTTATTTCCTTTGGGAACATCCATTCCTTTGGATACTTGTTCCTCTCTATTTCCCAATCTACTGAATCTAGTTTTCCCTTTGTTTCCTTGGCAATTAGGTACATTATAGTTGTTGATAATTCTCTCCTATTTGCTTCAATGGAACATTTTGGGCAAAATCCATCATCTTCTTTATATGTAAAGCTGATCAATGGATTCTTAACAGGAATCGATACAGTGGAATGAGTGAATGTGCAGGCAATAGTTCCAGTTATTTCCTTTGGGAACATCCATTCCTTTGGATACTTGTTCCTCTCGATTTCCCAATCTATTGAATGTAGTTTTCCCTTTGTTTCCTTGGCATTTAGGAACATTATAGTTGATGTTAATTCTCTCTTATTTGCTTCAATGGAATATTTTGGGGAAACTCTATCATCTTCTTTATATCTAAAGCTGATCAAAGGATTCTTAACAGGAATCCTATAGAGTAGAATGAGTGAATGTGCAGGCAATGGTTCCAGTTATTCCTTTGGCAAAATCCATTCCTTTGGATACTTTGGATACTCTCTATTTCCCGTTCTAATGAGTCTAGTGTTCCTCTTGTTTCCAATTCAATTAAGAAATTTATATTTGATGTTAATTGTCTCTTATTTGCTTCAATGGAAATTTTGGGCAAAATCCTTCATCTTCTTAAAATCTAAAGCTGATCAAAGGATTCTTAACAGGAATCGATACAGTGGAATGAGTGAATGTGCAGGCAATAGTTCCAGTTATTTCCTTTGGGAACATGCATTCCTTTGGATACTTGTTCCTCTCGATTTCCCAATCTATTGAATCTAGTTTTCCCTTTGTTTCCTTGGCATTTAGGAACATTATAGTTGATGTTAATTCTCTCTTATTTGCTTCAATGGAATATTTTGGGGAAACTCTATCATCTTCTTAAAATCTAAAGCTGATCAAAGGATTCTTTACAGGAATCGATACAGTGGCATGTGTGAATGTGCAGGCAATAGTTCCAGTTATTTCCTTTGGGAACATCCATTCCTTTGGATACTTGTTCCTCTCTATTTCCCAATCTACTGAATCTAGTTTTCCCTTTGTTTCCTTGGCAATTAGGTACATTATAGTTGTTGATAATTCTCTCCTATTTGCTTCAATGGAACATTTTGGGCAAAATCCATCATCTTCTTTATATGTAAAGCTGATCAATGGATTCTTAACAGGAATCGATACAGTGGAATGAGTGAATGTGCAGGCAATAGTTCCAGTTATTTCCTTTGGGAACATCCATTCCTTTGGATACTTGTTCCTCTCGATTTCCCAATCTATTGAATCTAGTTTTCCCTTTGTTTCCTTGGAATTTAGGAACATTATAGTTGATGTTAATTCTCTCTTATTTGCTTCAATGGAATATTTTGGGGAAACTCTATCATCTTCTTTATATCTAAAGCTGATCAAAGGATTCTTAACAGGAATCCTATACAGTGGAATGAGTGAATGTGCAGGCAATGGTTCCAGTTATTTCCTTTGGGAACATCCATTCCTTTGGATACTTGTTCCTCTCTATTTCCCAATCTATTGAATCTAGTTTTCCCTTTGTTTCCTTGGCATTTAGGAACATTATAGTTGATGTTAATTCTCTCCCATTTGTTTCAAAGGAACTTTTTGGTCAAAATCCTTCATCTTCTTAAAATCTAAAGCTGATCAAAGGATTCTTTACAGGAATCGATACAGTGGCATGTGTGAATGTGCAGGCAATAGTTCCAGTTATTTCCTTTGGGAACATCCATTCCTTTGGATACTTGTTCCTCTCGATTTCCCAATCTATTGAATCTAGTTTTCCCTTTGTTTCCTTGGCATTTAGGAACATTATAGTTGTTGATAATTCTCTCCTATTTGCTTCAATGGAACATTTTGGGCAAAATCCATCATCTTCTTTATATGTAAAGCTGATCAATGGATTCTTAACAGGAATCGATACAGTGGAATGAGTGAATGTGCAGGCAATAGTTCCAGTTATTTCCTTTGGGAACATCCATTCCTTTGGATACTTGTTCCTCTCTGTTTCCCAATCTATTGAATGTAGTTTTCCCTTTGTTTCCTTGGCATTTAGGAACATTATAGTTGATGTTAATTCTCTCTTATTTGCTTCAATGGAATATTTTGGGGAAACTCTATCATCTTCTTTATATCTAAAGCTGATCAAAGGATTCTTAACAGGAATCCTATAGAGTAGAATGAGTGAATGTGCAGGCAATGGTTCCAGTTATTCCTTTGGCAAAATCCATTCCTTTGGATACTTTGGATACTCTCTATTTCCCGTTCTAATGAGTCTAGTGTTCCTCTTGTTTCCAATTCAATTAAGAAATTTATATTTGATGTTAATTGTCTCTTATTTGCTTCAATGGAAATTTTGGGCAAAATCCTTCATCTTCTTAAAATCTAAAGCTGATCAAAGGATTCTTAACAGGAATCGATACAGTGGCATGTGTGAATGTGCAGGCAATAGTTCCAGTTATTTCCTTTGGGAACATCCATTCCTTTGGATACTTGTTCCTCTCTATTTCCCAATCTACTGAATCTAGTTTTCCCTTTGTTTCCTTGGCAATTAGGTACATTATAGTTGTTGATAATTCTCTCCTATTTGCTTCAATGGAACATTTTGGGCAAAATCCATCATCTTCTTTATATGTAAAGCTGATCAATGGATTCTTAACAGGAATCGATACAGTGGAATGAGTGAATGTGCAGGCAATAGTTCCAGTTATTTCCTTTGGGAACATCCATTCCTTTGGATACTTGTTCCTCTCTATTTCCCAATCTATTGAATCTAGTTTTCCCTTTGTTTCCTTGGCATTTAGGAACATTATAGTTGATGTTAATTCTCTCTTATTTGCTTCAATGGAATATTTTGGGGAAACTCTATCATCTTCTTTATATCTAAAGCTGATCAAAGGATTCTTAACAGGAATCCTATACAGTGGAATGAGTGAATGTGCAGGCAATGGTTCCAGTTATTTCCTTTGGGAACATCCATTCCTTTGGATACTTGTTCCTCTCTATTTCCCAATCTATTGAATCTAGTTTTCCCTTTGTTTCCTTGGCATTTAGGAACATTATAGTTGATGATAATTCTCTCTTATTTGCTTCAATGGAATATTTTGGGGAAACTCTATCATCTTCTTTATATCTAAAGCTGATCAAAGGATTCTTAACAGGAATCCTATAGAGTAGAATGAGTGAATGTGCAGGCAATGGTTCCAGTTATTCCCTTTGGTAAAATCCATTCCTTTGGATACTTTCGATACTCTCTATTTCCCATTCTATTGAGGCTAGTGTTCCTCTTGTTTCCAATTCAATTAAGAAATTTATAGTTGATGTTAATTCTCTCCCATTTGTTTCAAAGGAACTTTTTGGTCAAAATCCTTCATCTTCTTAAAATCTAAAGCTGATCAAAGGATTCTTTACAGGAATCGATACAGTGGCATGTGTGAATGTGCAGGCAATAGTTCCAGTTATTTCCTTTGGGAACATCCATTCCTTTGGATACTTGTTCCTCTCTATTTCCCAATCTACTGAATCTAGTTTTCCCTTTGTTTCCTTGGCAATTAGGTACATTATAGTTGTTGATAATTCTCTCTTATTTGCTTCAATGGAATATATTGGGGAAACTCTATCATCTTCTTTATATCTAAAGCTGATCAAAGGATTCTTAACAGGAATCCTATAGAGTAGAATGAGTGAATGTGCCGGCAATGGTTCCAGTTATTCCCTTTGGTAAAATCCATTCCTTTGGATACTTTCGATACTCTCTATTTCCCATTCTATTGAGGCTAGTGTTCCTCTTGTTTCCAATTCAATTAAGAAATTTATAGTTGATGTTAATTCTCTCCCATTTGTTTCAAAGGAACTTTTTGGTCAAAATCCTTCATCTTCTTAAAATCTAAAGCTGATCAAAGGATTCTTTACAGGAATCGATACAGTGGCATGTGTGAATGTGCAGGCAATAGTTCCAGTTATTTCCTTTGGGAACATCCATTCCTTTGGATACTTGTTCCTCTCTATTTCCCAATCTATTGAATCTAGTTTTCCCTTTGTTTCCTTGGCATTTAGGAACATTATAGTTGATGTTAATTCTCTCTTATTTGCTTCAATGGAATATTTTTGGGAAACTCTATCATCTTCTTTATATCTAAAGCTGATCAAAGGATTCTTAACAGGAATCCTATACAGTGGAATGAGTGAATGTGCAGGCAATAGTTCCAGTTATTTCCTTTGGGAACATCCATTCCTTTGGATACTTGTTCCTCTCTATTTCCCAATCTATTGAATCTAGTTTTCCCTTTGTTTCCTTGGCATTTAGGAACATTATAGTTGATGATAATTCTCTCTTATTTGCTTCAATGGAATATTTTGGGGAAACTCTATCATCTTCTTTATATCTAAAGCTGATCAAAGGATTCTTAACAGGAATCCTATAGAGTAGAATGAGTGAATGTGCAGGCAATGGTTCCAGTTATTCCCTTTGGTAAAATCCATTCCTTTGGATACTTTCGATACTCTCTATTTCCCATTCTATTGAGGCTAGTGTTCCTCTTGTTTCCAATTCAATTAAGAAATTTATAGTTGATGTTAATTCTCTCCCATTTGTTTCAAAGGAACTTTTTGGTCAAAATCCTTCATCTTCTTAAAATCTAAAGCTGATCAAAGGATTATTTACAGGAATCGATACAGTGGCATGTGTGAATGTGCAGGCAATAGTTCCAGTTATTTCCTTTGGGAACATCCATTCCTTTGGATACTTGTTCCTCTCTATTTCCCAATCTACTGAATCTAGTTTTCCCTTTGTTTCCTTGGCAATTAGGTACATTATAGTTGTTGATAATTCTCTCCTATTTGCTTCAATGGAACATTTTGGGCAAAATCCATCATCTTCTTTATATGTAAAGCTGATCAATGGATTCTTAACAGGAATCGATACAGTGGAATGAGTGAATGTGCAGGCAATAGTTCCAGTTATTTCCTTTGGGAACATCCATTCCTTTGGATACTTGTTCCTCTCGATTTCCCAATCTATTGAATCTAGTTTTCCCTTTGTTTCCTTGGCATTTAGGAACATTATAGTTGATGTTAATCCTCTCTTATTTGCTTCAATGGAACATTTTGGGCAAAATCCATCATCTTCTTTATATGTAAAGCTGATCAATGGATTCTTAACAGGAATCGATACAGTGGAATGAGTGAATGTGCAGGCAATAGTTCCAGTTATTTCCTTTGGGAACATCCATTCCTTTGGATACTTGTTCCTCTCGATTTCCCAATCTATTGAATGTAGTTTTCCCTTTGTTTCCTTGGCATTTAGGAACATTATAGTTGATGTTAATTCTCTCTTATTTGCTTCAATGGAATATTTTGGGGAAACTCTATCATCTTCTTTATATCTAAAGCTGATCAAAGGATTCTTAACAGGAATCCTATAGAGTAGAATGAGTGAATGTGCAGGCAATGGTTCCAGTTATTCCTTTGGCAAAATCCATTCCTTTGGATACTTTGGATACTCTCTATTTCCCGTTCTAATGAGTCTAGTGTTCCTCTTGTTTCCAATTCAATTAAGAAATTTATATTTGATGTTAATTGTCTCTTATTTGCTTCAATGGAAATTTTGGGCAAAATCCTTCATCTTCTTAAAATCTAAAGCTGATCAAAGGATTCTTAACAGGAATCGATACAGTGGAATGAGTGAATGTGCAGGCAATAGTTCCAGTTATTTCCTTTGGGAACATGCATTCCTTTGGATACTTGTTCCTCTCGATTTCCCAATCTATTGAATCTAGTTTTCCCTTTGTTTCCTTGGCATTTAGGAACATTATAGTTGATGTTAATTCTCTCTTATTTGCTTCAATGGAATATTTTGGGGAAACTCTATCATCTTCTTAAAATCTAAAGCTGATCAAAGGATTCTTTACAGGAATCGATACAGTGGCATGTGTGAATGTGCAGGCAATAGTTCCAGTTATTTCCTTTGGGAACATCCATTCCTTTGGATACTTGTTCCTCTCTATTTCCCAATCTACTGAATCTAGTTTTCCCTTTGTTTCCTTGGCAATTAGGTACATTATAGTTGTTGATAATTCTCTCCTATTTGCTTCAATGGAACATTTTGGGCAAAATCCATCATCTTCTTTATATGTAAAGCTGATCAATGGATTCTTAACAGGAATCGATACAGTGGAATGAGTGAATGTGCAGGCAATAGTTCCAGTTATTTCCTTTGGGAACATCCATTCCTTTGGATACTTGTTCCTCTCGATTTCCCAATCTATTGAATGTAGTTTTCCCTTTGTTTCCTTGGCATTTAGGAACATTATAGTTGATGTTAATTCTCTCTTATTTGCTTCAATGGAATATTTTGGGGAAACTCTATCATCTTCTTTATATCTAAAGCTGATCAAAGGATTCTTAACAGGAATCCTATAGAGTAGAATGAGTGAATGTGCAGGCAATGGTTCCAGTTATTCCTTTGGCAAAATCCATTCCTTTGGATACTTTGGATACTCTCTATTTCCCGTTCTAATGAGTCTAGTGTTCCTCTTGTTTCCAATTCAATTAAGAAATTTATATTTGATGTTAATTGTCTCTTATTTGCTTCAATGGAAATTTTGGGCAAAATCCTTCATCTTCTTAAAATCTAAAGCTGATCAAAGGATTCTTAACAGGAATCGATACAGTGGAATGAGTGAATGTGCAGGCAATAGTTCCAGTTATTTCCTTTGGGAACATGCATTCCTTTGGATACTTGTTCCTCTCGATTTCCCAATCTATTGAATCTAGTTTTCCCTTTGTTTCCTTGGCATTTAGGAACATTATAGTTGATGTTAATTCTCTCTTATTTGCTTCAATGGAATATTTTGGGGAAACTCTATCATCTTCTTAAAATCTAAAGCTGATCAAAGGATTCTTTACAGGAATCGATACAGTGGCATGTGTGAATGTGCAGGCAATAGTTCCAGTTATTTCCTTTGGGAACATCCATTCCTTTGGATACTTGTTCCTCTCTATTTCCCAATCTACTGAATCTAGTTTTCCCTTTGTTTCCTTGGCAATTAGGTACATTATAGTTGTTGATAATTCTCTCCTATTTGCTTCAATGGAACATTTTGGGCAAAATCCATCATCTTCTTTATATGTAAAGCTGATCAATGGATTCTTAACAGGAATCGATACAGTGGAATGAGTGAATGTGCAGGCAATAGTTCCAGTTATTTCCTTTGGGAACATCCATTCCTTTGGATACTTGTTCCTCTCGATTTCCCAATCTATTGAATGTAGTTTTCCCTTTGTTTCCTTGGCATTTAGGAACATTATAGTTGATGTTAATTCTCTCTTATTTGCTTCAATGGAATATTTTGGGGAAACTCTATCATCTTCTTTATATCTAAAGCTGATCAAAGGATTCTTAACAGGAATCCTATAGAGTAGAATGAGTGAATGTGCAGGCAATGGTTCCAGTTATTCCTTTGGCAAAATCCATTCCTTTGGATACTTTGGATACTCTCTATTTCCCGTTCTAATGAGTCTAGTGTTCCTCTTGTTTCCAATTCAATTAAGAAATTTATATTTGATGTTAATTGTCTCTTATTTGCTTCAATGGAAATTTTGGGCAAAATCCTTCATCTTCTTAAAATCTAAAGCTGATCAAAGGATTCTTAACAGGAATCGATACAGTGGAATGAGTGAATGTGCAGGCAATAGTTCCAGTTATTTCCTTTGGGAACATGCATTCCTTTGGATACTTGTTCCTCTCGATTTCCCAATCTATTGAATCTAGTTTTCCCTTTGTTTCCTTGGCATTTAGGAACATTATAGTTGATGTTAATTCTCTCTTATTTGCTTCAATGGAATATTTTGGGGAAACTCTATCATCTTCTTAAAATCTAAAGCTGATCAAAGGATTCTTTACAGGAATCGATACAGTGGCATGTGTGAATGTGCAGGCAATAGTTCCAGTTATTTCCTTTGGGAACATCCATTCCTTTGGATACTTGTTCCTCTCTATTTCCCAATCTACTGAATCTAGTTTTCCCTTTGTTTCCTTGGCAATTAGGTACATTATAGTTGTTGATAATTCTCTCCTATTTGCTTCAATGGAACATTTTGGGCAAAATCCATCATCTTCTTTATATGTAAAGCTGATCAATGGATTCTTAACAGGAATCGATACAGTGGAATGAGTGAATGTGCAGGCAATAGTTCCAGTTATTTCCTTTGGGAACATCCATTCCTTTGGATACTTGTTCCTCTCGATTTCCCAATCTATTGAATCTAGTTTTCCCTTTGTTTCCTTGGAATTTAGGAACATTATAGTTGATGTTAATTCTCTCTTATTTGCTTCAATGGAATATTTTGGGGAAACTCTATCATCTTCTTTATATCTAAAGCTGATCAAAGGATTCTTAACAGGAATCCTATACAGTGGAATGAGTGAATGTGCAGGCAATGGTTCCAGTTATTTCCTTTGGGAACATCCATTCCTTTGGATACTTGTTCCTCTCTATTTCCCAATCTATTGAATCTAGTTTTCCCTTTGTTTCCTTGGCATTTAGGAACATTATAGTTGATGTTAATTCTCTCCCATTTGTTTCAAAGGAACTTTTTGGTCAAAATCCTTCATCTTCTTAAAATCTAAAGCTGATCAAAGGATTCTTTACAGGAATCGATACAGTGGCATGTGTGAATGTGCAGGCAATAGTTCCAGTTATTTCCTTTGGGAACATCCATTCCTTTGGATACTTGTTCCTCTCGATTTCCCAATCTATTGAATCTAGTTTTCCCTTTGTTTCCTTGGCATTTAGGAACATTATAGTTGTTGATAATTCTCTCCTATTTGCTTCAATGGAACATTTTGGGCAAAATCCATCATCTTCTTTATATGTAAAGCTGATCAATGGATTCTTAACAGGAATCGATACAGTGGAATGAGTGAATGTGCAGGCAATAGTTCCAGTTATTTCCTTTGGGAACATCCATTCCTTTGGATACTTGTTCCTCTCTGTTTCCCAATCTATTGAATGTAGTTTTCCCTTTGTTTCCTTGGCATTTAGGAACATTATAGTTGATGTTAATTCTCTCTTATTTGCTTCAATGGAATATTTTGGGGAAACTCTATCATCTTCTTTATATCTAAAGCTGATCAAAGGATTCTTAACAGGAATCCTATAGAGTAGAATGAGTGAATGTGCAGGCAATGGTTCCAGTTATTCCTTTGGCAAAATCCATTCCTTTGGATACTTTGGATACTCTCTATTTCCCGTTCTAATGAGTCTAGTGTTCCTCTTGTTTCCAATTCAATTAAGAAATTTATATTTGATGTTAATTGTCTCTTATTTGCTTCAATGGAAATTTTGGGCAAAATCCTTCATCTTCTTAAAATCTAAAGCTGATCAAAGGATTCTTAACAGGAATCGATACAGTGGCATGTGTGAATGTGCAGGCAATAGTTCCAGTTATTTCCTTTGGGAACATCCATTCCTTTGGATACTTGTTCCTCTCTATTTCCCAATCTACTGAATCTAGTTTTCCCTTTGTTTCCTTGGCAATTAGGTACATTATAGTTGTTGATAATTCTCTCCTATTTGCTTCAATGGAACATTTTGGGCAAAATCCATCATCTTCTTTATATGTAAAGCTGATCAATGGATTCTTAACAGGAATCGATACAGTGGAATGAGTGAATGTGCAGGCAATAGTTCCAGTTATTTCCTTTGGGAACATCCATTCCTTTGGATACTTGTTCCTCTCTATTTCCCAATCTATTGAATCTAGTTTTCCCTTTGTTTCCTTGGCATTTAGGAACATTATAGTTGATGTTAATTCTCTCTTATTTGCTTCAATGGAATATTTTGGGGAAACTCTATCATCTTCTTTATATCTAAAGCTGATCAAAGGATTCTTAACAGGAATCCTATACAGTGGAATGAGTGAATGTGCAGGCAATGGTTCCAGTTATTTCCTTTGGGAACATCCATTCCTTTGGATACTTGTTCCTCTCTATTTCCCAATCTATTGAATCTAGTTTTCCCTTTGTTTCCTTGGCATTTAGGAACATTATAGTTGATGATAATTCTCTCTTATTTGCTTCAATGGAATATTTTGGGGAAACTCTATCATCTTCTTTATATCTAAAGCTGATCAAAGGATTCTTAACAGGAATCCTATAGAGTAGAATGAGTGAATGTGCAGGCAATGGTTCCAGTTATTCCCTTTGGTAAAATCCATTCCTTTGGATACTTTCGATACTCTCTATTTCCCATTCTATTGAGGCTAGTGTTCCTCTTGTTTCCAATTCAATTAAGAAATTTATAGTTGATGTTAATTCTCTCCCATTTGTTTCAAAGGAACTTTTTGGTCAAAATCCTTCATCTTCTTAAAATCTAAAGCTGATCAAAGGATTCTTTACAGGAATCGATACAGTGGCATGTGTGAATGTGCAGGCAATAGTTCCAGTTATTTCCTTTGGGAACATCCATTCCTTTGGATACTTGTTCCTCTCTATTTCCCAATCTACTGAATCTAGTTTTCCCTTTGTTTCCTTGGCAATTAGGTACATTATAGTTGTTGATAATTCTCTCTTATTTGCTTCAATGGAATATATTGGGGAAACTCTATCATCTTCTTTATATCTAAAGCTGATCAAAGGATTCTTAACAGGAATCCTATAGAGTAGAATGAGTGAATGTGCCGGCAATGGTTCCAGTTATTCCCTTTGGTAAAATCCATTCCTTTGGATACTTTCGATACTCTCTATTTCCCATTCTATTGAGGCTAGTGTTCCTCTTGTTTCCAATTCAATTAAGAAATTTATAGTTGATGTTAATTCTCTCCCATTTGTTTCAAAGGAACTTTTTGGTCAAAATCCTTCATCTTCTTAAAATCTAAAGCTGATCAAAGGATTCTTTACAGGAATCGATACAGTGGCATGTGTGAATGTGCAGGCAATAGTTCCAGTTATTTCCTTTGGGAACATCCATTCCTTTGGATACTTGTTCCTCTCTATTTCCCAATCTATTGAATCTAGTTTTCCCTTTGTTTCCTTGGCATTTAGGAACATTATAGTTGATGTTAATTCTCTCTTATTTGCTTCAATGGAATATTTTTGGGAAACTCTATCATCTTCTTTATATCTAAAGCTGATCAAAGGATTCTTAACAGGAATCCTATACAGTGGAATGAGTGAATGTGCAGGCAATAGTTCCAGTTATTTCCTTTGGGAACATCCATTCCTTTGGATACTTGTTCCTCTCTATTTCCCAATCTATTGAATCTAGTTTTCCCTTTGTTTCCTTGGCATTTAGGAACATTATAGTTGATGATAATTCTCTCTTATTTGCTTCAATGGAATATTTTGGGGAAACTCTATCATCTTCTTTATATCTAAAGCTGATCAAAGGATTCTTAACAGGAATCCTATAGAGTAGAATGAGTGAATGTGCAGGCAATGGTTCCAGTTATTCCCTTTGGTAAAATCCATTCCTTTGGATACTTTCGATACTCTCTATTTCCCATTCTATTGAGGCTAGTGTTCCTCTTGTTTCCAATTCAATTAAGAAATTTATAGTTGATGTTAATTCTCTCCCATTTGTTTCAAAGGAACTTTTTGGTCAAAATCCTTCATCTTCTTAAAATCTAAAGCTGATCAAAGGATTATTTACAGGAATCGATACAGTGGCATGTGTGAATGTGCAGGCAATAGTTCCAGTTATTTCCTTTGGGAACATCCATTCCTTTGGATACTTGTTCCTCTCTATTTCCCAATCTACTGAATCTAGTTTTCCCTTTGTTTCCTTGGCAATTAGGTACATTATAGTTGTTGATAATTCTCTCCTATTTGCTTCAATGGAACATTTTGGGCAAAATCCATCATCTTCTTTATATGTAAAGCTGATCAATGGATTCTTAACAGGAATCGATACAGTGGAATGAGTGAATGTGCAGGCAATAGTTCCAGTTATTTCCTTTGGGAACATCCATTCCTTTGGATACTTGTTCCTCTCGATTTCCCAATCTATTGAATGTAGTTTTCCCTTTGTTTCCTTGGCATTTAGGAACATTATAGTTGATGTTAATTCTCTCTTATTTGCTTCAATGGAATATTTTGGGGAAACTCTATCATCTTCTTTATATCTAAAGCTGATCAAAGGATTCTTAACAGGAATCCTATAGAGTAGAATGAGTGAATGTGCAGGCAATGGTTCCATTTATTCCTTTGGCAAAATCCATTCCTTTGGATACTTTGGATACTCTCTACTTCCCGTTCTAATGAGTCTGGTGTTCCTCTTGTTTCCAATTCAATTAAGAAATTTATATTTGATGTTAATTGTCTCTTATTTGCTTCAATGGAAATTTTGGGCAAAATCCTTCATCTTCTTAAAATCTAAAGCTGATCAAAGGATTCTTAACAGGAATCGATACAGTGGAATGAGTGAATGTGCAGGCAATAGTTCCAGTTATTTCCTTTGGGAACATGCATTCCTTTGGATACTTGTTCCTCTCGATTTCCCAATCTATTGAATCTAGTTTTCCCTTTGTTTCCTTGGCATTTAGGAACATTATAGTTGATGTTAATTCTCTCTTATTTGCTTCAATGGAATATTTTGGGGAAACTCTATCATCTTCTTTATATCTAAAGCTGATCAAAGGATTCTTAACAGGAATCCTATACAGTGGAATGAGTGAATGTGCAGGCAATGGTTCCAGTTATTTCCTTTGGGAACATCCATTCCTTTGGATACTTGTTCCTCTCTATTTCCCAATCTATTGAATCTAGTTTTCCCTTTGTTTCTTTGGCATTTAGGAACATTATAGTTGATGATAATTCTCTCTTATTTGCTTCAATGGAATATTTTGGGGAAACTCTATCATCTTCTTTATATCTAAAGCTGATCAAAGGATTCTTAACAGGAATCCTATAGAGTAGAATGAGTGAATGTGCAGGCAATGGTTCCAGTTATTCCCTTTGGTAAAATCCATTCCTTTGGATACTTTCGATACTCTCTATTTCCCATTCTATTGAGGCTAGTGTTCCTCTTGTTTCCAATTCAATTAAGAAATTTATAGTTGATGTTAATTCTCTCCCATTTGTTTCAAAGGAACTTTTTGGTCAAAATCCTTCATCTTCTTAAAATCTAAAGCTGATCAAAGGATTCTTTACAGGAATCGATACAGTGGCATGTGTGAATGTGCAGGCAATAGTTCCAGTTATTTCCTTTGGGAACATCCATTCCTTTGGATACTTGTTCCTCTCTATTTCCCAATCTACTGAATCTAGTTTTCCCTTTGTTTCCTTGGCAATTAGGTACATTATAGTTGTTGATAATTCTCTCCTATTTGCTTCAATGGAACATTTTGGGCAAAATCCATCATCTTCTTTATATGTAAAGCTGATCAATGGATTCTTAACAGGAATCGATACAGTGGAATGAGTGAATGTGCAGGCAATAGTTCCAGTTATTTCCTTTGGGAACATCCATTTTTTTGGATACTTGTTCCTCTCTATTTCCCAATCTATTGAATCTAGTTTTCCCTTTGTTTCCTTGGCATTTAGGAACATTATAGTTGATGTTAATTCTCTCTTATTTGCTTCAATGGAATATTTTGGGGAAACTCTATCATCTTCTTTATATCTAAAGCTGATCAAAGGATTCTTAACAGGAATCCTATACAGTGGAATGAGTGAATGTGCAGGCAATGGTTCCAGTTATTTCCTTTGGGAACATCCATTCCTTTGGATACTTGTTCCTCTCTATTTCCCAATCTATTGAATCTTGTTTTCCCTTTGTTTCCTTGGCATTTAGGAACATTATAGTTGATGATAATTCTCTCTTATTTGCTTCAATGGAATATTTTGGGGAAACTCTATCATCTTCTTTATATCTAAAGCTGATCAAAGGATTCTTAACAGGAATCCTATAGAGTAGAATGAGTGAATATGCAGGCAATGGTTCCAGTTATTCCCTTTGGTAAAATCCATTCCTTTGGATACTTTCGATACTCTCTATTTCCCATTCTATTGAGGCTAGTGTTCCTCTTGTTTCCAATTCAATTAAGAAATTTATAGTTGATGTTAATTCTCTCCCATTTGTTTCAAAGGAACTTTTTGGTCAAAATCCTTCATCTTCTTAAAATCTAAAGCTGATCAAAGGATTCTTTACAGGAATCGATACAGTGGCATGTGTGAATGTGCAGGCAATAGTTCCAGTTATTTCCTTTGGGAACATCCATTCCTTTGGATACTTGTTCCTCTCTATTTCCCAATCTACTGAATCTAGTTTTCCCTTTGTTTCCTTGGCAATTAGGTACATTATAGTTGTTGATAATTCTCTCCTATTTGCTTCAATGGAACATTTTGGGCAAAATCCATCATCTTCTTTATATGTAAAGCTGATCAATGGATTCTTAACAGGAATCGATACAGTGGAATGAGTGAATGTGCAGGCAATAGTTCCAGTTATTTCCTTTGGGAACATCCATTCCTTTGGATACTTGTTCCTCTCGATTTCCCAATCTATTGAATCTAGTTTTCCCTTTGTTTCCTTGGCATTTAGGAACATTATAGTTGATGTTAATCCTCTCTTATTTGCTTCAATGGAATATTTTGGGGAAACTCTATCATCTTCTTTATATCTAAAGCTGATCAAAGGATTCTTAACAGGAATCCTATACAGTGGAATGAGTGAATGTGCAGGCAATGGTTCCAGTTATTTCCTTTGGGAACATCCATTCCTTTGGATACTTGTTCCTCTCTATTTCCCAATCTATTGAATCTAGTTTTCCCTTTGTTTCCTTGGCATTTAGGAACATTATAGTTGATGATAAGTCTCTCTTATTTGCTTCAATGGAATATTTTGGGGAAACTCTATCATCTTCTTTATATCTAAAGCTGATCAAAGGATTCTTAACAGGAATCCTATAGAGTAGAATGAGTGAATGTGCAGGCAATGGTTCCAGTTATTCCCTTTGGTAAAATCCATTCCTTTGGATACTTTCGATACTCTCTATTTCCCATTCTATTGAGGCTAGTGTTCCTCTTGTTTCCAATTCAATTAAGAAATTTATAGTTGATGTTAATTCTCTCCCATTTGTTTCAAAGGAACTTTTTGGTCAAAATCCTTCATCTTCTTAAAATCTAAAGCTGATCAAAGGATTCTTTACAGGAATCGATACAGTGGCATGTGTGAATGTGCAGGCAATAGTTCCAGTTATTTCCTTTGGGAACATCCATTCCTTTGGATACTTGTTCCTCTCTATTTCCCAATCTACTGAATCTAGTTTTTCCTTTGTTTCCTTGGCAATTAGGTACATTATAGTTGTTGATAATTCTCTCTTATTTGCTTCAATGGAATATATTGGGGAAACTCTATCATCTTCTTTATATCTAAAGCTGATCAAAGGATTCTTAACAGGAATCCTATACAGTGGAATGAGTGAATGTGCAGGCAATGGTTCCAGTTATTTCCTTTGGGAACATCCATTCCTTTGGATACTTGTTCCTCTCTATTTCCCAATCTATTGAATCTAGTTTTCCCTTTGTTTCCTTGGCATTTAGGAACATTATAGTTGATGATAATTCTCTCTTATTTGCTTCAATGGAATATTTTGGGGAAACTCTATCATCTTCTTTATATCTAAAGCTGATCAAAGGATTCTTAACAGGAATCCTATAGAGTAGAATGAGTGAATGTGCAGGCAATGGTTCCAGTTATTCCCTTTGGTAAAATCCATTCCTTTGGATACTTTCGATACTCTCTATTTCCCATTCTATTGAGTCTAGTGTTCCTCTTGTTTCCAATTCAATTAAGAAATTTATAGTTGATGTTAATTCTCTCCCATTTGTTTCAAAGGAACTTTTTGGTCAAAATCCTTCATCTTCTTAAAATCTAAAGCTGATCAAAGGATTCTTTACAGGAATCGATACAGTGGCATGTGTGAATGTGCAGGCAATAGTTCCAGTTATTTCCTTTGGGAACATCCATTCCTTTGGATACTTGTTCCTCTCTATTTCCCAATCTACTGAATCTAGTTTTCCCTTTGTTTCCTTGGCAATTAGGTACATTATAGTTGTTGATAATTCTCTCCTATTTGCTTCAATGGAACATTTTGGGCAAAATCCATCATCTTCTTTATATGTAAAGCTGATCAATGGATTCTTAACAGGAATCGATACAGTGGAATGAGTGAATGTGCAGGCAATAGTTCCAGTTATTTCCTTTGGGAACATCCATTCCTTTGGATACTTGTTCCTCTCTATTTCCCAATCTATTGAATGTAGTTTTCCCTTTGTTTCCTTGGCATTTAGGAACATTATAGTTGATATTAATTCTCTCTTATTTGCTTCAATGGAATATTTTGGGGAAACTCTATCATCTTCTTTATATCTAAAGCTGATCAAAGGATTCTTAACAGGAATCCTATAGAGTAGAATGAGTGAATGTGCAGGCAATGGTTCCAGTTATTCCTTTGGCAAAATCCATTCCTTTGGATACTTTGGATACTCTCTATTTCCCGTTCTAATGAGTCTAGTGTTCCTCTTGTTTCCAATTCAATTAAGAAATTTATATTTGATGTTAATTGTCTCTTATTTGCTTCAATGGAAATTTTGGGCAAAATCCTTCATCTTCTTAAAATCTAAAGCTGATCAAAGGATTCTTAACAGGAATCGATACAGTGGAATGAGTGAATGTGCAGGCAATAGTTCCAGTTATTTCCTTTGGGAACATCCATTCCTTTGGATACTTGTTCCTCTCGATTTCCCAATCTATTGAATCTAGTTTTCCCTTTGTTTCCTTGGAATTTAGGAACATTATAGTTGATGTTAATTCTCTCATATTTGCTTCAATGGAATATTTTGGGGAAACTCTATCATCTTCTTTATATCTAAAGCTGATCAAAGGATTCTTAACAGGAATCCTATACAGTGGAATGAGTGAATGTGCAGGCAATGGTTCCAGTTATTTCCTTTGGGAACATCCATTCCTTTGGATACTTGTTCCTCTCTATTTCCCAATCTATTGAATCTAGTTTTCCCTTTGTTTCTTTGGCATTTAGGAACATTATAGTTGATGATAATTCTCTCTTATTTGCTTCAATGGAATATTTTGGGGAAACTCTATCATCTTCTTTATATCTAAAGCTGATCAAAGGATTCTTAACAGGAATCCTATAGAGTAGAATGAGTGAATGTGCAGGCAATGGTTCCAGTTATTTCCTTTGGGAACATCCATTCCTTTGGATACTTGTTCCTCTCTATTTCCCAATCTATTGAATCTAGTTTTCCCTTTGTTTCCTTGGCATTTAGGAACATTATAGTTGATGATAATTCTCTCTTA
The DNA here is from genome assembly GCF_048593235.1 of Sminthopsis crassicaudata. Lineage (NCBI taxonomy): Eukaryota > Metazoa > Chordata > Mammalia > Dasyuromorphia > Dasyuridae > Sminthopsis > Sminthopsis crassicaudata. Next base: position 456,902,395 of record NC_133617.1, read on the forward strand.
TTTGCTTCAATGGAATATTTTGGGGAAACTCTATCATCTTCTTTATATCTAAAGCTGATCAAAGGATTCTTAACAGGAATCCTATACAGTGGAATGAGTGAATGTGCAGGCAATGGTTCCAGTTATTTCCTTTGGGAACATCCATTCCTTTGGATACTTGTTCCTCTCTATTTCCCAATCTATTGAATCTAGTTTTCCCTTTGTTTCCTTGGCATTTAGGAACATTATAGTTGATGATAATTCTCTCTTATTTGCTTCAATGGAATATTTTGGGGTAACTCTATCATCTTCTTTATATCTAAAGCTGATCAAAGGATTCTTAACAGGAATCCTATAGAGTAGAATGAGTGAATGTGCAGGCAATGGTTCCAGTTATTCCCTTTGGTAAAATCCATTCCTTTGGATACTTTCGATACTCTCTATTTCCCATTCTATTGAGGCTAGTGTTCCTCTTGTTTCCAATTCAATTAAGAAATTTATAGTTGATGTTAATTGTCTCTTATTTGCTTCAATGGAAATTTTGGGTAAAATCCTTCATCTTCTTAAAATCTAAAGCTGATCAAAGGATTCTTACCAGGAATCGATACAGTGGAATGAGTGAATGTGCAGGCAATAGTTCCAGTTATTTCCTTTGGGAACATCCATTCCTTTGGATACTTGTTCCTCTCGATTTCCCAATCTATTGAATCTAGTTTTCCCTTTGTTTCCTTGGAATTTAGGAACATTATAGTTGATGTTAATTCTCTCATATTTGCTTCAATGGAATATTTTGGGGAAACTCTATCATCTTCTTTATATCTAAAGCTGATCAAAGGATTCTTAACAGGAATCCTATACAGTGGAATGAGTGAATGTGCAGGCAATGGTTCCAGTTATTTCCTTTGGGAACATCCATTCCTTTGGATACTTGTTCCTCTCTATTTCCCAATCTATTGAATCTAGTTTTCCCTTTGTTTCTTTGGCATTTAGGAACATTATAGTTGATGATAATTCTCTCTTATTTGCTTCAATGGAATATTTTGGGGAAACTCTATCATCTTCTTTATATCTAAAGCTGATCAAAGGATTCTTAACAGGAATCCTATAGAGTAGAATGAGTGAATGTGCAGGCAATGGTTCCAGTTATTTCCTTTGGGAACATCCATTCCTTTGGATACTTGTTCCTCTCTATTTCCCAATCTATTGAATCTAGTTTTCCCTTTGTTTCCTTGGCATTTAGGAACATTATAGTTGATGATAATTCTCTCTTATTTGCTTCAATGGAATATTTTGGGGAAACTCTATCATCTTCTTTATATCTAAAGCTGATCAAAGGATTCTTAACAGGAATCCTATACAGTGGAATGAGTGAATGTGCAGGCAATGGTTCCAGTTATTTCCTTTGGGAACATCCATTCCTTTGGATACTTGTTCCTCTCTATTTCCCAATCTATTGAATCTAGTTTTCCCTTTGTTTCCTTGGCATTTAGGAACATTATAGTTGATGATAATTCTCTCTTATTTGCTTCAATGGAATATTTTGGGGTAACTCTATCATCTTCTTTATATCTAAAGCTGATCAAAGGATTCTTAACAGGAATCCTATAGAGTAGAATGAGTGAATGTGCAGGCAATGGTTCCAGTTATTCCCTTTGGTAAAATCCATTCCTTTGGATACTTTCGATACTCTCTATTTCCCATTCTATTGAGGCTAGTGTTCCTCTTGTTTCCAATTAAATTAAGAAATTTATAGTTGATGTTAATTCTCTCCCATTTGTTTCAAAGGAACTTTTTGGTCAAAATCCTTCATCTTCTTAAAATCTAAAGCTGATCAAAGGATTCTTTACAGGAATCGATACAGTGGCATGTGTGAATGTGCAGGCAATAGTTCCAGTTATTTCCTTTGGGAACATCCATTCCTTTGGATACTTGTTCCTCTCTATTTCCCAATCTACTGAATCTAGTTTTCCCTTTGTTTCCTTGGCAATTATGTACATTATAGTTGTTGATAATTCTCTCCTATTTGCTTCAATGGAACATTTTGGGCAAAATCCATCATCTTCTTTATATGTAAAGCTGATCAATGGATTCTTAACAGGAATCGATACAGTGGAATGAGTGAATGTGCAGGCAATAATTCCAGTTATTTCCTTTGGGAACATCCATTCCTTTGGATACTTGTTCCTCTCGATTTCCCAATCTATTGAATGTAGTTTTCCCTTTTTTTCCTTGGCATTTAGGAACATTATAGTTGATGTTAATTCTCTCTTATTTGCTTCAATGGAATATTTTGGGGAAACTCTATCATCTTCTTTATATCTAAAGCTGATCAAAGGATTCTTAACAGGAATCCTATAGAGTAGAATGAGTGAATGTGCAGGCAATGGTTCCAGTTATTCCTTTGGCAAAATCCATTCCTTTGGATACTTTGGATACTCTCTATTTTCCGTTCTAATGAGTCTAGTGTTCCTCTTGTTTCCAATTCAATTCAGAAATTTATATTTGCTGTTAATTGTCTCTTATTTGCTTCAATGGAAATTTTGGGCAAAATCCTTCATCTTCTTAAAATCTAAAGCTGATCAAAGGATTCTTAACAGGAATCGATACAGTGGAATGAGTGAATGTGCAGGCAATAGTTCCAGTTATTTCCTTTGGGAACATGCATTCCTTTGGATACTTGTTCCTCTCGATTTCCCAATCTATTGAATCTAGTTTTCCCTTTGTTTCCTTGGCATTTAGGAACATTATAGTTGATGTTAATTCTCTCTTATTTGCTTCAATGGAATATTTTGGGGAAACTCTATCATCATCTTTATATCTAAAGCTGATCAAAGGATTCTTAACAGGAATCCTATACAGTGGAATGAGTGAATGTGCAGGCAATGGTTCCAGTTATTTCCTTTGGGAACATCCATTCCTTTGGATACTTGTTCCTCTCTATTTCCCAATCTATTGAATCTAGTTTTCCCTTTGTTTCTTTGGCATTTAGGAACATTATAGTTGATGATAATTCTCTCTTATTTGCTTCAATGGAATATTTTGGGGAAACTCTATCATCTTCTTTATATCTAAAGCTGATCAAAGGATTCTTAACAGGAATCCTATAGAGTAGAATGAGTGAATGTGCAGGCAATGGTTCCAGTTATTTCCTTTGGGAACATCCATTCCTTTGGATACTTGTTCCTCTCTATTTCCCAATCTATTGAATCTAGTTTTCCCTTTGTTTCCTTGGCATTTAGGAACATTATAGTTGATGATAATTCTCTCTTATTTGCTTCAATGGAATATTTTGGGGAAACTCTATCATCTTCTTTATATCTAAAGCTGATCAAAGGATTCTTAACAGGAATCCTATAGAGTAGAATGAGTGAATGTGCAGGCAATGGTTCCAGTTATTCCCTTTGGTAAAATCCATTCCTTTGGATACTTTCGATACTCTCTATTTCCCATTCTATTGAGGCTAGTGTTCCTCTTGTTTCCAATTCAATTAAGAAATTTATAGTTGATGTTAATTCTCTCCCATTTGTTTCAAAGGAACTTTTTGGTCAAAATCCTTCATCTTCTTAAAATCTAAAGCTGATCAAAGGATTCTTTACAGGAATCGATACAGTGGCATGTGTGAATGTGCAGGCAATAGTTCCAGTTATTTCCTTTGGGAACATCCATTCCTTTGGATACTTGTTCCTCTCTATTTCCCAATCTACTGAATCTAGTTTTCCCTTTGTTTCCTTGGCAATTAGGTACATTATAGTTGTTGATAATTCTCTCCTATTTGCTTCAATGGAACATTTTGGGCAAAATCCATCATCTTCTTTATATATAAAGCTGATCAATGGATTCTTAACAGGAATCGATACAGTGGAATGAGTGAATGTGCAGGCAATAGTTCCAGTTATTTCCTTTGGGAACATCCATTCCTTTGGATACTTGTTCCTCTCGATTTCCCAATCTATTGAATCTAGTTTTCCCTTTGTTTCCTTGGCATTTAGGAACATTATAGTTGATGTTAATCCTCTCTTATTTGCTTCAATGGAATATTTTGGGGAAACTCTATCATCTTCTTTATATCTAAAGCTGATCAAAGGATTCTTAACAGGAATCCTATAGAGTAGAATGAGTGAATGTGCAGGCAATGGTTCCAGTTATTCCTTTGGCAAAATCCATTCCTTTGGATACTTTGGATACTCTCTATTTCCCGTTCTAATGAGTCTAGTGTTCCTCTTGTTTCCAATTCAATTAAGAAATTTATATTTGATGTTAATTGTCTCTTATTTGCTTCAATGGAAATTTTGGGCAAAATCCTTCATCTTCCTTAAAATCTAAAGCTGATCAAAGGATTCTTAACAGGAATCGATACAGTGGAATGAGTGAATGTGCAGGCAATAGTTCCAGTTATTTCCTTTGGGAACATGCATTCCTTTGGATACTTTTCCTCTCGATTTCCCAATCTATTGAATCTAGTTTTCCCTTTGTTTCCTTGGCATTTAGGAACATTATAGTTGATGTTAATTCTCTCTTATTTGCTTCAATGGAATATTTTGGGGAAACTCTATCATCTTCTTTATATCTAAAGCTGATCAAAGGATTCTTAACAGGAATCCTATACAGTGGAATGAGTGAATGTGCAGGCAATGGTTCCAGTTATTTCCTTTGGGAACATCCATTCCTTTGGATACTTGTTCCTCTCTATTTCCCAATCTATTGAATCTAGTTTTCCCTTTGTTTCCTTGGCATTTAGGAACATTATAGTTGATGTTAATTCTCTCCCATTTGTTTCAAAGGAACTTTTTGGTCAAAATCCTTCATCTTCCTTAAAATCTAAAGCTGATCAAAGGATTCTTTACAGGAATCGATACAGTGGCATGTGTGAATGTGCAGGCAATAGTTCCAGTTATTTCCTTTGGGAACATCCATTCCTTTGGATACTTGTTCCTCTCGATTTCCCAATCTATTGAATCTAGTTTTCCCTTTGTTTCCTTGGCATTTAGGAACATTATAGTTGTTGATAATTCTCTCCTATTTGCTTCAATGGAACATTTTGGGCAAAATCCATCATCTTCTTTATATGTAAAGCTGATCAATGGATTCTTAACAGGAATCGATACAGTGGAATGAGTGAATGTGCAGGCAATAGTTCCAGTTATTTCCTTTGGGAACATCCATTCCTTTGGATACTTGTTCCTCTCTGTTTCCCAATCTATTGAATGTAGTTTTCCCTTTGTTTCCTTGGCATTTAGGAACATTATAGTTGATGTTAATTCTCTCTTATTTGCTTCAATGGAATATTTTGGGGAAACTCTATCATCTTCTTTATATCTAAAGCTGATCAAAGGATTCTTAACAGGAATCCTATAGAGTAGAATGAGTGAATGTGCAGGCAATGGTTCCAGTTATTCCTTTGGCAAAATCCATTCCTTTGGATACTTTGGATACTCTCTATTTCCCGTTCTAATGAGTCTAGTGTTCCTCTTGTTTCCAATTCAATTAAGAAATTATATTTGATGTTAATTGTCTCTTATTTGCTTCAATGGAAATTTTGGGCAAAATCCTTCATCTTCTTAAAATCTAAAGCTGATCAAAGGATTCTTAACAGGAATCGATACAGTGGAATGAGTGAATGTGCAGGCAATAGTTCCAGTTATTTCCTTTGGGAACATGCATTCCTTTGGATACTTGTTCCTCTCGATTTCCCAATCTATTGAATCTAGTTTTCCCTTTGTTTCCTTGGCATTTAGGAACATTATAGTTGATGTTAATTCTCTCTTATTTGCTTCAATGGAATATTTTGGGGAAATTCTATCATCTTCTTTATATCTAAAGCTGATCAAAGGATTCTTAACAGGAATCCTATACAGTGGAATGAGTGAATGTGCAGGCAATGGTTCCAGTTATTTCCTTTGGGAACATCCATTCCTTTGGATACTTGTTCCTCTCTATTTCCCAATCTATTGAATCTAGTTTTCCCTTTGTTTCCTTGGCATTTAGGAACATTATAGTTGATGTTAATTCTCTCCCATTTGTTTCAAAGGAACTTTTTGGTCAAAATCCTTCATCTTCTTAAAATCTAAAGCTGATCAAAGGATTCTTTACAGGAATCGATACAGTGGCATGTGTGAATGTGCAGGCAATAGTTCCAGTTATTTCCTTTGGGAACATCCATTCCTTTGGATACTTGTTCCTCTCGATTTCCCAATCTATTGAATCTAGTTTTCCCTTTGTTTCCTTGGCATTTAGGAACATTATAGTTGTTGATAATTCTCTCCTATTTGCTTCAATGGAACATTTTGGGCAAAATCCATCATCTTCTTTATATGTAAAGCTGATCAATGGATTCTTAACAGGAATCGATACAGTGGAATGAGTGAATGTGCAGGCAATAGTTCCAGTTATTTCCTTTGGGAACATCCATTCCTTTGGATACTTGTTCCTCTCTGTTTCCCAATCTATTGAATGTAGTTTTCCCTTTGTTTCCTTGGCATTTAGGAACATTATAGTTGATGTTAATTCTCTCTTATTTGCTTCAATGGAATATTTTGGGGAAACTCTATCATCTTCTTTATATCTAAAGCTGATCAAAGGATTCTTAACAGGAATCCTATAGAGTAGAATGAGTGAATGTGCAGGCAATGGTTCCAGTTATTCCTTTGGCAAAATCCATTCCTTTGGATACTTTGGATACTCTCTATTTCCCGTTCTAATGAGTCTAGTGTTCCTCTTGTTTCCAATTCAATTAAGAAATTTATATTTGATGTTAATTGTCTCTTATTTGCTTCAATGGAAATTTTGGGCAAAATCCTTCATCTTCTTAAAATCTAAAGCTGATCAAAGGATTCTTAACAGGAATCGATACAGTGGCATGTGTGAATGTGCAGGCAATAGTTCCAGTTATTTCCTTTGGGAACATCCATTCCTTTGGATACTTGTTCCTCTCTATTTCCCAATCTACTGAATCTAGTTTTCCCTTTGTTTCCTTGGCAATTAGGTACATTATAGTTGTTGATAATTCTCTCCTATTTGCTTCAATGGAACATTTTGGGCAAAATCCATCATCTTCTTTATATGTAAAGCTGATCAATGGATTCTTAACAGGAATCGATACAGTGGAATGAGTGAATGTGCAGGCAATAGTTCCAGTTATTTCCTTTGGGAACATCCATTCCTTTGGATACTTGTTCCTCTCGATTTCCCAATCTATTGAATCTAGTTTTCCCTTTGTTTCCTTGGCATTTAGGAACATTATAGTTGATGTTAATTCTCTCTTATTTGCTTCAATGGAATATTTTGGGGAAACTCTATCATCTTCTTTATATCTAAAGCTGATCAAAGGATTCTTAACAGGAATCCTATAGAGTAGAATGAGTGAATGTGCAGGCAATGGTTCCAGTTATTCCTTTGGCAAAATCCATTCCTTTGGATACTTTGGATACTCTCTATTTCCCGTTCTAATGAGTCTAGTGTTCCTCTTGTTTCCAATTCAATTAAGAAATTTATATTTGATGTTAATTGTCTCTTATTTGCTTCAATGGAAATTTTGGGCAAAATCCTTCATCTTCTTAAATCTAAAGCTGATCAAAGGATTCTTAACAGGAATCGATACAGTGGAATGAGTGAATGTGCAGGCAATAGTTCCAGTTATTTCCTTTGGGAACATGCATTCCTTTGGATACTTGTTCCTCTCGATTTCCCAATCTATTGAATCTAGTTTTCCCTTTGTTTCCTTGGCATTTAGGAACATTATAGTTGATGTTAATTCTCTCTTATTTGCTTCAATGGAATATTTTGGGGAAACTCTATCATCTTCTTAAAATCTAAAGCTGATCAAAGGATTCTTTACAGGAATCGATACAGTGGCATGTGTGAATGTGCAGGCAATAGTTCCAGTTATTTCCTTTGGGAACATCCATTCCTTTGGATACTTGTTCCTCTCTATTTCCCAATCTACTGAATCTAGTTTTCCCTTTGTTTCCTTGGCAATTAGGTACATTATAGTTGTTGATAATTCTCTCCTATTTGCTTCAATGGAACATTTTGGGCAAAATCCATCATCTTCTTTATATGTAAAGCTGATCAATGGATTCTTAACAGGAATCGATACAGTGGAATGAGTGAATGTGCAGGCAATAGTTCCAGTTATTTCCTTTGGGAACATCCATTCCTTTGGATACTTGTTCCTCTCGATTTCCCAATCTATTGAATCTAGTTTTCCCTTTGTTTCCTTGGAATTTAGGAACATTATAGTTGATGTTAATTATCTCTTATTTGCTTCAATGGAATATTTTGGGGAAACTCTATCATCTTCTTTATATCTAAAGCTGATCAAAGGATTCTTAACAGGAATCCTATACAGTGGAATGAGTGAATGTGCAGGCAATGGTTCCAGTTATTTCCTTTGGGAACATCCATTCCTTTGGATACTTGTTCCTCTCTATTTCCCAATCTATTGAATCTAGTTTTCCCTTTGTTTCCTTGGCATTTAGGAACATTATAGTTGATGTTAATTCTCTCCCATTTGTTTCAAAGGAACTTTTTGGTCAAAATCCTTCATCTTCTTAAATCTAAAGCTGATCAAAGGATTCTTTACAGGAATCGATACAGTGGCATGTGTGAATGTGCAGGCAATAGTTCCAGTTATTTCCTTTGGGAACATCCATTCCTTTGGATACTTGTTCCTCTCGATTTCCCAATCTATTGAATCTAGTTTTCCCTTTGTTTCCTTGGCATTTAGGAACATTATAGTTGTTGATAATTCTCTCCTATTTGCTTCAATGGAACATTTTGGGCAAAATCCATCATCTTCTTTATATGTAAAGCTGATCAATGGATTCTTAACAGGAATCGATACAGTGGAATGAGTGAATGTGCAGGCAATAGTTCCAGTTATTTCCTTTGGGAACATCCATTCCTTTGGATACTTGTTCCTCTCTGTTTCCCAATCTATTGAATGTAGTTTTCCCTTTGTTTCCTTGGCATTTAGGAACATTATAGTTGATGTTAATTCTCTCTTATTTGCTTCAATGGAATATTTTGGGGAAACTCTATCATCTTCTTTATATCTAAAGCTGATCAAAGGATTCTTAACAGGAATCCTATAGAGTAGAATGAGTGAATGTGCAGGCAATGGTTCCAGTTATTCCTTTGGCAAAATCCATTCCTTTGGATACTTTGGATACTCTCTATTTCCCGTTCTAATGAGTCTAGTGTTCCTCTTGTTTCCAATTCAATTAAGAAATTTATATTTGATGTTAATTGTCTCTTATTTGCTTCAATGGAAATTTTGGGCAAAATCCTTCATCTTCTTAAAATCTAAAGCTGATCAAAGGATTCTTAACAGGAATCGATACAGTGGCATGTGTGAATGTGCAGGCAATAGTTCCAGTTATTTCCTTTGGGAACATCCATTCCTTTGGATACTTGTTCCTCTCTATTTCCCAATCTACTGAATCTAGTTTTCCATTTGTTTCCTTGGCAATTAGGTACATTATAGTTGTTGATAATTCTCTCCTATTTGCTTCAATGGAACATTTTGGGCAAAATCCATCATCTTCTTTATATGTAAAGCTGATCAATGGATTCTTAACAGGAATCGATACAGTGGAATGAGTGAATGTGCAGGCAATAGTTCCAGTTATTTCCTTTGGGAACATCCATTCCTTTGGATACTTGTTCCTCTCTATTTCCCAATCTATTGAATCTAGTTTTCCCTTTGTTTCCTTGGCATTTAGGAACATTATAGTTGATGTTAATTCTCTCTTATTTGCTTCAATGGAATATTTTGGGGAAACTCTATCATCTTCTTTATATCTAAAGCTGATCAAAGGATTCTTAACAGGAATCCTATACAGTGGAATGAGTGAATGTGCAGGCAATGGTTCCAGTTATTTCCTTTGGGAACATCCATTCCTTTGGATACTTGTTCCTCTCTATTTCCCAATCTATTGAATCTTGTTTTCCCTTTGTTTCCTTGGCATTTAGGAACATTATAGTTGATGATAATTCTCTCTTATTTGCTTCAATGGAATATTTTGGGGAAACTCTATCATCTTCTTTATATCTAAAGCTGATCAAAGGATTCTTAACAGGAATCCTATAGAGTAGAATGAGTGAATGTGCAGGCAATGGTTCCAGTTATTCCCTTTGGTAAAATCCATTCCTTTGGATACTTTCGATACTCTCTATTTCCCATTCTATTGAGGCTAGTGTTCTTCTTGTTTCCAATTCAATTAAGAAATTTATAGTTGATGTTAATTCTCTCCCATTTGTTTCAAAGGAACTTTTTGGTCAAAATCCTTCATCTTCTTAAAATCTAAAGCTGATCAAAGGATTCTTTACAGGAATCGATACAGTGGCATGTGTGAATGTGCAGGCAATAGTTCCAGTTATTTCCTTTGGGAACATCCATTCCTTTGGATACTTGTTCCTCTCTATTTCCCAATCTACTGAATCTAGTTTTCCCTTTGTTTCCTTGGCAATTAGGTACATTATAGTTGTTGATAATTCTCTCCTATTTGCTTCAATGGAACATTTTGGGCAAAATCCATCATCTTCTTTATATGTAAAGCTGATCAATGGATTCTTAACAGGAATCGATACAGTGGAATGAGTGAATGTGCAGGCAATAGTTCCAGTTATTTCCTTTGGGAACATCCATTCCTTTGGATACTTGTTCCTCTCGATTTCCCAATCTATTGAATCTAGTTTTCCCTTTGTTTCCTTGGCATTTAGGAACATTATAGTTGATGTTAATCCTCTCTTATTTGCTTCAATGGAATATTTTGGGGAAACTCTATCATCTTCTTTATATCTAAAGCTGATCAAAGGATTCTTAACAGGAATCCTATACAGTGGAATGAGTGAATGTGCAGGCAATGGTTCCAGTTATTTCCTTTGGGAACATCCATTCCTTTGGATACTTGTTCCTCTCTATTTCCCAATCTATTGAATCTAGTTTTCCCTTTGTTTCCTTGGCATTTAGGAACATTATAGTTGATGATAATTCTCTCTTATTTGCTTCAATGGAATATTTTGGGGAAACTCTATCATCTTCTTTATATCTAAAGCTGATCAAAGGATTCTTAACAGGAATCCTATAGAGTAGAATGAGTGAATGTGCAGGCAATGGTTCCAGTTATTCCCTTTGGTAAAATCCATTCCTTTGGATACTTTCGATACTCTCTATTTCCCATTCTATTGAGGCTAGTGTTCCTCTTGTTTCCAATTCAATTAAGTAATTTATAGTTGATGTTAATTCTCTCCCATTTGTTTCAAAGGAACTTTTTGGTCAAAATCCTTCATCTTCTTAAAATCTAAAGCTGATCAAAGGATTCTTTACAGGAATCGATACAGTGGCATGTGTGAATGTGCAGGCAATAGTTCCAGTTATTTCCTTTGGGAACATCCATTCCTTTGGATACTTGTTCCTCTCTATTTCCCAATCTACTGAATCTAGTTTTTCCTTTGTTTCCTTGGCAATTAGGTACATTATAGTTGTTGATAATTCTCTCTTATTTGCTTCAATGGAATATATTGGGGAAACTCTATCATCTTCTTTATATCTAAAGCTGATCAAAGGATTCTTAACAGGAATCCTATACAGTGGAATGAGTGAATGTGCAGGCAATGGTTCCAGTTATTTCCTTTGGGAACATCCATTCCTTTGGATACTTGTTCCTCTCTATTTCCCAATCTATTGAATCTAGTTTTCCCTTTGTTTCCTTGGCATTTAGGAACATTATAGTTGATGATAATTCTCTCTTATTTGCTTCAATGGAATATTTTGGGGAAACTCTATCATCTTCTTTATATCTAAAGCTGATCAAAGGATTCTTAACAGGAATCCTATAGAGTAGAATGAGTGAATGTGCAGGCAATGGTTCCAGTTATTCCCTTTGGTAAAATCCATTCCTTTGGATACTTTCGATACTCTCTATTTCCCATTCTATTGAGTCTAGTGTTCCTCTTGTTTCCAATTCAATTAAGAAATTTATAGTTGATGTTAATTCTCTCCCATTTGTTTCAAAGGAACTTTTTGGTCAAAATCCTTCATCTTCTTAAAATCTAAAGCTGATCAAAGGATTCTTTACAGGAATCGATACAGTGGCATGTGTGAATGTGCAGGCAATAGTTCCAGTTATTTCCTTTGGGAACATCCATTCCTTTGGATACTTGTTCCTCTCGATTTCCCAATCTATTGAATCTAGTTTTCCCTTTGTTTCCTTGGCATTTAGGAACATTATAGTTGTTGATAATTCTCTCCTATTTGCTTCAATGGAACATTTTGGGCAAAATCCATCATCTTCTTTATATGTAAAGCTGATCAATGGATTCTTAACAGGAATCGATACAGTGGAATGAGTGAATGTGCAGGCAATAGTTCCAGTTATTTCCTTTGGGAACATCCATTCCTTTGGATACTTGTTCCTCTCTGTTTCCCAATCTATTGAATGTAGTTTTCCCTTTGTTTCCTTGGCATTTAGGAACATTATAGTTGATGTTAATTCTCTCTTATTTGCTTCAATGGAATATTTTGGGGAAACTCTATCATCTTCTTTATATCTAAAGCTGATCAAAGGATTCTTAACAGGAATCCTATAGAGTAGAATGAGTGAATGTGCAGGCAATGGTTCCAGTTATTCCTTTGGCAAAATCCATTCCTTTGGATACTTTGGATACTCTCTATTTCCCGTTCTAATGAGTCTAGTGTTCCTCTTGTTTCCAATTCAATTAAGAAATTTATATTTGATGTTAATTGTCTCTTATTTGCTTCAATGGAAATTTTGGGCAAAATCCTTCATCTTCTTAAAATCTAAAGCTGATCAAAGGATTCTTAACAGGAATCGATACAGTGGCATGTGTGAATGTGCAGGCAATAGTTCCAGTTATTTCCTTTGGGAACATCCATTCCTTTGGATACTTGTTCCTCTCTATTTCCCAATCTACTGAATCTAGTTTTCCATTTGTTTCCTTGGCAATTAGGTACATTATAGTTGTTGATAATTCTCTCCTATTTGCTTCAATGGAACATTTTGGGCAAAATCCATCATCTTCTTTATATGTAAAGCTGATCAATGGATTCTTAACAGGAATCGATACAGTGGAATGAGTGAATGTGCAGGCAATAGTTCCAGTTATTTCCTTTGGGAACATCCATTCCTTTGGATACTTGTTCCTCTCTATTTCCCAATCTATTGAATCTAGTTTTCCCTTTGTTTCCTTGGCATTTAGGAACATTATAGTTGATGTTAATTCTCTCTTATTTGCTTCAATGGAATATTTTGGGGAAACTCTATCATCTTCTTTATATCTAAAGCTGATCAAAGGATTCTTAACAGGAATCCTATACAGTGGAATGAGTGAATGTGCAGGCAATGGTTCCAGTTATTTCCTTTGGGAACATCCATTCCTTTGGATACTTGTTCCTCTCTATTTCCCAATCTATTGAATCTTGTTTTCCCTTTGTTTCCTTGGCATTTAGGAACATTATAGTTGATGATAATTCTCTCTTATTTGCTTCAATGGAATATTTTGGGGAAACTCTATCATCTTCTTTATATCTAAAGCTGATCAAAGGATTCTTAACAGGAATCCTATAGAGTAGAATGAGTGAATGTGCAGGCAATGGTTCCAGTTATTCCCTTTGGTAAAATCCATTCCTTTGGATACTTTCGATACTCTCTATTTCCCATTCTATTGAGGCTAGTGTTCTTCTTGTTTCCAATTCAATTAAGAAATTTATAGTTGATGTTAATTCTCTCCCATTTGTTTCAAAGGAACTTTTTGGTCAAAATCCTTCATCTTCTTAAAATCTAAAGCTGATCAAAGGATTCTTTACAGGAATCGATACAGTGGCATGTGTGAATGTGCAGGCAATAGTTCCAGTTATTTCCTTTGGGAACATCCATTCCTTTGGATACTTGTTCCTCTCTATTTCCCAATCTACTGAATCTAGTTTTCCCTTTGTTTCCTTGGCAATTAGGTACATTATAGTTGTTGATAATTCTCTCCTATTTGCTTCAATGGAACATTTTGGGCAAAATCCATCATCTTCTTTATATGTAAAGCTGATCAATGGATTCTTAACAGGAATCGATACAGTGGAATGAGTGAATGTGCAGGCAATAGTTCCAGTTATTTCCTTTGGGAACATCCATTCCTTTGGATACTTGTTCCTCTCGATTTCCCAATCTATTGAATCTAGTTTTCCCTTTGTTTCCTTGGCATTTAGGAACATTATAGTTGATGTTAATCCTCTCTTATTTGCTTCAATGGAATATTTTGGGGAAACTCTATCATCTTCTTTATATCTAAAGCTGATCAAAGGATTCTTAACAGGAATCCTATACAGTGGAATGAGTGAATGTGCAGGCAATGGTTCCAGTTATTTCCTTTGGGAACATCCATTCCTTTGGATACTTGTTCCTCTCTATTTCCCAATCTATTGAATCTAGTTTTCCCTTTGTTTCCTTGGCATTTAGGAACATTATAGTTGATGATAATTCTCTCTTATTTGCTTCAATGGAATATTTTGGGGAAACTCTATCATCTTCTTTATATCTAAAGCTGATCAAAGGATTCTTAACAGGAATCCTATAGAGTAGAATGAGTGAATGTGCAGGCAATGGTTCCAGTTATTCCCTTTGGTAAAATCCATTCCTTTGGATACTTTCGATACTCTCTATTTCCCATTCTATTGAGGCTAGTGTTCCTCTTGTTTCCAATTCAATTAAGTAATTTATAGTTGATGTTAATTCTCTCCCATTTGTTTCAAAGGAACTTTTTGGTCAAAATCCTTCATCTTCTTAAAATCTAAAGCTGATCAAAGGATTCTTTACAGGAATCGATACAGTGGCATGTGTGAATGTGCAGGCAATAGTTCCAGTTATTTCCTTTGGGAACATCCATTCCTTTGGATACTTGTTCCTCTCTATTTCCCAATCTACTGAATCTAGTTTTTCCTTTGTTTCCTTGGCAATTAGGTACATTATAGTTGTTGATAATTCTCTCTTATTTGCTTCAATGGAATATATTGGGGAAACTCTATCATCTTCTTTATATCTAAAGCTGATCAAAGGATTCTTAACAGGAATCCTATACAGTGGAATGAGTGAATGTGCAGGCAATGGTTCCAGTTATTTCCTTTGGGAACATCCATTCCTTTGGATACTTGTTCCTCTCTATTTCCCAATCTATTGAATCTAGTTTTCCCTTTGTTTCCTTGGCATTTAGGAACATTATAGTTGATGATAATTCTCTCTTATTTGCTTCAATGGAATATTTTGGGGAAACTCTATCATCTTCTTTATATCTAAAGCTGATCAAAGGATTCTTAACAGGAATCCTATAGAGTAGAATGAGTGAATGTGCAGGCAATGGTTCCAGTTATTCCCTTTGGTAAAATCCATTCCTTTGGATACTTTCGATACTCTCTATTTCCCATTCTATTGAGTCTAGTGTTCCTCTTGTTTCCAATTCAATTAAGAAATTTATAGTTGATGTTAATTCTCTCCCATTTGTTTCAAAGGAACTTTTTGGTCAAAATCCTTCATCTTCTTAAAATCTAAAGCTGATCAAAGGATTCTTTACAGGAATCGATACAGTGGCATGTGTGAATGTGCAGGCAATAGTTCCAGTTATTTCCTTTGGGAACATCCATTCCTTTGGATACTTGTTCCTCTCGATTTCCCAATCTATTGAATCTAGTTTTCCCTTTGTTTCCTTGGCATTTAGGAACATTATAGTTGTTGATAATTCTCTCCTATTTGCTTCAATGGAACATTTTGGGCAAAATCCATCATCTTCTTTATATGTAAAGCTGATCAATGGATTCTTAACAGGAATCGATACAGTGGAATGAGTGAATGTGCAGGCAATAGTTCCAGTTATTTCCTTTGGGAACATCCATTCCTTTGGATACTTGTTCCTCTCTGTTTCCCAATCTATTGAATGTAGTTTTCCCTTTGTTTCCTTGGCATTTAGGAACATTATAGTTGATGTTAATTCTCTCTTATTTGCTTCAATGGAATATTTTGGGGAAACTCTATCATCTTCTTTATATCTAAAGCTGATCAAAGGATTCTTAACAGGAATCCTATAGAGTAGAATGAGTGAATGTGCAGGCAATGGTTCCAGTTATTCCTTTGGCAAAATCCATTCCTTTGGATACTTTGGATACTCTCTATTTCCCGTTCTAATGAGTCTAGTGTTCCTCTTGTTTCCAATTCAATTAAGAAATTTATATTTGATGTTAATTGTCTCTTATTTGCTTCAATGGAAATTTTGGGCAAAATCCTTCATCTTCTTAAAATCTAAAGCTGATCAAAGGATTCTTAACAGGAATCGATACAGTGGCATGTGTGAATGTGCAGGCAATAGTTCCAGTTATTTCCTTTGGGAACATCCATTCCTTTGGATACTTGTTCCTCTCTATTTCCCAATCTACTGAATCTAGTTTTCCATTTGTTTCCTTGGCAATTAGGTACATTATAGTTGTTGATAATTCTCTCCTATTTGCTTCAATGGAACATTTTGGGCAAAATCCATCATCTTCTTTATATGTAAAGCTGATCAATGGATTCTTAACAGGAATCGATACAGTGGAATGAGTGAATGTGCAGGCAATAGTTCCAGTTATTTCCTTTGGGAACATCCATTCCTTTGGATACTTGTTCCTCTCTATTTCCCAATCTATTGAATCTAGTTTTCCCTTTGTTTCCTTGGCATTTAGGAACATTATAGTTGATGTTAATTCTCTCTTATTTGCTTCAATGGAATATTTTGGGGAAACTCTATCATCTTCTTTATATCTAAAGCTGATCAAAGGATTCTTAACAGGAATCCTATACAGTGGAATGAGTGAATGTGCAGGCAATGGTTCCAGTTATTTCCTTTGGGAACATCCATTCCTTTGGATACTTGTTCCTCTCTATTTCCCAATCTATTGAATCTTGTTTTCCCTTTGTTTCCTTGGCATTTAGGAACATTATAGTTGATGATAATTCTCTCTTATTTGCTTCAATGGAATATTTTGGGGAAACTCTATCATCTTCTTTATATCTAAAGCTGATCAAAGGATTCTTAACAGGAATCCTATAGAGTAGAATGAGTGAATGTGCAGGCAATGGTTCCAGTTATTCCCTTTGGTAAAATCCATTCCTTTGGATACTTTCGATACTCTCTATTTCCCATTCTATTGAGGCTAGTGTTCTTCTTGTTTCCAATTCAATTAAGAAATTTATAGTTGATGTTAATTCTCTCCCATTTGTTTCAAAGGAACTTTTTGGTCAAAATCCTTCATCTTCTTAAAATCTAAAGCTGATCAAAGGATTCTTTACAGGAATCGATACAGTGGCATGTGTGAATGTGCAGGCAATAGTTCCAGTTATTTCCTTTGGGAACATCCATTCCTTTGGATACTTGTTCCTCTCTATTTCCCAATCTACTGAATCTAGTTTTCCCTTTGTTTCCTTGGCAATTAGGTACATTATAGTTGTTGATAATTCTCTCCTATTTGCTTCAATGGAACATTTTGGGCAAAATCCATCATCTTCTTTATATGTAAAGCTGATCAATGGATTCTTAACAGGAATCGATACAGTGGAATGAGTGAATGTGCAGGCAATAGTTCCAGTTATTTCCTTTGGGAACATCCATTCCTTTGGATACTTGTTCCTCTCGATTTCCCAATCTATTGAATCTAGTTTTCCCTTTGTTTCCTTGGCATTTAGGAACATTATAGTTGATGTTAATCCTCTCTTATTTGCTTCAATGGAATATTTTGGGGAAACTCTATCATCTTCTTTATATCTAAAGCTGATCAAAGGATTCTTAACAGGAATCCTATACAGTGGAATGAGTGAATGTGCAGGCAATGGTTCCAGTTATTTCCTTTGGGAACATCCATTCCTTTGGATACTTGTTCCTCTCTATTTCCCAATCTATTGAATCTAGTTTTCCCTTTGTTTCCTTGGCATTTAGGAACATTATAGTTGATGATAATTCTCTCTTATTTGCTTCAATGGAATATTTTGGGGAAACTCTATCATCTTCTTTATATCTAAAGCTGATCAAAGGATTCTTAACAGGAATCCTATAGAGTAGAATGAGTGAATGTGCAGGCAATGGTTCCAGTTATTCCCTTTGGTAAAATCCATTCCTTTGGATACTTTCGATACTCTCTATTTCCCATTCTATTGAGGCTAGTGTTCCTCTTGTTTCCAATTCAATTAAGTAATTTATAGTTGATGTTAATTCTCTCCCATTTGTTTCAAAGGAACTTTTTGGTCAAAATCCTTCATCTTCTTAAAATCTAAAGCTGATCAAAGGATTCTTTACAGGAATCGATACAGTGGCATGTGTGAATGTGCAGGCAATAGTTCCAGTTATTTCCTTTGGGAACATCCATTCCTTTGGATACTTGTTCCTCTCTATTTCCCAATCTACTGAATCTAGTTTTTCCTTTGTTTCCTTGGCAATTAGGTACATTATAGTTGTTGATAATTCTCTCTTATTTGCTTCAATGGAATATATTGGGGAAACTCTATCATCTTCTTTATATCTAAAGCTGATCAAAGGATTCTTAACAGGAATCCTATACAGTGGAATGAGTGAATGTGCAGGCAATGGTTCCAGTTATTTCCTTTGGGAACATCCATTCCTTTGGATACTTGTTCCTCTCTATTTCCCAATCTATTGAATCTAGTTTTCCCTTTGTTTCCTTGGCATTTAGGAACATTATAGTTGATGATAATTCTCTCTTATTTGCTTCAATGGAATATTTTGGGGAAACTCTATCATCTTCTTTATATCTAAAGCTGATCAAAGGATTCTTAACAGGAATCCTATAGAGTAGAATGAGTGAATGTGCAGGCAATGGTTCCAGTTATTCCCTTTGGTAAAATCCATTCCTTTGGATACTTTCGATACTCTCTATTTCCCATTCTATTGAGTCTAGTGTTCCTCTTGTTTCCAATTCAATTAAGAAATTTATAGTTGATGTTAATTCTCTCCCATTTGTTTCAAAGGAACTTTTTGGTCAAAATCCTTCATCTTCTTAAAATCTAAAGCTGATCAAAGGATTCTTTACAGGAATCGATACAGTGGCATGTGTGAATGTGCAGGCAATAGTTCCAGTTATTTCCTTTGGGAACATCCATTCCTTTGGATACTTGTTCCTCTCTATTTCCCAATCTATTGAATCTAGTTTTCCCTTTGTTTCCTTGGCATTTAGGAACATTATAGTTGATGTTAATTCTCTCTTATTTGCTTCAATGGAATATTTTGGGGAAACTCTATCATCTTCTTTATATCTAAAGCTGATCAAAGGATTCTTAACAGGAATCCTATACAGTGGAATGAGTGAATGTGCAGGCAATGGTTCCAGTTATTTCCTTTGGGAACATCCATTCCTTTGGATACTTGTTCCTCTCTATTTCCCAATCTATTGAATCTTGTTTTCCCTTTGTTTCCTTGGCATTTAGGAACATTATAGTTGATGATAATTCTCTCTTATTTGCTTCAATGGAATATTTTGGGGAAACTCTATCATCTTCTTTATATCTAAAGCTGATCAAAGGATTCTTAACAGGAATCCTATAGAGTAGAATGAGTGAATATGCAGGCAATGGTTCCAGTTATTCCCTTTGGTAAAATCCATTCCTTTGGATACTTTCGATACTCTCTATTTCCCATTCTATTGAGGCTAGTGTTCCTCTTGTTTCCAATTCAATTAAGAAATTTATAGTTGATGTTAATTCTCTCCCATTTGTTTCAAAGGAACTTTTTGGTCAAAATCCTTCATCTTCTTAAAATCTAAAGCTGATCAAAGGATTCTTTACAGGAATCGATACAGTGGCATGTGTGAATGTGCAGGCAATAGTTCCAGTTATTTCCTTTGGGAACATCCATTCCTTTGGATACTTGTTCCTCTCTATTTCCCAATCTACTGAATCTAGTTTTCCCTTTGTTTCCTTGGCAATTAGGTACATTATAGTTGTTGATAATTCTCTCCTATTTGCTTCAATGGAACATTTTGGGCAAAATCCATCATCTTCTTTATATGTAAAGCTGATCAATGGATTCTTAACAGGAATCGATACAGTGGAATGAGTGAATGTGCAGGCAATAGTTCCAGTTATTTCCTTTGGGAACATCCATTCCTTTGGATACTTGTTCCTCTCGATTTCCCAATCTATTGAATCTAGTTTTCCCTTTGTTTCCTTGGCATTTAGGAACATTATAGTTGATGTTAATCCTCTCTTATTTGCTTCAATGGAATATTTTGGGGAAACTCTATCATCTTCTTTATATCTAAAGCTGATCAAAGGATTCTTAACAGGAATCCTATACAGTGGAATGAGTGAATGTGCAGGCAATGGTTCCAGTTATTTCCTTTGGGAACATCCATTCCTTTGGATACTTGTTCCTCTCTATTTCCCAATCTATTGAATCTAGTTTTCCCTTTGTTTCCTTGGCATTTAGGAACATTATAGTTGATGATAATTCTCTCTTATTTGCTTCAATGGAATATTTTGGGGAAACTCTATCATCTTCTTTATATCTAAAGCTGATCAAAGGATTCTTAACAGGAATCCTATAGAGTAGAATGAGTGAATGTGCAGGCAATGGTTCCAGTTATTCCCTTTGGTAAAATCCATTCCTTTGGATACTTTCGATACTCTCTATTTCCCATTCTATTGAGGCTAGTGTTCCTCTTGTTTCCAATTCAATTAAGAAATTTATAGTTGATGTTAATTCTCTCCCATTTGTTTCAAAGGAACTTTTTGGTCAAAATCCTTCATCTTCTTAAAATCTAAAGCTGATCAAAGGATTCTTTACAGGAATCGATACAGTGGCATGTGTGAATGTGCAGGCAATAGTTCCAGTTATTTCCTTTGTGAACATCCATTCCTTTGGATACTT
Organism: Sminthopsis crassicaudata; assembly: GCF_048593235.1. NCBI lineage: Eukaryota > Metazoa > Chordata > Mammalia > Dasyuromorphia > Dasyuridae > Sminthopsis > Sminthopsis crassicaudata. The sequence goes on from NC_133617.1 coordinate 456,923,287, forward strand.
GTTCCTCTCTATTTCCCAATCTACTGAATCTAGTTTTTCCTTTGTTTCCTTGGCAATTAGGTACATTATAGTTGTTGATAATTCTCTCTTATTTGTTTCAATGGAATATATTGGGGAAACTCTATCATCTTCTTTATATCTAAAGCTGATCAAAGGATTCTTAACAGGAATCCTATACAGTGGAATGAGTGAATGTGCAGGCAATGGTTCCAGTTATTTCCTTTGGGAACATCCATTCCTTTGGATACTTGTTCCTCTCTATTTCCCAATCTATTGAATCTAGTTTTCCCTTTGTTTCCTTGGCATTTAGGAACATTATAGTTGATGATAATTCTCTCTTATTTGCTTCAATGGAATATTGTGGGGAAACTCTATCATCTTCTTTATATCTAAAGCTGATCAAAGGATTCTTAACAGGAATCCTATAGAGTAGAATGAGTGAATGTGCAGGCAATGGTTCCAGTTATTCCCTTTGGTAAAATCCATTCCTTTGGATACTTTCGATACTCTCTATTTCCCATTCTATTGAGTCTAGTGTTCCTCTTGTTTCCAATTCAATTAAGAAATTTATAGTTGATGTTAATTCTCTCCCATTTGTTTCAAAGGAACTTTTTGGTCAAAATCCTTCATCTTCTTAAAATCTAAAGCTGATCAAAGGATTCTTTACAGGAATCGATACAGTGGCATGTGTGAATGTGCAGGCAATAGTTCCAGTTATTTCCTTTGGGAACATCCATTCCTTTGGATACTTGTTCCTCTCTATTTCCCAATCTACTGAATCTAGTTTTCCCTTTGTTTCCTTGGCAATTAGGTACATTATAGTTGTTGATAATTCTCTCCTATTTGCTTCAATGGAACATTTTGGGCAAAATCCATCATCTTCTTTATATGTAAAGCTGATCAATGGATTCTTAACAGGAATCGATACAGTGGAATGAGTGAATGTGCAGGCAATAGTTCCAGTTATTTCCTTTGGGAACATCCATTCCTTTGGATACTTGTTCCTCTCTATTTCCCAATCTATTGAATGTAGTTTTCCCTTTGTTTCCTTGGCATTTAGGAACATTATAGTTGATATTAATTCTCTCTTATTTGCTTCAATGGAATATTTTGGGGAAACTCTATCATCTTCTTTATATCTAAAGCTGATCAAAGGATTCTTAACAGGAATCCTATAGAGTAGAATGAGTGAATGTGCAGGCAATGGTTCCAGTTATTCCTTTGGCAAAATCCATTCCTTTGGATACTTTGGATACTCTCTATTTCCCGTTCTAATGAGTCTAGTGTTCCTCTTGTTTCCAATTCAATTAAGAAATTTATATTTGATGTTAATTGTCTCTTATTTGCTTCAATGGAAATTTTGGGCAAAATCCTTCATCTTCTTAAAATCTAAAGCTGATCAAAGGATTCTTAACAGGAATCGATACAGTGGAATGAGTGAATGTGCAGGCAATAGTTCCAGTTATTTCCTTTGGGAACATCCATTCCTTTGGATACTTGTTCCTCTCGATTTCCCAATCTATTGAATCTAGTTTTCCCTTTGTTTCCTTGGAATTTAGGAACATTATAGTTGATGTTAATTCTCTCATATTTGCTTCAATGGAATATTTTGGGGAAACTCTATCATCTTTTTTATATCTAAAGCTGATCAAAGGATTCTTAACAGGAATCCTATAGAGTAGAATGAGTGAATGTGCAGGCAATGGTTCCAGTTATTCCCTTTGGTAAAATCCATTCCTTTGGATACTTTCGATACTCTCTATTTCCCATTCTATTGAGTCTAGTGTTACTCTTGTTTCCAATTCAATTAAGAAATTTATAGTTGATGTTAATTCTCTCCCATTTGTTTCAAAGGAACTTTTTGGTCAAAATCCTTCATCTTCTTAAAATCTAAAGTTGATCAAAGGATTCTTTACAGGAATCGATACAGTGGCATGTGTGAATGTGCAGGCAATAGTTCCAGTTATTTCCTTTGGGAACATCCATTCCTTTGGATACTTGTTCCTCTCTATTTCCCAATCTATTGAATCTAGTTTTCCCTTTGTTTCCTTGGCATTTAGGAACATTATAGTTGATGTTAATTCTCTCTTATTTGCTTCAATGGAATATTTTGGGGAAACTCTATCATCTTCTTTATATCTAAAGCTGATCAAAGGATTCTTAACAGGAATCCTATACAGTGGAATGAGTGAATGTGCAGGCAATGGTTCCAGTTATTTCCTTTGGGAACATCCATTCCTTTGGATACTTGTTCCTCTCTATTTCCCAATCTATTGAATCTTGTTTTCCCTTTGTTTCCATTGCATTTAGGAACATTATAGTTGATGATAATTCTCTCTTATTTACTTCAATGGAATATTTTGGGGAAACTCTATCATCTTCTTTATATCTAAAGCTGATCAAAGGATTCTTAACAGGAATCCTATAGAGTAGAATGAGTGAATGTGCAGGCAATGGTTCCAGTTATTCCCTTTGGTAAAATCCATTCCTTTGGATACTTTCGATACTCTCTATTTCCCATTCTATTGAGGCTAGTGTTCCTCTTGTTTCCAATTCAATTAAGAAATTTATAGTTGATGTTAATTCTCTCCCATTTGTTTCAAAGGAACTTTTTGGTCAAAATCCTTCATCTTCTTAAAATCTAAAGCTGATCAAAGGATTCTTTACAGGAATCGATACAGTGGCATGTGTGAATGTGCAGGCAATAGTTCCAGTTATTTCCTTTGGGAACATCCATTCCTTTGGATACTTGTTCCTCTCTATTTCCCAATCTACTGAATCTAGTTTTCCCTTTGTTTCCTTGGCAATTAGGTACATTATAGTTGTTGATAATTCTCTCCTATTTGCTTCAATGGAACATTTTGGGCAAAATCCATCATCTTCTTTATATGTAAAGCTGATCAATGGATTCTTAACAGGAATCGATACAGTGGAATGAGTGAATGTGCAGGCAATAGTTCCAGTTATTTCCTTTGGGAACATCCATTCCTTTGGATACTTGTTCCTCTCGATTTCCCAATCTATTGAATCTAGTTTTCCCTTTGTTTCCTTGGCATTTAGGAACATTATAGTTGATGTTAATCCTCTCTTATTTGCTTCAATGGAATATTTTGGGGAAACTCTATCATCTTCTTTATATCTAAAGCTGATCAAAGGATTCTTAACAGGAATCCTATACAGTGGAATGAGTGAATGTGCAGGCAATGGTTCCAGTTATTCCCTTTGGTAAAATCCATTCCTTTGGATACTTTCGATACTCTCTATTTCCCATTCTATTGAGGCTAGTGTTCTTCTTGTTTCCAATTCAATTAAGAAATTTATAGTTGATGTTAATTCTCTCCCATTTGTTTCAAAGGAACTTTTTGGTCAAAATCCTTCATCTTCTTAAAATCTAAAGCTGATCAAAGGATTCTTTACAGGAATCGATACAGTGGCATGTGTGAATGTGCAGGCAATAGTTCCAGTTATTTCCTTTGGGAACATCCATTCCTTTGGATACTTGTTCCTCTCTATTTCCCAATCTACTGAATCTAGTTTTCCCTTTGTTTCCTTGGCAATTAGGTACATTATAGTTGTTGATAATTCTCTCCTATTTGCTTCAATGGAACATTTTGGGCAAAAATCCATCATCTTCTTTATATGTAAAGCTGATCAATGGATTCTTAACAGGAATCGATACAGTGGAATGAGTGAATGTGCAGGCAATAGTTCCAGTTATTTCCTTTGGGAACATCCATTCCTTTGGATACTTGTTCCTCTCGATTTCCCAATCTATTGAATCTAGTTTTCCCTTTGTTTCCTTGGCATTTAGGAACATTATAGTTGATGTTAATCCTCTCTTATTTGCTTCAATGGAATATTTTGGGGAAACTCTATCATCTTCTTTATATCTAAAGCTGATCAAAGGATTCTTAACAGGAATCCTATACAGTGGAATGAGTGAATGTGCAGGCAATGGTTCCAGTTATTTCCTTTGGGAACATCCATTCCTTTGGATACTTGTTCCTCTCTATTTCCCAATCTATTGAATCTAGTTTTCCCTTTGTTTCCTTGGCATTTAGGAACATTATAGTTGATGATAATTCTCTCTTATTTGCTTCAATGGAATATTTTGGGGAAACTCTATCATCTTCTTTATATCTAAAGCTGATCAAAGGATTCTTAACAGGAATCCTATAGAGTAGAATGAGTGAATGTGCAGGCAATGGTTCCAGTTATTCCCTTTGGTAAAATCCATTCCTTTGGATACTTTCGATACTCTCTATTTCCCATTCTATTGAGGCTAGTGTTCCTCTTGTTTCCAATTCAATTAAGAAATTTATAGTTGATGTTAATTCTCTCCCATTTGTTTCAAAGGAACTTTTTGGTCAAAATCCTTCATCTTCTTAAAATCTAAAGCTGATCAAAGGATTCTTTACAGGAATCGATACAGTGGCATGTGTGAATGTGCAGGCAATAGTTCCAGTTATTTCCTTTGGGAACATCCATTCCTTTGGATACTTGTTCCTCTCTATTTCCCAATCTACTGAATCTAGTTTTTCCTTTGTTTCCTTGGCAATTAGGTACATTATAGTTGTTGATAATTCTCTCTTATTTGCTTCAATGGAATATATTGGGGAAACTCTATCATCTTCTTTATATCTAAAGCTGATCAAAGGATTCTTAACAGGAATCCTATACAGTGGAATGAGTGAATGTGCAGGCAATGGTTCCAGTTATTTCCTTTGGGAACATCCATTCCTTTGGATACTTGTTCCTCTCTATTTCCCAATCTATTGAATCTAGTTTTCCCTTTGTTTCCTTGGCATTTAGGAACATTATAGTTGATGATAATTCTCTCTTATTTGCTTCAATGGAATATTTTGGGGAAACTCTATCATCTTCTTTATATCTAAAGCTGATCAAAGGATTCTTAACAGGAATCCTATAGAGTAGAATGAGTGAATGTGCAGGCAATGGTTCCAGTTATTCCCTTTGGTAAAATCCATTCCTTTGGATACTTTCGATACTCTCTATTTCCCATTCTATTGAGGCTAGTGTTCTTCTTGTTTCCAATTCAATTAAGAAATTTATAGTTGATGTTAATTCTCTCCCATTTGTTTCAAAGGAACTTTTTGGTCAAAATCCTTCATCTTCTTAAAATCTAAAGCTGATCAAAGGATTCTTTACAGGAATCGATACAGTGGCATGTGTGAATGTGCAGGCAATAGTTCCAGTTATTTCCTTTGGGAACATCCATTCCTTTGGATACTTGTTCCTCTCTATTTCCCAATCTACTGAATCTAGTTTTCCCTTTGTTTCCTTGGCAATTAGGTACATTATAGTTGTTGATAATTCTCTCCTATTTGCTTCAATGGAACATTTTGGGCAAAATCCATCATCTTCTTTATATGTAAAGCTGATCAATGGATTCTTAACAGGAATCGATACAGTGGAATGAGTGAATGTGCAGGCAATAGTTCCAGTTATTTCCTTTGGGAACATCCATTCCTTTGGATACTTGTTCCTCTCGATTTCCCAATCTATTGAATCTAGTTTTCCCTTTGTTTCCTTGGCATTTAGGAACATTATAGTTGATGTTAATCCTCTCTTATTTGCTTCAATGGAATATTTTGGGGAAACTCTATCATCTTCTTTATATCTAAAGCTGATCAAAGGATTCTTAACAGGAATCCTATACAGTGGAATGAGTGAATGTGCAGGCAATGGTTCCAGTTATTTCCTTTGGGAACATCCATTCCTTTGGATACTTGTTCCTCTCTATTTCCCAATCTATTGAATCTAGTTTTCCCTTTGTTTCCTTGGCATTTAGGAACATTATAGTTGATGATAATTCTCTCTTATTTGCTTCAATGGAATATTTTGGGGAAACTCTATCATCTTCTTTATATCTAAAGCTGATCAAAGGATTCTTAACAGGAATCCTATAGAGTAGAATGAGTGAATGTGCAGGCAATGGTTCCAGTTATTCCCTTTGGTAAAATCCATTCCTTTGGATACTTTCGATACTCTCTATTTCCCATTCTATTGAGGCTAGTGTTCCTCTTGTTTCCAATTCAATTAAGAAATTTATAGTTGATGTTAATTCTCTCCCATTTGTTTCAAAGGAACTTTTTGGTCAAAATCCTTCATCTTCTTAAAATCTAAAGCTGATCAAAGGATTCTTTACAGGAATCGATACAGTGGCATGTGTGAATGTGCAGGCAATAGTTCCAGTTATTTCCTTTGGGAACATCCATTCCTTTGGATACTTGTTCCTCTCTATTTCCCAATCTATTGAATCTAGTTTTCCCTTTGTTTCCTTGGCAATTAGGTACATTATAGTTGATGTTAATTCTCTCTTATTTGCTTCAATGGAATATTTTGGGGAAACTCTATCATCTTCTTTATATCTAAAGCTGATCAAAGGATTCTTAACAGGAATCCTATACAGTGGAATGAGTGAATGTGCAGGCAATGGTTCCAGTTATTTCCTTTGGGAACATCCATTCCTTTGGATACTTGTTCCTCTCTATTTCCCAATCTATTGAATCTTGTTTTCCCTTTGTTTCCTTGGCATTTAGGAACATTATAGTTGATGATAATTCTCTCTTATTTGCTTCAATGGAATATTTTGGGGAAACTCTATCATCTTCTTTATATCTAAAGCTGATCAAAGGATTCTTAACAGGAATCCTATAGAGTAGAATGAGTGAATATGCAGGCAATGGTTCCAGTTATTCCCTTTGGTAAAATCCATTCCTTTGGATACTTTCGATACTCTCTATTTCCCATTCTATTGAGGCTAGTGTTCCTCTTGTTTCCAATTCAATTAAGAAATTTATAGTTGATGTTAATTCTCTCCCATTTGTTTCAAAGGAACTTTTTGGTCAAAATCCTTCATCTTCTTAAAATCTAAAGCTGATCAAAGGATTCTTTACAGGAATCGATACAGTGGCATGTGTGAATGTGCAGGCAATAGTTCCAGTTATTTCCTTTGGGAACATCCATTCCTTTGGATACTTGTTCCTCTCTATTTCCCAATCTACTGAATCTAGTTTTCCCTTTGTTTCCTTGGCAATTAGGTACATTATAGTTGTTGATAATTCTCTCCTATTTGCTTCAATGGAACATTTTGGGCAAAATCCATCATCTTCTTTATATGTAAAGCTGATCAATGGATTCTTAACAGGAATCGATACAGTGGAATGAGTGAATGTGCAGGCAATAGTTCCAGTTATTTCCTTTGGGAACATCCATTCCTTTGGATACTTGTTCCTCTCGATTTCCCAATCTATTGAATCTAGTTTTCCCTTTGTTTCCTTGGCATTTAGGAACATTATAGTTGATGTTAATCCTCTCTTATTTGCTTCAATGGAATATTTTGGGGAAACTCTATCATCTTCTTTATATCTAAAGCTGATCAAAGGATTCTTAACAGGAATCCTATACAGTGGAATGAGTGAATGTGCAGGCAATGGTTCCAGTTATTTCCTTTGGGAACATCCATTCCTTTGGATACTTGTTCCTCTCTATTTCCCAATCTATTGAATCTAGTTTTCCCTTTGTTTCCTTGGCATTTAGGAACATTATAGTTGATGATAATTCTCTCTTATTTGCTTCAATGGAATATTTTGGGGAAACTCTATCATCTTCTTTATATCTAAAGCTGATCAAAGGATTCTTAACAGGAATCCTATAGAGTAGAATGAGTGAATGTGCAGGCAATGGTTCCAGTTATTCCCTTTGGTAAAATCCATTCCTTTGGATACTTTCGATACTCTCTATTTCCCATTCTATTGAGGCTAGTGTTCCTCTTGTTTCCAATTCAATTAAGAAATTTATAGTTGATGTTAATTCTCTCCCATTTGTTTCAAAGGAACTTTTTGGTCAAAATCCTTCATCTTCTTAAAATCTAAAGCTGATCAAAGGATTCTTTACAGGAATCGATACAGTGGCATGTGTGAATGTGCAGGCAATAGTTCCAGTTATTTCCTTTGTGAACATCCATTCCTTTGGATACTTGTTCCTCTCTATTTCCCAATCTACTGAATCTAGTTTTTCCTTTGTTTCCTTGGCAATTAGGTACATTATAGTTGTTGATAATTCTCTCTTATTTGCTTCAATGGAATATATTGGGGAAACTCTATCATCTTCTTTATATCTAAAGCTGATCAAAGGATTCTTAACAGGAATCCTATACAGTGGAATGAGTGAATGTGCAGGCAATGGTTCCAGTTATTTCCTTTGGGAACATCCATTCCTTTGGATACTTGTTCCTCTCTATTTCCCAATCTATTGAATCTAGTTTTCCCTTTGTTTCCTTGGCATTTAGGAACATTATAGTTGATGATAATTCTCTCTTATTTGCTTCAATGGAATATTGTGGGGAAACTCTATCATCTTCTTTATATCTAAAGCTGATCAAAGGATTCTTAACAGGAATCCTATAGAGTAGAATGAGTGAATGTGCAGGCAATGGTTCCAGTTATTCCCTTTGGTAAAATCCATTCCTTTGGATACTTTCGATACTCTCTATTTCCCATTCTATTGAGTCTAGTGTTCCTCTTGTTTCCAATTCAATTAAGAAATTTATAGTTGATGTTAATTCTCTCCCATTTGTTTCAAAGGAACTTTTTGGTCAAAATCCTTCATCTTCTTAAAATCTAAAGCTGATCAAAGGATTCTTTAAAGGAATCGATACAGTGGCATGTGTGAATGTGCAGGCAATAGTTCCAGTTATTTCCTTTGGGAACATCCATTCCTTTGGATACTTGTTCCTCTCTATTTCCCAATCTACTGAATCTAGTTTTCCCTTTGTTTCCTTGGCAATTAGGTACATTATAGTTGTTGATAATTCTCTCCTATTTGCTTCAATGGAACATTTTGGGCAAAATCCATCATCTTCTTTATATGTAAAGCTGATCAATGGATTCTTAACAGGAATCGATACAGTGGAATGAGTGAATGTGCAGGCAATAGTTCCAGTTATTTCCTTTGGGAACATCCATTCCTTTGGATACTTGTTCCTCTCGATTTCCCAATCTATTGAATCTAGTTTTCCCTTTGTTTCCTTGGCATTTAGGAACATTATAGTTGATGTTAATCCTCTCTTATTTGCTTCAATGGAATATTTTGGGGAAACTCTATCATCTTCTTTATATCTAAAGCTGATCAAAGGATTCTTAACAGGAATCCTATACAGTGGAATGAGTGAATGGGCAGGCAATGGTTCCAGTTATTCCCTTTGGTAAAATCCATTCCTTTGGATACTTTCGATACTCTCTATTTCCCATTCTATTGAGGCTAGTGTTCTTCTTGTTTCCAATTCAATTAAGAAATTTATAGTTGATGTTAATTCTCTCCCATTTGTTTCAAAGGAACTTTTTGGTCAAAATCCTTCATCTTCTTAAAATCTAAAGCTGATCAAAGGATTCTTTACAGGAATCGATACAGTGGCATGTGTGAATGTGCAGGCAATAGTTCCAGTTATTTCCTTTGGGAACATCCATTCCTTTGGATACTTGTTCCTCTCTATTTCCCAATCTACTGAATCTAGTTTTCCCTTTGTTTCCTTGGCAATTAGGTACATTATAGTTGTTGATAATTCTCTCCTATTTGCTTCAATGGAACATTTTGGGCAAAATCCATCATCTTCTTTATATGTAAAGCTGATCAATGGATTCTTAACAGGAATCGATACAGTGGAATGAGTGAATGTGCAGGCAATAGTTCCAGTTATTTCCTTTGGGAACATCCATTCCTTTGGATACTTGTTCCTCTCGATTTCCCAATCTATTGAATCTAGTTTTCCCTTTGTTTCCTTGGCATTTAGGAACATTATAGTTGATGTTAATCCTCTCTTATTTGCTTCAATGGAATATTTTGGGGAAACTCTATCATCTTCTTTATATCTAAAGCTGATCAAAGGATTCTTAACAGGAATCCTATACAGTGGAATGAGTGAATGTGCAGGCAATGGTTCCAGTTATTTCCTTTGGGAACATCCATTCCTTTGGATACTTGTTCCTCTCTATTTCCCAATCTATTGAATCTAGTTTTCCCTTTGTTTCCTTGGCATTTAGGAACATTATAGTTGATGATAATTCTCTCTTATTTGCTTCAATGGAATATTTTGGGGAAACTCTATCATCTTCTTTATATCTAAAGCTGATCAAAGGATTCTTAACAGGAATCCTATAGAGTAGAATGAGTGAATGTGCAGGCAATGGTTCCAGTTATTCCCTTTGGTAAAATCCATTCCTTTGGATACTTTCGATACTCTCTATTTCCCATTCTATTGAGGCTAGTGTTCCTCTTGTTTCCAATTCAATTAAGAAATTTATAGTTGATGTTAATTCTCTCCCATTTGTTTCAAAGGAACTTTTTGGTCAAAATCCTTCATCTTCTTAAAATCTAAAGCTGATCAAAGGATTCTTTACAGGAATCGATACAGTGGCATGTGTGAATGTGCAGGCAATAGTTCCAGTTATTTCCTTTGGGAACATCCATTCCTTTGGATACTTGTTCCTCTCTATTTCCCAATCTACTGAATCTAGTTTTTCCTTTGTTTCCTTGGCAATTAGGTACATTATAGTTGTTGATAATTCTCTCTTATTTGCTTCAATGGAATATATTGGGGAAACTCTATCATCTTCTTTATATCTAAAGCTGATCAAAGGATTCTTAACAGGAATCCTATACAGTGGAATGAGTGAATGTGCAGGCAATGGTTCCAGTTATTTCCTTTGGGAACATCCATTCCTTTGGATACTTGTTCCTCTCTATTTCCCAATCTATTGAATCTAGTTTTCCCTTTGTTTCCTTGGCATTTAGGAACATTATAGTTGATGATAATTCTCTCTTATTTGCTTCAATGGAATATTTTGGGGAAACTCTATCATCTTCTTTATATCTAAAGCTGATCAAAGGATTCTTAACAGGAATCCTATAGAGTAGAATGAGTGAATGTGCAGGCAATGGTTCCAGTTATTCCCTTTGGTAAAATCCATTCCTTTGGATACTTTCGATACTCTCTATTTCCCATTCTATTGAGGCTAGTGTTCTTCTTGTTTCCAATTCAATTAAGAAATTTATAGTTGATGTTAATTCTCTCCCATTTGTTTCAAAGGAACTTTTTGGTCAAAATCCTTCATCTTCTTAAAATCTAAAGCTGATCAAAGGATTCTTTACAGGAATCGATACAGTGGCATGTGTGAATGTGCAGGCAATAGTTCCAGTTATTTCCTTTGGGAACATCCATTCCTTTGGATACTTGTTCCTCTCTATTTCCCAATCTACTGAATCTAGTTTTCCCTTTGTTTCCTTGGCAATTAGGTACATTATAGTTGTTGATAATTCTCTCCTATTTGCTTCAATGGAACATTTTGGGCAAAATCCATCATCTTCTTTATATGTAAAGCTGATCAATGGATTCTTAACAGGAATCGATACAGTGGAATGAGTGAATGTGCAGGCAATAGTTCCAGTTATTTCCTTTGGGAACATCCATTCCTTTGGATACTTGTTCCTCTCGATTTCCCAATCTATTGAATCTAGTTTTCCCTTTGTTTCCTTGGCATTTAGGAACATTATAGTTGATGTTAATCCTCTCTTATTTGCTTCAATGGAATATTTTGGGGAAACTCTATCATCTTCTTTATATCTAAAGCTGATCAAAGGATTCTTAACAGGAATCCTATACAGTGGAATGAGTGAATGTGCAGGCAATGGTTCCAGTTATTTCCTTTGGGAACATCCATTCCTTTGGATACTTGTTCCTCTCTATTTCCCAATCTATTGAATCTAGTTTTCCCTTTGTTTCCTTGGCATTTAGGAACATTATAGTTGATGATAATTCTCTCTTATTTGCTTCAATGGAATATTTTGGGGAAACTCTATCATCTTCTTTATATCTAAAGCTGATCAAAGGATTCTTAACAGGAATCCTATAGAGTAGAATGAGTGAATGTGCAGGCAATGGTTCCAGTTATTCCCTTTGGTAAAATCCATTCCTTTGGATACTTTCGATACTCTCTATTTCCCATTCTATTGAGGCTAGTGTTCCTCTTGTTTCCAATTCAATTAAGAAATTTATAGTTGATGTTAATTCTCTCCCATTTGTTTCAAAGGAACTTTTTGGTCAAAATCCTTCATCTTCTTAAAATCTAAAGCTGATCAAAGGATTCTTTACAGGAATCGATACAGTGGCATGTGTGAATGTGCAGGCAATAGTTCCAGTTATTTCCTTTGGGAACATCCATTCCTTTGGATACTTGTTCCTCTCTATTTCCCAATCTACTGAATCTAGTTTTTCCTTTGTTTCCTTGGCAATTAGGTACATTATAGTTGTTGATAATTCTCTCTTATTTGCTTCAATGGAATATATTGGGGAAACTCTATCATCTTCTTTATATCTAAAGCTGATCAAAGGATTCTTAACAGGAATCCTATACAGTGGAATGAGTGAATGTGCAGGCAATGGTTCCAGTTATTTCCTTTGGGAACATCCATTCCTTTGGATACTTGTTCCTCTCTATTTCCCAATCTATTGAATCTAGTTTTCCCTTTGTTTCCTTGGCATTTAGGAACATTATAGTTGATGATAATTCTCTCTTATTTGCTTCAATGGAATATTTTGGGGAAACTCTATCATCTTCTTTATATCTAAAGCTGATCAAAGGATTCTTAACAGGAATCCTATAGAGTAGAATGAGTGAATGTGCAGGCAATGGTTCCAGTTATTCCCTTTGGTAAAATCCATTCCTTTGGATACTTTCGATACTCTCTATTTCCCATTCTATTGAGTCTAGTGTTCCTCTTGTTTCCAATTCAATTAAGAAATTTATAGTTGATGTTAATTCTCTCCCATTTGTTTCAAAGGAACTTTTTGGTCAAAATCCTTCATCTTCTTAAAATCTAAAGCTGATCAAAGGATTCTTTACAGGAATCGATACAGTGGCATGTGTGAATGTGCAGGCAATAGTTCCAGTTATTTCCTTTGGGAACATCCATTCCTTTGGATACTTGTTCCTCTCTATTTCCCAATCTATTGAATCTAGTTTTCCCTTTGTTTCCTTGGCATTTAGGAACATTATAGTTGATGTTAATTCTCTCTTATTTGCTTCAATGGAATATTTTGGGGAAACTCTATCATCTTCTTTATATCTAAAGCTGATCAAAGGATTCTTAACAGGAATCCTATACAGTGGAATGAGTGAATGTGCAGGCAATGGTTCCAGTTATTTCCTTTGGGAACATCCATTCCTTTGGATACTTGTTCCTCTCTATTTCCCAATCTATTGAATCTTGTTTTCCCTTTGTTTCCTTGGCATTTAGGAACATTATAGTTGATGATAATTCTCTCTTATTTGCTTCAATGGAATATTTTGGGGAAACTCTATCATCTTCTTTATATCTAAAGCTGATCAAAGGATTCTTAACAGGAATCCTATAGAGTAGAATGAGTGAATATGCAGGCAATGGTTCCAGTTATTCCCTTTGGTAAAATCCATTCCTTTGGATACTTTCGATACTCTCTATTTCCCATTCTATTGAGGCTAGTGTTCCTCTTGTTTCCAATTCAATTAAGAAATTTATAGTTGATGTTAATTCTCTCCCATTTGTTTCAAAGGAACTTTTTGGTCAAAATCCTTCATCTTCTTAAAATCTAAAGCTGATCAAAGGATTCTTTACAGGAATCGATACAGTGGCATGTGTGAATGTGCAGGCAATAGTTCCAGTTATTTCCTTTGGGAACATCCATTCCTTTGGATACTTGTTCCTCTCTATTTCCCAATCTACTGAATCTAGTTTTCCCTTTGTTTCCTTGGCAATTAGGTACATTATAGTTGTTGATAATTCTCTCCTATTTGCTTCAATGGAACATTTTGGGCAAAATCCATCATCTTCTTTATATGTAAAGCTGATCAATGGATTCTTAACAGGAATCGATACAGTGGAATGAGTGAATGTGCAGGCAATAGTTCCAGTTATTTCCTTTGGGAACATCCATTCCTTTGGATACTTGTTCCTCTCGATTTCCCAATCTATTGAATCTAGTTTTCCCTTTGTTTCCTTGGCATTTAGGAACATTATAGTTGATGTTAATCCTCTCTTATTTGCTTCAATGGAATATTTTGGGGAAACTCTATCATCTTCTTTATATCTAAAGCTGATCAAAGGATTCTTAACAGGAATCCTATACAGTGGAATGAGTGAATGTGCAGGCAATGGTTCCAGTTATTTCCTTTGGGAACATCCATTCCTTTGGATACTTGTTCCTCTCTATTTCCCAATCTATTGAATCTAGTTTTCCCTTTGTTTCCTTGGCATTTAGGAACATTATAGTTGATGATAATTCTCTCTTATTTGCTTCAATGGAATATTTTGGGGAAACTCTATCATCTTCTTTATATCTAAAGCTGATCAAAGGATTCTTAACAGGAATCCTATAGAGTAGAATGAGTGAATGTGCAGGCAATGGTTCCAGTTATTCCCTTTGGTAAAATCCATTCCTTTGGATACTTTCGATACTCTCTATTTCCCATTCTATTGAGGCTAGTGTTCCTCTTGTTTCCAATTCAATTAAGAAATTTATAGTTGATGTTAATTCTCTCCCATTTGTTTCAAAGGAACTTTTTGGTCAAAATCCTTCATCTTCTTAAAATCTAAAGCTGATCAAAGGATTCTTTACAGGAATCGATACAGTGGCATGTGTGAATGTGCAGGCAATAGTTCCAGTTATTTCCTTTGTGAACATCCATTCCTTTGGATACTTGTTCCTCTCTATTTCCCAATCTACTGAATCTAGTTTTTCCTTTGTTTCCTTGGCAATTAGGTACATTATAGTTGTTGATAATTCTCTCTTATTTGCTTCAATGGAATATATTGGGGAAACTCTATCATCTTCTTTATATCTAAAGCTGATCAAAGGATTCTTAACAGGAATCCTATACAGTGGAATGAGTGAATGTGCAGGCAATGGTTCCAGTTATTTCCTTTGGGAACATCCATTCCTTTGGATACTTGTTCCTCTCTATTTCCCAATCTATTGAATCTAGTTTTCCCTTTGTTTCCTTGGCATTTAGGAACATTATAGTTGATGATAATTCTCTCTTATTTGCTTCAATGGAATATTGTGGGGAAACTCTATCATCTTCTTTATATCTAAAGCTGATCAAAGGATTCTTAACAGGAATCCTATAGAGTAGAATGAGTGAATGTGCAGGCAATGGTTCCAGTTATTCCCTTTGGTAAAATCCATTCCTTTGGATACTTTCGATACTCTCTATTTCCCATTCTATTGAGTCTAGTGTTCCTCTTGTTTCCAATTCAATTAAGAAATTTATAGTTGATGTTAATTCTCTCCCATTTGTTTCAAAGGAACTTTTTGGTCAAAATCCTTCATCTTCTTAAAATCTAAAGCTGATCAAAGGATTCTTTACAGGAATCGATACAGTGGCATGTGTGAATGTGCAGGCAATAGTTCCAGTTATTTCCTTTGGGAACATCCATTCCTTTGGATACTTGTTCCTCTCTATTTCCCAATCTACTGAATCTAGTTTTCCCTTTGTTTCCTTGGCAATTAGGTACATTATAGTTGTTGATAATTCTCTCCTATTTGCTTCAATGGAACATTTTGGGCAAAATCCATCATCTTCTTTATATGTAAAGCTGATCAATGGATTCTTAACAGGAATCGATACAGTGGAATGAGTGAATGTGCAGGCAATAGTTCCAGTTATTTCCTTTGGGAACATCCATTCCTTTGGATACTTGTTCCTCTCTATTTCCCAATCTATTGAATGTAGTTTTCCCTTTGTTTCCTTGGCATTTAGGAACATTATAGTTGATATTAATTCTCTCTTATTTGCTTCAATGGAATATTTTGGGGAAACTCTATCATCTTCTTTATATCTAAAGCTGATCAAAGGATTCTTAACAGGAATCCTATAGAGTAGAATGAGTGAATGTGCAGGCAATGGTTCCAGTTATTCCTTTGGCAAAATCCATTCCTTTGGATACTTTGGATACTCTCTATTTCCCGTTCTAATGAGTCTAGTGTTCCTCTTGTTTCCAATTCAATTAAGAAATTTATATTTGATGTTAATTGTCTCTTATTTGCTTCAATGGAAATTTTGGGCAAAATCCTTCATCTTCTTAAAATCTAAAGCTGATCAAAGGATTCTTAACAGGAATCGATACAGTGGAATGAGTGAATGTGCAGGCAATAGTTCCAGTTATTTCCTTTGGGAACATCCATTCCTTTGGATACTTGTTCCTCTCGATTTCCCAATCTATTGAATCTAGTTTTCCCTTTGTTTCCTTGGAATTTAGGAACATTATAGTTGATGTTAATTCTCTCATATTTGCTTCAATGGAATATTTTGGGGAAACTCTATCATCTTTTTTATATCTAAAGCTGATCAAAGGATTCTTAACAGGAATCCTATAGAGTAGAATGAGTGAATGTGCAGGCAATGGTTCCAGTTATTCCCTTTGGTAAAATCCATTCCTTTGGATACTTTCGATACTCTCTATTTCCCATTCTATTGAGTCTAGTGTTACTCTTGTTTCCAATTCAATTAAGAAATTTATAGTTGATGTTAATTCTCTCCCATTTGTTTCAAAGGAACTTTTTGGTCAAAATCCTTCATCTTCTTAAAATCTAAAGTTGATCAAAGGATTCTTTACAGGAATCGATACAGTGGCATGTGTGAATGTGCAGGCAATAGTTCCAGTTATTTCCTTTGGGAACATCCATTCCTTTGGATACTTGTTCCTCTCTATTTCCCAATCTATTGAATCTAGTTTTCCCTTTGTTTCCTTGGCATTTAGGAACATTATAGTTGATGTTAATTCTCTCTTATTTGCTTCAATGGAATATTTTGGGGAAACTCTATCATCTTCTTTATATCTAAAGCTGATCAAAGGATTCTTAACAGGAATCCTATACAGTGGAATGAGTGAATGTGCAGGCAATGGTTCCAGTTATTTCCTTTGGGAACATCCATTCCTTTGGATACTTGTTCCTCTCTATTTCCCAATCTATTGAATCTTGTTTTCCCTTTGTTTCCTTGGCATTTAGGAACATTATAGTTGATGATAATTCTCTCTTATTTACTTCAATGGAATATTTTGGGGAAACTCTATCATCTTCTTTATATCTAAAGCTGATCAAAGGATTCTTAACAGGAATCCTATAGAGTAGAATGAGTGAATATGCAGGCAATGGTTCCAGTTATTCCCTTTGGTAAAATCCATTCCTTTGGATACTTTCGATACTCTCTATTTCCCATTCTATTGAGGCTAGTGTTCCTCTTGTTTCCAATTCAATTAAGAAATTTATAGTTGATGTTAATTCTCTCCCATTTGTTTCAAAGGAACTTTTTGGTCAAAATCCTTCATCTTCTTAAAATCTAAAGCTGATCAAAGGATTCTTTTACAGGAATCGATACAGTGGCATGTGTGAATGTGCAGGCAATAGTTCCAGTTATTTCCTTTGGGAACATCCATTCCTTTGGATACTTGTTCCTCTCTATTTCCCAATCTACTGAATCTAGTTTTCCCTTTGTTTCCTTGGCAATTAGGTACATTATAGTTGTTGATAATTCTCTCCTATTTGCTTCAATGGAACATTTTGGGCAAAATCCATCATCTTCTTTATATGTAAAGCTGATCAATGGATTCTTAACAGGAATCGATACAGTGGAATGAGTGAATGTGCAGGCAATAGTTCCAGTTATTTCCTTTGGGAACATCCATTCCTTTGGATACTTGTTCCTCTCGATTTCCCAATCTATTGAATCTAGTTTTCCCTTTGTTTCCTTGGCATTTAGGAACATTATAGTTGATGTTAATCCTCTCTTATTTGCTTCAATGGAATATTTTGGGGAAACTCTATCATCTTCTTTATATCTAAAGCTGATCAAAGGATTCTTAACAGGAATCCTATACAGTGGAATGAGTGAATGTGCAGGCAATGGTTCCAGTTATTTCCTTTGGGAACATCCATTCCTTTGGATACTTGTTCCTCTCTATTTCCCAATCTATTGAATCTAGTTTTCCCTTTGTTTCCTTGGCATTTAGGAACATTATAGTTGATGATAATTCTCTCTTATTTGCTTCAATGGAATATTTTGGGGAAACTCTATCATCTTCTTTATATCTAAAGCTGATCAAAGGATTCTTAACAGGAATCCTATAGAGTAGAATGAGTGAATGTGCAGGCAATGGTTCCAGTTATTCCCTTTGGTAAAATCCATTCCTTTGGATACTTTCGATACTCTCTATTTCCCATTCTATTGAGGCTAGTGTTCCTCTTGTTTCCAATTCAATTAAGAAATTTATAGTTGATGTTAATTCTCTCCCATTTGTTTCAAAGGAACTTTTTGGTCAAAATCCTTCATCTTCTTAAAATCTAAAGCTGATCAAAGGATTCTTTACAGGAATCGATACAGTGGCATGTGTGAATGTGCAGGCAATAGTTCCAGTTATTTCCTTTGGGAACATACATTCCTTTGGATACTTGTTCCTCTCTATTTCCCAATCTACTGAATCTAGTTTTTCCTTTGTTTCCTTGGCAATTAGGTACATTATAGTTGTTGATAATTCTCTCTTATTTGCTTCAATGGAATATATTGGGGAAACTCTATCATCTTCTTTATATCTAAAGCTGATCAAAGGATTCTTAACAGGAATCCTATACAGTGGAATGAGTGAATGTGCAGGCAATGGTTCCAGTTATTTCCTTTGGGAACATCCATTCCTTTGGATACTTGTTCCTCTCTATTTCCCAATCTATTGAATCTAGTTTTCCCTTTGTTTCCTTGGCATTTAGGAACATTATAGTTGATGATAATTCTCTCTTATTTGCTTCAATGGAATATTTTGGGGAAACTCTATCATCTTCTTTATATCTAAAGCTGATCAAAGGATTCTTAACAGGAATCCTATACAGTGGAATGAGTGAATGTGCAGGCAATGCTTCCAGTTATTTCCTTTGGGAACATCCATTCCTTTGGATACTTGTTCCTAACTATTTCCCAATCTATTGAATCTTGTTTTCCCTTTGTTTCCTTGGCATTTAGGAACATTATAGTTGATGATAATTCTCTCTTATTTGCTTCAATGGAATATTTTGGGGAAACTCTATCATCTTCTTTATATCTAAAGCTGATCAAAGGATTCTTATCAGGAATCCTATAGAGTAGAATGAGTGAATGTGCAGGCAATGGTTCCAGTTATTCCCTTTGGTAAAATCCATTCCTTTGGATACTTTCGATACTCTCTATTTCCCATTCTATTGAGGCTAGTGTTCCTCTTGTTTCCAATTCAATTAAGAAATTTATAGTTGATGTTAATTCTCTCCCATTTGTTTCAAAGGAACTTTTTGGTCAAAATCTTTCATCTTCTTAAAATCTAAAGCTGATCAAAGGATTCTTTACAGGAATCGATACAGTGGCATGTGTGAATGTGCAGGCAATAGTTCCAGTTATTTCCTTTGGGAACATCCATTCCTTTGGATACTTGTTCCTCTCTATTTCCCAATCTACTGAATCTAGTTTTCCCTTTGTTTCCTTGGCAATTAGGTACATTATAGTTGTTGATAATTCTCTCCTATTTGCTTCAATGGAACATTTTGGGCAAAATCCATCATCTTCTTTATATGTAAAGCTGATCAATGGATTCTTAACAGGAATCGATACAGTGGAATGAGTGAATGTGCAGGCAATAGTTCCAGTTATTTCCTTTGGGAACATCCATTCCTTTGGATACTTGTTCCTCTCGATTTCCCTATCTATTGAATGTAGTTTTCCCTTTGTTTCCTTGGCATTTAGGAACATTATAGTTGATGTTAATTCTCTCTTATTTGCTTCAATGGAATATTTTGGGGAAACTCTATCATCTTCTTTATATCTAAAGCTGATCAAAGGATTCTTAACAGGAATCCTATAGAGTAGAATGAGTGAATGTGCAGGCAATGGTTCCAGTTATTCCTTTGGCAAAATCCATTCCTTTGGATACTTTGGATACTCTCTATTTCCCGTTCTAATGAGTCTAGTGTTCCTCTTGTTTCCAATTCAATTAAGAAATTTATATTTGCTGTTAATTGTCTCTTATTTGCTTCAATGGAAATTTTGGGCAAAATCCTTCATCTTCTTAAAATCTAAAGCTGATCAAAGGATTCTTAACAGGAATCGATACAGTGGAATGAGTGAATGTGCAGGCAATAGTTCCAGTTATTTCCTTTGGGAACATGCATTCCTTTGGATACTTGTTCCTCTCGATTTCCCAATCTATTGAATCTAGTTTTCCCTTTGTTTCCTTGGCATTTAGGAACATTATAGTTGATGTTAATTCTCTCTTATTTGCTTCAATGGAATATTTTGGGGAAACTCTATCATCTTCTTTATATCTAAAGCTGATCAAAGGATTCTTAACAGGAATCCTATACAGTGGAATGAGTGAATGTGCAGGCAATGGTTCCAGTTATTTCCTTTGGGAACATCCATTCCTTTGGATACTTGTTCCTCTCTATTTCCCAATCTATTGAATCTAGTTTTCCCTTTGTTTCTTTGGCATTTAGGAACATTATAGTTGATGATAATTCTCTCTTATTTGCTTCAATGGAATATTTTGGGGAAACTCTATCATCTTCTTTATATCTAAAGCTGATCAAAGGATTCTTAACAGGAATCCTATAGAGTAGAATGAGTGAATGTGCAGGCAATGGTTCCAGTTATTCCCTTTGGTAAAATCCATTCCTTTGGATACTTTCGATACTCTCTATTTCCCATTCTATTGAGGCTAGTGTTCCTCTTGTTTCCAATTCAATTAAGAAATTTATAGTTGATGTTAATTCTCTCCCATTTGTTTCAAAGGAACTTTTTGGTCAAAATCCTTCATCTTCTTAAAATCTAAAGCTGATCAAAGGATTCTTTACAGGAATCGATACAGTGGCATGTGTGAATGTGCAGGCAATAGTTCCAGTTATTTCCTTTGGGAACATCCATTCCTTTGGATACTTGTTCCTCTATATTTCCCAATCTACTGAATCTAGTTTTCCCTTTGTTTCCTTGGCAATTAGGTACATTATAGTTGTTGATAATTCTCTCCTATTTGCTTCAATGGAACATTTTGGGCAAAATCCATCATCTTCTTTATATGTAAAGCTGATCAATGGATTCTTAACAGGAATCGATACAGTGGAATGAGTGAATGTGCAGGCAATAGTTCCAGTTATTTCCTTTGGGAACATCCATTCCTTTGGATACTTGTTCCTCTCTATTTCCCAATCTATTGAATCTAGTTTTCCCTTTGTTTCCTTGGCATTTAGGAACATTATAGTTGATGCTAATTCTCTCTTATTTGCTTCAATGGAATATTTTGGGGAAACTCTATCATCTTCTTTATATCTAAAGCTGATCAAAGGATTCTTAACAGGAATCCTATACAGTGGAATGAGTGAATGTGCAGGCAATGGTTCCAGTTATTTCCTTTGGGAACATCCATTCCTTTGGATACTTGTTCCTCTCTATTTCCCAATCTATTGAATCTAGTTTTCCCTTTGTTTCCTTGGCATTTAGGAACATTATAGTTGATGATAATTCTCTCTTATTTGCTTCAATGGAATATTTTGGGGAAACTCTATCATCTTCTTTATATCTAAAGCTGATCAAAGGATTCTTAACAGGAATCCTATAGAGTAGAATGAGTGA
The DNA here is from genome assembly GCF_048593235.1 of Sminthopsis crassicaudata. NCBI lineage: Eukaryota > Metazoa > Chordata > Mammalia > Dasyuromorphia > Dasyuridae > Sminthopsis > Sminthopsis crassicaudata. Next base: position 456,944,988 of record NC_133617.1, read on the forward strand.
ATGTGCAGGCAATGGTTCCAGTTATTCCCTTTGGTAAAATCCATTCCTTTGGATACTTTCGATACTCTCTATTTCCCATTCTATTGAGTCTAGTGTTCCTCTTGTTTCCAATTCAATTAAGAAATTTATAGTTGATGTTAATTCTCTCCCATTTGTTTCAAAGGAACTTTTTGGTCAAAATCTTTCATCTTCTTAAAATCTAAAGCTGATCAAAGGATTCTTTACAGGAATCGATACAGTGGCATGTGTGAATGTGCAGGCAATAGTTCCAGTTATTTCCTTTGGGAACATCCATTCCTTTGGATACTTGTTCCTCTCTATTTCCCAATCTACTGAATCTAGTTTTCCCTTTGTTTCCTTGGCAATTAGGTACATTATAGTTGTTGATAATTCTCTCCTATTTGCTTCAATGGAACATTTTGGGCAAAATCCATCATCTTCTTTATATGTAAAGCTGATCAATGGATTCTTAACAGGAATCGATACAGTGGAATGAGTGAATGTGCAGGCAATAGTTCCAGTTATTTCCTTTGGGAACATCCATTCCTTTGGATACTTGTTCCTCTCGATTTCCCAATCTATTGAATGTAGTTTTCCCTTTGTTTCCTTGGCATTTAGGAACATTATAGTTGATGTTAATTCTCTCTTATTTGCTTCAATGGAATATTTTGGGGAAACTCTATCATCTTCTTTATATCTAAAGCTGATCAAAGGATTCTTAACAGGAATCCTATAGAGTAGAATGAGTGAATGTGCAGGCAATGGTTCCAGTTATTCCTTTGGCAAAATCCATTCCTTTGGATACTTTGGATACTCTCTATTTCCCGTTCTAATGAGTCTAGTGTTCCTCTTGTTTCCAATTCAATTAAGAAATTTATATTTGCTGTTAATTGTCTCTTATTTGCTTCAATGGAAATTTTGGGCAAAATCCTTCATCTTCTTAAAATCTAAAGCTGATCAAAGGATTCTTAACAGGAATCGATACAGTGGAATGAGTGAATGTGCAGGCAATAGTTCCAGTTATTTCCTTTGGGAACATGCATTCCTTTGGATACTTGTTCCTCTCGATTTCCCAATCTATTGAATCTAGTTTTCCCTTTGTTTCCTTGGCATTTAGGAACATTATAGTTGATGTTAATTCTCTCTTATTTGCTTCAATGGAATATTTTGGGGAAACTCTATCATCTTCTTTATATCTAAAGCTGATCAAAGGATTCTTAACAGGAATCCTATACAGTGGAATGAGTGAATGTGCAGGCAATGGTTCCAGTTATTCCCTTTGGTAAAATCCATTCCTTTGGATACTTTCGATACTCTCTATTTCCCATTCTATTGAGGCTAGTGTTCCTCTTGTTTCCAATTCAATTAAGAAATTTATAGTTGATGTTAATTCTCTCCCATTTGTTTCAAAGGAACTTTTTGGTCAAAATCCTTCATCTTCTTAAAATCTAAAGCTGATCAAAGGATTCTTTACAGGAATCGATACAGTGGCATGTGTGAATGTGCAGGCAATAGTTCCAGTTATTTCCTTTGGGAACATCCATTCCTTTGGATACTTGTTCCTCTCTATTTCCCAATCTACTGAATCTAGTTTTCCCTTTGTTTCCTTGGCAATTAGGTACATTATAGTTGTTGATAATTCTCTCCTATTTGCTTCAATGGAACATTTTGGGCAAAATCCATCATCTTCTTTATATGTAAAGCTGATCAATGGATTCTTAACAGGAATCGATACAGTGGAATGAGTGAATGTGCAGGCAATAGTTCCAGTTATTTCCTTTGGGAACATCCATTCCTTTGGATACTTGTTCCTCTCGATTTCCCAATCTATTGAATGTAGTTTTCCCTTTGTTTCCTTGGCATTTAGGAACATTATAGTTGATGTTAATTCTCTCTTATTTGTTTCAAAGGAACTTTTTGGTCAAAATCCTTCATCTTCTTAAAATCTAAAGCTGATCAAAGGATTCTTTACAGGAATCGATACAGTGGCATGTGTGAATGTGCAGGCAATAGTTCCAGTTATTTCCTTTGGGAACATCCATTCCTTTGGATACTTGTTCCTCTCTATTTCCCAATCTACTGAATCTAGTTTTCCCTTTGTTTCCTTGGCAATTAGGTACATTATAGTTGTTGATAATTCTCTCTTATTTGCTTCAATGGAATATATTGGGGAAACTCTATCTTCTTTATATCTAAAGCTGATCAAAGGATTCTTAACAGGAATCCTATAGAGTAGAATGAGTGAATGTGCAGGCAATGGTTCCAGTTATTCCCTTTGGTAAAATCCATTCCTTTGGATACTTTCGATACTCTCTATTTCCCATTCTATTGAGGCTAGTGTTCCTCTTGTTTCCAGTTCAATTAAGAAATTTATAGTTGATGTTAATTCTCTCCCATTTGTTTCAAAGGAACTTTTTGGTCAAAATCCTTCATCTTCTTAAAATCTAAAGCTGATCAAAGGATTCTTTACAGGAATCGATACAGTGGCATGTGTGAATGTGCAGGCAATAGTTCCAGTTATTTCCTTTGGGAACATCCATTCCTTTGGATACTTGTTCCTCTCTATTTCCCAATCTATTGAATCTAGTTTTCCCTTTGTTTCCTTGGCATTTAGGAACATTATAGTTGATGTTAATTCTCTCTTATTTGCTTCAATGGAATATTTTGGGGAAACTCTATCATCTTCTTTATATCTAAAGCTGATCAAAGGATTCTTAACAGGAATCCTATACAGTGGAATGAGTGAATGTGCAGGCAATGGTTCCAGTTATTTCCTTTGGGAACATCCATTCCTTTGGATACTTGTTCCTCTCTATTTCCCAATCTATTGAATCTAGTTTTCCCTTTGTTTCCTTGGCATTTAGGAACATTATAGTTGATGATAATTCTCTCTTATTTGCTTCAATGGAATATTTTGGGGAAACTCTATCATCTTCTTTATATCTAAAGCTGATCAAAGGATTCTTAACAGGAATCCTATAGAGTAGAATGAGTGAATGTGCAGGCAATGGTTCCAGTTATTCCCTTTGGTAAAATCCATTCCTTTGGATACTTTCGATACTCTCTATTTCCCATTCTATTGAGGCTAGTGTTCCTCTTGTTTCCAATTCAATTAAGAAATTTATAGTTGATGTTAATTCTCTCCCATTTGTTTCAAAGGAACTTTTTGGTCAAAATCCTTCATCTTCTTAAAATCTAAAGCTGATCAAAGGATTCTTTACAGGAATCGATACAGTGGCATGTGTGAATGTGCAGGCAATAGTTCCAGTTATTTCCTTTGGGAACATCCATTCCTTTGGATACTTGTTCCTCTCTATTTCCCAATCTACTGAATCTAGTTTTCCCTTTGTTTCCTTGGCAATTAGGTACATTATAGTTGTTGATAATTCTCTCCTATTTGCTTCAATGGAACATTTTGGGCAAAATCCATCATCTTCTTTATATGTAAAGCTGATCAATGGATTCTTAACAGGAATCGATACAGTGGAATGAGTGAATGTGCAGGCAATAGTTCCAGTTATTTCCTTTGGGAACATCCATTCCTTTGGATACTTGTTCCTCTCGATTTCCCAATCTATTGAATGTAGTTTTCCCTTTGTTTCCTTGGCATTTAGGAACATTATAGTTGATGTTAATTCTCTCTTATTTGTTTCAAAGGAACTTTTTGGTCAAAATCCTTCATCTTCTTAAAATCTAAAGCTGATCAAAGGATTCTTTACAGGAATCGATACAGTGGCATGTGTGAATGTGCAGGCAATAGTTCCAGTTATTTCCTTTGGGAACATCCATTCCTTTGGATACTTGTTCCTCTCTATTTCCCAATCTACTGAATCTAGTTTTCCCTTTGTTTCCTTGGCAATTAGGTACATTATAGTTGTTGATAATTCTCTCTTATTTGCTTCAATGGAATATATTGGGGAAACTCTATCTTCTTTATATCTAAAGCTGATCAAAGGATTCTTAACAGGAATCCTATAGAGTAGAATGAGTGAATGTGCAGGCAATGGTTCCAGTTATTCCCTTTGGTAAAATCCATTCCTTTGGATACTTTCGATACTCTCTATTTCCCATTCTATTGAGGCTAGTGTTCCTCTTGTTTCCAGTTCAATTAAGAAATTTATAGTTGATGTTAATTCTCTCCCATTTGTTTCAAAGGAACTTTTTGGTCAAAATCCTTCATCTTCTTAAAATCTAAAGCTGATCAAAGGATTCTTTACAGGAATCGATACAGTGGCATGTGTGAATGTGCAGGCAATAGTTCCAGTTATTTCCTTTGGGAACATCCATTCCTTTGGATACTTGTTCCTCTCTATTTCCCAATCTATTGAATCTAGTTTTCCCTTTGTTTCCTTGGCATTTAGGAACATTATAGTTGATGTTAATTCTCTCTTATTTGCTTCAATGGAATATTTTGGGGAAACTCTATCATCTTCTTTATATCTAAAGCTGATCAAAGGATTCTTAACAGGAATCCTATACAGTGGAATGAGTGAATGTGCAGGCAATGGTTCCAGTTATTTCCTTTGGGAACATCCATTCCTTTGGATACTTGTTCCTCTCTATTTCCCAATCTATTGAATCTAGTTTTCCCTTTGTTTCCTTGGCATTTAGGAACATTATAGTTGATGATAATTCTCTCTTATTTGCTTCAATGGAATATTTTGGGGAAACTCTATCATCTTCTTTATATCTAAAGCTGATCAAAGGATTCTTAACAGGAATCCTATAGAGTAGAATGAGTGAATGTGCAGGCAATGGTTCCAGTTATTCCCTTTGGTAAAATCCATTCCTTTGGATACTTTCGATACTCTCTATTTCCCATTCTATTGAGGCTAGTGTTCCTCTTGTTTCCAATTCAATTAAGAAATTTATAGTTGATGTTAATTCTCTCCCATTTGTTTCAAAGGAACTTTTTGGTCAAAATCCTTCATCTTCTTAAAATCTAAAGCTGATCAAAGGATTCTTTACAGGAATCGATACAGTGGCATGTGTGAATGTGCAGGCAATAGTTCCAGTTATTTCCTTTGGGAACATCCATTCCTTTGGATACTTGTTCCTCTCTATTTCCCAATCTACTGAATCTAGTTTTCCCTTTGTTTCCTTTGCAATTAGGTACATTATAGTTGTTGATAATTCTCTCCTGTTTGCTTCAATGGAACATTTTGGGCAAAATCCATCATCTTCTTTATATGTAAAGCTGATCAATGGATTCTTAACAGGAATCGATACAGTGGAATGAATGAATGTGCAGGCAATAGTTCCAGTTATTTCCTTTGGGAACATCCATTGCTTTGGATACTTGTTCCTCTCGATTTCCCAATCTATTGAATCTAGTTTTCCCTTTGTTTCCTTGGCATTTAGGAACATTATAGTTGATGTTAATTCTCTCTTATTTGCTTCAATGGAATATTTTGGGGAAACTCTATCATCTTCTTTATATCTAAAGCTGATCAAAGGATTCTTAACAGGAATCCTATACAGTGGAATGAGTGAATGTGCAGGCAATGGTTCCAGTTATTTCCTTTGGGAACATCCATTCCTTTGGATACTTGTTCCTCTCTATTTCCCACTCTATTGAATCTAGTTTTCCCTTTGTTTCCTTGGCATTTAGGAACATTATAGTTGATGATAATTCTCTCTTATTTGCTTCAATGGAATATTTTGGGGAAACTCTATCATCTTCTTTATATCTAAAGCTGATCAAAGGATTCTTAACAGGAATCCTATAGAGTAGAATGAGTGAATGTGCAGGCAATGGTTCCAGTTATTCCCTTTGGTAAAATCCATTCCTTTGGATACTTTCGATACTCTCTATTTCCCATTCTATTGAGTCTAGTGTTCCTCTTGTTTCCAATTCAATTAAGAAATTTATAGTTGATGTTAATTCTCTCCCATTTGTTTCAAAGGAACTTTTTGGTCAAAATCCTTCATCTTCTTAAAATCTAAAGCTGATCAAAGGATTCTTTACAGGAATCGATACAGTGGCATGTGTGAATGTGCAGGCAATAGTTCCAGTTATTTCCTTTGGGAACATCCATTCCTTTAGATACTTGTTCCTCTCTATTTCCCAATCTACTGAATCTAGTTTTCCCTTTGTTTCCTTGGCAATTAGGTACATTATAGTTGTTGATAATTCTCTCTTATTTGCTTCAATGGAATATATTGGGGAAACTCTATCTTCTTTATATCTAAAGCTGATCAAAGGATTCTTAACAGGAATCCTATAGAGTAGAATGAGTGAATGTGCAGGCAATGGTTCCAGTTATTCCCTTTGGTAAAATCTATTCCTTTGGATACTTTCGATACTCTCTATTTCCCATTCTATTGAGGCTAGTGTTCCTCTTGTTTCCAATTCAATTAAGAAATTTATAGTTGATGTTAATTCTCTCCCATTTGTTTCAAAGGAACTTTTTGGTCAAAATCCTTCATCTTCTTAAAATCTAAAGCTGATCAAAGGATTCTTTACAGGAATCGATACAGTGGCATGTGTGAATGTGCAGGCAATAGTTCCAGTTATTTCCTTTGGGAACATCCATTCCTTTGGATACTTGTTCCTCTCTATTTCCCAATCTATTGAATCTAGTTTTCCCTTTGTTTCCTTGGCATTTAGGAACATTATAGTTGATGTTAATTCTCTCTTATTTGCTTCAATGGAATATTTTGGGGAAACTCTATCATCTTCTTTATATCTAAAGCTGATCAAAGGATTCTTAACAGGAATCCTATACAGTTGAATGAGTGAATGTGCAGGCAATGGTTCCAGTTATTTCCTTTGGGAACATCCATTCCTTTGGATACTTGTTCCTCTCTATTTCCCAATCTATTGAATCTAGTTTTCCCTTTGTTTCCTTGGCATTTAGGAACATTATAGTTGATGATAATTCTCTCTTATTTGCTTCAATGGAATATTTTGGGGAAACTCTATCATCTTCTTTATATCTAAAGCTGATCAAAGGATTCTTAACAGGAATCCTATAGAGTAGAATGAGTGAATGTGCAGGCAATGGTTCCAGTTATTCCCTTTGGTAAAATCCATTCCTTTGGATACTTTCGATACTCTCTATTTCCCATTCTATTGAGGCTAGTGTTCCTCTTGTTTCCAATTCAATTAAGAAATTTATAGTTGATGTTAATTCTCTCCCATTTGTTTCAAAGGAACTTTTTGGTCAAAATCCTTCATCTTCTTAAAATCTAAAATGATCAAAGGATTCTTTACAGGAATCGATACAGTGGCATGTGTGAATGTGCAGGCAATAGTTCCAGTTATTTCCTTTGGGAACATCCATTCCTTTGGATACTTGTTCCTCTCTATTTCCCAATCTACTGAATCTAGTTTTCCCTTTGTTTCCTTGGCAATTAGGTACATTATAGTTGTTGATAATTCTCTCCTATTTGCTTCAATGGAACATTTTGGGCAAAATCCATCATCTTCTTTATATGTAAAGCTGATCAATGGATTCTTAACAGGAATCGATACAGTGGAATGAGTGAATGTGCAGGCAATAGTTCCAGTTATTTCCTTTGGGAACATCCATTCCTTTGGATACTTGTTCCTCTCGATTTCCCAATCTATTGAATGTAGTTTTCCCTTTGTTTCCTTGGCATTTAGGAACATTATAGTTGATGTTAATTCTCTCTTATTTGCTTCAATGGAATATTTTGGGGAAACTCTATCATCTTCTTTATATCTAAAGCTGATCAAAGGATTCTTAACAGGAATCCTATACAGTGGAATGAGTGAATGTGCAGGCAATGGTTCCAGTTATTTCCTTTGGGAACATCCATTCCTTTGGATACTTGTTCCTCTCTATTTCCCAATCTATTGAATCTAGTTTTCCCTTTGTTTCCTTGGCATTTAGGAACTTTATAGTTGATGATAATTCTCTCTTATTTGCTTCAATGGAATATTTTGGGGAAACTCTATCATCTTCTTTATATCTAAAGCTGATCAAAGGATTCTTAACAGGAATCCTATAGAGTAGAATGAGTGAATGTGCAGGCAATGGTTCCAGTTATTCCCTTTGGTAAAATCCATTCCTTTGGATACTTTCGATACTCTCTATTTCCCATTCTATTGAGTCTAGTGTTCCTCTTGTTTCCAATTCAATTAAGAAATTTATAGTTGATGTTAATTCTCTCCCATTTGTTTCAAAGGAACTTTTTGGTCAAAATCCTTCATCTTCTTAAAATCTAAAGCTGATCAAAGGATTCTTTACAGGAATCGATACAGTGGCATGTGTGAATGTGCAGGCAATAGTTCCAGTTATTTCCTTTGGGAACATCCATTCCTTTGGATACTTGTTCCTCTCTATTTCCCAATCTATTGAATCTAGTTTTCCCTTTGTTTCCTTGGCATTTAGGAACATTATAGTTGATGTTAATTCTCTCTTATTTGCTTCAATGGAATATTTTGGGGAAACTCTATCATCTTCTTTATATCTAAAGCTGATCAAAGGATTCTTAACAGGAATCCTATACAGTGGAATGAGTGAATGTGCAGGCAATGGTTCCAGTTATTTCCTTTGGGAACATCCATTCCTTTGGATACTTGTTCCTCTCTATTTCCCAATCTATTGAATCTAGTTTTCCCTTTGTTTCCTTGGCATTTAGGAACATTATAGTTGATGATAATTCTCTCTTATTTGCTTCAATGGAATATTTTGGGGAAACTCTATCATCTTCTTTATATCTAAAGCTGATCAAAGGATTCTTAACAGGAATCCTATAGAGTAGAATGAGTGAATGTGCAGGCAATGGTTCCAGTTATTCCCTTTGGTAAAATCCATTCCTTTGGATACTTTCGATACTCTCTATTTCCCATTCTATTGAGGCTAGTGTTCCTCTTGTTTCCAATTCAATTAAGAAATTTATAGTTGATGTTAATTCTCTCCCATTTGTTTCAAAGGAACTTTTTGGTCAAAATCCTTCATCTTCTTAAAATCTAAAGCTGATCAAAGGATTCTTTACAGGAATCGATACAGTGGCATGTGTGAATGTGCAGGCAATAGTTCCAGTTATTTCCTTTGGGAACATCCATTCCTTTGGATACTTGTTCCTCTCTATTTCCCAATCTACTGAATCTAGTTTTCCCTTTGTTTCCTTGGCAATTAGGTACATTATAGTTGATGATAATTCTCTCTTATTTGCTTCAATGGAATATTTTGGGGAAACTCTATCATCCTCTTTATATCTAAAGCTGATCAAAGGATTCTTAACAGGAATCCTATACAGTGGAATGAGTGAATGTGCAGGCAATGGTTCCAGTTATTTCCTTTGGGAACATCCATTCCTTTGGATACTTGTTCCTCTCTATTTCCCAATCTATTGAATCTAGTTTTCCCTTTGTTTCCTTGGCATTTAGGAACATTATAGTTGATGTTAATTCTCTCCCATTTGTTTCAAAGGAACTTTTTGGTCAAAATCCTTCATCTTCTTAAAATCTAAAGCTGATCAAAGGATTCTTTACAGGAATCGATACAGTGGCATGTGTGAATGTGCAGGCAATAGTTCCAGTTATTTCCTTTGGGAACATCCATTCCTTTGGATACTTGTTCCTCTCTATTTCCCAATCTATTGAATCTAGTTTTCCCTTTGTTTCCTTGGCATTTAGGAACATTATAGTTGTTGATAATTCTCTCCTATTTGCTTCAATGGAACATTTTGGGCAAAATCCATCATCTTCTTTATATGTAAAGCTGATCAATGGATTCTTAACAGGAATCGATACAGTGGAATGAGTGAATGTGCAGGCAATAGTTCCAGTTATTTCCTTTGGGAACATCCATTCCTTTGGATACTTGTTCCTCTCTATTTCCCAATCTATTGAATGAAGTTTTCCCTTTGTTTCCTTGGCATTTAGGAACATTATAGTTGATGTTAATTCTCTCTTATTTGCTTCAATGGAATATTTTGGGGAAACTCTATCATCTTCTTTATATCTAAAGCTGATCAAAGGATTCTTAACAGGAATCCTATAGAGTAGAATGAGTGAATGTGCAGGCAATGGTTCCAGTTATTCCTTTGGCAAAATCCATTCCTTTGGATACTTTGGATACTCTCTATTTCCCGTTCTAATGAGTCTAGTGTTCCTCTTGTTTCCAATTCAATTAAGAAATTTATATTTGATGTTAATTGTCTCTTATTTGCTTCAATGGAAATTTTGGGCAAAATCCTTCATCTTCTTTATATCTAAAGCTGATCAAAGGATTCTTAACAGGAATCGATACAGTGGAATGAGTGAATGTGCAGGCAATAGTTCCAGTTATTTCCTTTGGGAACATCCATTCCTTTGGATACTTGTTCCTCTCTATTTCCCAATCTACTGAATCTAGTTTTCCCTTTGTTTCCTTGGCAATTAGGTACATTATAGTTGTTGATAATTCTCTCCTATTTGCTTCAATGGAACATTTTGGGCAAAATCCATCATCTTCTTTATATGTAAAGCTGATCAATGGATTCTTAAAAGGAATCGATACAGTGGAATGAGTGAATGTGCAGGCAATAGTTCCAGTTATTTCCTTTGGGAACATCCATTCCTTTGGATACTTGTTCCTCTCTATTTCCCAATCTATTGAATCTTGTTTTCCCTTTGTTTCCTTGGCATTTAGGAACATTATAGTTGATGATAATTCTCTCTTATTTGCTTCAATGGAATATTTTGGGGAAACTCTATCATCTTCTTTATATCTAAAGCTGATCAAAGGATTCTTAACAGGAATCCTATAGAGTAGAATGAGTGAATGTGCAGGCAATGGTTCCAGTTATTCCCTTTGGAAAAATCCATTCCTTTGGATACTTTCGATACTCTCTATTTCCCATTCTATTGAGGCTAGTGTTCCTCTTGTTTCCAATTCAATTAAGAAATTTATAGTTGATGTTAATTCTCTCCCATTTGTTTCAAAGGAACTTTTTGGTCAAAATCCTTCATCTTCTTAAAATCTAAAGCTGATCAAAGGATTCTTTACAGGAATCGATACAGTGGCATGTGTGAATGTGCAGGCAATAGTTCCAGTTATTTCCTTTGGGAACATCCATTCCTTTGGATACTTGTTCCTCTCTATTTCCCAATCTACTGAATCTAGTTTTCCCTTTGTTTCCTTGGCAATTAGGTACATTATAGTTGTTGATAATTCTCTCCTATTTGCTTCAATGGAACATTTTGGGCAAAATCCATCATCTTCTTTATATGTAAAGCTGATCAAAGGATTCTTAACAGGAATCCTATAGAGTAGAATGAGTGAATGTGCAGGCAATGGTTCCAGTTATTCCCTTTGGTAAAATCCATTCCTTTGGATACTTTCGATACTCTCTATTTCCCATTCTATTGAGTCTAGTGTTCCTCTTGTTTCCAATTCAATTAAGAAATTTATAGTTGATGTTAATTCTCTCCCATTTGTTTCAAAGGAACTTTTTGGTCAAAATCCTTCATCTTCTTAAAATCTAAAGCTGATCAAAGGATTCTTTACAGGAATCGATACAGTGGCATGTGTGAATGTGCAGGCAATAGTTCCAGTTATTTCCTTTGGGAACATCCATTCCTTTGGATACTTGTTCCTCTCTATTTCCCAATCTATTGAATCTAGTTTTCCCTTTGTTTCCTTGGCATTTAGGAACATTATAGTTGATGTTAATTCTCTCTTATTTGCTTCAATGGAATATTTTGGGGAAACTCTATCATCTTCTTTATATCTAAAGCTGATCAAAGGATTCTTAACAGGAATCCTATACAGTGGAATGAGTGAATGTGCAGGCAATGGTTCCAGTTATTTCCTTTGGGAACATCCATTCCTTTGGATACTTGTTCCTCTCTATTTCCCAATCTATTGAATCTAGTTTTCCCTTTGTTTCCTTGGCATTTAGGAACATTATAGTTGATGATAATTCTCTCTTATTTGCTTCAATGGAATATTTTGGGGAAACTCTATCATCTTCTTTATATCTAAAGCTGATCAAAGGATTCTTAACAGGAATCCTATAGAGTAGAATGAGTGAATGTGCAGGCAATGGTTCCAGTTATTCCCTTTGGTAAAATCCATTCCTTTGGATACTTTCGATACTCTCTATTTCCCATTCTATTGAGGCTAGTGTTCCTCTTGTTTCCAATTCAATTAAGAAATTTATAGTTGATGTTAATTCTCTCCCATTTGTTTCAAAGGAACTTTTTGGTCAAAATCCTTCATCTTCTTAAAATCTAAAGCTGATCAAAGGATTCTTTACAGGAATCGATACAGTGGCATGTGTGAATGTGCAGGCAATAGTTCCAGTTATTTCCTTTGGGAACATCCATTCCTTTGGATACTTGTTCCTCTCTATTTCCCAATCTACTGAATCTAGTTTTCCCTTTGTTTCCTTGGCAATTAGGTACATTATAGTTGTTGATAATTCTCTCCTATTTGCTTCAATGGAACATTTTGGGCAAAATCCATCATCTTCTTTATATGTAAAGCTGATCAAAGGATTCTTAACAGGAATCCTATAGAGTAGAATGAGTGAATGTGCAGGCAATGGTTCCAGTTATTCCCTTTGGTAAAATCCATTCCTTTGGATACTTTCGATACTCTCTATTTCCCATTCTATTGAGTCTAGTGTTCCTCTTGTTTCCAATTCAATTAAGAAATTTATAGTTGATGTTAATTCTCTCCCATTTGTTTCAAAGGAACTTTTTGGTCAAAATCCTTCATCTTCTTAAAATCTAAAGCTGATCAAAGGATTCTTTACAGGAATCGATACAGTGGCATGTGTGAATGTGCAGGCAATAGTTCCAGTTATTTCCTTTGGGAACATCCATTCCTTTGGATACTTGTTCCTCTCTATTTCCCAATCTATTGAATCTAGTTTTCCCTTTGTTTCCTTGGCATTTAGGAACATTATAGTTGATGTTAATTCTCTCTTATTTGCTTCAATGGAATATTTTGGGGAAACTCTATCATCTTCTTTATATCTAAAGCTGATCAAAGGATTCTTAACAGGAATCCTATACAGTGGAATGAGTGAATGTGCAGGCAATGGTTCCAGTTATTTCCTTTGGGAACATCCATTCCTTTGGATACTTGTTCCTCTCTATTTCCCAATCTATTGAATCTAGTTTTCCCTTTGTTTCCTTGGCATTTAGGAACATTATAGTTGATGATAATTCTCTCTTATTTGCTTCAATGGAATATTTTGGGGAAACTCTATCATCTTCTTTATATCTAAAGCTGATCAAAGGATTCTTAACAGGAATCCTATAGAGTAGAATGAGTGAATGTGCAGGCAATGGTTCCAGTTATTCCCTTTGGTAAAATCCATTCCTTTGGATACTTTCGATTCTCTCTATTTCCCATTCTATTGAGTCTAGTGTTCCTCTTGTTTCCAATTCAATTAAGAAATTTATAGTTGATGTTAATTCTCTCCCATTTGTTTCAAAGGAACTTTTTGGTCAAAATCCTTCATCTTCTTAAAATCTAAAGCTGATCAAAGGATTCTTTACAGGAATCGATACAGTGGCATGTGTGAATGTGCAGGCAATAGTTCCAGTTATTTCCTTTGGGAACATCCATTCCTTTGGATACTTGTTCCTCTCTATTTCCCAATCTACTGAATCTAGTTTTCCCTTTGTTTCCTTGGCAATTAGGTACATTATAGTTGTTGATAATTCTCTCCTATTTGCTTCAATGGAACATTTTGGGCAAAATCCATCATCTTCTTTATATGTAAAGCTGATCAATGGATTCTTAACAGGAATCGATACAGTGGAATGAGTGAATGTGCAGGCAATAGTTCCAGTTATTTCCTTTGGGAACATCCATTCCTTTGGATACTTGTTCCTCTCGATTTCCCAATCTATTGAATGTAGTTTTCCCTTTGTTTCCTTGGCATTTAGGAACATTATAGTTGATGTTAATTCTCTCTTATTTGCTTCAATGGAATATTTTGGGGAAACTCTATCATCTTCTTTATATCTAAAGCTGATCAAAGGATTCTTAACAGGAATCCTATAGAGTAGAATGAGTGAATGTGCAGGCAATGGTTCCAGTTATTCCTTTGGCAAAATCCATTCCTTTGGATACTTTGGATACTCTCTATTTCCCGTTCTAATGAGTCTAGTGTTCCTCTTGTTTCCAATTCAATTAAGAAATTTATATTTGCTGTTAATTGTCTCTTATTTGCTTCAATGGAAATTTTGGGCAAAATCCTTCATCTTCTTAAAATCTAAAGCTGATCAAAGGATTCTTAACAGGAATCGATACAGTGGAATGAGTGAATGTGCAGGCAATAGTTCCAGTTATTTCCTTTGGGAACATGCATTCCTTTGGATACTTGTTCCTCTCGATTTCCCAATCTATTGAATCTAGTTTTCCCTTTGTTTCCTTGGCATTTAGGAACATTATAGTTGATGTTAATTCTCTCTTATTTGCTTCAATGGAATATTTTGGGGAAACTCTATCATCTTCTTTATATCTAAAGCTGATCAAAGGATTCTTAACAGGAATCCTATACAGTGGAATGAGTGAATGTGCAGGCAATGGTTCCAGTTATTCCCTTTGGTAAAATCCATTCCTTTGGATACTTTCGATACTCTCTATTTCCCATTCTATTGAGGCTAGTGTTCCTCTTGTTTCCAATTCAATTAAGAAATTTATAGTTGATGTTAATTCTCTCCCATTTGTTTCAAAGGAACTTTTTGGTCAAAATCCTTCATCTTCTTAAAATCTAAAGCTGATCAAAGGATTCTTTACAGGAATCGATACAGTGGCATGTGTGAATGTGCAGGCAATAGTTCCAGTTATTTCCTTTGGGAACATCCATTCCTTTGGATACTTGTTCCTCTCTATTTCCCAATCTACTGAATCTAGTTTTCCCTTTGTTTCCTTGGCAATTAGGTACATTATAGTTGTTGATAATTCTCTCCTATTTGCTTCAATGGAACATTTTGGGCAAAATCCATCATCTTCTTTATATGTAAAGCTGATCAATGGATTCTTAACAGGAATCGATACAGTGGAATGAGTGAATGTGCAGGCAATAGTTCCAGTTATTTCCTTTGGGAACATCCATTCCTTTGGATACTTGTTCCTCTCGATTTCCCAATCTATTGAATGTAGTTTTCCCTTTGTTTCCTTGGCATTTAGGAACATTATAGTTGATGTTAATTCTCTCTTATTTGTTTCAAAGGAACTTTTTGGTCAAAATCCTTCATCTTCTTAAAATCTAAAGCTGATCAAAGGATTCTTTACAGGAATCGATACAGTGGCATGTGTGAATGTGCAGGCAATAGTTCCAGTTATTTCCTTTGGGAACATCCATTCCTTTGGATACTTGTTCCTCTCTATTTCCCAATCTACTGAATCTAGTTTTCCCTTTGTTTCCTTGGCAATTAGGTACATTATAGTTGTTGATAATTCTCTCTTATTTGCTTCAATGGAATATATTGGGGAAACTCTATCTTCTTTATATCTAAAGCTGATCAAAGGATTCTTAACAGGAATCCTATAGAGTAGAATGAGTGAATGTGCAGGCAATGGTTCCAGTTATTCCCTTTGGTAAAATCCATTCCTTTGGATACTTTCGATACTCTCTATTTCCCATTCTATTGAGGCTAGTGTTCCTCTTGTTTCCAGTTCAATTAAGAAATTTATAGTTGATGTTAATTCTCTCCCATTTGTTTCAAAGGAACTTTTTGGTCAAAATCCTTCATCTTCTTAAAATCTAAAGCTGATCAAAGGATTCTTTACAGGAATCGATACAGTGGCATGTGTGAATGTGCAGGCAATAGTTCCAGTTATTTCCTTTGGGAACATCCATTCCTTTGGATACTTGTTCCTCTCTATTTCCCAATCTATTGAATCTAGTTTTCCCTTTGTTTCCTTGGCATTTAGGAACATTATAGTTGATGTTAATTCTCTCTTATTTGCTTCAATGGAATATTTTGGGGAAACTCTATCATCTTCTTTATATCTAAAGCTGATCAAAGGATTCTTAACAGGAATCCTATACAGTGGAATGAGTGAATGTGCAGGCAATGGTTCCAGTTATTTCCTTTGGGAACATCCATTCCTTTGGATACTTGTTCCTCTCTATTTCCCAATCTATTGAATCTAGTTTTCCCTTTGTTTCCTTGGCATTTAGGAACATTATAGTTGATGATAATTCTCTCTTATTTGCTTCAATGGAATATTTTGGGGAAACTCTATCATCTTCTTTATATCTAAAGCTGATCAAAGGATTCTTAACAGGAATCCTATAGAGTAGAATGAGTGAATGTGCAGGCAATGGTTCCAGTTATTCCCTTTGGTAAAATCCATTCCTTTGGATACTTTCGATACTCTCTATTTCCCATTCTATTGAGGCTAGTGTTCCTCTTGTTTCCAATTCAATTAAGAAATTTATAGTTGATGTTAATTCTCTCCCATTTGTTTCAAAGGAACTTTTTGGTCAAAATCCTTCATCTTCTTAAAATCTAAAGCTGATCAAAGGATTCTTTACAGGAATCGATACAGTGGCATGTGTGAATGTGCAGGCAATAGTTCCAGTTATTTCCTTTGGGAACATCCATTCCTTTGGATACTTGTTCCTCTCTATTTCCCAATCTACTGAATCTAGTTTTCCCTTTGTTTCCTTTGCAATTAGGTACATTATAGTTGTTGATAATTCTCTCCTGTTTGCTTCAATGGAACATTTTGGGCAAAATCCATCATCTTCTTTATATGTAAAGCTGATCAATGGATTCTTAACAGGAATCGATACAGTGGAATGAGTGAATGTGCAGGCAATAGTTCCAGTTATTTCCTTTGGGAACATCCATTGCTTTGGATACTTGTTCCTCTCGATTTCCCAATCTATTGAATCTAGTTTTCCCTTTGTTTCCTTGGCATTTAGGAACATTATAGTTGATGTTAATTCTCTCTTATTTGCTTCAATGGAATATTTTGGGGAAACTCTATCATCTTCTTTATATCTAAAGCTGATCAAAGGATTCTTAACAGGAATCCTATACAGTGGAATGAGTGAATGTGCAGGCAATGGTTCCAGTTATTTCCTTTGGGAACATCCATTCCTTTGGATACTTGTTCCTCTCTATTTCCCACTCTATTGAATCTAGTTTTCCCTTTGTTTCCTTGGCATTTAGGAACATTATAGTTGATGATAATTCTCTCTTATTTGCTTCAATGGAATATTTTGGGGAAACTCTATCATCTTCTTTATATCTAAAGCTGATCAAAGGATTCTTAACAGGAATCCTATAGAGTAGAATGAGTGAATGTGCAGGCAATGGTTCCAGTTATTCCCTTTGGTAAAATCCATTCCTTTGGATACTTTCGATACTCTCTATTTCCCATTCTATTGAGTCTAGTGTTCCTCTTGTTTCCAATTCAATTAAGAAATTTATAGTTGATGTTAATTCTCTCCCATTTGTTTCAAAGGAACTTTTTGGTCAAAATCCTTCATCTTCTTAAAATCTAAAGCTGATCAAAGGATTCTTTACAGGAATCGATACAGTGGCATGTGTGAATGTGCAGGCAATAGTTCCAGTTATTTCCTTTGGGAACATCCATTCCTTTAGATACTTGTTCCTCTCTATTTCCCAATCTACTGAATCTAGTTTTCCCTTTGTTTCCTTGGCAATTAGGTACATTATAGTTGTTGATAATTCTCTCTTATTTGCTTCAATGGAATATATTGGGGAAACTCTATCTTCTTTATATCTAAAGCTGATCAAAGGATTCTTAACAGGAATCCTATAGAGTAGAATGAGTGAATGTGCAGGCAATGGTTCCAGTTATTCCCTTTGGTAAAATCCATTCCTTTGGATACTTTCGATACTCTCTATTTCCCATTCTATTGAGGCTAGTGTTCCTCTTGTTTCCAATTCAATTAAGAAATTTATAGTTGATGTTAATTCTCTCCCATTTGTTTCAAAGGAACTTTTTGGTCAAAATCCTTCATCTTCTTAAAATCTAAAGCTGATCAAAGGATTCTTTACAGGAATCGATACAGTGGCATGTGTGAATGTGCAGGCAATAGTTCCAGTTATTTCCTTTGGGAACATCCATTCCTTTGGATACTTGTTCCTCTCTATTTCCCAATCTATTGAATCTAGTTTTCCCTTTGTTTCCTTGGCATTTAGGAACATTATAGTTGATGTTAATTCTCTCTTATTTGCTTCAATGGAATATTTTGGGGAAACTCTATCATCTTCTTTATATCTAAAGCTGATCAAAGGATTCTTAACAGGAATCCTATACAGTGGAATGAGTGAATGTGCAGGCAATGGTTCCAGTTATTTCCTTTGGGAACATCCATTCCTTTGGATACTTGTTCCTCTCTATTTCCCAATCTATTGAATCTAGTTTTCCCTTTGTTTCCTTGTTATTTAGGAACATTATAGTTGATGATAATTCTCTCTTATTTGCTTCAATGGAATATTTTGGGGTAACTCTATCATCTTCTTTATATCTAAAGCTGATCAAAGGATTCTTAACAGGAATCCTATAGAGTAGAATGAGTGAATGTGCAGGCAATGGTTCCAGTTATTCCCTTTGGTAAAATCCATTCCTTTGGATACTTTCGATACTCTCTATTTCCCATTCTATTGAGGCTAGTGTTCCTCTTGTTTCCAATTCAATTAAGAAATTTATAGTTGATGTTAATTCTCTCCCATTTGTTTCAAAGGAACTTTTTGGTCAAAATCCTTCATCTTCTTAAAATCTAAAATGATCAAAGGATTCTTTACAGGAATCGATACAGTGGCATGTGTGAATGTGCAGGCAATAGTTCCAGTTATTTCCTTTGGGAACATCCATTCCTTTGGATACTTGTTCCTCTCTATTTCCCAATCTACTGAATCTAGTTTTCCCTTTGTTTCCTTGGCAATTAGGTACATTATAGTTGTTGATAATTCTCTCCTATTTGCTTCAATGGAACATTTTGGGCAAAATCCATCATCTTCTTTATATGTAAAGCTGATCAATGGATTCTTAACAGGAATCGATACAGTGGAATGAGTGAATGTGCAGGCAATAGTTCCAGTTATTTCCTTTGGGAACATCCATTCCTTTGGATACTTGTTCCTCTCGATTTCCCAATCTATTGAATGTAGTTTTCCCTTTGTTTCCTTGGCATTTAGGAACATTATAGTTGATGTTAATTCTCTCTTATTTGCTTCAATGGAATATTTTGGGGAAACTCTATCATCTTCTTTATATCTAAAGCTGATCAAAGGATTCTTAACAGGAATCCTATACAGTGGAATGAGTGAATGTGCAGGCAATGGTTCCAGTTATTTCCTTTGGGAACATCCATTCCTTTGGATACTTGTTCCTCTCTATTTCCCAATCTATTGAATCTAGTTTTCCCTTTGTTTCCTTGGCATTTAGGAACTTTATAGTTGATGATAATTCTCTCTTATTTGCTTCAATGGAATATTTTGGGGAAACTCTATCATCTTCTTTATATCTAAAGCTGATCAAAGGATTCTTAACAGGAATCCTATAGAGTAGAATGAGTGAATGTGCAGGCAATGGTTCCAGTTATTCCCTTTGGTAAAATCCATTCCTTTGGATACTTTCGATACTCTCTATTTCCCATTCTATTGAGTCTAGTGTTCCTCTTGTTTCCAATTCAATTAAGAAATTTATAGTTGATGTTAATTCTCTCCCATTTGTTTCAAAGGAACTTTTTGGTCAAAATCCTTCATCTTCTTAAAATCTAAAGCTGATCAAAGGATTCTTTACAGGAATCGATACAGTGGCATGTGTGAATGTGCAGGCAATAGTTCCAGTTATTTCCTTTGGGAACATCCATTCCTTTGGATACTTGTTCCTCTCTATTTCCCAATCTATTGAATCTAGTTTTCCCTTTGTTTCCTTGGCATTTAGGAACATTATAGTTGATGTTAATTCTCTCTTATTTGCTTCAATGGAATATTTTGGGGAAACTCTATCATCTTCTTTATATCTAAAGCTGATCAAAGGATTCTTAACAGGAATCCTATACAGTGGAATGAGTGAATGTGCAGGCAATGGTTCCAGTTATTTCCTTTGGGAACATCCATTCCTTTGGATACTTGTTCCTCTCTATTTCCCAATCTATTGAATCTAGTTTTCCCTTTGTTTCCTTGGCATTTAGGAACATTATAGTTGATGATAATTCTCTCTTATTTGCTTCAATGGAATATTTTGGGGAAACTCTATCATCTTCTTTATATCTAAAGCTGATCAAAGGATTCTTAACAGGAATCCTATAGAGTAGAATGAGTGAATGTGCAGGCAATGGTTCCAGTTATTCCCTTTGGTAAAATCCATTCCTTTGGATACTTTCGATACTCTCTATTTCCCATTCTATTGAGGCTAGTGTTCCTCTTGTTTCCAATTCAATTAAGAAATTTATAGTTGATGTTAATTCTCTCCCATTTGTTTCAAAGGAACTTTTTGGTCAAAATCCTTCATCTTCTTAAAATCTAAAGCTGATCAAAGGATTCTTTACAGGAATCGATACAGTGGCATGTGTGAATGTGCAGGCAATAGTTCCAGTTATTTCCTTTGGGAACATCCATTCCTTTGGATACTTGTTCCTCTCTATTTCCCAATCTACTGAATCTAGTTTTCCCTTTGTTTCCTTGGCAATTAGGTACATTATAGTTGATGATAATTCTCTCTTATTTGCTTCAATGGAATATTTTGGGGAAACTCTATCATCCTCTTTATATCTAAAGCTGATCAAAGGATTCTTAACAGGAATCCTATACAGTGGAATGAGTGAATGTGCAGGCAATGGTTCCAGTTATTTCCTTTGGGAACATCCATTCCTTTGGATACTTGTTCCTCTCTATTTCCCAATCTATTGAATCTAGTTTTCCCTTTGTTTCCTTGGCATTTAGGAACATTATAGTTGATGTTAATTCTCTCCCATTTGTTTCAAAGGAACTTTTTGGTCAAAATCCTTCATCTTCTTAAAATCTAAAGCTGATCAAAGGATTCTTTACAGGAATCGATACAGTGGCATGTGTGAATGTGCAGGTATAGTTCCAGTTATTTCCTTTGGGAACATCCATTCCTTTGGATACTTGTTCCTCTCTATTTCCCAATCTATTGAATCTAGTTTTCCCTTTGTTTCCTTGGCATTTAGGAACATTATAGTTGTTGATAATTCTCTCCTATTTGCTTCAATGGAACATTTTGGGCAAAATCCATCATCTTCTTTATATGTAAAGCTGATCAATGGATTCTTAACAGGAATCGATACAGTGGAATGAGTGAATGTGCAGGCAATAGTTCCAGTTATTTCCTTTGGGAACATCCATTCCTTTGGATACTTGTTCCTCTCTATTTCCCAATCTATTGAATGAAGTTTTCCCTTTGTTTCCTTGGCATTTAGGAACATTATAGTTGATGTTAATTCTCTCTTATTTGCTTCAATGGAATATTTTGGGGAAACTCTATCATCTTCTTTATATCTAAAGCTGATCAAAGGATTCTTAACAGGAATCCTATAGAGTAGAATGAGTGAATGTGCAGGCAATGGTTCCAGTTATTCCTTTGGCAAAATCCATTCCTTTGGATACTTTGGATACTCTCTATTTCCCGTTCTAATGAGTCTAGTGTTCCTCTTGTTTCCAATTCAATTAAGAAATTTATATTTGATGTTAATTGTCTCTTATTTGCTTCAATGGAAATTTTGGGCAAAATCCTTCATCTTCTTTATATCTAAAGCTGATCAAAGGATTCTTAACAGGAATCGATACAGTGGAATGAGTGAATGTGCAGGCAATAGTTCCAGTTATTTCCTTTGGGAACATCCATTCCTTTGGATACTTGTTCCTCTCTATTTCCCAATATACTGAATCTAGTTTTCCCTTTGTTTCCTTGGCAATTAGGTACATTATAGTTGTTGATAATTCTCTCCTATTTGCTTCAATGGAACATTTTGGGCAAAATCCATCATCTTCTTTATATGTAAAGCTGATCAATGGATTCTTAAAAGGAATCGATACAGTGGAATGAGTGAATGTGCAGGCAATAGTTCCAGTTATTTCCTTTGGGAACATCCATTCCTTTGGATACTTGTTCCTCTCTATTTCCCAATCTATTGAATCTTGTTTTCCCTTTGTTTCCTTGGCATTTAGGAACATTATAGTTGATGATAATTCTCTCTTATTTGCTTCAATGGAATATTTTGGGGAAACTCTATCATCTTCTTTATATCTAAAGCTGATCAAAGGATTCTTAACAGGAATCCTATAGAGTAGAATGAGTGAATGTGCAGGCAATGGTTCCAGTTATTCCCTTTGGAAAAATCCATTCCTTTGGATACTTTCGATACTCTCTATTTCCCATTCTATTGAGGCTAGTGTTCCTCTTGTTTCCAATTCAATTAAGAAATTTATAGTTGATGTTAATTCTCTCCCATTTGTTTCAAAGGAACTTTTTGGTCAAAATCCTTCATCTTCTTAAAATCTAAAGCTGATCAAAGGATTCTTTACAGGAATCGATACAGTGGCATGTGTGAATGTGCAGGCAATAGTTCCAGTTATTTCCTTTGGGAACATCCATTCCTTTGGATACTTGTTCCTCTCTATTTCCCAATCTACTGAATCTAGTTTTCCCTTTGTTTCCTTGGCAATTAGGTACATTATAGTTGTTGATAATTCTCTCTTATTTGCTTCAATGGAATATATTGGGGAAACTCTATCATCTTCTTTATATCTAAAGCTGATCAAAGGATTCTTAACAGGAATCCTATAGAG
The DNA here is from genome assembly GCF_048593235.1 of Sminthopsis crassicaudata. Taxonomy (NCBI): domain Eukaryota; kingdom Metazoa; phylum Chordata; class Mammalia; order Dasyuromorphia; family Dasyuridae; genus Sminthopsis; species Sminthopsis crassicaudata. The sequence goes on from NC_133617.1 coordinate 456,967,711, forward strand.
TAGAATGAGTGAATGTGCAGGCAATGGTTCCAGTTATTCCCTTTGGTAAAATCCATTCCTTTGGATACTTTCGATACTCTCTATTTCCCATTCTATTGAGTCTAGTGTTCCTCTTGTTTCCAATTGAATTAAGAAATTTATAGTTGATGTTAATTCTCTCCCATTTGTTTCAAAGGAACTTTTTGGTCAAAATCCTTCATCTTCTTAAAATCTAAAGCTGATCAAAGGATTCTTTACAGGAATCGATACAGTGGCATGTGTGAATGTGCAGGCAATAGTTCCAGTTATTTCCTTTGGGAACATCCATTCCTTTGGATACTTGTTCCTCTCTATTTCCCAATCTATTGAATCTAGTTTTCCCTTTGTTTCCTTGGCATTTAGGAACATTATAGTTGATGTTAATTCTCTCTTATTTGCTTCAATGGAATATTTTGGGGAAACTCTATCATCTTCTTTATATCTAAAGCTGATCAAAGGATTCTTAACAGGAATCCTATACAGTGGAATGATTGAATGTGCAGGCAATGGTTCCAGTTATTTCCTTTGGGAACATCCATTCCTTTGGATACTTGTTCCTCTCTATTTCCCAATCTATTGAATCTGGTTTTCGCTTTGTTTCCTTGGCATTTAGGAACATTATAGTTGATGATAATTCTCTCTTATTTGCTTCAATGGAATATTTTGGGGAAACTCTATCATCTTCTTTATATCTAAAGCTGATCAAAGGATTCTTAACAGGAATCCTATAGAGTAGAACGAGTGAATGTGCAGGCAATAGTTCCAGTTATTCCCTTTGGTAAAATCCATTCCTTTGGATACTTTCGATACTCTCTATTTCCCATTCTATTGAGGCTAGTGTTCCTCTTGTTTCCAATTCAATTAAGAAATTTATAGTTGATGTTAATTCTCTCCCATTTGTTTCAAAGGAACTTTTTGGTCAAAATCCTTCATCTTCTTAAAATCTAAAGCTGATCAAAGGATTCTTTACAGGAATCGATACAGTGGCATGTGTGAATGTGCAGGCAATAGTTCCAGTTATTTCCTTTGGGAACATCCATTCCTTTGGATACTTGTTCCTCTCTATTTCCCAATCTACTGAATCTAGTTTTCCCTTTGTTTCCTTGGCAATTAGGTACATTATAGTTGTTGATAATTCTCTCTTATTTGCTTCAATGGAATATATTGGGGAAACTCTATCATCTTCTTTATATCTAAAGCTGATCAAAGGATTCTTAACAGGAATCCTATAGAGTAGAATGAGTGAATGTGCAGGCAATGGTTCCAGTTATTCCCTTTGGTAAAATCCATTCCTTTGGATACTTTCGATACTCTCTATTTCCCATTCTATTGAGTCTAGTGTTCCTCTTGTTTCCAATTCAATTAAGAAATTTATAGTTGATGTTAATTCTCTCCCATTTGTTTCAAAGGAACTTTTTGGTCAAAATCCTTCATCTTCTTAAAATCTAAAGCTGATCAAAGGATTCTTTACAGGAATCGATACAGTGGCATGTGTGAATGTGCAGGCAATAGTTCCAGTTATTTCCTTTGGGAACATCCATTCCTTTGGATACTTGTTCCTCTCTATTTCCCAATCTATTGAATCTAGTTTTCCCTTTGTTTCCTTGGCATTTAGGAACATTATAGTTGATGTTAATTCTCTCTTATTTGCTTCAATGGAATATTTTGGGGAAACTCTATCATCTTCTTTATATCTAAAGCTGATCAAAGGATTCTTAACAGGAATCCTATACAGTGGAATGAGTGAATGTGCAGGCAATGGTTCCAGTTATTTCCTTTGGGAACATCCATTCCTTTGGATACTTGTTCCTCTCTATTTCCCAATCTATTGAATCTAGTTTTCCCTTTGTTTCCTTGGCATTTAGGAACATTATAGTTGATGATAATTCTCTCTTATTTGCTTCAATGGAATATTTTGGGGAAACTCTATCATCTTCTTTATATCTAAAGCTGATCAAAGGATTCTTAACAGGAATCCTATAGAGTAGAATGAGTGAATGTGCAGGCAATGGTTCCAGTTATTCCCTTTGGTAAAATCCATTCCTTTGGATACTTTCGATACTCTCTATTTCCCATTCTATTGAGGCTAGTGTTCCTCTTGTTTCCAATTCAATTAAGAAATTTATAGTTGATGTTAATTCTCTCCCATTTGTTTCAAAGGAACTTTTTGGTCAAAATCCTTCATCTTCTTAAAATCTAAAGCTGATCAAAGGATTCTTTACAGGAATCGATACAGTGGCATGTGTGAATGTGCAGGCAATAGTTCCAGTTATTTCCTTTGGGAACATCCATTCCTTTGGATACTTGATCCTCTCTATTTCCCAATCTACTGAATCTAGTTTTCCCTTTGTTTCCTTGGCAATTAGGTACATTATAGTTGTTGATAATTCTCTCCTATTTGCTTCAATGGAACATTTTGGGCAAAATCCATCATCTTCTTTATATGTAAAGCTGATCAAAGGATTCTTAACAGGAATCCTATAGAGTAGAATGAGTGAATGTGCAGGCAATGGTTCCAGTTATTCCCTTTGGTAAAATCCATTCCTTTGGGTACTTTCGATACTCTCTATTTCCCATTCTATTGAGTCTAGTGTTCCTCTTGTTTCCAATTCAATTAAGAAATTTATAGTTGATGTTAATTCTCTCCCATTTGTTTCAAAGGAACTTTTTGGTCAAAATCCTTCATCTTCTTAAAATCTAAAGCTGATCAAAGGATTCTTTACAGGAATCGATACAGTGGCATGTGTGAATGTGCAGGCAATAGTTCCAGTTATTTCCTTTGGGAACATCCATTCCTTTGGATACTTGTTCCTCTCTATTTCCCAATCTATTGAATCTAGTTTTCCCTTTGTTTCCTTGGCATTTAGGAACATTATAGTTGATGTTAATTCTCTCTTATTTGCTTCAATGGAATATTTTGGGGAAACTCTATCATCTTCTTTATATCTAAAGCTGATCAAAGGATTCTTAACAGGAATCCTATACAGTGGAATGAGTGAATGTGCAGGCAATGGTTCCAGTTATTTCCTTTGGGAACATCCATTCCTTTGGATACTTGTTCCTCTCTATTTCCCAATCTATTGAATCTAGTTTTCCCTTTGTTTCCTTGGCATTTAGGAACATTATAGTTGATGATAATTCTCTCTTATTTGCTTCAATGGAATATTTTGGGGAAACTCTATCATCTTCTTTATATCTAAAGCTGATCAAAGGATTCTTAACAGGAATCCTATAGAGTAGAATGAGTGAATGTGCAGGCAATGGTTCCAGTTATTCCCTTTGGTAAAATCCATTCCTTTGGATACTTTCGATTCTCTCTATTTCCCATTCTATTGAGTCTAGTGTTCCTCTTGTTTCCAATTCAATTAAGAAATTTATAGTTGATGTTAATTCTCTCCCATTTGTTTCAAAGGAACTTTTTGGTCAAAATCCTTCATCTTCTTAAAATCTAAAGCTGATCAAAGGATTCTTTACAGGAATCGATACAGTGGCATGTGTGAATGTGCAGGCAATAGTTCCAGTTATTTCCTTTGGGAACATCCATTCCTTTGGATACTTGTTCCTCTCTATTTCCCAATCTACTGAATCTAGTTTTCCCTTTGTTTCCTTGGCAATTAGGTACATTATAGTTGTTGATAATTCTCTCCTATTTGCTTCAATGGAACATTTTGGGCAAAATCCATCATCTTCTTTATATGTAAAGCTGATCAATGGATTCTTAACAGGAATCGATACAGTGGAATGAGTGAATGTGCAGGCAATAGTTCCAGTTATTTCCTTTGGGAACATCCATTCCTTTGGATACTTGTTCCTCTCTATTTCCCAATCTATTGAATGTAGTTTTCCCTTTGTTTCCTTGGCATTTAGGAACATTATAGTTGATATTAATTCTCTCTTATTTGCTTCAATGGAATATTTTGGGGAAACTCTATCATCTTCTTTATATCTAAAGCTGATCAAAGGATTCTTAACAGGAATCCTATAGAGTAGAATGAGTGAATGTGCAGGCAATGGTTCCAGTTATTCCTTTGGCAAAATCCATTCCTTTGGATACTTTGGATACTCTCTATTTCCCGTTCTAATGAGTCTAGTGTTCCTCTTGTTTCCAATTCAATTAAGAAATTTATATTTGATGTTAATTGTCTCTTATTTGCTTCAATGGAAATTTTGGGCAAAATCCTTCATCTTCTTAAAATCTAAAGCTGATCAAAGGATTCTTAACAGGAATCGATACAGTGGAATGAGTGAATGTGCAGGCAATAGTTCCAGTTATTTCCTTTGGGAACATCCATTCCTTTGGATACTTGTTCCTCTCTATTTCCCAATCTACTGAATCTAGTTTTCCCTTTGTTTCCTTGGCAATTAGGTACATTATAGTTGTTGATAATTCTCTCCTATTTGCTTCAATGGAACATTTTGGGCAAAATCCATCATCTTCTTTATATGTAAAGCTGATCAAAGGATTCTTAACAGGAATCCTATAGAGTAGAATGAGTGAATGTGCAGGCAATGGTTCCAGTTATTCCCTTTGGTAAAATCCATTCCTTTGGATACTTTCGATACTCTCTATTTCCCATTCTATTGAGTCTAGTGTTCCTCTTGTTTCCAATTCAATTAAGAAATTTATAGTTGATGTTAATTCTCTCCCATTTGTTTCAAAGGAACTTTTTGGTCAAAATCCTTCATCTTCTTAAAATCTAAAGCTGATCAAAGGATTCTTTACAGGAATCGATACAGTGGCATGTGTGAATGTGCAGGCAATAGTTCCAGTTATTTCCTTTGGGAACATCCATTCCTTTGGATACTTGTTCCTCTCTATTTCCCAATCTATTGAATCTAGTTTTCCCTTTGTTTCCTTGGCATTTAGGAACATTATAGTTGATGTTAATTCTCTCTTATTTGCTTCAATGGAATATTTTGGGGAAACTCTATCATCTTCTTTATATCTAAAGCTGATCAAAGGATTCTTAACAGGAATCCTATACAGTGGAATGAGTGAATGTGCAGGCAATGGTTCCAGTTATTTCCTTTGGGAACATCCATTCCTTTGGATACTTGTTCCTCTCTATTTCCCAATCTATTGAATCTAGTTTTCCCTTTGTTTCCTTGGCATTTAGGAACATTATAGTTGATGATAATTCTCTCTTATTTGCTTCAATGGAATATTTTGGGGAAACTCTATCATCTTCTTTATATCTAAAGCTGATCAAAGGATTCTTAACAGGAATCCTATAGAGTAGAATGAGTGAATGTGCAGGCAATGGTTCCAGTTATTCCCTTTGGTAAAATCCATTCCTTTGGATACTTTCGATACTCTCTATTTCCCATTCTATTGAGGCTAGTGTTCCTCTTGTTTCCAATTCAATTAAGAAATTTATAGTTGATGTTAATTCTCTCCCATTTGTTTCAAAGGAACTTTTTGGTCAAAATCCTTCATCTTCTTAAAATCTAAAGCTGATCAAAGGATTCTTTACAGGAATCGATACAGTGGCATGTGTGAATGTGCAGGCAATAGTTCCAGTTATTTCCTTTGGGAACATCCATTCCTTTGGATACTTGTTCCTCTCTATTTCCCAATCTACTGAATCTAGTTTTCCCTTTGTTTCCTTGGCAATTAGGTACATTATAGTTGTTGATAATTCTCTCCTATTTGCTTCAATGGAACATTTTGGGCAAAATCCATCATCTTCTTTATATGTAAAGCTGATCAAAGGATTCTTAACAGGAATCCTATAGAGTAGAATGAGTGAATGTGCAGGCAATGGTTCCAGTTATTCCCTTTGGTAAAATCCATTCCTTTGGATACTTTCGATACTCTCTATTTCCCATTCTATTGAGTCTAGTGTTCCTCTTGTTTCCAATTCAATTAAGAAATTTATAGTTGATGTTAATTCTCTCCCATTTGTTTCAAAGGAACTTTTTGGTCAAAATCCTTCATCTTCTTAAAATCTAAAGCTGATCAAAGGATTCTTTACAGGAATCGATACAGTGGCATGTGTGAATGTGCAGGCAATAGTTCCAGTTATTTCCTTTGGGAACATCCATTCCTTTGGATACTTGTTCCTCTCTATTTCCCAATCTATTGAATCTAGTTTTCCCTTTGTTTCCTTGGCATTTAGGAACATTATAGTTGATGTTAATTCTCTCTTATTTGCTTCAATGGAATATTTTGGGGAAACTCTATCATCTTCTTTATATCTAAAGCTGATCAAAGGATTCTTAACAGGAATCCTATACAGTGGAATGAGTGAATGTGCAGGCAATGGTTCCAGTTATTTCCTTTGGGAACATCCATTCCTTTGGATACTTGTTCCTCTCTATTTCCCAATCTATTGAATCTAGTTTTCCCTTTGTTTCCTTGGCATTTAGGAACATTATAGTTGATGATAATTCTCTCTTATTTGCTTCAATGGAATATTTTGGGGAAACTCTATCATCTTCTTTATATCTAAAGCTGATCAAAGGATTCTTAACAGGAATCCTATAGAGTAGAATGAGTGAATGTGCAGGCAATGGTTCCAGTTATTCCCTTTGGTAAAATCCATTCCTTTGGATACTTTCGATTCTCTCTATTTCCCATTCTATTGAGTCTAGTGTTCCTCTTGTTTCCAATTCAATTAAGAAATTTATAGTTGATGTTAATTCTCTCCCATTTGTTTCAAAGGAACTTTTTGGTCAAAATCCTTCATCTTCTTAAAATCTAAAGCTGATCAAAGGATTCTTTACAGGAATCGATACAGTGGCATGTGTGAATGTGCAGGCAATAGTTCCAGTTATTTCCTTTGGGAACATCCATTCCTTTGGATACTTGTTCCTCTCTATTTCCCAATCTACTGAATCTAGTTTTCCCTTTGTTTCCTTGGCAATTAGGTACATTATAGTTGTTGATAATTCTCTCCTATTTGCTTCAATGGAACATTTTGGGCAAAATCCATCATCTTCTTTATATGTAAAGCTGATCAATGGATTCTTAACAGGAATCGATACAGTGGAATGAGTGAATGTGCAGGCAATAGTTCCAGTTATTTCCTTTGGGAACATCCATTCCTTTGGATACTTGTTCCTCTCTATTTCCCAATCTATTGAATGTAGTTTTCCCTTTGTTTCCTTGGCATTTAGGAACATTATAGTTGATATTAATTCTCTCTTATTTGCTTCAATGGAATATTTTGGGGAAACTCTATCATCTTCTTTATATCTAAAGCTGATCAAAGGATTCTTAACAGGAATCCTATAGAGTAGAATGAGTGAATGTGCAGGCAATGGTTCCAGTTATTCCTTTGGCAAAATCCATTCCTTTGGATACTTTGGATACTCTCTATTTCCCGTTCTAATGAGTCTAGTGTTCCTCTTGTTTCCAATTCAATTAAGAAATTTATATTTGATGTTAATTGTCTCTTATTTGCTTCAATGGAAATTTTGGGCAAAATCCTTCATCTTCTTAAAATCTAAAGCTGATCAAAGGATTCTTAACAGGAATCGATACAGTGGAATGAGTGAATGTGCAGGCAATAGTTCCAGTTATTTCCTTTGGGAACATCCATTCCTTTGGATACTTGTTCCTCTCGATTTCCCAATCTATTGAATCTAGTTTTCCCTTTGTTTCCTTGGAATTTAGGAACATTATAGTTGATGTTAATTCTCTCATATTTGCTTCAATGGAATATTTTGGGGAAACTCTATCATCTTTTTTATATCTAAAGCTGATCAAAGGATTCTTAACAGGAATCCTATAGAGTAGAATGAGTGAATGTGCAGGCAATGGTTCCAGTTATTCCCTTTGGTAAAATCCATTCCTTTGGATACTTTCGATACTCTCTATTTCCCATTCTATTGAGTCTAGTGTTACTCTTGTTTCCAATTCAATTAAGAAATTTATAGTTGATGTTAATTCTCTCCCATTTGTTTCAAAGGAACTTTTTGGTCAAAATCCTTCATCTTCTTAAAATCTAAAGTTGATCAAAGGATTCTTTACAGGAATCGATACAGTGGCATGTGTGAATGTGCAGGCAATAGTTCCAGTTATTTCCTTTGGGAACATCCATTCCTTTGGATACTTGTTCCTCTCTATTTCCCAATCTATTGAATCTAGTTTTCCCTTTGTTTCCTTGGCATTTAGGAACATTATAGTTGATGTTAATTCTCTCTTATTTGCTTCAATGGAATATTTTGGGGAAACTCTATCATCTTCTTTATATCTAAAGCTGATCAAAGGATTCTTAACAGGAATCCTATACAGTGGAATGAGTGAATGTGCAGGCAATGGTTCCAGTTATTTCCTTTGGGAACATCCATTCCTTTGGATACTTGTTCCTCTCTATTTCCCAATCTATTGAATCTTGTTTTCCCTTTGTTTCCTTGGCATTTAGGAACATTATAGTTGATGATAATTCTCTCTTATTTGCTTCAATGGAATATTTTGGGGAAACTCTATCATCTTCTTTATATCTAAAGCTGATCAAAGGATTCTTAACAGGAATCCTATACAGTGGAATGAGTGAATGTGCAGGCAATGGTTCCAGTTATTTCCTTTGGGAACATCCATTCCTTTGGATACTTGTTCCTCTCTATTTCCCAATCTATTGAATCTAGTTTTCCCTTTGTTTCCTTGTTATTTAGGAACATTATAGTTGATGATAATTCTCTCTTATTTGCTTCAATGGAATATTTTGGGGTAACTCTATCATCTTCTTTATATCTAAAGCTGATCAAAGGAGTCTTAACAGGAATCCTATAGAGTAGAATGAGTGAATGTGCAGGCAATGGTTCCAGTTATTCCCTTTGGTAAAATCCATTCCTTTGGATACTTTCGATACTCTCTATTTCCCATTCTATTGAGGCTAGTGTTCCTCTTGTTTCCAATTCAATTAAGAAATTTATAGTTGATGTTAATTTTCTCCCATTTGTTTCAAAGGAACTTTTTGGTCAAAATCCTTCATCTTCTTAAAATCTAAAGCTGATCAAAGGATTCTTTACAGGAATCGATACAGTGGCATGTGTGAATGTGCAGGCAATAGTTCCAGTTATTTCCTTTGGGAACATCCATTCCTTTGGATACTTGTTCCTCTCTATTTCCCAATCTACTGAATCTAGTTTTCCCTTTGTTTCCTTGGCAATTAGGTACATTATAGTTGTTGATAATTCTCTCCTATTTGCTTCAATGGAACATTTTGGGCAAAATCCATCATCTTCTTTATATGTAAAGCTGATCAATGGATTCTTAACAGGAATCGATACAGTGGAATGAGTGAATGTGCAGGCAATAATTCCAGTTATTTCCTTTGGGAACATCCATTCCTTTGGATACTTGTTCCTCTCGATTTCCCAATCTATTGAATTTAGTTTTCCCTTTGTTTCCTTGGCATTTAGGAACATTATAGTTGATGTTAATTCTCTCTTATTTGCTTCAATGGAATATTTTGGGGAAACTCTATCATCTTCTTTATATCTAAAGCTGATCAAAGGATTCTTAACAGGAATCCTATAGAGTAGAATGAGTGAATGTGCAGGCAATGGTTCCAGTTATTCCTTTGGCAAAATCCATTCCTTTGGATACTTTGGATACTCTCTATTTCCCGTTCTAATGAGTCTAGTGTTCCTTTTGTTTCCAATTCAATTAAGAAATTTATATTTGCTGTTAATTGTCTCTTATTTGCTTCAATGGAAATTTTGGGCAAAATCCTTCATCTTCTTAAAATCTAAAGCTGATCAAAGGATTCTTAACAGGAATCGATACAGTGGAATGAGTGAATGTGCAGGCAATAGTTCCAGTTATTTCCTTTGGGAACATGCATTCCTTTGGATACTTGTTCCTCTCGATTTCCCAATCTATTGAATCTAGTTTTCCCTTTGTTTCCTTGGCATTTAGGAACATTATAGTTGATGTTAATTCTCTCTTATTTGCTTCAATGGAATATTTTGGGGAAACTCTATCATCTTCTTTATATCTAAAGCTGATCAAAGGATTCTTAACAGGAATCCTATACAGTGGAATGAGTGAATGTGCAGGCAATGGTTCCAGTTATTTCCTTTGGGAACATCCATTCCTTTGGATACTTGTTCCTCTCTATTTCCCAATCTATTGAATCTAGTTTTCCCTTTGTTTCTTTGGCATTTAGGAACATTATAGTTGATGATAATTCTCTCTTATTTGCTTCAATGGAATATTTTGGGGAAACTCTATCATCTTCTTTATATCTAAAGCTGATCAAAGGATTCTTAACAGGAATCCTATAGAGTAGAATGAGTGAATGTGCAGGCAATGGTTCCAGTTATTCCCTTTGGTAAAATCCATTCCTTTGGATACTTTCGATACTCTCTATTTCCCATTCTATTGAGGCTAGTGTTCCTCTTGTTTCCAATTCAATTAAGAAATTTATAGTTGATGTTAATTCTCTCCCATTTGTTTCAAAGGAACTTTTTGGTCAAAATCCTTCATCTTCTTAAAATCTAAAGCTGATCAAAGGATTCTTAACAGGAATCCTATACAGTGGAATGAGTGAATGTGCAGGCAATGGTTCCAGTTATTTCCTTTGGGAACATCCATTCCTTTGGATACTTGTTCCTCTCTATTTCCCAATCTATTGAATCTAGTTTTCCCTCTGTTTCCTTGGCATTTAGGAACATTTTAGTTGATGATAATTCTCTCTTATTTGCTTCAATGGAATATTTTGGGGAAACTCTATCATCTTCTTTATATCTAAAGCTGATCAAAGGATTCTTAACAGGAATCCTATAGAGTAGAATGAGTGAATGTGCAGGCAATGGTTCCAGTTATTCCCTTTGGTAAAATCCATTCCTTTGGATACTTTCGATACTCTCTATTTCCCATTCTATTGAGTCTAGTGTTACTCTTGTTTCCAATTCAATTAAGAAATTTATAGTTGATGTTAATTCTCTCCCATTTGTTTCAAAGGAACTTTTTGGTCAAAATCCTTCATCTTCTTAAAATCTAAAGCTGATCAAAGGATTCTTTACAGGAATCGATACAGTGGCATGTGTGAATGTGCAGGCAATAGTTCCAGTTATTTCCTTTGGGAACATCCATTCCTTTGGATACTTGTTCCTCTCTATTTCCCAATCTATTGAATCTAGTTTTCCCTTTGTTTCCTTGGCATTTAGGAACATTATAGTTGATGTTAATTCTCTCTTATTTGCTTCAATGGAATATTTTGGGGAAACTCTATCATCTTCTTTATATCTAAAGCTGATCAAAGGATTCTTAACAGGAATCCTATACAGTGGAATGAGTGAATGTGCAGGCAATGCTTCCAGTTATTTCCTTTGGGAACATCCATTCCTTTGGATACTTGTTCCTAACTATTTCCCAATCTATTGAATCTTGTTTTCCCTTTGTTTCCTTGGCATTTAGGAACATTATAGTTGATGATAATTCTCTCTTATTTGCTTCAATGGAATATTTTGGGGAAACTCTATCATCTTCTTTATATCTAAAGCTGATCAAAGGATTCTTAACAGGAATCCTATAGAGTAGAATGAGTGAATGTGCAGGCAATGGTTCCAGTTATTCCCTTTGGTAAAATCCATTCCTTTGGATACTTTCGATACTCTCTATTTCCCATTCTATTGAGGCTAGTGTTCCTCTTGTTTCCAATTCAATTAAGAAATTTATAGTTGATGTTAATTCTCTCCCATTTGTTTCAAAGGAACTTTTTGGTCAAAATCTTTCATCTTCTTAAAATCTAAAGCTGATCAAAGGATTCTTTACAGGAATCGATACAGTGGCATGTGTGAATGTGCAGGCAATAGTTCCAGTTATTTCCTTTGGGAACAACCATTCCTTTGGATACTTGTTCCTCTCTATTTCCCAATCTACTGAATCTAGTTTTCCCTTTGTTTCCTTGGCAATTAGGTACATTATAGTTGTTGATAATTCTCTCCTATTTGCTTCAATGGAACATTTTGGGCAAAATCCATCATCTTCTTTATATGTAAAGCTGATCAATGGATTCTTAACAGGAATCGATACAGTGGAATGAGTGAATGTGCAGGCAATAGTTCCAGTTATTTCCTTTGGGAACATCCATTCCTTTGGATACTTGTTCCTCTCGATTTCCCTATCTATTGAATGTAGTTTTCCCTTTGTTTCCTTGGCATTTAGGAACATTATAGTTGATGTTAATTCTCTCTTATTTGCTTCAATGGAATATTTTGGGGAAACTCTATCATCTTCTTTATATCTAAAGCTGATCAAAGGATTCTTAACAGGAATCCTATAGAGTAGAATGAGTGAAGGTGCAGGCAATGGTTCCAGTTATTCCTTTGGCAAAATCCATTCCTTTGGATACTTTGGATACTCTCTATTTCCCGTTCTAATGAGTCTAGTGTTCCTCTTGTTTCCAATTCAATTAAGAAATTTATATTTGCTGTTAATTGTCTCTTATTTGCTTCAATGGAAATTTTGGGCAAAATCCTTCATCTTCTTAAAATCTAAAGCTGATCAAAGGATTCTTAACAGGAATCGATACAGTGGAATGAGTGAATGTGCAGGCAATAGTTCCAGTTATTTCCTTTGGGAACATGCATTCCTTTGGATACTTGTTCCTCTCGATTTCTCAATCTATTGAATCTAGTTTTCCCTTTGTTTCCTTGGCATTTAGGAACATTATAGTTGATGTTAATTCTCTCTTATTTGCTTCAATGGAATATTTTGGGGAAACTCTATCATCTTCTTTATATCTAAAGCTGATCAAAGGATTCTTAACAGGAATCCTATACAGTGGAATGAGTGAATGTGCAGGCAATGGTTCCAGTTATTTCCTTTGGGAACATCCATTCCTTTGGATACTTGTTCCTCTCTATTTCCCAATCTATTGAATCTAGTTTTCCCTTTGTTTCTTTGGCATTTAGGAACATTATAGTTGATGATAATTCTCTCTTATTTGCTTCAATGGAATATTTTGGGGAAACTCTATCATCTTCTTTATATCTAAAGCTGATCAAAGGATTCTTAACAGGAATCCTATAGAGTAGAATGAGTGAATGTGCAGGCAATGGTTCCAGTTATTCCCTTTGGTAAAATCCATTCCTTTGGATACTTTGGATACTCTCTATTTCCCGTTCTAATGAGTCTAGTGTTCCTTTTGTTTCCAATTCAATTAAGAAATTTATATTTGCTGTTAATTGTCTCTTATTTGCTTCAATGGAAATTTTGGGCAAAATCCTTCATCTTCTTAAAATCTAAAGCTGATCAAAGGATTCTTAACAGGAATCGATACAGTGGAATGAGTGAATGTGCAGGCAATAGTTCCAGTTATTTCCTTTGGGAACATGCATTCCTTTGGATACTTGTTCCTCTCGATTTCCCAATCTATTGAATCTAGTTTTCCCTTTGTTTCCTTGGCATTTAGGAACATTATAGTTGATGTTAATTCTCTCTTATTTGCTTCAATGGAATATTTTGGGGAAACTCTATCATCTTCTTTATATCTAAAGCTGATCAAAGGATTCTTAACAGGAATCCTATACAGTGGAATGAGTGAATGTGCAGGCAATGGTTCCAGTTATTTCCTTTGGGAACATCCATTCCTTTGGATACTTGTTCCTCTCTATTTCCCAATCTATTGAATCTAGTTTTCCCTTTGTTTCTTTGGCATTTAGGAACATTATAGTTGATGATAATTCTCTCTTATTTGCTTCAATGGAATATTTTGGGGAAACTCTATCATCTTCTTTATATCTAAAGCTGATCAAAGGATTCTTAACAGGAATCCTATAGAGTAGAATGAGTGAATGTGCAGGCAATGGTTCCAGTTATTCCCTTTGGTAAAATCCATTCCTTTGGATACTTTCGATACTCTCTATTTCCCATTCTATTGAGGCTAGTGTTCCTCTTGTTTCCAATTCAATTAAGAAATTTATAGTTGATGTTAATTCTCTCCCATTTGTTTCAAAGGAACTTTTTGGTCAAAATCCTTCATCTTCTTAAAATCTAAAGCTGATCAAAGGATTCTTAACAGGAATCCTATACAGTGGAATGAGTGAATGTGCAGGCAATGGTTCCAGTTATTTCCTTTGGGAACATCCATTCCTTTGGATACTTGTTCCTCTCTATTTCCCAATCTATTGAATCTAGTTTTCCCTCTGTTTCCTTGGCATTTAGGAACATTTTAGTTGATGATAATTCTCTCTTATTTGCTTCAATGGAATATTTTGGGGAAACTCTATCATCTTCTTTATATCTAAAGCTGATCAAAGGATTCTTAACAGGAATCCTATAGAGTAGAATGAGTGAATGTGCAGGCAATGGTTCCAGTTATTCCCTTTGGTAAAATCCATTCCTTTGGATACTTTCGATACTCTCTATTTCCCATTCTATTGAGTCTAGTGTTACTCTTGTTTCCAATTCAATTAAGAAATTTATAGTTGATGTTAATTCTCTCCCATTTGTTTCAAAGGAACTTTTTGGTCAAAATCCTTCATCTTCTTAAAATCTAAAGCTGATCAAAGGATTCTTTACAGGAATCGATACAGTGGCATGTGTGAATGTGCAGGCAATAGTTCCAGTTATTTCCTTTGGGAACATCCATTCCTTTGGATACTTGTTCCTCTCTATTTCCCAATCTATTGAATCTAGTTTTCCCTTTGTTTCCTTGGCATTTAGGAACATTATAGTTGATGTTAATTCTCTCTTATTTGCTTCAATGGAATATTTTGGGGAAACTCTATCATCTTCTTTATATCTAAAGCTGATCAAAGGATTCTTAACAGGAATCCTATACAGTGGAATGAGTGAATGTGCAGGCAATGCTTCCAGTTATTTCCTTTGGGAACATCCATTCCTTTGGATACTTGTTCCTAACTATTTCCCAATCTATTGAATCTTGTTTTCCCTTTGTTTCCTTGGCATTTAGGAACATTATAGTTGATGATAATTCTCTCTTATTTGCTTCAATGGAATATTTTGGGGAAACTCTATCATCTTCTTTATATCTAAAGCTGATCAAAGGATTCTTAACAGGAATCCTATAGAGTAGAATGAGTGAATGTGCAGGCAATGGTTCCAGTTATTCCCTTTGGTAAAATCCATTCCTTTGGATACTTTCGATACTCTCTATTTCCCATTCTATTGAGGCTAGTGTTCCTCTTGTTTCCAATTCAATTAAGAAATTTATAGTTGATGTTAATTCTCTCCCATTTGTTTCAAAGGAACTTTTTGGTCAAAATCTTTCATCTTCTTAAAATCTAAAGCTGATCAAAGGATTCTTTACAGGAATCGATACAGTGGCATGTGTGAATGTGCAGGCAATAGTTCCAGTTATTTCCTTTGGGAACATCCATTCCTTTGGATACTTGTTCCTCTCTATTTCCCAATCTACTGAATCTAGTTTTCCCTTTGTTTCCTTGGCAATTAGGTACATTATAGTTGTTGATAATTCTCTCCTATTTGCTTCAATGGAACATTTTGGGCAAAATCCATCATCTTCTTTATATGTAAAGCTGATCAATGGATTCTTAACAGGAATCGATACAGTGGAATGAGTGAATGTGCAGGCAATAGTTCCAGTTATTTCCTTTGGGAACATCCATTCCTTTGGATACTTGTTCCTCTCGATTTCCCTATCTATTGAATGTAGTTTTCCCTTTGTTTCCTTGGCATTTAGGAACATTATAGTTGATGTTAATTCTCTCTTATTTGCTTCAATGGAATATTTTGGGGAAACTCTATCATCTTCTTTATATCTAAAGCTGATCAAAGGATTCTTAACAGGAATCCTATAGAGTAGAATGAGTGAAGGTGCAGGCAATGGTTCCAGTTATTCCTTTGGCAAAATCCATTCCTTTGGATACTTTGGATACTCTCTATTTCCCGTTCTAATGAGTCTAGTGTTCCTCTTGTTTCCAATTCAATTAAGAAATTTATATTTGCTGTTAATTGTCTCTTATTTGCTTCAATGGAAATTTTGGGCAAAATCCTTCATCTTCTTAAAATCTAAAGCTGATCAAAGGATTCTTAACAGGAATCGATACAGTGGAATGAGTGAATGTGCAGGCAATAGTTCCAGTTATTTCCTTTGGGAACATGCATTCCTTTGGATACTTGTTCCTCTCGATTTCCCAATCTATTGAATCTAGTTTTCCCTTTGTTTCCTTGGCATTTAGGAACATTATAGTTGATGTTAATTCTCTCTTATTTGCTTCAATGGAATATTTTGGGGAAACTCTATCATCTTCTTTATATCTAAAGCTGATCAAAGGATTCTTAACAGGAATCCTATACAGTGGAATGAGTGAATGTGCAGGCAATGGTTCCAGTTATTTCCTTTGGGAACATCCATTCCTTTGGATACTTGTTCCTCTCTATTTCCCAATCTATTGAATCTAGTTTTCCCTTTGTTTCTTTGGCATTTAGGAACATTATAGTTGATGATAATTCTCTCTTATTTGCTTCAATGGAATATTTTGGGGAAACTCTATCATCTTCTTTATATCTAAAGCTGATCAAAGGATTCTTAACAGGAATCCTATAGAGTAGAATGAGTGAATGTGCAGGCAATGGTTCCAGTTATTCCCTTTGGTAAAATCCATTCCTTTGGATACTTTCGATACTCTCTATTTCCCATTCTATTGAGGCTAGTGTTCCTCTTGTTTCCAATTCAATTAAGAAATTTATAGTTGATGTTAATTCTCTCCCATTTGTTTCAAAGGAACTTTTTGGTCAAAATCCTTCATCTTCTTAAAATCTAAAGCTGATCAAAGGATTCTTTACAGGAATCGATACAGTGGCATGTGTGAATGTGCAGGCAATAGTTCCAGTTATTTCCTTTGGGAACATCCATTCCTTTGGATACTTGTTCCTCTCTATTTCCCAATCTATTGAATCTAGTTTTCCCTTTGTTTCCTTGGCATTTAGGAACATTATAGTTGATGTTAATTCTCTCTTATTTGCTTCAATGGAATATTTTGGGGAAACTCTATCATCTTCTTTATATCTAAAGCTGATCAAAGGATTCTTAACAGGAATCCTATACAGTGGAATGAGTGAATGTGCAGGCAATGGTTCCAGTTATTTCCTTTGGGAACATCCATTCCTTTGGATACTTGTTCCTCTCTATTTCCCAATCTATTGAATCTAGTTTTCCCTTTGTTTCCTTGGCATTTAGGAACATTATAGTTGATGATAATTCTCTCTTATTTGCTTCAATGGAATATTTTGGGGAAACTCTATCATCTTCTTTATATCTAAAGCTGATCAAAGGATTCTTAACAGGAATCCTATAGAGTAGAATGAGTGAATGTGCAGGCAATGGTTCCAGTTATTCCCTTTGGTAAAATCCATTCCTTTGGATACTTTCGATTCTCTCTATTTCCCATTCTATTGAGTCTAGTGTTCCTCTTGTTTCCAATTCAATTAAGAAATTTATAGTTGATGTTAATTCTCTCCCATTTGTTTCAAAGGAACTTTTTGGTCAAAATCCTTCATCTTCTTAAAATCTAAAGCTGATCAAAGGATTCTTTACAGGAATCGATACAGTGGCATGTGTGAATGTGCAGGCAATAGTTCCAGTTATTTCCTTTGGGAACATCCATTCCTTTGGATACTTGTTCCTCTCTATTTCCCAATCTACTGAATCTAGTTTTCCCTTTGTTTCCTTGGCAATTAGGTACATTATAGTTGTTGATAATTCTCTCCTATTTGCTTCAATGGAACATTTTGGGCAAAATCCATCATCTTCTTTATATGTAAAGCTGATCAATGGATTCTTAACAGGAATCGATACAGTGGAATGAGTGAATGTGCAGGCAATAGTTCCAGTTATTTCCTTTGGGAACATCCATTCCTTTGGATACTTGTTCCTCTCTATTTCCCAATCTATTGAATGTAGTTTTCCCTTTGTTTCCTTGGCATTTAGGAACATTATAGTTGATATTAATTCTCTCTTATTTGCTTCAATGGAATATTTTGGGGAAACTCTATCATCTTCTTTATATCTAAAGCTGATCAAAGGATTCTTAACAGGAATCCTATAGAGTAGAATGAGTGAATGTGCAGGCAATGGTTCCAGTTATTCCTTTGGCAAAATCCATTCCTTTGGATACTTTGGATACTCTCTATTTCCCGTTCTAATGAGTCTAGTGTTCCTCTTGTTTCCAATTCAATTAAGAAATTTATATTTGATGTTAATTGTCTCTTATTTGCTTCAATGGAAATTTTGGGCAAAATCCTTCATCTTCTTAAAATCTAAAGCTGATCAAAGGATTCTTAACAGGAATCGATACAGTGGAATGAGTGAATGTGCAGGCAATAGTTCCAGTTATTTCCTTTGGGAACATCCATTCCTTTGGATACTTGTTCCTCTCTATTTCCCAATCTACTGAATCTAGTTTTCCCTTTGTTTCCTTGGCAATTAGGTACATTATAGTTGTTGATAATTCTCTCCTATTTGCTTCAATGGAACATTTTGGGCAAAATCCATCATCTTCTTTATATGTAAAGCTGATCAAAGGATTCTTAACAGGAATCCTATAGAGTAGAATGAGTGAATGTGCAGGCAATGGTTCCAGTTATTCCCTTTGGTAAAATCCATTCCTTTGGATACTTTCGATACTCTCTATTTCCCATTCTATTGAGTCTAGTGTTCCTCTTGTTTCCAATTCAATTAAGAAATTTATAGTTGATGTTAATTCTCTCCCATTTGTTTCAAAGGAACTTTTTGGTCAAAATCCTTCATCTTCTTAAAATCTAAAGCTGATCAAAGGATTCTTTACAGGAATCGATACAGTGGCATGTGTGAATGTGCAGGCAATAGTTCCAGTTATTTCCTTTGGGAACATCCATTCCTTTGGATACTTGTTCCTCTCTATTTCCCAATCTATTGAATCTAGTTTTCCCTTTGTTTCCTTGGCATTTAGGAACATTATAGTTGATGTTAATTCTCTCTTATTTGCTTCAATGGAATATTTTGGGGAAACTCTATCATCTTCTTTATATCTAAAGCTGATCAAAGGATTCTTAACAGGAATCCTATACAGTGGAATGAGTGAATGTGCAGGCAATGGTTCCAGTTATTTCCTTTGGGAACATCCATTCCTTTGGATACTTGTTCCTCTCTATTTCCCAATCTATTGAATCTAGTTTTCCCTTTGTTTCCTTGGCATTTAGGAACATTATAGTTGATGATAATTCTCTCTTATTTGCTTCAATGGAATATTTTGGGGAAACTCTATCATCTTCTTTATATCTAAAGCTGATCAAAGGATTCTTAACAGGAATCCTATAGAGTAGAATGAGTGAATGTGCAGGCAATGGTTCCAGTTATTCCCTTTGGTAAAATCCATTCCTTTGGATACTTTCGATACTCTCTATTTCCCATTCTATTGAGGCTAGTGTTCCTCTTGTTTCCAATTCAATTAAGAAATTTATAGTTGATGTTAATTCTCTCCCATTTGTTTCAAAGGAACTTTTTGGTCAAAATCCTTCATCTTCTTAAAATCTAAAGCTGATCAAAGGATTCTTTACAGGAATCGATACAGTGGCATGTGTGAATGTGCAGGCAATAGTTCCAGTTATTTCCTTTGGGAACATCCATTCCTTTGGATACTTGTTCCTCTCTATTTCCCAATCTACTGAATCTAGTTTTCCCTTTGTTTCCTTGGCAATTAGGTACATTATAGTTGTTGATAATTCTCTCCTATTTGCTTCAATGGAACATTTTGGGCAAAATCCATCATCTTCTTTATATGTAAAGCTGATCAAAGGATTCTTAACAGGAATCCTATAGAGTAGAATGAGTGAATGTGCAGGCAATGGTTCCAGTTATTCCCTTTGGTAAAATCCATTCCTTTGGATACTTTCGATACTCTCTATTTCCCATTCTATTGAGTCTAGTGTTCCTCTTGTTTCCAATTCAATTAAGAAATTTATAGTTGATGTTAATTCTCTCCCATTTGTTTCAAAGGAACTTTTTGGTCAAAATCCTTCATCTTCTTAAAATCTAAAGCTGATCAAAGGATTCTTTACAGGAATCGATACAGTGGCATGTGTGAATGTGCAGGCAATAGTTCCAGTTATTTCCTTTGGGAACATCCATTCCTTTGGATACTTGTTCCTCTCTATTTCCCAATCTATTGAATCTAGTTTTCCCTTTGTTTCCTTGGCATTTAGGAACATTATAGTTGATGTTAATTCTCTCTTATTTGCTTCAATGGAATATTTTGGGGAAACTCTATCATCTTCTTTATATCTAAAGCTGATCAAAGGATTCTTAACAGGAATCCTATACAGTGGAATGAGTGAATGTGCAGGCAATGGTTCCAGTTATTTCCTTTGGGAACATCCATTCCTTTGGATACTTGTTCCTCTCTATTTCCCAATCTATTGAATCTAGTTTTCCCTTTGTTTCCTTGGCATTTAGGAACATTATAGTTGATGATAATTCTCTCTTATTTGCTTCAATGGAATATTTTGGGGAAACTCTATCATCTTCTTTATATCTAAAGCTGATCAAAGGATTCTTAACAGGAATCCTATAGAGTAGAATGAGTGAATGTGCAGGCAATGGTTCCAGTTATTCCCTTTGGTAAAATCCATTCCTTTGGATACTTTCGATTCTCTCTATTTCCCATTCTATTGAGTCTAGTGTTCCTCTTGTTTCCAATTCAATTAAGAAATTTATAGTTGATGTTAATTCTCTCCCATTTGTTTCAAAGGAACTTTTTGGTCAAAATCCTTCATCTTCTTAAAATCTAAAGCTGATCAAAGGATTCTTTACAGGAATCGATACAGTGGCATGTGTGAATGTGCAGGCAATAGTTCCAGTTATTTCCTTTGGGAACATCCATTCCTTTGGATACTTGTTCCTCTCTATTTCCCAATCTACTGAATCTAGTTTTCCCTTTGTTTCCTTGGCAATTAGGTACATTATAGTTGTTGATAATTCTCTCCTATTTGCTTCAATGGAACATTTTGGGCAAAATCCATCATCTTCTTTATATGTAAAGCTGATCAATGGATTCTTAACAGGAATCGATACAGTGGAATGAGTGAATGTGCAGGCAATAGTTCCAGTTATTTCCTTTGGGAACATCCATTCCTTTGGATACTTGTTCCTCTCTATTTCCCAATCTATTGAATGTAGTTTTCCCTTTGTTTCCTTGGCATTTAGGAACATTATAGTTGATATTAATTCTCTCTTATTTGCTTCAATGGAATATTTTGGGGAAACTCTATCATCTTCTTTATATCTAAAGCTGATCAAAGGATTCTTAACAGGAATCCTATAGAGTAGAATGAGTGAATGTGCAGGCAATGGTTCCAGTTATTCCTTTGGCAAAATCCATTCCTTTGGATACTTTGGATACTCTCTATTTCCCGTTCTAATGAGTCTAGTGTTCCTCTTGTTTCCAATTCAATTAAGAAATTTATATTTGATGTTAATTGTCTCTTATTTGCTTCAATGGAAATTTTGGGCAAAATCCTTCATCTTCTTAAAATCTAAAGCTGATCAAAGGATTCTTAACAGGAATCGATACAGTGGAATGAGTGAATGTGCAGGCAATAGTTCCAGTTATTTCCTTTGGGAACATCCATTCCTTTGGATACTTGTTCCTCTCGATTTCCCAATCTATTGAATCTAGTTTTCCCTTTGTTTCCTTGGAATTTAGGAACATTATAGTTGATGTTAATTCTCTCATATTTGCTTCAATGGAATATTTTGGGGTAACTCTATCATCTTCTTTATATCTAAAGCTGATCAAAGGATTCTTAACAGGAATCCTATAGAGTAGAATGAGTGAATGTGCAGGCAATGGTTCCAGTTATTCCCTTTGGTAAAATCCATTCCTTTGGATACTTTCGATACTCTCTATTTCCCATTCTATTGAGGCTAGTGTTCCTCTTGTTTCCAATTCAATTAAGAAATTTATAGTTGATGTTAATTTTCTCCCATTTGTTTCAAAGGAACTTTTTGGTCAAAATCCTTCATCTTCTTAAAATCTAAAGCTGATCAAAGGATTCTTTACAGGAATCGATACAGTGGCATGTGTGAATGTGCAGGCAATAGTTCCAGTTATTTCCTTTGGGAACATCCATTCCTTTGGATACTTGTTCCTCTCTATTTCCCAATCTACTGAATCTAGTTTTCCCTTTGTTTCCTTGGCAATTAGGTACATTATAGTTGTTGATAATTCTCTCCTATTTGCTTCAATGGAACATTTTGGGCAAAATCCATCATCTTCTTTATATGTAAAGCTGATCAATGGATTCTTAACAGGAATCGATACAGTGGAATGAGTGAATGTGCAGGCAATAATTCCAGTTATTTCCTTTGGGAACATCCATTCCTTTGGATACTTGTTCCTCTCGATTTCCCAATCTATTGAATGTAGTTTTCCCTTTGTTTCCTTGGCATTTAGGAACATTATAGTTGATGTTAATTCTCTCTTATTTGCTTCAATGGAATATTTTGGGGAAACTCTATCATCTTCTTTATATCTAAAGCTGATCAAAGGATTCTTAACAGGAATCCTATAGAGTAGAATGAGTGAATGTGCAGGCAATGGTTCCAGTTATTCCTTTGGCAAAATCCATTCCTTTGGATACTTTGGATACTCTCTATTTCCCGTTCTAATGAGTCTAGTGTTCCTTTTGTTTCCAATTCAATTAAGAAATTTATATTTGCTGTTAATTGTCTCTTATTTGCTTCAATGGAAATTTTGGGCAAAATCCTTCATCTTCTTAAAATCTAAAGCTGATCAAAGGATTCTTAACAGGAATCGATACAGTGGAATGAGTGAATGTGCAGGCAATAGTTCCAGTTATTTCCTTTGGGAACATGCATTCCTTTGGATACTTGTTCCTCTCGATTTCCCAATCTATTGAATCTAGTTTTCCCTTTGTTTCCTTGGCATTTAGGAACATTATAGTTGATGTTAATTCTCTCTTATTTGCTTCAATGGAATATTTTGGGGAAACTCTATCATCTTCTTTATATCTAAAGCTGATCAAAGGATTCTTAACAGGAATCCTATACAGTGGAATGAGTGAATGTGCAGGCAATGGTTCCAGTTATTTCCTTTGGGAACATCCATTCCTTTGGATACTTTCGATACTCTCTATTTCCCATTCTATTGAGTCTAGTGTTCCTCTTGTTTCCAATTCAATTAAGAAATTTATAGTTGATGTTAATTCTCTCCCATTTGTTTCAAAGGAACTTTTTGGTCAAAATCCTTCATCTTCTTAAAATCTAAAGCTGATCAAAGGATTCTTTACAGGAATCGATACAGTGGCATGTGTGAATGTGCAGGCAATAGTTCCAGTTATTTCCTTTGGGAACATCCATTCCTTTGGATACTTGTTCCTCTCTATTTCCCAATCTATTGAATCTAGTTTTCCCTTTGTTTCCTTGGCATTTAGGAACATTATAGTTGATGTTAATTCTCTCTTATTTGCTTCAATGGAATATTTTGGGGAAACTCTATCATCTTCTTTATATCTAAAGCTGATCAAAGGATTCTTAACAGGAATCCTATACAGTGGAATGAGTGAATGTGCAGGCAATGGTTCCAGTTATTTCCTTTGGGAACATCCATTCCTTTGGATACTTGTTCCTCTCTATTTCCCAATCTATTGAATCTAGTTTTCCCTTTGTTTCCTTGGCATTTAGGAACATTATAGTTGATGATAATTCTCTCTTATTTGCTTCAATGGAATATTTTGGGGAAACTCTATCATCTTCTTTATATCTAAAGCTGATCAAAGGATTCTTAACAGGAATCCTATAGAGTAGAATGAGTGAATGTGCAGGCAATGGTTCCAGTTATTCCCTTTGGTAAAATCCATTCCTTTGGATACTTTCGATTCTCTCTATTTCCCATTCTATTGAGTCTAGTGTTCCTCTTGTTTCCAATTCAATTAAGAAATTTATAGTTGATGTTAATTCTCTCCCATTTGTTTCAAAGGAACTTTTTGGTCAAAATCCTTCATCTTCTTAAAATCTAAAGCTGATCAAAGGATTCTTTACAGGAATCGATACAGTGGCATGTGTGAATGTGCAGGCAATAGTTCCAGTTATTTCCTTTGGGAACATCCATTCCTTTGGATACTTGTTCCTCTCTATTTCCCAATCTACTGAATCTAGTTTTCCCTTTGTTTCCTTGGCAATTAGGTACATTATAGTTGTTGATAATTCTCTCCTATTTGCTTCAATGGAACATTTTGGGCAAAATCCATCATCTTCTTTATATGTAAAGCTGATCAATGGATTCTTAACAGGAATCGATACAGTGGAATGAGTGAATGTGCAGGCAATAGTTCCAGTTATTTCCTTTGGGAACATCCATTCCTTTGGATACTTGTTCCTCTCTATTTCCCAATCTATTGAATGTAGTTTTCCCTTTGTTTCCTTGGCATTTAGGAACATTATAGTTGATATTAATTCTCTCTTATTTGCTTCAATGGAATATTTTGGGGAAACTCTATCATCTTCTTTATATCTAAAGCTGATCAAAGGATTCTTAACAGGAATCCTATAGAGTAGAATGAGTGAATGTGCAGGCAATGGTTCCAGTTATTCCTTTGGCAAAATCCATTCCTTTGGATACTTTGGATACTCTCTATTTCCCGTTCTAATGAGTCTAGTGTTCCTCTTGTTTCCAATTCAATTAAGAAATTTATATTTGATGTTAATTGTCTCTTATTTGCTTCAATGGAAATTTTGGGCAAAATCCTTCATCTTCTTAAAATCTAAAGCTGATCAAAGGATTCTTAACAGGAATCGATACAGTGGAATGAGTGAATGTGCAGGCAATAGTTCCAGTTATTTCCTTTGGGAACATCCATTCCTTTGGATACTTGTTCCTCTCGATTTCCCAATCTATTGAATCTAGTTTTCCCTTTGTTTCCTTGGAATTTAGGAACATTATAGTTGATGTTAATTCTCTCATATTTGCTTCAATGGAATATTTTGGGGAAACTCTATCATCTTTTTTATATCTAAAGCTGATCAAAGGATTCTTAACAGGAATCCTATAGAGTAGAATGAGTGAATGTGCAGGCAATGGTTCCAGTTATTCCCTTTGGTAAAATCCATTCCTTTGGATACTTTCGATACTCTCTATTTCCCATTCTATTGAGTCTAGTGTTACTCTTGTTTCCAATTCAATTAAGAAATTTATAGTTGATGTTAATTCTCTCCCATTTGTTTCAAAGGAACTTTTTGGTCAAAATCCTTCATCTTCTTAAAATCTAAAGTTGATCAAAGGATTCTTTACAGGAATCGATACAGTGGCATGTGTGAATGTGCAGGCAATAGTTCCAGTTATTTCCTTTGGGAACATCCATTCCTTTGGATACTTGTTCCTCTCTATTTCCCAATCTATTGAATCTAGTTTTCCCTTTGTTTCCTTGGCATTTAGGAACATTATAGTTGATGTTAATTCTCTCTTATTTGCTTCAATGGAATATTTTGGGGAAACTCTATCATCTTCTTTATATCTAAAGCTGATCAAAGGATTCTTAACAGGAATCCTATACAGTGGAATGAGTGAATGTGCAGGCAATGGTTCCAGTTATTTCCTTTGGGAACATCCATTCCTTTGGATACTTGTTCCTCTCTATTTCCCAATCTATTGAATCTTGTTTTCCCTTTGTTTCCTTGGCATTTAGGAACATTATAGTTGATGATAATTCTCTCTTATTTGCTTCAATGGAATATTTTGGGGAAACTCTATCATCTTCTTTATATCTAAAGCTGATCAAAGGATTCTTAACAGGAATCCTATACAGTGGAATGAGTGAATGTGCAGGCAATGGTTCCAGTTATTTCCTTTGGGAACATCCATTCCTTTGGATACTTGTTCCTCTCTATTTCCCAATCTATTGAATCTAGTTTTCCCTTTGTTTCCTTGTTATTTAGGAACATTATAGTTGATGATAATTCTCTCTTATTTGCTTCAATGGAATATTTTGGGGTAACTCTATCATCTTCTTTATATCTAAAGCTGATCAAAGGATTCTTAACAGGAATCCTATAGAGTAGAATGAGTGAATGTGCAGGCAATGGTTCCAGTTATTCCCTTTGGTAAAATCCATTCCTTTGGATACTTTCGATACTCTCTATTTCCCATTCTATTGAGGCTAGTGTTCCTCTTGTTTCCAATTCAATTAAGAAATTTATAGTTGATGTTAATTTTCTCCCATTTGTTTCAAAGGAACTTTTTGGTCAAAATCCTTCATCTTCTTAAAATCTAAAGCTGATCAAAGGATTCTTTACAGGAATCGATACAGTGGCATGTGTGAATGTGCAGGCAATAGTTCCAGTTATTTCCTTTGGGAACATCCATTCCTTTGGATACTTGTTCCTCTCTATTTCCCAATCTACTGAATCTAGTTTTCCCTTTGTTTCCTTGGCAATTAGGTACATTATAGTTGTTGATAATTCTCTCCTATTTGCTTCAATGGAACATTTTGGGCAAAATCCATCATCTTCTTTATATGTAAAGCTGATCAATGGATTCTTAACAGGAATCGATACAGTGGAATGAGTGAATGTGCAGGCAATAATTCCAGTTATTTCCTTTGGGAACATCCATTCCTTTGGATACTTGTTCCTCTCGATTTCCCAATCTATTGAATGTAGTTTTCCCTTTGTTTCCTTGGCATTTAGGAACATTATAGTTGATGTTAATTCTCTCTTATTTGCTTCAATGGAATATTTTGGGGAAACTCTATCATCTTCTTTATATCTAAAGCTGATCAAAGGATTCTTAACAGGAATCCTATAGAGTAGAATGAGTGAATGTGCAGGCAATGGTTCCAGTTATTCCTTTGGCAAAATCCATTCCTTTGGATACTTTGGATACTCTCTATTTCCCGTTCTAATGAGTCTAGTGTTCCTTTTGTTTCCAATTCAATTAAGAAATTTATATTTGCTGTTAATTGTCTCTTATTTGCTTCAATGGAAATTTTGGGCAAAATCCTTCATCTTCTTAAAATCTAAAGCTGATCAAAGGATTCTTAACAGGAATCGATACAGTGGAATGAGTGAATGTGCAGGCAATAGTTCCAGTTATTTCCTTTGGGAACATGCATTCCTTTGGATACTTGTTCCTCTCGATTTCCCAATCTATTGAATCTAGTTTTCCCTTTGTTTCCTTGGCATTTAGGAACATTATAGTTGATGTTAATTCTCTCTTATTTGCTTCAATGGAATATTTTGGGGAAACTCTATCATCTTCTTTATATCTAAAGCTGATCAAAGGATTCTTAACAGGAATCCTATACAGTGGAATGAGTGAATGTGCAGGCAATGGTTCCAGTTATTTCCTTTGGGAACATCCATTCCTTTGGATACTTGTTCCTCTCTATTTCCCAATCTATTGAATCTAGTTTTCCCTTTGTTTCTTTGGCATTTAGGAACATTATAGTTGATGATAATTCTCTCTTATTTGCTTCAATGGAATATTTTGGGGAAACTCTATCATCTTCTTTATATCTAAAGCTGATCAAAGGATTCTTAACAGGAATCCTATAGAGTAGAATGAGTGAATGTGCAGGCAATGGTTCCAGTTATTCCCTTTGGTAAAATCCATTCCTTTGGATACTTTCGATACTCTCTATTTCCCATTCTATTGAGGCTAGTGTTCCTCTTGTTTCCAATTCAATTAAGAAATTTATAGTTGATGTTAATTCTCTCCCATTTGTTTCAAAGGAACTTTTTGGTCAAAATCCTTCATCTTCTTAAAATCTAAAGCTGATCAAAGGATTCTTAACAGGAATCCTATACAGTGGAATGTGCAGGCAATGGTTCCAGTTATTTCCTTTGCGAACATCCATTCCTTTGGATACTTGTTCCTCTCTATTTCCCAATCTATTGAATCTAGTTTTCCCTCTGTTTCCTTGGCATTTAGGAACATTTTAGTTGATGATAATTCTCTCTTATTTGCTTCAATGGAATATTTTGGGGAAACTCTATCATCTTCTTTATATCTAAAGCTGATCAAAGGATTCTTAACAGGAATCCTATAGAGTAGAATGAGTGAATGTGCAGGCAATGGTTCCAGTTATTCCCTTTGGTAAAATCCATTCCTTTGGATACTTTCGATACTCTCTATTTCCCATTCTATTGAGTCTAGTGTTACTCTTGTTTCCAATTCAATTAAGAAATTTATAGTTGATGTTAATTCTCTCCCATTTGTTTCAAAGGAACTTTTTGGTCAAAATCCTTCATCTTCTTAAAATCTAAAGCTGATCAAAGGATTCTTTACAGGAATCGATACAGTGGCATGTGTGAATGTGCAGGCAATAGTTCCAGTTATTTCCTTTGGGAACATCCATTCCTTTGGATACTTGTTCCTCTCTATTTCCCAATCTATTGAATCTAGTTTTCCCTTTGTTTCCTTGGCATTTAGGAACATTATAGTTGATGTTAATTCTCTCTTATTTGCTTCAATGGAATATTTTGGGGAAACTCTATCATCTTCTTTATATCTAAAGCTGATCAAAGGATTCTTAACAGGAATCCTATACAGTGGAATGAGTGAATGTGCAGGCAATGCTTCCAGTTATTTCCTTTGGGAACATCCATTCCTTTGGATACTTGTTCCTAACTATTTCCCAATCTATTGAATCTTGTTTTCCCTTTGTTTCCTTGGCATTTAGGAACATTATAGTTGATGATAATTCTCTCTTATTTGCTTCAATGGAATATTTTGGGGAAACTCTATCATCTTCTTTATATCTAAAGCTGATCAAAGGATTCTTAACAGGAATCCTATAGAGTAGAATGAGTGAATGTGCAGGCAATGGTTCCAGTTATTCCCTTTGGTAAAATCCATTCCTTTGGATACTTTCGATACTCTCTATTTCCCATTCTATTGAGGCTAGTGTTCCTCTTGTTTCCAATTCAATTAAGAAATTTATAGTTGATGTTAATTCTCTCCCATTTGTTTCAAAGGAACTTTTTGGTCAAAATCTTTCATCTTCTTAAAATCTAAAGCTGATCAAAGGATTCTTTACAGGAATCGATACAGTGGCATGTGTGAATGTGCAGGCAATAGTTCCAGTTATTTCCTTTGGGAACATCCATTCCTTTGGATACTTGTTCCTCTCTATTTCCCAATCTACTGAATCTAGTTTTCCCTTTGTTTCCTTGGCAATTAGGTACATTATAGTTGTTGATAATTCTCTCCTATTTGCTTCAATGGAACATTTTGGGCAAAATCCATCATCTTCTTTATATGTAAAGCTGATCAATGGATTCTTAACAGGAATCGATACAGTGGAATGAGTGAATGTGCAGGCAATAGTTCCAGTTATTTCCTTTGGGAACATCCATTCCTTTGGATACTTGTTCCTCTCGATTTCCCTATCTATTGAATGTAGTTTTCCCTTTGTTTCCTTGGCATTTAGGAACATTATAGTTGATGTTAATTCTCTCTTATTTGCTTCAATGGAATATTTTGGGGAAACTCTATCATCTTCTTTATATCTAAAGCTGATCAAAGGATTCTTAACAGGAATCCTATAGAGTAGAATGAGTGAAGGTGCAGGCAATGGTTCCAGTTATTCCTTTGGCAAAATCCATTCCTTTGGATACTTTGGATACTCTCTATTTCCCGTTCTAATGAGTCTAGTGTTCCTCTTGTTTCCAATTCAATTAAGAAATTTATATTTGCTGTTAATTGTCTCTTATTTGCTTCAATGGAAATTTTGGGCAAAATCCTTCATCTTCTTAAAATCTAAAGCTGATCAAAGGATTCTTAACAGGAATCGATACAGTGGAATGAGTGAATGTGCAGGCAATAGTTCCAGTTATTTCCTTTGGGAACATGCATTCCTTTGGATACTTGTTCCTCTCGATTTCCCAATCTATTGAATCTAGTTTTCCCTTTGTTTCCTTGGCATTTAGGAACATTATAGTTGATGTTAATTCTCTCTTATTTGCTTCAATGGAATATTTTGGGGAAACTCTATCATCTTCTTTATATCTAAAGCTGATCAAAGGATTCTTAACAGGAATCCTATACAGTGGAATGAGTGAATGTGCAGGCAATGGTTCCAGTTATTTCCTTTGGGAACATCCATTCCTTTGGATACTTGTTCCTCTCTATTTCCCAATCTATTGAATCTAGTTTTCCCTTTGTTTCTTTGGCATTTAGGAACATTATAGTTGATGATAATTCTCTCTTATTTGCTTCAATGGAATATTTTGGGGAAACTCTATCATCTTCTTTATATCTAAAGCTGATCAAAGGATTCTTAACAGGAATCCTATAGAGTAGAATGAGTGAATGTGCAGGCAATGGTTCCAGTTATTCCCTTTGGTAAAATCCATTCCTTTGGATACTTTCGATACTCTCTATTTCCCATTCTATTGAGGCTAGTGTTCCTCTTGTTTCCAATTCAATTAAGAAATTTATAGTTGATGTTAATTCTCTCCCATTTGTTTCAAAGGAACTTTTTGGTCAAAATCCTTCATCTTCTTAAAATCTAAAGCTGATCAAAGGATTCTTTACAGGAATCGATACAGTGGCATGTGTGAATGTGCAGGCAATAGTTCCAGTTATTTCCTTTGGGAACATCCATTCCTTTGGATACTTGTTCCTCTATATTTCCCAATCTACTGAATCTAGTTTTCCCTTGGTTTCCTTGGCAATTAGGTACATTATAGTTGTTGATAATTCTCTCCTATTTGCTTCAATGGAACATTTTGGGCAAAATCCATCATCTTCTTTATATGTAAAGCTGATCAATGGATTCTTAACAGGAATCGATACAGTGGAATGAGTGAATGTGCAGGCAATAGTTCCAGTTATTTCCTTTGGGAACATCCATTCCTTTGGATACTTGTTCCTCTCTATTTCCCAATCTATTGAATCTAGTTTTCCCTTTGTTTCCTTGGCATTTAGGAACATTATAGTTGATGTTAATTCTCTCTTATTTGCTTCAATGGAATATTTTGGGGAAACTCTATCATCTTCTTTATATCTAAAGCTGATCAAAGGATTCTTAACAGGAATCCTATACAGTGGAATGAGTGAATGTGCAGGCAATGGTTCCAGTTATTTCCTTTGGGAACATCCATTCCTTTGGATACTTGTTCCTCTCTATTTCCCAATCTATTGAATCTAGTTTTCCCTTTGTTTCCTTGGCATTTAGGAACATTATAGTTGATGATAATTCTCTCTTATTTGCTTCAATGGAATATTTTGGGGAAACTCTATCATCTTCTTTATATCTAAAGCTGATCAAAGGATTCTTAACAGGAATCCTATAGAGTAGAATGAGTGAATGTGCAGGCAATGGTTCCAGTTATTCCCTTTGGTAAAATCCATTCCTTTGGATACTTTCGATACTCTCTATTTCCCATTCTATTGAGGCTAGTGTTCCTCTTGTTTCCAATTCAATTAAGAAATTTATAGTTGATGTTAATTCTCTCCCATTTGTTTCAAAGGAACTTTTTGGTCAAAATCTTTCATCTTCTTAAAATCTAAAGCTGATCAAAGGATTCTTTACAGGAATCGATACAGTGGCATGTGTGAATGTGCAGGCAATAGTTCCAGTTATTTCCTTTGGGAACATCCATTCCTTTGGATACTTGTTCCTCTCTATTTCCCAATCTACTGAATCTAGTTTTCCCTTTGTTTCCTTGGCAATTAGGTACATTATAGTTGTTGATAATTCTCTCCTATTTGCTTCAATGGAACATTTTGGGCAAAATCCATCATCTTCTTTATATGTAAAGCTGATCAATGGATTCTTAACAGGAATCGATACAGTGGAATGAGTGAATGTGCAGGCAATAGTTCCAGTTATTTCCTTTGGGAACATCCATTCCTTTGGATACTTGTTCCTCTCGATTTCCCAATCTATTGAATGTAGTTTTCCCTTTGTTTCCTTGGCATTTAGGAACATTATAGTTGATGTTAATTCTCTCTTATTTGCTTCAATGGAATATTTTGGGGAAACTCTATCATCTTCTTTATATCTAAAGCTGATCAAAGGATTCTTAACAGGAATCCTATAGAGTAGAATGAGTGAAGGTGCAGGCAATGGTTCCAGTTATTCCTTTGGCAAAATCCATTCCTTTGGATACTTTGGATACTCTCTATTTCCCGTTCTAATGAGTCTAGTGTTCCTCTTGTTTCCAATTCAATTAAGAAATTTATATTTGCTGTTAATTGTCTCTTATTTGCTTCAATGGAAATTTTGGGCAAAATCCTTCATCTTCTTAAAATCTAAAGCTGATCAAAGGATTCTTAACAGGAATCGATACAGTGGAATGAGTGAATGTGCAGGCAATAGTTCCAGTTATTTCCTTTGGGAACATGCATTCCTTTGGATACTTGTTCCTCTCGATTTCCCAATCTATTGAATCTAGTTTTCCCTTTGTTTCCTTGGCATTTAGGAACATTATAGTTGATGTTAATTCTCTCTTATTTGCTTCAATGGAATATTTTGGGGAAACTCTATCATCTTCTTTATATCTAAAGCTGATCAAAGGATTCTTAACAGGAATCCTATACAGTGGAATGAGTGAATGTGCAGGCAATGGTTCCAGTTATTTCCTTTGGGAACATCCATTCCTTTGGATACTTGTTCCTCTCTATTTCCCAATCTATTGAATCTAGTTTTCCCTTTGTTTCTTTGGCATTTAGGAACATTATAGTTGATGATAATTCTCTCTTATTTGCTTCAATGGAATATTTTGGGGAAACTCTATCATCTTCTTTATATCTAAAGCTGATCAAAGGATTCTTAACAGGAATCCTATAGAGTAGAATGAGTGAATGTGCAGGCAATGGTTCCAGTTATTCCCTTTGGTAAAATCCATTCCTTTGGATACTTTCGATACTCTCTATTTCCCATTCTATTGAGGCTAGTGTTCCTCTTGTTTCCAATTCAATTAAGAAATTTATAGTTGATGTTAATTCTCTCCCATTTGTTTCAAAGGAACTTTTTGGTCAAAATCCTTCATCTTCTTAAAATCTAAAGCTGATCAAAGGATTCTTTACAGGAATCGATACAGTGGCATGTGTGAATGTGCAGGCAATAGTTCCAGTTATTTCCTTTGGGAACATCCATTCCTTTGGATACTTGTTCCTCTATATTTCCCAATCTACTGAATCTAGTTTTCCCTTGGTTTCCTTGGCAATTAGGTACATTATAGTTGTTGATAATTCTCTCCTATTTGCTTCAATGGAACATTTTGGGCAAAATCCATCATCTTCTTTATATGTAAAGCTGATCAATGGATTCTTAACAGGAATCGATACAGTGGAATGAGTGAATGTGCAGGCAATAGTTCCAGTTATTTCCTTTGGGAACATCCATTCCTTTGGATACTTGTTCCTCTCTATTTCCCAATCTATTGAATCTAGTTTTCCCTTTGTTTCCTTGGCATTTAGGAACATTATAGTTGATGTTAATTCTCTCTTATTTGCTTCAATGGAATATTTTGGGGAAACTCTATCATCTTCTTTATATCTAAAGCTGATCAAAGGATTCTTAACAGGAATCCTATACAGTGGAATGAGTGAATGTGCAGGCAATGGTTCCAGTTATTTCCTTTGGGAACATCCATTCCTTTGGATACTTGTTCCTCTCTATTTCCCAATCTATTGAATCTAGTTTTCCCTTTGTTTCCTTGGCATTTAGGAACATTATAGTTGATGATAATTCTCTCTTATTTGCTTCAATGGAATATTTTGGGGAAACTCTATCATCTTCTTTATATCTAAAGCTGATCAAAGGATTCTTAACAGGAATCCTATAGAGTAGAATGAGTGAATGTGCAGGCAATGGTTCCAGTTATTCCCTTTGGTAAAATCCATTCCTTTGGATACTTTCGATACTCTCTATTTCCCATTCTATTGAGTCTAGTGTTCCTCTTGTTTCCAATTCAATTAAGAAATTTATAGTTGATGTTAATTCTCTCCCATTTGTTTCAAAGGAACTTTTTGGTCAAAATCTTTCATCTTCTTAAAATCTAAAGCTGATCAAAGGATTCTTTACAGGAATCGATACAGTGGCATGTGTGAATGTGCAGGCAATAGTTCCAGTTATTTCCTTTGGGAACATCCATTCCTTTGGATACTTGTTCCTCTCTATTTCCCAATCTACTGAATCTAGTTTTCCCTTTGTTTCCTTGGCAATTAGGTACATTATAGTTGTTGATAATTCTCTCCTATTTGCTTCAATGGAACATTTTGGGCAAAATCCATCATCTTCTTTATATGTAAAGCTGATCAATGGATTCTTAACAGGAATCGATACAGTGGAATGAGTGAATGTGCAGGCAATAGTTCCAGTTATTTCCTTTGGGAACATCCATTCCTTTGGATACTTGTTCCTCTCGATTTCCCAATCTATTGAATGTAGTTTTCCCTTTGTTTCCTTGGCATTTAGGAACATTATAGTTGATGTTAATTCTCTCTTATTTGCTTCAATGGAATATTTTGGGGAAACTCTATCATCTTCTTTATATCTAAAGCTGATCAAAGGATTCTTAACAGGAATCCTATAGAGTAAAATGAGTGAATGTGCAGGCAATGGTTCCAGTTATTCCTTTGGCAAAATCCATTCCTTTGGATACTTTGGATACTCTCTATTTCCCGTTCTAATGAGTCTAGTGTTTCTCTTGTTTCCAATTCAATTAAGAAATTTATATTTGCTGTTAATTGTCTCTTATTTGCTTCAATGGAAATTTTGGGCAAAATCCTTCATCTTCTTAAAATCTAAAGCTGATCAAAGGATTCTTAACAGGAATCGATACAGTGGAATGAGTGAATGTGCAGGCAATAGTTCCAGTTATTTCCTTTGGGAACATGCATTCCTTTGGATACTTGTTCCTCTCGATTTCCCAATCTATTGAATCTAGTTTTCCCTTTGTTTCCTTGGCATTTAGGAACATTATAGTTGATGTTAATTCTCTCTTATTTGCTTCAATGGAATATTTTGGGGAAACTCTATCATCTTCTTTATATCTAAAGCTGATCAAAGGATTCTTAACAGGAATCCTATACAGTGGAATGAGTGAATGTGCAGGCAATGGTTCCAGTTATTCCCTTTGGTAAAATCCATTCCTTTGGATACTTTCGATACTCTCTATTTCCCATTCTATTGAGGCTAGTGTTCCTCTTGTTTCCAATTCAATTAAGAAATTTATAGTTGATGTTAATTCTCTCCCATTTGTTTCAAAGGAACTTTTTGGTCAAAATCCTTCATCTTCTTAAAATCTAAAGCTGATCAAAGGATTCTTTATAGGAATCGATACAGTGGCATGTGTGAATGTGCAGGCAATAGTTCCAGTTATTTCCTTTGGGAACATCCATTCCTTTGGATACTTGTTCCTCTCTATTTCCCAATCTACTGAATCTAGTTTTCCCTTTGTTTCCTTGGCAATTAGGTACATTATAGTTGTTGATAATTCTCTCCTATTTGCTTCAATGGAACATTTTGGGCAAAATCCATCATCTTCTTTATATGTAAAGCTGATCAATGGATTCTTAACAGGAATCGATACAGTGGAATGAGTGAATGTGCAGGCAATAGTTCCAGTTATTTCCTTTGGGAACATCCATTCCTTTGTTACTTGTTCCTCTCGATTTCCCAATCTATTGAATCTAGTTTTCCCTTTGTTTCCTTGGCATTTAGGAACATTATAGTTGATGTTAATTCTCTCTTATTTGCTTCAATGGAATATTTTGGGGAAACTCTATCATCTTCTTTATATCTAAAGCTGATCAAAGGATTCTTAACAGGAATCCTATACAGTGGAATGAGTGAATGTGCAGGCAATGGTTCCAGTTATTTCCTTTGGGAACATCCATTCCTTTGGATACTTGTTCCTCTCTATTTCCCAATCTATTGAATCTAGTTTTCCCTCTGTTTCCTTGGCATTTAGGAACATTATAGTTGATGATTATTCTCTCTTATTTGCTTCAATGGAATATTTTGGGGAAACTCTATCATCTTCTTTATATCTAAAGCTGATCAAAGGATTCTTAACAGGAATCCTATAGAGTAGAATGAGTGAATGTGCAGGCAATGGTTCCAGTTATTCCCTTTGGTAAAATCCATTCCTTTGGATACTTTCGATACTCTCTATTTCCCATTCTATTGAGTCTAGTGTTACTCTTGTTTCCAATTCAATTAAGAAATTTATAGTTGATGTTAATTCTCTCCCATTTGTTTCAAAGGAACTTTTTGGTCAAAATCCTTCATCTTCTTAAAATCTAAAGTTGATCAAAGGATTCTTTACAGGAATCGATACAGTGGCATGTGTGAATGTGCAGGCAATAGTTCCAGTTATTTCCTTTGGGAACATCCATTCCTTTGGATACTTGTTCCTCTCTATTTCCCAATCTATTGAATCTAGTTTTCCCTTTGTTTCCTTGGCATTTAGGAACATTATAGTTGATGTTAATTCTCTCTTATTTGCTTCAATGGAATATTTTGGGGAAACTCTATCATCTTCTTTATATCTAAAGCTGATCAAAGGATTCTTAACAGGAATCCTATACAGTGGAATGAGTGAATGTGCAGGCAATGGTTCCAGTTATTTCCTTTGGGAACATCCATTCCTTTGGATACTTGTTCCTTTCTATTTCCCAATCTATTGAATCTTGTTTTCCCTTTGTTTCCTTGGCATTTAGGAACATTATAGTTGATGATAATTCTCTCTTATTTGCTTCAATGGAATATTTTGGGGAAACTCTATCATCTTCTTTATATCTAAAGCTGATCAAAGGATTCTTAACAGGAATCCTATAGAGTAGAATGAGTGAATGTGCAGGCAATGGTTCCAGTTATTCCCTTTGGTAAAATCCATTCCTTTGGATACTTTCGATACTCTCTATTTCCCATTCTATTGAGGCTAGTGTTCCTCTTGTTTCCAATTCAATTAAGAAATTTATAGTTGATGTTAATTCTCTCCCATTTGTTTCAAAGGAACTTTTTGGTCAAAATCCTTCATCTTCTTAAAATCTAAAGCTGATCAAAGGATTCTTTACAGGAATCGATACAGTGGCATGTGTGAATGTGCAGGCAATAGTTCCAGTTATTTCCTTTGGGAACATCCATTCCTTTGGATACTTGTTCCTCTCTATTTCCCAATCTACTGAATCTAGTTTTCCCTTTGTTTCCTTGGCAATTAGGTACATTATAGTTGTTGATAATTCTCTCTTATTTGCTTCAATGGAATATATTGGGGAAACTCTATCATCTTCTTTATATCTAAAGCTGATCAAAGGATTCTTAACAGGAATCCTATAGAGTAGAATGAGTGAATGTGCAGGCAATGGTTCCAGTTATTCCCTTTGGTAAAATCCATTCCTTTGGATACTTTCGATACTCTCTATTTCCCATTCTATTGAGTCTAGTGTTCCTCTTGTTTCCAATTCAATTAAGAAATTTATAGTTGATGTTAATTCTCTCCCATTTGTTTCAAAGGAACTTTTTGGTCAAAATCCTTCATCTTCTTAAAATCTAAAGCTGATCAAAGGATTCTTTACAGGAATCGATACAGTGGCATGTGTGAAATTGCAGGCAATAGTTCCAGTTATTTCCTTTGGGAACATCCATTCCTTTGGATACTTGTTCCTCTCTATTTCCCAATCTATTGAATCTAGTTTTCCCTTTGTTTCCTTGGCATTTAGGAACATTATAGTTGATGTTAATTCTCTCTTATTTGCTTCAATGGAATATTTTGGGGAAACTCTATCATCTTCTTTATATCTAAAGCTGATCAAAGGATTCTTAACAGGAATCCTATACAGTGGAATGAGTGAATGTGCAGGCAATGGTTCCAGTTATTTCCTTTGGGAACATCCATTCCTTTGGATACTTGTTCCTCTCTATTTCCCAATCTATTGAATCTAGTTTTCCCTTTGTTTCCTTGGCATTTAGGAACATTATAGTTGATGATAATTCTCTCTTATTTGCTTCAATGGAATATTTTGGGGAAACTCTATCATCTTCTTTATATCTAAAGCTGATCAAAGGATTCTTAACAGGAATCCTATAGAGTAGAATGAGTGAATGTGCAGGCAATGGTTCCAGTTATTCCCTTTGGTAAAATCCATTCCTTTGGATACTTTCGATACTCTCTATTTCCCATTCTATTGAGGCTAGTGTTCCTCTTGTTTCCAATTCAATTAAGAAATTTATAGTTGATGTTAATTCTCTCCCATTTGTTTCAAAGGAACTTTTTGGTCAAAATCCTTCATCTTCTTAAAATCTAAAATGATCAAAGGATTCTTTACAGGAATCGATACAGTGGCATGTGTGAATGTGCAGGCAATAGTTCCAGTTATTTCCTTTGGGAACATCCATTCCTTTGGATACTTGTTCCTCTCTATTTCCCAATCTACTGAATCTAGTTTTCCCTTTGTTTCCTTGGCAATTAGGTACATTATAGTTGTTGATAATTCTCTCCTATTTGCTTCAATGGAACATTTTGGGCAAAATCCATCATCTTCTTTATATGTAAAGCTGATCAATGGATTCTTAACAGGAATCGATACAGTGGAATGAGTGAATGTGCAGGCAATAGTTCCAGTTATTTCCTTTGGGAACATCCATTCCTTTGGATACTTGTTCCTCTCGATTTCCCAATCTATTGAATGTAGTTTTCCCTTTGTTTCCTTGGCATTTAGGAACATTATAGTTGATGTTAATTCTCTCTTATTTGTTTCAAAGGAACTTTTTGGTCAAAATCCTTCATCTTCTTAAAATCTAAAGCTGATCAAAGGATTCTTTACAGGAATCGATACAGTGGCATGTGTGAATGTGCAGGCAATAGTTCCAGTTATTTCCTTTGGGAACATCCATTCCTTTGGATACTTGTTCCTCTCTATTTCCCAATCTACTGAATCTAGTTTTCCCTTTGTTTCCTTGGCAATTAGGTACATTATAGTTGTTGATAATTCTCTCTTATTTGCTTCAATGGAATATATTGGGGAAACTCTATCTTCTTTATATCTAAAGCTGATCAAAGGATTCTTAACAGGAATCCTATAGAGTAGAATGAGTGAATGTGCAGGCAATGGTTCCAGTTATTCCCTTTGGTAAAATCCATTCCTTTGGATACTTTCGATACTCTCTATTTCCCATTCTATTGAGGCTAGTGTTCCTCTTGTTTCCAGTTCAATTAAGAAATTTATAGTTGATGTTAATTCTCTCCCATTTGTTTCAAAGGAACTTTTTGGTCAAAATCCTTCATCTTCTTAAAATCTAAAGCTGATCAAAGGATTCTTTACAGGAATCGATACAGTGGCATGTGTGAATGTGCAGGCAATAGTTCCAGTTATTTCCTTTGGGAACATCCATTCCTTTGGATACTTGTTCCTCTCTATTTCCCAATCTATTGAATCTAGTTTTCCCTTTGTTTCCTTGGCATTTAGGAACATTATAGTTGATGTTAATTCTCTCTTATTTGCTTCAATGGAATATTTTGGGGAAACTCTATCATCTTCTTTATATCTAAAGCTGATCAAAGGATTCTTAACAGGAATCCTATACAGTGGAATGAGTGAATGTGCAGGCAATGGTTCCAGTTATTTCCTTTGGGAACATCCATTCCTTTGGATACTTGTTCCTCTCTATTTCCCAATCTATTGAATCTAGTTTTCCCTTTGTTTCCTTGGCATTTAGGAACATTATAGTTGATGATAATTCTCTCTTATTTGCTTCAATGGAATATTTTGGGGAAACTCTATCATCTTCTTTATATCTAAAGCTGATCAAAGGATTCTTAACAGGAATCCTATAGAGTAGAATGAGTGAATGTGCAGGCAATGGTTCCAGTTATTCCCTTTGGTAAAATCCATTCCTTTGGATACTTTCGATACTCTCTATTTCCCATTCTATTGAGGCTAGTGTTCCTCTTGTTTCCAATTCAATTAAGAAATTTATAGTTGATGTTAATTCTCTCCCATTTGTTTCAAAGGAACTTTTTGGTCAAAATCCTTCATCTTCTTAAAATCTAAAGCTGATCAAAGGATTCTTTACAGGAATCGATACAGTGGCATGTGTGAATGTGCAGGCAATAGTTCCAGTTATTTCCTTTGGGAACATCCATTCCTTTGGATACTTGTTCCTCTCTATTTCCCAATCTACTGAATCTAGTTTTCCCTTTGTTTCCTTGGCAATTAGGTACATTATAGTTGTTGATAATTCTCTCCTGTTTGCTTCAATGGAACATTTTGGGCAAAATCCATCATCTTCTTTATATGTAAAGCTGATCAATGGATTCTTAACAGGAATCGATACAGTGGAATGAGTGAATGTGCAGGCAATAGTTCCAGTTATTTCCTTTGGGAACATCCATTGCTTTGGATACTTGTTCCTCTCGATTTCCCAATCTATTGAATCTAGTTTTCCCTTTGTTTCCTTGGCATTTAGGAACATTATAGTTGATGTTAATTCTCTCTTATTTGCTTCAATGGAATATTTTGGGGAAACTCTATCATCTTCTTTATATCTAAAGCTGATCAAAGGATTCTTAACAGGAATCCTATACAGTGGAATGAGTGAATGTGCAGGCAATGGTTCCAGTTATTTCCTTTGGGAACATCCATTCCTTTGGATACTTGTTCCTCTCTATTTCCCACTCTATTGAATCTAGTTTTCCCTTTGTTTCCTTGGCATTTAGGAACATTATAGTTGATGATAATTCTCTCTTATTTGCTTCAATGGAATATTTTGGGGAAACTCTATCATCTTCTTTATATCTAAAGCTGATCAAAGGATTCTTAACAGGAATCCTATAGAGTAGAATGAGTGAATGTGCAGGCAATGGTTCCAGTTATTCCCTTTGGTAAAATCCATTCCTTTGGATACTTTCGATACTCTCTATTTCCCATTCTATTGAGGCTAGTGTTCCTCTTGTTTCCAATTCAATTAAGAAATTTATAGTTGATGTTAATTCTCTCCCATTTGTTTCAAAGGAACTTTTTGGTCAAAATCCTTCATCTTCTTAAAATCTAAAGCTGATCAAAGGATTCTTTACAGGAATCGATACAGTGGCATGTGTGAATGTGCAGGCAATAGTTCCAGTTATTTCCTTTGGGAACATCCATTCCTTTGGATACTTGTTCCTCTCTATTTCCCAATCTACTGAATCTAGTTTTCCCTTGGTTTCCTTGGCAATTAGGTACATTATAGTTGTTGATAATTCTCTCCTATTTGCTTCAATGGAACATTTTGGGCAAAATCCATCATCTTCTTTATATGTAAAGCTGATCAATGGATTCTTAACAGGAATCGATACAGTGGAATGAGTGAATGTGCAGGCAATAGTTCCAGTTATTTCCTTTGGGAACATCCATTCCTTTGGATACTTGTTCCTCTCGATTTCCCAATCTATTGAATGTAGTTTTCCCTTTGTTTCCTTGGCATTTAGGAACATTATAGTTGATGTTAATTCTCTCTTATTTGCTTCAATGGAATATTTTGGGGAAACTCTATCATCTTCTTTATATCTAAAGCTGATCAAAGGATTCTTAACAGGAATCCTATAGAGTAAAATGAGTGAATGTGCAGGCAATGGTTCCAGTTATTCCTTTGGCAAAATCCATTCCTTTGGATACTTTGGATACTCTCTATTTCCCGTTCTAATGAGTCTAGTGTTTCTCTTGTTTCCAATTCAATTAAGAAATTTATATTTGCTGTTAATTGTCTCTTATTTGCTTCAATGGAAATTTTGGGCAAAATCCTTCATCTTCTTAAAATCTAAAGCTGATCAAAGGATTCTTAACAGGAATCGATACAGTGGAATGAGTGAATGTGCAGGCAATAGTTCCAGTTATTTCCTTTGGGAACATGCATTCCTTTGGATACTTGTTCCTCTCGATTTCCCAATCTATTGAATCTAGTTTTCCCTTTGTTTCCTTGGCATTTAGGAACATTATAGTTGATGTTAATTCTCTCTTATTTGCTTCAATGGAATATTTTGGGGAAACTCTATCATCTTCTTTATATCTAAAGCTGATCAAAGGATTCTTAACAGGAATCCTATACAGTGGAATGAGTGAATGTGCAGGCAATGGTTCCAGTTATTCCCTTTGGTAAAATCCATTCCTTTGGATACTTTCGATACTCTCTATTTCCCATTCTATTGAGGCTAGTGTTCCTCTTGTTTCCAATTCAATTAAGAAATTTATAGTTGATGTTAATTCTCTCCCATTTGTTTCAAAGGAACTTTTTGGTCAAAATCCTTCATCTTCTTAAAATCTAAAGCTGATCAAAGGATTCTTTATAGGAATCGATACAGTGGCATGTGTGAATGTGCAGGCAATAGTTCCAGTTATTTCCTTTGGGAACATCCATTCCTTTGGATACTTGTTCCTCTCTATTTCCCAATCTACTGAATCTAGTTTTCCCTTTGTTTCCTTGGCAATTAGGTACATTATAGTTGTTGATAATTCTCTCCTATTTGCTTCAATGGAACATTTTGGGCAAAATCCATCATCTTCTTTATATGTAAAGCTGATCAATGGATTCTTAACAGGAATCGATACAGTGGAATGAGTGAATGTGCAGGCAATAGTTCCAGTTATTTCCTTTGGGAACATCCATTCCTTTGTTACTTGTTCCTCTCGATTTCCCAATCTATTGAATCTAGTTTTCCCTTTGTTTCCTTGGCATTTAGGAACATTATAGTTGATGTTAATTCTCTCTTATTTGCTTCAATGGAATATTTTGGGGAAACTCTATCATCTTCTTTATATCTAAAGCTGATCAAAGGATTCTTAACAGG
The DNA here is from genome assembly GCF_048593235.1 of Sminthopsis crassicaudata. Taxonomy (NCBI): domain Eukaryota; kingdom Metazoa; phylum Chordata; class Mammalia; order Dasyuromorphia; family Dasyuridae; genus Sminthopsis; species Sminthopsis crassicaudata. The sequence goes on from NC_133617.1 coordinate 457,010,448, forward strand.
AATCCTATACAGTGGAATGAGTGAATGTGCAGGCAATGGTTCCAGTTATTTCCTTTGGGAACATCCATTCCTTTGGATACTTGTTCCTCTCTATTTCCCAATCTATTGAATCTAGTTTTCCCTCTGTTTCCTTGGCATTTAGGAACATTATAGTTGATGATAATTCTCTCTTATTTGCTTCAATGGAATATTTTGGGGAAACTCTATCATCTTCTTTATATCTAAAGCTGATCAAAGGATTCTTAACAGGAATCCTATAGAGTAGAATGAGTGAATGTGCAGGCAATGGTTCCAGTTATTCCCTTTGGTAAAATCCATTCCTTTGGATACTTTCGATACTCTCTATTTCCCATTCTATTGAGTCTAGTGTTACTCTTGTTTCCAATTCAATTAAGAAATTTATAGTTGATGTTAATTCTCTCCCATTTGTTTCAAAGGAACTTTTTGGTCAAAATCCTTCATCTTCTTAAAATCTAAAGTTGATCAAAGGATTCTTTACAGGAATCGATACAGTGGCATGTGTGAATGTGCAGGCAATAGTTCCAGTTATTTCCTTTGGGAACATCCATTCCTTTGGATACTTGTTCCTCTCTATTTCCCAATCTATTGAATCTAGTTTTCCCTTTGTTTCCTTGGCATTTAGGAACATTATAGTTGATGTTAATTCTCTCTTATTTGCTTCAATGGAATATTTTGGGGAAACTCTATCATCTTCTTTATATCTAAAGCTGATCAAAGGATTCTTAACAGGAATCCTATACAGTGGAATGAGTGAATGTGCAGGCAATGGTTCCAGTTATTTCCTTTGGGAACATCCATTCCTTTGGATACTTGTTCCTTTCTATTTCCCAATCTATTGAATCTTGTTTTCCCTTTGTTTCCTTGGCATTTAGGAACATTATAGTTGATGATAATTCTCTCTTATTTGCTTCAATGGAATATTTTGGGGAAACTCTATCATCTTCTTTATATCTAAAGCTGATCAAAGGATTCTTAACAGGAATCCTATAGAGTAGAATGAGTGAATGTGCAGGCAATGGTTCCAGTTATTCCCTTTGGTAAAATCCATTCCTTTGGATACTTTCGATACTCTCTATTTCCCATTCTATTGAGGCTAGTGTTCCTCTTGTTTCCAATTCAATTAAGAAATTTATAGTTGATGTTAATTCTCTCCCATTTGTTTCAAAGGAACTTTTTGGTCAAAATCCTTCATCTTCTTAAAATCTAAAGCTGATCAAAGGATTCTTTACAGGAATCGATACAGTGGCATGTGTGAATGTGCAGGCAATAGTTCCAGTTATTTCCTTTGGGAACATCCATTCCTTTGGATACTTGTTCCTCTCTATTTCCCAATCTACTGAATCTAGTTTTCCCTTTGTTTCCTTGGCAATTAGGTACATTATAGTTGTTGATAATTCTCTCTTATTTGCTTCAATGGAATATATTGGGGAAACTCTATCATCTTCTTTATATCTAAAGCTGATCAAAGGATTCTTAACAGGAATCCTATAGAGTAGAATGAGTGAATGTGCAGGCAATGGTTCCAGTTATTCCCTTTGGTAAAATCCATTCCTTTGGATACTTTCGATACTCTCTATTTCCCATTCTATTGAGTCTAGTGTTCCTCTTGTTTCCAATTCAATTAAGAAATTTATAGTTGATGTTAATTATCTCCCATTTGTTTCAAAGGAACTTTTTGGTCAAAATCCTTCATCTTCTTAAAATCTAAAGCTGATCAAAGGATTCTTTACAGGAATCGATACAGTGGCATGTGTGAAATTGCAGGCAATAGTTCCAGTTATTTCCTTTGGGAACATCCATTCCTTTGGATACTTGTTCCTCTCTATTTCCCAATCTATTGAATCTAGTTTTCCCTTTGTTTCCTTGGCATTTAGGAACATTATAGTTGATGTTAATTCTCTCTTATTTGCTTCAATGGAATATTTTGGGGAAACTCTATCATCTTCTTTATATCTAAAGCTGATCAAAGGATTCTTAACAGGAATCCTATACAGTGGAATGAGTGAATGTGCAGGCAATGGTTCCAGTTATTTCCTTTGGGAACATCCATTCCTTTGGATACTTGTTCCTCTCTATTTCCCAATCTATTGAATCTAGTTTTCCCTTTGTTTCCTTGGCATTTAGGAACATTATAGTTGATGATAATTCTCTCTTATTTGCTTCAATGGAATATTTTGGGGAAACTCTATCATCTTCTTTATATCTAAAGCTGATCAAAGGATTCTTAACAGGAATCCTATAGAGTAGAATGAGTGAATGTGCAGGCAATGGTTCCAGTTATTCCCTTTGGTAAAATCCATTCCTTTGGATACTTTCGATACTCTCTATTTCCCATTCTATTGAGGCTAGTGTTCCTCTTGTTTCCAATTCAATTAAGAAATTTATAGTTGATGTTAATTCTCTCCCATTTGTTTCAAAGGAACTTTTTGGTCAAAATCCTTCATCTTCTTAAAATCTAAAATGATCAAAGGATTCTTTACAGGAATCGATACAGTGGCATGTGTGAATGTGCAGGCAATAGTTCCAGTTATTTCCTTTGGGAACATCCATTCCTTTGGATACTTGTTCCTCTCTATTTCCCAATCTACTGAATCTAGTTTTCCCTTTGTTTCCTTGGCAATTAGGTACATTATAGTTGTTGATAATTCTCTCCTATTTGCTTCAATGGAACATTTTGGGCAAAATCCATCATCTTCTTTATATGTAAAGCTGATCAATGGATTCTTAACAGGAATCGATACAGTGGAATGAGTGAATGTGCAGGCAATAGTTCCAGTTATTTCCTTTGGGAACATCCATTCCTTTGGATACTTGTTCCTCTCGATTTCCCAATCTATTGAATGTAGTTTTCCCTTTGTTTCCTTGGCATTTAGGAACATTATAGTTGATGTTAATTCTCTCTTATTTGTTTCAAAGGAACTTTTTGGTCAAAATCCTTCATCTTCTTAAAATCTAAAGCTGATCAAAGGATTCTTTACAGGAATCGATACAGTGGCATGTGTGAATGTGCAGGCAATAGTTCCAGTTATTTCCTTTGGGAACATCCATTCCTTTGGATACTTGTTCCTCTCTATTTCCCAATCTACTGAATCTAGTTTTCCCTTTGTTTCCTTGGCAATTAGGTACATTATAGTTGTTGATAATTCTCTCTTATTTGCTTCAATGGAATATATTGGGGAAACTCTATCTTCTTTATATCTAAAGCTGATCAAAGGATTCTTAACAGGAATCCTATAGAGTAGAATGAGTGAATGTGCAGGCAATGGTTCCAGTTATTCCCTTTGGTAAAATCCATTCCTTTGGATACTTTCGATACTCTCTATTTCCCATTCTATTGAGGCTAGTGTTCCTCTTGTTTCCAGTTCAATTAAGAAATTTATAGTTGATGTTAATTCTCTCCCATTTGTTTCAAAGGAACTTTTTGGTCAAAATCCTTCATCTTCTTAAAATCTAAAGCTGATCAAAGGATTCTTTACAGGAATCGATACAGTGGCATGTGTGAATGTGCAGGCAATAGTTCCAGTTATTTCCTTTGGGAACATCCATTCCTTTGGATACTTGTTCCTCTCTATTTCCCAATCTATTGAATCTAGTTTTCCCTTTGTTTCCTTGGCATTTAGGAACATTATAGTTGATGTTAATTCTCTCTTATTTGCTTCAATGGAATATTTTGGGGAAACTCTATCATCTTCTTTATATCTAAAGCTGATCAAAGGATTCTTAACAGGAATCCTATACAGTGGAATGAGTGAATGTGCAGGCAATGGTTCCAGTTATTTCCTTTGGGAACATCCATTCCTTTGGATACTTGTTCCTCTCTATTTCCCAATCTATTGAATCTAGTTTTCCCTTTGTTTCCTTGGCATTTAGGAACATTATAGTTGATGATAATTCTCTCTTATTTGCTTCAATGGAATATTTTGGGGAAACTCTATCATCTTCTTTATATCTAAAGCTGATCAAAGGATTCTTAACAGGAATCCTATAGAGTAGAATGAGTGAATGTGCAGGCAATGGTTCCAGTTATTCCCTTTGGTAAAATCCATTCCTTTGGATACTTTCGATACTCTCTATTTCCCATTCTATTGAGGCTAGTGTTCCTCTTGTTTCCAATTCAATTAAGAAATTTATAGTTGATGTTAATTCTCTCCCATTTGTTTCAAAGGAACTTTTTGGTCAAAATCCTTCATCTTCTTAAAATCTAAAGCTGATCAAAGGATTCTTTACAGGAATCGATACAGTGGCATGTGTGAATGTGCAGGCAATAGTTCCAGTTATTTCCTTTGGGAACATCCATTCCTTTGGATACTTGTTCCTCTCTATTTCCCAATCTACTGAATCTAGTTTTCCCTTTGTTTCCTTGGCAATTAGGTACATTATAGTTGTTGATAATTCTCTCCTGTTTGCTTCAATGGAACATTTTGGGCAAAATCCATCATCTTCTTTATATGTAAAGCTGATCAATGGATTCTTAACAGGAATCGATACAGTGGAATGAGTGAATGTGCAGGCAATAGTTCCAGTTATTTCCTTTGGGAACATCCATTGCTTTGGATACTTGTTCCTCTCGATTTCCCAATCTATTGAATCTAGTTTTCCCTTTGTTTCCTTGGCATTTAGGAACATTATAGTTGATGTTAATTCTCTCTTATTTGCTTCAATGGAATATTTTGGGGAAACTCTATCATCTTCTTTATATCTAAAGCTGATCAAAGGATTCTTAACAGGAATCCTATACAGTGGAATGAGTGAATGTGCAGGCAATGGTTCCAGTTATTTCCTTTGGGAACATCCATTCCTTTGGATACTTGTTCCTCTCTATTTCCCACTCTATTGAATCTAGTTTTCCCTTTGTTTCCTTGGCATTTAGGAACATTATAGTTGATGATAATTCTCTCTTATTTGCTTCAATGGAATATTTTGGGGAAACTCTATCATCTTCTTTATATCTAAAGCTGATCAAAGGATTCTTAACAGGAATCCTATAGAGTAGAATGAGTGAATGTGCAGGCAATGGTTCCAGTTATTCCCTTTGGTAAAATCCATTCCTTTGGATACTTTCGATACTCTCTATTTCCCATTCTATTGAGGCTAGTGTTCCTCTTGTTTCCAATTCAATTAAGAAATTTATAGTTGATGTTAATTCTCTCCCATTTGTTTCAAAGGAACTTTTTGGTCAAAATCCTTCATCTTCTTAAAATCTAAAGCTGATCAAAGGATTCTTTACAGGAATCGATACAGTGGCATGTGTGAATGTGCAGGCAATAGTTCCAGTTATTTCCTTTGGGAACATCCATTCCTTTGGATACTTGTTCCTCTCTATTTCCCAATCTACTGAATCTAGTTTTCCCTTTGTTTCCTTGGCAATTAGGTACATTATAGTTGTTGATAATTCTCTCTTATTTGCTTCAATGGAATATATTGGGGAAACTCTATCTTCTTTATATCTAAAGCTGATCAAAGGATTCTTAACAGGAATCCTATAGAGTAGAATGAGTGAATGTGCAGGCAATGGTTCCAGTTATTCCCTTTGGTAAAATCCATTCCTTTGGATACTTTCGATACTCTCTATTTCCCATTCTATTGAGGCTAGTGTTCCTCTTGTTTCCAATTCAATTAAGAAATTTATAGTTGATGTTAATTCTCTCCCATTTGTTTCAAAGGAACTTTTTGGTCAAAATCCTTCATCTTCTTAAAATCTAAAGCTGATCAAAGGATTCTTTACAGGAATCGATACAATGGCATGTGTGAATGTGCAGGCAATAGTTCCAGTTATTTCCTTTGGGAACATCCATTCCTTTGGATACTTGTTCCTCTCTATTTCCCAATCTATTGAATCTAGTTTTCCCTTTGTTTCCTTGGCATTTAGGAACATTATAGTTGATGTTAATTCTCTCTTATTTGCTTCAATGGAATATTTTGGGGAAACTCTATCATCTTCTTTATATCTAAAGCTGATCAAAGGATTCTTAACAGGAATCCTATACAGTGGAATGAGTGAATGTGCAGGCAATGGTTCCAGTTATTTCCTTTGGGAACATCCATTCCTTTGGATACTTGTTCCTCTCTATTTCCCAATCTATTGAATCTAGTTTTCCCTTTGTTTCCTTGGCATTTAGGAACATTATAGTTGATGATAATTCTCTCTTATTTGCTTCAATGGAATATTTTGGGGAAACTCTATCATCTTCTTTATATCTAAAGCTGATCAAAGGATTCTTAACAGGAATCCTATAGAGTAGAATGAGTGAATGTGCAAGCAATGGTTCCAGTTATTCCCTTTGGTAAAATCCATTCCTTTGGATACTTTCGATACTCTCTATTTCCCATTCTATTGAGGCTAGTGTTCCTCTTGTTTCCAATTCAATTAAGAAATTTATAGTTGATGTTAATTCTCTCCCATTTGTTTCAAAGGAACTTTTTGGTCAAAATCCTTCATCTTCTTAAAATCTAAAATGATCAAAGGATTCTTTACAGGAATCGATACAGTGGCATGTGTGAATGTGCAGGCAATAGTTCCAGTTATTTCCTTTGGGAACATCCATTCCTTTGGATACTTGTTCCTCTCTATTTCCCAATCTACTGAATCTAGTTTTCCCTTTGTTTCCTTGGCAATTAGGTACATTATAGTTGTTGATAATTCTCTCCTATTTGCTTCAATGGAACATTTTGGGCAAAATCCATCATCTTCTTTATATGTAAAGCTGATCAATGGATTCTTAACAGGAATCGATACAGTGGAATGAGTGAATGTGCAGGCAATAGTTCCAGTTATTTCCTTTGGGAACATCCATTCCTTTGGATACTTGTTCCTCTCGATTTCCCAATCTATTGAATGTAGTTTTCCCTTTGTTTCCTTGGCATTTAGGAACATTATAGTTGATGTTAATTCTCTCTTATTTGCTTCAATGGAATATTTTGGGGAAACTCTATCATCTTCTTTATATCTAAAGCTGATCAAAGGATTCTTAACAGGAATCCTATACAGTGGAATGAGTGAATGTGCAGGCAATGGTTCCAGTTATTTCCTTTGGGAACATCCATTCCTTTGGATACTTGTTCCTCTCTATTTCCCAATCTATTGAATCTAGTTTTCCCTTTGTTTCCTTGGCATTTAGGAACTTTATAGTTGATGATAATTCTCTCTTATTTGCTTCAATGGAATATTTTGGGGAAACTCTATCATCTTCTTTATATCTAAAGCTGATCAAAGGATTCTTAACAGGAATCCTATAGAGTAGAATGAGTGAATGTGCAGGCAATGGTTCCAGTTATTCCCTTTGGTAAAATCCATTCCTTTGGATACTTTCGATACTCTCTATTTCCCATTCTATTGAGTCTAGTGTTCCTCTTGTTTCCAATTCAATTAAGAAATTTATAGTTGATGTTAATTCTCTCCCATTTGTTTCAAAGGAACTTTTTGGTCAAAATCCTTCATCTTCTTAAAATCTAAAGCTGATCAAAGGATTCTTTACAGGAATCGATACAGTGGCATGTGTGAATGTGCAGGCAATAGTTCCAGTTATTTCCTTTGGGAACATCCATTCCTTTGGATACTTGTTCCTCTCTATTTCCCAATCTATTGAATCTAGTTTTCCCTTTGTTTCCTTGGCATTTAGGAACATTATAGTTGATGTTAATTCTCTCTTATTTGCTTCAATGGAATATTTTGGGGAAACTCTATCATCTTCTTTATATCTAAAGCTGATCAAAGGATTCTTAACAGGAATCCTATACAGTGGAATGAGTGAATGTGCAGGCAATGGTTCCAGTTATTTCCTTTGGGAACATCCATTCCTTTGGATACTTGTTCCTCTCTATTTCCCAATCTATTGAATCTAGTTTTCCCTTTGTTTCCTTGGCATTTAGGAACATTATAGTTGATGATAATTCTCTCTTATTTGCTTCAATGGAATATTTTGGGGAAACTCTATCATCTTCTTTATATCTAAAGCTGATCAAAGGATTCTTAACAGGAATCCTATAGAGTAGAATGAGTGAATGTGCAGGCAATGGTTCCAGTTATTCCCTTTGGTAAAATCCATTCCTTTGGATACTTTCGATACTCTCTATTTCCCATTCTATTGAGGCTAGTGTTCCTCTTGTTTCCAATTCAATTAAGAAATTTATAGTTGATGTTAATTCTCTCCCATTTGTTTCAAAGGAACTTTTTGGTCAAAATCCTTCATCTTCTTAAAATCTAAAGCTGATCAAAGGATTCTTTACAGGAATCGATACAGTGGCATGTGTGAATGTGCAGGCAATAGTTCCAGTTATTTCCTTTGGGAACATCCATTCCTTTGGATACTTGTTCCTCTCTATTTCCCAATCTACTGAATCTAGTTTTCCCTTTGTTTCCTTGGCAATTAGGTACATTATAGTTGATGATAATTCTCTCTTATTTGCTTCAATGGAATATTTTGGGGAAACTCTATCATCCTCTTTATATCTAAAGCTGATCAAAGGATTCTTAACAGGAATCCTATACAGTGGAATGAGTGAATGTGCAGGCAATGGTTCCAGTTATTTCCTTTGGGAACATCCATTCCTTTGGATACTTGTTCCTCTCTATTTCCCAATCTATTGAATCTAGTTTTCCCTTTGTTTCCTTGGCATTTAGGAACATTATAGTTGATGATAATTCTCTCTTATTTGCTTCAATGGAATATTTTGGGGAAACTCTATCATCTTCTTTATATCTAAAGCTGATCAAAGGATTCTTAACAGGAATCCTATAGAGTAGAATGAGTGAATGTGCAGGCAATGGTTCCAGTTATTCCCTTTGGTAAAATCCATTCCTTTGGATACTTTCGATACTCTCTATTTCCCATTCTATTGAGGCTAGTGTTCCTCTTGTTTCCAATTCAATTAAGAAATTTATAGTTGATGTTAATTCTCTCCCATTTGTTTCAAAGGAACTTTTTGGTCAAAATCCTTCATCTTCTTAAAATCTAAAGCTGATCAAAGGATTCTTTACAGGAATCGATACAGTGGCATGTGTGAATGTGCAGGCAATAGTTCCAGTTATTTCCTTTGGGAACATCCATTCCTTTGGATACTTGTTCCTCTCTATTTCCCAATCTACTGAATCTAGTTTTCCCTTTGTTTCCTTGGCAATTAGGTACATTATAGTTGATGATAATTCTCTCTTATTTGCTTCAATGGAATATTTTGGGGAAACTCTATCATCCTCTTTATATCTAAAGCTGATCAAAGGATTCTTAACAGGAATCCTATACAGTGGAATGAGTGAATGTGCAGGCAATGGTTCCAGTTATTTCCTTTGGGAACATCCATTCCTTTGGATACTTGTTCCTCTCTATTTCCCAATCTATTGAATCTAGTTTTCCCTTTGTTTCCTTGGCATTTAGGAACATTATAGTTGATGTTAATTCTCTCCCATTTGTTTCAAAGGAACTTTTTGGTCAAAATCCTTCATCTTCTTAAAATCTAAAGCTGATCAAAGGATTCTTTACAGGAATCGATACAGTGGCATGTGTGAATGTGCAGGCAATAGTTCCAGTTATTTCCTTTGGGAACATCCATTCCTTTGGATACTTGTTCCTCTCTATTTCCCAATCTATTGAATCTAGTTTTCCCTTTGTTTCCTTGGCATTTAGGAACATTATAGTTGTTGATAATTCTCTCCTATTTGCTTCAATGGAACATTTTGGGCAAAATCCATCATCTTCTTTATATGTAAAGCTGATCAATGGATTCTTAACAGGAATCGATACAGTGGAATGAGTGAATGTGCAGGCAATAGTTCCAGTTATTTCCTTTGGGAACATCCATTCCTTTGGATACTTGTTCCTCTCTATTTCCCAATCTATTGAATGAAGTTTTCCCTTTGTTTCCTTGGCATTTAGGAACATTATAGTTGATGTTAATTCTCTCTTATTTGCTTCAATGGAATATTTTGGGGAAACTCTATCATCTTCTTTATATCTAAAGCTGATCAAAGGATTCTTAACAGGAATCCTATAGAGTAGAATGAGTGAATGTGCAGGCAATGGTTCCAGTTATTCCTTTGGCAAAATCCATTCCTTTGGATACTTTGGATACTCTCTATTTCCCGTTCTAATGAGTCTAGTGTTCCTCTTGTTTCCAATTCAATTAAGAAATTTATATTTGATGTTAATTGTCTCTTATTTGCTTCAATGGAAATTTTGGGCAAAATCCTTCATCTTCTTTATATCTAAAGCTGATCAAAGGATTCTTAACAGGAATCGATACAGTGGAATGAGTGAATGTGCAGGCAATAGTTCCAGTTATTTCCTTTGGGAACATCCATTCCTTTGGATACTTGTTCCTCTCTATTTCCCAATCTACTGAATCTAGTTTTCCCTTTGTTTCCTTGGCAATTAGGTACATTATAGTTGTTGATAATTCTCTCCTATTTGCTTCAATGGAACATTTTGGGCAAAATCCATCATCTTCTTTATATGTAAAGCTGATCAATGGATTCTTAAAAGGAATCGATACAGTGGAATGAGTGAATGTGCAGGCAATAGTTCCAGTTATTTCCTTTGGGAACATCCATTCCTTTGGATACTTGTTCCTCTCTATTTCCCAATCTATTGAATCTAGTTTTCCCTTTGTTTCCTTGGCATTTAGGAACATTATAGTTGATGTTAATTCTCTCTTATTTGCTTCAATGGAATATTTTGGGGAAACTCTATCATCTTCTTTATATCTAAAGCTGATCAAAGGATTCTTAACAGGAATCCTATACAGTGGAATGAGTGAATGTGCAGGCAATGGTTCCAGTTATTTCCTTTGGGAACATCCATTCCTTTGGATACTTGTTCCTCTCTATTTCCCAATCTATTGAATCTTGTTTTCCCTTTGTTTCCTTGGCATTTAGGAACATTATAGTTGATGATAATTCTCTCTTATTTGCTTCAATGGAATATTTTGGGGAAACTCTATCATCTTCTTTATATCTAAAGCTGATCAAAGGATTCTTAACAGGAATCCTATAGAGTAGAATGAGTGAATGTGCAGGCAATGGTTCCAGTTATTCCCTTTGGAAAAATCCATTCCTTTGGATACTTTCGATACTCTCTATTTCCCATTCTATTGAGGCTAGTGTTCCTCTTGTTTCCAATTCAATTAAGAAATTTATCGTTGATGTTAATTCTCTCCCATTTGTTTCAAAGGAACTTTTTGGTCAAAATCCTTCATCTTCTTAAAATCTAAAGCTGATCAAAGGATTCTTTACAGGAATCGATACAGTGGCATGTGTGAATGTGCAGGCAATAGTTCCAGTTATTTCCTTTGGGAACATCCATTCCTTTGGATACTTGTTCCTCTCTATTTCCCAATCTACTGAATCTAGTTTTCCCTTTGTTTCCTTGGCAATTAGGTACATTATAGTTGTTGATAATTCTCTCTTATTTGCTTCAATGGAATATATTGGGGAAACTCTATCATCTTCTTTATATCTAAAGCTGATCAAAGGATTCTTAACAGGAATCCTATAGAGTAGAATGAGTGAATGTGCAGGCAATGGTTCCAGTTATTCCCTTTGGTAAAATCCATTCCTTTGGATACTTTCGATACTCTCTATTTCCCATTCTATTGAGTCTAGTGTTCCTCTTGTTTCCAATTGAATTAAGAAATTTATAGTTGATGTTAATTCTCTCCCATTTGTTTCAAAGGAACTTTTTGGTCAAAATCCTTCATCTTCTTAAAATCTAAAGCTGATCAAAGGATTCTTTACAGGAATCGATACAGTGGCATGTGTGAATGTGCAGGCAATAGTTCCAGTTATTTCCTTTGGGAACATCCATTCCTTTGGATACTTGTTCCTCTCTATTTCCCAATCTATTGAATCTAGTTTTCCCTTTGTTTCCTTGGCATTTAGGAACATTATAGTTGATGTTAATTCTCTCTTATTTGCTTCAATGGAATATTTTGGGGAAACTCTATCATCTTCTTTATATCTAAAGCTGATCAAAGGATTCTTAACAGGAATCCTATACAGTGGAATGATTGAATGTGCAGGCAATGGTTCCAGTTATTTCCTTTGGGAACATCCATTCCTTTGGATACTTGTTCCTCTCTATTTCCCAATCTATTGAATCTAGTTTTCGCTTTGTTTCCTTGGCATTTAGGAACATTATAGTTGATGATAATTCTCTCTTATTTGCTTCAATGGAATATTTTGGGGAAACTCTATCATCTTCTTTATATCTAAAGCTGATCAAAGGATTCTTAACAGGAATCCTATAGAGTAGAACGAGTGAATGTGCAGGCAATGGTTCCAGTTATTCCCTTTGGTAAAATCCATTCCTTTGGATACTTTCGATACTCTCTATTTCCCATTCTATTGAGGCTAGTGTTCCTCTTGTTTCCAATTCAATTAAGAAATTTATAGTTGATGTTAATTCTCTCCCATTTGTTTCAAAGGAACTTTTTGGTCAAAATCCTTCATCTTCTTAAAATCTAAAGCTGATCAAAGGATTCTTTACAGGAATCGATACAGTGGCATGTGTGAATGTGCAGGCAATAGTTCCAGTTATTTCCTTTGGGAACATCCATTCCTTTGGATACTTGTTCCTCTCTATTTCCCAATCTACTGAATCTAGTTTTCCCTTTGTTTCCTTGGCAATTAGGTACATTATAGTTGTTGATAATTCTCTCTTATTTGCTTCAATGGAATATATTGGGGAAACTCTATCATCTTCTTTATATCTAAAGCTGATCAAAGGATTCTTAACAGGAATCCTATAGAGTAGAATGAGTGAATGTGCAGGCAATGGTTCCAGTTATTCCCTTTGGTAAAATCCATTCCTTTGGATACTTTCGATACTCTCTATTTCCCATTCTATTGAGTCTAGTGTTCCTCTTGTTTCCAATTCAATTAAGAAATTTATAGTTGATGTTAATTCTCTCCCATTTGTTTCAAAGGAACTTTTTGGTCAAAATCCTTCATCTTCTTAAAATCTAAAGCTGATCAAAGGATTCTTTACAGGAATCGATACAGTGGAATGAGTGAATGTGCAGGCAATAGTTCCAGTTATTTCCTTTGGGAACATCCATTCCTTTGGATACTTGTTCCTCTCTATTTCCCAATCTATTGAATGAAGTTTTCCCTTTGTTTCCTTGGCATTTAGGAACATTATAGTTGATGTTAATTCTCTCTTATTTGCTTCAATGGAATATTTTGGGGAAACTCTATCATCTTCTTTATATCTAAAGCTGATCAAAGGATTCTTAACAGGAATCCTATAGAGTAGAATGAGTGAATGTGCAGGCAATGGTTCCAGTTATTCCTTTGGCAAAATCCATTCCTTTGGATACTTTGGATACTCTCTATTTCCCGTTCTAATGAGTCTAGTGTTCCTCTTGTTTCCAATTCAATTAAGAAATTTATATTTGATGTTAATTGTCTCTTATTTGCTTCAATGGAAATTTTGGGCAAAATCCTTCATCTTCTTTATATCTAAAGCTGATCAAAGGATTCTTAACAGGAATCGATACAGTGGAATGAGTGAATGTGCAGGCAATAGTTCCAGTTATTTCCTTTGGGAACATCCATTCCTTTGGATACTTGTTCCTCTCTATTTCCCAATCTACTGAATCTAGTTTTCCCTTTGTTTCCTTGGCAATTAGGTACATTATAGTTGTTGATAATTCTCTCCTATTTGCTTCAATGGAACATTTTGGGCAAAATCCATCATCTTCTTTATATGTAAAGCTGATCAATGGATTCTTAAAAGGAATCGATACAGTGGAATGAGTGAATGTGCAGGCAATAGTTCCAGTTATTTCCTTTGGGAACATCCATTCCTTTGGATACTTGTTCCTCTCTATTTCCCAATCTATTGAATCTAGTTTTCCCTTTGTTTCCTTGGCATTTAGGAACATTATAGTTGATGTTAATTCTCTCTTATTTGCTTCAATGGAATATTTTGGGGAAACTCTATCATCTTCTTTATATCTAAAGCTGATCAAAGGATTCTTAACAGGAATCCTATACAGTGGAATGAGTGAATGTGCAGGCAATGGTTCCAGTTATTTCCTTTGGGAACATCCATTCCTTTGGATACTTGTTCCTCTCTATTTCCCAATCTATTGAATCTTGTTTTCCCTTTGTTTCCTTGGCATTTAGGAACATTATAGTTGATGATAATTCTCTCTTATTTGCTTCAATGGAATATTTTGGGGAAACTCTATCATCTTCTTTATATCTAAAGCTGATCAAAGGATTCTTAACAGGAATCCTATAGAGTAGAATGAGTGAATGTGCAGGCAATGGTTCCAGTTATTCCCTTTGGAAAAATCCATTCCTTTGGATACTTTCGATACTCTCTATTTCCCATTCTATTGAGGCTAGTGTTCCTCTTGTTTCCAATTCAATTAAGAAATTTATAGTTGATGTTAATTCTCTCCCATTTGTTTCAAAGGAACTTTTTGGTCAAAATCCTTCATCTTCTTAAAATCTAAAGCTGATCAAAGGATTCTTTACAGGAATCGATACAGTGGCATGTGTGAATGTGCAGGCAATAGTTCCAGTTATTTCCTTTGGGAACATCCATTCCTTTGGATACTTGTTCCTCTCTATTTCCCAATCTACTGAATCTAGTTTTCCCTTTGTTTCCTTGGCAATTAGGTACATTATAGTTGTTGATAATTCTCTCTTATTTGCTTCAATGGAATATATTGGGGAAACTCTATCATCTTCTTTATATCTAAAGCTGATCAAAGGATTCTTAACAGGAATCCTATAGAGTAGAATGAGTGAATGTGCAGGCAATGGTTCCAGTTATTCCCTTTGGTAAAATCCATTCCTTTGGATACTTTCGATACTCTCTATTTCCCATTCTATTGAGTCTAGTGTTCCTCTTGTTTCCAATTGAATTAAGAAATTTATAGTTGATGTTAATTCTCTCCCATTTGTTTCAAAGGAACTTTTTGGTCAAAATCCTTCATCTTCTTAAAATCTAAAGCTGATCAAAGGATTCTTTACAGGAATCGATACAGTGGCATGTGTGAATGTGCAGGCAATAGTTCCAGTTATTTCCTTTGGGAACATCCATTCCTTTGGATACTTGTTCCTCTCTATTTCCCAATCTACTGAATCTAGTTTTCCCTTTGTTTCCTTGGCATTTAGGAACATTATAGTTGATGTTAATTCTCTCTTATTTGCTTCAATGGAATATTTTGGGGAAACTCTATCATCTTCTTTATATCTAAAGCTGATCAAAGGATTCTTAACAGGAATCCTATACAGTGGAATGATTGAATGTGCAGGCAATGGTTCCAGTTATTTCCTTTGGGAACATCCATTCCTTTGGATACTTGTTCCTCTCTATTTCCCAATCTATTGAATCTAGTTTTCGCTTTGTTTCCTTGGCATTTAGGAACATTATAGTTGATGATAATTCTCTCTTATTTGCTTCAATGGAATATTTTGGGGAAACTCTATCATCTTCTTTATATCTAAAGCTGATCAAAGGATTCTTAACAGGAATCCTATAGAGTAGAACGAGTGAATGTGCAGGCAATGGTTCCAGTTATTCCCTTTGGTAAAATCCATTCCTTTGGATACTTTCGATACTCTCTATTTCCCATTCTATTGAGGCTAGTGTTCCTCTTGTTTCCAATTCAATTAAGAAATTTATAGTTGATGTTAATTCTCTCCCATTTGTTTCAAAGGAACTTTTTGGTCAAAATCCTTCATCTTCTTAAAATCTAAAGCTGATCAAAGGATTCTTTACAGGAATCGATACAGTGGCATGTGTGAATGTGCAGGCAATAGTTCCAGTTATTTCCTTTGGGAACATCCATTCCTTTGGATACTTGTTCCTCTCTATTTCCCAATCTACTGAATCTAGTTTTCCCTTTGTTTCCTTGGCAATTAGGTACATTATAGTTGTTGATAATTCTCTCTTATTTGCTTCAATGGAATATATTGGGGAAACTCTATCATCTTCTTTATATCTAAAGCTGATCAAAGGATTCTTAACAGGAATCCTATAGAGTAGAATGAGTGAATGTGCAGGCAATGGTTCCAGTTATTCCCTTTGGTAAAATCCATTCCTTTGGATACTTTCGATACTCTCTATTTCCCATTCTATTGAGTCTAGTGTTCCTCTTGTTTCCAATTCAATTAAGAAATTTATAGTTGATGTTAATTCTCTCCCATTTGTTTCAAAGGAACTTTTTGGTCAAAATCCTTCATCTTCTTAAAATCTAAAGCTGATCAAAGGATTCTTTACAGGAATCGATACAGTGGCATGTGTGAATGTGCAGGCAATAGTTCCAGTTATTTCCTTTGGGAACATCCATTCCTTTGGATACTTGTTCCTCTCTATTTCCCAATCTACTGAATCTAGTTTTCCCTTTGTTTCCTTGGCAATTAGGTACATTATAGTTGTTGATAATTCTCTCCTATTTGCTTCAATGGAACATTTTGGGCAAAATCCATCATCTTCTTTATATGTAAAGCTGATCAAAGGATTCTTAACAGGAATCCTATAGAGTAGAATGAGTGAATGTGCAGGCAATGGTTCCAGTTATTCCCTTTGGTAAAATCCATTCCTTTGGATACTTTCGATACTCTCTATTTTTCATTCTATTGAGTCTAGTGTTCCTCTTGTTTCCAATTCAATTAAGAAATTTATAGTTGATGTTAATTCTCTCCCATTTGTTTCAAAGGAACTTTTTGGTCAAAATCCTTCATCTTCTTAAAATCTAAAGCTGATCAAAGGATTCTTTACAGGAATCGATACAGTGGCATGTGTGAATGTGCAGGCAATAGTTCCAGTTATTTCCTTTGGGAACATCCATTCCTTTGGATACTTGTTCCTCTCTATTTCCCAATCTATTGAATCTAGTTTTCCCTTTGTTTCCTTGGCATTTAGGAACATTATAGTTGATGTTAATTCTCTCTTATTTGCTTCAATGGAATATTTTGGGGAAACTCTATCATCTTCTTTATATCTAAAGCTGATCAAAGGATTCTTAACAGGAATCCTATACAGTGGAATGAGTGAATGTGCAGGCAATGGTTCCAGTTATTTCCTTTGGGAACATCCATTCCTTTGGATACTTGTTCCTCTCTATTTCCCAATCTATTGAATCTAGTTTTCCCTTTGTTTCCTTGGCATTTAGGAACATTATAGTTGATGATAATTCTCTCTTATTTGCTTCAATGGAATATTTTGGGGAAACTCTATCATCTTCTTTATATCTAAAGCTGATCAAAGGATTCTTAACAGGAATCCTATAGAGTAGAATGAGTGAATGTGCAGGCAATGGTTCCAGTTATTCCCTTTGGTAAAATCCATTCCTTTGGATACTTTCGATTCTCTCTATTTCCCATTCTATTGAGTCTAGTGTTCCTCTTGTTTCCAATTCAATTAAGAAATTTATAGTTGATGTTAATTCTCTCCCATTTGTTTCAAAGGAACTTTTTGGTCAAAATCCTTCATCTTCTTAAAATCTAAAGCTGATCAAAGGATTCTTTACAGGAATCGATACAGTGGCATGTTTGAATGTGCAGGCAATAGTTACAGTTATTTCCTTTGGGAACATCCATTCCTTTGGATACTTGTTCCTCTCTATTTCCCAATCTACTGAATCTAGTTTTCCCTTTGTTTCCTTGGCAATTAGGTACATTATAGTTGTTGATAATTCTCTCCTATTTGCTTCAATGGAACATTTTGGGCAAAATCCATCATCTTCTTTATATGTAAAGCTGATCAATGGATTCTTAACAGGAATCGATACAGTGGAATGAGTGAATGTGCAGGCAATAGTTCCAGTTATTTCCTTTGGGAACATCCATTCCTTTGGATACTTGTTCCTCTCTATTTCCCAATCTATTGAATCTAGTTTTCCCTTTGTTTCCTTGGCATTTAGGAACATTATAGTTGATGTTAATTCTCTCTTATTTGCTTCAATGGAATATTTTGGGGAAACTCTATCATCTTCTTTATATCTAAAGCTGATCAAAGGATTCTTAACAGGAATCCTATACAGTGGAATGAGTGAATGTGCAGGCAATGGTTCCAGTTATTTCCTTTGGGAACATCCATTCCTTTGGATACTTGTTCCTCTCTATTTCCCAATCTATTGAATCTAGTTTTCCCTTTGTTTCCTTGGCATTTAGGAACATTATAGTTGATGATAATTCTCTCTTATTTGCTTCAATGGAATATTTTGGGGAAACTCTATCATCTTCTTTATATCTAAAGCTGATCAAAGGATTCTTAACAGGAATCCTATAGAGTAGAATGAGTGAATGTGCAGGCAATGGTTCCAGTTATTCCCTTTGGTAAAATCCATTCCTTTGGATACTTTCGATACTCTCTATTTCCCATTCTATTGAGGCTAGTGTTCCTCTTGTTTCCAATTCAATTAAGAAATTTATAGTTGATGTTAATTCTCTCCCATTTGTTTCAAAGGAACTTTTTGGTCAAAATCCTTCATCTTCTTAAAATCTAAAGCTGATCAAAGGATTCTTTACAGGAATCGATACAGTGGCATGTGTGAATGTGCAGGCAATAGTTCCAGTTATTTCCTTTGGGAACATCCATTCCTTTGGATACTTGTTCCTCTCTATTTCCCAATCTACTGAATCTAGTTTTCCCTTTGTTTCCTTGGCAATTAGGTACATTATAGTTGTTGATAATTCTCTCCTATTTGCTTCAATGGAACATTTTGGGCAAAATCCATCATCTTCTTTATATGTAAAGCTGATCAATGGATTCTTAACAGGAATCGATACAGTGGAATGAGTGAATGTGCAGGCAATAGTTCCAGTTATTTCCTTTGGGAACATCCATTCCTTTGGATACTTGTTCCTCTCGATTTCCCAATCTATTGAATCTAGTTTTCCCTTTGTTTCCTTGGCATTTAGGAACATTATAGTTGATGTTAATTCTCTCTTATTTGCTTCAATGGAATATTTTGGGGAAACTCTATCATCTTCTTTATATCTAAAGCTGATCAAAGGATTCTTAACAGGAATCCTATACAGTGGAATGAGTGAATGTGCAGGCAATGGTTCCAGTTATTTCCTTTGGGAACATCCATTCCTTTGGATACTTGTTCCTCTCTATTTCCCAATCTATTGAATCTAGTTTTCCCTTTGTTTCCTTGGCATTTAGGAACATTATAGTTGATGATAATTCTCTCTTATTTGCTTCAATGGAATATTTTGGGGAAACTCTATCATCTTCTTTATATCTAAAGCTGATCAAAGGATTCTTAACAGGAATCCTATAGAGTAGAATGAGTGAATGTGCAGGCAATGGTTCCAGTTATTCCCTTTGGTAAAATCCATTCCTTTGGATACTTTCGATACTCTCTATTTCCCATTCTATCGAGGCTAGTGTTCCTCTTGTTTCCAATTCAATTAAGAAATTTATAGTTGATGTTAATTCTCTCCCATTTGTTTCAAAGGAACTTTTTGGTCAAAATCCTTCATCTTCTTAAAATCTAAAGCTGATCAAAGGATTCTTTACAGGAATCGATACAGTGGCATGTGTGAATGTGCAGGCAATAGTTCCAGTTATTTCCTTTGGGAACATCCATTCCTTTGGATACTTGTTCCTCTCTATTTCCCAATCTACTGAATCTAGTTTTCCCTTTGTTTCCTTGGCAATTAGGTACATTATAGTTGTTGATAATTCTCTCCTATTTGCTTCAATGGAACATTTTGGGCAAAATCCATCATCTTCTTTATATGTAAAGCTGATCAATGGATTCTTAACAGGAATCGATACAGTGGAATGAGTGAATGTGCAGGCAATAGTTCCAGTTATTTCCTTTGGGAACATCCATTCCTTTGGATACTTGTTCCTCTCGATTTCCCAATCTATTGAATCTAGTTTTCCCTTTGTTTCCTTGGCATTTAGGAACATTATAGTTGATGATAATTCTCTCTTATTTGCTTCAATGGAATATTTTGGGGAAACTCTATCATCCTCTTTATATCTAAAGCTGATCAAAGGATTCTTAACAGGAATCCTATACAGTGGAATGAGTGAATGTGCAGGCAATGGTTCCAGTTATTTCCTTTGGGAACATCCATTCCTTTGGATACTTGTTCCTCTCTATTTCCCAATCTATTGAATCTAGTTTTCCCTTTGTTTCCTTGGCATTTAGGAACATTATAGTTGATGTTAATTCTCTCCCATTTGTTTCAAAGGAACTTTTTGGTCAAAATCCTTCATCTTCTTAAAATCTAAAGCTGATCAAAGGATTCTTTACAGGAATCGATACAGTGGCATGTGTGAATGTGCAGGCAATAGTTCCAGTTATTTCCTTTGGGAACATCCATTCTTTTGGATACTTGTTCCTCTCTATTTCCCAATCTATTGAATCTAGTTTTCCCTTTGTTTCCTTGGCATTTAGGAACATTATAGTTGATGTTAATTCTCTCTTATTTGCTTCAATGGAATATTTTGGGGAAACTCTATCATCTTCTTTATATCTAAAGCTGATCAAAGGATTCTTAACAGGAATCCTATACAGTGGAATGAGTGAATGTGCAGGCAATGGTTCCAGTTATTTCCTTTGGGAACATCCATTCCTTTGGATACTTGTTCCTCTCTATTTCCCAATCTATTGAATCTAGTTTTCCCTTTGTTTCCTTGGCATTTAGGAACATTATAGTTGATGATAATTCTCTCTTATTTGCTTCAATGGAATATTTTGGGGAAACTCTATCATCTTCTTTATATCTAAAGCTGATCAAAGGATTCTTAACAGGAATCCTATAGAGTAGAATGAGTGAATGTGCAGGCAATGGTTCCAGTTATTCCCTTTGGTAAAATCCATTCCTTTGGATACTTTCGATACTCTCTATTTCCCATTCTATTGAGGCTAGTGTTCCTCTTGTTTCCAATTCAATTAAGAAATTTATAGTTGATGTTAATTCTCTCCCATTTGTTTCAAAGGAACTTTTTGGTCAAAATCCTTCATCTTCTTAAAATCTAAAGCTGATCAAAGGATTCTTTACAGGAATCGATACAGTGGCATGTGTGAATGTGCAGGCAATAGTTCCAGTTATTTCCTTTGGGAACATCCATTCCTTTGGATACTTGTTCCTCTCTATTTCCCAATCTACTGAATCTAGTTTTCCCTTTGTTTCCTTGGCAATTAGGTACATTATAGTTGATGATAATTCTCTCTTATTTGCTTCAATGGAATATTTTGGGGAAACTCTATCATCCTCTTTATATCTAAAGCTGATCAAAGGATTCTTAACAGGAATCCTATACAGTGGAATGAGTGAATGTGCAGGCAATGGTTCCAGTTATTTCCTTTGGGAACATCCATTCCTTTGGATACTTGTTCCTCTCTATTTCCCAATCTATTGAATCTAGTTTTCCCTTTGTTTCCTTGGCATTTAGGAACATTATAGTTGATGTTAATTCTCTCCCATTTGTTTCAAAGGAACTTTTTGGTCAAAATCCTTCATCTTCTTAAAATCTAAAGCTGATCAAAGGATTCTTTACAGGAATCGATACAGTGGCATGTGTGAATGTGCAGGCAATAGTTCCAGTTATTTCCTTTGGGAACATCCATTCCTTTGGATACTTGTTCCTCTCTATTTCCCAATCTATTGAATCTAGTTTTCCCTTTGTTTCCTTGGCATTTAGGAACATTATAGTTGTTGATAATTCTCTCCTATTTGCTTCAATGGAACATTTTGGGCAAAATCCATCATCTTCTTTATATGTAAAGCTGATCAATGGATTCTTAACAGGAATCGATACAGTGGAATGAGTGAATGTGCAGGCAATAGTTCCAGTTATTTCCTTTGGGAACATCCATTCCTTTGGATACTTGTTCCTCTCTATTTCCCAATCTATTGAATGAAGTTTTCCCTTTGTTTCCTTGGCATTTAGGAACATTATAGTTGATGTTAATTCTCTCTTATTTGCTTCAATGGAATATTTTGGGGAAACTCTATCATCTTCTTTATATCTAAAGCTGATCAAAGGATTCTTAACAGGAATCCTATAGAGTAGAATGAGTGAATGTGCAGGCAATGGTTCCAGTTATTCCTTTGGCAAAATCCATTCCTTTGGATACTTTGGATACTCTCTATTTCCCGTTCTAATGAGTCTAGTGTTCCTCTTGTTTCCAATTCAATTAAGAAATTTATATTTGATGTTAATTGTCTCTTATTTGCTTCAATGGAAATTTTGGGCAAAATCCTTCATCTTCTTTATATCTAAAGCTGATCAAAGGATTCTTAACAGGAATCGATACAGTGGAATGAGTGAATGTGCAGGCAATAGTTCCAGTTATTTCCTTTGGGAACATCCATTCCTTTGGATACTTGTTCCTCTCTATTTCCCAATCTACTGAATCTAGTTTTCCCTTTGTTTCCTTGGCAATTAGGTACATTATAGTTGTTGATAATTCTCTCCTATTTGCTTCAATGGAACATTTTGGGCAAAATCCATCATCTTCTTTATATGTAAAGCTGATCAATGGATTCTTAAAAGGAATCGATACAGTGGAATGAGTGAATGTGCAGGCAATAGTTCCAGTTATTTCCTTTGGGAACATCCATTCCTTTGGATACTTGTTCCTCTCTATTTCCCAATCTATTGAATCTAGTTTTCCCTTTGTTTCCTTGGCATTTAGGAACATTATAGTTGATGTTAATTCTCTCTTATTTGCTTCAATGGAATATTTTGGGGAAACTCTATCATCTTCTTTATATCTAAAGCTGATCAAAGGATTCTTAACAGGAATCCTATACAGTGGAATGAGTGAATGTGCAGGCAATGGTTCCAGTTATTTCCTTTGGGAACATCCATTCCTTTGGATACTTGTTCCTCTCTATTTCCCAATCTATTGAATCTTGTTTTCCCTTTGTTTCCTTGGCATTTAGGAACATTATAGTTGATGATAATTCTCTCTTATTTGCTTCAATGGAATATTTTGGGGAAACTCTATCATCTTCTTTATATCTAAAGCTGATCAAAGGATTCTTAACAGGAATCCTATAGAGTAGAATGAGTGAATGTGCAGGCAATGGTTCCAGTTATTCCCTTGGAAAAAATCCATTCCTTTGGATACTTTCGATACTCTCTATTTCCCATTCTATTGAGGCTAGTGTTCCTCTTGTTTCCAATTCAATTAAGAAATTTATAGTTGATGTTAATTCTCTCCCATTTGTTTCAAAGGAACTTTTTGGTCAAAATCCTTCATCTTCTTAAAATCTAAAGCTGATCAAAGGATTCTTTACAGGAATCGATACAGTGGCATGTGTGAATGTGCAGGCAATAGTTCCAGTTATTTCCTTTGGGAACATCCATTCCTTTGGATACTTGTTCCTCTCTATTTCCCAATCTACTGAATCTAGTTTTCCCTTTGTTTCCTTGGCAATTAGGTACATTATAGTTGTTGATAATTCTCTCTTATTTGCTTCAATGGAATATATTGGGGAAACTCTATCATCTTCTTTATATCTAAAGCTGATCAAAGGATTCTTAACAGGAATCCTATAGAGTAGAATGAGTGAATGTGCAGGCAATGGTTCCAGTTATTCCCTTTGGTAAAATCCATTCCTTTGGATACTTTCGATACTCTCTATTTCCCATTCTATTGAGTCTAGTGTTCCTCTTGTTTCCAATTGAATTAAGAAATTTATAGTTGATGTTAATTCTCTCCCATTTGTTTCAAAGGAACTTTTTGGTCAAAATCCTTCATCTTCTTAAAATCTAAAGCTGATCAAAGGATTCTTTACAGGAATCGATACAGTGGCATGTGTGAATGTGCAGGCAATAGTTCCAGTTATTTCCTTTGGGAACATCCATTCCTTTGGATACTTGTTCCTCTCTATTTCCCAATCTATTGAATCTAGTTTTCGCTTTGTTTCCTTGGCATTTAGGAACATTATAGTTGATGATAATTCTCTCTTATTTGCTTCAATGGAATATTTTGGGGAAACTCTATCATCTTCTTTATATCTAAAGCTGATCAAAGGATTCTTAACAGGAATCCTATAGAGTAGAACGAGTGAATGTGCAGGCAATGGTTCCAGTTATTCCCTTTGGTAAAATCCATTCCTTTGGATACTTTCGATACTCTCTATTTCCCATTCTATTGAGGCTAGTGTTCCTCTTGTTTCCAATTCAATTAAGAAATTTATAGTTGATGTTAATTCTCTCCCATTTGTTTCAAAGGAACTTTTTGGTCAAAATCCTTCATCTTCTTAAAATCTAAAGCTGATCAAAGGATTCTTTACAGGAATCGATACAGTGGCATGTGTGAATGTGCAGGCAATAGTTCCAGTTATTTCCTTTGGGAACATCCATTCCTTTGGATACTTGTTCCTCTCTATTTCCCAATCTACTGAATCTAGTTTTCCCTTTGTTTCCTTGGCAATTAGGTACATTATAGTTGTTGATAATTCTCTCTTATTTGCTTCAATGGAATATATTGGGGAAACTCTATCATCTTCTTTATATCTAAAGCTGATCAAAGGATTCTTAACAGGAATCCTATAGAGTAGAATGAGTGAATGTGCAGGCAATGGTTCCAGTTATTCCCTTTGGTAAAATCCATTCCTTTGGATACTTTCGATACTCTCTATTTCCCATTCTATTGAGTCTAGTGTTCCTCTTGTTTCCAATTCAATTAAGAAATTTATAGTTGATGTTAATTCTCTCCCATTTGTTTCAAAGGAACTTTTTGGTCAAAATCCTTCATCTTCTTAAAATCTAAAGCTGATCAAAGGATTCTTTACAGGAATCGATACAGTGGCATGTGTGAATGTGCAGGCAATAGTTCCAGTTATTTCCTTTGGGAACATCCATTCCTTTGGATACTTGTTCCTCTCTATTTCCCAATCTATTGAATCTAGTTTTCCCTTTGTTTCCTTGGCATTTAGGAACATTATAGTTGATGTTAATTCTCTCTTATTTGCTTCAATGGAATATTTTGGGGAAACTCTATCATCTTCTTTATATCTAAAGCTGATCAAAGGATTCTTAACAGGAATCCTATACAGTGGAATGAGTGAATGTGCAGGCAATGGTTCCAGTTATTTCCTTTGGGAACATCCATTCCTTTGGATACTTGTTCCTCTCTATTTCCCAATCTATTGAATCTAGTTTTCCCTTTGTTTCCTTGGCATTTAGGAACATTATAGTTGATGATAATTCTCTCTTATTTGCTTCAATGGAATATTTTGGGGAAACTCTATCATCTTCTTTATATCTAAAGCTGATCAAAGGATTCTTAACAGGAA
This sequence comes from Sminthopsis crassicaudata, assembly GCF_048593235.1. Taxonomy (NCBI): domain Eukaryota; kingdom Metazoa; phylum Chordata; class Mammalia; order Dasyuromorphia; family Dasyuridae; genus Sminthopsis; species Sminthopsis crassicaudata. The sequence goes on from NC_133617.1 coordinate 457,035,703, forward strand.
TCCTATAGAGTAGAATGAGTGAATGTGCAGGCAATGGTTCCAGTTATTCCCTTTGGTAAAATCCATTCCTTTGGATACTTTCGATACTCTCTATTTCCCATTCTATTGAGGCTAGTGTTCCTCTTGTTTCCAATTCAATTAAGAAATTTATAGTTGATGTTAATTCTCTCCCATTTGTTTCAAAGGAACTTTTTGGTCAAAATCCTTCATCTTCTTAAAATCTAAAGCTGATCAAAGGATTCTTTACAGGAATCGATACAGTGGCATGTGTGAATGTGCAGGCAATAGTTCCAGTTATTTCCTTTGGGAACATCCATTCCTTTGGATACTTGTTCCTCTCTATTTCCCAATCTACTGAATCTAGTTTTCCCTTTGTTTCCTTGGCAATTAGGTACATTATAGTTGTTGATAATTCTCTCCTATTTGCTTCAATGGAACATTTTGGGCAAAATCCATCATCTTCTTTATATGTAAAGCTGATCAAAGGATTCTTAACAGGAATCCTATAGAGTAGAATGAGTGAATGTGCAGGCAATGGTTCCAGTTATTCCCTTTGGTAAAATCCATTCCTTTGGATACTTTCGATACTCTCTATTTCCCATTCTATTGAGTCTAGTGTTCCTCTTGTTTCCAATTCAATTAAGAAATTTATAGTTGATGTTAATTCTCTCCCATTTGTTTCAAAGGAACTTTTTGGTCAAAATCCTTCATCTTCTTAAAATCTAAAGCTGATCAAAGGATTCTTTACAGGAATCGATACAGTGGCATGTGTGAATGTGCAGGCAATAGTTCCAGTTATTTCCTTTGGGAACATCCATTCCTTTGGATACTTGTTCCTCTCTATTTCCCAATCTATTGAATCTAGTTTTCCCTTTGTTTCCTTGGCATTTAGGAACATTATAGTTGATGTTAATTCTCTCTTATTTGCTTCAATGGAATATTTTGGGGAAACTCTATCATCTTCTTTATATCTAAAGCTGATCAAAGGATTCTTAACAGGAATCCTATACAGTGGAATGAGTGAATGTGCAGGCAATGGTTCCAGTTATTTCCTTTGGGAACATCCATTCCTTTGGATACTTGTTCCTCTCTATTTCCCAATCTATTGAATCTAGTTTTCCCTTTGTTTCCTTGGCATTTAGGAACATTATAGTTGATGATAATTCTCTCTTATTTGCTTCAATGGAATATTTTGGGGAAACTCTATCATCTTCTTTATATCTAAAGCTGATCAAAGGATTCTTAACAGGAATCCTATAGAGTAGAATGAGTGAATGTGCAGGCAATGGTTCCAGTTATTCCCTTTGGTAAAATCCATTCCTTTGGATACTTTCGATTCTCTCTATTTCCCATTCTATTGAGTCTAGTGTTCCTCTTGTTTCCAATTCAATTAAGAAATTTATAGTTGATGTTAATTCTCTCCCATTTGTTTCAAAGGAACTTTTTGGTCAAAATCCTTCATCTTCTTAAAATCTAAAGCTGATCAAAGGATTCTTTACAGGAATCGATACAGTGGCATGTTTGAATGTGCAGGCAATAGTTACAGTTATTTCCTTTGGGAACATCCATTCCTTTGGATACTTGTTCCTCTCTATTTCCCAATCTACTGAATCTAGTTTTCCCTTTGTTTCCTTGGCAATTAGGTACATTATAGTTGTTGATAATTCTCTCCTATTTGCTTCAATGGAACATTTTGGGCAAAATCCATCATCTTCTTTATATGTAAAGCTGATCAATGGATTCTTAACAGGAATCGATACAGTGGAATGAGTGAATGTGCAGGCAATAGTTCCAGTTATTTCCTTTGGGAACATCCATTCCTTTGGATACTTGTTCCTCTCTATTTCCCAATCTATTGAATCTAGTTTTCCCTTTGTTTCCTTGGCATTTAGGAACATTATAGTTGATGTTAATTCTCTCTTATTTGCTTCAATGGAATATTTTGGGGAAACTCTATCATCTTCTTTATATCTAAAGCTGATCAAAGGATTCTTAACAGGAATCCTATACAGTGGAATGAGTGAATGTGCAGGCAATGGTTCCAGTTATTTCCTTTGGGAACATCCATTCCTTTGGATACTTGTTCCTCTCTATTTCCCAATCTATTGAATCTAGTTTTCCCTTTGTTTCCTTGGCATTTAGGAACATTATAGTTGATGATAATTCTCTCTTATTTGCTTCAATGGAATATTTTGGGGAAACTCTATCATCTTCTTTATATCTAAAGCTGATCAAAGGATTCTTAACAGGAATCCTATAGAGTAGAATGAGTGAATGTGCAGGCAATGGTTCCAGTTATTCCCTTTGGTAAAATCCATTCCTTTGGATACTTTCGATACTCTCTATTTCCCATTCTATTGAGGCTAGTGTTCCTCTTGTTTCCAATTCAATTAAGAAATTTATAGTTGATGTTAATTCTCTCCCATTTGTTTCAAAGGAACTTTTTGGTCAAAATCCTTCATCTTCTTAAAATCTAAAGCTGATCAAAGGATTCTTTACAGGAATCGATACAGTGGCATGTGTGAATGTGCAGGCAATAGTTCCAGTTATTTCCTTTGGGAACATCCATTCCTTTGGATACTTGTTCCTCTCTATTTCCCAATCTACTGAATCTAGTTTTCCCTTTGTTTCCTTGGCAATTAGGTACATTATAGTTGTTGATAATTCTCTCCTATTTGCTTCAATGGAACATTTTGGGCAAAATCCATCATCTTCTTTATATGTAAAGCTGATCAATGGATTCTTAACAGGAATCGATACAGTGGAATGAGTGAATGTGCAGGCAATAGTTCCAGTTATTTCCTTTGGGAACATCCATTCCTTTGGATACTTGTTCCTCTCGATTTCCCAATCTATTGAATCTAGTTTTCCCTTTGTTTCCTTGGCATTTAGGAACATTATAGTTGATGTTAATTCTCTCTTATTTGCTTCAATGGAATATTTTGGGGAAACTCTATCATCTTCTTTATATCTAAAGCTGATCAAAGGATTCTTAACAGGAATCCTATACAGTGGAATGAGTGAATGTGCAGGCAATGGTTCCAGTTATTTCCTTTGGGAACATCCATTCCTTTGGATACTTGTTCCTCTCTATTTCCCAATCTATTGAATCTAGTTTTCCCTTTGTTTCCTTGGCATTTAGGAACATTATAGTTGATGATAATTCTCTCTTATTTGCTTCAATGGAATATTTTGGGTAAACTCTATCATCTTCTTTATATCTAAAGCTGATCAAAGGATTCTTAACAGGAATCCTATAGAGTAGAATGAGTGAATGTGCAGGCAATGGTTCCAGTTATTCCCTTTGGTAAAATCCATTCCTTTGGATACTTTCGATACTCTCTATTTCCCATTCTATTGAGGCTAGTGTTCCTCTTGTTTCCAATTCAATTAAGAAATTTATAGTTGATGTTAATTCTCTCCCATTTGTTTCAAAGGAACTTTTTGGTCAAAATCCTTCATCTTCTTAAAATCTAAAGCTGATCAAAGGATTCTTTACAGGAATCGATACAGTGGCATGTGTGAATGTGCAGGCAATAGTTCCAGTTATTTCCTTTGGGAACATCCATTCCTTTGGATACTTGTTCCTCTCTATTTCCCAATCTACTGAATCTAGTTTTCCCTTTGTTTCCTTGGCAATTAGGTACATTATAGTTGTTGATAATTCTCTCCTATTTGCTTCAATGGAACATTTTGGGCAAAATCCATCATCTTCTTTATATGTAAAGCTGATCAAAGGATTCTTAACAGGAATCCTATAGAGTAGAATGAGTGAATGTGCAGGCAATGGTTCCAGTTATTCCCTTTGGTAAAATCCATTCCTTTGGATACTTTCGATACTCTCTATTTCCCATTCTATTGAGTCTAGTGTTCCTCTTGTTTCCAATTCAATTAAGAAATTTATAGTTGATGTTAATTCTCTCCCATTTGTTTCAAAGGAACTTTTTGGTCAAAATCCTTCATCTTCTTAAAATCTAAAGCTGATCAAAGGATTCTTTACAGGAATCGATACAGTGGCATGTGTGAATGTGCAGGCAATAGTTACAGTTATTTCCTTTGGGAACATCCATTCCTTTGGATACTTGTTCCTCTCTATTTCCCAATCTACTGAATCTAGTTTTCCCTTTGTTTCCTTGGCAATTAGGTACATTATAGTTGTTGATAATTCTCTCCTATTTGCTTCAATGGAACATTTTGGGCAAAATCCATCATCTTCTTTATATGTAAAGCTGATCAATGGATTCTTAACAGGAATCGATACAGTGGAATGAGTGAATGTGCAGGCAATAGTTCCAGTTATTTCCTTTGGGAACATCCATTCCTTTGGATACTTGTTCCTCTCTATTTCCCAATCTATTGAATCTAGTTTTCCCTTTGTTTCCTTGGCATTTAGGAACATTATAGTTGATGTTAATTCTCTCTTATTTGCTTCAATGGAATATTTTGGGGAAACTCTATCATCTTCTTTATATCTAAAGCTGATCAAAGGATTCTTAACAGGAATCCTATACAGTGGAATGAGTGAATGTGCAGGCAATGGTTCCAGTTATTTCCTTTGGGAACATCCATTCCTTTGGATACTTGTTCCTCTCTATTTCCCAATCTATTGAATCTAGTTTTCCCTTTGTTTCCTTGGCATTTAGGAACATTATAGTTGATGATAATTCTCTCTTATTTGCTTCAATGGAATATTTTGGGGAAACTCTATCATCTTCTTTATATCTAAAGCTGATCAAAGGATTCTTAACAGGAATCCTATAGAGTAGAATGAGTGAATGTGCAGGCAATGGTTCCAGTTATTCCCTTTGGTAAAATCCATTCCTTTGGATACTTTCGATACTCTCTATTTCCCATTCTATTGAGGCTAGTGTTCCTCTTGTTTCCAATTCAATTAAGAAATTTATAGTTGATGTTAATTCTCTCCCATTTGTTTCAAAGGAACTTTTTGGTCAAAATCCTTCATCTTCTTAAAATCTAAAGCTGATCAAAGGATTCTTTACAGGAATCGATACAGTGGCATGTGTGAATGTGCAGGCAATAGTTCCAGTTATTTCCTTTGGGAACATCCATTCCTTTGGATACTTGTTCCTCTCTATTTCCCAATCTACTGAATCTAGTTTTCCCTTTGTTTCCTTGGCAATTAGGTACATTATAGTTGTTGATAATTCTCTCCTATTTGCTTCAATGGAACATTTTGGGCAAAATCCATCATCTTCTTTATATGTAAAGCTGATCAATGGATTCTTAACAGGAATCGATACAGTGGAATGAGTGAATGTGCAGGCAATAGTTCCAGTTATTTCCTTTGGGAACATCCATTCCTTTGGATACTTGTTCCTCTCGATTTCCCAATCTATTGAATCTAGTTTTCCCTTTGTTTCCTTGGCATTTAGGAACATTATAGTTGATGTTAATTCTCTCTTATTTGCTTCAATGGAATATTTTGGGGAAACTCTATCATCTTCTTTATATCTAAAGCTGATCAAAGGATTCTTAACAGGAATCCTATACAGTGGAATGAGTGAATGTGCAGGCAATGGTTCCAGTTATTTCCTTTGGGAACATCCATTCCTTTGGATACTTGTTCCTCTCTATTTCCCAATCTATTGAATCTAGTTTTCCCTTTGTTTCCTTGGCATTTAGGAACATTATAGTTGATGATAATTCTCTCTTATTTGCTTCAATGGAATATTTTGGGGAAACTCTATCATCTTCTTTATATCTAAAGCTGATCAAAGGATTCTTAACAGGAATCCTATAGAGTAGAATGAGTGAATGTGCAGGCAATGGTTCCAGTTATTCCCTTTGGTAAAATCCATTCCTTTGGATACTTTCGATACTCTCTATTTCCCATTCTATTGAGGCTAGTGTTCCTCTTGTTTCCAATTCAATTAAGAAATTTATAGTTGATGTTAATTCTCTCCCATTTGTTTCAAAGGAACTTTTTGGTCAAAATCCTTCATCTTCTTAAAATCTAAAGCTGATCAAAGGATTCTTTACAGGAATCGATACAGTGGCATGTGTGAATGTGCAGGCAATAGTTCCAGTTATTTCCTTTGGGAACATCCATTCCTTTGGATACTTGTTCCTCTCTATTTCCCAATCTACTGAATCTAGTTTTCCCTTTGTTTCCTTGGCAATTAGGTACATTATAGTTGTTGATAATTCTCTCCTATTTGCTTCAATGGAACATTTTGGGCAAAATCCATCATCTTCTTTATATGTAAAGCTGATCAAAGGATTCTTAACAGGAATCCTATAGAGTAGAATGAGTGAATGTGCAGGCAATGGTTCCAGTTATTCCCTTTGGTAAAATCCATTCCTTTGGATACTTTCGATACTCTCTATTTCCCATTCTATTGAGTCTAGTGTTCCTCTTGTTTCCAATTCAATTAAGAAATTTATAGTTGATGTTAATTCTCTCCCATTTGTTTCAAAGGAACTTTTTGGTCAAAATCCTTCATCTTCTTAAAATCTAAAGCTGATCAAAGGATTCTTTACAGGAATCGATACAGTGGCATGTGTGAATGTGCAGGCAATAGTTCCAGTTATTTCCTTTGGGAACATCCATTCCTTTGGATACTTGTTCCTCTCTATTTCCCAATCTATTGAATCTAGTTTTCCCTTTGTTTCCTTGGCATTTAGGAACATTATAGTTGATGTTAATTCTCTCTTATTTGCTTCAATGGAATATTTTGGGGAAACTCTATCATCTTCTTTATATCTAAAGCTGATCAAAGGATTCTTAACAGGAATCCTATACAGTGGAATGAGTGAATGTGCAGGCAATGGTTCCAGTTATTTCCTTTGGGAACATCCATTCCTTTGGATACTTGTTCCTCTCTATTTCCCAATCTATTGAATCTAGTTTTCCCTTTGTTTCCTTGGCATTTAGGAACATTATAGTTGATGATAATTCTCTCTTATTTGCTTCAATGGAATATTTTGGGGAAACTCTATCATCTTCTTTATATCTAAAGCTGATCAAAGGATTCTTAACAGGAATCCTATAGAGTAGAATGAGTGAATGTGCAGGCAATGGTTCCAGTTATTCCCTTTGGTAAAATCCATTCCTTTGGATACTTTCGATTCTCTCTATTTCCCATTCTATTGAGTCTAGTGTTCCTCTTGTTTCCAATTCAATTAAGAAATTTATAGTTGATGTTAATTCTCTCCCATTTGTTTCAAAGGAACTTTTTGGTCAAAATCCTTCATCTTCTTAAAATCTAAAGCTGATCAAAGGATTCTTTACAGGAATCGATACAGTGGCATGTTTGAATGTGCAGGCAATAGTTACAGTTATTTCCTTTGGGAACATCCATTCCTTTGGATACTTGTTCCTCTCTATTTCCCAATCTACTGAATCTAGTTTTCCCTTTGTTTCCTTGGCAATTAGGTACATTATAGTTGTTGATAATTCTCTCCTATTTGCTTCAATGGAACATTTTGGGCAAAATCCATCATCTTCTTTATATGTAAAGCTGATCAATGGATTCTTAACAGGAATCGATACAGTGGAATGAGTGAATGTGCAGGCAATAGTTCCAGTTATTTCCTTTGGGAACATCCATTCCTTTGGATACTTGTTCCTCTCTATTTCCCAATCTATTGAATCTAGTTTTCCCTTTGTTTCCTTGGCATTTAGGAACATTATAGTTGATGTTAATTCTCTCTTATTTGCTTCAATGGAATATTTTGGGGAAACTCTATCATCTTCTTTATATCTAAAGCTGATCAAAGGATTCTTAACAGGAATCCTATACAGTGGAATGAGTGAATGTGCAGGCAATGGTTCCAGTTATTTCCTTTGGGAACATCCATTCCTTTGGATACTTGTTCCTCTCTATTTCCCAATCTATTGAATCTAGTTTTCCCTTTGTTTCCTTGGCATTTAGGAACATTATAGTTGATGATAATTCTCTCTTATTTGCTTCAATGGAATATTTTGGGGAAACTCTATCATCTTCTTTATATCTAAAGCTGATCAAAGGATTCTTAACAGGAATCCTATAGAGTAGAATGAGTGAATGTGCAGGCAATGGTTCCAGTTATTCCCTTTGGTAAAATCCATTCCTTTGGATACTTTCGATACTCTCTATTTCCCATTCTATTGAGGCTAGTGTTCCTCTTGTTTCCAATTCAATTAAGAAATTTATAGTTGATGTTAATTCTCTCCCATTTGTTTCAAAGGAACTTTTTGGTCAAAATCCTTCATCTTCTTAAAATCTAAAGCTGATCAAAGGATTCTTTACAGGAATCGATACAGTGGCATGTGTGAATGTGCAGGCAATAGTTCCAGTTATTTCCTTTGGGAACATCCATTCCTTTGGATACTTGTTCCTCTCTATTTCCCAATCTACTGAATCTAGTTTTCCCTTTGTTTCCTTGGCAATTAGGTACATTATAGTTGTTGATAATTCTCTCCTATTTGCTTCAATGGAACATTTTGGGCAAAATCCATCATCTTCTTTATATGTAAAGCTGATCAATGGATTCTTAACAGGAATCGATACAGTGGAATGAGTGAATGTGCAGGCAATAGTTCCAGTTATTTCCTTTGGGAACATCCATTCCTTTGGATACTTGTTCCTCTCGATTTCCCAATCTATTGAATCTAGTTTTCCCTTTGTTTCCTTGGCATTTAGGAACATTATAGTTGATGTTAATTCTCTCTTATTTGCTTCAATGGAATATTTTGGGGAAACTCTATCATCTTCTTTATATCTAAAGCTGATCAAAGGATTCTTAACAGGAATCCTATACAGTGGAATGAGTGAATGTGCAGGCAATGGTTCCAGTTATTTCCTTTGGGAACATCCATTCCTTTGGATACTTGTTCCTCTCTATTTCCCAATCTATTGAATCTAGTTTTCCCTTTGTTTCCTTGGCATTTAGGAACATTATAGTTGATAATTCTCTCTTATTTGCTTCAATGGAATATTTTGGGGAAACTCTATCATCTTCTTTATATCTAAAGCTGATCAAAGGATTCTTAACAGGAATCCTATAGAGTAGAATGAGTGAATGTGCAGGCAATGGTTCCAGTTATTCCCTTTGGTAAAATCCATTCCTTTGGATACTTTCGATACTCTCTATTTCCCATTCTATCGAGGCTAGTGTTCCTCTTGTTTCCAATTCAATTAAGAAATTTATAGTTGATGTTAATTCTCTCCCATTTGTTTCAAAGGAACTTTTTGGTCAAAATCCTTCATCTTCTTAAAATCTAAAGCTGATCAAAGGATTCTTTACAGGAATCGATACAGTGGCATGTGTGAATGTGCAGGCAATAGTTCCAGTTATTTCCTTTGGGAACATCCATTCCTTTGGATACTTGTTCCTCTCTATTTCCCAATCTACTGAATCTAGTTTTCCCTTTGTTTCCTTGGCAATTAGGTACATTATAGTTGTTGATAATTCTCTCCTATTTGCTTCAATGGAACATTTTGGGCAAAATCCATCATCTTCTTTATATGTAAAGCTGATCAATGGATTCTTAACAGGAATCGATACAGTGGAATGAGTGAATGTGCAGGCAATAGTTCCAGTTATTTCCTTTGGGAACATCCATTCCTTTGGATACTTGTTCCTCTCGATTTCCCAATCTATTGAATCTAGTTTTCCCTTTGTTTCCTTGGCATTTAGGAACATTATAGTTGATGATAATTCTCTCTTATTTGCTTCAATGGAATATTTTGGGGAAACTCTATCATCCTCTTTATATCTAAAGCTGATCAAAGGATTCTTAACAGGAATCCTATACAGTGGAATGAGTGAATGTGCAGGCAATGGTTCCAGTTATTTCCTTTGGGAACATCCATTCCTTTGGATACTTGTTCCTCTCTATTTCCCAATCTATTGAATCTAGTTTTCCCTTTGTTTCCTTGGCATTTAGGAACATTATAGTTGATGTTAATTCTCTCCCATTTGTTTCAAAGGAACTTTTTGGTCAAAATCCTTCATCTTCTTAAAATCTAAAGCTGATCAAAGGATTCTTTACAGGAATCGATACAGTGGCATGTGTGAATGTGCAGGCAATAGTTCCAGTTATTTCCTTTGGGAACATCCATTCTTTTGGATACTTGTTCCTCTCTATTTCCCAATCTATTGAATCTAGTTTTCCCTTTGTTTCCTTGGCATTTAGGAACATTATAGTTGATGTTAATTCTCTCTTATTTGCTTCAATGGAATATTTTGGGGAAACTCTATCATCTTCTTTATATCTAAAGCTGATCAAAGGATTCTTAACAGGAATCCTATACAGTGGAATGAGTGAATGTGCAGGCAATGGTTCCAGTTATTTCCTTTGGGAACATCCATTCCTTTGGATACTTGTTCCTCTCTATTTCCCAATCTATTGAATCTAGTTTTCCCTTTGTTTCCTTGGCATTTAGGAACATTATAGTTGATGATAATTCTCTCTTATTTGCTTCAATGGAATATTTTGGGGAAACTCTATCATCTTCTTTATATCTAAAGCTGATCAAAGGATTCTTAACAGGAATCCTATAGAGTAGAATGAGTGAATGTGCAGGCAATGGTTCCAGTTATTCCCTTTGGTAAAATCCATTCCTTTGGATACTTTCGATACTCTCTATTTCCCATTCTATTGAGGCTAGTGTTCCTCTTGTTTCCAATTCAATTAAGAAATTTATAGTTGATGTTAATTCTCTCCCATTTGTTTCAAAGGAACTTTTTGGTCAAAATCCTTCATCTTCTTAAAATCTAAAGCTGATCAAAGGATTCTTTACAGGAATCGATACAGTGGCATGTGTGAATGTGCAGGCAATAGTTCCAGTTATTTCCTTTGGGAACATCCATTCCTTTGGATACTTGTTCCTCTCTATTTCCCAATCTACTGAATCTAGTTTTCCCTTTGTTTCCTTGGCAATTAGGTACATTATAGTTGTTGATAATTCTCTCCTATTTGCTTCAATGGAACATTTTGGGCAAAATCCATCATCTTCTTTATATGTAAAGCTGATCAATGGATTCTTAACAGGAATCGATACAGTGGAATGAGTGAATGTGCAGGCAATAGTTCCAGTTATTTCCTTTGGGAACATCCATTCCTTTGGATACTTGTTCCTCTCGATTTCCCAATCTATTGAATCTAGTTTTCCCTTTGTTTCCTTGGCATTTAGGAACATTATAGTTGATGTTAATTCTCTCTTATTTGCTTCAATGGAATATTTTGGGGAAACTCTATCATCTTCTTTATATCTAAAGCTGATCAAAGGATTCTTAACAGGAATCCTATACAGTGGAATGAGTGAATGTGCAGGCAATGGTTCCAGTTATTTCCTTTGGGAACATCCATTCCTTTGGATACTTGTTCCTCTCTATTTCCCAATCTATTGAATCTAGTTTTCCCTTTGTTTCCTTGGCATTTAGGAACATTATAGTTGATGATAATTCTCTCTTATTTGCTTCAATGGAATATTTTGGGGAAACTCTATCATCTTCTTTATATCTAAAGCTGATCAAAGGATTCTTAACAGGAATCCTATAGAGTAGAATGAGTGAATGTGCAGGCAATGGTTCCAGTTATTCCCTTTGGTAAAATCCATTCCTTTGGATACTTTCGATACTCTCTATTTCCCATTCTATTGAGGCTAGTGTTCCTCTTGTTTCCAATTCAATTAAGAAATTTATAGTTGATGTTAATTCTCTCCCATTTGTTTCAAAGGAACTTTTTGGTCAAAATCCTTCATCTTCTTAAAATCTAAAGCTGATCAAAGGATTCTTTACAGGAATCGATACAGTGGCATGTGTGAATGTGCAGGCAATAGTTCCAGTTATTTCCTTTGGGAACATCCATTCCTTTGGATACTTGTTCCTCTCTATTTCCCAATCTACTGAATCTAGTTTTCCCTTTGTTTCCTTGGCAATTAGGTACATTATAGTTGTTGATAATTCTCTCCTATTTGCTTCAATGGAACATTTTGGGCAAAATCCATCATCTTCTTTATATGTAAAGCTGATCAAAGGATTCTTAACAGGAATCCTATAGAGTAGAATGAGTGAATGTGCAGGCAATGGTTCCAGTTATTCCCTTTGGTAAAATCCATTCCTTTGGATACTTTCGATACTCTCTATTTCCCATTCTATTGAGTCTAGTGTTCCTCTTGTTTCCAATTCAATTAAGAAATTTATAGTTGATGTTAATTCTCTCCCATTTGTTTCAAAGGAACTTTTTGGTCAAAATCCTTCATCTTCTTAAAATCTAAAGCTGATCAAAGGATTCTTTACAGGAATCGATACAGTGGCATGTGTGAATGTGCAGGCAATAGTTCCAGTTATTTCCTTTGGGAACATCCATTCCTTTGGATACTTGTTCCTCTCTATTTCCCAATCTATTGAATCTAGTTTTCCCTTTGTTTCCTTGGCATTTAGGAACATTATAGTTGATGTTAATTCTCTCTTATTTGCTTCAATGGAATATTTTGGGGAAACTCTATCATCTTCTTTATATCTAAAGCTGATCAAAGGATTCTTAACAGGAATCCTATACAGTGGAATGAGTGAATGTGCAGGCAATGGTTCCAGTTATTTCCTTTGGGAACATCCATTCCTTTGGATACTTGTTCCTCTCTATTTCCCAATCTATTGAATCTAGTTTTCCCTTTGTTTCCTTGGCATTTAGGAACATTATAGTTGATGATAATTCTCTCTTATTTGCTTCAATGGAATATTTTGGGGAAACTCTATCATCTTCTTTATATCTAAAGCTGATCAAAGGATTCTTAACAGGAATCCTATAGAGTAGAATGAGTGAATGTGCAGGCAATGGTTCCAGTTATTCCCTTTGGTAAAATCCATTCCTTTGGATACTTTCGATTCTCTCTATTTCCCATTCTATTGAGTCTAGTGTTCCTCTTGTTTCCAATTCAATTAAGAAATTTATAGTTGATGTTAATTCTCTCCCATTTGTTTCAAAGGAACTTTTTGGTCAAAATCCTTCATCTTCTTAAAATCTAAAGCTGATCAAAGGATTCTTTACAGGAATCGATACAGTGGCATGTTTGAATGTGCAGGCAATAGTTACAGTTATTTCCTTTGGGAACATCCATTCCTTTGGATACTTGTTCCTCTCTATTTCCCAATCTACTGAATCTAGTTTTCCCTTTGTTTCCTTGGCAATTAGGTACATTATAGTTGTTGATAATTCTCTCCTATTTGCTTCAATGGAACATTTTGGGCAAAATCCATCATCTTCTTTATATGTAAAGCTGATCAATGGATTCTTAACAGGAATCGATACAGTGGAATGAGTGAATGTGCAGGCAATAGTTCCAGTTATTTCCTTTGGGAACATCCATTCCTTTGGATACTTGTTCCTCTCTATTTCCCAATCTATTGAATCTAGTTTTCCCTTTGTTTCCTTGGCATTTAGGAACATTATAGTTGATGTTAATTCTCTCTTATTTGCTTCAATGGAATATTTTGGGGAAACTCTATCATCTTCTTTATATCTAAAGCTGATCAAAGGATTCTTAACAGGAATCCTATACAGTGGAATGAGTGAATGTGCAGGCAATGGTTCCAGTTATTTCCTTTGGGAACATCCATTCCTTTGGATACTTGTTCCTCTCTATTTCCCAATCTATTGAATCTAGTTTTCCCTTTGTTTCCTTGGCATTTAGGAACATTATAGTTGATGATAATTCTCTCTTATTTGCTTCAATGGAATATTTTGGGGAAACTCTATCATCTTCTTTATATCTAAAGCTGATCAAAGGATTCTTAACAGGAATCCTATAGAGTAGAATGAGTGAATGTGCAGGCAATGGTTCCAGTTATTCCCTTTGGTAAAATCCATTCCTTTGGATACTTTCGATACTCTCTATTTCCCATTCTATTGAGGCTAGTGTTCCTCTTGTTTCCAATTCAATTAAGAAATTTATAGTTGATGTTAATTCTCTCCCATTTGTTTCAAAGGAACTTTTTGGTCAAAATCCTTCATCTTCTTAAAATCTAAAGCTGATCAAAGGATTCTTTACAGGAATCGATACAGTGGCATGTGTGAATGTGCAGGCAATAGTTCCAGTTATTTCCTTTGGGAACATCCATTCCTTTGGATACTTGTTCCTCTCTATTTCCCAATCTACTGAATCTAGTTTTCCCTTTGTTTCCTTGGCAATTAGGTACATTATAGTTGTTGATAATTCTCTCCTATTTGCTTCAATGGAACATTTTGGGCAAAATCCATCATCTTCTTTATATGTAAAGCTGATCAATGGATTCTTAACAGGAATCGATACAGTGGAATGAGTGAATGTGCAGGCAATAGTTCCAGTTATTTCCTTTGGGAACATCCATTCCTTTGGATACTTGTTCCTCTCGATTTCCCAATCTATTGAATCTAGTTTTCCCTTTGTTTCCTTGGCATTTAGGAACATTATAGTTGATGTTAATTCTCTCTTATTTGCTTCAATGGAATATTTTGGGGAAACTCTATCATCTTCTTTATATCTAAAGCTGATCAAAGGATTCTTAACAGGAATCCTATACAGTGGAATGAGTGAATGTGCAGGCAATGGTTCCAGTTATTTCCTTTGGGAACATCCATTCCTTTGGATACTTGTTCCTCTCTATTTCCCAATCTATTGAATCTAGTTTTCCCTTTGTTTCCTTGGCATTTAGGAACATTATAGTTGATAATTCTCTCTTATTTGCTTCAATGGAATATTTTGGGGAAACTCTATCATCTTCTTTATATCTAAAGCTGATCAAAGGATTCTTAACAGGAATCCTATAGAGTAGAATGAGTGAATGTGCAGGCAATGGTTCCAGTTATTCCCTTTGGTAAAATCCATTCCTTTGGATACTTTCGATACTCTCTATTTCCCATTCTATCGAGGCTAGTGTTCCTCTTGTTTCCAATTCAATTAAGAAATTTATAGTTGATGTTAATTCTCTCCCATTTGTTTCAAAGGAACTTTTTGGTCAAAATCCTTCATCTTCTTAAAATCTAAAGCTGATCAAAGGATTCTTTACAGGAATCGATACAGTGGCATGTGTGAATGTGCAGGCAATAGTTCCAGTTATTTCCTTTGGGAACATCCATTCCTTTGGATACTTGTTCCTCTCTATTTCCCAATCTACTGAATCTAGTTTTCCCTTTGTTTCCTTGGCAATTAGGTACATTATAGTTGTTGATAATTCTCTCCTATTTGCTTCAATGGAACATTTTGGGCAAAATCCATCATCTTCTTTATATGTAAAGCTGATCAATGGATTCTTAACAGGAATCGATACAGTGGAATGAGTGAATGTGCAGGCAATAGTTCCAGTTATTTCCTTTGGGAACATCCATTCCTTTGGATACTTGTTCCTCTCGATTTCCCAATCTATTGAATCTAGTTTTCCCTTTGTTTCCTTGGCATTTAGGAACATTATAGTTGATGATAATTCTCTCTTATTTGCTTCAATGGAATATTTTGGGGAAACTCTATCATCCTCTTTATATCTAAAGCTGATCAAAGGATTCTTAACAGGAATCCTATACAGTGGAATGAGTGAATGTGCAGGCAATGGTTCCAGTTATTTCCTTTGGGAACATCCATTCCTTTGGATACTTGTTCCTCTCTATTTCCCAATCTATTGAATCTAGTTTTCCCTTTGTTTCCTTGGCATTTAGGAACATTATAGTTGATGTTAATTCTCTCCCATTTGTTTCAAAGGAACTTTTTGGTCAAAATCCTTCATCTTCTTAAAATCTAAAGCTGATCAAAGGATTCTTTACAGGAATCGATACAGTGGCATGTGTGAATGTGCAGGCAATAGTTCCAGTTATTTCCTTTGGGAACATCCATTCTTTTGGATACTTGTTCCTCTCTATTTCCCAATCTATTGAATCTAGTTTTCCCTTTGTTTCCTTGGCATTTAGGAACATTATAGTTGATGTTAATTCTCTCTTATTTGCTTCAATGGAATATTTTGGGGAAACTCTATCATCTTCTTTATATCTAAAGCTGATCAAAGGATTCTTAACAGGAATCCTATACAGTGGAATGAGTGAATGTGCAGGCAATGGTTCCAGTTATTTCCTTTGGGAACATCCATTCCTTTGGATACTTGTTCCTCTCTATTTCCCAATCTATTGAATCTAGTTTTCCCTTTGTTTCCTTGGCATTTAGGAACATTATAGTTGATGATAATTCTCTCTTATTTGCTTCAATGGAATATTTTGGGGAAACTCTATCATCTTCTTTATATCTAAAGCTGATCAAAGGATTCTTAACAGGAATCCTATAGAGTAGAATGAGTGAATGTGCAGGCAATGGTTCCAGTTATTCCCTTTGGTAAAATCCATTCCTTTGGATACTTTCGATACTCTCTATTTCCCATTCTATTGAGGCTAGTGTTCCTCTTGTTTCCAATTCAATTAAGAAATTTATAGTTGATGTTAATTCTCTCCCATTTGTTTCAAAGGAACTTTTTGGTCAAAATCCTTCATCTTCTTAAAATCTAAAATGATCAAAGGATTCTTTACAGGAATCGATACAGTGGCATGTGTGAATGTGCAGGCAATAGTTCCAGTTATTTCCTTTGGGAACATCCATTCCTTTGGATACTTGTTCCTCTCTATTTCCCAATCTACTGAATCTAGTTTTCCCTTTGTTTCCTTGGCAATTAGGTACATTATAGTTGTTGATAATTCTCTCCTATTTGCTTCAATGGAACATTTTGGGCAAAATCCATCATCTTCTTTATATGTAAAGCTGATCAATGGATTCTTAACAGGAATCGATACAGTGGAATGAGTGAATGTGCAGGCAATAGTTCCAGTTATTTCCTTTGGGAACATCCATTCCTTTGGATACTTGTTCCTCTCTATTTCCCAATCTATTGAATCTAGTTTTCGCTTTGTTTCCTTGGCATTTAGGAACATTATAGTTGATGTCAATTCTCTCTTATTTGTTTCAAAGGAACTTTTTGGTCAAAATCCTTCATCTTCTTAAAATCTAAAGCTGATCAAAGGATTCTTTACAGGAATCGATACAGTGGCATGTGTGAATGTGCAGGCAATAGTTCCAGTTATTTCCTTTGGGAACATCCATTCCTTTGGATACTTGTTCCTCTCTATTTCCCAATCTACTGAATCTAGTTTTCCCTTTGTTTCCTTGGCAATTAGGTACATTATAGTTGTTGATAATTCTCTCTTATTTGCTTCAATGGAATATATTGGGGAAACTCTATCTTCTTTATATCTAAAGCTGATCAAAGGATTCTTAACAGGAATCCTATAGAGTAGAATGAGTGAATGTGCAGGCAATGGTTCCAGTTATTCCCTTTGGTAAAATCCATTCCTTTGGATACTTTCGATACTCTCTATTTCCCATTCTATTGAGGCTAGTGTTCCTCTTGTTTCCAATTCAATTAAGAAATTTATAGTTGATGTTAATTCTCTCCCATTTGTTTCAAAGGAACTTTTTGGTCAAAATCCTTCATCTTCTTAAAATCTAAAGCTGATCAAAGGATTCTTTACAGGAATCGATACAGTGGCATGTGTGAATGTGCAGGCAATAGTTCCAGTTATTTCCTTTGGGAACATCCATTCCTTTGGATACTTGTTCCTCTCTATTTCCCAATCTATTGAATCTAGTTTTCCCTTTGTTTCCTTGGCATTTAGGAACATTATAGTTGATGTTAATTCTCTCTTATTTGCTTCAATGGAATATTTTGGGGAAACTCTATCATCTTCTTTATATCTAAAGCTGATCAAAGGATTCTTAACAGGAATCCTATACAGTGGAATGAGTGAATGTGCAGGCAATGGTTCCAGTTATTTCCTTTGGGAACATCCATTCCTTTGGATACTTGTTCCTCTCTATTTCCCAATCTATTGAATCTAGTTTTCCCTTTGTTTCCTTGGCATTTAGGAACATTATAGTTGATGATAATTCTCTCTTATTTGCTTCAATGGAATATTTTGGGGAAACTCTATCATCTTCTTTATATCTAAAGCTGATCAAAGGATTCTTAACAGGAATCCTATAGAGTAGAATGAGTGAATGTGCAGGCAATGGTTCCAGTTATTCCCTTTGGTAAAATCCATTCCTTTGGATACTTTCGATACTCTCTATTTCCCATTCTATTGAGGCTAGTGTTCCTCTTGTTTCCAATTCAATTAAGAAATTTATAGTTGATGTTAATTCTCTCCCATTTGTTTCAAAGGAACTTTTTGGTCAAAATCCTTCATCTTCTTAAAATCTAAAGCTGATCAAAGGATTCTTTACAGGAATCGATACAGTGGCATGTGTGAATGTGCAGGCAATAGTTCCAGTTATTTCCTTTGGGAACATCCATTCCTTTGGATACTTGTTCCTCTCTATTTCCCAATCTACTGAATCTAGTTTTCCCTTTGTTTCCTTGGCAATTAGGTACATTATAGTTGTTGATAATTCTCTCCTGTTTGCTTCAATGGAACATTTTGGGCAAAATCCATCATCTTCTTTATATGTAAAGCTGATCAATGGATTCTTAACAGGAATCGATACAGTGGAATGAGTGAATGTGCAGGCAATAGTTCCAGTTATTTCCTTTGGGAACATCCATTGCTTTGGATACTTGTTCCTCTCGATTTCCCAATCTATTGAATCTATTTTTCCCTTTGTTTCCTTGGCATTTAGGAACATTATAGTTGATGTTAATTCTCTCTTATTTGCTTCAATGGAATATTTTGGGGAAACTCTATCATCTTCTTTATATCTAAAGCTAATCAAAGGATTCTTAACAGGAATCCTATACAGTGGAATGAGTGAATGTGCAGGCAATGGTTCCAGTTATTTCCTTTGGGAACATCCATTCCTTTGGATACTTGTTCCTCTCTATTTCCCACTCTATTGAATCTAGTTTTCCCTTTGTTTCCTTGGCATTTAGGAACATTATAGTTGATGATAATTCTCTCTTATTTGCTTCAATGGAATATTTTGGGGAAACTCTATCATCTTCTTTATATCTAAAGCTGATCAAAGGATTCTTAACAGGAATCCTATAGAGTAGAATGAGTGAATGTGCAGGCAATGGTTCCAGTTATTCCCTTTGGTAAAATCCATTCCTTTGGATACTTTCGATACTCTCTATTTCCCATTCTATTGAGGCTAGTGTTCCTCTTGTTTCCAATTCAATTAAGAAATTTATAGTTGATGTTAATTCTCTCCCATTTGTTTCAAAGGAACTTTTTGGTCAAAATCCTTCATCTTCTTAAAATCTAAAGCTGATCAAAGGATTCTTTACAGGAATCGATACAGTGGCATGTGTGAATGTGCAGGCAATAGTTCCAGTTATTTCCTTTGGGAACATCCATTCCTTTGGATACTTGTTCCTCTCTATTTCCCAATCTACTGAATCTAGTTTTCCCTTTGTTTCCTTGGCAATTAGGTACATTATAGTTGTTGATAATTCTCTCTTATTTGCTTCAATGGAATATATTGGGGAAACTCTATCTTCTTTATATCTAAAGCTGATCAAAGGATTCTTAACAGGAATCCTATAGAGTAGAATGAGTGAATGTGCAGGCAATGGTTCCAGTTATTCCCTTTGGTAAAATCCATTCCTTTGGATACTTTCGATACTCTCTATTTCCCATTCTATTGAGGCTAGTGTTCCTCTTGTTTCCAATTCAATTAAGAAATTTATAGTTGATGTTAATTCTCTCCCATTTGTTTCAAAGGAACTTTTTGGTCAAAATCCTTCATCTTCTTAAAATCTAAAGCTGATCAAAGGATTCTTTACAGGAATCGATACAGTGGCATGTGTGAATGTGCAGGCAATAGTTCCAGTTATTTCCTTTGGGAACATCCATTCCTTTGGATACTTGTTCCTCTCTATTTCCCAATCTATTGAATCTAGTTTTCCCTTTGTTTCCTTGGCATTTAGGAACATTATAGTTGATGTTAATTCTCTCTTATTTGCTTCAATGGAATATTTTGGGGAAACTCTATCATCTTCTTTATATCTAAAGCTGATCAAAGGATTCTTAACAGGAATCCTATACAGTGGAATGAGTGAATGTGCAGGCAATGGTTCCAGTTATTTCCTTTGGGAACATCCATTCCTTTGGATACTTGTTCCTCTCTATTTCCCAATCTATTGAATCTAGTTTTCCCTTTGTTTCCTTGGCATTTAGGAACATTATAGTTGATGTTAATTCTCTCTTATTTGCTTCAATGGAATATTTTGGGGAAACTCTATCATCTTCTTTATATCTAAAGCTGATCAAAGGATTCTTAACAGGAATCCTATACAGTGGAATGAGTGAATGTGCAGGCAATGGTTCCAGTTATTTCCTTTGGGAACATCCATTCCTTTGGATACTTGTTCCTCTCTATTTCCCAATCTATTGAATCTAGTTTTCCCTTTGTTTCCTTGGCATTTAGGAACATTATAGTTGATGATAATTCTCTCTTATTTGCTTCAATGGAATATTTTGGGGAAACTCTATCATCTTCTTTATATCTAAAGCTGATCAAAGGATTCTTAACAGGAATCCTATAGAGTAGAATGAGTGAATGTGCAGGCAATGGTTCCAGTTATTCCCTTTGGTAAAATCCATTCCTTTGGATACTTTCGATTCTCTCTATTTCCCATTCTATTGAGTCTAGTGTTCCTCTTGTTTCCAATTCAATTAAGAAATTTATAGTTGATGTTAATTCTCTCCCATTTGTTTCAAAGGAACTTTTTGGTCAAAATCCTTCATCTTCTTAAAATCTAAAGCTGATCAAAGGATTCTTTACAGGAATCGATACAGTGGCATGTTTGAATGTGCAGGCAATAGTTACAGTTATTTCCTTTGGGAACATCCATTCCTTTGGATACTTGTTCCTCTCTATTTCCCAATCTACTGAATCTAGTTTTCCCTTTGTTTCCTTGGCAATTAGGTACATTATAGTTGTTGATAATTCTCTCCTATTTGCTTCAATGGAACATTTTGGGCAAAATCCATCATCTTCTTTATATGTAAAGCTGATCAATGGATTCTTAACAGGAATCGATACAGTGGAATGAGTGAATGTGCAGGCAATAGTTCCAGTTATTTCCTTTGGGAACATCCATTCCTTTGGATACTTGTTCCTCTCTATTTCCCAATCTATTGAATCTAGTTTTCCCTTTGTTTCCTTGGCATTTAGGAACATTATAGTTGATGTTAATTCTCTCTTATTTGCTTCAATGGAATATTTTGGGGAAACTCTATCATCTTCTTTATATCTAAAGCTGATCAAAGGATTCTTAACAGGAATCCTATACAGTGGAATGAGTGAATGTGCAGGCAATGGTTCCAGTTATTTCCTTTGGGAACATCCATTCCTTTGGATACTTGTTCCTCTCTATTTCCCAATCTATTGAATCTAGTTTTCCCTTTGTTTCCTTGGCATTTAGGAACATTATAGTTGATGTTAATTCTCTCTTATTTGCTTCAATGGAATATTTTGGGGAAACTCTATCATCTTCTTTATATCTAAAGCTGATCAAAGGATTCTTAACAGGAATCCTATACAGTGGAATGAGTGAATGTGCAGGCAATGGTTCCAGTTATTTCCTTTGGGAACATCCATTCCTTTGGATACTTGTTCCTCTCTATTTCCCAATCTATTGAATCTAGTTTTCCCTTTGTTTCCTTGGCATTTAGGAACATTATAGTTGATGATAATTCTCTCTTATTTGCTTCAATGGAATATTTTGGGGAAACTCTATCATCTTCTTTATATCTAAAGCTGATCAAAGGATTCTTAACAGGAATCCTATAGAGTAGAATGAGTGAATGTGCAGGCAATGGTTCCAGTTATTCCCTTTGGTAAAATCCATTCCTTTGGATACTTTCGATTCTCTCTATTTCCCATTCTATTGAGTCTAGTGTTCCTCTTGTTTCCAATTCAATTAAGAAATTTATAGTTGATGTTAATTCTCTCCCATTTGTTTCAAAGGAACTTTTTGGTCAAAATCCTTCATCTTCTTAAAATCTAAAGCTGATCAAAGGATTCTTTACAGGAATCGATACAGTGGCATGTTTGAATGTGCAGGCAATAGTTACAGTTATTTCCTTTGGGAACATCCATTCCTTTGGATACTTGTTCCTCTCTATTTCCCAATCTACTGAATCTAGTTTTCCCTTTGTTTCCTTGGCAATTAGGTACATTATAGTTGTTGATAATTCTCTCCTATTTGCTTCAATGGAACATTTTGGGCAAAATCCATCATCTTCTTTATATGTAAAGCTGATCAATGGATTCTTAACAGGAATCGATACAGTGGAATGAGTGAATGTGCAGGCAATAGTTCCAGTTATTTCCTTTGGGAACATCCATTCCTTTGGATACTTGTTCCTCTCTATTTCCCAATCTATTGAATCTAGTTTTCCCTTTGTTTCCTTGGCATTTAGGAACATTATAGTTGATGTTAATTCTCTCTTATTTGCTTCAATGGAATATTTTGGGGAAACTCTATCATCTTCTTTATATCTAAAGCTGATCAAAGGATTCTTAACAGGAATCCTATACAGTGGAATGAGTGAATGTGCAGGCAATGGTTCCAGTTATTTCCTTTGGGAACATCCATTCCTTTGGATACTTGTTCCTCTCTATTTCCCAATCTATTGAATCTAGTTTTCCCTTTGTTTCCTTGGCATTTAGGAACATTATAGTTGATGTTAATTCTCTCTTATTTGCTTCAATGGAATATTTTGGGGAAACTCTATCATCTTCTTTATATCTAAAGCTGATCAAAGGATTCTTAACAGGAATCCTATACAGTGGAATGAGTGAATGTGCAGGCAATGGTTCCAGTTATTTCCTTTGGGAACATCCATTCCTTTGGATACTTGTTCCTCTCTATTTCCCAATCTATTGAATCTAGTTTTCCCTTTGTTTCCTTGGCATTTAGGAACATTATAGTTGATGATAATTCTCTCTTATTTGCTTCAATGGAATATTTTGGGGAAACTCTATCATCTTCTTTATATCTAAAGCTGATCAAAGGATTCTTAACAGGAATCCTATAGAGTAGAATGAGTGAATGTGCAGGCAATGGTTCCAGTTATTCCCTTTGGTAAAATCCATTCCTTTGGATACTTTCGATTCTCTCTATTTCCCATTCTATTGAGTCTAGTGTTCCTCTTGTTTCCAATTCAATTAAGAAATTTATAGTTGATGTTAATTCTCTCCCATTTGTTTCAAAGGAACTTTTTGGTCAAAATCCTTCATCTTCTTAAAATCTAAAGCTGATCAAAGGATTCTTTACAGGAATCGATACAGTGGCATGTTTGAATGTGCAGGCAATAGTTACAGTTATTTCCTTTGGGAACATCCATTCCTTTGGATACTTGTTCCTCGCTATTTCCCAATCTACTGAATCTAGTTTTCCCTTTGTTTCCTTGGCAATTAGGTACATTATAGTTGTTGATAATTCTCTCCTATTTGCTTCAATGGAACATTTTGGGCAAAATCCATCATCTTCTTTATATGTAAAGCTGATCAATGGATTCTTAACAGGAATCGATACAGTGGAATGAGTGAATGTGCAGGCAATAGTTCCAGTTATTTCCTTTGGGAACATCCATTCCTTTGGATACTTGTTCCTCTCTATTTCCCAATCTATTGAATCTAGTTTTCCCTTTGTTTCCTTGGCATTTAGGAACATTATAGTTGATGTTAATTCTCTCTTATTTGCTTCAATGGAATATTTTGGGGAAACTCTATCATCTTCTTTATATCTAAAGCTGATCAAAGGATTCTTAACAGGAATCCTATACAGTGGAATGAGTGAATGTGCAGGCAATGGTTCCAGTTATTTCCTTTGGGAACATCCATTCCTTTGGATACTTGTTCCTCTCTATTTCCCAATCTATTGAATCTAGTTTTCCCTTTGTTTCCTTGGCATTTAGGAACATTATAGTTGATGATAATTCTCTCTTATTTGCTTCAATGGAATATTTTGGGGAAACTCTATCATCTTCTTTATATCTAAAGCTGATCAAAGGATTCTTAACAGGAATCCTATAGAGTAGAATGAGTGAATGTGCAGGCAATGGTTCCAGTTATTCCCTTTGGTAAAATCCATTCCTTTGGATACTTTCGATACTCTCTATTTCCCATTCTATTGAGGCTAGTGTTCCTCTTGTTTCCAATTCAATTAAGAAATTTATAGTTGATGTTAATTCTCTCCCATTTGTTTCAAAGGAACTTTTTGGTCAAAATCCTTCATCTTCTTAAAATCTAAAGCTGATCAAAGGATTCTTTACAGGAATCGATACAGTGGCATGTGTGAATGTGCAGGCAATAGTTCCAGTTATTTCCTTTGGGAACATCCATTCCTTTGGATACTTGTTCCTCTCTATTTCCCAATCTACTGAATCTAGTTTTCCCTTTGTTTCCTTGGCAATTAGGTACATTATAGTTGTTGATAATTCTCTCCTATTTGCTTCAATGGAACATTTTGGGCAAAATCCATCATCTTCTTTATATGTAAAGCTGATCAATGGATTCTTAACAGGAATCGATACAGTGGAATGAGTGAATGTGCAGGCAATAGTTCCAGTTATTTCCTTTGGGAACATCCATTCCTTTGGATACTTGTTCCTCTCGATTTCCCAATCTATTGAATGTAGTTTTCCCTTTGTTTCCTTGGCATTTAGGAACATTATAGTTGATGTTAATTCTCTCTTATTTGCTTCAATGGAATATTTTGGGGAAACTCTATCATCTTCTTTATATCTAAAGCTGATCAAAGGATTCTTAACAGGAATCCTATACAGTGGAATGAGTGAATGTGCAGGCAATGGTTCCAGTTATTTCCTTTGGGAACATCCATTCCTTTGGATACTTGTTCCTCTCTATTTCCCAATCTATTGAATCTAGTTTTCCCTTTGTTTCCTTGGC
This sequence comes from Sminthopsis crassicaudata, assembly GCF_048593235.1. Classification (NCBI taxonomy): domain Eukaryota; kingdom Metazoa; phylum Chordata; class Mammalia; order Dasyuromorphia; family Dasyuridae; genus Sminthopsis; species Sminthopsis crassicaudata. Next base: position 457,060,581 of record NC_133617.1, read on the forward strand.
ATTTAGGAACATTATAGTTGATGATAATTCTCTCTTATTTGCTTCAATGGAATATTTTGGGGAAACTCTATCATCTTCTTTATATCTAAAGCTGATCAAAGGATTCTTAACAGGAATCCTATAGAGTAGAATGAGTGAATGTGCAGGCAATGGTTCCAGTTATTCCCTTTGGTAAAATCCATTCCTTTGGATACTTTCGATACTCTCTATTTCCCATTCTATCGAGGCTAGTGTTCCTCTTGTTTCCAATTCAATTAAGAAATTTATAGTTGATGTTAATTCTCTCCCATTTGTTTCAAAGGAACTTTTTGGTCAAAATCCTTCATCTTCTTAAAATCTAAAGCTGATCAAAGGATTCTTTACAGGAATCGATACAGTGGCATGTGTGAATGTGCAGGCAATAGTTCCAGTTATTTCCTTTGGGAACATCCATTCCTTTGGATACTTGTTCCTCTCTATTTCCCAATCTACTGAATCTAGTTTTCCCTTTGTTTCCTTGGCAATTAGGTACATTATAGTTGTTGATAATTCTCTCCTATTTGCTTCAATGGAACATTTTGGGCAAAATCCATCATCTTCTTTATATGTAAAGCTGATCAATGGATTCTTAACAGGAATCGATACAGTGGAATGAGTGAATGTGCAGGCAATAGTTCCAGTTATTTCCTTTGGGAACATCCATTCCTTTGGATACTTGTTCCTCTCTATTTCCCAATCTATTGAATCTAGTTTTCGCTTTGTTTCCTTGGCATTTAGGAACATTATAGTTGATGTTAATTCTCTCTTATTTGCTTCAATGGAATATTTTGGGGAAACTCTATCATCTTCTTTATATCTAAAGCTGATCAAAGGATTCTTAACAGGAATCCTATACAGTGGAATGATTGAATGTGCAGGCAATGGTTCCAGTTATTTCCTTTGGGAACATCCATTCCTTTGGATACTTGTTCCTCTCTATTTCCCAATCTATTGAATCTAGTTTTCCCTTTGTTTCCTTGGCATTTAGGAACATTATAGTTGATGATAATTCTCTCTTATTTGCTTCAATGGAATATTTTGGGGAAACTCTATCATCTTCTTTATATCTAAAGCTGATCAAAGGATTCTTAACAGGAATCCTATAGAGTAGAATGAGTGAATGTGCAGGCAATGGTTCCAGTTATTCCCTTTGGTAAAATCCATTCCTTTGGATACTTTCGATACTCTCTATTTCCCATTCTATCGAGGCTAGTGTTCCTCTTGTTTCCAATTCAATTAAGAAATTTATAGTTGATGTTAATTCTCTCCCATTTGTTTCAAAGGAACTTTTTGGTCAAAATCCTTCATCTTCTTAAAATCTAAAGCTGATCAAAGGATTCTTTACAGGAATCGATACAGTGGCATGTGTGAATGTGCAGGCAATAGTTCCAGTTATTTCCTTTGGGAACATCCATTCCTTTGGATACTTGTTCCTCTCTATTTCCCAATCTACTGAATCTAGTTTTCCCTTTGTTTCCTTGGCAATTAGGTACATTATAGTTGTTGATAATTCTCTCTTATTTGCTTCAATGGAATATATTGGGGAAACTCTATCATCTTCTTTATATCTAAAGCTGATCAAAGGATTCTTAACAGGAATCCTATAGAGTAGAATGAGTGAATGTGCAGGCAATGGTTCCAGTTATTCCCTTGGTAAAATCCATTCCTTTGGATACTTTCGATACTCTCTATTTCCCATTCTATTGAGTCTAGTGTTCCTCTTGTTTCCAATTCAATTAAGAAATTTATAGTTGATGTTAATTCTCTCCCATTTGTTTCAAAGGAACTTTTTGGTCAAAATCCTTCATCTTCTTAAAATCTAAAGCTGATCAAAGGATTCTTTACAGGAATCGATAGAGTGGCATGTGTGAATGTGCAGGCAATAGTTCCAGTTATTTCCTTTGGGAACATCCATTCCTTTGGATACTTGTTCCTCTCTATTTCCTAATCTATTGAATCTAGTTTTCCCTTTGTTTCCTTGGCATTTAGGAACATTATAGTTGATGTTAATTCTCTCTTATTTGCTTCAATGGAATATTTTGGGGAAACTCTATCATCTTCTTTATATCTAAAGCTGATCAAAGGATTCTTAACAGGAATCCTATACAGTGGAATGAGTGAATGTGCAGGCAATGGTTCCAGTTATTTCCTTTGGGAACATCCATTCCTTTGGATACTTGTTCCTCTCTATTTCCCAATCTACTGAATCTAGTTTTCCCTTTGTTTCCTTGGCAATTAGGTACATTATAGTTGTTGATAATTCTCTCTTATTTGCTTCAATGGAATATATTGGGGAAACTCTATCATCTTCTTTATATCTAAAGCTGATCAAAGGATTCTTAACAGGAATCCTATAGAGTAGAATGAGTGAATGTGCAGGCAATGGTTCCAGTTATTCCCTTTGGTAAAATCCATTCCTTTGGATACTTTCGATACTCTCTATTTCCCATTCTATTGAGTCTAGTGTTCCTCTTGTTTCCAATTCAATTAAGAAATTTATAGTTGATGTTAATTCTCTCCCATTTGTTTCAAAGGAACTTTTTGGTCAAAATCCTTCATCTTCTTAAAATCTAAAGCTGATCAAAGGATTCTTTACAGGAATCGATACAGTGGCATGTGTGAATGTGCAGGCAATAGTTCCAGTTATTTCCTTTGGGAACATCCATTCCTTTGGATACTTGTTCCTCTCTATTTCCTAATCTATTGAATCTAGTTTTCCCTTTGTTTCCTTGGCATTTAGGAACATTATAGTTGATGTTAATTCTCTCTTATTTGCTTCAATGGAATATTTTGGGGAAACTCTATCATCTTCTTTATATCTAAAGCTGATCAAAGGATTCTTAACAGGAATCCTATACAGTGGAATGAGTGAATGTGCAGGCAATGGTTCCAGTTATTTCCTTTGGGAACATCCATTCCTTTGGATACTTGTTCCTCTCTATTTCCCAATCTATTGAATCTAGTTTTCCCTTTGTTTCCTTGGCATTTAGGAACATTATAGTTGATGATAATTCTCTCTTATTTGCTTCAATGGAATATTTTGGGGAAACTCTATCATCTTCTTTATATCTAAAGCTGATCAAAGGATTCTTAACAGGAATCCTATAGAGTAGAATGAGTGAATGTGCAGGCAATGGTTCCAGTTATTCCCTTTGGTAAAATCCATTCCTTTGGATACTTTCGATACTCTCTATTTCCCATTCTATTGAGGCTAGTGTTCCTCTTGTTTCCAATTCAATTAAGAAATTTATAGTTGATGTTAATTCTCTCCCATTTGTTTCAAAGGAACTTTTTGGTCAAAATCCTTCATCTTCTTAAAATCTAAAGCTGATCAAAGGATTCTTTACAGGAATCGATACAGTGGCATGTGTGAATGTGCAGGCAATAGTTCCAGTTATTTCCTTTGGGAACATCCATTCCTTTGGATACTTGTTCCTCTCTATTTCCCAATCTACTGAATCTAGTTTTCCCTTTGTTTCCTTGGCAATTAGGTACATTATAGTTGTTGATAATTCTCTCCTATTTGCTTCAATGGAACATTTTGGGCAAAATCCATCATCTTCTTTATATGTAAAGCTGATCAAAGGATTCTTAACAGGAATCCTATAGAGTAGAATGAGTGAATGTGCAGGCAATGGTTCCAGTTATTCCCTTTGGTAAAATCCATTCCTTTGGATACTTTCGATACTCTCTATTTCCCATTCTATTGAGTCTAGTGTTCCTCTTGTTTCCAATTCAATTAAGAAATTTATAGTTGATGTTAATTCTCTCCCATTTGTTTCAAAGGAACTTTTTGGTCAAAATCCTTCATCTTCTTAAAATCTAAAGCTGATCAAAGGATTCTTTACAGGAATCGATACAGTGGCATGTGTGAATGTGCAGGCAATAGTTCCAGTTATTTCCTTTGGGAACATCCATTCCTTTGGATACTTGTTCCTCTCTATTTCCCAATCTATTGAATCTAGTTTTCCCTTTGTTTCCTTGGCATTTAGGAACATTATAGTTGATGTTAATTCTCTCTTATTTGCTTCAATGGAATATTTTGGGGAAACTCTATCATCTTCTTTATATCTAAAGCTGATCAAAGGATTCTTAACAGGAATCCTATACAGTGGAATGAGTGAATGTGCAGGCAATGGTTCCAGTTATTTCCTTTGGGAACATCCATTCCTTTGGATACTTGTTCCTCTCTATTTCCCAATCTATTGAATCTAGTTTTCCCTTTGTTTCCTTGGCATTTAGGAACATTATAGTTGATGATAATTCTCTCTTATTTGCTTCAATGGAATATTTTGGGGAAACTCTATCATCTTCTTTATATCTAAAGCTGATCAAAGGATTCTTAACAGGAATCCTATAGAGTAGAATGAGTGAATGTGCAGGCAATGGTTCCAGTTATTCCCTTTGGTAAAATCCATTCCTTTGGATACTTTCGATTCTCTCTATTTCCCATTCTATTGAGTCTAGTGTTCCTCTTGTTTCCAATTCAATTAAGAAATTTATAGTTGATGTTAATTCTCTCCCATTTGTTTCAAAGGAACTTTTTGGTCAAAATCCTTCATCTTCTTAAAATCTAAAGCTGATCAAAGGATTCTTTACAGGAATCGATACAGTGGCATGTTTGAATGTGCAGGCAATAGTTACAGTTATTTCCTTTGGGAACATCCATTCCTTTGGATACTTGTTCCTCTCTATTTCCCAATCTACTGAATCTAGTTTTCCCTTTGTTTCCTTGGCAATTAGGTACATTATAGTTGTTGATAATTCTCTCCTATTTGCTTCAATGGAACATTTTGGGCAAAATCCATCATCTTCTTTATATGTAAAGCTGATCAATGGATTCTTAACAGGAATCGATACAGTGGAATGAGTGAATGTGCAGGCAATAGTTCCAGTTATTTCCTTTGGGAACATCCATTCCTTTGGATACTTGTTCCTCTCTATTTCCCAATCTATTGAATCTAGTTTTCCCTTTGTTTCCTTGGCATTTAGGAACATTATAGTTGATGTTAATTCTCTCTTATTTGCTTCAATGGAATATTTTGGGGAAACTCTATCATCTTCTTTATATCTAAAGCTGATCAAAGGATTCTTAACAGGAATCCTATACAGTGGAATGAGTGAATGTGCAGGCAATGGTTCCAGTTATTTCCTTTGGGAACATCCATTCCTTTGGATACTTGTTCCTCTCTATTTCCCAATCTATTGAATCTAGTTTTCCCTTTGTTTCCTTGGCATTTAGGAACATTATAGTTGATGATAATTCTCTCTTATTTGCTTCAATGGAATATTTTGGGGAAACTCTATCATCTTCTTTATATCTAAAGCTGATCAAAGGATTCTTAACAGGAATCCTATAGAGTAGAATGAGTGAATGTGCAGGCAATGGTTCCAGTTATTCCCTTTGGTAAAATCCATTCCTTTGGATACTTTCGATACTCTCTATTTCCCATTCTATTGAGGCTAGTGTTCCTCTTGTTTCCAATTCAATTAAGAAATTTATAGTTGATGTTAATTCTCTCCCATTTGTTTCAAAGGAACTTTTTGGTCAAAATCCTTCATCTTCTTAAAATCTAAAGCTGATCAAAGGATTCTTTACAGGAATCGATACAGTGGCATGTGTGAATGTGCAGGCAATAGTTCCAGTTATTTCCTTTGGGAACATCCATTCCTTTGGATACTTGTTCCTCTCTATTTCCCAATCTACTGAATCTAGTTTTCCCTTTGTTTCCTTGGCAATTAGGTACATTATAGTTGTTGATAATTCTCTCCTATTTGCTTCAATGGAACATTTTGGGCAAAATCCATCATCTTCTTTATATGTAAAGCTGATCAATGGATTCTTAACAGGAATCGATACAGTGGAATGAGTGAATGTGCAGGCAATAGTTCCAGTTATTTCCTTTGGGAACATCCATTCCTTTGGATACTTGTTCCTCTCGATTTCCCAATCTATTGAATCTAGTTTTCCCTTTGTTTCCTTGGCATTTAGGAACATTATAGTTGATGTTAATTCTCTCTTATTTGCTTCAATGGAATATTTTGGGGAAACTCTATCATCTTCTTTATATCTAAAGCTGATCAAAGGATTCTTAACAGGAATCCTATACAGTGGAATGAGTGAATGTGCAGGCAATGGTTCCAGTTATTTCCTTTGGGAACATCCATTCCTTTGGATACTTGTTCCTCTCTATTTCCCAATCTATTGAATCTAGTTTTCCCTTTGTTTCCTTGGCATTTAGGAACATTATAGTTGATGATAATTCTCTCTTATTTGCTTCAATGGAATATTTTGGGGAAACTCTATCATCTTCTTTATATCTAAAGCTGATCAAAGGATTCTTAACAGGAATCCTATAGAGTAGAATGAGTGAATGTGCAGGCAATGGTTCCAGTTATTCCCTTTGGTAAAATCCATTCCTTTGGATACTTTCGATACTCTCTATTTCCCATTCTATCGAGGCTAGTGTTACTCTTGTTTACAATTCAATTAAGAAATTTATAGTTGATGTTAATTCTCTCCCATTTGTTTCAAAGGAACTTTTTGGTCAAAATCCTTCATCTTCTTAAAATCTAAAGCTGATCAAAGGATTCTTTACAGGAATCGATACAGTGGCATGTGTGAATGTGCAGGCAATAGTTCCAGTTATTTCCTTTGGGAACATCCATTCCTTTGGATACTTGTTCCTCTCTATTTCCCAATCTACTGAATCTAGTTTTCCCTTTGTTTCCTTGGCAATTAGGTACATTATAGTTGTTGATAATTCTCTCCTATTTGCTTCAATGGAACATTTTGGGCAAAATCCATCATCTTCTTTATATGTAAAGCTGATCAATGGATTCTTAACAGGAATCGATACAGTGGAATGAGTGAATGTGCAGGCAATAGTTCCAGTTATTTCCTTTGGGAACATCCATTCCTTTGGATACTTGTTCCTCTCGATTTCCCAATCTATTGAATCTAGTTTTCCCTTTGTTTCCTTGGCATTTAGGAACATTATAGTTGATGATAATTCTCTCTTATTTGCTTCAATGGAATATTTTGGGGAAACTCTATCATCCTCTTTATATCTAAAGCTGATCAAAGGATTCTTAACAGGAATCCTATACAGTGGAATGAGTGAATGTGCAGGCAATGGTTCCAGTTATTTCCTTTGGGAACATCCATTCCTTTGGATACTTGTTCCTCTCTATTTCCCAATCTATTGAATCTAGTTTTCCCTTTGTTTCCTTGGCATTTAGGAACATTATAGTTGATGTTAATTCTCTCCCATTTGTTTCAAAGGAACTTTTTGGTCAAAATCCTTCATCTTCTTAAAATCTAAAGCTGATCAAAGGATTCTTTACAGGAATCGATACAGTGGCATGTGTGAATGTGCAGGCAATAGTTCCAGTTATTTCCTTTGGGAACATCCATTCTTTTGGATACTTGTTCCTCTCTATTTCCCAATCTATTGAATCTAGTTTTCCCTTTGTTTCCTTGGCATTTAGGAACATTATAGTTGATGTTAATTCTCTCTTATTTGCTTCAATGGAATATTTTGGGGAAACTCTATCATCTTCTTTATATCTAAAGCTGATCAAAGGATTCTTAACAGGAATCCTATACAGTGGAATGAGTGAATGTGCAGGCAATGGTTCCAGTTATTTCCTTTGGGAACATCCATTCCTTTGGATACTTGTTCCTCTCTATTTCCCAATCTATTGAATCTAGTTTTCCCTTTGTTTCCTTGGCATTTAGGAACATTATAGTTGATGATAATTCTCTCTTATTTGCTTCAATGGAATATTTTGGGGAAACTCTATCATCTTCTTTATATCTAAAGCTGATCAAAGGATTCTTAACAGGAATCCTATAGAGTAGAATGAGTGAATGTGCAGGCAATGGTTCCAGTTATTCCCTTTGGTAAAATCCATTCCTTTGGATACTTTCGATACTCTCTATTTCCCATTCTATTGAGGCTAGTGTTCCTCTTGTTTCCAATTCAATTAAGAAATTTATAGTTGATGTTAATTCTCTCCCATTTGTTTCAAAGGAACTTTTTGGTCAAAATCCTTCATCTTCTTAAAATCTAAAATGATCAAAGGATTCTTTACAGGAATCGATACAGTGGCATGTGTGAATGTGCAGGCAATAGTTCCAGTTATTTCCTTTGGGAACATCCATTCCTTTGGATACTTGTTCCTCTCTATTTCCCAATCTACTGAATCTAGTTTTCCCTTTGTTTCCTTGGCAATTAGGTACATTATAGTTGTTGATAATTCTCTCCTATTTGCTTCAATGGAACATTTTGGGCAAAATCCATCATCTTCTTTATATGTAAAGCTGATCAATGGATTCTTAACAGGAATCGATACAGTGGAATGAGTGAATGTGCAGGCAATAGTTCCAGTTATTTCCTTTGGGAACATCCATTCCTTTGGATACTTGTTCCTCTCTATTTCCCAATCTATTGAATCTAGTTTTCGCTTTGTTTCCTTGGCATTTAGGAACATTATAGTTGATGTCAATTCTCTCTTATTTGTTTCAAAGGAACTTTTTGGTCAAAATCCTTCATCTTCTTAAAATCTAAAGCTGATCAAAGGATTCTTTACAGGAATCGATACAGTGGCATGTGTGAATGTGCAGGCAATAGTTCCAGTTATTTCCTTTGGGAACATCCATTCCTTTGGATACTTGTTCCTCTCTATTTCCCAATCTACTGAATCTAGTTTTCCCTTTGTTTCCTTGGCAATTAGGTACATTATAGTTGTTGATAATTCTCTCTTATTTGCTTCAATGGAATATATTGGGGAAACTCTATCTTCTTTATATCTAAAGCTGATCAAAGGATTCTTAACAGGAATCCTATAGAGTAGAATGAGTGAATGTGCAGGCAATGGTTCCAGTTATTCCCTTTGGTAAAATCCATTCCTTTGGATACTTTCGATACTCTCTATTTCCCATTCTATTGAGGCTAGTGTTCCTCTTGTTTCCAATTCAATTAAGAAATTTATAGTTGATGTTAATTCTCTCCCATTTGTTTCAAAGGAACTTTTTGGTCAAAATCCTTCATCTTCTTAAAATCTAAAGCTGATCAAAGGATTCTTTACAGGAATCGATACAGTGGCATGTGTGAATGTGCAGGCAATAGTTCCAGTTATTTCCTTTGGGAACATCCATTCCTTTGGATACTTGTTCCTCTCTATTTCCCAATCTATTGAATCTAGTTTTCCCTTTGTTTCCTTGGCATTTAGGAACATTATAGTTGATGTTAATTCTCTCTTATTTGCTTCAATGGAATATTTTGGGGAAACTCTATCATCTTCTTTATATCTAAAGCTGATCAAAGGATTCTTAACAGGAATCCTATACAGTGGAATGAGTGAATGTGCAGGCAATGGTTCCAGTTATTTCCTTTGGGAACATCCATTCCTTTGGATACTTGTTCCTCTCTATTTCCCAATCTATTGAATCTAGTTTTCCCTTTGTTTCCTTGGCATTTAGGAACATTATAGTTGATGATAATTCTCTCTTATTTGCTTCAATGGAATATTTTGGGGAAACTCTATCATCTTCTTTATATCTAAAGCTGATCAAAGGATTCTTAACAGGAATCCTATAGAGTAGAATGAGTGAATGTGCAGGCAATGGTTCCAGTTATTCCCTTTGGTAAAATCCATTCCTTTGGATACTTTCGATACTCTCTATTTCCCATTCTATAGAGGCTAGTGTTCCTCTTGTTTCCAATTCAATTAAGAAATTTATAGTTGATGTTAATTCTCTCCCATTTGTTTCAAAGGAACTTTTTGGTCAAAATCCTTCATCTTCTTAAAATCTAAAGCTGATCAAAGGATTCTTTACAGGAATCGATACAGTGGCATGTGTGAATGTGCAGGCAATAGTTCCAGTTATTTCCTTTGGGAACATCCATTCCTTTGGATACTTGTTCCTCTCTATTTCCCAATCTACTGAATCTAGTTTTCCCTTTGTTTCCTTGGCAATTAGGTACATTATAGTTGTTGATAATTCTCTCCTGTTTGCTTCAATGGAACATTTTGGGCAAAATCCATCATCTTCTTTATATGTAAAGCTGATCAATGGATTCTTAACAGGAATCGATACAGTGGAATGAGTGAATGTGCAGGCAATAGTTCCAGTTATTTCCTTTGGGAACATCCATTGCTTTGGATACTTGTTCCTCTCGATTTCCCAATCTATTGAATCTATTTTTCCCTTTGTTTCCTTGGCATTTAGGAACATTATAGTTGATGTTAATTCTCTCTTATTTGCTTCAATGGAATATTTTGGGGAAACTCTATCATCTTCTTTATATCTAAAGCTGATCAAAGGATTCTTAACAGGAATCCTATACAGTGGAATGAGTGAATGTGCAGGCAATGGTTCCAGTTATTTCCTTTGGGAACATCCATTCCTTTGGATACTTGTTCCTCTCTATTTCCCACTCTATTGAATCTAGTTTTCCCTTTGTTTCCTTGGCATTTAGGAACATTATAGTTGATGATAATTCTCTCTTATTTGCTTCAATGGAATATTTTGGGGAAACTCTATCATCTTCTTTATATCTAAAGCTGATCAAAGGATTCTTAACAGGAATCCTATAGAGTAGAATGAGTGAATGTGCAGGCAATGGTTCCAGTTATTCCCTTTGGTAAAATCCATTCCTTTGGATACTTTCGATACTCTCTATTTCCCATTCTATTGAGGCTAGTGTTCCTCTTGTTTCCAATTCAATTAAGAAATTTATAGTTGATGTTAATTCTCTCCCATTTGTTTCAAAGGAACTTTTTGGTCAAAATCCTTCATCTTCTTAAAATCTAAAGCTGATCAAAGGATTCTTTACAGGAATCGATACAGTGGCATGTGTGAATGTGCAGGCAATAGTTCCAGTTATTTCCTTTGGGAACATCCATTCCTTTGGATACTTGTTCCTCTCTATTTCCCAATCTACTGAATCTAGTTTTCCCTTTGTTTCCTTGGCAATTAGGTACATTATAGTTGATAATTCTCTCTTATTTGCTTCAATGGAATATATTGGGGAAACTCTATCTTCTTTATATCTAAAGCTGATCAAAGGATTCTTAACAGGAATCCTATAGAGTAGAATGAGTGAATGTGCAGGCAATGGTTCCAGTTATTCCCTTTGGTAAAATCCATTCCTTTGGATACTTTCGATACTCTCTATTTCCCATTCTATTGAGGCTAGTGTTCCTCTTGTTTCCAATTCAATTAAGAAATTTATAGTTGATGTTAATTCTCTCCCATTTGTTTCAAAGGAACTTTTTGGTCAAAATCCTTCATCTTCTTAAAATCTAAAGCTGATCAAAGGATTCTTTACAGGAATCGATACAGTGGCATGTGTGAATGTGCAGGCAATAGTTCCAGTTATTTCCTTTGGGAACATCCATTCCTTTGGATACTTGTTCCTCTCTATTTCCCAATCTATTGAATCTAGTTTTCCCTTTGTTTCCTTGGCATTTAGGAACATTATAGTTGATGTTAATTCTCTCTTATTTGCTTCAATGGAATATTTTGGGGAAACTCTATCATCTTCTTTATATCTAAAGCTGATCAAAGGATTCTTAACAGGAATCCTATACAGTGGAATGAGTGAATGTGCAGGCAATGGTTCCAGTTATTTCCTTTGGGAACATCCATTCCTTTGGATACTTGTTCCTCTCTATTTCCCAATCTATTGAATCTAGTTTTCCCTTTGTTTCCTTGGCATTTAGGAACATTATAGTTGATGATAATTCTCTCTTATTTGCTTCAATGGAATATTTTGGGGAAACTCTATCATCTTCTTTATATCTAAAGCTGATCAAAGGATTCTTAACAGTTATCCTATAGAGTAGAATGAGTGAATGTGCAGGCAATGGTTCCAGTTATTCCCTTTGGTAAAATCCATTCCTTTGGATACTTTCGATACTCTCTATTTCCCATTCTATTGAGGCTAGTGTTCCTCTTGTTTCCAATTCAATTAAGAAATTTATAGTTGATGTTAATTCTCTCCCATTTGTTTCAAAGGAACTTTTTGGTCAAAATCCTTCATCTTCTTAAAATCTAAAGCTGATCAAAGGATTCTTTACAGGAATCGATACAGTGGCATGTGTGAATGTGCAGGCAATAGTTCCAGTTATTTCCTTTGGGAACATCCATTCCTTTGGATACTTGTTCCTCTCGATTTCCCAATCTATTGAATCTATTTTTCCCTTTGTTTCCTTGGCATTTAGGAACATTATAGTTGATGTTAATTCTCTCTTATTTGCTTCAATGGAATATTTTGGGGAAACTCTATCATCTTCTTTATATCTAAAGCTGATCAAAGGATTCTTAACAGGAATCCTATACAGTGGAATGAGTGAATGTGCAGGCAATGGTTCCAGTTATTTCCTTTGGGAACATCCATTCCTTTGGATACTTGTTCCTCTCTATTTCCCACTCTATTGAATCTAGTTTTCCCTTTGTTTCCTTGGCATTTAGGAACATTATAGTTGATGATAATTCTCTCTTATTTGCTTCAATGGAATATTTTGGGGAAACTCTATCATCTTCTTTATATCTAAAGCTGATCAAAGGATTCTTAACAGGAATCCTATAGAGTAGAATGAGTGAATGTGCAGGCAATGGTTCCAGTTATTCCCTTTGGTAAAATCCATTCCTTTGGATACTTTCGATACTCTCTATTTCCCATTCTATTGAGGCTAGTGTTCCTCTTGTTTCCAATTCAATTAAGAAATTTATAGTTGATGTTAATTCTCTCCCATTTGTTTCAAAGGAACTTTTTGGTCAAAATCCTTCATCTTCTTAAAATCTAAAGCTGATCAAAGGATTCTTTACAGGAATCGATACAGTGGCATGTGTGAATGTGCAGGCAATAGTTCCAGTTATTTCCTTTGGGAACATCCATTCCTTTGGATACTTGTTCCTCTCTATTTCCCAATCTACTGAATCTAGTTTTCCCTTTGTTTCCTTGGCATTTAGGAACATTATAGTTGATGATAATTCTCTCTTATTTGCTTCAATGGAATATTTTGGGGAAACTCTATCATCTTCTTTATATCTAAAGCTGATCAAAGGATTCTTAGCAGGAATCCTATAGAGTAGAATGAGTGAATGTGCAGGCAATGGTTCCAGTTATTCCCTTTGGTAAAATCCATTCCTTTGGATACTTTCGATACTCTCTATTTCCCATTCTATTGAATCTAGTGTTACGCTTCTTTCCAATTCAATTAAGAAATTTATAGTTGATGTTAATTCTCTCCCATTTGTTTCAAAGGAACTTTTTGGTCAAAATCCTTCATCTTCTTAAAATCTAAAGCTGATCAAAGGATTCTTAACAGGAATCGATACAGTGGAATGAGTGAATTTGCAGGCAATAGTTCCAGTTATTTCCTTTGGGAACATCCATTCCTTTGGATACTTGTTCCTCTCGATTTCCCAATCTAATGAATCTAGTTTTACCTTTGTTTCCTTGGAATTTAGGAACATTATAGTTGATGTTAATTCTCTCTTATTTGCTTCAATGGAATATTTTGGGGAAACTCTATCATCTTCTTTATATCTAAAGCTGATCAAAGGATTCTTAACAGGAATCCTATACAGTGGAATGAGTGAATGTGCAGGCAATGGTTCCAGTTATTTCCTTTGGGAACATCCATTCCTTTGGATACTTGTTCCTCTCTATTTCCCAATCTATTGAATCTAGTTTTCCCTTTGTTTCCTTGGCATTTAGGAACATTATAGTTGATGATAATTCTCTCTTATTTGCTTCAATGGAATATTTTGGGGAAACTCTATCATCTTCTTTATATCTAAAGCTGATCAAAGGATTCTTAACAGGAATCCTATAGAGTAGAATGAGTGAATGTGCAGGCAATGGTTCCAGTTATTCCCTTTGGTAAAATCCATTCCTTTGGATACTTTCGATACTCTCTATTTCCCATTCTATAGAGGCTAGTGTTCCTCTTGTTTCCAATTCAATTAAGAAATTTATAGTTGATGTTAATTCTCTCCCATTTGTTTCAAAGGAACTTTTTGGTCAAAATCCTTCATCTTCTTAAAATCTAAAGCTGATCAAAGGATTCTTTACAGGAATCGATACAGTGGCATGTGTGAATGTGCAGGCAATAGTTCCAGTTATTTCCTTTGGGAACATCCATTCCTTTGGATACTTGTTCCTCTCTATTTCCCAATCTACTGAATCTAGTTTTCCCTTTGTTTCCTTGGCAATTAGGTACATTATAGTTGTTGATAATTCTCTCTTATTTGCTTCAATGGAATATATTGGGGAAACTCTATCTTCTTTATATCTAAAGCTGATCAAAGGATTCTTAACAGGAATCCTATAGAGTAGAATGAGTGAATGTGCAGGCAATGGTTCCAGTTATTCCCTTTGGTAAAATCCATTCCTTTGGATACTTTCGATACTCTCTATTTCCCATTCTATTGAGGCTAGTGTTCCTCTTGTTTCCAATTCAATTAAGAAATTTATAGTTGATGTTAATTCTCTCCCATTTGTTTCAAAGGAACTTTTTGGTCAAAATCCTTCATCTTCTTAAAATCTAAAGCTGATCAAAGGATTCTTTACAGGAATCGATACAGTGGCATGTGTGAATGTGCAGGCAATAGTTCCAGTTATTTCCTTTGGGAACATCCATTCCTTTGGATACTTGTTCCTCTCTATTTCCCAATCTATTGAATCTAGTTTTCCCTTTGTTTCCTTGGCATTTAGGAACATTATAGTTGATGTTAATTCTCTCTTATTTGCTTCAATGGAATATTTTGGGGAAACTCTATCATCTTCTTTATATCTAAAGCTGATCAAAGGATTCTTAACAGGAATCCTATACAGTGGAATGAGTGAATGTGCAGGCAATGGTTCCAGTTATTTCCTTTGGGAACATCCATTCCTTTGGATACTTGTTCCTCTCTATTTCCCAATCTATTGAATCTAGTTTTCCCTTTGTTTCCTTGGCATTTAGGAACATTATAGTTGATGATAATTCTCTCTTATTTGCTTCAATGGAATATTTTGGGGAAACTCTATCATCTTCTTTATATCTAAAGCTGATCAAAGGATTCTTAACAGGAATCCTATAGAGTAGAATGAGTGAATGTGCAGGCAATGGTTCCAGTTATTCCCTTTGGTAAAATCCATTCCTTTGGATACTTTCGATACTCTCTATTTCCCATTCTATTGAGGCTAGTGTTCCTCTTGTTTCCAATTCAATTAAGAAATTTATAGTTGATGTTAATTCTCTCCCATTTGTTTCAAAGGAACTTTTTGGTCAAAATCCTTCATCTTCTTAAAATCTAAAATGATCAAAGGATTCTTTACAGGAATCGATACAGTGGCATGTGTGAATGTGCAGGCAATAGTTCCAGTTATTTCCTTTGGGAACATCCATTCCTTTGGATACTTGTTCCTCTCTATTTCCCAATCTACTGAATCTAGTTTTCCCTTTGTTTCCTTGGCAATTAGGTACATTATAGTTGTTGATAATTCTCTCCTATTTGCTTCAATGGAACATTTTGGGCAAAATCCATCATCTTCTTTATATGTAAAGCTGATCAATGGATTCTTAACAGGAATCGATACAGTGGAATGAGTGAATGTGCAGGCAATAGTTCCAGTTATTTCCTTTGGGAACATCCATTCCTTTGGATACTTGTTCCTCTCGATTTCCCAATCTATTGAATGTAGTTTTCCCTTTGTTTCCTTGGCATTTAGGAACATTATAGTTGATGTTAATTCTCTCTTATTTGCTTCAATGGAATATTTTGGGGAAACTCTATCATCTTCTTTATATCTAAAGCTGATCAAAGGATTCTTAACAGGAATCCTATACAGTGGAATGAGTGAATGTGCAGGCAATGGTTCCAGTTATTTCCTTTGGGAACATCCATTCCTTTGGATACTTGTTCCTCTCTATTTCCCAATCTATTGAATCTAGTTTTCCCTTTGTTTCCTTGGCATTTAGGAACTTTATAGTTGATGATAATTCTCTCTTATTTGCTTCAATGGAATATTTTGGGGAAACTCTATCATCTTCTTTATATCTAAAGCTGATCAAAGGATTCTTAACAGGAATCCTATAGAGTAGAATGAGTGAATGTGCAGGCAATGGTTCCAGTTATTCCCTTTGGTAAAATCCATTCCTTTGGATACTTTCGATACTCTCTATTTCCCATTCTATTGAGTCTAGTGTTCCTCTTGTTTCCAATTCAATTAAGAAATTTATAGTTGATGTTAATTCTCTCCCATTTGTTTCAAAGGAACTTTTTGGTCAAAATCCTTCATCTTCTTAAAATCTAAAGCTGATCAAAGGATTCTTTACAGGAATCGATACAGTGGCATGTGTGAATGTGCAGGCAATAGTTCCAGTTATTTCCTTTGGGAACATCCATTCCTTTGGATACTTGTTCCTCTCTATTTCCCAATCTATTGAATCTAGTTTTCCCTTTGTTTCCTTGGCATTTAGGAACATTATAGTTGATGTTAATTCTCTCTTATTTGCTTCAATGGAATATTTTGGGGAAACTCTATCATCTTCTTTATATCTAAAGCTGATCAAAGGATTCTTAACAGGAATCCTATACAGTGGAATGAGTGAATGTGCAGGCAATGGTTCCAGTTATTTCCTTTGGGAACATCCATTCCTTTGGATACTTGTTCCTCTCTATTTCCCAATCTATTGAATCTAGTTTTCCCTTTGTTTCCTTGGCATTTAGGAACATTATAGTTGATGATAATTCTCTCTTATTTGCTTCAATGGAATATTTTGGGGAAACTCTATCATCTTCTTTATATCTAAAGCTGATCAAAGTATTCTTAACAGGAATCCTATAGAGTAGAATGAGTGAATGTGCAGGCAATGGTTCCAGTTATTCCCTTTGGTAAAATCCATTCCTTTGGATACTTTCGATACTCTCTATTTCCCATTCTATTGAGGCTAGTGTTCCTCTTGTTTCCAATTCAATTAAGAAATTTATAGTTGATGTTAATTCTCTCCCATTTGTTTCAAAGGAACTTTTTGGTCAAAATCCTTCATCTTCTTAAAATCTAAAGCTGATCAAAGGATTCTTTACAGGAATCGATACAGTGGCATGTGTGAATGTGCAGGCAATAGTTCCAGTTATTTCCTTTGGGAACATCCATTCCTTTGGATACTTGTTCCTCTCTATTTCCCAATCTACTGAATCTAGTTTTCCCTTTGTTTCCTTGGCAATTAGGTACATTATAGTTGTTGATAATTCTCTCTTATTTGCTTCAATGGAATATTTTGGGGAAACTCTATCATCCTCTTTATATCTAAAGCTGATCAAAGGATTCTTAACAGGAATCCTATACAGTGGAATGAGTGAATGTGCAGGCAATGGTTCCAGTTATTTCCTTTGAGAACATCCATTCCTTTGGATACTTGTTCCTCTCTATTTCCCAATCTATTGAATCTAGTTTTCCCTTTGTTTCCTTGGCATTTAGGAACATTATAGTTGATGTTAATTCTCTCCCATTTGTTTCAAAGGAACTTTTTGGTCAAAATCCTTCATCTTCTTAAAATCTAAAGCTGATCAAAGGATTCTTTACAGGAATCGATACAGTGGCATGTGTGAATGTGCAGGCAATAGTTCCAGTTATTTCCTTTGGGAACATCCATTCCTTTGGATACTTGTTCCTCTCTATTTCCCAATCTATTGAATCTAGTATTCCCTTTGTTTCCTTGGCATTTAGGAACATTATAGTTGTTGATAATTCTCTCCTATTTGCTTCAATGGAACATTTTGGGCAAAATCCATCATCTTCTTTATATGTAAAGCTGATCAATGGATTCTTAACAGGAATCGATACAGTGGAATGAGTGAATGTGCAGGCAATAGTTCCAGTTATTTCCTTTGGGAACATCCATTCCTTTGGATACTTGTTCCTCTCTATTTCCCAATCTATTGAATGAAGTTTTCCCTTTGTTTCCTTGGCATTTAGGAACATTATAGTTGATGTTAATTCTCTCTTATTTGCTTCAATGGAATATTTTGGGGAAACTCTATCATCTTCTTTATATCTAAAGCTGATCAAAGGATTCTTAACAGGAATCCTATAGAGTAGAATGAGTGAATGTGCAGGCAATGGTTCCAGTTATTCCTTTGGCAAAATCCATTCCTTTGGATACTTTGGATACTCTCTATTTCCCGTTCTAATGAGTCTAGTGTTCCTCTTGTTTCCAATTCAATTAAGAAATTTATATTTGATGTTAATTGTCTCTTATTTGCTTCAATGGAAATTTTGGGCAAAATCCTTCATCTTCTTTATATCTAAAGCTGATCAAAGGATTCTTAACAGGAATCGATACAGTGGAATGAGTGAATGTGCAGGCAATAGTTCCAGTTATTTCCTTTGGGAACATCCATTCCTTTGGATACTTGTTCCTCTCTATTTCCCAATCTACTGAATCTAGTTTTCCCTTTGTTTCCTTGGCAATTAGGTACATTATAGTTGTTGATAATTCTCTCCTATTTGCTTCAATGGAACATTTTGGGCAAAATCCATCATCTTCTTTATATGTAAAGCTGATCAATGGATTCTTAAAAGGAATCGATACAGTGGAATGAGTGAATGTGCAGGCAATAGTTCCAGTTATTTCCTTTGGGAACATCCATTCCTTTGGATACTTGTTCCTCTCTATTTCCCAATCTATTGAATCTAGTTTTCCCTTTGTTTCCTTGGCATTTAGGAACATTATAGTTGATGTTAATTCTCTCTTATTTGCTTCAATGGAATATTTTGGGGAAACTCTATCATCTTCTTTATATCTAAAGCTGATCAAAGGATTCTTAACAGGAATCCTATACAGTGGAATGAGTGAATGTGCAGGCAATGGTTCCAGTTATTTCCTTTGGGAACATCCATTCCTTTGGATACTTGTTCCTCTCTATTTCCCAATCTATTGAATCTTGTTTTCCCTTTGTTTCCTTGGCATTTAGGAACATTATAGTTGATGATAATTCTCTCTTATTTGCTTCAATGGAATATTTTGGGGAAACTCTATCATCTTCTTTATATCTAAAGCTGATCAAAGGATTCTTAACAGGAATCCTATAGAGTAGAATGAGTGAATGTGCAGGCAATGGTTCCAGTTATTCCCTTTGGAAAAATCCATTCCTTTGGATACTTTCGATACTCTCTATTTCCCATTCTATTGAGGCTAGTGTTCCTCTTGTTTCCAATTCAATTAAGAAATTTATAGTTGATGTTAATTCTCTCCCATTTGTTTCAAAGGAACTTTTTGGTCAAAATCCTTCATCTTCTTAAAATCTAAAGCTGATCAAAGGATTCTTTACAGGAATCGATACAGTGGCATGTGTGAATGTGCAGGCAATAGTTCCAGTTATTTCCTTTGGGAACATCCATTCCTTTGGATACTTGTTCCTCTCTATTTCCCAATCTACTGAATCTAGTTTTCCCTTTGTTTCCTTGGCAATTAGGTACATTATAGTTGTTGATAATTCTCTCTTATTTGCTTCAATGGAATATATTGGGGAAACTCTATCATCTTCTTTATATCTAAAGCTGATCAAAGGATTCTTAACAGGAATCCTATAGAGTAGAATGAGTGAATGTGCAGGCAATGGTTCCAGTTATTCCCTTTGGTAAAATCCATTCCTTTGGATACTTTCGATACTCTCTATTTCCCATTCTATTGAGTCTAGTGTTCCTCTTGTTTCCAATTGAATTAAGAAATTTATAGTTGATGTTAATTCTCTCCCATTTGTTTCAAAGGAACTTTTTGGTCAAAATCCTTCATCTTCTTAAAATCTAAAGCTGATCAAAGGATTCTTTACAGGAATCGATACAGTGGCATGTGTGAATGTGCAGGCAATAGTTCCAGTTATTTCCTTTGGGAACATCCATTCCTTTGGATACTTGTTCCTCTCTATTTCCCAATCTATTGAATCTAGTTTTCCCTTTGTTTCCTTGGCATTTAGGAACATTATAGTTGATGTTAATTCTCTCTTATTTGCTTCAATGGAATATTTTGGGGAAACTCTATCATCTTCTTTATATCTAAAGCTGATCAAAGGATTCTTAACAGGAATCCTATACAGTGGAATGATTGAATGTGCAGGCAATGGTTCCAGTTATTTCCTTTGGGAACATCCATTCCTTTGGATACTTGTTCCTCTCTATTTCCCAATCTATTGAATCTAGTTTTCGCTTTGTTTCCTTGGCATTTAGGAACATTATAGTTGATGATAATTCTCTCTTATTTGCTTCAATGGAATATTTTGGGGAAACTCTATCATCTTCTTTATATCTAAAGCTGATCAAAGGATTCTTAACAGGAATCCTATAGAGTAGAACGAGTGAATGTGCAGGCAATGGTTCCAGTTATTCCCTTTGGTAAAATCCATTCCTTTGGATACTTTCGATACTCTCTATTTCCCATTCTATTGAGGCTAGTGTTCCTCTTGTTTCCAATTCAATTAAGAAATTTATAGTTGATGTTAATTCTCTCCCATTTGTTTCAAAGGAACTTTATGGTCAAAATCCTTCATCTTCTTAAAATCTAAAGCTGATCAAAGGATTCTTTACAGGAATCGATACAGTGGCATGTGTGAATGTGCAGGCAATAGTTCCAGTTATTTCCTTTGGGAACATCCATTCCTTTGGATACTTGTTCCTCTCTATTTCCCAATCTACTGAATCTAGTTTTCCCTTTGTTTCCTTGGCAATTAGGTACATTATAGTTGTTGATAATTCTCTCTTATTTGCTTCAATGGAATATATTGGGGAAACTCTATCATCTTCTTTATATCTAAAGCTGATCAAAGGATTCTTAACAGGAATCCTATAGAGTAGAATGAGTGAATGTGCAGGCAATGGTTCCAGTTATTCCCTTTGGTAAAATCCATTCCTTTGGATACTTTCGATACTCTCTATTTCCCATTCTATTGAGTCTAGTGTTCCTCTTGTTTCCAATTCAATTAAGAAATTTATAGTTGATGTTAATTCTCTCCCATTTGTTTCAAAGGAACTTTTTGGTCAAAATCCTTCATCTTCTTAAAATCTAAAGCTGATCAAAGGATTCTTTACAGGAATCGATACAGTGGCATGTGTGAATGTGCAGGCAATAGTTCCAGTTATTTCCTTTGGGAACATCCATTCCTTTGGATACTTGTTCCTCTCTATTTCCCAATCTATTGAATCTAGTTTTCCCTTTGTTTCCTTGGCATTTAGGAACATTATAGTTGATGTTAATTCTCTCTTATTTGCTTCAATGGAATATTTTGGGGAAACTCTATCATCTTCTTTATATCTAAAGCTGATCAAAGGATTCTTAACAGGAATCCTATACAGTGGAATGAGTGAATGTGCAGGCAATGCTTCCAGTTATTTCCTTTGGGAACATCCATTCCTTTGGATACTTGTTCCTCTCTATTTCCCAATCTATTGAATCTAGTTTTCCCTTTGTTTCCTTGGCATTTAGGAACATTATAGTTGATGATAATTCTCTCTTATTTGCTTCAATGGAATATTTTGGGGAAACTCTATCATCTTCTTTATATCTAAAGCTGATCAAAGGATTCTTAACAGGAATCCTATAGAGTAGAATGAGTGAATGTGCAGGCAATGGTTCCAGTTATTCCCTTTGGTAAAATCCATTCCTTTGGATACTTTCGATACTCTCTATTTCCCATTCTATTGAGGCTAGTGTTCCTCTTGTTTCCAATTCAATTAAGAAATTTATAGTTGATGTTAATTCTCTCCCATTTGTTTCAAAGGAACTTTTTGGTCAAAATCCTTCATCTTCTTAAAATCTAAAGCTGATCAAAGGATTCTTTACAGGAATCGATACAGTGGCATGTGTGAATGTGCAGACAATAGTTCCAGTTATTTCCTTTGGGAACATCCATTCCTTTGGATACTTGTTCCTCTCTATTTCCCAATCTACTGAATCTAGTTTTCCCTTTGTTTCCTTGGCAATTAGGTACATTATAGTTGTTGATAATTCTCTCCTATTTGCTTCAATGGAACATTTTGGGCAAAATCCATCATCTTCTTTATATGTAAAGCTGATCAAAGGATTCTTAACAGGAATCCTATAGAGTAGAATGAGTGAATGTGCAGGCAATGGTTCCAGTTATTCCCTTTGGTAAAATCCATTCCTTTGGATACTTTCGATACTCTCTATTTCCCATTCTATTGAGTCTAGTGTTCCTCTTGTTTCCAATTCAATTAAGAAATTTATAGTTGATGTTAATTCTCTCCCATTTGTTTCAAAGGAACTTTTTGGTCAAAATCCTTCATCTTCTTAAAATCTAAAGCTGATCAAAGGATTCTTTACAGGAATCGATACAGTGGCATGTGTGAATGTGCAGGCAATAGTTCCAGTTATTTCCTTTGGGAACATCCATTCCTTTGGATACTTGTTCCTCTCTATTTCCCAATCTATTGAATCTAGTTTTCCCTTTGTTTCCTTGGCATTTAGGAACATTATAGTTGATGTTAATTCTCTCTTATTTGCTTCAATGGAATATTTTGGGGAAACTCTATCATCTTCTTTATATCTAAAGCTGATCAAAGGATTCTTAACAGGAATCCTATACAGTGGAATGAGTGAATGTGCAGGCAATGGTTCCAGTTATTTCCTTTGGGAACATCCATTCCTTTGGATACTTGTTCCTCTCTATTTCCCAATCTATTGAATCTAGTTTTCCCTTTGTTTCCTTGGCATTTAGGAACATTATAGTTGATGATAATTCTCTCTTATTTGCTTCAATGGAATATTTTGGGGAAACTCTATCATCTTCTTTATATCTAAAGCTGATCAAAGGATTCTTAACAGGAATCCTATAGAGTAGAATGAGTGAATGTGCAGGCAATGGTTCCAGTTATTCCCTTTGGTAAAATCCATTCCTTTGGATACTTTCGATTCTCTCTATTTCCCATTCTATTGAGTCTAGTGTTCCTCTTGTTTCCAATTCAATTAAGAAATTTATAGTTGATGTTAATTCTCTCCCATTTGTTTCAAAGGAACTTTTTGGTCAAAATCCTTCATCTTCTTAAAATCTAAAGCTGATCAAAGGATTCTTTACAGGAATCGATACAGTGGCATGTGTGAATGTGCAGGCAATAGTTCCAGTTATTTCCTTTGGGAACATCCATTCCTTTGGATACTTGTTCCTCTCTATTTCCCAATCTACTGAATCTAGTTTTCCCTTTGTTTCCTTGGCAATTAGGTACATTATAGTTGTTGATAATTCTCTCCTATTTGCTTCAATGGAACATTTTGGGCAAAATCCATCATCTTCTTTATATGTAAAGCTGATCAATGGATTCTTAACAGGAATCGATACAGTGGAATGAGTGAATGTGCAGGCAATAGTTCCAGTTATTTCCTTTGGGAACATCCATTCCTTTGGATACTTGTTCCTCTCTATTTCCCAATCTATTGAATGTAGTTTTCCCTTTGTTTCCTTGGCATTTAGGAACATTATAGTTGATATTAATTCTCTCTTATTTGCTTCAATGGAATATTTTGGGGAAACTCTATCATCTTCTTTATATCTAAAGCTGATCAAAGGATTCTTAACAGGAATCCTATAGAGTAGAATGAGTGAATGTGCAGGCAATGGTTCCAGTTATTCCTTTGGCAAAATCCATTCCTTTGGATACTTTGGATACTCTCTATTTCCCGTTCTAATGAGTCTAGTGTTCCTCTTGTTTCCAATTCAATTAAGAAATTTATATTTGATGTTAATTGTCTCTTATTTGCTTCAATGGAAATTTTGGGCAAAATCCTTCATCTTCTTAAAATCTAAAGCTGATCAAAGGATTCTTAACAGGAATCGATACAGTGGAATGAGTGAATGTGCAGGCAATAGTTCCAGTTATTTCCTTTGGGAACATCCATTCCTTTGGATACTTGTTCCTCTCGATTTCCCAATCTATTGAATCTAGTTTTCCCTTTGTTTCCTTGGAATTTAGGAACATTATAGTTGATGTTAATTCTCTCATATTTGCTTCAATGGAATATTTTGGGGAAACTCTATCATCTTTTTTATATCTAAAGCTGATCAAAGGATTCTTAACAGGAATCCTATAGAGTAGAATGAGTGAATGTGCAGGCAATGGTTCCAGTTATTCCCTTTGGTAAAATCCATTCCTTTGGATACTTTCGATACTCTCTATTTCCCATTCTATTGAGTCTAGTGTTACTCTTGTTTCCAATTCAATTAAGAAATTTATAGTTGATGTTAATTCTCTCACATTTGTTTCAAAGGAACTTTTTGGTCAAAATCCTTCATCTTCTTAAAATCTAAAGTTGATCAAAGGATTCTTTACAGGAATCGATACAGTGGCATGTGTGAATGTGCAGGCAATAGTTCCAGTTATTTCCTTTGGGAACATCCATTCCTTTGGATACTTGTTCCTCTCTATTTCCCAATCTATTGAATCTAGTTTTCCCTTTGTTTCCTTGGCATTTAGGAACATTATAGTTGATGTTAATTCTCTCTTATTTGCTTCAATGGAATATTTTGGGGAAACTCTATCATCTTCTTTATATCTAAAGCTGATCAAAGGATTCTTAACAGGAATCCTATACAGTGGAATGAGTGAATGTGCAGGCAATGGTTCCAGTTATTTCCTTTGGGAACATCCATTCCTTTGGATACTTGTTCCTCTCTATTTCCCAATCTATTGAATCTTGTTTTCCCTTTGTTTCCTTGGCATTTAGGAACATTATAGTTGATGATAATTCTCTCTTATTTGCTTCAATGGAATATTTTGGGGAAACTCTATCATCTTCTTTATATCTAAAGCTGATCAAAGGATTCTTAACAGGAATCCTATACAGTGGAATGAGTGAATGTGCAGGCAATGGTTCCAGTTATTTCCTTTGGGAACATCCATTCCTTTGGATACTTGTTCCTCTCTATTTCCCAATCTATTGAATCTAGTTTTCCCTTTGTTTCCTTGTTATTTAGGAACATTATAGTTGATGATAATTCTCTCTTATTTGCTTCAATGGAATATTTTGGGGTAACTCTATCATCTTCTTTATATCTAAAGCTGATCAAAGGATTCTTAACAGGAATCCTATAGAGTAGAATGAGTGAATGTGCAGGCAATGGTTCCAGTTATTCCCTTTGGTAAAATCCATTCCTTTGGATACTTTCGATACTCTCTATTTCCCATTCTATTGAGGCTAGTGTTCCTCTTGTTTCCAATTCAATTAAGAAATTTATAGTTGATGTTAATTCTCTCCCATTTGTTTCAAAGGAACTTTTTGGTCAAAATCCTTCATCTTCTTAAAATCTAAAGCTGATCAAAGGATTCTTTACAGGAATCGATACAGTGGCATGTGTGAATGTGCAGGCAATAGTTCCAGTTATTTCCTTTGGGAACATCCATTCCTTTGGATACTTGTTCCTCTCTATTTCCCAATCTACTGAATCTAGTTTTCCCTTTGTTTCCTTGGCAATTAGGTACATTATAGTTGTTGATAATTCTCTCCTATTTGCTTCAATGGAACATTTTGGGCAAAATCCATCATCTTCTTTATATGTAAAGCTGATCAATGGATTCTTAACAGGAATCGATACAGTGGAATGAGTGAATGTGCAGGCAATAATTCCAGTTATTTCCTTTGGGAACATCCATTCCTTTGGATACTTGTTCCTCTCGATTTCCCAATCTATTGAATGTAGTTTTCCCTTTGTTTCCTTGGCATTTAGGAACATTATAGTTGATGTTAATTCTCTCTTATTTGCTTCAATGGAATATTTTGGGGAAACTCTATCATCTTCTTTATATCTAAAGCTGATCAAAGGATTCTTAACAGGAATCCTATAGAGTAGAATGAGTGAATGTGCAGGCAATGGTTCCAGTTATTCCTTTGGCAAAATCCATTCCTTTGGATACTTTGGATACTCTCTATTTCCCGTTCTAATGAGTCTAGTGTTCCTTTTGTTTCCAATTCAATTAAGAAATTTATATTTGCTGTTAATTGTCTCTTATTTGCTTCAATGGAAATTTTGGGCAAAATCCTTCATCTTCTTAAAATCTAAAGCTGATCAAAGGATTCTTAACAGGAATCGATACAGTGGAATGAGTGAATGTGCAGGCAATAGTTCCAGTTATTTCCTTTGGGAACATGCATTCCTTTGGATACTTGTTCCTCTCGATTTCCCAATCTATTGAATCTAGTTTTCCCTTTGTTTCCTTGGCATTTAGGAACATTATAGTTGATGTTAATTCTCTCTTATTTGCTTCAATGGAATATTTTGGGGAAACTCTATCATCTTCTTTATATCTAAAGCTGATCAAAGGATTCTTAACAGGAATCCTATACAGTGGAATGAGTGAATGTGCAGGCAATGGTTCCAGTTATTTCCTTTGGGAACATCCATTCCTTTGGATACTTGTTCCTCTCTATTTCCCAATCTATTGAATCTAGTTTTCCCTTTGTTTCTTTGGCATTTAGGAACATTATAGTTGATGATAATTCTCTCTTATTTGCTTCAATGGAATATTTTGGGGAAACTCTATCATCTTCTTTATATCTAAAGCTGATCAAAGGATTCTTAACAGGAATCCTATAGAGTAGAATGAGTGAATGTGCAGGCAATGGTTCCAGTTATTCCCTTTGGTAAAATCCATTCCTTTGGATACTTTCGATACTCTCTATTTCACATTCTATTGAGGCTAGTGTTCCTCTTGTTTCCAATTCAATTAAGAAATTTATAGTTGATGTTAATTCTCTCCCATTTGTTTCAAAGGAACTTTTTTGTCAAAATCCTTCATCTTCTTAAAATCTAAAGCTGATCAAAGGATTCTTAACAGGAATCCTATACAGTGGAATGAGTGAATGTGCAGGCAATGGTTCCAGTTATTTCCTTTGGGAACATCCATTCCTTTGGATACTTGTTCCTCTCTATTTCCCAATCTATTGAATCTAGTTTTCCCTCTGTTTCCTTGGCATTTAGGAACATTTTAGTTGATGATAATTCTCTCTTATTTGCTTCAATGGAATATTTTGGGGAAACTCTATCATCTTCTTTATATCTAAAGCTGATCAAAGGATTCTTAACAGGAATCCTATAGAGTAGAATGAGTGAATGTGCAGGCAATGGTTCCAGTTATTCCCTTTGGTAAAATCCATTCCTTTGGATACTTTCGATACTCTCTATTTCCCATTCTATTGAGTCTAGTGTTCCTCTTGTTTCCAAATCAATTAAGAAATTTATAGTTGATGTTAATTCTCTCCCATTTGTTTCAAAGGAACTTTTTGGTCAAAATCCTTCATCTTCTTAAAATCTAAAGCTGATCAAAGGATTCTTTACAGGAATCGATACAGTGGCATGTGTGAATGTGCAGGCAATAGTTCCAGTTATTTCCTTTGGGAACATCCATTCCTTTGGATACTTGTTCCTCTCTATTTCCCAATCTATTGAATCTAGTTTTCCCTTTGTTTCCTTGGCATTTAGGAACATTATAGTTGATGTTAATTCTCTCTTATTTGCTTCAATGGAATATTTTGGGGAAACTCTATCATCTTCTTTATATCTAAAGCTGATCAAAGGATTCTTAACAGGAATCCTATACAGTGGAATGAGTGAATGTGCAGGCAATGCTTCCAGTTATTTCCTTTGGGAACATCCATTCCTTTGGATACTTGTTCCTCTCTATTTCCCAATCTATTGAATCTAGTTTTCCCTTTGTTTCCTTGGCATTTAGGAACATTATAGTTGATGATAATTCTCTCTTATTTGCTTCAATGGAATATTTTGGGGAAACTCTATCATCTTCTTTATATCTAAAGCTGATCAAAGGATTCTTAACAGGAATCCTATAGAGTAGAATGAGTGAATGTGCAGGCAATGGTTCCAGTTATTCCCTTTGGTAAAATCCATTCCTTTGGATACTTTCGATACTCTCTATTTCCCATTCTATTGAGGCTAGTGTTCCTCTTGTTTCCAATTCAATTAAGAAATTTATAGTTGATGTTAATTCTCTCCCATTTGTTTCAAAGGAACTTTTTGGTCAAAATCCTTCATCTTCTTAAA
The DNA here is from genome assembly GCF_048593235.1 of Sminthopsis crassicaudata. Classification (NCBI taxonomy): domain Eukaryota; kingdom Metazoa; phylum Chordata; class Mammalia; order Dasyuromorphia; family Dasyuridae; genus Sminthopsis; species Sminthopsis crassicaudata. Next base: position 457,088,668 of record NC_133617.1, read on the forward strand.
ATCTAAAGCTGATCAAAGGATTCTTTACAGGAATCGATACAGTGGCATGTGTGAATGTGCAGACAATAGTTCCAGTTATTTCCTTTGGGAACATCCATTCCTTTGGATACTTGTTCCTCTCTATTTCCCAATCTACTGAATCTAGTTTTCCCTTTGTTTCCTTGGCAATTAGGTACATTATAGTTGTTGATAATTCTCTCCTATTTGCTTCAATGGAACATTTTGGGCAAAATCCATCATCTTCTTTATATGTAAAGCTGATCAAAGGATTCTTAACAGGAATCCTATAGAGTAGAATGAGTGAATGTGCAGGCAATGGTTCCAGTTATTCCCTTTGGTAAAATCCATTCCTTTGGATACTTTCGATACTCTCTATTTCCCATTCTATTGAGTCTAGTGTTCCTCTTGTTTCCAATTCAATTAAGAAATTTATAGTTGATGTTAATTCTCTCCCATTTGTTTCAAAGGAACTTTTTGGTCAAAATCCTTCATCTTCTTAAAATCTAAAGCTGATCAAAGGATTCTTTACAGGAATCGATACAGTGGCATGTGTGAATGTGCAGGCAATAGTTCCAGTTATTTCCTTTGGGAACATCCATTCCTTTGGATACTTGTTCCTCTCTATTTCCCAATCTATTGAATCTAGTTTTCCCTTTGTTTCCTTGGCATTTAGGAACATTATAGTTGATGTTAATTCTCTCTTATTTGCTTCAATGGAATATTTTGGGGAAACTCTATCATCTTCTTTATATCTAAAGCTGATCAAAGGATTCTTAACAGGAATCCTATACAGTGGAATGAGTGAATGTGCAGGCAATGGTTCCAGTTATTTCCTTTGGGAACATCCATTCCTTTGGATACTTGTTCCTCTCTATTTCCCAATCTATTGAATCTAGTTTTCCCTTTGTTTCCTTGGCATTTAGGAACATTATAGTTGATGATAATTCTCTCTTATTTGCTTCAATGGAATATTTTGGGGAAACTCTATCATCTTCTTTATATCTAAAGCTGATCAAAGGATTCTTAACAGGAATCCTATAGAGTAGAATGAGTGAATGTGCAGGCAATGGTTCCAGTTATTCCCTTTGGTAAAATCCATTCCTTTGGATACTTTCGATTCTCTCTATTTCCCATTCCATTGAGTCTAGTGTTCCTCTTGTTTCCAATTCAATTAAGAAATTTATAGTTGATGTTAATTCTCTCCCATTTGTTTCAAAGGAACTTTTTGGTCAAAATCCTTCATCTTCTTAAAATCTAAAGCTGATCAAAGGATTCTTTACAGGAATCGATACAGTGGCATGTGTGAATGTGCAGGCAATAGTTCCAGTTATTTCCTTTGGGAACATCCATTCCTTTGGATACTTGTTCCTCTCTATTTCCCAATCTACTGAATCTAGTTTTCCCTTTGTTTCCTTGGCAATTAGGTACATTATAGTTGTTGATAATTCTCTCCTATTTGCTTCAATGGAACATTTTGGGCAAAATCCATCATCTTCTTTATATGTAAAGCTGATCAATGGATTCTTAACAGGAATCGATACAGTGGAATGAGTGAATGTGCAGGCAATAGTTCCAGTTATTTCCTTTGGGAACATCCATTCCTTTGGATACTTGTTCCTCTCTATTTCCCAATCTATTGAATGTAGTTTTCCCTTTGTTTCCTTGGCATTTAGGAACATTATAGTTGATATTAATTCTCTCTTATTTGCTTCAATGGAATATTTTGGGGAAACTCTATCATCTTCTTTATATCTAAAGCTGATCAAAGGATTCTTAACAGGAATCCTATAGAGTAGAATGAGTGAATGTGCAGGCAATGGTTCCAGTTATTCCTTTGGCAAAATCCATTCCTTTGGATACTTTGGATACTCTCTATTTCCCGTTCTAATGAGTCTAGTGTTCCTCTTGTTTCCAATTCAATTAAGAAATTTATATTTGATGTTAATTGTCTCTTATTTGCTTCAATGGAAATTTTGGGCAAAATCCTTCATCTTCTTAAAATCTAAAGCTGATCAAAGGATTCTTAACAGGAATCGATACAGTGGAATGAGTGAATGTGCAGGCAATAGTTCCAGTTATTTCCTTTGGGAACATCCATTCCTTTGGATACTTGTTCCTCTCGATTTCCCAATCTATTGAATCTAGTTTTCCCTTTGTTTCCTTGGAATTTAGGAACATTATAGTTGATGTTAATTCTCTCATATTTGCTTCAATGGAATATTTTGGGGAAACTCTATCATCTTTTTTATATCTAAAGCTGATCAAAGGATTCTTAACAGGAATCCTATAGAGTAGAATGAGTGAATGTGCAGGCAATGGTTCCAGTTATTCCCTTTGGTAAAATCCATTCCTTTGGATACTTTCGATACTCTCTATTTCCCATTCTATTGAGTCTAGTGTTACTCTTGTTTCCAATTCAATTAAGAAATTTATAGTTGATGTTAATTCTCTCCCATTTGTTTCAAAGGAACTTTTTGGTCAAAATCCTTCATCTTCTTAAAATCTAAAGTTGATCAAAGGATTCTTTACAGGAATCGATACAGTGGCATGTGTGAATGTGCAGGCAATAGTTCCAGTTATTTCCTTTGGGAACATCCATTCCTTTGGATACTTGTTCCTCTCTATTTCCCAATCTATTGAATCTAGTTTTCCCTTTGTTTCCTTGGCATTTAGGAACATTATAGTTGATGTTAATTCTCTCTTATTTGCTTCAATGGAATATTTTGGGGAAACTCTATCATCTTCTTTATATCTAAAGCTGATCAAAGGATTCTTAACAGGAATCCTATACAGTGGAATGAGTGAATGTGCAGGCAATGGTTCCAGTTATTTCCTTTGGGAACATCCATTCCTTTGGATACTTGTTCCTCTCTATTTCCCAATCTATTGAATCTTGTTTTCCCTTTGTTTCCTTGGCATTTAGGAACATTATAGTTGATGATAATTCTCTCTTATTTGCTTCAATGGAATATTTTGGGGAAACTCTATCATCTTCTTTATATCTAAAGCTGATCAAAGGATTCTTAACAGGAATCCTATACAGTGGAATGAGTGAATGTGCAGGCAATGGTTCCAGTTATTTCCTTTGGGAACATCCATTCCTTTGGATACTTGTTCCTCTCTATTTCCCAATCTATTGAATCTAGTTTTCCCTTTGTTTCCTTGTTATTTAGGAACATTATAGTTGATGATAATTCTCTCTTATTTGCTTCAATGGAATATTTTGGGGTAACTCTATCATCTTCTTTATATCTAAAGCTGATCAAAGGATTCTTAACAGGAATCCTATAGAGTAGAATGAGTGAATGTGCAGGCAATGGTTCCAGTTATTCCCTTTGGTAAAATCCATTCCTTTGGATACTTTCGATACTCTCTATTTCCCATTCTATTGAGGCTAGTGTTCCTCTTGTTTCCAATTCAATTAAGAAATTTATAGTTGATGTTAATTCTCTCCCATTTGTTTCAAAGGAACTTTTTGGTCAAAATCCTTCATCTTCTTAAAATCTAAAGCTGATCAAAGGATTCTTTACAGGAATCGATACAGTGGCATGTGTGAATGTGCAGGCAATAGTTCCAGTTATTTCCTTTGGGAACATCCATTCCTTTGGATACTTGTTCCTCTCTATTTCCCAATCTACTGAATCTAGTTTTCCCTTTGTTTCCTTGGCAATTAGGTACATTATAGTTGTTGATAATTCTCTCCTATTTGCTTCAATGGAACATTTTGGGCAAAATCCATCATCTTCTTTATATGTAAAGCTGATCAATGGATTCTTAACAGGAATCGATACAGTGGAATGAGTGAATGTGCAGGCAATAATTCCAGTTATTTCCTTTGGGAACATCCATTCCTTTGGATACTTGTTCCTCTCGATTTCCCAATCTATTGAATGTAGTTTTCCCTTTGTTTCCTTGGCATTTAGGAACATTATAGTTGATGTTAATTCTCTCTTATTTGCTTCAATGGAATATTTTGGGGAAACTCTATCATCTTCTTTATATCTAAAGCTGATCAAAGGATTCTTAACAGGAATCCTATAGAGTAGAATGAGTGAATGTGCAGGCAATGGTTCCAGTTATTCCTTTGGCAAAATCCATTCCTTTGGATACTTTGGATACTCTCTATTTCCCGTTCTAATGAGTCTAGTGTTCCTTTTGTTTCCAATTCAATTAAGAAATTTATATTTGCTGTTAATTGTCTCTTATTTGCTTCAATGGAAATTTTGGGCAAAATCCTTCATCTTCTTAAAATCTAAAGCTGATCAAAGGATTCTTAACAGGAATCGATACAGTGGAATGAGTGAATGTGCAGGCAATAGTTCCAGTTATTTCCTTTGGGAACATGCATTCCTTTGGATACTTGTTCCTCTCGATTTCCCAATCTATTGAATCTAGTTTTCCCTTTGTTTCCTTGGCATTTAGGAACATTATAGTTGATGTTAATTCTCTCTTATTTGCTTCAATGGAATATTTTGGGGAAACTCTATCATCTTCTTTATATCTAAAGCTGATCAAAGGATTCTTAACAGGAATCCTATACAGTGGAATGAGTGAATGTGCAGGCAATGGTTCCAGTTATTTCCTTTGGGAACATCCATTCCTTTGGATACTTGTTCCTCTCTATTTCCCAATCTATTGAATCTAGTTTTCCCTTTGTTTCTTTGGCATTTAGGAACATTATAGTTGATGATAATTCTCTCTTATTTGCTTCAATGGAATATTTTGGGGAAACTCTATCATCTTCTTTATATCTAAAGCTGATCAAAGGATTCTTAACAGGAATCCTATAGAGTAGAATGAGTGAATGTGCAGGCAATGGTTCCAGTTATTCCCTTTGGTAAAATCCATTCCTTTGGATACTTTCGATACTCTCTATTTCACATTCTATTGAGGCTAGTGTTCCTCTTGTTTCCAATTCAATTAAGAAATTTATAGTTGATGTTAATTCTCTCCCATTTGTTTCAAAGGTACTTTTTTGTCAAAATCCTTCATCTTCTTAAAATCTAAAGCTGATCAAAGGATTCTTAACAGGAATCCTATACAGTGGAATGAGTGAATGTGCAGGCAATGGTTCCAGTTATTTCCTTTGGGAACATCCATTCCTTTGGATACTTGTTCCTCTCTATTTCCCAATCTATTGAATCTAGTTTTCCCTCTGTTTCCTTGGCATTTAGGAACATTTTAGTTGATGATAATTCTCTCTTATTTGCTTCAATGGAATATTTTGGGGAAACTCTATCATCTTCTTTATATCTAAAGCTGATCAAAGGATTCTTAACAGGAATCCTATAGAGTAGAATGAGTGAATGTGCAGGCAATGCTTCCAGTTATTTCCTTTGGGAACATCCATTCCTTTGGATACTTGTTCCTCTCTATTTCCCAATCTATTGAATCTAGTTTTCCCTTTGTTTCCTTGGCATTTAGGAACATTATAGTTGATGATAATTCTCTCTTATTTGCTTCAATGGAATATTTTGGGGAAACTCTATCATCTTCTTTATATCTAAAGCTGATCAAAGGATTCTTAACAGGAATCCTATAGAGTAGAATGAGTGAATGTGCAGGCAATGGTTCCAGTTATTCCCTTTGGTAAAATCCATTCCTTTGGATACTTTCGATACTCTCTATTTCCCATTCTATTGAGGCTAGTGTTCCTCTTGTTTCCAATTCAATTAAGAAATTTATAGTTGATGTTAATTCTCTCCCATTTGTTTCAAAGGAACTTTTTGGTCAAAATCCTTCATCTTCTTAAAATCTAAAGCTGATCAAAGGATTCTTTACAGGAATCGATACAGTGGCATGTGTGAATGTGCAGACAATAGTTCCAGTTATTTCCTTTGGGAACATCCATTCCTTTGGATACTTGTTCCTCTCTATTTCCCAATCTACTGAATCTAGTTTTCCCTTTGTTTCCTTGGCAATTAGGTACATTATAGTTGTTGATAATTCTCTCCTATTTGCTTCAATGGAACATTTTGGGCAAAATCCATCATCTTCTTTATATGTAAAGCTGATCAAAGGATTCTTAACAGGAATCCTATAGAGTAGAATGAGTGAATGTGCAGGCAATGGTTCCAGTTATTCCCTTTGGTAAAATCCATTCCTTTGGATACTTTCGATACTCTCTATTTCCCATTCTATTGAGTCTAGTGTTCCTCTTGTTTCCAATTCAATTAAGAAATTTATAGTTGATGTTAATTCTCTCCCATTTGTTTCAAAGGAACTTTTTGGTCAAAATCCTTCATCTTCTTAAAATCTAAAGCTGATCAAAGGATTCTTTACAGGAATCGATACAGTGGCATGTGTGAATGTGCAGGCAATAGTTCCAGTTATTTCCTTTGGGAACATCCATTCCTTTGGATACTTGTTCCTCTCTATTTCCCAATCTATTGAATCTAGTTTTCCCTTTGTTTCCTTGGCATTTAGGAACATTATAGTTGATGTTAATTCTCTCTTATTTGCTTCAATGGAATATTTTGGGGAAACTCTATCATCTTCTTTATATCTAAAGCTGATCAAAGGATTCTTAACAGGAATCCTATACAGTGGAATGAGTGAATGTGCAGGCAATGGTTCCAGTTATTTCCTTTGGGAACATCCATTCCTTTGGATACTTGTTCCTCTCTATTTCCCAATCTATTGAATCTAGTTTTCCCTTTGTTTCCTTGGCATTTAGGAACATTATAGTTGATGATAATTCTCTCTTATTTGCTTCAATGGAATATTTTGGGGAAACTCTATCATCTTCTTTATATCTAAAGCTGATCAAAGGATTCTTAACAGGAATCCTATAGAGTAGAATGAGTGAATGTGCAGGCAATGGTTCCAGTTATTCCCTTTGGTAAAATCCATTCCTTTGGATACTTTCGATTCTCTCTATTTCCCATTCTATTGAGTCTAGTGTTCCTCTTGTTTCCAATTCAATTAAGAAATTTATAGTTGATGTTAATTCTCTCCCATTTGTTTCAAAGGAACTTTTTGGTCAAAATCCTTCATCTTCTTAAAATCTAAAGCTGATCAAAGGATTCTTTACAGGAATCGATACAGTGGCATGTGTGAATGTGCAGGCAATAGTTCCAGTTATTTCCTTTGGGAACATCCATTCCTTTGGATACTTGTTCCTCTCTATTTCCCAATCTACTGAATCTAGTTTTCCCTTTGTTTCCTTGGCAATTAGGTACATTATAGTTGTTGATAATTCTCTCCTATTTGCTTCAATGGAACATTTTGGGCAAAATCCATCATCTTCTTTATATGTAAAGCTGATCAATGGATTCTTAACAGGAATCGATACAGTGGAATGAGTGAATGTGCAGGCAATAGTTCCAGTTATTTCCTTTGGGAACATCCATTCCTTTGGATACTTGTTCCTCTCTATTTCCCAATCTATTGAATGTAGTTTTCCCTTTGTTTCCTTGGCATTTAGGAACATTATAGTTGATATTAATTCTCTCTTATTTGCTTCAATGGAATATTTTGGGGAAACTCTATCATCTTCTTTATATCTAAAGCTGATCAAAGGATTCTTAACAGGAATCCTATAGAGTAGAATGAGTGAATGTGCAGGCAATGGTTCCAGTTATTCCTTTGGCAAAATCCATTCCTTTGGATACTTTGGATACTCTCTATTTCCCGTTCTAATGAGTCTAGTGTTCCTCTTGTTTCCAATTCAATTAAGAAATTTATATTTGATGTTAATTGTCTCTTATTTGCTTCAATGGAAATTTTGGGCAAAATCCTTCATCTTCTTAAAATCTAAAGCTGATCAAAGGATTCTTAACAGGAATCGATACAGTGGAATGAGTGAATGTGCAGGCAATAGTTCCAGTTATTTCCTTTGGGAACATCCATTCCTTTGGATACTTGTTCCTCTCGATTTCCCAATCTATTGAATCTAGTTTTCCCTTTGTTTCCTTGGAATTTAGGAACATTATAGTTGATGTTAATTCTCTCATATTTGCTTCAATGGAATATTTTGGGGAAACTCTATCATCTTTTTTATATCTAAAGCTGATCAAAGGATTCTTAACAGGAATCCTATAGAGTAGAATGAGTGAATGTGCAGGCAATGGTTCCAGTTATTCCCTTTGGTAAAATCCATTCCTTTGGATACTTTCGATACTCTCTATTTCCCATTCTATTGAGTCTAGTGTTACTCTTGTTTCCAATTCAATTAAGAAATTTATAGTTGATGTTAATTCTCTCCCATTTGTTTCAAAGGAACTTTTTGGTCAAAATCCTTCATCTTCTTAAAATCTAAAGTTGATCAAAGGATTCTTTACAGGAATCGATACAGTGGCATGTGTGAATGTGCAGGCAATAGTTCCAGTTATTTCCTTTGGGAACATCCATTCCTTTGGATACTTGTTCCTCTCTATTTCCCAATCTATTGAATCTAGTTTTCCCTTTGTTTCCTTGGCATTTAGGAACATTATAGTTGATGTTAATTCTCTCTTATTTGCTTCAATGGAATATTTTGGGGAAACTCTATCATCTTCTTTATATCTAAAGCTGATCAAAGGATTCTTAACAGGAATCCTATACAGTGGAATGAGTGAATGTGCAGGCAATGGTTCCAGTTATTTCCTTTGGGAACATCCATTCCTTTGGATACTTGTTCCTCTCTATTTCCCAATCTATTGAATCTTGTTTTCCCTTTGTTTCCTTGGCATTTAGGAACATTATAGTTGATGATAATTCTCTCTTATTTGCTTCAATGGAATATTTTGGGGAAACTCTATCATCTTCTTTATATCTAAAGCTGATCAAAGGATTCTTAACAGGAATCCTATACAGTGGAATGAGTGAATGTGCAGGCAATGGTTCCAGTTATTTCCTTTGGGAACATCCATTCCTTTGGATACTTGTTCCTCTCTATTTCCCAATCTATTGAATCTAGTTTTCCCTTTGTTTCCTTGTTATTTAGGAACATTATAGTTGATGATAATTCTCTCTTATTTGCTTCAATGGAATATTTTGGGGTAACTCTATCATCTTCTTTATATCTAAAGCTGATCAAAGGATTCTTAACAGGAATCCTATAGAGTAGAATGAGTGAATGTGCAGGCAATGGTTCCAGTTATTCCCTTTGGTAAAATCCATTCCTTTGGATACTTTCGATACTCTCTATTTCCCATTCTATTGAGGCTAGTGTTCCTCTTGTTTCCAATTCAATTAAGAAATTTATAGTTGATGTTAATTCTCTCCCATTTGTTTCAAAGGAACTTTTTGGTCAAAATCCTTCATCTTCTTAAAATCTAAAGCTGATCAAAGGATTCTTTACAGGAATCGATACAGTGGCATGTGTGAATGTGCAGGCAATAGTTCCAGTTATTTCCTTTGGGAACATCCATTCCTTTGGATACTTGTTCCTCTCTATTTCCCAATCTACTGAATCTAGTTTTCCCTTTGTTTCCTTGGCAATTAGGTACATTATAGTTGTTGATAATTCTCTCCTATTTGCTTCAATGGAACATTTTGGGCAAAATCCATCATCTTCTTTATATGTAAAGCTGATCAATGGATTCTTAACAGGAATCGATACAGTGGAATGAGTGAATGTGCAGGCAATAATTCCAGTTATTTCCTTTGGGAACATCCATTCCTTTGGATACTTGTTCCTCTCGATTTCCCAATCTATTGAATGTAGTTTTCCCTTTGTTTCCTTGGCATTTAGGAACATTATAGTTGATGTTAATTCTCTCTTATTTGCTTCAATGGAATATTTTGGGGAAACTCTATCATCTTCTTTATATCTAAAGCTGATCAAAGGATTCTTAACAGGAATCCTATAGAGTAGAATGAGTGAATGTGCAGGCAATGGTTCCAGTTATTCCTTTGGCAAAATCCATTCCTTTGGATACTTTGGATACTCTCTATTTCCCGTTCTAATGAGTCTAGTGTTCCTTTTGTTTCCAATTCAATTAAGAAATTTATATTTGCTGTTAATTGTCTCTTATTTGCTTCAATGGAAATTTTGGGCAAAATCCTTCATCTTCTTAAAATCTAAAGCTGATCAAAGGATTCTTAACAGGAATCGATACAGTGGAATGAGTGAATGTGCAGGCAATAGTTCCAGTTATTTCCTTTGGGAACATGCATTCCTTTGGATACTTGTTCCTCTCGATTTCCCAATCTATTGAATCTAGTTTTCCCTTTGTTTCCTTGGCATTTAGGAACATTATAGTTGATGTTAATTCTCTCTTATTTGCTTCAATGGAATATTTTGGGGAAACTCTATCATCTTCTTTATATCTAAAGCTGATCAAAGGATTCTTAACAGGAATCCTATACAGTGGAATGAGTGAATGTGCAGGCAATGGTTCCAGTTATTTCCTTTGGGAACATCCATTCCTTTGGATACTTGTTCCTCTCTATTTCCCAATCTATTGAATCTAGTTTTCCCTTTGTTTCTTTGGCATTTAGGAACATTATAGTTGATGATAATTCTCTCTTATTTGCTTCAATGGAATATTTTGGGGAAACTCTATCATCTTCTTTATATCTAAAGCTGATCAAAGGATTCTTAACAGGAATCCTATAGAGTAGAATGAGTGAATGTGCAGGCAATGGTTCCAGTTATTCCCTTTGGTAAAATCCATTCCTTTGGATACTTTCGATACTCTCTATTTCACATTCTATTGAGGCTAGTGTTCCTCTTGTTTCCAATTCAATTAAGAAATTTATAGTTGATGTTAATTCTCTCCCATTTGTTTCAAAGGAACTTTTTTGTCAAAATCCTTCATCTTCTTAAAATCTAAAGCTGATCAAAGGATTCTTAACAGGAATCCTATACAGTGGAATGAGTGAATGTGCAGGCAATGGTTCCAGTTATTTCCTTTGGGAACATCCATTCCTTTGGATACTTGTTCCTCTCTATTTCCCAATCTATTGAATCTAGTTTTCCCTCTGTTTCCTTGGCATTTAGGAACATTTTAGTTGATGATAATTCTCTCTTATTTGCTTCAATGGAATATTTTGGGGAAACTCTATCATCTTCTTTATATCTAAAGCTGATCAAAGGATTCTTAACAGGAATCCTATAGAGTAGAATGAGTGAATGTGCAGGCAATGGTTCCAGTTATTCCCTTTGGTAAAATCCATTCCTTTGGATACTTTCGATACTCTCTATTTCCCATTCTATTGAGTCTAGTGTTCCTCTTGTTTCCAATTCAATTAAGAAATTTATAGTTGATGTTAATTCTCTCCCATTTGTTTCAAAGGAACTTTTTGGTCAAAATCCTTCATCTTCTTAAAATCTAAAGCTGATCAAAGGATTCTTTACAGGAATCGATACAGTGGCATGTGTGAATGTGCAGGCAATAGTTCCAGTTATTTCCTTTGGGAACATCCATTCCTTTGGATACTTGTTCCTCTCTATTTCCCAATCTATTGAATCTAGTTTTCCCTTTGTTTCCTTGGCATTTAGGAACATTATAGTTGATGTTAATTCTCTCTTATTTGCTTCAATGGAATATTTTGGGGAAACTCTATCATCTTCTTTATATCTAAAGCTGATCAAAGGATTCTTAACAGGAATCCTATACAGTGGAATGAGTGAATGTGCAGGCAATGCTTCCAGTTATTTCCTTTGGGAACATCCATTCCTTTGGATACTTGTTCCTCTCTATTTCCCAATCTATTGAATCTAGTTTTCCCTTTGTTTCCTTGGCATTTAGGAACATTATAGTTGATGATAATTCTCTCTTATTTGCTTCAATGGAATATTTTGGGGAAACTCTATCATCTTCTTTATATCTAAAGCTGATCAAAGGATTCTTAACAGGAATCCTATAGAGTAGAATGAGTGAATGTGCAGGCAATGGTTCCAGTTATTCCCTTTGGTAAAATCCATTCCTTTGGATACTTTCGATACTCTCTATTTCCCATTCTATTGAGGCTAGTGTTCCTCTTGTTTCCAATTCAATTAAGAAATTTATAGTTGATGTTAATTCTCTCCCATTTGTTTCAAAGGAACTTTTTGGTCAAAATCCTTCATCTTCTTAAAATCTAAAGCTGATCAAAGGATTCTTTACAGGAATCGATACAGTGGCATGTGTGAATGTGCAGACAATAGTTCCAGTTATTTCCTTTGGGAACATCCATTCCTTTGGATACTTGTTCCTCTCTATTTCCCAATCTACTGAATCTAGTTTTCCCTTTGTTTCCTTGGCAATTAGGTACATTATAGTTGTTGATAATTCTCTCCTATTTGCTTCAATGGAACATTTTGGGCAAAATCCATCATCTTCTTTATATGTAAAGCTGATCAAAGGATTCTTAACAGGAATCCTATAGAGTAGAATGAGTGAATGTGCAGGCAATGGTTCCAGTTATTCCCTTTGGTAAAATCCATTCCTTTGGATACTTTCGATACTCTCTATTTCCCATTCTATTGAGTCTAGTGTTCCTCTTGTTTCCAATTCAATTAAGAAATTTATAGTTGATGTTAATTCTCTCCCATTTGTTTCAAAGGAACTTTTTGGTCAAAATCCTTCATCTTCTTAAAATCTAAAGCTGATCAAAGGATTCTTTACAGGAATCGATACAGTGGCATGTGTGAATGTGCAGGCAATAGTTCCAGTTATTTCCTTTGGGAACATCCATTCCTTTGGATACTTGTTCCTCTCTATTTCCCAATCTATTGAATCTAGTTTTCCCTTTGTTTCCTTGGCATTTAGGAACATTATAGTTGATGTTAATTCTCTCTTATTTGCTTCAATGGAATATTTTGGGGAAACTCTATCATCTTCTTTATATCTAAAGCTGATCAAAGGATTCTTAACAGGAATCCTATACAGTGGAATGAGTGAATGTGCAGGCAATGCTTCCAGTTATTTCCTTTGGGAACATCCATTCCTTTGGATACTTGTTCCTCTCTATTTCCCAATCTATTGAATCTAGTTTTCCCTTTGTTTCCTTGGCATTTAGGAACATTATAGTTGATGATAATTCTCTCTTATTTGCTTCAATGGAATATTTTGGGGAAACTCTATCATCTTCTTTATATCTAAAGCTGATCAAAGGATTCTTAACAGGAATCCTATAGAGTAGAATGAGTGAATGTGCAGGCAATGGTTCCAGTTATTCCCTTTGGTAAAATCCATTCCTTTGGATACTTTCGATTCTCTCTATTTCCCATTCTATTGAGTCTAGTGTTCCTCTTGTTTCCAATTCAATTAAGAAATTTATAGTTGATGTTAATTCTCTCCCATTTGTTTCAAAGGAACTTTTTGGTCAAAATCCTTCATCTTCTTAAAATCTAAAGCTGATCAAAGGATTCTTTACAGGAATCGATACAGTGGCATGTGTGAATGTGCAGGCAATAGTTCCAGTTATTTCCTTTGGGAACATCCATTCCTTTGGATACTTGTTCCTCTCTATTTCCCAATCTACTGAATCTAGTTTTCCCTTTGTTTCCTTGGCAATTAGGTACATTATAGTTGTTGATAATTCTCTCCTATTTGCTTCAATGGAACATTTTGGGCAAAATCCATCATCTTCTTTATATGTAAAGCTGATCAATGGATTCTTAACAGGAATCGATACAGTGGAATGAGTGAATGTGCAGGCAATAGTTCCAGTTATTTCCTTTGGGAACATCCATTCCTTTGGATACTTGTTCCTCTCTATTTCCCAATCTATTGAATGTAGTTTTCCCTTTGTTTCCTTGGCATTTAGGAACATTATAGTTGATATTAATTCTCTCTTATTTGCTTCAATGGAATATTTTGGGGAAACTCTATCATCTTCTTTATATCTAAAGCTGATCAAAGGATTCTTAACAGGAATCCTATAGAGTAGAATGAGTGAATGTGCAGGCAATGGTTCCAGTTATTCCTTTGGCAAAATCCATTCCTTTGGATACTTTGGATACTCTCTATTTCCCGTTCTAATGAGTCTAGTGTTCCTCTTGTTTCCAATTCAATTAAGAAATTTATATTTGATGTTAATTGTCTCTTATTTGCTTCAATGGAAATTTTGGGCAAAATCCTTCATCTTCTTAAAATCTAAAGCTGATCAAAGGATTCTTAACAGGAATCCTATACAGTGGAATGAGTGAATGTGCAGGCAATGGTTCCAGTTATTTCCTTTGGGAACATCCATTCCTTTGGATACTTGTTCCTCTCTATTTCCCAATCTATTGAATCTAGTTTTCCCTCTGTTTCCTTGGCATTTAGGAACATTTTAGTTGATGATAATTCTCTCTTATTTGCTTCAATGGAATATTTTGGGGAAACTCTATCATCTTCTTTATATCTAAAGCTGATCAAAGGATTCTTAACAGGAATCCTATAGAGTAGAATGAGTGAATGTGCAGGCAATGGTTCCAGTTATTCCCTTTGGTAAAATCCATTCCTTTGGATACTTTCGATACTCTCTATTTCCCATTCTATTGAGTCTAGTGTTCCTCTTGTTTCCAATTCAATTAAGAAATTTATAGTTGATGTTAATTCTCTCCCATTTGTTTCAAAGGAACTTTTTGGTCAAAATCCTTCATCTTCTTAAAATCTAAAGCTGATCAAAGGATTCTTTACAGGAATCGATACAGTGGCATGTGTGAATGTGCAGGCAATAGTTCCAGTTATTTCCTTTGGGAACATCCATTCCTTTGGATACTTGTTCCTCTCTATTTCCCAATCTATTGAATCTAGTTTTCCCTTTGTTTCCTTGGCATTTAGGAACATTATAGTTGATGTTAATTCTCTCTTATTTGCTTCAATGGAATATTTTGGGGAAACTCTATCATCTTCTTTATATCTAAAGCTGATCAAAGGATTCTTAACAGGAATCCTATACAGTGGAATGAGTGAATGTGCAGGCAATGCTTCCAGTTATTTCCTTTGGGAACATCCATTCCTTTGGATACTTGTTCCTCTCTATTTCCCAATCTATTGAATCTAGTTTTCCCTTTGTTTCCTTGGCATTTAGGAACATTATAGTTGATGATAATTCTCTCTTATTTGCTTCAATGGAATATTTTGGGGAAACTCTATCATCTTCTTTATATCTAAAGCTGATCAAAGGATTCTTAACAGGAATCCTATAGAGTAGAATGAGTGAATGTGCAGGCAATGGTTCCAGTTATTCCCTTTGGTAAAATCCATTCCTTTGGATACTTTCGATACTCTCTATTTCCCATTCTATTGAGGCTAGTGTTCCTCTTGTTTCCAATTCAATTAAGAAATTTATAGTTGATGTTAATTCTCTCCCATTTGTTTCAAAGGAACTTTTTGGTCAAAATCCTTCATCTTCTTAAAATCTAAAGCTGATCAAAGGATTCTTTACAGGAATCGATACAGTGGCATGTGTGAATGTGCAGACAATAGTTCCAGTTATTTCCTTTGGGAACATCCATTCCTTTGGATACTTGTTCCTCTCTATTTCCCAATCTACTGAATCTAGTTTTCCCTTTGTTTCCTTGGCAATTAGGTACATTATAGTTGTTGATAATTCTCTCCTATTTGCTTCAATGGAACATTTTGGGCAAAATCCATCATCTTCTTTATATGTAAAGCTGATCAAAGGATTCTTAACAGGAATCCTATAGAGTAGAATGAGTGAATGTGCAGGCAATGGTTCCAGTTATTCCCTTTGGTAAAATCCATTCCTTTGGATACTTTCGATACTCTCTATTTCCCATTCTATTGAGTCTAGTGTTCCTCTTGTTTCCAATTCAATTAAGAAATTTATAGTTGATGTTAATTCTCTCCCATTTGTTTCAAAGGAACTTTTTGGTCAAAATCCTTCATCTTCTTAAAATCTAAAGCTGATCAAAGGATTCTTTACAGGAATCGATACAGTGGCATGTGTGAATGTGCAGGCAATAGTTCCAGTTATTTCCTTTGGGAACATCCATTCCTTTGGATACTTGTTCCTCTCTATTTCCCAATCTATTGAATCTAGTTTTCCCTTTGTTTCCTTGGCATTTAGGAACATTATAGTTGATGTTAATTCTCTCTTATTTGCTTCAATGGAATATTTTGGGGAAACTCTATCATCTTCTTTATATCTAAAGCTGATCAAAGGATTCTTAACAGGAATCCTATACAGTGGAATGAGTGAATGTGCAGGCAATGGTTCCAGTTATTTCCTTTGGGAACATCCATTCCTTTGGATACTTGTTCCTCTCTATTTCCCAATCTATTGAATCTAGTTTTCCCTTTGTTTCCTTGGCATTTAGGAACATTATAGTTGATGATAATTCTCTCTTATTTGCTTCAATGGAATATTTTGGGGAAACTCTATCATCTTCTTTATATCTAAAGCTGATCAAAGGATTCTTAACAGGAATCCTATAGAGTAGAATGAGTGAATGTGCAGGCAATGGTTCCAGTTATTCCCTTTGGTAAAATCCATTCCTTTGGATACTTTCGATTCTCTCTATTTCCCATTCTATTGAGTCTAGTGTTCCTCTTGTTTCCAATTCAATTAAGAAATTTATAGTTGATGTTAATTCTCTCCCATTTGTTTCAAAGGAACTTTTTGGTCAAAATCCTTCATCTTCTTAAAATCTAAAGCTGATCAAAGGATTCTTTACAGGAATCGATACAGTGGCATGTGTGAATGTGCAGGCAATAGTTCCAGTTATTTCCTTTGGGAACATCCATTCCTTTGGATACTTGTTCCTCTCTATTTCCCAATCTACTGAATCTAGTTTTCCCTTTGTTTCCTTGGCAATTAGGTACATTATAGTTGTTGATAATTCTCTCCTATTTGCTTCAATGGAACATTTTGGGCAAAATCCATCATCTTCTTTATATGTAAAGCTGATCAATGGATTCTTAACAGGAATCGATACAGTGGAATGAGTGAATGTGCAGGCAATAGTTCCAGTTATTTCCTTTGGGAACATCCATTCCTTTGGATACTTGTTCCTCTCTATTTCCCAATCTATTGAATGTAGTTTTCCCTTTGTTTCCTTGGCATTTAGGAACATTATAGTTGATATTAATTCTCTCTTATTTGCTTCAATGGAATATTTTGGGGAAACTCTATCATCTTCTTTATATCTAAAGCTGATCAAAGGATTCTTAACAGGAATCCTATAGAGTAGAATGAGTGAATGTGCAGGCAATGGTTCCAGTTATTCCTTTGGCAAAATCCATTCCTTTGGATACTTTGGATACTCTCTATTTCCCGTTCTAATGAGTCTAGTGTTCCTCTTGTTTCCAATTCAATTAAGAAATTTATATTTGATGTTAATTGTCTCTTATTTGCTTCAATGGAAATTTTGGGCAAAATCCTTCATCTTCTTAAAATCTAAAGCTGATCAAAGGATTCTTAACAGGAATCGATACAGTGGAATGAGTGAATGTGCAGGCAATAGTTCCAGTTATTTCCTTTGGGAACATCCATTCCTTTGGATACTTGTTCCTCTCGATTTCCCAATCTATTGAATCTAGTTTTCCCTTTGTTTCCTTGGAATTTAGGAACATTATAGTTGATGTTAATTCTCTCATATTTGCTTCAATGGAATATTTTGGGGAAACTCTATCATCTTTTTTATATCTAAAGCTGATCAAAGGATTCTTAACAGGAATCCTATAGAGTAGAATGAGTGAATGTGCAGGCAATGGTTCCAGTTATTCCCTTTGGTAAAATCCATTCCTTTGGATACTTTCGATACTCTCTATTTCCCATTCTATTGAGTCTAGTGTTACTCTTGTTTCCAATTCAATTAAGAAATTTATAGTTGATGTTAATTCTCTCCCATTTGTTTCAAAGGAACTTTTTGGTCAAAATCCTTCATCTTCTTAAAATCTAAAGTTGATCAAAGGATTCTTTACAGGAATCGATACAGTGGCATGTGTGAATGTGCAGGCAATAGTTCCAGTTATTTCCTTTGGGAACATCCATTCCTTTGGATACTTGTTCCTCTCTATTTCCCAATCTATTGAATCTAGTTTTCCCTTTGTTTCCTTGGCATTTAGGAACATTATAGTTGATGTTAATTCTCTCTTATTTGCTTCAATGGAATATTTTGGGGAAACTCTATCATCTTCTTTATATCTAAAGCTGATCAAAGGATTCTTAACAGGAATCCTATACAGTGGAATGAGTGAATGTGCAGGCAATGGTTCCAGTTATTTCCTTTGGGAACATCCATTCCTTTGGATACTTGTTCCTCTCTATTTCCCAATCTATTGAATCTTGTTTTCCCTTTGTTTCCTTGGCATTTAGGAACATTATAGTTGATGATAATTCTCTCTTATTTGCTTCAATGGAATATTTTGGGGAAACTCTATCATCTTCTTTATATCTAAAGCTGATCAAAGGATTCTTAACAGGAATCCTATACAGTGGAATGAGTGAATGTGCAGGCAATGGTTCCAGTTATTTCCTTTGGGAACATCCATTCCTTTGGATACTTGTTCCTCTCTATTTCCCAATCTATTGAATCTAGTTTTCCCTTTGTTTCCTTGTTATTTAGGAACATTATAGTTGATGATAATTCTCTCTTATTTGCTTCAATGGAATATTTTGGGGTAACTCTATCATCTTCTTTATATCTAAAGCTGATCAAAGGATTCTTAACAGGAATCCTATAGAGTAGAATGAGTGAATGTGCAGGCAATGGTTCCAGTTATTCCCTTTGGTAAAATCCATTCCTTTGGATACTTTCGATACTCTCTATTTCCCATTCTATTGAGGCTAGTGTTCCTCTTGTTTCCAATTCAATTAAGAAATTTATAGTTGATGTTAATTCTCTCCCATTTGTTTCAAAGGAACTTTTTGGTCAAAATCCTTCATCTTCTTAAAATCTAAAGCTGATCAAAGGATTCTTTACAGGAATCGATACAGTGGCATGTGTGAATGTGCAGGCAATAGTTCCAGTTATTTCCTTTGGGAACATCCATTCCTTTGGATACTTGTTCCTCTCTATTTCCCAATCTACTGAATCTAGTTTTCCCTTTGTTTCCTTGGCAATTAGGTACATTATAGTTGTTGATAATTCTCTCCTATTTGCTTCAATGGAACATTTTGGGCAAAATCCATCATCTTCTTTATATGTAAAGCTGATCAATGGATTCTTAACAGGAATCGATACAGTGGAATGAGTGAATGTGCAGGCAATAATTCCAGTTATTTCCTTTGGGAACATCCATTCCTTTGGATACTTGTTCCTCTCGATTTCCCAATCTATTGAATGTAGTTTTCCCTTTGTTTCCTTGGCATTTAGGAACATTATAGTTGATGTTAATTCTCTCTTATTTGCTTCAATGGAATATTTTGGGGAAACTCTATCATCTTCTTTATATCTAAAGCTGATCAAAGGATTCTTAACAGGAATCCTATAGAGTAGAATGAGTGAATGTGCAGGCAATGGTTCCAGTTATTCCTTTGGCAAAATCCATTCCTTTGGATACTTTGGATACTCTCTATTTCCCGTTCTAATGAGTCTAGTGTTCCTTTTGTTTCCAATTCAATTAAGAAATTTATATTTGCTGTTAATTGTCTCTTATTTGCTTCAATGGAAATTTTGGGCAAAATCCTTCATCTTCTTAAAATCTAAAGCTGATCAAAGGATTCTTAACAGGAATCGATACAGTGGAATGAGTGAATGTGCAGGCAATAGTTCCAGTTATTTCCTTTGGGAACATCCATTCCTTTGGATACTTGTTCCTCTCTATTTCCCAATCTACTGAATCTAGTTTTCCCTTTGTTTCCTTGGCAATTAGGTACATTATAGTTGTTGATAATTCTCTCCTATTTGCTTCAATGGAACATTTTGGGCAAAATCCATCATCTTCTTTATATGTAAAGCTGATCAAAGGATTCTTAACAGGAATCCTATAGAGTAGAATGAGTGAATGTGCAGGCAATGGTTCCAGTTATTCCCTTTGGTAAAATCCATTCCTTTGGATACTTTCGATACTCTCTATTTCCCATTCTATTGAGTCTAGTGTTCCTCTTGTTTCCAATTCAATTAAGAAATTTATAGTTGATGTTAATTCTCTCCCATTTGTTTCAAAGGAACTTTTTGGTCAAAATCCTTCATCTTCTTAAAATCTAAAGCTGATCAAAGGATTCTTTACAGGAATCGATACAGTGGCATGTGTGAATGTGCAGGCAATAGTTCCAGTTATTTCCTTTGGGAACATCCATTCCTTTGGATACTTGTTCCTCTCTATTTCCCAATCTATTGAATCTAGTTTTCCCTTTGTTTCCTTGGCATTTAGGAACATTATAGTTGATGTTAATTCTCTCTTATTTGCTTCAATGGAATATTTTGGGGAAACTCTATCATCTTCTTTATATCTAAAGCTGATCAAAGGATTCTTAACAGGAATCCTATACAGTGGAATGAGTGAATGTGCAGGCAATGCTTCCAGTTATTTCCTTTGGGAACATCCATTCCTTTGGATACTTGTTCCTCTCTATTTCCCAATCTATTGAATCTAGTTTTCCCTTTGTTTCCTTGGCATTTAGGAACATTATAGTTGATGATAATTCTCTCTTATTTGCTTCAATGGAATATTTTGGGGAAACTCTATCATCTTCTTTATATCTAAAGCTGATCAAAGGATTCTTAACAGGAATCCTATAGAGTAGAATGAGTGAATGTGCAGGCAATGGTTCCAGTTATTCCCTTTGGTAAAATCCATTCCTTTGGATACTTTCGATTCTCTCTATTTCCCATTCTATTGAGTCTAGTGTTCCTCTTGTTTCCAATTCAATTAAGAAATTTATAGTTGATGTTAATTCTCTCCCATTTGTTTCAAAGGAACTTTTTGGTCAAAATCCTTCATCTTCTTAAAATCTAAAGCTGATCAAAGGATTCTTTACAGGAATCGATACAGTGGCATGTGTGAATGTGCAGGCAATAGTTCCAGTTATTTCCTTTGGGAACATCCATTCCTTTGGATACTTGTTCCTCTCTATTTCCCAATCTACTGAATCTAGTTTTCCCTTTGTTTCCTTGGCAATTAGGTACATTATAGTTGTTGATAATTCTCTCCTATTTGCTTCAATGGAACATTTTGGGCAAAATCCATCATCTTCTTTATATGTAAAGCTGATCAATGGATTCTTAACAGGAATCGATACAGTGGAATGAGTGAATGTGCAGGCAATAGTTCCAGTTATTTCCTTTGGGAACATCCATTCCTTTGGATACTTGTTCCTCTCTATTTCCCAATCTATTGAATGTAGTTTTCCCTTTGTTTCCTTGGCATTTAGGAACATTATAGTTGATATTAATTCTCTCTTATTTGCTTCAATGGAATATTTTGGGGAAACTCTATCATCTTCTTTATATCTAAAGCTGATCAAAGGATTCTTAACAGGAATCCTATAGAGTAGAATGAGTGAATGTGCAGGCAATGGTTCCAGTTATTCCTTTGGCAAAATCCATTCCTTTGGATACTTTGGATACTCTCTATTTCCCGTTCTAATGAGTCTAGTGTTCCTCTTGTTTCCAATTCAATTAAGAAATTTATATTTGATGTTAATTGTCTCTTATTTGCTTCAATGGAAATTTTGGGCAAAATCCTTCATCTTCTTAAAATCTAAAGCTGATCAAAGGATTCTTAACAGGAATCCTATACAGTGGAATGAGTGAATGTGCAGGCAATGGTTCCAGTTATTTCCTTTGGGAACATCCATTCCTTTGGATACTTGTTCCTCTCTATTTCCCAATCTATTGAATCTAGTTTTCCCTCTGTTTCCTTGGCATTTAGGAACATTTTAGTTGATGATAATTCTCTCTTATTTGCTTCAATGGAATATTTTGGGGAAACTCTATCATCTTCTTTATATCTAAAGCTGATCAAAGGATTCTTAACAGGAATCCTATAGAGTAGAATGAGTGAATGTGCAGGCAATGGTTCCAGTTATTCCCTTTGGTAAAATCCATTCCTTTGGATACTTTCGATACTCTCTATTTCCCATTCTATTGAGTCTAGTGTTCCTCTTGTTTCCAATTCAATTAAGAAATTTATAGTTGATGTTAATTCTCTCCCATTTGTTTCAAAGGAACTTTTTGGTCAAAATCCTTCATCTTCTTAAAATCTAAAGCTGATCAAAGGATTCTTTACAGGAATCGATACAGTGGCATGTGTGAATGTGCAGGCAATAGTTCCAGTTATTTCCTTTGGGAACATCCATTCCTTTGGATACTTGTTCCTCTCTATTTCCCAATCTATTGAATCTAGTTTTCCCTTTGTTTCCTTGGCATTTAGGAACATTATAGTTGATGTTAATTCTCTCTTATTTGCTTCAATGGAATATTTTGGGGAAACTCTATCATCTTCTTTATATCTAAAGCTGATCAAAGGATTCTTAACAGGAATCCTATACAGTGGAATGAGTGAATGTGCAGGCAATGCTTCCAGTTATTTCCTTTGGGAACATCCATTCCTTTGGATACTTGTTCCTCTCTATTTCCCAATCTATTGAATCTAGTTTTCCCTTTGTTTCCTTGGCATTTAGGAACATTATAGTTGATGATAATTCTCTCTTATTTGCTTCAATGGAATATTTTGGGGAAACTCTATCATCTTCTTTATATCTAAAGCTGATCAAAGGATTCTTAACAGGAATCCTATAGAGTAGAATGAGTGAATGTGCAGGCAATGGTTCCAGTTATTCCCTTTGGTAAAATCCATTCCTTTGGATACTTTCGATACTCTCTATTTCCCATTCTATTGAGGCTAGTGTTCCTCTTGTTTCCAATTCAATTAAGAAATTTATAGTTGATGTTAATTCTCTCCCATTTGTTTCAAAGGAACTTTTTGGTCAAAATCCTTCATCTTCTTAAAATCTAAAGCTGATCAAAGGATTCTTTACAGGAATCGATACAGTGGCATGTGTGAATGTGCAGACAATAGTTCCAGTTATTTCCTTTGGGAACATCCATTCCTTTGGATACTTGTTCCTCTCTATTTCCCAATCTACTGAATCTAGTTTTCCCTTTGTTTCCTTGGCAATTAGGTACATTATAGTTGTTGATAATTCTCTCCTATTTGCTTCAATGGAACATTTTGGGCAAAATCCATCATCTTCTTTATATGTAAAGCTGATCAAAGGATTCTTAACAGGAATCCTATAGAGTAGAATGAGTGAATGTGCAGGCAATGGTTCCAGTTATTCCCTTTGGTAAAATCCATTCCTTTGGATACTTTCGATACTCTCTATTTCCCATTCTATTGAGTCTAGTGTTCCTCTTGTTTCCAATTCAATTAAGAAATTTATAGTTGATGTTAATTCTCTCCCATTTGTTTCAAAGGAACTTTTTGGTCAAAATCCTTCATCTTCTTAAAATCTAAAGCTGATCAAAGGATTCTTTACAGGAATCGATACAGTGGCATGTGTGAATGTGCAGGCAATAGTTCCAGTTATTTCCTTTGGGAACATCCATTCCTTTGGATACTTGTTCCTCTCTATTTCCCAATCTATTGAATCTAGTTTTCCCTTTGTTTCCTTGGCATTTAGGAACATTATAGTTGATGTTAATTCTCTCTTATTTGCTTCAATGGAATATTTTGGGGAAACTCTATCATCTTCTTTATATCTAAAGCTGATCAAAGGATTCTTAACAGGAATCCTATACAGTGGAATGAGTGAATGTGCAGGCAATGGTTCCAGTTATTTCCTTTGGGAACATCCATTCCTTTGGATACTTGTTCCTCTCTATTTCCCAATCTATTGAATCTAGTTTTCCCTTTGTTTCCTTGGCATTTAGGAACATTATAGTTGATGATAATTCTCTCTTATTTGCTTCAATGGAATATTTTGGGGAAACTCTATCATCTTCTTTATATCTAAAGCTGATCAAAGGATTCTTAACAGGAATCCTATAGAGTAGAATGAGTGAATGTGCAGGCAATGGTTCCAGTTATTCCCTTTGGTAAAATCCATTCCTTTGGATACTTTCGATTCTCTCTATTTCCCATTCTATTGAGTCTAGTGTTCCTCTTGTTTCCAATTCAATTAAGAAATTTATAGTTGATGTTAATTCTCTCCCATTTGTTTCAAAGGAACTTTTTGGTCAAAATCCTTCATCTTCTTAAAATCTAAAGCTGATCAAAGGATTCTTTACAGGAATCGATACAGTGGCATGTGTGAATGTGCAGGCAATAGTTCCAGTTATTTCCTTTGGGAACATCCATTCCTTTGGATACTTGTTCCTCTCTATTTCCCAATCTACTGAATCTAGTTTTCCCTTTGTTTCCTTGGCAATTAGGTACATTATAGTTGTTGATAATTCTCTCCTATTTGCTTCAATGGAACATTTTGGGCAAAATCCATCATCTTCTTTATATGTAAAGCTGATCAATGGATTCTTAACAGGAATCGATACAGTGGAATGAGTGAATGTGCAGGCAATAGTTCCAGTTATTTCCTTTGGGAACATCCATTCCTTTGGATACTTGTTCCTCTCTATTTCCCAATCTATTGAATGTAGTTTTCCCTTTGTTTCCTTGGCATTTAGGAACATTATAGTTGATATTAATTCTCTCTTATTTGCTTCAATGGAATATTTTGGGGAAACTCTATCATCTTCTTTATATCTAAAGCTGATCAAAGGATTCTTAACAGGAATCCTATAGAGTAGAATGAGTGAATGTGCAGGCAATGGTTCCAGTTATTCCTTTGGCAAAATCCATTCCTTTGGATACTTTGGATACTCTCTATTTCCCGTTCTAATGAGTCTAGTGTTCCTCTTGTTTCCAATTCAATTAAGAAATTTATATTTGATGTTAATTGTCTCTTATTTGCTTCAATGGAAATTTTGGGCAAAATCCTTCATCTTCTTAAAATCTAAAGCTGATCAAAGGATTCTTAACAGGAATCGATACAGTGGAATGAGTGAATGTGCAGGCAATAGTTCCAGTTATTTCCTTTGGGAACATCCATTCCTTTGGATACTTGTTCCTCTCGATTTCCCAATCTATTGAATCTAGTTTTCCCTTTGTTTCCTTGGAATTTAGGAACATTATAGTTGATGTTAATTCTCTCATATTTGCTTCAATGGAATATTTTGGGGAAACTCTATCATCTTTTTTATATCTAAAGCTGATCAAAGGATTCTTAACAGGAATCCTATAGAGTAGAATGAGTGAATGTGCAGGCAATGGTTCCAGTTATTCCCTTTGGTAAAATCCATTCCTTTGGATACTTTCGATACTCTCTATTTCCCATTCTATTGAGTCTAGTGTTACTCTTGTTTCCAATTCAATTAAGAAATTTATAGTTGATGTTAATTCTCTCCCATTTGTTTCAAAGGAACTTTTTGGTCAAAATCCTTCATCTTCTTAAAATCTAAAGTTGATCAAAGGATTCTTTACAGGAATCGATACAGTGGCATGTGTGAATGTGCAGGCAATAGTTCCAGTTATTTCCTTTGGGAACATCCATTCCTTTGGATACTTGTTCCTCTCTATTTCCCAATCTATTGAATCTAGTTTTCCCTTTGTTTCCTTGGCATTTAGGAACATTATAGTTGATGTTAATTCTCTCTTATTTGCTTCAATGGAATATTTTGGGGAAACTCTATCATCTTCTTTATATCTAAAGCTGATCAAAGGATTCTTAACAGGAATCCTATACAGTGGAATGAGTGAATGTGCAGGCAATGGTTCCAGTTATTTCCTTTGGGAACATCCATTCCTTTGGATACTTGTTCCTCTCTATTTCCCAATCTATTGAATCTTGTTTTCCCTTTGTTTCCTTGGCATTTAGGAACATTATAGTTGATGATAATTCTCTCTTATTTGCTTCAATGGAATATTTTGGGGAAACTCTATCATCTTCTTTATATCTAAAGCTGATCAAAGGATTCTTAACAGGAATCCTATACAGTGGAATGAGTGAATGTGCAGGCAATGGTTCCAGTTATTTCCTTTGGGAACATCCATTCCTTTGGATACTTGTTCCTCTCTATTTCCCAATCTATTGAATCTAGTTTTCCCTTTGTTTCCTTGTTATTTAGGAACATTATAGTTGATGATAATTCTCTCTTATTTGCTTCAATGGAATATTTTGGGGTAACTCTATCATCTTCTTTATATCTAAAGCTGATCAAAGGATTCTTAACAGGAATCCTATAGAGTAGAATGAGTGAATGTGCAGGCAATGGTTCCAGTTATTCCCTTTGGTAAAATCCATTCCTTTGGATACTTTCGATTCTCTCTATTTCCCATTCTATTGAGTCTAGTGTTCCTCTTGTTTCCAATTCAATTAAGAAATTTATAGTTGATGTTAATTCTCTCCCATTTGTTTCAAAGGAACTTTTTGGTCAAAATCCTTCATCTTCTTAAAATCTAAAGCTGATCAAAGGATTCTTTACAGGAATCGATACAGTGGCATGTGTGAATGTGCAGGCAATAGTTCCAGTTATTTCCTTTGGGAACATCCATTCCTTTGGATACTTGTTCCTCTCTATTTCCCAATCTACTGAATCTAGTTTTCCCTTTGTTTCCTTGGCAATTAGGTACATTATAGTTGTTGATAATTCTCTCCTATTTGCTTCAATGGAACATTTTGGGCAAAATCCATCATCTTCTTTATATGTAAAGCTGATCAATGGATTCTTAACAGGAATCGATACAGTGGAATGAGTGAATGTGCAGGCAATAGTTCCAGTTATTTCCTTTGGGAACATCCATTCCTTTGGATACTTGTTCCTCTCTATTTCCCAATCTATTGAATGTAGTTTTCCCTTTGTTTCCTTGGCATTTAGGAACATTATAGTTGATATTAATTCTCTCTTATTTGCTTCAATGGAATATTTTGGGGAAACTCTATCATCTTCTTTATATCTAAAGCTGATCAAAGGATTCTTAACAGGAATCCTATAGAGTAGAATGAGTGAATGTGCAGGCAATGGTTCCAGTTATTCCTTTGGCAAAATCCATTCCTTTGGATACTTTGGATACTCTCTATTTCCCGTTCTAATGAGTCTAGTGTTCCTCTTGTTTCCAATTCAATTAAGAAATTTATATTTGATGTTAATTGTCTCTTATTTGCTTCAATGGAAATTTTGGGCAAAATCCTTCATCTTCTTAAAATCTAAAGCTGATCAAAGGATTCTTAACAGGAATCGATACAGTGGAATGAGTGAATGTGCAGGCAATAGTTCCAGTTATTTCCTTTGGGAACATCCATTCCTTTGGATACTTGTTCCTCTCGATTTCCCAATCTATTGAATCTAGTTTTCCCTTTGTTTCCTTGGAATTTAGGAACATTATAGTTGATGTTAATTCTCTCATATTTGCTTCAATGGAATATTTTGGGGAAACTCTATCATCTTTTTTATATCTAAAGCTGATCAAAGGATTCTTAACAGGAATCCTATAGAGTAGAATGAGTGAATGTGCAGGCAATGGTTCCAGTTATTCCCTTTGGTAAAATCCATTCCTTTGGATACTTTCGATACTCTCTATTTCCCATTCTATTGAGTCTAGTGTTACTCTTGTTTCCAATTCAATTAAGAAATTTATAGTTGATGTTAATTCTCTCCCATTTGTTTCAAAGGAACTTTTTGGTCAAAATCCTTCATCTTCTTAAAATCTAAAGTTGATCAAAGGATTCTTTACAGGAATCGATACAGTGGCATGTGTGAATGTGCAGGCAATAGTTCCAGTTATTTCCTTTGGGAACATCCATTCCTTTGGATACTTGTTCCTCTCTATTTCCCAATCTATTGAATCTAGTTTTCCCTTTGTTTCCTTGGCATTTAGGAACATTATAGTTGATGTTAATTCTCTCTTATTTGCTTCAATGGAATATTTTGGGGAAACTCTATCATCTTCTTTATATCTAAAGCTGATCAAAGGATTCTTAACAGGAATCCTATACAGTGGAATGAGTGAATGTGCAGGCAATGGTTCCAGTTATTTCCTTTGGGAACATCCATTCCTTTGGATACTTGTTCCTCTCTATTTCCCAATCTATTGAATCTTGTTTTCCCTTTGTTTCCTTGGCATTTAGGAACATTATAGTTGATGATAATTCTCTCTTATTTGCTTCAATGGAATATTTTGGGGAAACTCTATCATCTTCTTTATATCTAAAGCTGATCAAAGGATTCTTAACAGGAATCCTATACAGTGGAATGAGTGAATGTGCAGGCAATGGTTCCAGTTATTTCCTTTGGGAACATCCATTCCTTTGGATACTTGTTCCTCTCTATTTCCCAATCTATTGAATCTAGTTTTCCCTTTGTTTCCTTGTTATTTAGGAACATTATAGTTGATGATAATTCTCTCTTATTTGCTTCAATGGAATATTTTGGGGTAACTCTATCATCTTCTTTATATCTAAAGCTGATCAAAGGATTCTTAACAGGAATCCTATAGAGTAGAATGAGTGAATGTGCAGGCAATGGTTCCAGTTATTCCCTTTGGTAAAATCCATTCCTTTGGATACTTTCGATACTCTCTATTTCCCATTCTATTGAGGCTAGTGTTCCTCTTGTTTCCAATTCAATTAAGAAATTTATAGTTGATGTTAATTCTCTCCCATTTGTTTCAAAGGAACTTTTTGGTCAAAATCCTTCATCTTCTTAAAATCTAAAGCTGATCAAAGGATTCTTTACAGGAATCGATACAGTGGCATGTGTGAATGTGCAGGCAATAGTTCCAGTTATTTCCTTTGGGAACATCCATTCCTTTGGATACTTGTTCCTCTCTATTTCCCAATCTACTGAATCTAGTTTTCCCTTTGTTTCCTTGGCAATTAGGTACATTATAGTTGTTGATAATTCTCTCCTATTTGCTTCAATGGAACATTTTGGGCAAAATCCATCATCTTCTTTATATGTAAAGCTGATCAATGGATTCTTAACAGGAATCGATACAGTGGAATGAGTGAATGTGCAGGCAATAATTCCAGTTATTTCCTTTGGGAACATCCATTCCTTTGGATACTTGTTCCTCTCTATTTCCCAATCTATTGAATCTAGTTTTCCCTTTGTTTCCTTGGCATTTAGGAACATTATAGTTGATGATAATTCTCTCTTATTTGCTTCAATGGAATATTTTGGGGAAACTCTATCATCTTCTTTATATCTAAAGCTGATCAAAGGATTCTTAACAGGAATCCTATAGAGTAGAATGAGTGAATGTGCAGGCAATGGTTCCAGTTATTCCCTTTGGTAAAATCCATTCCTTTGGATACTTTCGATTCTCTCTATTTCCCATTCTATTGAGTCTAGTGTTCCTCTTGTTTCCAATTCAATTAAGAAATTTATAGTTGATGTTAATTCTCTCCCATTTGTTTCAAAGGAACTTTTTGGTCAAAATCCTTCATCTTCTTAAAATCTAAAGCTGATCAAAGGATTCTTTACAGGAATCGATACAGTGGCATGTGTGAATGTGCAGGCAATAGTTCCAGTTATTTCCTTTGGGAACATCCATTCCTTTGGATACTTGTTCCTCTCTATTTCCCAATCTACTGAATCTAGTTTTCCCTTTGTTTCCTTGGCAATTAGGTACATTATAGTTGTTGATAATTCTCTCCTATTTGCTTCAATGGAACATTTTGGGCAAAATCCATCATCTTCTTTATATGTAAAGCTGATCAATGGATTCTTAACAGGAATCGATACAGTGGAATGAGTGAATGTGCAGGCAATAGTTCCAGTTATTTCCTTTGGGAACATCCATTCCTTTGGATACTTGTTCCTCTCTATTTCCCAATCTATTGAATGTAGTTTTCCCTTTGTTTCCTTGGCATTTAGGAACATTATAGTTGATATTAATTCTCTCTTATTTGCTTCAATGGAATATTTTGGGGAAACTCTATCATCTTCTTTATATCTAAAGCTGATCAAAGGATTCTTAACAGGAATCCTATAGAGTAGAATGAGTGAATGTGCAGGCAATGGTTCCAGTTATTCCTTTGGCAAAATCCATTCCTTTGGATACTTTGGATACTCTCTATTTCCCGTTCTAATGAGTCTAGTGTTCCTCTTGTTTCCAATTCAATTAAGAAATTTATATTTGATGTTAATTGTCTCTTATTTGCTTCAATGGAAATTTTGGGCAAAATCCTTCATCTTCTTAAAATCTAAAGCTGATCAAAGGATTCTTAACAGGAATCGATACAGTGGAATGAGTGAATGTGCAGGCAATAGTTCCAGTTATTTCCTTTGGGAACATCCATTCCTTTGGATACTTGTTCCTCTCGATTTCCCAATCTATTGAATCTAGTTTTCCCTTTGTTTCCTTGGAATTTAGGAACATTATAGTTGATGTTAATTCTCTCATATTTGCTTCAATGGAATATTTTGGGGAAACTCTATCATCTTTTTTATATCTAAAGCTGATCAAAGGATTCTTAACAGGAATCCTATAGAGTAGAATGAGTGAATGTGCAGGCAATGGTTCCAGTTATTCCCTTTGGTAAAATCCATTCCTTTGGATACTTTCGATACTCTCTATTTCCCATTCTATTGAGTCTAGTGTTACTCTTGTTTCCAATTCAATTAAGAAATTTATAGTTGATGTTAATTCTCTCCCATTTGTTTCAAAGGAACTTTTTGGTCAAAATCCTTCATCTTCTTAAAATCTAAAGTTGATCAAAGGATTCTTTACAGGAATCGATACAGTGGCATGTGTGAATGTGCAGGCAATAGTTCCAGTTATTTCCTTTGGGAACATCCATTCCTTTGGATACTTGTTCCTCTCTATTTCCCAATCTATTGAATCTAGTTTTCCCTTTGTTTCCTTGGCATTTAGGAACATTATAGTTGATGTTAATTCTCTCTTATTTGCTTCAATGGAATATTTTGGGGAAACTCTATCATCTTCTTTATATCTAAAGCTGATCAAAGGATTCTTAACAGGAATCCTATACAGTGGAATGAGTGAATGTGCAGGCAATGGTTCCAGTTATTTCCTTTGGGAACATCCATTCCTTTGGATACTTGTTCCTCTCTATTTCCCAATCTATTGAATCTTGTTTTCCCTTTGTTTCCTTGGCATTTAGGAACATTATAGTTGATGATAATTCTCTCTTATTTGCTTCAATGGAATATTTTGGGGAAACTCTATCATCTTCTTTATATCTAAAGCTGATCAAAGGATTCTTAACAGGAATCCTATACAGTGGAATGAGTGAATGTGCAGGCAATGGTTCCAGTTATTTCCTTTGGGAACATCCATTCCTTTGGATACTTGTTCCTCTCTATTTCCCAATCTATTGAATCTAGTTTTCCCTTTGTTTCCTTGTTATTTAGGAACATTATAGTTGATGATAATTCTCTCTTATTTGCTTCAATGGAATATTTTGGGGTAACTCTATCATCTTCTTTATATCTAAAGCTGATCAAAGGATTCTTAACAGGAATCCTATAGAGTAGAATGAGTGAATGTGCAGGCAATGGTTCCAGTTATTCCCTTTGGTAAAATCCATTCCTTTGGATACTTTCGATACTCTCTATTTCCCATTCTATTGAGGCTAGTGTTCCTCTTGTTTCCAATTCAATTAAGAAATTTATAGTTGATGTTAATTCTCTCCCATTTGTTTCAAAGGAACTTTTTGGTCAAAATCCTTCATCTTCTTAAAATCTAAAGCTGATCAAAGGATTCTTTACAGGAATCGATACAGTGGCATGTGTGAATGTGCAGGCAATAGTTCCAGTTATTTCCTTTGGGAACATCCATTCCTTTGGATACTTGTTCCTCTCTATTTCCCAATCTACTGAATCTAGTTTTCCCTTTGTTTCCTTGGCAATTAGGTACATTATAGTTGTTGATAATTCTCTCCTATTTGCTTCAATGGAACATTTTGGGCAAAATCCATCATCTTCTTTATATGTAAAGCTGATCAATGGATTCTTAACAGGAATCGATACAGTGGAATGAGTGAATGTGCAGGCAATAATTCCAGTTATTTCCTTTGGGAACATCCATTCCTTTGGATACTTGTTCCTCTCGATTTCCCAATCTATTGAATGTAGTTTTCCCTTTGTTTCCTTGGCATTTAGGAACATTATAGTTGATGTTAATTCTCTCTTATTTGCTTCAATGGAATATTTTGGGGAAACTCTATCATCTTCTTTATATCTAAAGCTGATCAAAGGATTCTTAACAGGAATCCTATAGAGTAGAATGAGTGAATGTGCAGGCAATGGTTCCAGTTATTCCTTTGGCAAAATCCATTCCTTTGGATACTTTGGATACTCTCTATTTCCCGTTCTAATGAGTCTAGTGTTCCTTTTGTTTCCAATTCAATTAAGAAATTTATATTTGCTGTTAATTGTCTCTTATTTGCTTCAATGGAAATTTTGGGCAAAATCCTTCATCTTCTTAAAATCTAAAGCTGATCAAAGGATTCTTAACAGGAATCGATACAGTGGAATGAGTGAATGTGCAGGCAATAGTTCCAGTTATTTCCTTTGGGAACATGCATTCCTTTGGATACTTGTTCCTCTCGATTTCCCAATCTATTGAATCTAGTTTTCCCTTTGTTTCCTTGGCATTTAGGAACATTATAGTTGATGTTAATTCTCTCTTATTTGCTTCAATGGAATATTTTGGGGAAACTCTATCATCTTCTTTATATCTAAAGCTGATCAAAGGATTCTTAACAGGAATCCTATACAGTGGAATGAGTGAATGTGCAGGCAATGGTTCCAGTTATTTCCTTTGGGAACATCCATTCCTTTGGATAATTGTTCCTCTCTATTTCCCAATCTATTGAATCTAGTTTTCCCTTTGTTTCTTTGGCATTTAGGAACATTATAGTTGATGATAATTCTCTCTTATTTGCTTCAATGGAATATTTTGGGGAAACTCTATCATCTTCTTTATATCTAAAGCTGATCAAAGGATTCTTAACAGGAATCCTATAGAGTAGAATGAGTGAATGTGCAGGCAATGGTTCCAGTTATTCCCTTTGGTAAAATCCATTCCTTTGGATACTTTCGATACTCTCTATTTCACATTCTATTGAGGCTAGTGTTCCTCTTGTTTCCAATTCAATTAAGAAATTTATAGTTGATGTTAATTCTCTCCCATTTGTTTCAAAGGAACTTTTTTGTCAAAATCCTTCATCTTCTTAAAATCTAAAGCTGATCAAAGGATTCTTAACAGGAATCCTATACAGTGGAATGAGTGAATGTGCAGGCAATGGTTCCAGTTATTTCCTTTGGGAACATCCATTCCTTTGGATACTTGTTCCTCTCTATTTCCCAATCTATTGAATCTAGTTTTCCCTCTGTTTCCTTGGCATTTAGGAACATTTTAGTTGATGATAATTCTCTCTTATTTGCTTCAATGGAATATTTTGGGGAAACTCTATCATCTTCTTTATATCTAAAGCTGATCAAAGGATTCTTAACAGGAATCCTATAGAGTAGAATGAGTGAATGTGCAGGCAATGGTTCCAGTTATTCCCTTTGGTAAAATCCATTCCTTTGGATACTTTCGATACTCTCTATTTCCCATTCTATTGAGTCTAGTGTTACTCTTGTTTCCAATTCAATTAAGAAATTTATAGTTGATGTTAATTCTCTCCCATTTGTTTCAAAGGAACTTTTTGGTCAAAATCCTTCATCTTCTTAAAATCTAAAGCTGATCAAAGGATTCTTTACAGGAATCGATACAGTGGCATGTGTGAATGTGCAGGCAATAGTTCCAGTTATTTCCTTTGGGAACATCCATTCCTTTGGATACTTGTTCCTCTCTATTTCCCAATCTATTGAATCTAGTTTTCCCTTTGTTTCCTTGGCATTTAGGAACATTATAGTTGATGTTAATTCTCTCTTATTTGCTTCAATGGAATATTTTGGGGAAACTCTATCATCTTCTTTATATCTAAAGCTGATCAAAGGATTCTTAACAGGAATCCTATACAGTGGAATGAGTGAATGTGCAGGCAATGCTTCCAGTTATTTCCTTTGGGAACATCCATTCCTTTGGATACTTGTTCCTCTCTATTTCCCAATCTATTGAATCTAGTTTTCCCTTTGTTTCCTTGGCATTTAGGAACATTATAGTTGATGATAATTCTCTCTTATTTGCTTCAATGGAATATTTTGGGGAAACTCTATCATCTTCTTTATATCTAAAGCTGATCAAAGGATTCTTAACAGGAATCCTATAGAGTAGAATGAGTGAATGTGCAGGCAATGGTTCCAGTTATTCCCTTTGGTAAAATCCATTCCTTTGGATACTTTCGATACTCTCTATTTCCCATTCTATTGAGGCTAGTGTTCCTCTTGTTTCCAATTCAATTAAGAAATTTATAGTTGATGTTAATTCTCTCCCATTTGTTTCAAAGGAACTTTTTGGTCAAAATCCTTCATCTTCTTAAAATCTAAAGCTGATCAAAGGATTCTTTACAGGAATCGATACAGTGGCATGTGTGAATGTGCAGGCAATAGTTCCAGTTATTTCCTTTGGGAACATCCATTCCTTTGGATACTTGTTCCTCTCTATTTCCCAATCTACTGAATCTAGTTTTCCCTTTGTTTCCTTGGCAATTAGGTACATTATAGTTGTTGATAATTCTCTCCTATTTGCTTCAATGAACATTTTGGGCAAAATCCATCATCTTCTTTATATGTAAAGCTGATCAATGGATTCTTAACAGGAATCGATACAGTGGAATGAGTGAATGTGCAGGCAATAGTTACAGTTATTTCCTTTGGGAACATCCATTCCTTTGGATACTTGTTCCTCTCTATTTCCCAATCTACTGAATCTAGTTTTCCCTTTGTTTCCTTGGCAATTAGGTACATTATAGTTGATGATAATTCTCTCTTATTTGCTTCAATGGAATATTTTGGGGAAACTCTATCATCTTCTTTATATCTAAAGCTGATCAAAGGATTCTTAACAGGAATCCTATAGAGTAGAATGAGTGAATGTGCAGGCAATGGTTCCAGTTATTCCCTTTGGTAAAATCCATTCCTTTGGATACTTTCGATACTCTCTATTTCACATTCTATTGAGGCTAGTGTTCCTCTTGTTTCCAATTCAATTAAGAAATTTATAGTTGATGTTAATTCTCTCCCATTTGTTTCAAAGGAACTTTTTTGTCAAAATCCTTCATCTTCTTAAAATCTAAAGCTGATCAAAGGATTCTTAACAGGAATCCTATACAGTGGAATGAGTGAATGTGCAGGCAATGGTTCCAGTTATTTCCTTTGGGAACATCCATTCCTTTGGATACTTGTTCCTCTCTATTTCCCAATCTATTGAATCTAGTTTTCCCTCTGTTTCCTTGGCATTTAGGAACATTTTAGTTGATGATAATTCTCTCTTATTTGCTTCAATGGAATATTTTGGGGAAACTCTATCATCTTCTTTATATCTAAAGCTGATCAAAGGATTCTTAACAGGAATCCTATAGAGTAGAATGAGTGAATGTGCAGGCAATGGTTCCAGTTATTCCCTTTGGTAAAATCCATTCCTTTGGATACTTTCGATACTCTCTATTTCCCATTCTATTGAGTCTAGTGTTACTCTTGTTTCCAATTCAATTAAGAAATTTATAGTTGATGTTAATTCTCTCCCATTTGTTTCAAAGGAACTTTTTGGTCAAAATCCTTCATCTTCTTAAAATCTAAAGCTGATCAAAGGATTCTTTACAGGAATCGATACAGTGGCATGTGTGAATGTGCAGGCAATAGTTCCAGTTATTTCCTTTGGGAACATCCATTCCTTTGGATACTTGTTCCTCTCTATTTCCCAATCTATTGAATCTAGTTTTCCCTTTGTTTCCTTGGCATTTAGGAACATTATAGTTGATGTTAATTCTCTCTTATTTGCTTCAATGGAATATTTTGGGGAAACTCTATCATCTTCTTTATATCTAAAGCTGATCAAAGGATTCTTAACAGGAATCCTATACAGTGGAATGAGTGAATGTGCAGGCAATGCTTCCAGTTATTTCCTTTGGGAACATCCATTCCTTTGGATACTTGTTCCTCTCTATTTCCCAATCTATTGAATCTAGTTTTCCCTTTGTTTCCTTGGCATTTAGGAACATTATAGTTGATGATAATTCTCTCTTATTTGCTTCAATGGAATATTTTGGGGAAACTCTATCATCTTCTTTATATCTAAAGCTGATCAAAGGATTCTTAACAGGAATCCTATAGAGTAGAATGAGTGAATGTGCAGGCAATGGTTCCAGTTATTCCCTTTGGTAAAATCCATTCCTTTGGATACTTTCGATACTCTCTATTTCCCATTCTATTGAGGCTAGTGTTCCTCTTGTTTCCAATTCAATTAAGAAATTTATAGTTGATGTTAATTCTCTCCCATTTGTTTCAAAGGAACTTTTTGGTCAAAATCCTTCATCTTCTTAAAATCTAAAGCTGATCAAAGGATTCTTTACAGGAATCGATACAGTGGCATGTGTGAATGTGCAGGCAATAGTTCCAGTTATTTCCTTTGGGAACATCCATTCCTTTGGATACTTGTTCCTCTCTATTTCCCAATCTACTGAATCTAGTTTTCCCTTTGTTTCCTTGGCAATTAGGTACATTATAGTTGTTGATAATTCTCTCCTATTTGCTTCAATGAACATTTTGGGCAAAATCCATCATCTTCTTTATATGTAAAGCTGATCAATGGATTCTTAACAGGAATCGATACAGTGGAATGAGTGAATGTGCAGGCAATAGTTACAGTTATTTCCTTTGGGAACATCCATTCCTTTGGATACTTGTTCCTCTCTATTTCCCAATCTACTGAATCTAGTTTTCCCTTTGTTTCCTTGGCAATTAGGTACATTATAGTTGATGATAATTCTCTCTTATTTGCTTCAATGGAATATTTTGGGGAAACTCTATCATCTTCTTTATATCTAAAGCTGATCAAAGGATTCTTAACAGGAATCCTATAGAGTAGAATGAGTGAATGTGCAGGCAATGGTTCCAGTTATTCCCTTTGGTAAAATCCATTCCTTTGGATACTTTCGATACTCTCTATTTCACATTCTATTGAGGCTAGTGTTCCTCTTGTTTCCAATTCAATTAAGAAATTTATAGTTGATGTTAATTCTCTCCCATTTGTTTCAAAGGAACTTTTTTGTCAAAATCCTTCATCTTCTTAAAATCTAAAGCTGATCAAAGGATTCTTAACAGGAATCCTATACAGTGGAATGAGTGAATGTGCAGGCAATGGTTCCAGTTATTTCCTTTGGGAACATCCATTCCTTTGGATACTTGTTCCTCTCTATTTCCCAATCTATTGAATCTAGTTTTCCCTCTGTTTCCTTGGCATTTAGGAACATTTTAGTTGATGATAATTCTCTCTTATTTGCTTCAATGGAATATTTTGGGGAAACTCTATCATCTTCTTTATATCTAAAGCTGATCAAAGGATTCTTAACAGGAATCCTATAGAGTAGAATGAGTGAATGTGCAGGCAATGGTTCCAGTTATTCCCTTTGGTAAAATCCATTCCTTTGGATACTTTCGATACTCTCTATTTCCCATTCTATTGAGTCTAGTGTTACTCTTGTTTCCAATTCAATTAAGAAATTTATAGTTGATGTTAATTCTCTCCCATTTGTTTCAAAGGAACTTTTTGGTCAAAATCCTTCATCTTCTTAAAATCTAAAGCTGATCAAAGGATTCTTTACAGGAATCGATACAGTGGCATGTGTGAATGTGCAGGCAATAGTTCCAGTTATTTCCTTTGGGAACATCCATTCCTTTGGATACTTGTTCCTCTCTATTTCCCAATCTATTGAATCTAGTTTTCCCTTTGTTTCCTTGGCATTTAGGAACATTATAGTTGATGTTAATTCTCTCTTATTTGCTTCAATGGAATATTTTGGGGAAACTCTATCATCTTCTTTATATCTAAAGCTGATCAAAGGATTCTTAACAGGAATCCTATACAGTGGAATGAGTGAATGTGCAGGCAATGCTTCCAGTTATTTCCTTTGGGAACATCCATTCCTTTGGATACTTGTTCCTCTCTATTTCCCAATCTATTGAATCTAGTTTTCCCTTTGTTTCCTTGGCATTTAGGAACATTATAGTTGATGATAATTCTCTCTTATTTGCTTCAATGGAATATTTTGGGGAAACTCTATCATCTTCTTTATATCTAAAGCTGATCAAAGGATTCTTAACAGGAATCCTATAGAGTAGAATGAGTGAATGTGCAGGCAATGGTTCCAGTTATTCCCTTTGGTAAAATCCATTCCTTTGGATACTTTCGATACTCTCTATTTCCCATTCTATTGAGGCTAGTGTTCCTCTTGTTTCCAATTCAATTAAGAAATTTATAGTTGATGTTAATTCTCTCCCATTTGTTTCAAAGGAACTTTTTGGTCAAAATCCTTCATCTTCTTAAAATCTAAAGCTGATCAAAGGATTCTTTACAGGAATCGATACAGTGGCATGTGTGAATGTGCAGGCAATAGTTCCAGTTATTTCCTTTGGGAACATCCATTCCTTTGGATACTTGTTCCTCTCTATTTCCCAATCTACTGAATCTAGTTTTCCCTTTGTTTCCTTGGCAATTAGGTACATTATAGTTGTTGATAATTCTCTCCTATTTGCTTCAATGAACATTTTGGGCAAAATCCATCATCTTCTTTATATGTAAAGCTGATCAATGGATTCTTAACAGGAATCGATACAGTGGAATGAGTGAATGTGCAGGCAATAGTTACAGTTATTTCCTTTGGGAACATCCATTCCTTTGGATACTTGTTCCTCTCGATTTCCCAATCTATTGAATGTAGTTTTCCCTTTGTTTCCTTGGCATTTAGGAACATTATAGTTGATGTTAATTCTCTCTTATTTGCTTCAATGGAATATTTTGGGGAAACTCTATCATCTTCTTTATATCTAAAGCTGATCAAAGGATTCTTAACAGGAATCCTATACAGTGGAATGAGTGAATGTGCAGGCAATGGTTCCAGTTATTTCCTTTGGGAACATCCATTCCTTTGGATACTTGTTCCTCTCTATTTCCCAATCTATTGAATCTTGTTTTCCCTTTGTTTCCTTGGCATTTAGGAACATTATAGTTGATGATAATTCTCTCTTATTTGCTTCAATGGAATATTTTGGGGAAACTCTATCATCTTCTTTATATCTAAAGCTGATCAAAGGATTCTTAACAGGAATCCTATAGAGTAGAATGAGTGAATGTGCAGGCAATGGTTCCAGTTATTCCCTTTGGAAAAATCCATTCCTTTGGATACTTTCGATACTCTCTATTTCCCATTCTATTGAGGCTAGTGTTCCTCTTGTTTCCAATTCAATTAAGAAATTTATAGTTGATGTTAATTCTCTCCCATTTGTTTCAAAGGAACTTTTTGGTCAAAATCCTTCATCTTCTTAAAATCTAAAGCTGATCAAAGGATTCTTTACAGGAATCGATACAGTGGCATGTGTGAATGTGCAGGCAATAGTTCCAGTTATTTCCTTTGGGAACATCCATTCCTTTGGA
Organism: Sminthopsis crassicaudata; assembly: GCF_048593235.1. Lineage (NCBI taxonomy): Eukaryota > Metazoa > Chordata > Mammalia > Dasyuromorphia > Dasyuridae > Sminthopsis > Sminthopsis crassicaudata. Next base: position 457,128,045 of record NC_133617.1, read on the forward strand.
TACTTGTTCCTCTCTATTTCCCAATCTACTGAATCTAGTTTTCCCTTTGTTTCCTTGGCAATTAGGTACATTATAGTTGTTGATAATTCTCTCCTATTTGCTTCAATGGAACATTTTGGGCAAAATCCATCATCTTCTTTATATGTAAAGCTGATCAATGGATTCTTAACAGGAATCGATACAGTGGAATGAGTGAATGTGCAGGCAATAGTTCCAGTTATTTCCTTTGGGAACATCTATTCCTTTGGATACTTGTTCCTCTCTATTTCCCAATCTATTGAATGAAGTTTTCCCTTTGTTTCCTTGGCATTTAGGAACATTATAGTTGATGTTAATTCTCTCTTATTTGCTTCAATGGAATATTTTGGGGAAACTCTATCATCTTCTTTATATCTAAAGCTGATCAAAGGATTCTTAACAGGAATCCTATAGAGTAGAATGAGTGAATGTGCAGGCAATGGTTCCAGTTATTCCTTTGGCAAAATCCATTCCTTTGGATACTTTGGATACTCTCTATTTCCCGTTCTAATGAGTCTAGTGTTCCTCTTGTTTCCAATTCAATTAAGAAATTTATATTTGATGTTAATTGTCTCTTATTTGCTTCAATGGAAATTTTGGGCAAAATCCTTCATCTTCTTTATATCTAAAGCTGATCAAAGGATTCTTAACAGGAATCGATACAGTGGAATGAGTGAATGTGCAGGCAATAGTTCCAGTTATTTCCTTTGGGAACATCCATTCCTTTGGATACTTGTTCCTCTCTATTTCCCAATCTACTGAATCTAGTTTTCCCTTTGTTTCCTTGGCAATTAGGTACATTATAGTTGTTGATAATTCTCTCCTATTTGCTTCAATGGAACATTTTGGGCAAAATCCATCATCTTCTTTATATGTAAAGCTGATCAATGGATTCTTAAAAGGAATCGATACAGTGGAATGAGTGAATGTGCAGGCAATAGTTCCAGTTATTTCCTTTGGGAACATCCATTCCTTTGGATACTTGTTCCTCTCTATTTCCCAATCTATTGAATCTAGTTTTCCCTTTGTTTCCTTGGCATTTAGGAACATTATAGTTGATGTTAATTCTCTCTTATTTGCTTCAATGGAATATTTTGGGGAAACTCTATCATCTTCTTTATATCTAAAGCTGATCAAAGGATTCTTAACAGGAATCCTATACAGTGGAATGAGTGAATGTGCAGGCAATGGTTCCAGTTATTTCCTTTGGGAACATCCATTCCTTTGGATACTTGTTCCTCTCTATTTCCCAATCTATTGAATCTAGTTTTCCCTCTGTTTCCTTGGCATTTAGGAACATTTTAGTTGATGATAATTCTCTCTTATTTGCTTCAATGGAATATTTTGGGGAAACTCTATCATCTTCTTTATATCTAAAGCTGATCAAAGGATTCTTAACAGGAATCCTATAGAGTAGAATGAGTGAATGTGCAGGCAATGGTTCCAGTTATTCCCTTTGGTAAAATCCATTCCTTTGGATACTTTCGATACTCTCTATTTCCCATTCTATTGAGGCTAGTGTTCCTCTTGTTTCCAATTCAATTAAGAAATTTATAGTTGATGTTAATTCTCTCCCATTTGTTTCAAAGGAACTTTTTGGTCAAAATCCTTCATCTTCTTAAAATCTAAAGCTGATCAAAGGATTCTTTACAGGAATCGATACAGTGGCATGTGTGAATGTGCAGACAATAGTTCCAGTTATTTCCTTTGGGAACATCCATTCCTTTGGATACTTGTTCCTCTCTATTTCCCAATCTACTGAATCTAGTTTTCCCTTTGTTTCCTTGGCAATTAGGTACATTATAGTTGTTGATAATTCTCTCCTATTTGCTTCAATGGAACATTTTGGGCAAAATCCATCATCTTCTTTATATGTAAAGCTGATCAAAGGATTCTTAACAGGAATCCTATAGAGTAGAATGAGTGAATGTGCAGGCAATGGTTCCAGTTATTCCCTTTGGTAAAATCCATTCCTTTGGATACTTTCGATACTCTCTATTTCCCATTCTATTGAGTCTAGTGTTCCTCTTGTTTCCAATTCAATTAAGAAATTTATAGTTGATGTTAATTCTCTCCCATTTGTTTCAAAGGAACTTTTTGGTCAAAATCCTTCATCTTCTTAAAATCTAAAGCTGATCAAAGGATTCTTTACAGGAATCGATACAGTGGCATGTGTGAATGTGCAGGCAATAGTTCCAGTTATTTCCTTTGGGAACATCCATTCCTTTGGATACTTGTTCCTCTCTATTTCCCAATCTATTGAATCTAGTTTTCCCTTTGTTTCCTTGGCATTTAGGAACATTATAGTTGATGTTAATTCTCTCTTATTTGCTTCAATGGAATATTTTGGGGAAACTCTATCATCTTCTTTATATCTAAAGCTGATCAAAGGATTCTTAACAGGAATCCTATACAGTGGAATGAGTGAATGTGCAGGCAATGGTTCCAGTTATTTCCTTTGGGAACATCCATTCCTTTGGATACTTGTTCCTCTCTATTTCCCAATCTGTTGAATCTAGTTTTCCCTTTGTTTCCTTGGCATTTAGGAACATTATAGTTGATGATAATTCTCTCTTATTTGCTTCAATGGAATATTTTGGGGAAACTCTATCATCTTCTTTATATCTAAAGCTGATCAAAGGATTCTTAACAGGAATCGATACAGTGGAATGAGTGAATGTGCAGGCAATAGTTCCAGTTATTTCCTTTGGGAACATCCATTCCTTTGGATACTTGTTCCTCTCTATTTCCCAATCTATTGAATGTAGTTTTCCCTTTGTTTCCTTGGCATTTAGGAACATTATAGTTGATATTAATTCTCTCTTATTTGCTTCAATGGAATATTTTGGGGAAACTCTATCATCTTCTTTATATCTAAAGCTGATCAAAGGATTCTTAACAGGAATCCTATAGAGTAGAATGAGTGAATGTGCAGGCAATGGTTCCAGTTATTCCTTTGGCAAAATCCATTCCTTTGGATACTTTGGATACTCTCTATTTCCCGTTCTAATGAGTCTAGTGTTCCTCTTGTTTCCAATTCAATTAAGAAATTTATATTTGATGTTAATTGTCTCTTATTTGCTTCAATGGAAATTTTGGGCAAAATCCTTCATCTTCTTAAAATCTAAAGCTGATCAAAGGATTCTTAACAGGAATCGATACAGTGGAATGAGTGAATGTGCAGGCAATAGTTCCAGTTATTTCCTTTGGGAACATCCATTCCTTTGGATACTTGTTCCTCTCGATTTCCCAATCTATTGAATCTAGTTTTCCCTTTGTTTCCTTGGAATTTAGGAACATTATAGTTGATGTTAATTCTCTCATATTTGCTTCAATGGAATATTTTGGGGAAACTCTATCATCTTTTTTATATCTAAAGCTGATCAAAGGATTCTTAACAGGAATCCTATAGAGTAGAATGAGTGAATGTGCAGGCAATGGTTCCAGTTATTCCCTTTGGTAAAATCCATTCCTTTGGATACTTTCGATACTCTCTATTTCCCATTCTATTGAGTCTAGTGTTACTCTTGTTTCCAATTCAATTAAGAAATTTATAGTTGATGTTAATTCTCTCCCATTTGTTTCAAAGGAACTTTTTGGTCAAAATCCTTCATCTTCTTAAAATCTAAAGTTGATCAAAGGATTCTTTACAGGAATCGATACAGTGGCATGTGTGAATGTGCAGGCAATAGTTCCAGTTATTTCCTTTGGGAACATCCATTCCTTTGGATACTTGTTCCTCTCTATTTCCCAATCTATTGAATCTAGTTTTCCCTTTGTTTCCTTGGCATTTAGGAACATTATAGTTGATGTTAATTCTCTCTTATTTGCTTCAATGGAATATTTTGGGGAAACTCTATCATCTTCTTTATATCTAAAGCTGATCAAAGGATTCTTAACAGGAATCCTATACAGTGGAATGAGTGAATGTGCAGGCAATGGTTCCAGTTATTTCCTTTGGGAACATCCATTCCTTTGGATACTTGTTCCTCTCTATTTCCCAATCTATTGAATCTTGTTTTCCCTTTGTTTCCTTGGCATTTAGGAACATTATAGTTGATGATAATTCTCTCTTATTTGCTTCAATGGAATATTTTGGGGAAACTCTATCATCTTCTTTATATCTAAAGCTGATCAAAGGATTCTTAACAGGAATCCTATACAGTGGAATGAGTGAATGTGCAGGCAATGGTTCCAGTTATTTCCTTTGGGAACATCCATTCCTTTGGATACTTGTTCCTCTCTATTTCCCAATCTATTGAATCTAGTTTTCCCTTTGTTTCCTTGTTATTTAGGAACATTATAGTTGAGGATAATTCTCTCTTATTTGCTTCAATGGAATATTTTGGGGTAACTCTATCATCTTCTTTATATCTAAAGCTGATCAAAGGATTCTTAACAGGAATCCTATAGAGTAGAATGAGTGAATGTGCAGGCAATGGTTCCAGTTATTCCCTTTGGTAAAATCCATTCCTTTGGATACTTTCGATACTCTCTATTTCCCATTCTATTGAGGCTAGTGTTCCTCTTGTTTCCAATTCAATTAAGAAATTTATAGTTGATGTTAATTCTCTCCCATTTGTTTCAAAGGAACTTTTTGGTCAAAATCCTTCATCTTCTTAAAATCTAAAGCTGATCAAAGGATTCTTTACAGGAATCGATACAGTGGCATGTGTGAATGTGCAGGCAATAGTTCCAGTTATTTCCTTTGGGAACATCCATTCCTTTGGATACTTGTTCCTCTCTATTTCCCAATCTACTGAATCTAGTTTTCCCTTTGTTTCCTTGGCAATTAGGTACATTATAGTTGTTGATAATTCTCTCCTATTTGCTTCAATGGAACATTTTGGGCAAAATCCATCATCTTCTTTATATGTAAAGCTGATCAATGGATTCTTAACAGGAATCGATACAGTGGAATGAGTGAATGTGCAGGCAATAATTCCAGTTATTTCCTTTGGGAACATCCATTCCTTTGGATACTTGTTCCTCTCGATTTCCCAATCTATTGAATCTAGTTTTCCCTTTGTTTCCTTGGCATTTAGGAACATTATAGTTGATGTTAATTCTCTCTTATTTGCTTCAATGGAATATTTTGGGGAAACTCTATCATCTTCTTTATATCTAAAGCTGATCAAAGGATTCTTAACAGGAATCCTATAGAGTAGAATGAGTGAATGTGCAGGCAATGGTTCCAGTTATTCCTTTGGCAAAATCCATTCCTTTGGATACTTTGGATACTCTCTATTTCCCGTTCTAATGAGTCTAGTGTTCCTTTTGTTTCCAATTCAATTAAGAAATTTATATTTGCTGTTAATTGTCTCTTATTTGCTTCAATGGAAATTTTGGGCAAAATCCTTCATCTTCTTAAAATCTAAAGCTGATCAAAGGATTCTTAACAGGAATCGATACAGTGGAATGAGTGAATGTGCAGGCAATAGTTCCAGTTATTTCCTTTGGGAACATGCATTCCTTTGGATACTTGTTCCTCTCGATTCCCAATCTATTGAATCTAGTTTTCCCTTTGTTTCCTTGGCATTTAGGAACATTATAGTTGATGTTAATTCTCTCTTATTTGCTTCAATGGAATATTTTGGGGAAACTCTATCATCTTCTTTATATCTAAAGCTGATCAAAGGATTCTTAACAGGAATCCTATACAGTGGAATGAGTGAATGTGCAGGCAATGGTTCCAGTTATTTCCTTTGGGAACATCCATTCCTTTGGATAATTGTTCCTCTCTATTTCCCAATCTATTGAATCTAGTTTTCCCTTTGTTTCTTTGGCATTTAGGAACATTATAGTTGATGATAATTCTCTCTTATTTGCTTCAATGGAATATTTTGGGGAAACTCTATCATCTTCTTTATATCTAAAGCTGATCAAAGGATTCTTAACAGGAATCCTATAGAGTAGAATGAGTGAATGTGCAGGCAATGGTTCCAGTTATTCCCTTTGGTAAAATCCATTCCTTTGGATACTTTCGATACTCTCTATTTCACATTCTATTGAGGCTAGTGTTCCTCTTGTTTCCAATTCAATTAAGAAATTTATAGTTGATGTTAATTCTCTCCCATTTGTTTCAAAGGAACTTTTTTGTCAAAATCCTTCATCTTCTTAAAATCTAAAGCTGATCAAAGGATTCTTAACAGGAATCCTATACAGTGGAATGAGTGAATGTGCAGGCAATGGTTCCAGTTATTTCCTTTGGGAACATCCATTCCTTTGGATACTTGTTCCTCTCTATTTCCCAATCTATTGAATCTAGTTTTCCCTCTGTTTCCTTGGCATTTAGGAACATTTTAGTTGATGATAATTCTCTCTTATTTGCTTCAATGGAATATTTTGGGGAAACTCTATCATCTTCTTTATATCTAAAGCTGATCAAAGGATTCTTAACAGGAATCCTATAGAGTAGAATGAGTGAATGTGCAGGCAATGGTTCCAGTTATTCCCTTTGGTAAAATCCATTCCTTTGGATACTTTCGATACTCTCTATTTCCCATTCTATTGAGTCTAGTGTTCCTCTTGTTTCCAATTCAATTAAGAAATTTATAGTTGATGTTAATTCTCTCCCATTTGTTTCAAAGGAACTTTTTGGTCAAAATCCTTCATCTTCTTAAAATCTAAAGCTGATCAAAGGATTCTTTACAGGAATCGATACAGTGGCATGTGTGAATGTGCAGGCAATAGTTCCAGTTATTTCCTTTGGGAACATCCATTCCTTTGGATACTTGTTCCTCTCTATTTCCCAATCTATTGAATCTAGTTTTCCCTTTGTTTCCTTGGCATTTAGGAACATTATAGTTGATGTTAATTCTCTCTTATTTGCTTCAATGGAATATTTTGGGGAAACTCTATCATCTTCTTTATATCTAAAGCTGATCAAAGGATTCTTAACAGGAATCCTATACAGTGGAATGAGTGAATGTGCAGGCAATGGTTCCAGTTATTTCCTTTGGGAACATCCATTCCTTTGGATACTTGTTCCTCTCTATTTCCCAATCTATTGAATCTAGTTTTCCCTTTGTTTCCTTGGCATTTAGGAACATTATAGTTGATGATAATTCTCTCTTATTTGCTTCAATGGAATATTTTGGGGAAACTCTATCATCTTCTTTATATCTAAAGCTGATCAAAGGATTCTTAACAGGAATCGATACAGTGGAATGAGTGAATGTGCAGGCAATAGTTCCAGTTATTTCCTTTGGGAACATCCATTCCTTTGGATACTTGTTCCTCTCTATTTCCCAATCTATTGAATGTAGTTTTCCCTTTGTTTCCTTGGCATTTAGGAACATTATAGTTGATATTAATTCTCTCTTATTTGCTTCAATGGAATATTTTGGGGAAACTCTATCATCTTCTTTATATCTAAAGCTGATCAAAGGATTCTTAACAGGAATCCTATAGAGTAGAATGAGTGATTGTGCAGGCAATGGTTCCAGTTATTCCTTTGGCAAAATCCATTCCTTTGGATACTTTGGATACTCTCTATTTCCCGTTCTAATGAGTCTAGTGTTCCTCTTGTTTCCAATTCAATTAAGAAATTTATATTTGATGTTAATTGTCTCTTATTTGCTTCAATGGAAATTTTGGGCAAAATCCTTCATCTTCTTAAAATCTAAAGCTGATCAAAGGATTCTTAACAGGAATCGATACAGTGGAATGAGTGAATGTGCAGGCAATAGTTCCAGTTATTTCCTTTGGGAACATCCATTCCTTTGGATACTTGTTCCTCTCGATTTCCCAATCTATTGAATCTAGTTTTCCCTTTGTTTCCTTGGAATTTAGGAACATTATAGTTGATGTTAATTCTCTCATATTTGCTTCAATGGAATATTTTGGGGAAACTCTATCATCTTTTTTATATCTAAAGCTGATCAAAGGATTCTTAACAGGAATCCTATAGAGTAGAATGAGTGAATGTGCAGGCAATGGTTCCAGTTATTCCCTTTGGTAAAATCCATTCCTTTGGATACTTTCGATACTCTCTATTTCCCATTCTATTGAGTCTAGTGTTACTCTTGTTTCCAATTCAATTAAGAAATTTATAGTTGATGTTAATTCTCTCCCATTTGTTTCAAAGGAACTTTTTGGTCAAAATCCTTCATCTTCTTAAAATCTAAAGTTGATCAAAGGATTCTTTACAGGAATCGATACAGTGGCATGTGTGAATGTGCAGGCAATAGTTCCAGTTATTTCCTTTGGGAACATCCATTCCTTTGGATACTTGTTCCTCTCTATTTCCCAATCTATTGAATCTAGTTTTCCCTTTGTTTCCTTGGCATTTAGGAACATTATAGTTGATGTTAATTCTCTCTTATTTGCTTCAATGGAATATTTTGGGGAAACTCTATCATCTTCTTTATATCTAAAGCTGATCAAAGGATTCTTAACAGGAATCCTATACAGTGGAATGAGTGAATGTGCAGGCAATGGTTCCAGTTATTTCCTTTGGGAACATCCATTCCTTTGGATACTTGTTCCTCTCTATTTCCCAATCTATTGAATCTTGTTTTCCCTTTGTTTCCTTGGCATTTAGGAACATTATAGTTGATGATAATTCTCTCTTATTTGCTTCAATGGAATATTTTGGGGAAACTCTATCATCTTCTTTATATCTAAAGCTGATCAAAGGATTCTTAACAGGAATCCTATACAGTGGAATGAGTGAATGTGCAGGCAATGGTTCCAGTTATTTCCTTTGGGAACATCCATTCCTTTGGATACTTGTTCCTCTCTATTTCCCAATCTATTGAATCTAGTTTTCCCTTTGTTTCCTTGTTATTTAGGAACATTATAGTTGATGATAATTCTCTCTTATTTGCTTCAATGGAATATTTTGGGGTAACTCTATCATCTTCTTTATATCTAAAGCTGATCAAAGGATTCTTAACAGGAATCCTATAGAGTAGAATGAGTGAATGTGCAGGCAATGGTTCCAGTTATTCCCTTTGGTAAAATCCATTCCTTTGGATACTTTCGATACTCTCTATTTCCCATTCTATTGAGGCTAGTGTTCCTCTTGTTTCCAATTCAATTAAGAAATTTATAGTTGATGTTAATTCTCTCCCATTTGTTTCAAAGGAACTTTTTGGTCAAAATCCTTCATCTTCTTAAAATCTAAAGCTGATCAAAGGATTCTTTACAGGAATCGATACAGTGGCATGTGTGAATGTGCAGGCAATAGTTCCAGTTATTTCCTTTGGGAACATCCATTCCTTTGGATACTTGTTCCTCTCTATTTCCCAATCTACTGAATCTAGTTTTCCCTTTGTTTCCTTGGCAATTAGGTACATTATAGTTGTTGATAATTCTCTCCTATTTGCTTCAATGGAACATTTTGGGCAAAATCCATCATCTTCTTTATATGTAAAGCTGATCAATGGATTCTTAACAGGAATCGATACAGTGGAATGAGTGAATGTGCAGGCAATAATTCCAGTTATTTCCTTTGGGAACATCCATTCCTTTGGATACTTGTTCCTCTCGATTTCCCAATCTATTGAATCTAGTTTTCCCTTTGTTTCCTTGGCATTTAGGAACATTATAGTTGATGTTAATTCTCTCTTATTTGCTTCAATGGAATATTTTGGGGAAACTCTATCATCTTCTTTATATCTAAAGCTGATCAAAGGATTCTTAACAGGAATCCTATAGAGTAGAATGAGTGAATGTGCAGGCAATGGTTCCAGTTATTCCTTTGGCAAAATCCATTCCTTTGGATACTTTGGATACTCTCTATTTCCCGTTCTAATGAGTCTAGTGTTCCTTTTGTTTCCAATTCAATTAAGAAATTTATATTTGCTGTTAATTGTCTCTTATTTGCTTCAATGGAAATTTTGGGCAAAATCCTTCATCTTCTTAAAATCTAAAGCTGATCAAAGGATTCTTAACAGGAATCGATACAGTGGAATGAGTGAATGTGCAGGCAATAGTTCCAGTTATTTCCTTTGGGAACATGCATTCCTTTGGATACTTGTTCCTCTCGATTCCCAATCTATTGAATCTAGTTTTCCCTTTGTTTCCTTGGCATTTAGGAACATTTTAGTTGATGTTAATTCTCTCTTATTTGCTTCAATGGAATATTTTGGGGAAACTCTATCATCTTCTTTATATCTAAAGCTGATCAAAGGATTCTTAACAGGAATCCTATACAGTGGAATGAGTGAATGTGCAGGCAATGGTTCCAGTTATTTCCTTTGGGAACATCCATTCCTTTGGATAATTGTTCCTCTCTATTTCCCAATCTATTGAATCTAGTTTTCCCTTTGTTTCTTTGGCATTTAGGAACATTATAGTTGATGATAATTCTCTCTTATTTGCTTCAATGGAATATTTTGGGGAAACTCTATCATCTTCTTTATATCTAAAGCTGATCAAAGGATTCTTAACAGGAATCCTATAGAGTAGAATGAGTGAATGTGCAGGCAATGGTTCCAGTTATTCCCTTTGGTAAAATCCATTCCTTTGGATACTTTCGATACTCTCTATTTCACATTCTATTGAGGCTAGTGTTCCTCTTGTTTCCAATTCAATTAAGAAATTTATAGTTGATGTTAATTCTCTCCCATTTGTTTCAAAGGAACTTTTTTGTCAAAATCCTTCATCTTCTTAAAATCTAAAGCTGATCAAAGGATTCTTAACAGGAATCCTATACAGTGGAATGAGTGAATGTGCAGGCAATGGTTCCAGTTATTTCCTTTGGGAACATCCATTCCTTTGGATACTTGTTCCTCTCTATTTCCCAATCTATTGAATCTAGTTTTCCCTCTGTTTCCTTGGCATTTAGGAACATTTTAGTTGATGATAATTCTCTCTTATTTGCTTCAATGGAATATTTTGGGGAAACTCTATCATCTTCTTTATATCTAAAGCTGATCAAAGGATTCTTAACAGGAATCCTATAGAGTAGAATGAGTGAATGTGCAGGCAATGGTTCCAGTTATTCCCTTTGGTAAAATCCATTCCTTTGGATACTTTCGATACTCTCTATTTCCCATTCTATTGAGTCTAGTGTTCCTCTTGTTTCCAATTCAATTAAGAAATTTATAGTTGATGTTAATTCTCTCCCATTTGTTTCAAAGGAACTTTTTGGTCAAAATCCTTCATCTTCTTAAAATCTAAAGCTGATCAAAGGATTCTTTACAGGAATCGATACAGTGGCATGTGTGAATGTGCAGGCAATAGTTCCAGTTATTTCCTTTGGGAACATCCATTCCTTTGGATACTTGTTCCTCTCTATTTCCCAATCTATTGAATCTAGTTTTCCCTTTGTTTCCTTGGCATTTAGGAACATTATAGTTGATGTTAATTCTCTCTTATTTGCTTCAATGGAATATTTTGGGGAAACTCTATCATCTTCTTTATATCTAAAGCTGATCAAAGGATTCTTAACAGGAATCCTATACAGTGGAATGAGTGAATGTGCAGGCAATGGTTCCAGTTATTTCCTTTGGGAACATCCATTCCTTTGGATACTTGTTCCTCTCTATTTCCCAATCTATTGAATCTAGTTTTCCCTTTGTTTCCTTGGCATTTAGGAACATTATAGTTGATGATAATTCTCTCTTATTTGCTTCAATGGAATATTTTGGGGAAACTCTATCATCTTCTTTATATCTAAAGCTGATCAAAGGATTCTTAACAGGAATCGATACAGTGGAATGAGTGAATGTGCAGGCAATAGTTCCAGTTATTTCCTTTGGGAACATCCATTCCTTTGGATACTTGTTCCTCTCTATTTCCCAATCTATTGAATGTAGTTTTCCCTTTGTTTCCTTGGCATTTAGGAACATTATAGTTGATATTAATTCTCTCTTATTTGCTTCAATGGAATATTTTGGGGAAACTCTATCATCTTCTTTATATCTAAAGCTGATCAAAGGATTCTTAACAGGAATCCTATAGAGTAGAATGAGTGAATGTGCAGGCAATGGTTCCAGTTATTCCTTTGGCAAAATCCATTCCTTTGGATACTTTGGATACTCTCTATTTCCCGTTCTAATGAGTCTAGTGTTCCTCTTGTTTCCAATTCAATTAAGAAATTTATATTTGATGTTAATTGTCTCTTATTTGCTTCAATGGAAATTTTGGGCAAAATCCTTCATCTTCTTAAAATCTAAAGCTGATCAAAGGATTCTTAACAGGAATCGATACAGTGGAATGAGTGAATGTGCAGGCAATAGTTCCAGTTATTTCCTTTGGGAACATCCATTCCTTTGGATACTTGTTCCTCTCGATTTCCCAATCTATTGAATCTAGTTTTCCCTTTGTTTCCTTGGAATTTAGGAACATTATAGTTGATGTTAATTCTCTCATATTTGCTTCAATGGAATATTTTGGGGAAACTCTATCATCTTTTTTATATCTAAAGCTGATCAAAGGATTCTTAACAGGAATCCTATAGAGTAGAATGAGTGAATGTGCAGGCAATGGTTCCAGTTATTCCCTTTGGTAAAATCCATTCCTTTGGATACTTTCGATACTCTCTATTTCCCATTCTATTGAGTCTAGTGTTACTCTTGTTTCCAATTCAATTAAGAAATTTATAGTTGATGTTAATTCTCTCCCATTTGTTTCAAAGGAACTTTTTGGTCAAAATCCTTCATCTTCTTAAAATCTAAAGTTGATCAAAGGATTCTTTACAGGAATCGATACAGTGGCATGTGTGAATGTGCAGGCAATAGTTCCAGTTATTTCCTTTGGGAACATCCATTCCTTTGGATACTTGTTCCTCTCTATTTCCCAATCTATTGAATCTAGTTTTCCCTTTGTTTCCTTGGCATTTAGGAACATTATAGTTGATGTTAATTCTCTCTTATTTGCTTCAATGGAATATTTTGGGGAAACTCTATCATCTTCTTTATATCTAAAGCTGATCAAAGGATTCTTAACAGGAATCCTATACAGTGGAATGAGTGAATGTGCAGGCAATGGTTCCAGTTATTTCCTTTGGGAACATCCATTCCTTTGGATACTTGTTCCTCTCTATTTCCCAATCTATTGAATCTTGTTTTCCCTTTGTTTCCTTGGCATTTAGGAACATTATAGTTGATGATAATTCTCTCTTATTTGCTTCAATGGAATATTTTGGGGAAACTCTATCATCTTCTTTATATCTAAAGCTGATCAAAGGATTCTTAACAGGAATCCTATACAGTGGAATGAGTGAATGTGCAGGCAATGGTTCCAGTTATTTCCTTTGGGAACATCCATTCCTTTGGATACTTGTTCCTCTCTATTTCCCAATCTATTGAATCTAGTTTTCCCTTTGTTTCCTTGTTATTTAGGAACATTATAGTTGATGATAATTCTCTCTTATTTGCTTCAATGGAATATTTTGGGGTAACTCTATCATCTTCTTTATATCTAAAGCTGATCAAAGGATTCTTAACAGGAATCCTATAGAGTAGAATGAGTGAATGTGCAGGCAATGGTTCCAGTTATTCCCTTTGGTAAAATCCATTCCTTTGGATACTTTCGATACTCTCTATTTCCCATTCTATTGAGGCTAGTGTTCCTCTTGTTTCCAATTCAATTAAGAAATTTATAGTTGATGTTAATTCTCTCCCATTTGTTTCAAAGGAACTTTTTGGTCAAAATCCTTCATCTTCTTAAAATCTAAAGCTGATCAAAGGATTCTTTACAGGAATCGATACAGTGGCATGTGTGAATGTGCAGGCAATAGTTCCAGTTATTTCCTTTGGGAACATCCATTCCTTTGGATACTTGTTCCTCTCTATTTCCCAATCTACTGAATCTAGTTTTCCCTTTGTTTCCTTGGCAATTAGGTACATTATAGTTGTTGATAATTCTCTCCTATTTGCTTCAATGGAACATTTTGGGCAAAATCCATCATCTTCTTTATATGTAAAGCTGATCAATGGATTCTTAACAGGAATCGATACAGTGGAATGAGTGAATGTGCAGGCAATAATTCCAGTTATTTCCTTTGGGAACATCCATTCCTTTGGATACTTGTTCCTCTCGATTTCCCAATCTATTGAATCTAGTTTTCCCTTTGTTTCCTTGGCATTTAGGAACATTATAGTTGATGTTAATTCTCTCTTATTTGCTTCAATGGAATATTTTGGGGAAACTCTATCATCTTCTTTATATCTAAAGCTGATCAAAGGATTCTTAACAGGAATCCTATAGAGTAGAATGAGTGAATGTGCAGGCAATGGTTCCAGTTATTCCTTTGGCAAAATCCATTCCTTTGGATACTTTGGATACTCTCTATTTCCCGTTCTAATGAGTCTAGTGTTCCTTTTGTTTCCAATTCAATTAAGAAATTTATATTTGCTGTTAATTGTCTCTTATTTGCTTCAATGGAAATTTTGGGCAAAATCCTTCATCTTCTTAAAATCTAAAGCTGATCAAAGGATTCTTAACAGGAATCGATACAGTGGAATGAGTGAATGTGCAGGCAATAGTTCCAGTTATTTCCTTTGGGAACATGCATTCCTTTGGATACTTGTTCCTCTCGATTCCCAATCTATTGAATCTAGTTTTCCCTTTGTTTCCTTGGCATTTAGGAACATTTTAGTTGATGTTAATTCTCTCTTATTTGCTTCAATGGAATATTTTGGGGAAACTCTATCATCTTCTTTATATCTAAAGCTGATCAAAGGATTCTTAACAGGAATCCTATACAGTGGAATGAGTGAATGTGCAGGCAATGGTTCCAGTTATTTCCTTTGGGAACATCCATTCCTTTGGATAATTGTTCCTCTCTATTTCCCAATCTATTGAATCTAGTTTTCCCTTTGTTTCTTTGGCATTTAGGAACATTATAGTTGATGATAATTCTCTCTTATTTGCTTCAATGGAATATTTTGGGGAAACTCTATCATCTTCTTTATATCTAAAGCTGATCAAAGGATTCTTAACAGGAATCCTATAGAGTAGAATGAGTGAATGTGCAGGCAATGGTTCCAGTTATTCCCTTTGGTAAAATCCATTCCTTTGGATACTTTCGATACTCTCTATTTCACATTCTATTGAGGCTAGTGTTCCTCTTGTTTCCAATTCAATTAAGAAATTTATAGTTGATGTTAATTCTCTCCCATTTGTTTCAAAGGAACTTTTTTGTCAAAATCCTTCATCTTCTTAAAATCTAAAGCTGATCAAAGGATTCTTAACAGGAATCCTATACAGTGGAATGAGTGAATGTGCAGGCAATGGTTCCAGTTATTTCCTTTGGGAACATCCATTCCTTTGGATACTTGTTCCTCTCTATTTCCCAATCTATTGAATCTAGTTTTCCCTCTGTTTCCTTGGCATTTAGGAACATTTTAGTTGATGATAATTCTCTCTTATTTGCTTCAATGGAATATTTTGGGGAAACTCTATCATCTTCTTTATATCTAAAGCTGATCAAAGGATTCTTAACAGGAATCCTATAGAGTAGAATGAGTGAATGTGCAGGCAATGGTTCCAGTTATTCCCTTTGGTAAAATCCATTCCTTTGGATACTTTCGATACTCTCTATTTCCCATTCTATTGAGTCTAGTGTTCCTCTTGTTTCCAATTCAATTAAGAAATTTATAGTTGATGTTAATTCTCTCCCATTTGTTTCAAAGGAACTTTTTGGTCAAAATCCTTCATCTTCTTAAAATCTAAAGCTGATCAAAGGATTCTTTACAGGAATCGATACAGTGGCATGTGTGAATGTGCAGGCAATAGTTCCAGTTATTTCCTTTGGGAACATCCATTCCTTTGGATACTTGTTCCTCTCTATTTCCCAATCTATTGAATCTAGTTTTCCCTTTGTTTCCTTGGCATTTAGGAACATTATAGTTGATGTTAATTCTCTCTTATTTGCTTCAATGGAATATTTTGGGGAAACTCTATCATCTTCTTTATATCTAAAGCTGATCAAAGGATTCTTAACAGGAATCCTATACAGTGGAATGAGTGAATGTGCAGGCAATGCTTCCAGTTATTTCCTTTGGGAACATCCATTCCTTTGGATACTTGTTCCTCTCTATTTCCCAATCTATTGAATCTAGTTTTCCCTTTGTTTCCTTGGCATTTAGGAACATTATAGTTGATGATAATTCTCTCTTATTTGCTTCAATGGAATATTTTGGGGAAACTCTATCATCTTCTTTATATCTAAAGCTGATCAAAGGATTCTTAACAGGAATCCTATAGAGTAGAATGAGTGAATGTGCAGGCAATGGTTCCAGTTATTCCCTTTGGTAAAATCCATTCCTTTGGATACTTTCGATACTCTCTATTTCCCATTCTATTGAGGCTAGTGTTCCTCTTGTTTCCAATTCAATTAAGAAATTTATAGTTGATGTTAATTCTCTCCCATTTGTTTCAAAGGAACTTTTTGGTCAAAATCCTTCATCTTCTTAAAATCTAAAGCTGATCAAAGGATTCTTTACAGGAATCGATACAGTGGCATGTGTGAATGTGCAGGCAATAGTTCCAGTTATTTCCTTTGGGAACATCCATTCCTTTGGATACTTGTTCCTCTCTATTTCCCAATCTACTGAATCTAGTTTTCCCTTTGTTTCCTTGGCAATTAGGTACATTATAGTTGTTGATAATTCTCTCCTATTTGCTTCAATGAACATTTTGGGCAAAATCCATCATCTTCTTTATATGTAAAGCTGATCAATGGATTCTTAACAGGAATCGATACAGTGGAATGAGTGAATGTGCAGGCAATAGTTACAGTTATTTCCTTTGGGAACATCCATTCCTTTGGATACTTGTTCCTCTCGATTTCCCAATCTATTGAATGTAGTTTTCCCTTTGTTTCCTTGGCATTTAGGAACATTATAGTTGATGTTAATTCTCTCTTATTTGCTTCAATGGAATATTTTGGGGAAACTCTATCATCTTCTTTATATCTAAAGCTGATCAAAGGATTCTTAACAGGAATCCTATACAGTGGAATGAGTGAATGTGCAGGCAATGGTTCCAGTTATTTCCTTTGGGAACATCCATTCCTTTGGATACTTGTTCCTCTCTATTTCCCAATCTATTGAATCTTGTTTTCCCTTTGTTTCCTTGGCATTTAGGAACATTATAGTTGATGATAATTCTCTCTTATTTGCTTCAATGGAATATTTTGGGGAAACTCTATCATCTTCTTTATATCTAAAGCTGATCAAAGGATTCTTAACAGGAATCCTATAGAGTAGAATGAGTGAATGTGCAGGCAATGGTTCCAGTTATTCCCTTTGGAAAAATCCATTCCTTTGGATACTTTCGATACTCTCTATTTCCCATTCTATTGAGGCTAGTGTTCCTCTTGTTTCCAATTCAATTAAGAAATTTATAGTTGATGTTAATTCTCTCCCATTTGTTTCAAAGGAACTTTTTGGTCAAAATCCTTCATCTTCTTAAAATCTAAAGCTGATCAAAGGATTCTTTACAGGAATCGATACAGTGGCATGTGTGAATGTGCAGGCAATAGTTCCAGTTATTTCCTTTGGGAACATCCATTCCTTTGGATACTTGTTCCTCTCTATTTCCCAATCTACTGAATCTAGTTTTCCCTTTGTTTCCTTGGCAATTAGGTACATTATAGTTGTTGATAATTCTCTCCTATTTGCTTCAATGGAACATTTTGGGCAAAATCCATCATCTTCTTTATATGTAAAGCTGATCAATGGATTCTTAACAGGAATCGATACAGTGGAATGAGTGAATGTGCAGGCAATAGTTCCAGTTATTTCCTTTGGGAACATCCATTCCTTTGGATACTTGTTCCTCTCTATTTCCCAATCTATTGAATGAAGTTTTCCCTTTGTTTCCTTGGCATTTAGGAACATTATAGTTGATGTTAATTCTCTCTTATTTGCTTCAATGGAATATTTTGGGGAAACTCTATCATCTTCTTTATATCTAAAGCTGATCAAAGGATTCTTAACAGGAATCCTATAGAGTAGAATGAGTGAATGTGCAGGCAATGGTTCCAGTTATTCCTTTGGCAAAATCCATTCCTTTGGATACTTTGGATACTCTCTATTTCCCGTTCTAATGAGTCTAGTGTTCCTCTTGTTTCCAATTCAATTAAGAAATTTATATTTGATGTTAATTGTCTCTTATTTGCTTCAATGGAAATTTTGAGCAAAATCCTTCATCTTCTTTATATCTAAAGCTGATCAAAGGATTCTTAACAGGAATCGATACAGTGGAATGAGTGAATGTGCAGGCAATAGTTCCAGTTATTTCCTTTGGGAACATCCATTCCTTTGGATACTTGTTCCTCTCTATTTCCCAATCTACTGAATCTAGTTTTCCCTTTGTTTCCTTGGCAATTAGGTACATTATAGTTGTTGATAATTCTCTCCTATTTGCTTCAATGGAACATTTTGGGCAAAATCCATCATCTTCTTTATATGTAAAGCTGATCAATGGATTCTTAAAAGGAATCGATACAGTGGAATGAGTGAATGTGCAGGCAATAGTTCCAGTTATTTCCTTTGGGAACATCCATTCCTTTGGATACTTGTTCCTCTCTATTTCCCAATCTATTGAATCTAGTTTTCCCTTTGTTTCCTTGGCATTTAGGAACATTATAGTTGATGTTAATTCTCTCTTATTTGCTTCAATGGAATATTTTGGGGAAACTCTATCATCTTCTTTATATCTAAAGCTGATCAAAGGATTCTTAACAGGAATCCTATACAGTGGAATGAGTGAATGTGCAGGCAATGGTTCCAGTTATTTCCTTTGGGAACATCCATTCCTTTGGATACTTGTTCCTCTCTATTTCCCAATCTATTGAATCTTGTTTTCCCTTTGTTTCCTTGGCATTTAGGAACATTATAGTTGATGATAATTCTCTCTTATTTGCTTCAATGGAATATTTTGGGGAAACTCTATCATCTTCTTTATATCTAAAGCTGATCAAAGGAATCTTAACAGGAATCCTATAGAGTAGAATGAGTGAATGTGCAGGCAATGGTTCCAGTTATTCCCTTTGGAAAAATCCATTCCTTTGGATACTTTCGATACTCTCTATTTCCCATTCTATTGAGGCTAGTGTTCCTCTTGTTTCCAATTCAATTAAGAAATTTATAGTTGATGTTAATTCTCTCCCATTTGTTTCAAAGGAACTTTTTGGTCAAAATCCTTCATCTTCTTAAAATCTAAAGCTGATCAAAGGATTCTTTACAGGAATCGATACAGTGGCATGTGTGAATGTGCAGGCAATAGTTCCAGTTATTTCCTTTGGGAACATCCATTCCTTTGGATACTTGTTCCTCTCTATTTCCCAATCTACTGAATCTAGTTTTCCCTTTGTTTCCTTGGCAATTAGGTACATTATAGTTGTTGATAATTCTCTCTTATTTGCTTCAATGGAATATATTGGGATAACTCTATCATCTTCTTTATATCTAAAGCTGATCAAAGGATTCTTAACAGGAATCCTATAGAGTAGAATGAGTGAATGTGCAGGCAATGGTTCCAGTTATTCCCTTTGGTAAAATCCATTCCTTTGGATACTTTCGATACTCTCTATTTCCCATTCTATTGAGTCTAGTGTTCCTCTTGTTTCCAATTGAATTAAGAAATTTATAGTTGATGTTAATTCTCTCCCATTTGTTTCAAAGGAACTTTTTGGTCAAAATCCTTCATCTTCTTAAAATCTAAAGCTGATCAAAGGATTCTTTACAGGAATCGATACAGTGGCATGTGTGAATGTGCAGGCAATAGTTCCAGTTATTTCCTTTGGGAACATCCATTCCTTTGGATACTTGTTCCTCTCTATTTCCCAATCTATTGAATCTAGTTTTCCCTTTGTTTCCTTGGCATTTAGGAACATTATAGTTGATGTTAATTCTCTCTTATTTGCTTCAATGGAATATTTTGGGGAAACTCTATCATCTTCTTTATATCTAAAGCTGATCAAAGGATTCTTAACAGGAATCCTATACAGTGGAATGATTGAATGTGCAGGCAATGGTTCCAGTTATTTCCTTTGGGAACATCCATTCCTTTGGATACTTGTTCCTCTCTATTTCCCAATCTATTGAATCTAGTTTTCGCTTTGTTTCCTTGGCATTTAGGAACATTATAGTTGATGATAATTCTCTCTTATTTGCTTCAATGGAATATTTTGGGGAAACTCTATCATCTTCTTTATATCTAAAGCTGATCAAAGGATTCTTAACAGGAATCCTATAGAGTAGAACGAGTGAATGTGCAGGCAATGGTTCCAGTTATTCCCTTTGGTAAAATCCATTCCTTTGGATACTTTCGATACTCTCTATTTCCCATTCTATTGAGGCTAGTGTTCCTCTTGTTTCCAATTCAATTAAGAAATTTATAGTTGATGTTAATTCTCTCCCATTTGTTTCAAAGGAACTTTTTGGTCAAAATCCTTCATCTTCTTAAAATCTAAAGCTGATCAAAGGATTCTTTACAGGAATCGATACAGTGGCATGTGTGAATGTGCAGGCAATAGTTCCAGTTATTTCCTTTGGGAACATCCATTCCTTTGGATACTTGTTCCTCTCTATTTCCCAATCTACTGAATCTAGTTTTCCCTTTGTTTCCTTGGCAATTAGGTACATTATAGTTGTTGATAATTCTCTCTTATTTGCTTCAATGGAATATATTGGGGAAACTCTATCATCTTCTTTATATCTAAAGCTGATCAAAGGATTCTTAACAGGAATCCTATAGAGTAGAATGAGTGAATGTGCAGGCAATGGTTCCAGTTATTCCCTTTGGTAAAATCCATTCCTTTGGATACTTTCGATACTCTCTATTTCCCATTCTATTGAGTCTAGTGTTCCTCTTGTTTCCAATTCAATTAAGAAATTTATAGTTGATGTTAATTCTCTCCCATTTGTTTCAAAGGAACTTTTTGGTCAAAATCCTTCATCTTCTTAAAATCTAAAGCTGATCAAAGGATTCTTTACAGGAATCGATACAGTGGCATGTGTGAATGTGCAGGCAATAGTTCCAGTTATTTCCTTTGGGAACATCCATTCCTTTGGATACTTGTTCCTCTCTATTTCCCAATCTATTGAATCTAGTTTTCCCTTTGTTTCCTTGGCATTTAGGAACATTATAGTTGATGTTAATTCTCTCTTATTTGCTTCAATGGAATATTTTGGGGAAACTCTATCATCTTCTTTATATCTAAAGCTGATCAAAGGATTCTTAACAGGAATCCTATACAGTGGAATGAGTGAATGTGCAGGCAATGGTTCCAGTTATTTCCTTTGGGAACATCCATTCCTTTGGATACTTGTTCCTCTCTATTTCCCAATCTATTGAATCTAGTTTTCCCTTTGTTTCCTTGGCATTTAGGAACATTATAGTTGATGATAATTCTCTCTTATTTGCTTCAATGGAATATTTTGGGGAAACTCTATCATCTTCTTTATATCTAAAGCTGATCAAAGGATTCTTAACAGGAATCCTATAGAGTAGAATGAGTGAATGTGCAGGCAATGGTTCCAGTTATTCCCTTTGGTAAAATCCATTCCTTTGGCTACTTTCGATACTCTCTATTTCCCATTCTATTGAGTCTAGTGTTCCTCTTGTTTCCAATTCAATTAAGAAATTTATAGTTGATGTTAATTCTCTCCCATTTGTTTCAAAGGAACTTTTTGGTCAAAATCCTTCATCTTCTTAAAATCTAAAGCTGATCAAAGGATTCTTTACAGGAATCGATACAGTGGCATGTGTGAATGTTCAGGCAATAGTTCCAGTTATTTCCTTTGGGAACATCCATTCCTTTGGATACTTGTTCCTCTCTATTTCCCAATCTATTGAATCTAGTTTTCCCTTTGTTTCCTTGGCATTTAGGAACATTATAGTTGATGTTAATTCTCTCTTATTTGCTTCAATGGAATATTTTGGGGAAACTCTATCATCTTCTTTATATCTAAAGCTGATCAAAGGATTCTTAACAGGAATCCTATACAGTGGAATGAGTGAATGTGCAGGCAATGGTTCCAGTTATTTCCTTTGGGAACATCCATTCCTTTGGATACTTGTTCCTCTCTATTTCCCAATCTATTGAATCTAGTTTTCCCTTTGTTTCCTTGGCATTTAGGAACATTATAGTTGATGATAATTCTCTCTTATTTGCTTCAATGGAATATTTTGGGGAAACTCTATCATCTTCTTTATATCTAAAGCTGATCAAAGGATTCTTAACAGGAATCCTATAGAGTAGAATGAGTGAATGTGCAGGCAATGGTTCCAGTTATTCCCTTTGGTAAAATCCATTCCTTTGGATACTTTCGATTCTCTCTATTTCCCATTCTATTGAGTCTAGTGTTCCTCTTGTTTCCAATTCAATTAAGAAATTTATAGTTGATGTTAATTCTCTCCCATTTGTTTCAAAGGAACTTTTTGGTCAAAATCCTTCATCTTCTTAAAATCTAAAGCTGATCAAAGGATTCTTTACAGGAATCGATACAGTGGCATGTGTGAATGTGCAGGCAATAGTTCCAGTTATTTCCTTTGGGAACATCCATTCCTTTGGATACTTGTTCCTCTCTATTTCCCAATCTACTGAATCTAGTTTTCCCTTTGTTTCCTTGGCAATTAGGTACATTATAGTTGTTGATAATTCTCTCCTATTTGCTTCAATGGAACATTTTGGGCAAAATCCATCATCTTCTTTATATGTAAAGCTGATCAATGGATTCTTAACAGGAATCGATACAGTGGAATGAGTGAATGTGCAGGCAATAGTTCCAGTTATTTCCTTTGGGAACATCCATTCCTTTGGATACTTGTTCCTCTCTATTTCCCAATCTATTGAATGTAGTTTTCCCTTTGTTTCCTTGGCATTTAGGAACATTATAGTTGATATTAATTCTCTCTTATTTGCTTCAATGGAATATTTTGGGGAAACTCTATCATCTTCTTTATATCTAAAGCTGATCAAAGGATTCTTAACAGGAATCCTATAGAGTAGAATGAGTGAATGTGCAGGCAATGGTTCCAGTTATTCCTTTGGCAAAATCCATTCCTTTGGATACTTTGGATACTCTCTATTTCCCGTTCTAATGAGTCTAGTGTTCCTCTTGTTTCCAATTCAATTAAGAAATTTATATTTGATGTTAATTGTCTCTTATTTGCTTCAATGGAAATTTTGGGCAAAATCCTTCATCTTCTTAAAATCTAAAGCTGATCAAAGGATTCTTAACAGGAATCGATACAGTGGAATGAGTGAATGTGCAGGCAATAGTTCCAGTTATTTCCTTTGGGAACATCCATTCCTTTGGATACTTGTTCCTCTCGATTTCCCAATCTATTGAATCTAGTTTTCCCTTTGTTTCCTTGGAATTTAGGAACATTATAGTTGATGTTAATTCTCTCATATTTGCTTCAATGGAATATTTTGGGGAAACTCTATCATCTTTTTTATATCTAAAGCTGATCAAAGGATTCTTAACAGGAATCCTATAGAGTAGAATGAGTGAATGTGCAGGCAATGGTTCCAGTTATTCCCTTTGGTAAAATCCATTCCTTTGGATACTTTCGATACTCTCTATTTCCCATTCTATTGAGTCTAGTGTTACTCTTGTTTCCAATTCAATTAAGAAATTTATAGTTGATGTTAATTCTCTCCCATTTGTTTCAAAGGAACTTTTTGGTCAAAATCCTTCATCTTCTTAAAATCTAAAGTTGATCAAAGGATTCTTTACAGGAATCGATACAGTGGCATGTGTGAATGTGCAGGCAATAGTTCCAGTTATTTCCTTTGGGAACATCCATTCCTTTGGATACTTGTTCCTCTCTATTTCCCAATCTATTGAATCTAGTTTTCCCTTTGTTTCCTTGGCATTTAGGAACATTATAGTTGATGTTAATTCTCTCTTATTTGCTTCAATGGAATATTTTGGGGAAACTCTATCATCTTCTTTATATCTAAAGCTGATCAAAGGATTCTTAACAGGAATCCTATACAGTGGAATGAGTGAATGTGCAGGCAATGGTTCCAGTTATTTCCTTTGGGAACATCCATTCCTTTGGATACTTGTTCCTCTCTATTTCCCAATCTATTGAATCTTGTTTTCCCTTTGTTTCCTTGGCATTTAGGAACATTATAGTTGATGATAATTCTCTCTTATTTGCTTCAATGGAATATTTTGGGGAAACTCTATCATCTTCTTTATATCTAAAGCTGATCAAAGGATTCTTAACAGGAATCCTATACAGTGGAATGAGTGAATGTGCAGGCAATGGTTCCAGTTATTTCCTTTGGGAACATCCATTCCTTTGGATACTTGTTCCTCTCTATTTCCCAATCTATTGAATCTAGTTTTCCCTTTGTTTCCTTGTTATTTAGGAACATTATAGTTGATGATAATTCTCTCTTATTTGCTTCAATGGAATATTTTGGGGTAACTCTATCATCTTCTTTATATCTAAAGCTGATCAAAGGATTCTTAACAGGAATCCTATAGAGTAGAATGAGTGAATGTGCAGGCAATGGTTCCAGTTATTCCCTTTGGTAAAATCCATTCCTTTGGATACTTTCGATACTCTCTATTTCCCATTCTATTGAGGCTAGTGTTCCTCTTGTTTCCAATTCAATTAAGAAATTTATAGTTGATGTTAATTCTCTCCCATTTGTTTCAAAGGAACTTTTTGGTCAAAATCCTTCATCTTCTTAAAATCTAAAGCTGATCAAAGGATTCTTTACAGGAATCGATACAGTGGCATGTGTGAATGTGCAGGCAATAGTTCCAGTTATTTCCTTTGGGAACATCCATTCCTTTGGATACTTGTTCCTCTCTATTTCCCAATCTACTGAATCTAGTTTTCCCTTTGTTTCCTTGGCAATTAGGTACATTATAGTTGTTGATAATTCTCTCCTATTTGCTTCAATGGAACATTTTGGGCAAAATCCATCATCTTCTTTATATGTAAAGCTGATCAATGGATTCTTAACAGGAATCGATACAGTGGAATGAGTGAATGTGCAGGCAATAATTCCAGTTATTTCCTTTGGGAACATCCATTCCTTTGGATACTTGTTCCTCTCGATTTCCCAATCTATTGAATGTAGTTTTCCCTTTGTTTCCTTGGCATTTAGGAACATTATAGTTGATGTTAATTCTCTCTTATTTGCTTCAATGGAATATTTTGGGGAAACTCTATCATCTTCTTTATATCTAAAGCTGATCAAAGGATTCTTAACAGGAATCCTATAGAGTAGAATGAGTGAATGTGCAGGCAATGGTTCCAGTTATTCCTTTGGCAAAATCCATTCCTTTGGATACTTTGGATACTCTCTATTTCCCGTTCTAATGAGTCTAGTGTTCCTTTTGTTTCCAATTCAATTAAGAAATTTATATTTGCTGTTAATTGTCTCTTATTTGCTTCAATGGAAATTTTGGGCAAAATCCTTCATCTTCTTAAAATCTAAAGCTGATCAAAGGATTCTTAACAGGAATCGATACAGTGGAATGAGTGAATGTGCAGGCAATAGTTCCAGTTATTTCCTTTGGGAACATGCATTCCTTTGGATACTTGTTCCTCTCGATTTCCCAATCTATTGAATCTAGTTTTCCCTTTGTTTCCTTGGCATTTAGGAACATTATAGTTGATGTTAATTCTCTCTTATTTGCTTCAATGGAATATTTTGGGGAAACTCTATCATCTTCTTTATATCTAAAGCTGATCAAAGGATTCTTAACAGGAATCCTATACAGTGGAATGAGTGAATGTGCAGGCAATGGTTCCAGTTATTTCCTTTGGGAACATCCATTCCTTTGGATACTTGTTCCTCTCTATTTCCCAATCTATTGAATCTAGTTTTCCCTTTGTTTCTTTGGCATTTAGGAACATTATAGTTGATGATAATTCTCTCTTATTTGCTTCAATGGAATATTTTGGGGAAACTCTATCATCTTCTTTATATCTAAAGCTGATCAAAGGATTCTTAACAGGAATCCTATAGAGTAGAATGAGTGAATGTGCAGGCAATGGTTCCAGTTATTCCCTTTGGTAAAATCCATTCCTTTGGATACTTTCGATACTCTCTATTTCCCATTCTATTGAGGCTAGTGTTCCTCTTGTTTCCAATTCAATTAAGAAATTTATAGTTGATGTTAATTCTCTCCCATTTGTTTCAAAGGAACTTTTTGGTCAAAATCCTTCATCTTCTTAAAATCTAAAGCTGATCAAAGGATTCTTAACAGGAATCCTATACAGTGGAATGAGTGAATGTGCAGGCAATGGTTCCAGTTATTTCCTTTGGGAACATCCATTCCTTTGGATACTTGTTCCTCTCTATTTCCCAATCTATTGAATCTAGTTTTCCCTCTGTTTCCTTGGCATTTAGGAACATTATAGTTGTTGATAATTCTCTCTTATTTGCTTCAATGGAATATTTTGGGGAAACTCTATCATCTTCTTTATATCTAAAGCTGATCAAAGGATTCTTAACAGGAATCCTATAGAGTAGAATGAGTGAATGTGCAGGCAATGGTTCCAGTTATTCCCTTTGGTAAAATCCATTCCTTTGGATACTTTCGATACTCTCTATTTCCCATTCTATTGAGTCTAGTGTTACTCTTGTTTCCAATTCAATTAAGAAATTTATAGTTGATGTTAATTCTCTCCCATTTGTTTCAAAGGAACTTTTTGGTCAAAATCCTTCATCTTCTTAAAATCTAAAGCTGATCAAAGGATTCTTTACAGGAATCGATACAGTGGCATGTGTGAATGTGCAGGCAATAGTTCCAGTTATTTCCTTTGGGAACATCCATTCCTTTGGATACTTGTTCCTCTCTATTTCCCAATCTATTGAATCTAGTTTTCCCTTTGTTTCCTTGGCATTTAGGAACATTATAGTTGATGTTAATTCTCTCTTATTTGCTTCAATGGAATATTTTGGGGAAACTCTATCATCTTCTTTATATCTAAAGCTGATCAAAGGATTCTTAACAGGAATCCTATACAGTGGAATGAGTGAATGTGCAGGCAATGCTTCCAGTTATTTCCTTTGGGAACATCCATTCCTTTGGATACTTGTTCCTCTCTATTTCCCAATCTATTGAATCTAGTTTTCCCTTTGTTTCCTTGGCATTTAGGAACATTATAGTTGATGATAATTCTCTCTTATTTGCTTCAATGGAATATTTTGGGGAAACTCTATCATCTTCTTTATATCTAAAGCTGATCAAAGGATTCTTAACAGGAATCCTATAGAGTAGAATGAGTGAATGTGCAGGCAATGGTTCCAGTTATTCCCTTTGGTAAAATCCATTCCTTTGGATACTTTCGATACTCTCTATTTCCCATTCTATTGAGGCTAGTGTTCCTCTTGTTTCCAATTCAATTAAGAAATTTATAGTTGATGTTAATTCTCTCCCATTTGTTTCAAAGGAACTTTTTGGTCAAAATCCTTCATCTTCTTAAAATCTAAAGCTGATCAAAGGATTCTTTACAGGAATCGATACAGTGGCATGTGTGAATGTGCAGGCAATAGTTCCAGTTATTTCCTTTGGGAACATCCATTCCTTTGGATACTTGTTCCTCTCTATTTCCCAATCTACTGAATCTAGTTTTCCCTTTGTTTCCTTGGCAATTAGGTACATTATAGTTGTTGATAATTCTCTCCTATTTGCTTCAATGGAACATTTTGGGCAAAATCCATCATCTTCTTTATATGTAAAGCTGATCAATGGATTCTTAACAGGAATCGATACAGTGGAATGAGTGAATGTGCAGGCAATAGTTCCAGTTATTTCCTTTGGGAACATCCATTCCTTTGGATACTTGTTCCTCTCGATTTCCCAATCTATTGAATGTAGTTTTCCCTTTGTTTCCTTGGCATTTAGGAACATTATAGTTGATGTTAATTCTCTCTTATTTGCTTCAATGGAATATTTTGGGGAAACTCTATCATCTTCTTTATATCTAAAGCTGATCAAAGGATTCTTAACAGGAATCCTATAGAGTAGAATGAGTGAATGTGCAGGCAATGGTTCCAGTTATTCCTTTGGCAAAATCCATTCCTTTGGATACTTTGGATACTCTCTATTTCCCGTTCTAATGACTCTAGTGTTCCTCTTGTTTCCAATTCAATTAAGAAATTTATATTTGCTGTTAATTGTCTCTTATTTGCTTCAATGGAAATTTTGGGCAAAATCCTTCATCTTCTTAAAATCTAAAGCTGATCAAAGGATTCTTAACAGGAATCGATACAGTGGAATGAGTGAATGTGCAGGCAATAGTTCCAGTTATTTCCTTTGGGAACATGCATTCCTTTGGATACTTGTTCCTCTCGATTTCCCAATCTATTGAATCTAGTTTTCCCTTTGTTTCCTTGGTATTTAGGAACATTATAGTTGATGTTAATTCTCTCTTATTTGCTTCAATGGAATATTTTGGGGAAACTCTATCATCTTCTTTATATCTAAAGCTGATCAAAGGATTCTTAACAGGAATCCTATACAGTGGAATGAGTGAATGTGCAGGCAATGGTTCCAGTTATTTCCTTTGGGAACATCCATTCCTTTGGATACTTGTTCCTCTCTATTTCCCAATCTATTGAATCTAGTTTTCCCTTTGTTTCTTTGGCATTTAGGAACATTATAGTTGATGATAATTCTCTCTTATTTGCTTCAATGGAATATTTTGGGGAAACTCTATCATCTTCTTTATATCTAAAGCTGATCAAAGGATTCTTAACAGGAATCCTATAGAGTAGAATGAGTGAATGTGCAGGCAATGGTTCCAGTTATTCCCTTTGGTAAAATCCATTCCTTTGGATACTTTCGATACTCTCTATTTCCCATTCTATTGAGGCTAGTGTTCCTCTTGTTTCCAATTCAATTAAGAAATTTATAGTTGATGTTAATTCTCTCCCATTTGTTTCAAAGGAACTTTTTGGTCAAAATCCTTCATCTTCTTAAAATCTAAAGCTGATCAAAGGATTCTTTACAGGAATCGATACAGTGGCATGTGTGAATGTGCAGGCAATAGTTCCAGTTATTTCCTTTGGGAACATCCATTCCTTTGGATACTTGTTCCTCTATATTTCCCAATCTACTGAATCTAGTTTTCCCTTTGTTTCCTTGGCAATTAGGTACATTATAGTTGTTGATAATTCTCTCCTATTTGCTTCAATGGAACATTTTGGGCAAAATCCATCATCTTCTTTATATGTAAAGCTGATCAATGGATTCTTAACAGGAATCGATACAGTGGAATGAGTGAATGTGCAGGCAATAGTTCCAGTTATTTCCTTTGGGAACATCCATTCCTTTGGATACTTGTTCCTCTCTATTTCCCAATCTATTGAATCTAGTTTTCCCTTTGTTTCCTTGGCATTTAGGAACATTATAGTTGATGTTAATTCTCTCTTATTTGCTTCAATGGAATATTTTGGGGAAACTCTATCATCTTCTTTATATCTAAAGCTGATCAAAGGATTCTTAACAGGAATCCTATACAGTGGAATGAGTGAATGTGCAGGCAATGGTTCCAGTTATTTCCTTTGGGAACATCCATTCCTTTGGATACTTGTTCCTCTCTATTTCCCAATCTATTGAATCTAGTTTTCCCTTTGTTTCCTTGGCATTTAGGAACATTATAGTTGATGATAATTCTCTCTTATTTGCTTCAATGGAATATTTTGGGGAAACTCTATCATCTTCTTTATATCTAAAGCTGATCAAAGGATTCTTAACAGGAATCCTATAGAGTAGAATGAGTGAATGTGCAGGCAATGGTTCCAGTTATTCCCTTTGGTAAAATCCATTCCTTTGGATACTTTCGATACTCTCTATTTCCCATTCTATTGAGGCTAGTGTTCCTCTTGTTTCCAATTCAATTAAGAAATTTATAGTTGATGTTAATTCTCTCCCATTTGTTTCAAAGGAACTTTTTGGTCAAAATCTTTCATCTTCTTAAAATCTAAAGCTGATCAAAGGATTCTTTACAGGAATCGATACAGTGGCATGTGTGAATGTGCAGGCAATAGTTCCAGTTATTTCCTTTGGGAACATCCATTCCTTTGGATACTTGTTCCTCTCTATTTCCCAATCTACTGAATCTAGTTTTCCCTTTGTTTCCTTGGCAATTAGGTACATTATAGTTGTTGATAATTCTCTCCTATTTGCTTCAATGGAACATTTTGGGCAAAATCCATCATCTTCTTTATATGTAAAGCTGATCAATGGATTCTTAACAGGAATCGATACAGTGGAATGAGTGAATGTGCAGGCAATAGTTCCAGTTATTTCCTTTGGGAACATCCATTCCTTTGGATACTTGTTCCTCTCGATTTCCCAATCTATTGAATGTAGTTTTCCCTTTGTTTCCTTGGCATTTAGGAACATTATAGTTGATGTTAATTCTCTCTTATTTGCTTCAATGGAATATTTTGGGGAAACTCTATCATCTTCTTTATATCTAAAGCTGATCAAAGGATTCTTAACAGGAATCCTATAGAGTAGAATGAGTGAATGTGCAGGCAATGGTTCCAGTTATTCCTTTGGCAAAATCCATTCCTTTGGATACTTTGGATACTCTCTATTTCCCGTTCTAATGAGTCTAGTGTTCCTCTTGTTTCCAATTCAATTAAGAAATTTATATTTGCTGTTAATTGTCTCTTATTTGCTTCAATGGAAATTTTGGGCAAAATCCTTCATCTTCTTAAAATCTAAAGCTGATCAAAGGATTCTTAACAGGAATCGATACAGTGGAATGACTGAATGTGCAGGCAATAGTTCCAGTTATTTCCTTTGGGAACATGCATTCCTTTGGATACTTGTTCCTCTCGATTTCCCAATCTATTGAATCTAGTTTTCCCTTTGTTTCCTTGGCATTTAGGAACATTATAGTTGATGTTAATTCTCTCTTATTTGCTTCAATGGAATATTTTGGGGAAACTCTATCATCTTCTTTATATCTAAAGCTGATCAAAGGATTCTTAACAGGAATCCTATACAGTGGAATGAGTGAATGTGCAGGCAATGGTTCCAGTTATTCCCTTTGGTAAAATCCATTCCTTTGGATACTTTCGATACTCTCTATTTCCCATTCTATTGAGGCTAGTGTTCCTCTTGTTTCCAATTCAATTAAGAAATTTATAGTTGATGTTAATTCTCTCCCATTTGTTTCAAAGGAACTTTTTGGTCAAAATCCTTCATCTTCTTAAAATCTAAAGCTGATCAAAGGATTCTTTATAGGAATCGATACAGTGGCATGTGTGAATGTGCAGGCAATAGTTCCAGTTATTTCCTTTGGGAACATCCATTCCTTTGGATACTTGTTCCTCTCTATTTCCCAATCTACTGAATCTAGTTTTCCCTTTGTTTCCTTGGCAATTAGGTACATTATAGTTGTTGATAATTCTCTCCTATTTGCTTCAATGGAACATTTTGGGCAAAATCCATCATCTTCTTTATATGTAAAGCTGATCAATGGATTCTTAACAGGAATCGATACAGTGGAATGAGTGAATGTGCAGGCAATAGTTCCAGTTATTTCCTTTGGGAACATCCATTCCTTTGTTACTTGTTCCTCTCGATTTCCCAATCTATTGAATCTAGTTTTCCCTTTGTTTCCTTGGCATTTAGGAACATTATAGTTGATGTTAATTCTCTCTTATTTGCTTCAATGGAATATTTTGTGGAAACTCTATCATCTTCTTTATATCTAAAGCTGATCAAAGGATTATTAACAGGAATCCTATACAGTGGAATGAGTGAATGTGCAGGCAATGGTTCCAGTTATTTCCTTTGGGAACATCCATTCCTTTGGATACTTGTTCCTCTCTATTTCCCAATCTATTGAATCTAGTTTTCCCTCTGTTTCCTTGGCATTTAGGAACATTATAGTTGATGATAATTCTCTCTTATTTGCTTCAATGGAATATTTTGGGGAAACTCTATCATCTTCTTTATATCTAAAGCTGATCAAAGGATTCTTAACAGGAATCCTATAGAGTAGAATGAGTGAATGTGCAGGCAATGGTTCCAGTTATTCCCTTTGGTAAAATCCATTCCTTTGGATACTTTCGATACTCTCTATTTCCCATTCTATTGAGGCTAGTGTTCCTCTTGTTTCCAATTCAATTAAGAAATTTATAGTTGATGTTAATTCTCTCCCATTTGTTTCAAAGGAACTTTTTGGTCAAAATCTTTCATCTTCTTAAAATCTAAAGCTGATCAAAGGATTCTTTACAGGAATCGATACAGTGGCATGTGTGAATGTGCAGGCAATAGTTCCAGTTATTTCCTTTGGGAACATCCATTCCTTTGGATACTTGTTCCTCTCTATTTCCCAATCTACTGAATCTAGTTTTCCCTTTGTTTCCTTGGCAATTAGGTACATTATAGTTGTTGATAATTCTCTCCTATTTGCTTCAATGGAACATTTTGGGCAAAATCCATCATCTTCTTTATATGTAAAGCTGATCAATGGATTCTTAACAGGAATCGATACAGTGGAATGAGTGAATGTGCAGGCAATAGTTCCAGTTATTTCCTTTGGGAACATCCATTCCTTTGGATACTTGTTCCTCTCGATTTCCCAATCTATTGAATGTAGTTTTCCCTTTGTTTCCTTGGCATTTAGGAACATTATAGTTGATGTTAATTCTCTCTTATTTGCTTCAATGGAATATTTTGGGGAAACTCTATCATCTTCTTTATATCTAAAGCTGATCAAAGGATTCTTAACAGGAATCCTATAGAGTAGAATGAGTGAATGTGCAGGCAATGGTTCCAGTTATTCCTTTGGCAAAATCCATTCCTTTGGATACTTTGGATACTCTCTATTTCCCGTTCTAATGAGTCTAGTGTTCCTCTTGTTTCCAATTCAATTAAGAAATTTATATTTGCTGTTAATTGTCTCTTATTTGCTTCAATGGAAATTTTGGGCAAAATCCTTCATCTTCTTAAAATCTAAAGCTGATCAAAGGATTCTTAACAGGAATCGATACAGTGGAATGACTGAATGTGCAGGCAATAGTTCCAGTTATTTCCTTTGGGAACATGCATTCCTTTGGATACTTGTTCCTCTCGATTTCCCAATCTATTGAATCTAGTTTTCCCTTTGTTTCCTTGGCATTTAGGAACATTATAGTTGATGTTAATTCTCTCTTATTTGCTTCAATGGAATATTTTGGGGAAACTCTATCATCTTCTTTATATCTAAAGCTGATCAAAGGATTCTTAACAGGAATCCTATACAGTGGAATGAGTGAATGTGCAGGCAATGGTTCCAGTTATTCCCTTTGGTAAAATCCATTCCTTTGGATACTTTCGATACTCTCTATTTCCCATTCTATTGAGGCTAGTGTTCCTCTTGTTTCCAATTCAATTAAGAAATTTATAGTTGATGTTAATTCTCTCCCATTTGTTTCAAAGGAACTTTTTGGTCAAAATCCTTCATCTTCTTAAAATCTAAAGCTGATCAAAGGATTCTTTATAGGAATCGATACAGTGGCATGTGTGAATGTGCAGGCAATAGTTCCAGTTATTTCCTTTGGGAACATCCATTCCTTTGGATACTTGTTCCTCTCTATTTCCCAATCTACTGAATCTAGTTTTCCCTTTGTTTCCTTGGCAATTAGGTACATTATAGTTGTTGATAATTCTCTCCTATTTGCTTCAATGGAACATTTTGGGCAAAATCCATCATCTTCTTTATATGTAAAGCTGATCAATGGATTCTTAACAGGAATCGATACAGTGGAATGAGTGAATGTGCAGGCAATAGTTCCAGTTATTTCCTTTGGGAACATCCATTCCTTTGTTACTTGTTCCTCTCGATTTCCCAATCTATTGAATCTAGTTTTCCCTTTGTTTCCTTGGCATTTAGGAACATTATAGTTGATGTTAATTCTCTCTTATTTGCTTCAATGGAATATTTTGTGGAAACTCTATCATCTTCTTTATATCTAAAGCTGATCAAAGGATTATTAACAGGAATCCTATACAGTGGAATGAGTGAATGTGCAGGCAATGGTTCCAGTTATTTCCTTTGGGAACATCCATTCCTTTGGATACTTGTTCCTCTCTATTTCCCAATCTATTGAATCTAGTTTTCCCTCTGTTTCCTTGGCATTTAGGAACATTATAGTTGATGATAATTCTCTCTTATTTGCTTCAATGGAATATTTTGGGGAAACTCTATCATCTTCTTTATATCTAAAGCTGATCAAAGGATTCTTAACAGGAATCCTATAGAGTAGAATGAGTGAATGTGCAGGCAATGGTTCCAGTTATTCCCTTTGGTAAAATCCATTCCTTTGGATACTTTCGATACTCTCTATTTCCCATTCTATTGAGTCTAGTGTTACTCTTGTTTCCAATTCAATTAAGAAATTTATAGTTGATGTTAATTCTCTCCCATTTGTTTCAAAGGAACTTTTTGGTCAAAATCCTTCATCTTCTTAAAATCTAAAGTTGATCAAAGGATTCTTTACAGGAATCGATACAGTGGCATGTGTGAATGTGCAGGCAATAGTTCCAGTTATTTCCTTTGGGAACATCCATTCCTTTGGATACTTGTTCCTCTCTATTTCCCAATCTATTGAATCTAGTTTTCCCTTTGTTTCCTTGGCATTTAGGAACATTATAGTTGATGTTAATTCTCTCTTATTTGCTTCAATGGAATATTTTGGGGAAACTCTATCATCTTCTTTATATCTAAAGCTGATCAAAGGATTCTTAACAGGAATCCTATACAGTGGAATGAGTGAATGTGCAGGCAATGGTTCCAGTTATTTCCTTTGGGAACAGCCATTCCTTTGGATACTTGTTCCTCTCTATTTCCCAATCTATTGAATCTTGTTTTCCCTTTGTTTCCTTGGCATTTAGGAACATTATAGTTGATGATAATTCTCTCTTATTTGCTTCAATGGAATATTTTGGGGAAACTCTATCATCTTCTTTATATCTAAAGCTGATCAAAGGATTCTTAACAGGAATCCTATAGAGTAGAATGAGTGAATGTGCAGGCAATGGTTCCAGTTATTCCCTTTGGTAAAATCCATTCCTTTGGATACTTTCGATACTCTCTATTTCCCATTCTATTGAGGCTAGTGTTCCTCTTGTTTCCAATTCAATTAAGAAATTTATAGTTGATGTTAATTCTCTCCCATTTGTTTCAAAGGAACTTTTTGGTCAAAATCCTTCATCTTCTTAAAATCTAAAATGATCAAAGGATTCTTTACAGGAATCGATACAGTGGCATGTGTGAATGTGCAGGCAATAGTTCCAGTTATTTCCTTTGGGAACATCCATTCCTTTGGATACTTGTTCCTCTCTATTTCCCAATCTACTGAATCTAGTTTTCCCTTTGTTTCCTTGGCAATTAGGTACATTATAGTTGTTGATAATTCTCTCCTATTTGCTTCAATGGAACATTTTGGGCAAAATCCATCATCTTCTTTATATGTAAAGCTGATCAATGGATTCTTAACAGGAATCGATACAGTGGAATGAGTGAATGTGCAGGCAATAGTTCCAGTTATTTCCTTTGGGAACATCCATTCCTTTGGATACTTGTTCCTCTCGATTTCCCAATCTATTGAATGTAGTTTTCCCTTTGTTTCCTTGGCATTTAGGAACATTATAGTTGATGTTAATTCTCTCTTATTTGTTTCAAAGGAACTTTTTGGTCAAAATCCTTCATCTTCTTAAAATCTAAAGCTGATCAAAGGATTCTTTACAGGAATCGATACAGTGGCATGTGTGAATGTGCAGGCAATAGTTCCAGTTATTTCCTTTGGGAACATCCATTCCTTTGGATACTTGTTCCTCTCTATTTCCCAATCTACTGAATCTAGTTTTCCCTTTGTTTCCTTGGCAATTAGGTACATTATAGTTGTTGATAATTCTCTCTTATTTGCTTCAATGGAATATATTGGGGAAACTCTATCTTCTTTATATCTAAAGCTGATCAAAGGATTCTTAACAGGAATCCTATAGAGTAGAATGAGTGAATGTGCAGGCAATGGTTCCAGTTATTCCCTTTGGTAAAATCCATTCCTTTGGATACTTTCGATACTCTCTATTTCCCATTCTATTGAGGCTAGTGTTCCTCTTGTTTCCAGTTCAATTAAGAAATTTATAGTTGATGTTAATTCTCTCCCATTTGTTTCAAAGGAACTTTTTGGTCAAAATCCTTCATCTTCTTAAAATCTAAAGCTGATCAAAGGATTCTTTACAGGAATCGATACAGTGGCATGTGTGAATGTGCAGGCAATAGTTCCAGTTATTTCCTTTGGGAACATCCATTCCTTTGGATACTTGTTCCTCTCTATTTCCCAATCTATTGAATCTAGTTTTCCCTTTGTTTCCTTGGCATTTAGGAACATTATAGTTGATGTTAATTCTCTCTTATTTGCTTCAATGGAATATTTTGGGGAAACTCTATCATCTTCTTTATATCTAAAGCTGATCAAAGGATTCTTAACAGGAATCCTATACAGTGGAATGAGTGAATGTGCAGGCAATGGTTCCAGTTATTTCCTTTGGGAACATCCATTCCTTTGGATACTTGTTCCTCTCTATTTCCCAATCTATTGAATCTAGTTTTCCCTTTGTTTCCTTGGCATTTAGGAACATTATAGTTGATGATAATTCTCTCTTATTTGCTTCAATGGAATATTTTGGGGAAACTCTATCATCTTCTTTATATCTAAAGCTGATCAAAGGATTCTTAACAGGAATCCTATAGAGTAGAATGAGTGAATGTGCAGGCAATGGTTCCAGTTATTCCCTTTGGTAAAATCCATTCCTTTGGATACTTTCGATACTCTCTATTTCCCATTCTATTGAGGCTAGTGTTCCTCTTGTTTCCAATTCAATTAAGAAATTTATAGTTGATGTTAATTCTCTCCCATTTGTTTCAAAGGAACTTTTTGGTCAAAATCCTTCATCTTCTTAAAATCTAAAGCTGATCAAAGGATTCTTTACAGGAATCGATACAGTGGCATGTGTGAATGTGCAGGCAATAGTTCCAGTTATTTCCTTTGGGAACATCCATTCCTTTGGATACTTGTTCCTCTCTATTTCCCAATCTACTGAATCTAGTTTTCCCTTTGTTTCCTTGGCAATTAGGTACATTATAGTTGTTGATAATTCTCTCCTGTTTGCTTCAATGGAACATTTTGGGCAAAATCCATCATCTTCTTTATATGTAAAGCTGATCAATGGATTCTTAACAGGAATCGATACAGTGGAATGAGTGAATGTGCAGGCAATAGTTCCAGTTATTTCCTTTGGGAACATCCATTGCTTTGGATACTTGTTCCTCTCGATTTCCCAATCTATTGAATCTAGTTTTCCCTTTGTTTCCTTGGCATTTAGGAACATTATAGTTGATGTTAATTCTCTCTTATTTGCTTCAATGGAATATTTTGGGGAAACTCTATCATCTTCTTTATATCTAAAGCTGATCAAAGGATTCTTAACAGGAATCCTATACAGTGGAATGAGTGAATGTGCAGGCAATGGTTCCAGTTATTTCCTTTGGGAACATCCATTCCTTTGGATACTTGTTCCTCTCTATTTCCCACTCTATTGAATCTAGTTTTCCCTTTGTTTCCTTGGCATTTAGGAACATTATAGTTGATGATAATTCTCTCTTATTTGCTTCAATGGAATATTTTGGGGAAACTCTATCATCTTCTTTATATCTAAAGCTGATCAAAGGATTCTTAACAGGAATCCTATAGAGTAGAATGAGTGAATGTGCAGGCAATGGTTCCAGTTATTCCCTTTGGTAAAATCCATTCCTTTGGATACTTTCGATACTCTCTATTTCCCATTCTATTGAGGCTAGTGTTCCTCTTGTTTCCAATTCAATTAAGAAATTTATAGTTGATGTTAATTCTCTCCCATTTGTTTCAAAGGAACTTTTTGGTCAAAATCCTTCATCTTCTTAAAATCTAAAGCTGATCAAAGGATTCTTTACAGGAATCGATACAGTGGCATGTGTGAATGTGCAGGCAATAGTTCCAGTTATTTCCTTTGGGAACATCCATTCCTTTGGATACTTGTTCCTCTCTATTTCCCAATCTACTGAATCTAGTTTTCCCTTTGTTTCCTTGGCAATTAGGTACATTATAGTTGTTGATAATTCTCTCTTATTTGCTTCAATGGAATATATTGGGGAAACTCTATCTTCTTTATATCTAAAGCTGATCAAAGGATTCTTAACAGGAATCCTATAGAGTAGAATGAGTGAATGTGCAGGCAATGGTTCCAGTTATTCCCTTTGGTAAAATCCATTCCTTTGGATACTTTCGATACTCTCTATTTCCCATTCTATTGAGGCTAGTGTTCCTCTTGTTTCCAATTCAATTAAGAAATTTATAGTTGATGTTAATTCTCTCCCATTTGTTTCAAAGGAACTTTTTGGTCAAAATCCTTCATCTTCTTAAAATCTAAAGCTGATCAAAGGATTCTTTACAGGAATCGATACAGTGGCATGTGTGAATGTGCAGGCAATAGTTCCAGTTATTTCCTTTGGGAACATCCATTCCTTTGGATACTTGTTCCTCTCTATTTCCCAATCTATTGAATCTAGTTTTCCCTTTGTTTCCTTGGCATTTAGGAACATTATAGTTGATGTTAATTCTCTCTTATTTGCTTCAATGGAATATTTTGGGGAAACTCTATCATCTTCTTTATATCTAAAGCTGATCAAAGGATTCTTAACAGGAATCCTATACAGTGGAATGAGTGAATGTGCAGGCAATGGTTCCAGTTATTTCCTTTGGGAACATCCATTCCTTTGGATACTTGTTCCTCTCTATTTCCCAATCTATTGAATCTAGTTTTCCCTTTGTTTCCTTGGCATTTAGGAACATTATAGTTGATGATAATTC
This sequence comes from Sminthopsis crassicaudata, assembly GCF_048593235.1. Lineage (NCBI taxonomy): Eukaryota > Metazoa > Chordata > Mammalia > Dasyuromorphia > Dasyuridae > Sminthopsis > Sminthopsis crassicaudata. The sequence goes on from NC_133617.1 coordinate 457,166,878, forward strand.
TCTCTTATTTGCTTCAATGGAATATTTTGGGGAAACTCTATCATCTTCTTTATATCTAAAGCTGATCAAAGGATTCTTAACAGGAATCCTATAGAGTAGAATGAGTGAATGTGCAGGCAATGGTTCCAGTTATTCCCTTTGGTAAAATCCATTCCTTTGGATACTTTCGATACTCTCTATTTCCCATTCTATTGAGGCTAGTGTTCCTCTTGTTTCCAATTCAATTAAGAAATTTATAGTTGATGTTAATTCTCTCCCATTTGTTTCAAAGGAACTTTTTGGTCAAAATCCTTCATCTTCTTAAAATCTAAAATGATCAAAGGATTCTTTACAGGAATCGATACAGTGGCATGTGTGAATGTGCAGGCAATAGTTCCAGTTATTTCCTTTGGGAACATCCATTCCTTTGGATACTTGTTCCTCTCTATTTCCCAATCTACTGAATCTAGTTTTCCCTTTGTTTCCTTGGCAATTAGGTACATTATAGTTGTTGATAATTCTCTCCTATTTGCTTCAATGGAACATTTTGGGCAAAATCCATCATCTTCTTTATATGTAAAGCTGATCAATGGATTCTTAACAGGAATCGATACAGTGGAATGAGTGAATGTGCAGGCAATAGTTCCAGTTATTTCCTTTGGGAACATCCATTCCTTTGGATACTTGTTCCTCTCGATTTCCCAATCTATTGAATGTAGTTTTCCCTTTGTTTCCTTGGCATTTAGGAACATTATAGTTGATGTTAATTCTCTCTTATTTGCTTCAATGGAATATTTTGGGGAAACTCTATCATCTTCTTTATATCTAAAGCTGATCAAAGGATTCTTAACAGGAATCCTATACAGTGGAATGAGTGAATGTGCAGGCAATGGTTCCAGTTATTTCCTTTGGGAACATCCATTCCTTTGGATACTTGTTCCTCTCTATTTCCCAATCTATTGAATCTAGTTTTCCCTTTGTTTCCTTGGCATTTAGGAACTTTATAGTTGATGATAATTCTCTCTTATTTGCTTCAATGGAATATTTTGGGGAAACTCTATCATCTTCTTTATATCTAAAGCTGATCAAAGGATTCTTAACAGGAATCCTATAGAGTAGAATGAGTGAATGTGCAGGCAATGGTTCCAGTTATTCCCTTTGGTAAAATCCATTCCTTTGGATACTTTCGATACTCTCTATTTCCCATTCTATTGAGTCTAGTGTTCCTCTTGTTTCCAATTCAATTAAGAAATTTATAGTTGATGTTAATTCTCTCCCATTTGTTTCAAAGGAACTTTTTGGTCAAAATCCTTCATCTTCTTAAAATCTAAAGCTGATCAAAGGATTCTTTACAGGAATCGATACAGTGGCATGTGTGAATGTGCAGGCAATAGTTCCAGTTATTTCCTTTGGGAACATCCATTCCTTTGGATACTTGTTCCTCTCTATTTCCCAATCTATTGAATCTAGTTTTCCCTTTGTTTCCTTGGCATTTAGGAACATTATAGTTGATGTTAATTCTCTCTTATTTGCTTCAATGGAATATTTTGGGGAAACTCTATCATCTTCTTTATATCTAAAGCTGATCAAAGGATTCTTAACAGGAATCCTATACAGTGGAATGAGTGAATGTGCAGGCAATGGTTCCAGTTATTTCCTTTGGGAACATCCATTCCTTTGGATACTTGTTCCTCTCTATTTCCCAATCTATTGAATCTAGTTTTCCCTTTGTTTCCTTGGCATTTAGGAACATTATAGTTGATGATAATTCTCTCTTATTTGCTTCAATGGAATATTTTGGGGAAACTCTATCATCTTCTTTATATCTAAAGCTGATCAAAGGATTCTTAACAGGAATCCTATAGAGTAGAATGAGTGAATGTGCAGGCAATGGTTCCAGTTATTCCCTTTGGTAAAATCCATTCCTTTGGATACTTTCGATACTCTCTATTTCTCATTCTATTGAGGCTAGTGTTCCTCTTGTTTCCAATTCAATTAAGAAATTTATAGTTGATGTTAATTCTCTCCCATTTGTTTCAAAGGAACTTTTTGGTCAAAATCCTTCATCTTCTTAAAATCTAAAGCTGATCAAAGGTTTCTTTACAGGAATCGATACAGTGGCATGTGTGAATGTGCAGGCAATAGTTCCAGTTATTTCCTTTGGGAACATCCATTCCTTTGGATACTTGTTCCTCTCTATTTCCCAATCTACTGAATCTAGTTTTCCCTTTGTTTCCTTGGCAATTAGGTACATTATAGTTGATGATAATTCTCTCTTATTTGCTTCAATGGAATATTTTGGGGAAACTCTATCATCCTCTTTATATCTAAAGCTGATCAAAGGATTCTTAACAGGAATCCTATACAGTGGAATGAGTGAATGTGCAGGCAATGGTTCCAGTTATTTCCTTTGGGAACATCCATTCCTTTGGATACTTGTTCCTCTCTATTTCCCAATCTATTGAATCTAGTTTTCCCTTTGTTTCCTTGGCATTTAGGAACATTATAGTTGATGTTAATTCTCTCCCATTTGTTTCAAAGGAACTTTTTGGTCAAAATCCTTCATCTTCTTAAAATCTAAAGCTGATAAAAGGATTCTTTACAGGAATCGATACAGTGGCATGTGTGAATGTGCAGGCAATAGTTCCAGTTATTTCCTTTGGGAACATCCATTCCTTTGGATACTTGTTCCTCTCTATTTCCCAATCTATTGAATCTAGTTTTCCCTTTGTTTCCTTGGCATTTAGGAACATTATAGTTGTTGATAATTCTCTCCTATTTGCTTCAATGGAACATTTTGGGCAAAATCCATCATCTTCTTTATATGTAAAGCTGATCAATGGATTCTTAACAGGAATCGATACAGTGGAATGAGTGAATGTGCAGGCAATAGTTCCAGTTATTTCCTTTGGGAACATCCATTCCTTTGGATACTTGTTCCTCTCTATTTCCCAATCTATTGAATGAAGTTTTCCCTTTGTTTCCTTGGCATTTAGGAACATTATAGTTGATGTTAATTCTCTCTTATTTGCTTCAATGGAATATTTTGGGGAAACTCTATCATCTTCTTTATATCTAAAGCTGATCAAAGGATTCTTAACAGGAATCCTATAGAGTAGAATGAGTGAATGTGCAGGCAATGGTTCCAGTTATTCCTTTGGCAAAATCCATTCCTTTGGATACTTTGGATACTCTCTATTTCCCGTTCTAATGAGTCTAGTGTTCCTCTTGTTTCCAATTCAATTAAGAAATTTATATTTGATGTTAATTGTCTCTTATTTGCTTCAATGGAAATTTTGGGCAAAATCCTTCATCTTCTTTATATCTAAAGCTGATCAAAGGATTCTTAACAGGAATCGATACAGTGGAATGAGTGAATGTGCAGGCAATAGTTCCAGTTATTTCCTTTGGGAACATCCATTCCTTTGGATACTTGTTCCTCTCTATTTCCCAATCTACTGAATCTAGTTTTCCCTTTGTTTCCTTGGCAATTAGGTACATTATAGTTGTTGATAATTCTCTCCTATTTGCTTCAATGGAACATTTTGGGCAAAATCCATCATCTTCTTTATATGTAAAGCTGATCAATGGATTCTTAAAAGGAATCGATACAGTGGAATGAGTGAATGTGCAGGCAATAGTTCCAGTTATTTCCTTTGGGAACATCCATTCCTTTGGATACTTGTTCCTCTCTATTTCCCAATCTATTGAATCTAGTTTTCCCTTTGTTTCCTTGGCATTTAGGAACATTATAGTTGATGTTAATTCTCTCTTATTTGCTTCAATGGAATATTTTGGGGAAACTCTATCATCTTCTTTATATCTAAAGCTGATCAAAGGATTCTTAACAGGAATCCTATACAGTGGAATGAGTGAATGTGCAGGCAATGGTTCCAGTTATTTCCTTTGGGAACATCCATTCCTTTGGATACTTGTTCCTCTCTATTTCCCAATCTATTGAATCTTGTTTTCCCTTTGTTTCCTTGGCATTTAGGAACATTATAGTTGATGATAATTCTCTCTTATTTGCTTCAATGGAATATTTTGGGGAAACTCTATCATCTTCTTTATATCTAAAGCTGATCAAAGGATTCTTAACAGGAATCCTATAGAGTAGAATGAGTGAATGTGCAGGCAATGGTTCCAGTTATTCCCTTTGGAAAAATCCATTCCTTTGGATACTTTCGATACTCTCTATTTCCCATTCTATTGAGGCTAGTGTTCCTCTTGTTTCCAATTCAATTAAGAAATTTATAGTTGATGTTAATTCTCTCCCATTTGTTTCAAAGGAACTTTTTGGTCAAAATCCTTCATCTTCTTAAAATCTAAAGCTGATCAAAGGATTCTTTACAGGAATCGATACAGTGGCATGTGTGAATGTGCAGGCAATAGTTCCAGTTATTTCCTTTGGGAACATCCATTCCTTTGGATACTTGTTCCTCTCTATTTCCCAATCTACTGAATCTAGTTTTCCCTTTGTTTCCTTGGCAATTAGGTACATTATAGTTGTTGATAATTCTCTCTTATTTGCTTCAATGGAATATATTGGGGAAACTCTATCATCTTCTTTATATCTAAAGCTGATCAAAGGATTCTTAACAGGAATCCTATAGAGTAGAATGAGTGAATGTGCAGGCAATGGTTCCAGTTATTCCCTTTGGTAAAATCCATTCCTTTGGATACTTTCGATACTCTCTATTTCCCATTCTATTGAGTCTAGTGTTCCTCTTGTTTCCAATTGAATTAAGAAATTTATAGTTGATGTTAATTCTCTCCCATTTGTTTCAAAGGAACTTTTTGGTCAAAATCCTTCATCTTCTTAAAATCTAAAGCTGATCAAAGGATTCTTTACAGGAATCGATACAGTGGCATGTGTGAATGTGCAGGCAATAGTTCCAGTTATTTCCTTTGGGAACATCCATTCCTTTGGATACTTGTTCCTCTCTATTTCCCAATCTATTGAATCTAGTTTTCCCTTTGTTTCCTTGGCATTTAGGAACATTATAGTTGATGTTAATTCTCTCTTATTTGCTTCAATGGAATATTTTGGGGAAACTCTATCATCTTCTTTATATCTAAAGCTGATCAAAGGATTCTTAACAGGAATCCTATACAGTGGAATGAGTGAATGTGCAGGCAATGGTTCCAGTTATTTCCTTTGGGAACATCCATTCCTTTGGATACTTGTTCCTCTCTATTTCCCAATCTATTGAATCTAGTTTTCGCTTTGTTTCCTTGGAATTTAGGAACATTATAGTTGATGATAATTCTCTCTTATTTGCTTCAATGGAATATTTTGGGGAAACTCTATCATCTTCTTTATATCTAAAGCTGATCAAAGGATTCTTAACAGGAATCCTATAGAGTAGAACGAGTGAATGTGCAGGCAATGGTTCCAGTTATTCCCTTTGGTAAAATCCATTCCTTTGGATACTTTCGATACTCTCTATTTCCCATTCTATTGAGGCTAGTGTTCCTCTTGTTTCCAATTCAATTAAGAAATTTATAGTTGATGTTAATTCTCTCCCATTTGTTTCAAAGGAACTTTTTGGTCAAAATCCTTCATCTTCTTAAAATCTAAAGCTGATCAAAGGTTTCTTTACAGGAATCGATACAGTGGCATGTGTGAATGTGCAGGCAATAGTTCCAGTTATTTCCTTTGGGAACATCCATTCCTTTGGATACTTGTTCCTCTCTATTTCCCAATCTACTGAATCTAGTTTTCCCTTTGTTTCCTTGGCAATTAGGTACATTATAGTTGTTGATAATTCTCTCTTATTTGCTTCAATGGAATATATTGGGGAAACTCTATCATCTTCTTTATATCTAAAGCTGATCAAAGGATTCTTAACAGGAATCCTATAGAGTAGAATGAGTGAATGTGCAGGCAATGGTTCCAGTTATTCCCTTTGGTAAAATCCATTCCTTTGGATACTTTCGATACTCTCTATTTCCCATTCTATTGAGTCTAGTGTTCCTCTTGTTTCCAATTCAATTAAGAAATTTATAGTTGATGTTAATTCTCTCCCATTTGTTTCAAAGGAACTTTTTGGTCAAAATCCTTCATCTTCTTAAAATCTAAAGCTGATCAAAGGATTCTTTACAGGAATCGATACAGTGGCATGTGTGAATGTGCAGGCAATAGTTCCAGTTATTTCCTTTGGGAACATCCATTCCTTTGGATACTTGTTCCTCTCTATTTCCCAATCTATTGAATCTAGTTTTCCCTTTGTTTCCTTGGCATTTAGGAACATTATAGTTGATGTTAATTCTCTCTTATTTGCTTCAATGGAATATTTTGGGGAAACTCTATCATCTTCTTTATATCTAAAGCTGATCAAAGGATTCTTAACAGGAATCCTATAGAGTAGAATGAGTGAATGTGCAGGCAATGGTTCCAGTTATTCCCTTTGGTAAAATCCATTCCTTTGGATACTTTCGATACTCTCTATTTCCCATTCTATTGAGGCTAGTGTTCCTCTTGTTTCCAATTCAATTAAGAAATTTATAGTTGATGTTAATTCTCTCCCATTTGTTTCAAAGGAACTTTTTGGTCAAAATCCTTCATCTTCTTAAAATCTAAAGCTGATCAAAGGATTCTTTACAGGAATCGATACAGTGGCATGTGTGAATGTGCAGGCAATAGTTCCAGTTATTTCCTTTGGGAACATCCATTCCTTTGGATACTTGTTCCTCTCTATTTCCCAATCTACTGAATCTAGTTTTCCCTTTGTTTCCTTGGCAATTAGGTACATTATAGTTGTTGATAATTCTCTCCTATTTGCTTCAATGGAACATTTTGGGCAAAATCCATCATCTTCTTTATATGTAAAGCTGATCAAAGGATTCTTAACAGGAATCCTATAGAGTAGAATGAGTGAATGTGCAGGCAATGGTTCCAGTTATTCCCTTTGGTAAAATCCATTCCTTTGGATACTTTCGATACTCTCTATTTCCCATTCTATTGAGTCTAGTGTTCCTCTTGTTTCCAATTGAATTAAGAAATTTATAGTTGATGTTAATTCTCTCCCATTTGTTTCAAAGGAACTTTTTGGTCAAAATCCTTCATCTTCTTAAAATCTAAAGCTGATCAAAGGATTCTTTACAGGAATCGATACAGTGGCATGTGTGAATGTGCAGGCAATAGTTCCAGTTATTTCCTTTGGGAACATCCATTCCTTTGGATACTTGTTCCTCTCTATTTCCCAATCTATTGAATCTAGTTTTCCCTTTGTTTCCTTGGCATTTAGGAACATTATAGTTGATGTTAATTCTCTCTTATTTGCTTCAATGGAATATTTTGGGGAAACTCTATCATCTTCTTTATATCTAAAGCTGATCAAAGGATTCTTAACAGGAATCCTATACAGTGGAATGAGTGAATGTGCAGGCAATGGTTCCAGTTATTTCCTTTGGGAACATCCATTCCTTTGGATACTTGTTCCTCTCTATTTCCCAATCTATTGAATCTAGTTTTCCCTTTGTTTCCTTGGCATTTAGGAACATTATAGTTGATGATAATTCTCTCTTATTTGCTTCAATGGAATATTTTGGGGAAACTCTATCATCTTCTTTATATCTAAAGCTGATCAAAGGATTCTTAACAGGAATCCTATAGAGTAGAATGAGTGAATGTGCAGGCAATGGTTCCAGTTATTCCCTTTGGTAAAATCCATTCCTTTGGATACTTTCGATTCTCTCTATTTCCCATTCTATTGAGTCTAGTGTTCCTCTTGTTTCCAATTCAATTAAGAAATTTATAGTTGATGTTAATTCTCTCCCATTTGTTTCAAAGGAACTTTTTGGTCAAAATCCTTCATCTTCTTAAAATCTAAAGCTGATCAAAGGATTCTTTACAGGAATCGATACAGTGGCATGTTTGAATGTGCAGGCAATAGTTACAGTTATTTCCTTTGGGAACATCCATTCCTTTGGATACTTGTTCCTCTCTATTTCCCAATCTACTGAATCTAGTTTTCCCTTTGTTTCCTTGGCAATTAGGTACATTATAGTTGTTGATAATTCTCTCCTATTTGCTTCAATGGAACATTTTGGGCAAAATCCATCATCTTCTTTATATGTAAAGCTGATCAATGGATTCTTAACAGGAATCGATACAGTGGAATGAGTGAATGTGCAGGCAATAGTTCCAGTTATTTCCTTTGGGAACATCCATTCCTTTGGATACTTGTTCCTCTCGATTTCCCAATCTATTGAATGTAGTTTTCCCTTTGTTTCCTTGGCATTTAGGAACATTATAGTTGATGTTAATTCTCTCTTATTTGCTTCAATGGAATATTTTGGGGAAACTCTATCATCTTCTTTATATCTAAAGCTGATCAAAGGATTCTTAACAGGAATCCTATACAGTGGAATGAGTGAATGTGCAGGCAATGGTTCCAGTTATTTCCTTTGGGAACATCCATTCCTTTGGATACTTGTTCCTCTCTATTTCCCAATCTATTGAATCTAGTTTTCCCTTTGTTTCCTTGGCATTTAGGAACATTATAGTTGATGATAATTCTCTCTTATTTGCTTCAATGGAATATTTTGGGGAAACTCTATCATCTTCTTTATATCTAAAGCTGATCAAAGGATTCTTAACAGGAATCCTATAGAGTAGAATGAGTGAATGTGCAGGCAATGGTTCCAGTTATTCCCTTTGGTAAAATCCATTCCTTTGGATACTTTCGATACTCTCTATTTCCCATTCTATTGAGGCTAGTGTTCCTCTTGTTTCCAATTCAATTAAGAAATTTATAGTTGATGTTAATTCTCTCCCATTTGTTTCAAAGGAACTTTTTGGTCAAAATCCTTCATCTTCTTAAAATCTAAAGCTGATCAAAGGATTCTTTACAGGAATCGATACAGTGGCATGTGTGAATGTGCAGGCAATAGTTCCAGTTATTTCCTTTGGGAACATCCATTCCTTTGGATACTTGTTCCTCTCTATTTCCCAATCTACTGAATCTAGTTTTCCCTTTGTTTCCTTGGCAATTAGGTACATTATAGTTGTTGATAATTCTCTCTTATTTGCTTCAATGGAATATATTGGGGAAACTCTATCTTCTTTATATCTAAAGCTGATCAAAGGATTCTTAACAGGAATCCTATAGAGTAGAATGAGTGAATGTGCAGGCAATGGTTCCAGTTATTCCCTTTGGTAAAATCCATTCCTTTGGATACTTTCGATACTCTCTATTTCCCATTCTATTGAGGCTAGTGTTCCTCTTGTTTCCAGTTCAATTAAGAAATTTATAGTTGATGTTAATTCTCTCCCATTTGTTTCAAAGGAACTTTTTGGTCAAAATCCTTCATCTTCTTAAAATCTAAAGCTGATCAAAGGATTCTTTACAGGAATCGATACAGTGGCATGTGTGAATGTGCAGGCAATAGTTCCAGTTATTTCCTTTGGGAACATCCATTCCTTTGGATACTTGTTCCTCTCTATTTCCCAATCTATTGAATCTAGTTTTCCCTTTGTTTCCTTGGCATTTAGGAACATTATAGTTGATGTTAATTCTCTCTTATTTGCTTCAATGGAATATTTTGGGGAAACTCTATCATCTTCTTTATATCTAAAGCTGATCAAAGGATTCTTAACAGGAATCCTATACAGTGGAATGAGTGAATGTGCAGGCAATGGTTCCAGTTATTTCCTTTGGGAACATCCATTCCTTTGGATACTTGTTCCTCTCTATTTCCCAATCTATTGAATCTAGTTTTCCCTTTGTTTCCTTGGCATTTAGGAACATTATAGTTGATGATAATTCTCTCTTATTTGCTTCAATGGAATATTTTGGGGAAACTCTATCATCTTCTTTATATCTAAAGCTGATCAAAGGATTCTTAACAGGAATCCTATAGAGTAGAATGAGTGAATGTGCAGGCAATGGTTCCAGTTATTCCCTTTGGTAAAATCCATTCCTTTGGATACTTTCGATACTCTCTATTTCCCATTCTATTGAGGCTAGTGTTCCTCTTGTTTCCAATTCAATTAAGAAATTTATAGTTGATGTTAATTCTCTCCCATTTGTTTCAAAGGAACTTTTTGGTCAAAATCCTTCATCTTCTTAAAATCTAAAGCTGATCAAAGGATTCTTTACAGGAATCGATACAGTGGCATGTGTGAATGTGCAGGCAATAGTTCCAGTTATTTCCTTTGGGAACATCCATTCCTTTGGATACTTGTTCCTCTCTATTTCCCAATCTACTGAATCTAGTTTTCCCTTTGTTTCCTTGGCAATTAGGTACATTATAGTTGTTGATAATTCTCTCCTGTTTGCTTCAATGGAACATTTTGGGCAAAATCCATCATCTTCTTTATATGTAAAGCTGATCAATGGATTCTTAACAGGAATCGATACAGTGGAATGAGTGAATGTGCAGGCAATAGTTCCAGTTATTTCCTTTGGGAACATCCATTGCTTTGGATACTTGTTCCTCTCGATTTCCCAATCTATTGAATCTAGTTTTCCCTTTGTTTCCTTGGCATTTAGGAACATTATAGTTGATGTTAATTCTCTCTTATTTGCTTCAATGGAATATTTTGGGGAAACTCTATCATCTTCTTTATATCTAAAGCTGATCAAAGGATTCTTAACAGGAATCCTATACAGTGGAATGAGTGAATGTGCAGGCAATGGTTCCAGTTATTTCCTTTGGGAACATCCATTCCTTTGGATACTTGTTCCTCTCTATTTCCCACTCTATTGAATCTAGTTTTCCCTTTGTTTCCTTGGCATTTAGGAACATTATAGTTGATGATAATTCTCTCTTATTTGCTTCAATGGAATATTTTGGGGAAACTCTATCATCTTCTTTATATCTAAAGCTGATCAAAGGATTCTTAACAGGAATCCTATAGAGTAGAATGAGTGAATGTGCAGGCAATGGTTCCAGTTATTCCCTTTGGTAAAATCCATTCCTTTGGATACTTTCGATACTCTCTATTTCCCATTCTATTGAGGCTAGTGTTCCTCTTGTTTCCAATTCAATTAAGAAATTTATAGTTGATGTTAATTCTCTCCCATTTGTTTCAAAGGAACTTTTTGGTCAAAATCCTTCATCTTCTTAAAATCTAAAGCTGATCAAAGGATTCTTTACAGGAATCGATACAGTGGCATGTGTGAATGTGCAGGCAATAGTTCCAGTTATTTCCTTTGGGAACATCCATTCCTTTGGATACTTGTTCCTCTCTATTTCCCAATCTACTGAATCTAGTTTTCCCTTTGTTTCCTTGGCAATTAGGTACATTATAGTTGTTGATAATTCTCTCTTATTTGCTTCAATGGAATATATTGGGGAAACTCTATCTTCTTTATATCTAAAGCTGATCAAAGGATTCTTAACAGGAATCCTATAGAGTAGAATGAGTGAATGTGCAGGCAATGGTTCCAGTTATTCCCTTTGGTAAAATCCATTCCTTTGGATACTTTCGATACTCTCTATTTCCCATTCTATTGAGGCTAGTGTTCCTCTTGTTTCCAATTCAATTAAGAAATTTATAGTTGATGTTAATTCTCTCCCATTTGTTTCAAAGGAACTTTTTGGTCAAAATCCTTCATCTTCTTAAAATCTAAAGCTGATCAAAGGATTCTTTACAGGAATCGATACAGTGGCATGTGTGAATGTGCAGGCAATAGTTCCAGTTATTTCCTTTGGGAACATCCATTCCTTTGGATACTTGTTCCTCTCTATTTCCCAATCTATTGAATCTAGTTTTCCCTTTGTTTCCTTGGCATTTAGGAACATTATAGTTGATGTTAATTCTCTCTTATTTGCTTCAATGGAATATTTTGGGGAAACTCTATCATCTTCTTTATATCTAAAGCTGATCAAAGGATTCTTAACAGGAATCCTATACAGTGGAATGAGTGAATGTGCAGGCAATGGTTCCAGTTATTTCCTTTGGGAACATCCATTCCTTTGGATACTTGTTCCTCTCTATTTCCCAATCTATTGAATCTAGTTTTCCCTTTGTTTCCTTGGCATTTAGGAACATTATAGTTGATGATAATTCTCTCTTATTTGCTTCAATGGAATATTTTGGGGAAACTCTATCATCTTCTTTATATCTAAAGCTGATCAAAGGATTCTTAACAGGAATCCTATACAGTGGAATGAGTGAATGTGCAGGCAATGGTTCCAGTTATTTCCTTTGGGAACATCCATTCCTTTGGATACTTGTTCCTCTCTATTTCCCAATCTATTGAATCTAGTTTTCCCTTTGTTTCCTTGGCATTTAGGAACATTATAGTTGATGATAATTCTCTCTTATTTGCTTCAATGGAATATTTTGGGGAAACTCTATCATCTTCTTTATATCTAAAGCTGATCAAAGGATTCTTAACAGGAATCCTATAGAGTAGAATGAGTGAATGTGCAGGCAATGGTTCCAGTTATTCCCTTTGGTAAAATCCATTCCTTTGGATACTTTCGATACTCTCTATTTCCCATTCTATTGAGGCTAGTGTTCCTCTTGTTTCCAATTCAATTAAGAAATTTATAGTTGATGTTAATTCTCTCCCATTTGTTTCAAAGGAACTTTTTGGTCAAAATCCTTCATCTTCTTAAAATCTAAAATGATCAAAGGATTCTTTACAGGAATCGATACAGTGGCATGTGTGAATGTGCAGGCAATAGTTCCAGTTATTTCCTTTGGGAACATCCATTCCTTTGGATACTTGTTCCTCTCTATTTCCCAATCTACTGAATCTAGTTTTCCCTTTGTTTCCTTGGCAATTAGGTACATTATAGTTGTTGATAATTCTCTCCTATTTGCTTCAATGGAACATTTTGGGCAAAATCCATCATCTTCTTTATATGTAAAGCTGATCAATGGATTCTTAACAGGAATCGATACAGTGGAATGAGTGAATGTGCAGGCAATAGTTCCAGTTATTTCCTTTGGGAACATCCATTCCTTTGGATACTTGTTCCTCTCGATTTCCCAATCTATTGAATGTAGTTTTCCCTTTGTTTCCTTGGCATTTAGGAACATTATAGTTGATGTTAATTCTCTCTTATTTGCTTCAATGGAATATTTTGGGGAAACTCTATCATCTTCTTTATATCTAAAGCTGATCAAAGGATTCTTAACAGGAATCCTATACAGTGGAATGAGTGAATGTGCAGGCAATGGTTCCAGTTATTTCCTTTGGGAACATCCATTCCTTTGGATACTTGTTCCTCTCTATTTCCCAATCTATTGAATCTAGTTTTCCCTTTGTTTCCTTGGCATTTAGGAACTTTATAGTTGATGATAATTCTCTCTTATTTGCTTCAATGGAATATTTTGGGGAAACTCTATCATCTTCTTTATATCTAAAGCTGATCAAAGGATTCTTAACAGGAATCCTATAGAGTAGAATGAGTGAATGTGCAGGCAATGGTTCCAGTTATTCCCTTTGGTAAAATCCATTCCTTTGGATACTTTCGATACTCTCTATTTCCCATTCTATTGAGTCTAGTGTTCCTCTTGTTTCCAATTCAATTAAGAAATTTATAGTTGATGTTAATTCTCTCCCATTTGTTTCAAAGGAACTTTTTGGTCAAAATCCTTCATCTTCTTAAAATCTAAAGCTGATCAAAGGATTCTTTACAGGAATCGATACAGTGGCATGTGTGAATGTGCAGGCAATAGTTCCAGTTATTTCCTTTGGGAACATCCATTCCTTTGGATACTTGTTCCTCTCTATTTCCCAATCTATTGAATCTAGTTTTCCCTTTGTTTCCTTGGCATTTAGGAACATTATAGTTGATGTTAATTCTCTCTTATTTGCTTCAATGGAATATTTTGGGGAAACTCTATCATCTTCTTTATATCTAAAGCTGATCAAAGGATTCTTAACAGGAATCCTATACAGTGGAATGAGTGAATGTGCAGGCAATGGTTCCAGTTATTTCCTTTGGGAACATCCATTCCTTTGGATACTTGTTCCTCTCTATTTCCCAATCTATTGAATCTAGTTTTCCCTTTGTTTCCTTGGCATTTAGGAACATTATAGTTGATGATAATTCTCTCTTATTTGCTTCAATGGAATATTTTGGGGAAACTCTATCATCTTCTTTATATCTAAAGCTGATCAAAGGATTCTTAACAGGAATCCTATAGAGTAGAATGAGTGAATGTGCAGGCAATGGTTCCAGTTATTCCCTTTGGTAAAATCCATTCCTTTGGATACTTTCGATACTCTCTATTTCTCATTCTATTGAGGCTAGTGTTCCTCTTGTTTCCAATTCAATTAAGAAATTTATAGTTGATGTTAATTCTCTCCCATTTGTTTCAAAGGAACTTTTTGGTCAAAATCCTTCATCTTCTTAAAATCTAAAGCTGATCAAAGGTTTCTTTACAGGAATCGATACAGTGGCATGTGTGAATGTGCAGGCAATAGTTCCAGTTATTTCCTTTGGGAACATCCATTCCTTTGGATACTTGTTCCTCTCTATTTCCCAATCTACTGAATCTAGTTTTCCCTTTGTTTCCTTGGCAATTAGGTACATTATAGTTGATGATAATTCTCTCTTATTTGCTTCAATGGAATATTTTGGGGAAACTCTATCATCCTCTTTATATCTAAAGCTGATCAAAGGATTCTTAACAGGAATCCTATACAGTGGAATGAGTGAATGTGCAGGCAATGGTTCCAGTTATTTCCTTTGGGAACATCCATTCCTTTGGATACTTGTTCCTCTCTATTTCCCAATCTATTGAATCTAGTTTTCCCTTTGTTTCCTTGGCATTTAGGAACATTATAGTTGATGTTAATTCTCTCCCATTTGTTTCAAAGGAACTTTTTGGTCAAAATCCTTCATCTTCTTAAAATCTAAAGCTGATAAAAGGATTCTTTACAGGAATCGATACAGTGGCATGTGTGAATGTGCAGGCAATAGTTCCAGTTATTTCCTTTGGGAACATCCATTCCTTTGGATACTTGTTCCTCTCTATTTCCCAATCTATTGAATCTAGTTTTCCCTTTGTTTCCTTGGCATTTAGGAACATTATAGTTGTTGATAATTCTCTCCTATTTGCTTCAATGGAACATTTTGGGCAAAATCCATCATCTTCTTTATATGTAAAGCTGATCAATGGATTCTTAACAGGAATCGATACAGTGGAATGAGTGAATGTGCAGGCAATAGTTCCAGTTATTTCCTTTGGGAACATCCATTCCTTTGGATACTTGTTCCTCTCTATTTCCCAATCTATTGAATGAAGTTTTCCCTTTGTTTCCTTGGCATTTAGGAACATTATAGTTGATGTTAATTCTCTCTTATTTGCTTCAATGGAATATTTTGGGGAAACTCTATCATCTTCTTTATATCTAAAGCTGATCAAAGGATTCTTAACAGGAATCCTATAGAGTAGAATGAGTGAATGTGCAGGCAATGGTTCCAGTTATTCCTTTGGCAAAATCCATTCCTTTGGATACTTTGGATACTCTCTATTTCCCGTTCTAATGAGTCTAGTGTTCCTCTTGTTTCCAATTCAATTAAGAAATTTATATTTGATGTTAATTGTCTCTTATTTGCTTCAATGGAAATTTTGGGCAAAATCCTTCATCTTCTTTATATCTAAAGCTGATCAAAGGATTCTTAACAGGAATCGATACAGTGGAATGAGTGAATGTGCAGGCAATAGTTCCAGTTATTTCCTTTGGGAACATCCATTCCTTTGGATACTTGTTCCTCTCTATTTCCCAATCTACTGAATCTAGTTTTCCCTTTGTTTCCTTGGCAATTAGGTACATTATAGTTGTTGATAATTCTCTCCTATTTGCTTCAATGGAACATTTTGGGCAAAATCCATCATCTTCTTTATATGTAAAGCTGATCAATGGATTCTTAAAAGGAATCGATACAGTGGAATGAGTGAATGTGCAGGCAATAGTTCCAGTTATTTCCTTTGGGAACATCCATTCCTTTGGATACTTGTTCCTCTCTATTTCCCAATCTATTGAATCTAGTTTTCCCTTTGTTTCCTTGGCATTTAGGAACATTATAGTTGATGTTAATTCTCTCTTATTTGCTTCAATGGAATATTTTGGGGAAACTCTATCATCTTCTTTATATCTAAAGCTGATCAAAGGATTCTTAACAGGAATCCTATACAGTGGAATGAGTGAATGTGCAGGCAATGGTTCCAGTTATTTCCTTTGGGAACATCCATTCCTTTGGATACTTGTTCCTCTCTATTTCCCAATCTATTGAATCTTGTTTTCCCTTTGTTTCCTTGGCATTTAGGAACATTATAGTTGATGATAATTCTCTCTTATTTGCTTCAATGGAATATTTTGGGGAAACTCTATCATCTTCTTTATATCTAAAGCTGATCAAAGGATTCTTAACAGGAATCCTATAGAGTAGAATGAGTGAATGTGCAGGCAATGGTTCCAGTTATTCCCTTTGGAAAAATCCATTCCTTTGGATACTTTCGATACTCTCTATTTCCCATTCTATTGAGGCTAGTGTTCCTCTTGTTTCCAATTCAATTAAGAAATTTATAGTTGATGTTAATTCTCTCCCATTTGTTTCAAAGGAACTTTTTGGTCAAAATCCTTCATCTTCTTAAAATCTAAAGCTGATCAAAGGATTCTTTACAGGAATCGATACAGTGGCATGTGTGAATGTGCAGGCAATAGTTCCAGTTATTTCCTTTGGGAACATCCATTCCTTTGGATACTTGTTCCTCTCTATTTCCCAATCTACTGAATCTAGTTTTCCCTTTGTTTCCTTGGCAATTAGGTACATTATAGTTGTTGATAATTCTCTCTTATTTGCTTCAATGGAATATATTGGGGAAACTCTATCATCTTCTTTATATCTAAAGCTGATCAAAGGATTCTTAACAGGAATCCTATAGAGTAGAATGAGTGAATGTGCAGGCAATGGTTCCAGTTATTCCCTTTGGTAAAATCCATTCCTTTGGATACTTTCGATACTCTCTATTTCCCATTCTATTGAGTCTAGTGTTCCTCTTGTTTCCAATTGAATTAAGAAATTTATAGTTGATGTTAATTCTCTCCCATTTGTTTCAAAGGAACTTTTTGGTCAAAATCCTTCATCTTCTTAAAATCTAAAGCTGATCAAAGGATTCTTTACAGGAATCGATACAGTGGCATGTGTGAATGTGCAGGCAATAGTTCCAGTTATTTCCTTTGGGAACATCCATTCCTTTGGATACTTGTTCCTCTCTATTTCCCAATCTATTGAATCTAGTTTTCCCTTTGTTTCCTTGGCATTTAGGAACATTATAGTTGATGTTAATTCTCTCTTATTTGCTTCAATGGAATATTTTGGGGAAACTCTATCATCTTCTTTATATCTAAAGCTGATCAAAGGATTCTTAACAGGAATCCTATACAGTGGAATGAGTGAATGTGCAGGCAATGGTTCCAGTTATTTCCTTTGGGAACATCCATTCCTTTGGATACTTGTTCCTCTCTATTTCCCAATCTATTGAATCTAGTTTTCCCTTTGTTTCCTTGGCATTTAGGAACATTATAGTTGATGATAATTCTCTCTTATTTGCTTCAATGGAATATTTTGGGGAAACTCTATCATCTTCTTTATATCTAAAGCTGATCAAAGGATTCTTAACAGGAATCCTATAGAGTAGAACGAGTGAATGTGCAGGCAATGGTTCCAGTTATTCCCTTTGGTAAAATCCATTCCTTTGGATACTTTCGATACTCTCTATTTCCCATTCTATTGAGGCTAGTGTTCCTCTTGTTTCCAATTCAATTAAGAAATTTATAGTTGATGTTAATTCTCTCCCATTTGTTTCAAAGGAACTTTTTGGTCAAAATCCTTCATCTTCTTAAAATCTAAAGCTGATCAAAGGTTTCTTTACAGGAATCGATACAGTGGCATGTGTGAATGTGCAGGCAATAGTTCCAGTTATTTCCTTTGGGAACATCCATTCCTTTGGATACTTGTTCCTCTCTATTTCCCAATCTACTGAATCTAGTTTTCCCTTTGTTTCCTTGGCAATTAGGTACATTATAGTTGTTGATAATTCTCTCTTATTTGCTTCAATGGAATATATTGGGGAAACTCTATCATCTTCTTTATATCTAAAGCTGATCAAAGGATTCTTAACAGGAATCCTATAGAGTAGAATGAGTGAATGTGCAGGCAATGGTTCCAGTTATTCCCTTTGGTAAAATCCATTCCTTTGGATACTTTCGATACTCTCTATTTCCCATTCTATTGAGTCTAGTGTTCCTCTTGTTTCCAATTCAATTAAGAAATTTATAGTTGATGTTAATTCTCTCCCATTTGTTTCAAAGGAACTTTTTGGTCAAAATCCTTCATCTTCTTAAAATCTAAAGCTGATCAAAGGATTCTTTACAGGAATCGATACAGTGGCATGTGTGAATGTGCAGGCAATAGTTCCAGTTATTTCCTTTGGGAACATCCATTCCTTTGGATACTTGTTCCTCTCTATTTCCCAATCTATTGAATCTAGTTTTCCCTTTGTTTCCTTGGCATTTAGGAACATTATAGTTGATGTTAATTCTCTCTTATTTGCTTCAATGGAATATTTTGGGGAAACTCTATCATCTTCTTTATATCTAAAGCTGATCAAAGGATTCTTAACAGGAATCCTATAGAGTAGAATGAGTGAATGTGCAGGCAATGGTTCCAGTTATTCCCTTTGGTAAAATCCATTCCTTTGGATACTTTCGATACTCTCTATTTCCCATTCTATTGAGGCTAGTGTTCCTCTTGTTTCCAATTCAATTAAGAAATTTATAGTTGATGTTAATTCTCTCCCATTTGTTTCAAAGGAACTTTTTGGTCAAAATCCTTCATCTTCTTAAAATCTAAAGCTGATCAAAGGATTCTTTACAGGAATCGATACAGTGGCATGTGTGAATGTGCAGGCAATAGTTCCAGTTATTTCCTTTGGGAACATCCATTCCTTTGGATACTTGTTCCTCTCTATTTCCCAATCTACTGAATCTAGTTTTCCCTTTGTTTCCTTGGCAATTAGGTACATTATAGTTGTTGATAATTCTCTCCTATTTGCTTCAATGGAACATTTTGGGCAAAATCCATCATCTTCTTTATATGTAAAGCTGATCAAAGGATTCTTAACAGGAATCCTATAGAGTAGAATGAGTGAATGTGCAGGCAATGGTTCCAGTTATTCCCTTTGGTAAAATCCATTCCTTTGGATACTTTCGATACTCTCTATTTCCCATTCTATTGAGTCTAGTGTTCCTCTTGTTTCCAATTCAATTAAGAAATTTATAGTTGATGTTAATTCTCTCCCATTTGTTTCAAAGGAACTTTTTGGTCAAAATCCTTCATCTTCTTAAAATCTAAAGCTGATCAAAGGATTCTTTACAGGAATCGATACAGTGGCATGTGTGAATGTGCAGGCAATAGTTCCAGTTATTTCCTTTGGGAACATCCATTCCTTTGGATACTTGTTCCTCTCTATTTCCCAATCTATTGAATCTAGTTTTCCCTTTGTTTCCTTGGCATTTAGGAACATTATAGTTGATGTTAATTCTCTCTTATTTGCTTCAATGGAATATTTTGGGGAAACTCTATCATCTTCTTTATATCTAAAGCTGATCAAAGGATTCTTAACAGGAATCCTATACAGTGGAATGAGTGAATGTGCAGGCAATGGTTCCAGTTATTTCCTTTGGGAACATCCATTCCTTTGGATACTTGTTCCTCTCTATTTCCCAATCTATTGAATCTAGTTTTCCCTTTGTTTCCTTGGCATTTAGGAACATTATAGTTGATGATAATTCTCTCTTATTTGCTTCAATGGAATATTTTGGGGAAACTCTATCATCTTCTTTATATCTAAAGCTGATCAAAGGATTCTTAACAGGAATCCTATAGAGTAGAATGAGTGAATGTGCAGGCAATGGTTCCAGTTATTCCCTTTGGTAAAATCCATTCCTTTGGATACTTTCGATTCTCTCTATTTCCCATTCTATTGAGTCTAGTGTTCCTCTTGTTTCCAATTCAATTAAGAAATTTATAGTTGATGTTAATTCTCTCCCATTTGTTTCAAAGGAACTTTTTGGTCAAAATCCTTCATCTTCTTAAAATCTAAAGCTGATCAAAGGATTCTTTACAGGAATCGATACAGTGGCATGTTTGAATGTGCAGGCAATAGTTACAGTTATTTCCTTTGGGAACATCCATTCCTTTGGATACTTGTTCCTCTCTATTTCCCAATCTACTGAATCTAGTTTTCCCTTTGTTTCCTTGGCAATTAGGTACATTATAGTTGTTGATAATTCTCTCCTATTTGCTTCAATGGAACATTTTGGGCAAAATCCATCATCTTCTTTATATGTAAAGCTGATCAATGGATTCTTAACAGGAATCGATACAGTGGAATGAGTGAATGTGCAGGCAATAGTTCCAGTTATTTCCTTTGGGAACATCCATTCCTTTGGATACTTGTTCCTCTCTATTTCCCAATCTATTGAATCTAGTTTTCCCTTTGTTTCCTTGGCATTTAGGAACATTATAGTTGATGTTAATTCTCTCTTATTTGCTTCAATGGAATATTTTGGGGAAACTCTATCATCTTCTTTATATCTAAAGCTGATCAAAGGATTCTTAACAGGAATCCTATACAGTGGAATGAGTGAATGTGCAGGCAATGGTTCCAGTTATTTCCTTTGGGAACATCCATTCCTTTGGATACTTGTTCCTCTCTATTTCCCAATCTATTGAATCTAGTTTTCCCTTTGTTTCCTTGGCATTTAGGAACATTATAGTTGATGATAATTCTCTCTTATTTGCTTCAATGGAATATTTTGGGGAAACTCTATCATCTTCTTTATATCTAAAGCTGATCAAAGGATTCTTAACAGGAATCCTATAGAGTAGAATGAGTGAATGTGCAGGCAATGGTTCCAGTTATTCCCTTTGGTAAAATCCATTCCTTTGGATACTTTCGATACTCTCTATTTCCCATTCTATTGAGGCTAGTGTTCCTCTTGTTTCCAATTCAATTAAGAAATTTATAGTTGATGTTAATTCTCTCCCATTTGTTTCAAAGGAACTTTTTGGTCAAAATCCTTCATCTTCTTAAAATCTAAAGCTGATCAAAGGATTCTTTACAGGAATCGATACAGTGGCATGTGTGAATGTGCAGGCAATAGTTCCAGTTATTTCCTTTGGGAACATCCATTCCTTTGGATACTTGTTCCTCTCTATTTCCCAATCTACTGAATCTAGTTTTCCCTTTGTTTCCTTGGCAATTAGGTACATTATAGTTGTTGATAATTCTCTCTTATTTGCTTCAATGGAATATATTGGGGAAACTCTATCTTCTTTATATCTAAAGCTGATCAAAGGATTCTTAACAGGAATCCTATAGAGTAGAATGAGTGAATGTGCAGGCAATGGTTCCAGTTATTCCCTTTGGTAAAATCCATTCCTTTGGATACTTTCGATACTCTCTATTTCCCATTCTATTGAGGCTAGTGTTCCTCTTGTTTCCAATTCAATTAAGAAATTTATAGTTGATGTTAATTCTCTCCCATTTGTTTCAAAGGAACTTTTTGGTCAAAATCCTTCATCTTCTTAAAATCTAAAGCTGATCAAAGGATTCTTTACAGGAATCGATACAGTGGCATGTGTGAATGTGCAGGCAATAGTTCCAGTTATTTCCTTTGGGAACATCCATTCCTTTGGATACTTGTTCCTCTCTATTTCCCAATCTATTGAATCTAGTTTTCCCTTTGTTTCCTTGGCATTTAGGAACATTATAGTTGATGTTAATTCTCTCTTATTTGCTTCAATGGAATATTTTGGGGAAACTCTATCATCTTCTTTATATCTAAAGCTGATCAAAGGATTCTTAACAGGAATCCTATACAGTGGAATGAGTGAATGTGCAGGCAATGGTTCCAGTTATTTCCTTTGGGAACATCCATTCCTTTGGATACTTGTTCCTCTCTATTTCCCAATCTATTGAATCTAGTTTTCCCTTTGTTTCCTTGGCATTTAGGAACATTATAGTTGATGATAATTCTCTCTTATTTGCTTCAATGGAATATTTTGGGGAAACTCTATCATCTTCTTTATATCTAAAGCTGATCAAAGGATTCTTAACAGGAATCCTATAGAGTAGAATGAGTGAATGTGCAGGCAATGGTTCCAGTTATTCCCTTTGGTAAAATCCATTCCTTTGGATACTTTCGATACTCTCTATTTCCCATTCTATTGAGGCTAGTGTTCCTCTTGTTTCCAATTCAATTAAGAAATTTATAGTTGATGTTAATTCTCTCCCATTTGTTTCAAAGGAACTTTTTGGTCAAAATCCTTCATCTTCTTAAAATCTAAAATGATCAAAGGATTCTTTACAGGAATCGATACAGTGGCATGTGTGAATGTGCAGGCAATAGTTCCAGTTATTTCCTTTGGGAACATCCATTCCTTTGGATACTTGTTCCTCTCTATTTCCCAATCTACTGAATCTAGTTTTCCCTTTGTTTCCTTGGCAATTAGGTACATTATAGTTGTTGATAATTCTCTCCTATTTGCTTCAATGGAACATTTTGGGCAAAATCCATCATCTTCTTTATATGTAAAGCTGATCAATGGATTCTTAACAGGAATCGATACAGTGGAATGAGTGAATGTGCAGGCAATAGTTCCAGTTATTTCCTTTGGGAACATCCATTCCTTTGGATACTTGTTCCTCTCGATTTCCCAATCTATTGAATGTAGTTTTCCCTTTGTTTCCTTGGCATTTAGGAACATTATAGTTGATGTTAATTCTCTCTTATTTGCTTCAATGGAATATTTTGGGGAAACTCTATCATCTTCTTTATATCTAAAGCTGATCAAAGGATTCTTAACAGGAATCCTATACAGTGGAATGAGTGAATGTGCAGGCAATGGTTCCAGTTATTTCCTTTGGGAACATCCATTCCTTTGGATACTTGTTCCTCTCTATTTCCCAATCTATTGAATCTAGTTTTCCCTTTGTTTCCTTGGCATTTAGGAACTTTATAGTTGATGATAATTCTCTCTTATTTGCTTCAATGGAATATTTTGGGGAAACTCTATCATCTTCTTTATATCTAAAGCTGATCAAAGGATTCTTAACAGGAATCCTATAGAGTAGAATGAGTGAATGTGCAGGCAATGGTTCCAGTTATTCCCTTTGGTAAAATCCATTCCTTTGGATACTTTCGATACTCTCTATTTCCCATTCTATTGAGTCTAGTGTTCCTCTTGTTTCCAATTCAATTAAGAAATTTATAGTTGATGTTAATTCTCTCCCATTTGTTTCAAAGGAACTTTTTGGTCAAAATCCTTCATCTTCTTAAAATCTAAAGCTGATCAAAGGATTCTTTACAGGAATCGATACAGTGGCATGTGTGAATGTGCAGGCAATAGTTCCAGTTATTTCCTTTGGGAACATCCATTCCTTTGGATACTTGTTCCTCTCTATTTCCCAATCTATTGAATCTAGTTTTCCCTTTGTTTCCTTGGCATTTAGGAACATTATAGTTGATGTTAATTCTCTCTTATTTGCTTCAATGGAATATTTTGGGGAAACTCTATCATCTTCTTTATATCTAAAGCTGATCAAAGGATTCTTAACAGGAATCCTATACAGTGGAATGAGTGAATGTGCAGGCAATGGTTCCAGTTATTTCCTTTGGGAACATCCATTCCTTTGGATACTTGTTCCTCTCTATTTCCCAATCTATTGAATCTAGTTTTCCCTTTGTTTCCTTGGCATTTAGGAACATTATAGTTGATGATAATTCTCTCTTATTTGCTTCAATGGAATATTTTGGGGAAACTCTATCATCTTCTTTATATCTAAAGCTGATCAAAGGATTCTTAACAGGAATCCTATAGAGTAGAATGAGTGAATGTGCAGGCAATGGTTCCAGTTATTCCCTTTGGTAAAATCCATTCCTTTGGATACTTTCGATACTCTCTATTTCTCATTCTATTGAGGCTAGTGTTCCTCTTGTTTCCAATTCAATTAAGAAATTTATAGTTGATGTTAATTCTCTCCCATTTGTTTCAAAGGAACTTTTTGGTCAAAATCCTTCATCTTCTTAAAATCTAAAGCTGATCAAAGGTTTCTTTACAGGAATCGATACAGTGGCATGTGTGAATGTGCAGGCAATAGTTCCAGTTATTTCCTTTGGGAACATCCATTCCTTTGGATACTTGTTCCTCTCTATTTCCCAATCTACTGAATCTAGTTTTCCCTTTGTTTCCTTGGCAATTAGGTACATTATAGTTGATGATAATTCTCTCTTATTTGCTTCAATGGAATATTTTGGGGAAACTCTATCATCCTCTTTATATCTAAAGCTGATCAAAGGATTCTTAACAGGAATCCTATACAGTGGAATGAGTGAATGTGCAGGCAATGGTTCCAGTTATTTCCTTTGGGAACATCCATTCCTTTGGATACTTGTTCCTCTCTATTTCCCAATCTATTGAATCTAGTTTTCCCTTTGTTTCCTTGGCATTTAGGAACATTATAGTTGATGTTAATTCTCTCCCATTTGTTTCAAAGGAACTTTTTGGTCAAAATCCTTCATCTTCTTAAAATCTAAAGCTGATAAAAGGATTCTTTACAGGAATCGATACAGTGGCATGTGTGAATGTGCAGGCAATAGTTCCAGTTATTTCCTTTGGGAACATCCATTCCTTTGGATACTTGTTCCTCTCTATTTCCCAATCTATTGAATCTAGTTTTCCCTTTGTTTCCTTGGCATTTAGGAACATTATAGTTGTTGATAATTCTCTCCTATTTGCTTCAATGGAACATTTTGGGCAAAATCCATCATCTTCTTTATATGTAAAGCTGATCAATGGATTCTTAACAGGAATCGATACAGTGGAATGAGTGAATGTGCAGGCAATAGTTCCAGTTATTTCCTTTGGGAACATCCATTCCTTTGGATACTTGTTCCTCTCTATTTCCCAATCTATTGAATGAAGTTTTCCCTTTGTTTCCTTGGCATTTAGGAACATTATAGTTGATGTTAATTCTCTCTTATTTGCTTCAATGGAATATTTTGGGGAAACTCTATCATCTTCTTTATATCTAAAGCTGATCAAAGGATTCTTAACAGGAATCCTATAGAGTAGAATGAGTGAATGTGCAGGCAATGGTTCCAGTTATTCCTTTGGCAAAATCCATTCCTTTGGATACTTTGGATACTCTCTATTTCCCGTTCTAATGAGTCTAGTGTTCCTCTTGTTTCCAATTCAATTAAGAAATTTATATTTGATGTTAATTGTCTCTTATTTGCTTCAATGGAAATTTTGGGCAAAATCCTTCATCTTCTTTATATCTAAAGCTGATCAAAGGATTCTTAACAGGAATCGATACAGTGGAATGAGTGAATGTGCAGGCAATAGTTCCAGTTATTTCCTTTGGGAACATCCATTCCTTTGGATACTTGTTCCTCTCTATTTCCCAATCTACTGAATCTAGTTTTCCCTTTGTTTCCTTGGCAATTAGGTACATTATAGTTGTTGATAATTCTCTCCTATTTGCTTCAATGGAACATTTTGGGCAAAATCCATCATCTTCTTTATATGTAAAGCTGATCAATGGATTCTTAAAAGGAATCGATACAGTGGAATGAGTGAATGTGCAGGCAATAGTTCCAGTTATTTCCTTTGGGAACATCCATTCCTTTGGATACTTGTTCCTCTCTATTTCCCAATCTATTGAATCTAGTTTTCCCTTTGTTTCCTTGGCATTTAGGAACATTATAGTTGATGTTAATTCTCTCTTATTTGCTTCAATGGAATATTTTGGGGAAACTCTATCATCTTCTTTATATCTAAAGCTGATCAAAGGATTCTTAACAGGAATCCTATACAGTGGAATGAGTGAATGTGCAGGCAATGGTTCCAGTTATTTCCTTTGGGAACATCCATTCCTTTGGATACTTGTTCCTCTCTATTTCCCAATCTATTGAATCTTGTTTTCCCTTTGTTTCCTTGGCATTTAGGAACATTATAGTTGATGATAATTCTCTCTTATTTGCTTCAATGGAATATTTTGGGGAAACTCTATCATCTTCTTTATATCTAAAGCTGATCAAAGGATTCTTAACAGGAATCCTATAGAGTAGAATGAGTGAATGTGCAGGCAATGGTTCCAGTTATTCCCTTTGGAAAAATCCATTCCTTTGGATACTTTCGATACTCTCTATTTCCCATTCTATTGAGGCTAGTGTTCCTCTTGTTTCCAATTCAATTAAGAAATTTATAGTTGATGTTAATTCTCTCCCATTTGTTTCAAAGGAACTTTTTGGTCAAAATCCTTCATCTTCTTAAAATCTAAAGCTGATCAAAGGATTCTTTACAGGAATCGATACAGTGGCATGTGTGAATGTGCAAGCAATAGTTCCAGTTATTTCCTTTGGGAACATCCATTCCTTTGGATACTTGTTCCTCTCTATTTCCCAATCTACTGAATCTAGTTTTCCCTTTGTTTCCTTGGCAATTAGGTACATTATAGTTGTTGATAATTCTCTCTTATTTGCTTCAATGGAATATATTGGGGAAACTCTATCATCTTCTTTATATCTAAAGCTGATCAAAGGATTCTTAACAGGAATCCTATAGAGTAGAATGAGTGAATGTGCAGGCAATGGTTCCAGTTATTCCCTTTGGTAAAATCCATTCCTTTGGATACTTTCGATACTCTCTATTTCCCATTCTATTGAGTCTAGTGTTCCTCTTGTTTCCAATTGAATTAAGAAATTTATAGTTGATGTTAATTCTCTCCCATTTGTTTCAAAGGAACTTTTTGGTCAAAATCCTTCATCTTCTTAAAATCTAAAGCTGATCAAAGGATTCTTTACAGGAATCGATACAGTGGCATGTGTGAATGTGCAGGCAATAGTTCCAGTTATTTCCTTTGGGAACATCCATTCCTTTGGATACTTGTTCCTCTCTATTTCCCAATCTATTGAATCTAGTTTTCCCTTTGTTTCCTTGGCATTTAGGAACATTATAGTTGATGTTAATTCTCTCTTATTTGCTTCAATGGAATATTTTGGGGAAACTCTATCATCTTCTTTATATCTAAAGCTGATCAAAGGATTCTTAACAGGAATCCTATACAGTGGAATGATTGAATGTGCAGGCAATGGTTCCAGTTATTTCCTTTGGGAACATCCATTCCTTTGGATACTTGTTCCTCTCTATTTCCCAATCTATTGAATCTAGTTTTCGCTTTGTTTCCTTGGCATTTAGGAACATTATAGTTGATGATAATTCTCTCTTATTTGCTTCAATGGAATATTTTGGGGAAACTCTATCATCTTCTTTATATCTAAAGCTGATCAAAGGATTCTTAACAGGAATCCTATAGAGTAGAACGAGTGAATGTGCAGGCAATGGTTCCAGTTATTCCCTTTGGTAAAATCCATTCCTTTGGATACTTTCGATACTCTCTATTTCCCATTCTATTGAGGCTAGTGTTCCTCTTGTTTCCAATTCAATTAAGAAATTTATAGTTGATGTTAATTCTCTCCCATTTGTTTCAAAGGAACTTTTTGGTCAAAATCCTTCATCTTCTTAAAATCTAAAGCTGATCAAAGGATTCTTTACAGGAATCGATACAGTGGCATGTGTGAATGTGCAGGCAATAGTTCCAGTTATTTCCTTTGGGAACATCCATTCCTTTGGATACTTGTTCCTCTCTATTTCCCAATCTACTGAATCTAGTTTTCCCTTTGTTTCCTTGGCAATTAGGTACATTATAGTTGTTGATAATTCTCTCTTATTTGCTTCAATGGAATATATTGGGGAAACTCTATCATCTTCTTTATATCTAAAGCTGATCAAAGGATTCTTAACAGGAATCCTATAGAGTAGAATGAGTGAATGTGCAGGCAATGGTTCCAGTTATTCCCTTTGGTAAAATCCATTCCTTTGGATACTTTCGATACTCTCTATTTCCCATTCTATTGAGTCTAGTGTTCCTCTTGTTTCCAATTCAATTAAGAAATTTATAGTTGATGTTAATTCTCTCCCATTTGTTTCAAAGGAACTTTTTGGTCAAAATCCTTCATCTTCTTAAAATCTAAAGCTGATCAAAGGATTCTTTACAGGAATCGATACAGTGGCATGTGTGAATGTGCAGGCAATAGTTCCAGTTATTTCCTTTGGGAACATCCATTCCTTTGGATACTTGTTCCTCTCTATTTCCCAATCTATTGAATCTAGTTTTCCCTTTGTTTCCTTGGCATTTAGGAACATTATAGTTGATGTTAATTCTCTCTTATTTGCTTCAATGGAATATTTTGGGGAAACTCTATCATCTTCTTTATATCTAAAGCTGATCAAAGGATTCTTAACAGGAATCCTATAGAGTAGAATGAGTGAATGTGCAGGCAATGGTTCCAGTTATTCCCTTTGGTAAAATCCATTCCTTTGGATACTTTCGATACTCTCTATTTCCCATTCTATTGAGGCTAGTGTTCCTCTTGTTTCCAATTCAATTAAGAAATTTATAGTTGATGTTAATTCTCTCCCATTTGTTTCAAAGGAACTTTTTGGTCAAAATCCTTCATCTTCTTAAAATCTAAAGCTGATCAAAGGATTCTTTACAGGAATCGATACAGTGGCATGTGTGAATGTGCAGGCAATAGTTCCAGTTATTTCCTTTGGGAACATCCATTCCTTTGGATACTTGTTCCTCTCTATTTCCCAATCTACTGAATCTAGTTTTCCCTTTGTTTCCTTGGCAATTAGGTACATTATAGTTGTTGATAATTCTCTCCTATTTGCTTCAATGGAACATTTTGGGCAAAATCCATCATCTTCTTTATATGTAAAGCTGATCAAAGGATTCTTAACAGGAATCCTATAGAGTAGAATGAGTGAATGTGCAGGCAATGGTTCCAGTTATTCCCTTTGGTAAAATCCATTCCTTTGGATACTTTCGATACTCTCTATTTCCCATTCTATTGAGTCTAGTGTTCCTCTTGTTTCCAATTCAATTAAGAAATTTATAGTTGATGTTAATTCTCTCCCATTTGTTTCAAAGGAACTTTTTGGTCAAAATCCTTCATCTTCTTAAAATCTAAAGCTGATCAAAGGATTCTTTACAGGAATCGATACAGTGGCATGTGTGAATGTGCAGGCAATAGTTCCAGTTATTTCCTTTGGGAACATCCATTCCTTTGGATACTTGTTCCTCTCTATTTCCCAATCTATTGAATCTAGTTTTCCCTTTGTTTCCTTGGCATTTAGGAACATTATAGTTGATGTTAATTCTCTCTTATTTGCTTCAATGGAATATTTTGGGGAAACTCTATCATCTTCTTTATATCTAAAGCTGATCAAAGGATTCTTAACAGGAATCCTATACAGTGGAATGAGTGAATGTGCAGGCAATGGTTCCAGTTATTTCCTTTGGGAACATCCATTCCTTTGGATACTTGTTCCTCTCTATTTCCCAATCTATTGAATCTAGTTTTCCCTTTGTTTCCTTGGCATTTAGGAACATTATAGTTGATGATAATTCTCTCTTATTTGCTTCAATGGAATATTTTGGGGAAACTCTATCATCTTCTTTATATCTAAAGCTGATCAAAGGATTCTTAACAGGAATCCTATAGAGTAGAATGAGTGAATGTGCAGGCAATGGTTCCAGTTATTCCCTTTGGTAAAATCCATTCCTTTGGATACTTTCGATTCTCTCTATTTCCCATTCTATTGAGTCTAGTGTTCCTCTTGTTTCCAATTCAATTAAGAAATTTATAGTTGATGTTAATTCTCTCCCATTTGTTTCAAAGGAACTTTTTGGTCAAAATCCTTCATCTTCTTAAAATCTAAAGCTGATCAAAGGATTCTTTACAGGAATCGATACAGTGGCATGTTTGAATGTGCAGGCAATAGTTACAGTTATTTCCTTTGGGAACATCCATTCCTTTGGATACTTGTTCCTCTCTATTTCCCAATCTACTGAATCTAGTTTTCCCTTTGTTTCCTTGGCAATTAGGTACATTATAGTTGTTGATAATTCTCTCCTATTTGCTTCAATGGAACATTTTGGGCAAAATCCATCATCTTCTTTATATGTAAAGCTGATCAATGGATTCTTAACAGGAATCGATACAGTGGAATGAGTGAATGTGCAGGCAATAGTTCCAGTTATTTCCTTTGGGAACATCCATTCCTTTGGATACTTGTTCCTCTCTATTTCCCAATCTATTGAATCTAGTTTTCCCTTTGTTTCCTTGGCATTTAGGAACATTATAGTTGATGTTAATTCTCTCTTATTTGCTTCAATGGAATATTTTGGGGAAACTCTATCATCTTCTTTATATCTAAAGCTGATCAAAGGATTCTTAACAGGAATCCTATACAGTGGAATGAGTGAATGTGCAGGCAATGGTTCCAGTTATTTCCTTTGGGAACATCCATTCCTTTGGATACTTGTTCCTCTCTATTTCCCAATCTATTGAATCTAGTTTTCCCTTTGTTTCCTTGGCATTTAGGAACATTATAGTTGATGATAATTCTCTCTTATTTGCTTCAATGGAATATTTTGGGGAAACTCTATCATCTTCTTTATATCTAAAGCTGATCAAAGGATTCTTAACAGGAATCCTATAGAGTAGAATGAGTGAATGTGCAGGCAATGGTTCCAGTTATTCCCTTTGGTAAAATCCATTCCTTTGGATACTTTCGATACTCTCTATTTCCCATTCTATTGAGGCTAGTGTTCCTCTTGTTTCCAATTCAATTAAGAAATTTATAGTTGATGTTAATTCTCTCCCATTTGTTTCAAAGGAACTTTTTGGTCAAAATCCTTCATCTTCTTAAAATCTAAAGCTGATCAAAGGATTCTTTACAGGAATCGATACAGTGGCATGTGTGAATGTGCAGGCAATAGTTCCAGTTATTTCCTTTGGGAACATCCATTCCTTTGGATACTTGTTCCTCTCTATTTCCCAATCTACTGAATCTAGTTTTCCCTTTGTTTCCTTGGCAATTAGGTACATTATAGTTGTTGATAATTCTCTCCTATTTGCTTCAATGGAACATTTTGGGAAAAATCCATCATCTTCTTTATATGTAAAGCTGATCAATGGATTCTTAACAGGAATCGATACAGTGGAATGAGTGAATGTGCAGGCAATAGTTCCAGTTATTTCCTTTGGGAACATCCATTCCTTTGGATACTTGTTCCTCTCGATTTCCCAATCTATTGAATCTAGTTTTCCCTTTGTTTCCTTGGCATTTAGGAACATTATAGTTGATGATAATTCTCTCTTATTTGCTTCAATGGAATATTTTGGGGAAACTCTATCATCCTCTTTATATCTAAAGCTGATCAAAGGATTCTTAACAGGAATCCTATACAGTGGAATGAGTGAATGTGCAGGCAATGGTTCCAGTTATTTCCTTTGGGAACATCCATTCCTTTGGATACTTGTTCCTCTCTATTTCCCAATCTATTGAATCTAGTTTTCCCTTTGTTTCCTTGGCATTTAGGAACATTATAGTTGATGTTAATTCTCTCCCATTTGTTTCAAAGGAACTTTTTGGTCAAAATCCTTCATCTTCTTAAAATCTAAAGCTGATCAAAGGATTCTTTACAGGAATCGATACAGTGGCATGTGTGAATGTGCAGGCAATAGTTCCAGTTATTTCCTTTGGGAACATCCATTCTTTTGGATACTTGTTCCTCTCTATTTCCCAATCTATTGAATCTAGTTTTCCCTTTGTTTCCTTGGCATTTAGGAACATTATAGTTGATGTTAATTCTCTCTTATTTGTTTCAATGGAATATTTTGGGGAAACTCTATCATCTTCTTTATATCTAAAGCTGATCAAAGGATTCTTAACAGGAATCCTATACAGTGGAATGAGTGAATGTGCAGGCAATGCTTCCAGTTATTTCCTTTGGGAACATCCATTCCTTTGGATACTTGTTCCTCTCTATTTCCCAATCTATTGAATCTAGTTTTCCCTTTGTTTCCTTGGCATTTAGGAACATTATAGTTGATGATAATTCTCTCTTATTTGCTTCAATGGAATATTTTGGGGAAACTCTATCATCTTCTTTATATCTAAAGCTGATCAAAGGATTCTTAACAGGAATCCTATAGAGTAGAATGAGTGAATGTGCAGGCAATGGTTCCAGTTATTCCCTTTGGTAAAATCCATTCCTTTGGATACTTTCGATACTCTCTATTTCCCATTCTATTGAGGCTAGTGTTCCTCTTGTTTCCAATTCAATTAAGAAATTTATAGTTGATGTTAATTCTCTCCCATTTGTTTCAAAGGAACTTTTTGGTCAAAATCCTTCATCTTCTTAAAATCTAAAATGATCAAAGGATTCTTTACAGGAATCGATACAGTGGCATGTGTGAATGTGCAGGCAATAGTTCCAGTTATTTCCTTTGGGAACATCCATTCCTTTGGATACTTGTTCCTCTCTATTTCCCAATCTACTGAATCTAGTTTTCCCTTTGTTTCCTTGGCAATTAGGTACATTATAGTTGTTGATAATTCTCTCCTATTTGCTTCAATGGAACATTTTGGGCAAAATCCATCATCTTCTTTATATGTAAAGCTGATCAATGGATTCTTAACAGGAATCGATACAGTGGAATGAGTGAATGTGCAGGCAATAGTTCCAGTTATTTCCTTTGGGAACATCCATTCCTTTGGATACTTGTTCCTCTCTATTTCCCAATCTATTGAATCTAGTTTTCGCTTTGTTTCCTTGGCATTTAGGAACATTATAGTTGATGTCAATTCTCTCTTATTTGTTTCAAAGGAACTTTTTGGTCAAAATCCTTCATCTTCTTAAAATCTAAAGCTGATCAAAGGATTCTTTACAGGAATCGATACAGTGGCATGTGTGAATGTGCAGGCAATAGTTCCAGTTATTTCCTTTGGGAACATCCATTCCTTTGGATACTTGTTCCTCTCTATTTCCCAATCTACTGAATCTAGTTTTCCCTTTGTTTCCTTGGCAATTAGGTACATTATAGTTGTTGATAATTCTCTCTTATTTGCTTCAATGGAATATATTGGGGAAACTCTATCTTCTTTATATCTAAAGCTGATCAAAGGATTCTTAACAGGAATCCTATAGAGTAGAATGAGTGAATGTGCAGGCAATGGTTCCAGTTATTCCCTTTGGTAAAATCCATTCCTTTGGATACTTTCGATACTCTCTATTTCCCATTCTATTGAGGCTAGTGTTCCTCTTGTTTCCAATTCAATTAAGAAATTTATAGTTGATGTTAATTCTCTCCCATTTGTTTCAAAGGAACTTTTTGGTCAAAATCCTTCATCGTCTTAAAATCTAAAGCTGATCAAAGGATTCTTTACAGGAATCGATACAGTGGCATGTGTGAATGTGCAGGCAATAGTTCCAGTTATTTCCTTTGGGAACATCCATTCCTTTGGATACTTGTTCCTCTCTATTTCCCAATCTATTGAATCTAGTTTTCCCTTTGTTTCCTTGGCATTTAGGAACATTATAGTTGATGTTAATTCTCTCTTATTTGCTTCAATGTAATATTTTGGGGAAACTCTATCATCTTCTTTATATCTAAAGCTGATCAAAGGATTCTTAACAGGAATCCTATACAGTGGAATGAGTGAATGTGCAGGCAATGGTTCCAGTTATTTCCTTTGGGAACATCCATTCCTTTGGATACTTGTTCCTCTCTATTTCCCAATCTATTGAATCTAGTTTTCCCTTTGTTTCCTTGGCATTTAGGAACATTATAGTTGATGATAATTCTCTCTTATTTGCTTCAATGGAATATTTTGGGGAAACTCTATCATCTTCTTTATATCTAAAGCTGATCAAAGGATTCTTAACAGGAATCCTATAGAGTAGAATGAGTGAATGTGCAGGCAATGGTTCCAGTTATTCCCTTTGGTAAAATCCATTCCTTTGGATACTTTCGATACTCTCTATTTCCCATTCTATTGAGGCTAGTGTTCCTCTTGTTTCCAATTCAATTAAGAAATTTATAGTTGATGTTAATTCTCTCCCATTTGTTTCAAAGGAACTTTTTGGTCAAAATCCTTCATCTTCTTAAAATCTAAAGCTGATCAAAGGATTCTTTACAGGAATCGATACAGTGGCATGTGTGAATGTGCAGGCAATAGTTCCAGTTATTTCCTTTGGGAACATCCATTCCTTTGGATACTTGTTCCTCTCTATTTCCCAATCTACTGAATCTAGTTTTCCCTTTGTTTCCTTGGCAATTAGGTACATTATAGTTGTTGATAATTCTCTCCTGTTTGCTTCAATGGAACATTTTGGGCAAAATCCATCATCTTCTTTATATGTAAAGCTGATCAATGGATTCTTAACAGGAATCGATACAGTGGAATGAGTGAATGTGCAGGCAATAGTTCCAGTTATTTCCTTTGGGAACATCCATTGCTTTGGATACTTGTTCCTCTCGATTTCCCAATCTATTGAATCTATTTTTCCCTTTGTTTCCTTGGCATTTAGGAACATTATAGTTGATGTTAATTCTCTCTTATTTGCTTCAATGGAATATTTTGGGGAAACTCTATCATCTTCTTTATATCTAAAGCTGATCAAAGGATTCTTAACAGGAATCCTATACAGTGGAATGAGTGAATGTGCAGGCAATGGTTCCAGTTATTTCCTTTGGGAACATCCATTCCTTTGGATACTTGTTCCTCTCTATTTCCCAATCTATTGAATCTAGTTTTCCCTCTGTTTCCTTGGCATTTAGGAACATTTTAGTTGATGATAATTCTCTCTTATTTGCTTCAATGGAATATTTTGGGGAAACTCTATCATCTTCTTTATATCTAAAGCTGATCAAAGGATTCTTAACAGGAATCCTATAGAGTAGAATGAGTGAATGTGCAGGCAATGGTTCCAGTTATTCCCTTTGGTAAAATCCATTCCTTTGGATACTTTCGATACTCTCTATTTCCCATTCTATTGAGGCTAGTGTTCCTCTTGTTTCCAATTCAATTAAGAAATTTATAGTTGATGTTAATTCTCTCCCATTTGTTTCAAAGGAACTTTTTGGTCAAAATCCTTCATCTTCTTAAAATCTAAAGCTGATCAAAGGATTCTTTACAGGAATCGATACAGTGGCATGTGTGAATGTGCAGGCAATAGTTCCAGTTATTTCCTTTGGGAACATCCATTCCTTTGGATACTTGTTCCTCTCTATTTCCCAATCTACT
Source organism: Sminthopsis crassicaudata (assembly GCF_048593235.1). Taxonomy (NCBI): domain Eukaryota; kingdom Metazoa; phylum Chordata; class Mammalia; order Dasyuromorphia; family Dasyuridae; genus Sminthopsis; species Sminthopsis crassicaudata. Next base: position 457,202,071 of record NC_133617.1, read on the forward strand.
GAATCTAGTTTTCCCTTTGTTTCCTTGGCAATTAGGTACATTATAGTTGTTGATAATTCTCTCTTATTTGCTTCAATGGAATATATTGGGGAAACTCTATCTTCTTTATATCTAAAGCTGATCAAAGGATTCTTAACAGGAATCCTATAGAGTAGAATGAGTGAATGTGCAGGCAATGGTTCCAGTTATTCCCTTTGGTAAAATCCATTCCTTTGGATACTTTCGATACTCTCTATTTCCCATTCTATTGAGGCTAGTGTTCCTCTTGTTTCCAATTCAATTAAGAAATTTATAGTTGATGTTAATTCTCTCCCATTTGTTTCAAAGGAACTTTTTGGTCAAAATCCTTCATCTTCTTAAAATCTAAAGCTGATCAAAGGATTCTTTACAGGAATCGATACAGTGGCATGTGTGAATGTGCAGGCAATAGTTCCAGTTATTTCCTTTGGGAACATCCATTCCTTTGGATACTTGTTCCTCTCTATTTCCCAATCTATTGAATCTAGTTTTCCCTTTGTTTCCTTGGCATTTAGGAACATTATAGTTGATGTTAATTCTCTCTTATTTGCTTCAATGGAATATTTTGGGGAAACTCTATCATCTTCTTTATATCTAAAGCTGATCAAAGGATTCTTAACAGGAATCCTATACAGTGGAATGAGTGAATGTGCAGGCAATGGTTCCAGTTATTTCCTTTGGGAACATCCATTCCTTTGGATACTTGTTCCTCTCTATTTCCCAATCTATTGAATCTAGTTTTCCCTTTGTTTCCTTGGCATTTAGGAACATTATAGTTGATGATAATTCTCTCTTATTTGCTTCAATGGAATATTTTGGGGAAACTCTATCATCTTCTTTATATCTAAAGCTGATCAAAGGATTCTTAACAGGAATCCTATAGAGTAGAATGAGTGAATGTGCAGGCAATGGTTCCAGTTATTCCCTTTGGTAAAATCCATTCCTTTGGATACTTTCGATACTCTCTATTTCCCATTCTATTGAGGCTAGTGTTCCTCTTGTTTCCAATTCAATTAAGAAATTTATAGTTGATGTTAATTCTCTCCCATTTGTTTCAAAGGAACTTTTTGGTCAAAATCCTTCATCTTCTTAAAATCTAAAGCTGATCAAAGGATTCTTTACAGGAATCGATACAGTGGCATGTGTGAATGTGCAGGCAATAGTTCCAGTTATTTCCTTTGGGAACATCCATTCCTTTGGATACTTGTTCCTCTCTATTTCCCAATCTACTGAATCTAGTTTTCCCTTTGTTTCCTTGGCAATTAGGTACATTATAGTTGTTGATAATTCTCTCCTGTTTGCTTCAATGGAACATTTTGGGCAAAATCCATCATCTTCTTTATATGTAAAGCTGATCAATGGATTCTTAACAGGAATCGATACAGTGGAATGAGTGAATGTGCAGGCAATAGTTCCAGTTATTTCCTTTGGGAACATCCATTGCTTTGGATACTTGTTCCTCTCGATTTCCCAATCTATTGAATCTATTTTTCCCTTTGTTTCCTTGGCATTTAGGAACATTATAGTTGATGTTAATTCTCTCTTATTTGCTTCAATGGAATATTTTGGGGAAACTCTATCATCTTCTTTATATCTAAAGCTGATCAAAGGATTCTTAACAGGAATCCTATACAGTGGAATGAGTGAATGTGCAGGCAATGGTTCCAGTTATTTCCTTTGGGAACATCCATTCCTTTGGATACTTGTTCCTCTCTATTTCCCACTCTATTGAATCTAGTTTTCCCTTTGTTTCCTTGGCATTTAGGAACATTATAGTTGATGATAATTCTCTCTTATTTGCTTCAATGGAATATTTTGGGGAAACTCTATCATCTTCTTTATATCTAAAGCTGATCAAAGGATTCTTAACAGGAATCCTATAGAGTAGAATGAGTGAATGTGCAGGCAATGGTTCCAGTTATTCCCTTTGGTAAAATCCATTCCTTTGGATACTTTCGATACTCTCTATTTCCCATTCTATTGAGGCTAGTGTTCCTCTTGTTTCCAATTCAATTAAGAAATTTATAGTTGATGTTAATTCTCTCCCATTTGTTTCAAAGGAACTTTTTGGTCAAAATCCTTCATCTTCTTAAAATCTAAAGCTGATCAAAGGATTCTTTACAGGAATCGATACAGTGGCATGTGTGAATGTGCAGGCAATAGTTCCAGTTATTTCCTTTGGGAACATCCATTCCTTTGGATACTTGTTCCTCTCTATTTCCCAATCTACTGAATCTAGTTTTCCCTTTGTTTCCTTGGCAATTAGGTACATTATAGTTGTTGATAATTCTCTCTTATTTGCTTCAATGGAATATATTGGGGAAACTCTATCTTCTTTATATCTAAAGCTGATCAAAGGATTCTTAACAGGAATCCTATAGAGTAGAATGAGTGAATGTGCAGGCAATGGTTCCAGTTATTCCCTTTGGTAAAATCCATTCCTTTGGATACTTTCGATACTCTCTATTTCCCATTCTATTGAGGCTAGTGTTCCTCTTGTTTCCAATTCAATTAAGAAATTTATAGTTGATGTTAATTCTCTCCCATTTGTTTCAAAGGAACTTTTTGGTCAAAATCCTTCATCTTCTTAAAATCTAAAGCTGATCAAAGGATTCTTTACAGGAATCGATACAGTGGCATGTGTGAATGTGCAGGCAATAGTTCCAGTTATTTCCTTTGGGAACATCCATTCCTTTGGATACTTGTTCCTCTCTATTTCCCAATCTATTGAATCTAGTTTTCCCTTTGTTTCCTTGGCATTTAGGAACATTATAGTTGATGTTAATTCTCTCTTATTTGCTTCAATGGAATATTTTGGGGAAACTCTATCATCTTCTTTATATCTAAAGCTGATCAAAGGATTCTTAACAGGAATCCTATACAGTGGAATGAGTGAATGTGCAGGCAATGGTTCCAGTTATTTCCTTTGGGAACATCCATTCCTTTGGATACTTGTTCCTCTCTATTTCCCAATCTATTGAATCTAGTTTTCCCTTTGTTTCCTTGGCATTTAGGAACATTATAGTTGATGATAATTCTCTCTTATTTGCTTCAATGGAATATTTTGGGGAAACTCTATCATCTTCTTTATATCTAAAGCTGATCAAAGGATTCTTAACAGGAATCCTATAGAGTAGAATGAGTGAATGTGCAGGCAATGGTTCCAGTTATTCCCTTTGGTAAAATCCATTCCTTTGGATACTTTCGATACTCTCTATTTCCCATTCTATTGAGGCTAGTGTTCCTCTTGTTTCCAATTCAATTAAGAAATTTATAGTTGATGTTAATTCTCTCCCATTTGTTTCAAAGGAACTTTTTGGTCAAAATCCTTCATCTTCTTAAAATCTAAAGCTGATCAAAGGATTCTTTACAGGAATCGATACAGTGGCATGTGTGAATGTGCAGGCAATAGTTCCAGTTATTTCCTTTGGGAACATCCATTCCTTTGGATACTTGTTCCTCTCTATTTCCCAATCTACTGAATCTAGTTTTCCCTTTGTTTCCTTGGCAATTAGGTACATTATAGTTGTTGATAATTCTCTCCTGTTTGCTTCAATGGAACATTTTGGGCAAAATCCATCATCTTCTTTATATGTAAAGCTGATCAATGGATTCTTAACAGGAATCGATACAGTGGAATGAGTGAATGTGCAGGCAATAGTTCCAGTTATTTCCTTTGGGAACATCCATTGCTTTGGATACTTGTTCCTCTCGATTTCCCAATCTATTGAATCTATTTTTCCCTTTGTTTCCTTGGCATTTAGGAACATTATAGTTGATGTTAATTCTCTCTTATTTGCTTCAATGGAATATTTTGGGGAAACTCTATCATCTTCTTTATATCTAAAGCTGATCAAAGGATTCTTAACAGGAATCCTATACAGTGGAATGAGTGAATGTGCAGGCAATGGTTCCAGTTATTTCCTTTGGGAACATCCATTCCTTTGGATACTTGTTCCTCTCTATTTCCCACTCTATTGAATCTAGTTTTCCCTTTGTTTCCTTGGCATTTAGGAACATTATAGTTGATGATAATTCTCTCTTATTTGCTTCAATGGAATATTTTGGGGAAACTCTATCATCTTCTTTATATCTAAAGCTGATCAAAGGATTCTTAACAGGAATCCTATAGAGTAGAATGAGTGAATGTGCAGGCAATGGTTCCAGTTATTCCCTTTGGTAAAATCCATTCCTTTGGATACTTTCGATACTCTCTATTTCCCATTCTATTGAGGCTAGTGTTCCTCTTGTTTCCAATTCAATTAAGAAATTTATAGTTGATGTTAATTCTCTCCCATTTGTTTCAAAGGAACTTTTTGGTCAAAATCCTTCATCTTCTTAAAATCTAAAGCTGATCAAAGGATTCTTTACAGGAATCGATACAGTGGCATGTGTGAATGTGCAGGCAATAGTTCCAGTTATTTCCTTTGGGAACATCCATTCCTTTGGATACTTGTTCCTCTCTATTTCCCAATCTACTGAATCTAGTTTTCCCTTTGTTTCCTTGGCAATTAGGTACATTATAGTTGTTGATAATTCTCTCTTATTTGCTTCAATGGAATATATTGGGGAAACTCTATCTTCTTTATATCTAAAGCTGATCAAAGGATTCTTAACAGGAATCCTATAGAGTAGAATGAGTGAATGTGCAGGCAATGGTTCCAGTTATTCCCTTTGGTAAAATCCATTCCTTTGGATACTTTCGATACTCTCTATTTCCCATTCTATTGAGGCTAGTGTTCCTCTTGTTTCCAATTCAATTAAGAAATTTATAGTTGATGTTAATTCTCTCCCATTTGTTTCAAAGGAACTTTTTGGTCAAAATCCTTCATCTTCTTAAAATCTAAAGCTGATCAAAGGATTCTTTACAGGAATCGATACAGTGGCATGTGTGAATGTGCAGGCAATAGTTCCAGTTATTTCCTTTGGGAACATCCATTCCTTTGGATACTTGTTCCTCTCTATTTCCCAATCTATTGAATCTAGTTTTCCCTTTGTTTCCTTGGCATTTAGGAACATTATAGTTGATGTTAATTCTCTCTTATTTGCTTCAATGGAATATTTTGGGGAAACTCTATCATCTTCTTTATATCTAAAGCTGATCAAAGGATTCTTAACAGGAATCCTATACAGTGGAATGAGTGAATGTGCAGGCAATGGTTCCAGTTATTTCCTTTGGGAACATCCATTCCTTTGGATACTTGTTCCTCTCTATTTCCCAATCTATTGAATCTAGTTTTCCCTTTGTTTCCTTGGCATTTAGGAACATTATAGTTGATGATAATTCTCTCTTATTTGCTTCAATGGAATATTTTGGGGAAACTCTATCATCTTCTTTATATCTAAAGCTGATCAAAGGATTCTTAACAGGAATCCTATAGAGTAGAATGAGTGAATGTGCAGGCAATGGTTCCAGTTATTCCCTTTGGTAAAATCCATTCCTTTGGATACTTTCGATACTCTCTATTTCCCATTCTATTGAGGCTAGTGTTCCTCTTGTTTCCAATTCAATTAAGAAATTTATAGTTGATGTTAATTCTCTCCCATTTGTTTCAAAGGAACTTTTTGGTCAAAATCCTTCATCTTCTTAAAATCTAAAGCTGATCAAAGGATTCTTTACAGGAATCGATACAGTGGCATGTGTGAATGTGCAGGCAATAGTTCCAGTTATTTCCTTTGGGAACATCCATTCCTTTGGATACTTGTTCCTCTCTATTTCCCAATCTACTGAATCTAGTTTTCCCTTTGTTTCCTTGGCAATTAGGTACATTATAGTTGTTGATAATTCTCTCCTATTTGCTTCAATGGAACATTTTGGGCAAAATCCATCATCTTCTTTATATGTAAAGCTGATCAATGGATTCTTAACAGGAATCGATACAGTGGAATGAGTGAATGTGCAGGCAATAGTTCCAGTTATTTCCTTTGGGAACATCCATTCCTTTGGATACTTGTTCCTCTCGATTTCCCAATCTATTGAATCTAGTTTTCCCTTTGTTTCCTTGGCATTTAGGAACATTATAGTTGATGATAATTCTCTCTTATTTGCTTCAATGGAATATTTTGGGGAAACTCTATCATCCTCTTTATATCTAAAGCTGATCAAAGGATTCTTAACAGGAATCCTATACAGTGGAATGAGTGAATGTGCAGGCAATGGTTCCAGTTATTTCCTTTGGGAACATCCATTCCTTTGGATACTTGTTCCTCTCTATTTCCCAATCTATTGAATCTAGTTTTCGCTTTGTTTCCTTGGCATTTAGGAACATTATAGTTGATGATAATTCTCTCTTATTTGCTTCAATGGAATATTTTGGGGAAACTCTATCATCTTCTTTATATCTAAAGCTGATCAAAGGATTCTTAACAGGAATCCTATAGAGTAGAACGAGTGAATGTTCAGGCAATGGTTCCAGTTATTCCCTTTGGTAAAATCCATTCCTTTGGATACTTTCGATACTCTCTATTTCCCATTCTATTGAGGCTAGTGTTCCTCTTGTTTCCAATTCAATTAAGAAATTTATAGTTGATGTTAATTCTCTCCCATTTGTTTCAAAGGAACTTTTTGGTCAAAATCCTTCATCTTCTTAAAATCTAAAGCTGATCAAAGGATTCTTTACAGGAATCGATACAGTGGCATGTGTGAATGTGCAGGCAATAGTTCCAGTTATTTCCTTTGGGAACATCCATTCCTTTGGATACTTGTTCCTCTCTATTTCCCAATCTACTGAATCTAGTTTTCCCTTTGTTTCCTTGGCAATTAGGTACATTATAGTTGTTGATAATTCTCTCTTATTTGCTTCAATGGAATATATTGGGGAAACTCTATCATCTTCTTTATATCTAAAGCTGATCAAAGGATTCTTAACAGGAATCCTATAGAGTAGAATGAGTGAATGTGCAGGCAATGGTTCCAGTTATTCCCTTTGGTAAAATCCATTCCTTTGGATACTTTCGATACTCTCTATTTCCCATTCTATTGAGTCTAGTGTTCCTCTTGTTTCCAATTCAATTAAGAAATTTATAGTTGATGTTAATTCTCTCCCATTTGTTTCAAAGGAACTTTTTGGTCAAAATCCTTCATCTTCTTAAAATCTAAAGCTGATCAAAGGATTCTTTACAGGAATCGATACAGTGGCATGTGTGAATGTGCAGGCAATAGTTCCAGTTATTTCCTTTGGGAACATCCATTCCTTTGGATACTTGTTCCTCTCTATTTCCCAATCTATTGAATCTAGTTTTCCCTTTGTTTCCTTGGCATTTAGGAACATTATAGTTGATGTTAATTCTCTCTTATTTGCTTCAATGGAATATTTTGGGGAAACTCTATCATCTTCTTTATATCTAAAGCTGATCAAAGGATTCTTAACAGGAATCCTATACAGTGGAATGAGTGAATGTGCAGGCAATGGTTCCAGTTATTTCCTTTGGGAACATCCATTCCTTTGGATACTTGTTCCTCTCTATTTCCCAATCTATTGAATCTAGTTTTCGCTTTGTTTCCTTGGCATTTAGGAACATTATAGTTGATGATAATTCTCTCTTATTTGCTTCAATGGAATATTTTGGGGAAACTCTATCATCTTCTTTATATCTAAAGCTGATCAAAGGATTCTTAACAGGAATCCTATAGAGTAGAATGAGTGAATGTGCAGGCAATGGTTCCAGTTATTCCCTTTGGTAAAATCCATTCCTTTGGATACTTGTTCCTCTCTATTTCCCAATCTATTGAATCTAGTTTTCCCTTTGTTTCCTTGGCATTTAGGAACATTATAGTTGATGTTAATTCTCTCCCATTTGTTTCAAAGGAACTTTTTGGTCAAAATCCTTCATCTTCTTAAAATCTAAAGCTGATCAAAGGATTCTTTACAGGAATCGATACAGTGGCATGTGTGAATGTGCAGGCAATAGTTCCAGTTATTTCCTTTGGGAACATCCATTCCTTTGGATACTTGTTCCTCTCTATTTCCCAATCTATTGAATCTAGTTTTCCCTTTGTTTCCTTGGCATTTAGGAACATTATAGTTGATGTTAATTCTCTCTTATTTGCTTCAATGGAATATTTTGGGGAAACTCTATCATCTTCTTTATATCTAAAGCTGATCAAAGGATTCTTAACAGGAATCCTATACAGTGGAATGAGTGAATGTGCAGGCAATAGTTCCAGTTATTTCCTTTGGGAACATCCATTCCTTTGGATACTTGTTCCTCTCTATTTCCCAATCTATTGAATCTAGTTTTCGCTTTGTTTCCTTGGCATTTAGGAACATTATAGTTGATGATAATTCTCTCTTATTTGCTTCAATGGAATATTTTGGGGAAACTCTATCATCTTCTTTATATCTAAAGCTGATCAAAGGATTCTTAACAGGAATCCTATAGAGTAGAACGAGTGAATGTGCAGGCAATGGTTCCAGTTATTCCCTTTGGTAAAATCCATTCCTTTGGATACTTTCGATACTCTCTATATCCCATTCTATTGAGGCTAGTGTTCCTCTTGTTTCCAATTCAATTAAGAAATTTATAGTTGATGTTAATTCTCTCCCATTTGTTTCAAAGGAACTTTTTGGTCAAAATTCTTCATCTTCTTAAAATCTAAACCTGATCAAAGGATTCTTAACAGGAATCCTATACAGTGGAATGAGTGAATGTGCAGGCAATGGTTCCAGTTATTTCCTTTGGGAACATCCATTCCTTTGGATACTTGTTCCTCTCTATTTCCCAATCTATTGAATCTAGTTTTCCCTCTGTTTCCTTGGCATTTAGGAACATTTTAGTTGATGATAATTCTCTCTTATTTGCTTCAATGGAATATTTTGGGGAAACTCTATCATCTTCTTTATATCTAAAGCTGATCAAAGGATTCTTAACAGGAATCCTATAGAGTAGAATGAGTGAATGTGCAGGCAATGGTTCCAGTTATTCCCTTTGGTAAAATCCATTCCTTTGGATACTTTCGATACTCTCTATTTCCCATTCTATTGAGGCTAGTGTTCCTCTTGTTTCCAATTCAATTAAGAAATTTATAGTTGATGTTAATTCTCTCCCATTTGTTTCAAAGGAACTTTTTGGTCAAAATCCTTCATCTTCTTAAAATCTAAAGCTGATCAAAGGATTCTTTACAGGAATCGATACAGTGGCATGTGTGAATGTGCAGGCAATAGTTCCAGTTATTTCCTTTGGGAACATCCATTCCTTTGGATACTTGTTCCTCTCTATTTCCCAATCTACTGAATCTAGTTTTCCCTTTGTTTCCTTGGCAATTAGGTACATTATAGTTGTTGATAATTCTCTCTTATTTGCTTCAATGGAATATATTGGGGAAACTCTATCTTCTTTATATCTAAAGCTGATCAAAGGATTCTTAACAGGAATCCTATAGAGTAGAATGAGTGAATGTGCAGGCAATGGTTCCAGTTATTCCCTTTGGTAAAATCCATTCCTTTGGATACTTTCGATACTCTCTATTTCCCATTCTATTGAGGCTAGTGTTCCTCTTGTTTCCAATTCAATTAAGAAATTTATAGTTGATGTTAATTCTCTCCCATTTGTTTCAAAGGAACTTTTTGGTCAAAATCCTTCATCTTCTTAAAATCTAAAGCTGATCAAAGGATTCTTTACAGGAATCGATACAGTGGCATGTGTGAATGTGCAGGCAATAGTTCCAGTTATTTCCTTTGGGAACATCCATTCCTTTGGATACTTGTTCCTCTCTATTTCCCAATCTATTGAATCTAGTTTTCCCTTTGTTTCCTTGGCATTTAGGAACATTATAGTTGATGTTAATTCTCTCTTATTTGCTTCAATGGAATATTTTGGGGAAACTCTATCATCTTCTTTATATCTAAAGCTGATCAAAGGATTCTTAACAGGAATCCTATACAGTGGAATGAGTGAATGTGCAGGCAATGGTTCCAGTTATTTCCTTTGGGAACATCCATTCCTTTGGATACTTGTTCCTCTCTATTTCCCAATCTATTGAATCTAGTTTTCCCTTTGTTTCCTTGGCATTTAGGAACATTATAGTTGATGATAATTCTCTCTTATTTGCTTCAATGGAATATTTTGGGGAAACTCTATCATCTTCTTTATATCTAAAGCTGATCAACGGATTCTTAACAGGAATCCTATAGAGTAGAATGAGTGAATGTGCAGGCAATGGTTCCAGTTATTCCCTTTGGTAAAATCCATTCCTTTGGATACTTTCGATACTCTCTATTTCCCATTCTATTGAGGCTAGTGTTCCTCTTGTTTCCAATTCAATTAAGAAATTTATAGTTGATGTTAATTCTCTCCCATTTGTTTCAAAGGAACTTTTTGGTCAAAATCCTTCATCTTCTTAAAATCTAAAGCTGATCAAAGGATTCTTTACAGGAATCGATACAGTGGCATGTGTGAATGTGCAGGCAATAGTTCCAGTTATTTCCTTTGGGAACATCCATTCCTTTGGATACTTGTTCCTCTCTATTTCCCAATCTACTGAATCTAGTTTTCCCTTTGTTTCCTTGGCAATTAGGTACATTATAGTTGTTGATAATTCTCTCCTGTTTGCTTCAATGGAACATTTTGGGCAAAATCCATCATCTTCTTTATATGTAAAGCTGATCAATGGATTCTTAACAGGAATCGATACAGTGGAATGAGTGAATGTGCAGGCAATAGTTCCAGTTATTTCCTTTGGGAACATCCATTGCTTTGGATACTTGTTCCTCTCGATTTCCCAATCTATTGAATCTATTTTTCCCTTTGTTTCCTTGGCATTTAGGAACATTATAGTTGATGTTAATTCTCTCTTATTTGCTTCAATGGAATATTTTGGGGAAACTCTATCATCTTCTTTATATCTAAAGCTGATCAAAGGATTCTTAACAGGAATCCTATACAGTGGAATGAGTGAATGTGCAGGCAATGGTTCCAGTTATTTCCTTTGGGAACATCCATTCCTTTGGATACTTGTTCCTCTCTATTTCCCACTCTATTGAATCTAGTTTTCCCTTTGTTTCCTTGGCATTTAGGAACATTATAGTTGATGATAATTCTCTCTTATTTGCTTCAATGGAATATTTTGGGGAAACTCTATCATCTTCTTTATATCTAAAGCTGATCAAAGGATTCTTAACAGGAATCCTATAGAGTAGAATGAGTGAATGTGCAGGCAATGGTTCCAGTTATTCCCTTTGGTAAAATCCATTCCTTTGGATACTTTCGATACTCTCTATTTCCCATTCTATTGAGGCTAGTGTTCCTCTTGTTTCCAATTCAATTAAGAAATTTATAGTTGATGTTAATTCTCTCCCATTTGTTTCAAAGGAACTTTTTGGTCAAAATCCTTCATCTTCTTAAAATCTAAAGCTGATCAAAGGATTCTTTACAGGAATCGATACAGTGGCATGTGTGAATGTGCAGGCAATAGTTCCAGTTATTTCCTTTGGGAACATCCATTCCTTTGGATACTTGTTCCTCTCTATTTCCCAATCTACTGAATCTAGTTTTCCCTTTGTTTCCTTGGCAATTAGGTACATTATAGTTGTTGATAATTCTCTCTTATTTGCTTCAATGGAATATATTGGGGAAACTCTATCTTCTTTATATCTAAAGCTGATCAAAGGATTCTTAACAGGAATCCTATAGAGTAGAATGAGTGAATGTGCAGGCAATGGTTCCAGTTATTCCCTTTGGTAAAATCCATTCCTTTGGATACTTTCGATACTCTCTATTTCCCATTCTATTGAGGCTAGTGTTCCTCTTGTTTCCAATTCAATTAAGAAATTTATAGTTGATGTTAATTCTCTCCCATTTGTTTCAAAGGAACTTTTTGGTCAAAATCCTTCATCTTCTTAAAATCTAAAGCTGATCAAAGGATTCTTTACAGGAATCGATACAGTGGCATGTGTGAATGTGCAGGCAATAGTTCCAGTTATTTCCTTTGGGAACATCCATTCCTTTGGATACTTGTTCCTCTCTATTTCCCAATCTATTGAATCTAGTTTTCCCTTTGTTTCCTTGGCATTTAGGAACATTATAGTTGATGTTAATTCTCTCTTATTTGCTTCAATGGAATATTTTGGGGAAACTCTATCATCTTCTTTATATCTAAAGCTGATCAAAGGATTCTTAACAGGAATCCTATACAGTGGAATGAGTGAATGTGCAGGCAATGGTTCCAGTTATTTCCTTTGGGAACATCCATTCCTTTGGATACTTGTTCCTCTCTATTTCCCAATCTATTGAATCTAGTTTTCCCTTTGTTTCCTTGGCATTTAGGAACATTATAGTTGATGATAATTCTCTCTTATTTGCTTCAATGGAATATTTTGGGGAAACTCTATCATCTTCTTTATATCTAAAGCTGATCAAAGGATTCTTAACAGGAATCCTATAGAGTAGAATGAGTGAATGTGCAGGCAATGGTTCCAGTTATTCCCTTTGGTAAAATCCATTCCTTTGGATACTTTCGATACTCTCTATTTCCCATTCTATTGAGGCTAGTGTTCCTCTTGTTTCCAATTCAATTAAGAAATTTATAGTTGATGTTAATTCTCTCCCATTTGTTTCAAAGGAACTTTTTGGTCAAAATCCTTCATCTTCTTAAAATCTAAAGCTGATCAAAGGATTCTTTACAGGAATCGATACAGTGGCATGTGTGAATGTGCAGGCAATAGTTCCAGTTATTTCCTTTGGGAACATCCATTCCTTTGGATACTTGTTCCTCTCTATTTCCCAATCTACTGAATCTAGTTTTCCCTTTGTTTCCTTGGCAATTAGGTACATTATAGTTGTTGATAATTCTCTCCTGTTTGCTTCAATGGAACATTTTGGGCAAAATCCATCATCTTCTTTATATGTAAAGCTGATCAATGGATTCTTAACAGGAATCGATACAGTGGAATGAGTGAATGTGCAGGCAATAGTTCCAGTTATTTCCTTTGGGAACATCCATTGCTTTGGATACTTGTTCCTCTCGATTTCCCAATCTATTGAATCTATTTTTCCCTTTGTTTCCTTGGCATTTAGGAACATTATAGTTGATGTTAATTCTCTCTTATTTGCTTCAATGGAATATTTTGGGGAAACTCTATCATCTTCTTTATATCTAAAGCTGATCAAAGGATTCTTAACAGGAATCCTATACAGTGGAATGAGTGAATGTGCAGGCAATGGTTCCAGTTATTTCCTTTGGGAACATCCATTCCTTTGGATACTTGTTCCTCTCTATTTCCCACTCTATTGAATCTAGTTTTCCCTTTGTTTCCTTGGCATTTAGGAACATTATAGTTGATGATAATTCTCTCTTATTTGCTTCAATGGAATATTTTGGGGAAACTCTATCATCTTCTTTATATCTAAAGCTGATCAAAGGATTCTTAACAGGAATCCTATAGAGTAGAATGAGTGAATGTGCAGGCAATGGTTCCAGTTATTCCCTTTGGTAAAATCCATTCCTTTGGATACTTTCGATACTCTCTATTTCCCATTCTATTGAGGCTAGTGTTCCTCTTGTTTCCAATTCAATTAAGAAATTTATAGTTGATGTTAATTCTCTCCCATTTGTTTCAAAGGAACTTTTTGGTCAAAATCCTTCATCTTCTTAAAATCTAAAGCTGATCAAAGGATTCTTTACAGGAATCGATACAGTGGCATGTGTGAATGTGCAGGCAATAGTTCCAGTTATTTCCTTTGGGAACATCCATTCCTTTGGATACTTGTTCCTCTCTATTTCCCAATCTACTGAATCTAGTTTTCCCTTTGTTTCCTTGGCAATTAGGTACATTATAGTTGTTGATAATTCTCTCTTATTTGCTTCAATGGAATATATTGGGGAAACTCTATCTTCTTTATATCTAAAGCTGATCAAAGGATTCTTAACAGGAATCCTATAGAGTAGAATGAGTGAATGTGCAGGCAATGGTTCCAGTTATTCCCTTTGGTAAAATCCATTCCTTTGGATACTTTCGATACTCTCTATTTCCCATTCTATTGAGGCTAGTGTTCCTCTTGTTTCCAATTCAATTAAGAAATTTATAGTTGATGTTAATTCTCTCCCATTTGTTTCAAAGGAACTTTTTGGTCAAAATCCTTCATCTTCTTAAAATCTAAAGCTGATCAAAGGATTCTTTACAGGAATCGATACAGTGGCATGTGTGAATGTGCAGGCAATAGTTCCAGTTATTTCCTTTGGGAACATCCATTCCTTTGGATACTTGTTCCTCTCTATTTCCCAATCTATTGAATCTAGTTTTCCCTTTGTTTCCTTGGCATTTAGGAACATTATAGTTGATGTTAATTCTCTCTTATTTGCTTCAATGGAATATTTTGGGGAAACTCTATCATCTTCTTTATATCTAAAGCTGATCAAAGGATTCTTAACAGGAATCCTATACAGTGGAATGAGTGAATGTGCAGGCAATGGTTCCAGTTATTTCCTTTGGGAACATCCATTCCTTTGGATACTTGTTCCTCTCTATTTCCCAATCTATTGAATCTAGTTTTCCCTTTGTTTCCTTGGCATTTAGGAACATTATAGTTGATGATAATTCTCTCTTATTTGCTTCAATGGAATATTTTGGGGAAACTCTATCATCTTCTTTATATCTAAAGCTGATCAAAGGATTCTTAACAGGAATCCTATAGAGTAGAATGAGTGAATGTGCAGGCAATGGTTCCAGTTATTCCCTTTGGTAAAATCCATTCCTTTGGATACTTTCGATACTCTCTATTTCCCATTCTATTGAGGCTAGTGTTCCTCTTGTTTCCAATTCAATTAAGAAATTTATAGTTGATGTTAATTCTCTCCCATTTGTTTCAAAGGAACTTTTTGGTCAAAATCCTTCATCTTCTTAAAATCTAAAGCTGATCAAAGGATTCTTTACAGGAATCGATACAGTGGCATGTGTGAATGTGCAGGCAATAGTTCCAGTTATTTCCTTTGGGAACATCCATTCCTTTGGATACTTGTTCCTCTCTATTTCCCAATCTACTGAATCTAGTTTTCCCTTTGTTTCCTTGGCAATTAGGTACATTATAGTTGTTGATAATTCTCTCCTATTTGCTTCAATGGAACATTTTGGGCAAAATCCATCATCTTCTTTATATGTAAAGCTGATCAATGGATTCTTAACAGGAATCGATACAGTGGAATGAGTGAATGTGCAGGCAATAGTTCCAGTTATTTCCTTTGGGAACATCCATTCCTTTGGATACTTGTTCCTCTCGATTTCCCAATCTATTGAATCTAGTTTTCCCTTTGTTTCCTTGGCATTTAGGAACATTATAGTTGATGATAATTCTCTCTTATTTGCTTCAATGGAATATTTTGGGGAAACTCTATCATCCTCTTTATATCTAAAGCTGATCAAAGGATTCTTAACAGGAATCCTATACAGTGGAATGAGTGAATGTGCAGGCAATGGTTCCAGTTATTTCCTTTGGGAACATCCATTCCTTTGGATACTTGTTCCTCTCTATTTCCCAATCTATTGAATCTAGTTTTCGCTTTGTTTCCTTGGCATTTAGGAACATTATAGTTGATGATAATTCTCTCTTATTTGCTTCAATGGAATATTTTGGGGAAACTCTATCATCTTCTTTATATCTAAAGCTGATCAAAGGATTCTTAACAGGAATCCTATAGAGTAGAACGAGTGAATGTTCAGGCAATGGTTCCAGTTATTCCCTTTGGTAAAATCCATTCCTTTGGATACTTTCGATACTCTCTATTTCCCATTCTATTGAGGCTAGTGTTCCTCTTGTTTCCAATTCAATTAAGAAATTTATAGTTGATGTTAATTCTCTCCCATTTGTTTCAAAGGAACTTTTTGGTCAAAATCCTTCATCTTCTTAAAATCTAAAGCTGATCAAAGGATTCTTTACAGGAATCGATACAGTGGCATGTGTGAATGTGCAGGCAATAGTTCCAGTTATTTCCTTTGGGAACATCCATTCCTTTGGATACTTGTTCCTCTCTATTTCCCAATCTACTGAATCTAGTTTTCCCTTTGTTTCCTTGGCAATTAGGTACATTATAGTTGTTGATAATTCTCTCTTATTTGCTTCAATGGAATATATTGGGGAAACTCTATCATCTTCTTTATATCTAAAGCTGATCAAAGGATTCTTAACAGGAATCCTATAGAGTAGAATGAGTGAATGTGCAGGCAATGGTTCCAGTTATTCCCTTTGGTAAAATCCATTCCTTTGGATACTTTCGATACTCTCTATTTCCCATTCTATTGAGTCTAGTGTTCCTCTTGTTTCCAATTCAATTAAGAAATTTATAGTTGATGTTAATTCTCTCCCATTTGTTTCAAAGGAACTTTTTGGTCAAAATCCTTCATCTTCTTAAAATCTAAAGCTGATCAAAGGATTCTTTACAGGAATCGATACAGTGGCATGTGTGAATGTGCAGGCAATAGTTCCAGTTATTTCCTTTGGGAACATCCATTCCTTTGGATACTTGTTCCTCTCTATTTCCCAATCTATTGAATCTAGTTTTCCCTTTGTTTCCTTGGCATTTAGGAACATTATAGTTGATGTTAATTCTCTCTTATTTGCTTCAATGGAATATTTTGGGGAAACTCTATCATCTTCTTTATATCTAAAGCTGATCAAAGGATTCTTAACAGGAATCCTATACAGTGGAATGAGTGAATGTGCAGGCAATGGTTCCAGTTATTTCCTTTGGGAACATCCATTCCTTTGGATACTTGTTCCTCTCTATTTCCCAATCTATTGAATCTAGTTTTCGCTTTGTTTCCTTGGCATTTAGGAACATTATAGTTGATGATAATTCTCTCTTATTTGCTTCAATGGAATATTTTGGGGAAACTCTATCATCTTCTTTATATCTAAAGCTGATCAAAGGATTCTTAACAGGAATCCTATAGAGTAGAATGAGTGAATGTGCAGGCAATGGTTCCAGTTATTCCCTTTGGTAAAATCCATTCCTTTGGATACTTGTTCCTCTCTATTTCCCAATCTATTGAATCTAGTTTTCCCTTTGTTTCCTTGGCATTTAGGAACATTATAGTTGATGTTAATTCTCTCCCATTTGTTTCAAAGGAACTTTTTGGTCAAAATCCTTCATCTTCTTAAAATCTAAAGCTGATCAAAGGATTCTTTACAGGAATCGATACAGTGGCATGTGTGAATGTGCAGGCAATAGTTCCAGTTATTTCCTTTGGGAACATCCATTCCTTTGGATACTTGTTCCTCTCTATTTCCCAATCTATTGAATCTAGTTTTCCCTTTGTTTCCTTGGCATTTAGGAACATTATAGTTGATGTTAATTCTCTCTTATTTGCTTCAATGGAATATTTTGGGGAAACTCTATCATCTTCTTTATATCTAAAGCTGATCAAAGGATTCTTAACAGGAATCCTATACAGTGGAATGAGTGAATGTGCAGGCAATAGTTCCAGTTATTTCCTTTGGGAACATCCATTCCTTTGGATACTTGTTCCTCTCTATTTCCCAATCTATTGAATCTAGTTTTCGCTTTGTTTCCTTGGCATTTAGGAACATTATAGTTGATGATAATTCTCTCTTATTTGCTTCAATGGAATATTTTGGGGAAACTCTATCATCTTCTTTATATCTAAAGCTGATCAAAGGATTCTTAACAGGAATCCTATATAGTAGAACGAGTGAATGTGCAGGCAATGGTTCCAGTTATTCCCTTTGGTAAAATCCATTCCTTTGGATACTTTCGATACTCTCTATATCCCATTCTATTGAGGCTAGTGTTCCTCTTGTTTCCAATTCAATTAAGAAATTTATAGTTGATGTTAATTCTCTCCCATTTGTTTCAAAGGAACTTTTTGGTCAAAATTCTTCATCTTCTTAAAATCTAAACCTGATCAAAGGATTCTTTACAGGAATCGATACAGTGGCATGTGTGAATGTGCAGGCAATAGTTCCAGTTATTTCCTTTGGGAACATCCATTCCTTTGGATACTTGTTCCTCTCTATTTCCCAATCTACTGAATCTAGTTTTCCCTTTGTTTCCTTGGCAATTAGGTACATTATAGTTGTTGATAATTCTCTCTTATTTGCTTCAATGGAATATATTGGGGAAACTCTATCATCTTCTTTATATCTAAAGCTGATCAAAGGATTCTTAACAGGAATCCTATAGAGTAGAATGAGTGAATGTGCAGGCAATGGTTCCAGTTATTCCCTTTGGTAAAATCCATTCCTTTGGATACTTTCGATACTCTCTATTTCCCATTCTATTGAGTCTAGTGTTCCTCTTGTTTCCAATTCAATTAAGAAATTTATAGTTGATGTTAATTCTCTCCCATTTGTTTCAAAGGAACTTTTTGGTCAAAATCCTTCATCTTCTTAAAATCTAAAGCTGATCAAAGGATTCTTTACAGGAATCGATACAGTGGCATGTGTGAATGTGCAGGCAATAGTTCCAGTTATTTCCTTTGGGAACATCCATTCCTTTGGATACTTGTTCCTCTCTATTTCCCAATCTATTGAATCTAGTTTTCCCTTTGTTTCCTTGGCATTTAGGAACATTATAGTTGATGTTAATTCTCTCTTATTTGCTTCAATGGAATATTTTGGGGAAACTCTATCATCTTCTTTATATCTAAAGCTGATCAAAGGATTCTTAACAGGAATCCTATACAGTGGAATGAGTGAATGTGCAGGCAATGGTTCCAGTTATTTCCTTTGGGAACATCCATTCCTTTGGATACTTGTTCCTCTCTATTTCCCAATCTATTGAATCTAGTTTTCCCTTTGTTTCCTTGGCATTTAGGAACATTATAGTTGATGATAATTCTCTCTTATTTGCTTCAATGGAATATTTTGGGGAAACTATCATCTTCTTTATATCTAAAGCTGATCAAAGGATTCTTAACAGGAATCCTATAGAGTAGAATGAGTGAATGTGCAGGCAATGGTTCCAGTTATTCCCTTTGGTAAAATCCATTCCTTTGGATACTTTCGATACTCTCTATTTCCCATTCTATTGAGGCTAGTGTTCCTCTTGTTTCCAATTCAATTAAGAAATTTATAGTTGATGTTAATTCTCTCCCATTTGTTTCAAAGGAACTTTTTGGTCAAAATCCTTCATCTTCTTAAAATCTAAAGCTGATCAAAGGATTCTTTACAGGAATCGATACAGTGGCATGTGTGAATGTGCAGGCAATAGTTCCAGTTATTTCCTTTGGGAACATCCATTCCTTTGGATACTTGTTCCTCTCTATTTCCCAATCTACTGAATCTAGTTTTCCCTTTGTTTCCTTGGCAATTAGGTACATTATAGTTGTTGATAATTCTCTCCTATTTGCTTCAATGGAACATTTTGGGCAAAATCCATCATCTTCTTTATATGTAAAGCTGATCAATGGATTCTTAACAGGAATCGATACAGTGGAATGAGTGAATGTGCAGGCAATAGTTCCAGTTATTTCCTTTGGGAACATCCATTCCTTTGGATACTTGTTCCTCTCGATTTCCCAATCTATTGAATCTAGTTTTCCCTTTGTTTCCTTGCCATTTAGGAACATTATAGTTGATGATAATTCTCTCTTATTTGCTTCAATGGAATATTTTGGGGAAACTCTATCATCCTCTTTATATCTAAAGCTGATCAAAGGATTCTTAACAGGAATCCTATACAGTGGAATGAGTGAATGTGCAGGCAATGGTTCCAGTTATTTCCTTTGGGAACATCCATTCCTTTGGATACTTGTTCCTCTCTATTTCCCAATCTATTGAATCTAGTTTTCCCTTTGTTTCCTTGGCATTTAGGAACATTATAGTTGATGTTAATTCTCTCCCATTTGTTTCAAAGGAACTTTTTGGTCAAAATCCTTCATCTTCTTAAAATCTAAAGCTGATCAAAGGATTCTTTACAGGAATCGATACAGTGGCATGTGTGAATGTGCAGGCAATAGTTCCAGTTATTTCCTTTGGGAACATCCATTCTTTTGGATACTTGTTCCTCTCTATTTCCCAATCTATTGAATCTAGTTTTCCCTTTGTTTCCTTGGCATTTAGGAACATTATAGTTATTGATAATTCTCTCCTATTTGCTTCAATGGAACATTTTGGGCAAAATCCATCATCTTCTTTATATGTAAAGCTGATCAATGGATTCTTAACAGGAATCGATACAGTGGAATGAGTGAATGTGCAGGCAATAGTTCCAGTTATTTCCTTTGGGAACATCCATTCCTTTGGATACTTGTTCCTCTCTATTTCCCAATCTATTGAATGTAGTTTTCCCTTTGTTTCCTTGGCATTTAGGAACATTATAGTTGATGTTAATTCTCTCTTATTTGCTTCAATGGAATATTTTGGGGAAACTCTATCATCTTCTTTATATCTAAAGCTGATCAAAGGATTCTTAACAGGAATCCTATAGAGTAGAATGAGTGAATGTGCAGGCAATGGTTCCAGTTATTCCCTTTGGTAAAATCCATTCCTTTGGATACTTTCGATACTCTCTATTTCCCATTCTATTGAGTCTAGTGTTCCTCTTGTTTCCAATTCAATTAAGAAATTTATAGTTGATGTTAATTCTCTCCCATTTGTTTCAAAGGAACTTTTTGGTCAAAATCCTTCATCTTCTTAAAATCTAAAGCTGATCAAAGGATTCTTTACAGGAATCGATACAGTGGCATGTGTGAATGTGCAGGCAATAGTTCCAGTTATTTCCTTTGGGAACATCCATTCCTTTGGATACTTGTTCCTCTCTATTTCCCAATCTACTGAATCTAGTTTTCCCTTTGTTTCCTTGGCAATTAGGTACATTATAGTTGTTGATAATTCTCTCCTATTTGCTTCAATGGAACATTTTGGGCAAAATCCATCATCTTCTTTATATGTAAAGCTGATCAATGGATTCTTAACAGGAATCGATACAGTGGAATGAGTGAATGTGCAGGCAATAGTTCCAGTTATTTCCTTTGGGAACATCCATTCCTTTGGATACTTGTTCCTCTCGATTTCCCAATCTATTGAATCTAGTTTTCCCTTTGTTTCCTTGGCATTTAGGAACATTATAGTTGATGATAATTCTCTCTTATTTGCTTCAATGGAATATTTTGGGGAAACTCTATCATCCTCTTTATATCTAAAGCTGATCAAAGGATTCTTAACAGGAATCCTATACAGTGGAATGAGTGAATGTGCAGGCAATGGTTCCAGTTATTTCCTTTGGGAACATCCATTCCTTTGGATACTTGTTCCTCTCTATTTCCCAATCTATTGAATCTAGTTTTCGCTTTGTTTCCTTGGCATTTAGGAACATTATAGTTGATGATAATTCTCTCTTATTTGCTTCAATGGAATATTTTGGGGAAACTCTATCATCTTCTTTATATCTAAAGCTGATCAAAGGATTCTTAACAGGAATCCTATAGAGTAGAACGAGTGAATGTTCAGGCAATGGTTCCAGTTATTCCCTTTGGTAAAATCCATTCCTTTGGATACTTTCGATACTCTCTATTTCCCATTCTATTGAGGCTAGTGTTCCTCTTGTTTCCAATTCAATTAAGAAATTTATAGTTGATGTTAATTCTCTCCCATTTGTTTCAAAGGAACTTTTTGGTCAAAATCCTTCATCTTCTTAAAATCTAAAGCTGATCAAAGGATTCTTTACAGGAATCGATACAGTGGCATGTGTGAATGTGCAGGCAATAGTTCCAGTTATTTCCTTTGGGAACATCCATTCCTTTGGATACTTGTTCCTCTCTATTTCCCAATCTACTGAATCTAGTTTTCCCTTTGTTTCCTTGGCAATTAGGTACATTATAGTTGTTGATAATTCTCTCTTATTTGCTTCAATGGAATATATTGGGGAAACTCTATCATCTTCTTTATATCTAAAGCTGATCAAAGGATTCTTAACAGGAATCCTATAGAGTAGAATGAGTGAATGTGCAGGCAATGGTTCCAGTTATTCCCTTTGGTAAAATCCATTCCTTTGGATACTTTCGATACTCTCTATTTCCCATTCTATTGAGTCTAGTGTTCCTCTTGTTTCCAATTCAATTAAGAAATTTATAGTTGATGTTAATTCTCTCCCATTTGTTTCAAAGGAACTTTTTGGTCAAAATCCTTCATCTTCTTAAAATCTAAAGCTGATCAAAGGATTCTTTACAGGAATCGATACAGTGGCATGTGTGAATGTGCAGGCAATAGTTCCAGTTATTTCCTTTGGGAACATCCATTCCTTTGGATACTTGTTCCTCTCTATTTCCCAATCTATTGAATCTAGTTTTCCCTTTGTTTCCTTGGCATTTAGGAACATTATAGTTGATGTTAATTCTCTCTTATTTGCTTCAATGGAATATTTTGGGGAAACTCTATCATCTTCTTTATATCTAAAGCTGATCAAAGGATTCTTAACAGGAATCCTATACAGTGGAATGAGTGAATGTGCAGGCAATGGTTCCAGTTATTTCCTTTGGGAACATCCATTCCTTTGGATACTTGTTCCTCTCTATTTCCCAATCTATTGAATCTAGTTTTCGCTTTGTTTCCTTGGCATTTAGGAACATTATAGTTGATGATAATTCTCTCTTATTTGCTTCAATGGAATATTTTGGGGAAACTCTATCATCTTCTTTATATCTAAAGCTGATCAAAGGATTCTTAACAGGAATCCTATAGAGTAGAATGAGTGAATGTGCAGGCAATGGTTCCAGTTATTCCCTTTGGTAAAATCCATTCCTTTGGATACTTGTTCCTCTCTATTTCCCAATCTATTGAATCTAGTTTTCCCTTTGTTTCCTTGGCATTTAGGAACATTATAGTTGATGTTAATTCTCTCCCATTTGTTTCAAAGGAACTTTTTGGTCAAAATCCTTCATCTTCTTAAAATCTAAAGCTGATCAAAGGATTCTTTACAGGAATCGATACAGTGGCATGTGTGAATGTGCAGGCAATAGTTCCAGTTATTTCCTTTGGGAACATCCATTCCTTTGGATACTTGTTCCTCTCTATTTCCCAATCTATTGAATCTAGTTTTCCCTTTGTTTCCTTGGCATTTAGGAACATTATAGTTGATGTTAATTCTCTCTTATTTGCTTCAATGGAATATTTTGGGGAAACTCTATCATCTTCTTTATATCTAAAGCTGATCAAAGGATTCTTAACAGGAATCCTATACAGTGGAATGAGTGAATGTGCAGGCAATAGTTCCAGTTATTTCCTTTGGGAACATCCATTCCTTTGGATACTTGTTCCTCTCTATTTCCCAATCTATTGAATCTAGTTTTCGCTTTGTTTCCTTGGCATTTAGGAACATTATAGTTGATGATAATTCTCTCTTATTTGCTTCAATGGAATATTTTGGGGAAACTCTATCATCTTCTTTATATCTAAAGCTGATCAAAGGATTCTTAACAGGAATCCTATATAGTAGAACGAGTGAATGTGCAGGCAATGGTTCCAGTTATTCCCTTTGGTAAAATCCATTCCTTTGGATACTTTCGATACTCTCTATATCCCATTCTATTGAGGCTAGTGTTCCTCTTGTTTCCAATTCAATTAAGAAATTTATAGTTGATGTTAATTCTCTCCCATTTGTTTCAAAGGAACTTTTTGGTCAAAATTCTTCATCTTCTTAAAATCTAAACCTGATCAAAGGATTCTTTACAGGAATCGATACAGTGGCATGTGTGAATGTGCAGGCAATAGTTCCAGTTATTTCCTTTGGGAACATCCATTCCTTTGGATACTTGTTCCTCTCTATTTCCCAATCTACTGAATCTAGTTTTCCCTTTGTTTCCTTGGCAATTAGGTACATTATAGTTGTTGATAATTCTCTCTTATTTGCTTCAATGGAATATATTGGGGAAACTCTATCATCTTCTTTATATCTAAAGCTGATCAAAGGATTCTTAACAGGAATCCTATAGAGTAGAATGAGTGAATGTGCAGGCAATGGTTCCAGTTATTCCCTTTGGTAAAATCCATTCCTTTGGATACTTTCGATACTCTCTATTTCCCATTCTATTGAGTCTAGTGTTCCTCTTGTTTCCAATTCAATTAAGAAATTTATAGTTGATGTTAATTCTCTCCCATTTGTTTCAAAGGAACTTTTTGGTCAAAATCCTTCATCTTCTTAAAATCTAAAGCTGATCAAAGGATTCTTTACAGGAATCGATACAGTGGCATGTGTGAATGTGCAGGCAATAGTTCCAGTTATTTCCTTTGGGAACATCCATTCCTTTGGATACTTGTTCCTCTCTATTTCCCAATCTATTGAATCTAGTTTTCCCTTTGTTTCCTTGGCATTTAGGAACATTATAGTTGATGTTAATTCTCTCTTATTTGCTTCAATGGAATATTTTGGGGAAACTCTATCATCTTCTTTATATCTAAAGCTGATCAAAGGATTCTTAACAGGAATCCTATACAGTGGAATGAGTGAATGTGCAGGCAATGGTTCCAGTTATTTCCTTTGGGAACATCCATTCCTTTGGATACTTGTTCCTCTCTATTTCCCAATCTATTGAATCTAGTTTTCCCTTTGTTTCCTTGGCATTTAGGAACATTATAGTTGATGATAATTCTCTCTTATTTGCTTCAATGGAATATTTTGGGGAAACTATCATCTTCTTTATATCTAAAGCTGATCAAAGGATTCTTAACAGGAATCCTATAGAGTAGAATGAGTGAATGTGCAGGCAATGGTTCCAGTTATTCCCTTTGGTAAAATCCATTCCTTTGGATACTTTCGATACTCTCTATTTCCCATTCTATTGAGGCTAGTGTTCCTCTTGTTTCCAATTCAATTAAGAAATTTATAGTTGATGTTAATTCTCTCCCATTTGTTTCAAAGGAACTTTTTGGTCAAAATCCTTCATCTTCTTAAAATCTAAAGCTGATCAAAGGATTCTTTACAGGAATCGATACAGTGGCATGTGTGAATGTGCAGGCAATAGTTCCAGTTATTTCCTTTGGGAACATCCATTCCTTTGGATACTTGTTCCTCTCTATTTCCCAATCTACTGAATCTAGTTTTCCCTTTGTTTCCTTGGCAATTAGGTACATTATAGTTGTTGATAATTCTCTCCTATTTGCTTCAATGGAACATTTTGGGCAAAATCCATCATCTTCTTTATATGTAAAGCTGATCAATGGATTCTTAACAGGAATCGATACAGTGGAATGAGTGAATGTGCAGGCAATAGTTCCAGTTATTTCCTTTGGGAACATCCATTCCTTTGGATACTTGTTCCTCTCGATTTCCCAATCTATTGAATCTAGTTTTCCCTTTGTTTCCTTGCCATTTAGGAACATTATAGTTGATGATAATTCTCTCTTATTTGCTTCAATGGAATATTTTGGGGAAACTCTATCATCCTCTTTATATCTAAAGCTGATCAAAGGATTCTTAACAGGAATCCTATACAGTGGAATGAGTGAATGTGCAGGCAATGGTTCCAGTTATTTCCTTTGGGAACATCCATTCCTTTGGATACTTGTTCCTCTCTATTTCCCAATCTATTGAATCTAGTTTTCCCTTTGTTTCCTTGGCATTTAGGAACATTATAGTTGATGTTAATTCTCTCCCATTTGTTTCAAAGGAACTTTTTGGTCAAAATCCTTCATCTTCTTAAAATCTAAAGCTGATCAAAGGATTCTTTACAGGAATCGATACAGTGGCATGTGTGAATGTGCAGGCAATAGTTCCAGTTATTTCCTTTGGGAACATCCATTCTTTTGGATACTTGTTCCTCTCTATTTCCCAATCTATTGAATCTAGTTTTCCCTTTGTTTCCTTGGCATTTAGGAACATTATAGTTATTGATAATTCTCTCCTATTTGCTTCAATGGAACATTTTGGGCAAAATCCATCATCTTCTTTATATGTAAAGCTGATCAATGGATTCTTAACAGGAATCGATACAGTGGAATGAGTGAATGTGCAGGCAATAGTTCCAGTTATTTCCTTTGGGAACATCCATTCCTTTGGATACTTGTTCCTCTCTATTTCCCAATCTATTGAATGTAGTTTTCCCTTTGTTTCCTTGGCATTTAGGAACATTATAGTTGATGTTAATTCTCTCTTATTTGCTTCAATGGAATATTTTGGGGAAACTCTATCATCTTCTTTATATCTAAAGCTGATCAAAGGATTCTTAACAGGAATCCTATAGAGTAGAATGAGTGAATGTGCAGGCAATGGTTCCAGTTATTCCCTTTGGTAAAATCCATTCCTTTGGATACTTTCGATACTCTCTATTTCCCATTCTATTGAGTCTAGTGTTCCTCTTGTTTCCAATTCAATTAAGAAATTTATAGTTGATGTTAATTCTCTCCCATTTGTTTCAAAGGAACTTTTTGGTCAAAATCCTTCATCTTCTTAAAATCTAAAGCTGATCAAAGGATTCTTTACAGGAATCGATACAGTGGCATGTGTGAATGTGCAGGCAATAGTTCCAGTTATTTCCTTTGGGAACATCCATTCCTTTGGATACTTGTTCCTCTCTATTTCCCAATCTACTGAATCTAGTTTTCCCTTTGTTTCCTTGGCAATTAGGTACATTATAGTTGTTGATAATTCTCTCCTATTTGCTTCAATGGAACATATTGGGCAAAATCCATCATCTTCTTTATATGTAAAGCTGATCAATGGATTCTTAACAGGAATCGATACAGTGGAATGAGTGAATGTGCAGGCAATAGTTCCAGTTATTTCCTTTGGGAACATCCATTCCTTTGGATACTTGTTCCTCTCGATTTCCCAATCTATTGAATCTAGTTTTCCCTTTGTTTCCTTGGCATTTAGGAACATTATAGTTGATGATAATTCTCTCTTATTTGCTTCAATGGAATATTTTGGGGAAACTCTATCATCTTCTTTATATGTAAAGCTGATCAAAGGATTCTTAACAGGAATCCTATAGAGTAGAATGAGTGAATGTGCAGACAATGGTTACAGTTATTCCCTTTGGTAAAATCCATTCCTTTGGATACTTTCGATACTCTCTATTTGCCATTCTATTGAGTCTAGTGTTCCTCTTGTTTCCAATTCAATTAAGAAATTTATAGTTGATGTTAATTCTCTCCCATTTGTTTCAAAGGAACTTTTTGGTCAAAATCCTTCATCTTCTTAAAATCTAAAGCTGATCAAAGGATTCTTAACAGGAATCGATACAGTGGAATGAGTGAATGTGCAGGCAATAGTTCCTGTTATTTCCTTTGGGAACATCCATTCCTTTGGATACTTGTTCCTCTCTATTTCCCAATCTACTGAATCTAGTTTTCCCTTTGTTTCCTTGGCAATTAGGTACATTATAGTTGTTGATAATTCTCTCCTATTTGCTTCAATGGAACATTTTGGGCAAAATCCATCATCTTCTTTATATGTAAAGCTGATCAATGGATTCTTAACAGGAATCGATACAGTGGAATGAGTGAATGTGCAGGCAATAGTTCCAGTTATTTCCTTTGGGAACATCCATTCCTTTGGATACTTGTTCCTCTCGATTTCCCAATCTATTGAATCTAGTTTTCCCTTTGTTTCCTTGGAATTTAGGAACATTATAGTTGATGATAATTCTCTCTTATTTGCTTCAATGGAATATTTTGGGGAAACTCTATCATCTTCTTTATATCTAAAGTTGATCAAAGGATTCTTAACAGGAATCCTATAGAGTAGAATGAGTGAATGTGCAGGCAATGGTTCCAGTTATTCCCTTTGGTAAAATCCATTCCTTTGGATACTTTCGATACTCTCTATTTCCCATTCTATTGAATCTAGTGTTACGCTTGTTTCCAATTCAATTAAGAAATTTATAGTTGATGTTAATTCTCTCCCATTTGTTTCAAAGGAACTTTTTGGTTAAAATCCTTCATCTTCTAAAAATCTAAAGCTGATCAAAGGATTCTTTACAGGAATCGATACAGTGGCATGTGTGAATGTGCAGGCAATAGTTCCAGTTATTTCCTTTGGGAACATCCATTCCTTTGGATACTTGTTCCTCTCTATTTCCCAATCTACTGAATCTAGTTTTCCCTTTGTTTCCTTGGCAATTAGGTACATTATAGTTGTTGATAATTCTCTCCTATTTGCTTCAATGGAACATTTTGGGCAAAATCCATCATCTTCTTTATATGTAAAGCTGATCAATGGATTCTTAACAGGAATCGATACAGTGGAATGAGTGAATGTGCAGGCAATAGTTCCAGTTATTTCCTTTGGGAACATCCATTCCTTTGGATAATTGTTCCTCTCGATTTCCCAATCTATTGAATCTAGTTTTACCTTTGTTTCCTTGGAATTTAGGAACATTATAGTTGATGTTAATTCTCTCTTATTTGCTTCAATGGAATATTTTGGGGAAACTCTATCATCTTCTTTATATCTAAAGCTGATCAAAGGATTCTTAACAGGAATCCTATACAGTGGAATGAGTGACTGTGCAGGCAATGGTTCCAGTTATTCCTTTGGCAAAATCCATTCCTTTGGATACTTTGGATACTCTCTATTTCCCGTTCTATTGAGTCTAGTGTTCCTCTTGTTTCCAATTCAATTAAGAAATTTATATTTGATGTTAATTGTCTCTTATTTGCTTCAATGGAAATTTTGGGCAAAATCCTTCATCTTAAAATCTAAAGCTGATCAAAGGATTCTTTACAGGAATTGATACAGTGGCATGTGTGAATGTGCAGGCAATAGTTCCAGTTATTTCCTTTGGGAACATCCATTCCTTTGGATACTTGTTCCTCTCTATTTCCCAATCTATTGAATCTAGTTTTCCCTTTGTTTCCTTGGCATTTAGGAACATTATATTTGATGTTAATTCTCTCTTATTTGCTTCAATGGAATATTTTGGGGAAACTCTATCATCTTCTTTATATCTAAAGCTGATCAAAGGATTCTTAACAGGAATCCTATACAGTGGAATGAGTGAATGTGCAGGCAATGGTTCCAGTTATTTCCTTTGGGAACATCCATTCCTTTGGATACTTGTTCCTCTCTATTTCCCAATCTATTGAATCTAGTTTTCCCTTTGTTTCCTTGGCATTTAGGAACATTATAGTTGATGATAATTCTCTCTTATTTGCTTCAATGGAATATTTTGGGGAAACTCTATCATCTTCTTTTTATCTAAAGCTGATCAAAGGATTCTTAACAGGAATCCTATAGAGTAGAATGAGTGAATGTGCAGGCAATGGTTCCAGTTATTCCCTTTGCTAAAATCCATTCCTTTGGATACTTTCGATACTCTCTATTTCCCATTCTATTGAGGCTAGTGTTCCTCTTGTTTCCAATTCAATTAAGAAATTTATAGTTGATGTTAATTCTCTCCCATTTGTTTCAAAGGAACTTTTTGGTCAAAATCCTTCATCTTCTTAAAATCTAAAGCTGATCAAAGGATTCTTTACAGGAATCGATACAGTGGCATGTGTGAATGTGCAGGCAATAGTTCCAGTTATTTCCTTTGGGAACATCCATTCCTTTGGATACTTGTTCCTCTCTATTTCCCAATCTACTGAATCTAGTTTTCCCTTTGTTTCCTTGGCAATTAGGTACATTATAGTTGTTGATAATTCTCTCCTATTTGCTTCAATGGAACATTTTGGGCAAAATCCATCATCTTCTTTATATGTAAAGCTGATCAATGGATTCTTAACAGGAATCGATACAGTGGAATGAGTGAATGTGCAGGCAATAGTTCCAGTTATTTCCTTTGGGAACATCCATTCCTTTGGATACTTGTTCCTCTCGATTTCCCAATCTATTGAATCTAGTTTTCCCTTTGTTTCCTTGGAATTTAGGAACATTATAGTTGATGTTATTTCTCTCTTATTTGCTTCAATGGAATATTTTCGGGAAACTCTATCATCTTCTTTATATCTAAAGCTGATCAAAGGATTCTTAACAGGAATCCTATACAGTGGAATGAGTGAATGTGCAGGCAATGGTTCCAGTTATTCCTTTGGCAAAATCCATTCATTTGGATACTTTGGATACTCTCTATTTCCCGTTCTAATGAGTCTAGTGTTCCTCTTGTTTCCAATTCAATTAAGAAATTTATATTTGATGTTAATTGTCTCTTATTTGCTTCAATGGAAATTTTGGGCAAAATCCTTCATCTTCTTAAAATCTAAAGCTGATCAAAGGATTCTTAACAGGAATCGATACAGTGGAATGAGTGAATGTGCAGGCAATAGTTCCAGTTATTTCCTTTGGGAACATCCATTCCTTTGGATACTTGTTCCTCTCGATTTCCCAATCTATTGAATCTAGTTTTCCCTTTGTTTCCTTGGAATTTAGGAACATTATAGTTGATGTTAATTCTCTCTTATTTGCTTCAATGGAATATTTTGGGGAAACTCTATCATCTTCTTTATATCTAAAGCTGATCAAAGGATTCTTAGCAGGAATCCTATAGAGTAGAATGAGTGAATGTGCAGGCAATGGTTCCAGTTATTCCCTTTGGTAAAATCCATTCCTTTGGATACTTTCGATACTCTCTATTTCCCATTCTATTGAGGCTAGTGTTCCTCTTGTTTCCAATTCAATTAAGAAATTTATAGTTGATGTTAATTCTCTCCCATTTGTTTCAAAGGAACTTTTTGGTCAAAATCCTTCATCTTCTTAAAATCTAAAGCTGATCAAAGGATTCTTAACAGGAATCGATACAGTGGAATGAGTGAATGTGCAGGCAATAGTTCCAGTTATTTCCTTTGGGAACATCCATTCCTTTGGATACTTGTTCCTCTCGATTTCCCAATCTAATGAATCTAGTTTTACCTTTGTTTCCTTGGAATTTAGGAACATTATAGTTGATGTTAATTCTCTCTTATTTGCCTCAATGGAATATTTTGGGGAAACTCTATCATCTTCTTTATATCTAAAGCTGATCAAAGGATTCTTAACAGGAATCCTATACAGTGGAATGAGTGAATGGGCAGGCAATGGTTCCAGTTATTTCCTTTGGGAACATCCATTCCTTTGGATACTTGTTCCTCTCTATTTCCCAATCTATTGAATCTAGTTTTCCCTTTGTTTCCTTGGCATTTAGGAACATTATAGTTGATGATAATTCTCTCTTATTTGCTTCAATGGAATATTTTGGGGAAACTCTATCATCTTCTTTATATCTAAAGCTGATCAAAGGATTCTTAACAGGAATCCTATAGAGTAGAATGAGTGAATGTGCAGGCAATGGTTCCAGTTATTCCCTTTGGTAAAATCCATTCCTTTGGATACTTTCGATACTCTCTATTTCCCATTCTATTGAGTCTAGTGTTCCTCTTGTTTCCAATTCAATTAAGAAATTTATAGTTGATGTTAATTCTCTCCCATTTGTTTCAAAGGAACTTTTTGGTCAAAATCCTTCATCTTCTTAAAATCTAAAGCTGATCAAAGGATTCTTTACAGGATTCGATACAGTGGCATGTGTGAATGTGCAGGCAATAGTTCCAGTTATTTCCTTTGGGAACATCCATTCCTTTGGATACTTGTTCCTCTCTATTTCCCAATCTACTGAATCTAGTTTTCCCTTTGTTTCCTTGGCAATTAGGTACATTATAGTTGTTGATAATTCTCTCCTATTTGCTTCAATGGAACATATTGGGCAAAATCCATCATCTTCTTTATATGTAAAGCTGATCAATGGATTCTTAACAGGAATCGATACAGTGGAATGAGTGAATGTGCAGGCAATAGTTCCAGTTATTTCCTTTGGGAACATCCATTCCTTTGGATACTTGTTCCTCTCGATTTCCCAATCTATTGAATCTAGTTTTCCCTTTGTTTCCTTGGCATTTAGGAACATTATAGTTGATGATAATTCTCTCTTATTTGCTTCAATGGAATATTTTGGGGAAACTCTATCATCTTCTTTATATGTAAAGCTGATCAAAGGATTCTTAACAGGAATCCTATAGAGTAGAATGAGTGAATGTGCAGACAATGGTTACAGTTATTCCCTTTGGTAAAATCCATTCCTTTGGATACTTTCGATACTCTCTATTTGCCATTCTATTGAGTCCAGTGTTCCTCTTGTTTCCAATTCAATTAAGAAATTTATAGTTGATGTTAATTCTCTCCCATTTGTTTCAAAGGAACTTTTTGGTCAAAATCCTTCATCTTCTTAAAATCTAAAGCTGATCAAAGGATTCTTAACAGGAATCGATACAGTGGAATGAGTGAATGTGCAGGCAATAGTTCCAGTTATTTCCTTTGGGAACATCCATTCCTTTGGATACTTGTTCCTCTCTATTTCCCAATCTACTGAATCTAGTTTTCCCTTTGTTTCCTTGGCAATTAGGTACATTATAGTTGTTGATAATTCTCTCCTATTTGCTTCAATGGAACATTTTGGGCAAAATCCATCATCTTCTTTATATGTAAAGCTGATCAAAGGATTCTTAGCAGGAATCCTATACAATGGAATGAGTGAATGTGCAGACAATGGTTACAGTTATTCCCTTTGGTAAAATCCATTCCTTTGAATACTTTCGATACTCTCTATTTACCATTCTATTGAGTCTAGTGTTCCTCTTGTTTCCAATTCAATTAAGAAATTTATAGTTGATGTTAATTCTCTCCCATTTGTTTCAAAGGAACTTTTTGGTCAAAATCCTTCATCTTCTTAAAATCTAAAGCTGATCAAAGGATTCTTAACAGGAATCGATACAGTGGAATGAGTGAATGTGCAGGCAATAGTTCCAGTTATTTCCTTTGGGAACATCCATTCCTTTGGATACTTGTTCCTCTCGATTTCCCAATCTATTGAATCTAGTTTTCCCTTTGTTTCCTTGGAATTTAGGAACATTATAGTTGATGTTAATTCTCTCTTATTTGCTTCAATGGAATATTTTGGGGAAACTCTATCATCTTCTTTATATCTAAAGCTGATCAAAGGATTCTTAGCAGGAATCCTATAGAGTAGAATGAGTGAATGTGCAGGCAATGGTTCCAGTTATTTCCTTTGGGAACATCCATTCCTTTGGATACTTGTTCCTCTCTATTTCCCAATCTACTGAATCTAGTTTTCCCTTTGTTTCCTTGGCAATTAGGTACATTATAGTTGTTGATAATTCTCTCCTATTTGCTTCAATGGAACATTTTGGGCAAAATCCATCATCTTCTTTATATGTAAAGCTGATCAATGGATTCTTAACAGGAATCGATACAGTGGAATGAGTGAATGTGCAGGCAATAGTTCCAGTTATTTCCTTTGGGAACATCCATTCCTTTGGATACTTGTTCCTCTCGATTTCCCAATCTATTGAATCTAGTTTTCCCTTTGTTTCCTTGGCATTTAGGAACATTATAGTTGATGATAATTCTCTCTTATTTGCTTCAATGGAATATTTTGGGGAAACTCTATCATCTTCTTTATATGTAAAGCTGATCAAAGGATTCTTAACAGGAATCCTATAGAGTAGAATGAGTGAATGTGCAGACAATGGTTACAGTTATTCCCTTTGGTAAAATCCATTCCTTTGGATACTTTCGATACTCTCTATTTGCCATTCTATTGAGTCTAGTGTTCCTCTTGTTTCCAATTCAATTAAGAAATTTATAGTTGATGTTAATTCTCTCCCATTTGTTTCAAAGGAACTTTTTGGTCAAAATCCTTCATCTTCTTAAAATCTAAAGCTGATCAAAGGATTCTTAACAGGAATCGATACAGTGGAATGAGTGAATGTGCAGGCAATAGTTCCTGTTATTTCCTTTGGGAACATCCATTCCTTTGGATACTTGTTCCTCTCTATTTCCCAATCTACTGAATCTAGTTTTCCCTTTGTTTCCTTGGCAATTAGGTACATTATAGTTGTTGATAATTCTCTCCTATTTGCTTCAATGGAACATTTTGGGCAAAATCCATCATCTTCTTTATATGTAAAGCTGATCAATGGATTCTTAACAGGAATCGATACAGTGGAATGAGTGAATGTGCAGGCAATAGTTCCAGTTATTTCCTTTGGGAACATCCATTCCTTTGGATACTTGTTCCTCTCGATTTCCCAATCTATTGAATCTAGTTTTCCCTTTGTTTCCTTGGAATTTAGGAACATTATAGTTGATGATAATTCTCTCTTATTTGCTTCAATGGAATATTTTGGGGAAACTCTATCATCTTCTTTATATCTAAAGTTGATCAAAGGATTCTTAACAGGAATCCTATAGAGTAGAA
Source organism: Sminthopsis crassicaudata (assembly GCF_048593235.1). Taxonomy (NCBI): domain Eukaryota; kingdom Metazoa; phylum Chordata; class Mammalia; order Dasyuromorphia; family Dasyuridae; genus Sminthopsis; species Sminthopsis crassicaudata. The sequence continues at coordinate 457,236,222 of NC_133617.1, forward strand.
TGAGTGAATGTGCAGGCAATGGTTCCAGTTATTCCCTTTGGTAAAATCCATTCCTTTGGATACTTTCGATACTCTCTATTTCCCATTCTATTGAATCTAGTGTTACGCTTGTTTCCAATTCAATTAAGAAATTTATAGTTGATGTTAATTCTCTCCCATTTGTTTCAAAGGAACTTTTTGGTTAAAATCCTTCATCTTCTAAAAATCTAAAGCTGATCAAAGGATTCTTTACAGGAATCGATACAGTGGCATGTGTGAATGTGCAGGCAATAGTTCCAGTTATTTCCTTTGGGAACATCCATTCCTTTGGATACTTGTTCCTCTCTATTTCCCAATCTACTGAATCTAGTTTTCCCTTTGTTTCCTTGGCAATTAGGTACATTATAGTTGTTGATAATTCTCTCCTATTTGCTTCAATGGAACATTTTGGGCAAAATCCATCATCTTCTTTATATGTAAAGCTGATCAATGGATTCTTAACAGGAATCGATACAGTGGAATGAGTGAATGTGCAGGCAATAGTTCCAGTTATTTCCTTTGGGAACATCCATTCCTTTGGATACTTGTTCCTCTCGATTTCCCAATCTATTGAATCTAGTTTTCCCTTTGTTTCCTTGGAATTTAGGAACATTATAGTTGATGTTATTTCTCTCTTATTTGCTTCAATGGAATATTTTCGGGAAACTCTATCATCTTCTTTATATCTAAAGCTGATCAAAGGATTCTTAACAGGAATCCTATACAGTGGAATGAGTGAATGTGCAGGCAATGGTTCCAGTTATTCCTTTGGCAAAATCCATTCATTTGGATACTTTGGATACTCTCTATTTCCCGTTCTAATGAGTCTAGTGTTCCTCTTGTTTCCAATTCAATTAAGAAATTTATATTTGATGTTAATTGTCTCTTATTTGCTTCAATGGAAATTTTGGGCAAAATCCTTCATCTTCTTAAAATCTAAAGCTGATCAAAGGATTCTTAACAGGAATCGATACAGTGGAATGAGTGAATGTGCAGGCAATAGTTCCAGTTATTTCCTTTGGGAACATCCATTCCTTTGGATACTTGTTCCTCTCGATTTCCCAATCTATTGAATCTAGTTTTCCCTTTGTTTCCTTGGAATTTAGGAACATTATAGTTGATGTTAATTCTCTCTTATTTGCTTCAATGGAATATTTTGGGGAAACTCTATCATCTTCTTTATATCTAAAGCTGATCAAAGGATTCTTAGCAGGAATCCTATAGAGTAGAATGAGTGAATGTGCAGGCAATGGTTCCAGTTATTCCCTTTGGTAAAATCCATTCCTTTGGATACTTTCGATACTCTCTATTTCCCATTCTATTGAGGCTAGTGTTCCTCTTGTTTCCAATTCAATTAAGAAATTTATAGTTGATGTTAATTCTCTCCCATTTGTTTCAAAGGAACTTTTTGGTCAAAATCCTTCATCTTCTTAAAATCTAAAGCTGATTAAAGGATTCTTAACAGGAATCGATACAGTGGAATGAGTGAATGTGCAGGCAATAGTTCCAGTTATTTCCTTTGGGAACATCCATTCCTTTGGATACTTGTTCCTCTCGATTTCCCAATCTAATGAATCTAGTTTTACCTTTGTTTCCTTGGAATTTAGGAACATTATAGTTGATGTTAATTCTCTCTTATTTGCCTCAATGGAATATTTTGGGGAAACTCTATCATCTTCTTTATATCTAAAGCTGATCAAAGGATTCTTAACAGGAATCCTATACAGTGGAATGAGTGAATGGGCAGGCAATGGTTCCAGTTATTTCCTTTGGGAACATCCATTCCTTTGGATACTTGTTCCTCTCTATTTCCCAATCTATTGAATCTAGTTTTCCCTTTGTTTCCTTGGCATTTAGGAACATTATAGTTGATGATAATTCTCTCTTATTTGCTTCAATGGAATATTTTGGGGAAACTCTATCATCTTCTTTATATCTAAAGCTGATCAAAGGATTCTTAACAGGAATCCTATAGAGTAGAATGAGTGAATGTGCAGGCAATGGTTCCAGTTATTCCCTTTGGTAAAATCCATTCCTTTGGATACTTTCGATACTCTCTATTTCCCATTCTATTGAGTCTAGTGTTCCTCTTGTTTCCAATTCAATTAAGAAATTTATAGTTGATGTTAATTCTCTCCCATTTGTTTCAAAGGAACTTTTTGGTCAAAATCCTTCATCTTCTTAAAATCTAAAGCTGATCAAAGGATTCTTTACAGGATTCGATACAGTGGCATGTGTGAATGTGCAGGCAATAGTTCCAGTTATTTCCTTTGGGAACATCCATTCCTTTGGATACTTGTTCCTCTCTATTTCCCAATCTACTGAATCTAGTTTTCCCTTTGTTTCCTTGGCAATTAGGTACATTATAGTTGTTGATAATTCTCTCCTATTTGCTTCAATGGAACATATTGGGCAAAATCCATCATCTTCTTTATATGTAAAGCTGATCAATGGATTCTTAACAGGAATCGATACAGTGGAATGAGTGAATGTGCAGGCAATAGTTCCAGTTATTTCCTTTGGGAACATCCATTCCTTTGGATACTTGTTCCTCTCGATTTCCCAATCTATTGAATCTAGTTTTCCCTTTGTTTCCTTGGCATTTAGGAACATTATAGTTGATGATAATTCTCTCTTATTTGCTTCAATGGAATATTTTGGGGAAACTCTATCATCTTCTTTATATGTAAAGCTGATCAAAGGATTCTTAACAGGAATCCTATAGAGTAGAATGAGTGAATGTGCAGACAATGGTTACAGTTATTCCCTTTGGTAAAATCCATTCCCTTGGATACTTTCGATACTCTCTATTTGCCATTCTATTGAGTCCAGTGTTCCTCTTGTTTCCAATTCAATTAAGAAATTTATAGTTGATGTTAATTCTCTCCCATTTGTTTCAAAGGAACTTTTTGGTCAAAATCCTTCATCTTCTTAAAATCTAAAGCTGATCAAAGGATTCTTAACAGGAATCGATACAGTGGAATGAGTGAATGTGCAGGCAATAGTTCCAGTTATTTCCTTTGGGAACATCCATTCCTTTGGATACTTGTTCCTCTCTATTTCCCAATCTACTGAATCTAGTTTTCCCTTTGTTTCCTTGGCAATTAGGTACATTATAGTTGTTGATAATTCTCTCCTATTTGCTTCAATGGAACATTTTGGGCAAAATCCATCATCTTCTTTATATGTAAAGCTGATCAAAGGATTCTTAGCAGGAATCCTATACAATGGAATGAGTGAATGTGCAGACAATGGTTACAGTTATTCCCTTTGGTAAAATCCATTCCTTTGAATACTTTCGATACTCTCTATTTACCATTCTATTGAGTCTAGTGTTCCTCTTGTTTCCAATTCAATTAAGAAATTTATAGTTGATGTTAATTCTCTCCCATTTGTTTCAAAGGAACTTTTTGGTCAAAATCCTTCATCTTCTTAAAATCTAAAGCTGATCAAAGGATTCTTAACAGGAATCGATACAGTGGAATGAGTGAATGTGCAGGCAATAGTTCCAGTTATTTCCTTTGGGAACATCCATTCCTTTGGATACTTGTTCCTCTCGATTTCCCAATCTATTGAATCTAGTTTTCCCTTTGTTTCCTTGGAATTTAGGAACATTATAGTTGATGTTAATTCTCTCTTATTTGCTTCAATGGAATATTTTGGGGAAACTCTATCATCTTCTTTATATCTAAAGCTGATCAAAGGATTCTTAGCAGGAATCCTATAGAGTAGAATGAGTGAATGTGCAGGCAATGGTTCCAGTTATTTCCTTTGGGAACATCCATTCCTTTGGATACTTGTTCCTCTCTATTTCCCAATCTACTGAATCTAGTTTTCCCTTTGTTTCCTTGGCAATTAGGTATATTATAGTTGTTGATAATTCTCTCCTATTTGCTTCAATGGAACATTTTGGGCAAAATCCATCATCTTCTTTATATGTAAAGCTGATCAATGGATTCTTAACAGGAATCGATACAGTGGAATGAGTGAATGTGCAGGCAATAGTTCCAGTTATTTCCTTTGGGAACATCCATTCCTTTGGATACTTGTTCCTCTCGATTTCCCAATCTATTGAATCTAGTTTTCCCTTTGTTTCCTTGGCATTTAGGAACATTATAGTTGATGATAATTCTCTCTTATTTGCTTCAATGGAATATTTTGGGGAAACTCTATCATCTTCTTTATATGTAAAGCTGATCAAAGGATTCTTAACAGGAATCCTATAGAGTAGAATGAGTGAATGTGCAGACAATGGTTACAGTTATTCCCTTTGGTAAAATCCATTCCTTTGGATACTTTCGATACTCTCTATTTGCCATTCTATTGAGTCTAGTGTTCCTCTTGTTTCCAATTCAATTAAGAAATTTATAGTTGATGTTAATTCTCTCCCATTTGTTTCAAAGGAACTTTTTGGTCAAAATCCTTCATCTTCTTAAAATCTAAAGCTGATCAAAGGATTCTTAACAGGAATCGATACAGTGGAATGAGTGAATGTGCAGGCAATAGTTCCTGTTATTTCCTTTGGGAACATCCATTCCTTTGGATACTTGTTCCTCTCTATTTCCCAATCTACTGAATCTAGTTTTCCCTTTGTTTCCTTGGCAATTAGGTACATTATAGTTGTTGATAATTCTCTCCTATTTGCTTCAATGGAACATTTTGGGCAAAATCCATCATCTTCTTTATATGTAAAGCTGATCAATGGATTCTTAACAGGAATCGATACAGTGGAATGAGTGAATGTGCAGGCAATAGTTCCAGTTATTTCCTTTGGGAACATCCATTCCTTTGGATACTTGTTCCTCTCGATTTCCCAATCTATTGAATCTAGTTTTCCCTTTGTTTCCTTGGAATTTAGGAACATTATAGTTGATGATAATTCTCTCTTATTTGCTTCAATGGAATATTTTGGGGAAACTCTATCATCTTCTTTATATCTAAAGTTGATCAAAGGATTCTTAACAGGAATCCTATAGAGTAGAATGAGTGAATGTGCAGGCAATGGTTCCAGTTATTCCCTTTGGTAAAATCCATTCCTTTGGATACTTTCGATACTCTCTATTTCCCATTCTATTGAATCTAGTGTTACGCTTGTTTCCAATTCAATTAAGAAATTTATAGTTGATGTTAATTCTCTCCCATTTGTTTCAAAGGAACTTTTTGGTTAAAATCCTTCATCTTCTAAAAATCTAAAGCTGATCAAAGGATTCTTTACAGGAATCGATACAGTGGCATGTGTGAATGTGCAGGCAATAGTTCCAGTTATTTCCTTTGGGAACATCCATTCCTTTGGATACTTGTTCCTCTCTATTTCCCAATCTACTGAATCTAGTTTTCCCTTTGTTTCCTTGGCAATTAGGTACATTATAGTTGTTGATAATTCTCTCCTATTTGCTTCAATGGAACATTTTGGGCAAAATCCATCATCTTCTTTATATGTAAAGCTGATCAATGGATTCTTAACAGGAATCGATACAGTGGAATGAGTGAATGTGCAGGCAATAGTTCCAGTTATTTCCTTTGGGAACATCCATTCCTTTGGATACTTGTTCCTCTCGATTTCCCAATCTATTGAATCTAGTTTTACCTTTGTTTCCTTGGAATTTAGGAACATTATAGTTGATGTTAATTCTCTCTTATTTGCTTCAATGGAATATTTTGGGGAAACTCTATCATCTTCTTTATATCTAAAGCTGATCAAAGGATTCTTAACAGGAATCCTATACAGTGGAATGAGTGACTGTGCAGGCAATGGTTCCAGTTATTCCTTTGGCAAAATCCATTCCTTTGGATACTTTGGATACTCTCTATTTCCCGTTCTATTGAGTCTAGTGTTCCTCTTGTTTCCAATTCAATTAAGAAATTTATATTTGATGTTAATTGTCTCTTATTTGCTTCAATGGAAATTTTGGGCAAAATCCTTCATCTTAAAATCTAAAGCTGATCAAAGGATTCTTTACAGGAATTGATACAGTGGCATGTGTGAATGTGCAGGCAATAGTTCCAGTTATTTCCTTTGGGAACATCCATTCCTTTGGATACTTGTTCCTCTCTATTTCCCAATCTATTGAATCTAGTTTTCCCTTTGTTTCCTTGGCATTTAGGAACATTATATTTGATGTTAATTCTCTCTTATTTGCTTCAATGGAATATTTTGGGGAAACTCTATCATCTTCTTTATATCTAAAGCTGATCAAAGGATTCTTAACAGGAATCCTATACAGTGGAATGAGTGAATGTGCAGGCAATGGTTCCAGTTATTTCCTTTGGGAACATCCATTCCTTTGGATACTTGTTCCTCTCTATTTCCCAATCTATTGAATCTAGTTTTCCCTTTGTTTCCTTGGCATTTAGGAACATTATAGTTGATGATAATTCTCTCTTATTTGCTTCAATGGAATATTTTGGGGAAACTCTATCATCTTCTTTTTATCTAAAGCTGATCAAAGGATTCTTAACAGGAATCCTATAGAGTAGAATGAGTGAATGTGCAGGCAATGGTTCCAGTTATTCCCTTTGCTAAAATCCATTCCTTTGGATACTTTCGATACTCTCTATTTCCCATTCTATTGAGGCTAGTGTTCCTCTTGTTTCCAATTCAATTAAGAAATTTATAGTTGATGTTAATTCTCTCCCATTTGTTTCAAAGGAACTTTTTGGTCAAAATCCTTCATCTTCTTAAAATCTAAAGCTGATCAAAGGATTCTTTACAGGAATCGATACAGTGGCATGTGTGAATGTGCAGGCAATAGTTCCAGTTATTTCCTTTGGGAACATCCATTCCTTTGGATACTTGTTCCTCTCTATTTCCCAATCTACTGAATCTAGTTTTCCCTTTGTTTCCTTGGCAATTAGGTACATTATAGTTGTTGATAATTCTCTCCTATTTGCTTCAATGGAACATTTTAGGCAAAATCCATCATCTTCTTTATATGTAAAGCTGATCAATGGATTCTTAACAGGAATCGATACAGTGGAATGAGTGAATGTGCAGGCAATAGTTCCAGTTATTTCCTTTGGGAACATCCATTCCTTTGGATACTTGTTCCTCTCGATTTCCCAATCTATTGAATCTAGTTTTCCCTTTGTTTCCTTGGAATTTAGGAACATTATAGTTGATGTTATTTCTCTCTTATTTGCTTCAATGGAATATTTTCGGGAAACTCTATCATCTTCTTTATATCTAAAGCTGATCAAAGGATTCTTAACAGGAATCCTATACAGTGGAATGAGTGAATGTGCAGGCAATGGTTCCAGTTATTCCTTTGGCAAAATCCATTCATTTGGATACTTTGGATACTCTCTATTTCCCGTTCTAATGAGTCTAGTGTTCCTCTTGTTTCCAATTCAATTAAGAAATTTATATTTGATGTTAATTGTCTCTTATTTGCTTCAATGGAAATTTTGGGCAAAATCCTTCATCTTCTTAAAATCTAAAGCTGATCAAAGGATTCTTAACAGGAATCGATACAGTGGAATGAGTGAATGTGCAGGCAATAGTTCCAGTTATTTCCTTTGGGAACATCCATTCCTTTGGATACTTGTTCCTCTCGATTTCCCAATCTATTGAATCTAGTTTTCCCTTTGTTTCCTTGGAATTTAGGAACATTATAGTTGATGTTAATTCTCTCTTATTTGCTTCAATGGAATATTTTGGGGAAACTCTATCATCTTCTTTATATCTAAAGCTGATCAAAGGATTCTTAGCAGGAATCCTATAGAGTAGAATGAGTGAATGTGCAGGCAATGGTTCCAGTTATTCCCTTTGGTAAAATCCATTCCTTTGGATACTTTCGATACTCTCTATTTCCCATTCTATTGAGGCTAGTGTTCCTCTTGTTTCCAATTCAATTAAGAAATTTATAGTTGATGTTAATTCTCTCCCATTTGTTTCAAAGGAACTTTTTGGTCAAAATCCTTCATCTTCTTAAAATCTAAAGCTGATCAAAGGATTCTTAACAGGAATCGATACAGTGGAATGAGTGAATGTGCAGGCAATAGTTCCAGTTATTTCCTTTGGGAACATCCATTCCTTTGGATACTTGTTCCTCTCGATTTCCCAATCTAATGAATCTAGTTTTACCTTTGTTTCCTTGGAATTTAGGAACATTATAGTTGATGTTAATTCTCTCTTATTTGCCTCAATGGAATATTTTGGGGAAACTCTATCATCTTCTTTATATCTAAAGCTGATCAAAGGATTCTTAACAGGAATCCTATACAGTGGAATGAGTGAATGGGCAGGCAATGGTTCCAGTTATTTCCTTTGGGAACATCCATTCCTTTGGATACTTGTTCCTCTCTATTTCCCAATCTATTGAATCTAGTTTTCCCTTTGTTTCCTTGGCATTTAGGAACATTATAGTTGATGATAATTCTCTCTTATTTGCTTCAATGGAATATTTTGGGGAAACTCTATCATCTTCTTTATATCTAAAGCTGATCAAAGGATTCTTAACAGGAATCCTATAGAGTAGAATGAGTGAATGTGCAGGCAATGGTTCCAGTTATTCCCTTTGGTAAAATCCATTCCTTTGGATACTTTCGATACTCTCTATTTCCCATTCTATTGAGTCTAGTGTTCCTCTTGTTTCCAATTCAATTAAGAAATTTATAGTTGATGTTAATTCTCTCCCATTTGTTTCAAAGGAACTTTTTGGTCAAAATCCTTCATCTTCTTAAAATCTAAAGCTGATCAAAGGATTCTTTACAGGATTCGATACAGTGGCATGTGTGAATGTGCAGGCAATAGTTCCAGTTATTTCCTTTGGGAACATCCATTCCTTTGGATACTTGTTCCTCTCTATTTCCCAATCTACTGAATCTAGTTTTCCCTTTGTTTCCTTGGCAATTAGGTACATTATAGTTGTTGATAATTCTCTCCTATTTGCTTCAATGGAACATATTGGGCAAAATCCATCATCTTCTTTATATGTAAAGCTGATCAATGGATTCTTAACAGGAATCGATACAGTGGAATGAGTGAATGTGCAGGCAATAGTTCCAGTTATTTCCTTTGGGAACATCCATTCCTTTGGATACTTGTTCCTCTCGATTTCCCAATCTATTGAATCTAGTTTTCCCTTTGTTTCCTTGGCATTTAGGAACATTATAGTTGATGATAATTCTCTCTTATTTGCTTCAATGGAATATTTTGGGGAAACTCTATCATCTTCTTTATATGTAAAGCTGATCAAAGGATTCTTAACAGGAATCCTATAGAGTAGAATGAGTGAATGTGCAGACAATGGTTACAGTTATTCCCTTTGGTAAAATCCATTCCTTTGGATACTTTCGATACTCTCTATTTGCCATTCTATTGAGTCCAGTGTTCCTCTTGTTTCCAATTCAATTAAGAAATTTATAGTTGATGTTAATTCTCTCCCATTTGTTTCAAAGGAACTTTTTGGTCAAAATCCTTCATCTTCTTAAAATCTAAAGCTGATCAAAGGATTCTTAACAGGAATCGATACAGTGGAATGAGTGAATGTGCAGGCAATAGTTCCAGTTATTTCCTTTGGGAACATCCATTCCTTTGGATACTTGTTCCTCTCTATTTCCCAATCTACTGAATCTAGTTTTCCCTTTGTTTCCTTGGCAATTAGGTACATTATAGTTGTTGATAATTCTCTCCTATTTGCTTCAATGGAACATTTTGGGCAAAATCCATCATCTTCTTTATATGTAAAGCTGATCAAAGGATTCTTAGCAGGAATCCTATACAATGGAATGAGTGAATGTGCAGACAATGGTTACAGTTATTCCCTTTGGTAAAATCCATTCCTTTGAATACTTTCGATACTCTCTATTTACCATTCTATTGAGTCTAGTGTTCCTCTTGTTTCCAATTCAATTAAGAAATTTATAGTTGATGTTAATTCTCTCCCATTTGTTTCAAAGGAACTTTTTGGTCAAAATCCTTCATCTTCTTAAAATCTAAAGCTGATCAAAGGATTCTTAACAGGAATCGATACAGTGGAATGAGTGAATGTGCAGGCAATAGTTCCAGTTATTTCCTTTGGGAACATCCATTCCTTTGGATACTTGTTCCTCTCGATTTCCCAATCTATTGAATCTAGTTTTCCCTTTGTTTCCTTGGAATTTAGGAACATTATAGTTGATGTTAATTCTCTCTTATTTGCTTCAATGGAATATTTTGGGGAAACTCTATCATCTTCTTTATATCTAAAGCTGATCAAAGGATTCTTAGCAGGAATCCTATAGAGTAGAATGAGTGAATGTGCAGGCAATGGTTCCAGTTATTTCCTTTGGGAACATCCATTCCTTTGGATACTTGTTCCTCTCTATTTCCCAATCTACTGAATCTAGTTTTCCCTTTGTTTCCTTGGCAATTAGGTACATTATAGTTGTTGATAATTCTCTCCTATTTGCTTCAATGGAACATTTTGGGCAAAATCCATCATCTTCTTTATATGTAAAGCTGATCAATGGATTCTTAACAGGAATCGATACAGTGGAATGAGTGAATGTGCAGGCAATAGTTCCAGTTATTTCCTTTGGGAACATCCATTCCTTTGGATACTTGTTCCTCTCGATTTCCCAATCTATTGAATCTAGTTTTCCCTTTGTTTCCTTGGAATTTAGGAACATTATAGTTGATGTTATTTCTCTCTTATTTGCTTCAATGGAATATTTTCGGGAAACTCTATCATCTTCCTTATATCTAAAGCTGATCAAAGGATTCTTAACAGGAATCCTATACAGTGGAATGAGTGAATGTGCAGGCAATGGTTCCAGTTATTCCTTTGGCAAAATCCATTCATTTGGATACTTTGGATACTCTCTATTTCCCGTTCTAATGAGTCTAGTGTTCCTCTTGTTTCCAATTCAATTAAGAAATTTATATTTGATGTTAATTGTCTCTTATTTGCTTCAATGGAAATTTTGGGCAAAATCCTTCATCTTCTTAAAATCTAAAGCTGATCAAAGGATTCTTAACAGGAATCGATACAGTGGAATGAGTGAATGTGCAGGCAATAGTTCCAGTTATTTCCTTTGGGAACATCCATTCCTTTGGATACTTGTTCCTCTCGATTTCCCAATCTATTGAATCTAGTTTTCCCTTTGTTTCCTTGGAATTTAGGAACATTATAGTTGATGTTAATTCTCTCTTATTTGCTTCAATGGAATATTTTGGGGAAACTCTATCATCTTCTTTATATCTAAAGCTGATCAAAGGATTCTTAGCAGGAATCCTATAGAGTAGAATGAGTGAATGTGCAGGCAATGGTTCCAGTTATTCCCTTTGGTAAAATCCATTCCTTTGGATACTTTCGATACTCTCTATTTCCCATTCTATTGAGGCTAGTGTTCCTCTTGTTTCCAATTCAATTAAGAAATTTATAGTTGATGTTAATTCTCTCCCATTTGTTTCAAAGGAACTTTTTGGTCAAAATCCTTCATCTTCTTAAAATCTAAAGCTGATCAAAGGATTCTTAACAGGAATCGATACAGTGGAATGAGTGAATGTGCAGGCAATAGTTCCAGTTATTTCCTTTGGGAACATCCATTCCTTTGGATACTTGTTCCTCTCGATTTCCCAATCTAATGAATCTAGTTTTACCTTTGTTTCCTTGGAATTTAGGAACATTATAGTTGATGTTAATTCTCTCTTATTTGCCTCAATGGAATATTTTGGGGAAACTCTATCATCTTCTTTATATCTAAAGCTGATCAAAGGATTCTTAACAGGAATCCTATACAGTGGAATGAGTGAATGGGCAGGCAATGGTTCCAGTTATTTCCTTTGGGAACATCCATTCCTTTGGATACTTGTTCCTCTCTATTTCCCAATCTATTGAATCTAGTTTTCCCTTTGTTTCCTTGGCATTTAGGAACATTATAGTTGATGATAATTCTCTCTTATTTGCTTCAATGGAATATTTTGGGGAAACTCTATCATCTTCTTTATATCTAAAGCTGATCAAAGGATTCTTAACAGGAATCCTATAGAGTAGAATGAGTGAATGTGCAGGCAATGGTTCCAGTTATTCCCTTTGGTAAAATCCATTCCTTTGGATACTTTCGATACTCTCTATTTCCCATTCTATTGAGTCTAGTGTTCCTCTTGTTTCCAATTCAATTAAGAAATTTATAGTTGATGTTAATTCTCTCCCATTTGTTTCAAAGGAACTTTTTGGTCAAAATCCTTCATCTTCTTAAAATCTAAAGCTGATCAAAGGATTCTTTACAGGATTCGATACAGTGGCATGTGTGAATGTGCAGGCAATAGTTCCAGTTATTTCCTTTGGGAACATCCATTCCTTTGGATACTTGTTCCTCTCTATTTCCCAATCTACTGAATCTAGTTTTCCCTTTGTTTCCTTGGCAATTAGGTACATTATAGTTGTTGATAATTCTCTCCTATTTGCTTCAATGGAACATATTGGGCAAAATCCATCATCTTCTTTATATGTAAAGCTGATCAATGGATTCTTAACAGGAATCGATACAGTGGAATGAGTGAATGTGCAGGCAATAGTTCCAGTTATTTCCTTTGGGAACATCCATTCCTTTGGATACTTGTTCCTCTCGATTTCCCAATCTATTGAATCTAGTTTTCCCTTTGTTTCCTTGGCATTTAGGAACATTATAGTTGATGATAATTCTCTCTTATTTGCTTCAATGGAATATTTTGGGGAAACTCTATCATCTTCTTTATATGTAAAGCTGATCAAAGGATTCTTAACAGGAATCCTATAGAGTAGAATGAGTGAATGTGCAGACAATGGTTACAGTTATTCCCTTTGGTAAAATCCATTCCTTTGGATACTTTCGATACTCTCTATTTGCCATTCTATTGAGTCCAGTGTTCCTCTTGTTTCCAATTCAATTAAGAAATTTATAGTTGATGTTAATTCTCTCCCATTTGTTTCAAAGGAACTTTTTGGTCAAAATCCTTCATCTTCTTAAAATCTAAAGCTGATCAAAGGATTCTTAACAGGAATCGATACAGTGGAATGAGTGAATGTGCAGGCAATAGTTCCAGTTATTTCCTTTGGGAACATCCATTCCTTTGGATACTTGTTCCTCTCTATTTCCCAATCTACTGAATCTAGTTTTCCCTTTGTTTCCTTGGCAATTAGGTACATTATAGTTGTTGATAATTCTCTCCTATTTGCTTCAATGGAACATTTTGGGCAAAATCCATCATCTTCTTTATATGTAAAGCTGATCAAAGGATTCTTAGCAGGAATCCTATACAATGGAATGAGTGAATGTGCAGACAATGGTTACAGTTATTCCCTTTGGTAAAATCCATTCCTTTGAATACTTTCGATACTCTCTATTTACCATTCTATTGAGTCTAGTGTTCCTCTTGTTTCCAATTCAATTAAGAAATTTATAGTTGATGTTAATTCTCTCCCATTTGTTTCAAAGGAACTTTTTGGTCAAAATCCTTCATCTTCTTAAAATCTAAAGCTGATCAAACGATTCTTTACAGGAATCGATACAGTGGAATGACTGAATGTGCAGGCAATGGTTCCAGTTATTTCCTTTGGGAACATCCATTCCTTTGGATACTTGTTCCTCTGTATTTCCCAATCTATTGAATCTAGTTTTCCCTTTGTTTCCTTGGCATTTAGGAACATTATAGTTGATGATAATTCTCTCTTTTTTGCTTCAAAGGAATATTTTTGGGAAACTCTATCATCTTCTTTATATCTAAAGCTGATCAAAGGATTCTTAACAGGAATCCTATAGAGTAGAATGAGTGAATGTGCAGGCAATGGTTCCAGTTATTCCCTTTGGTAAAATCCATTCCTTTGGATACTTTCGATACTCTCTATTTCCCATTCTATTGAGGCTAGTGTTACTCTTGTTTACAATTCAATTAAGAAATTTATAGTTGATGTTAATTCTCTCCCATTTGTTTCAAAGGAACTTTTTGGTCAAAATCCTTCTTCTTCTTAAAATCTAAAGCTGATCAAAGGATACTTTACAAGAATCCATACAGTGGAATGACTGAATGTGCAGGCAATAGTTCCAGTTATTTCCTTTGGGAACATCCATTCCTTTGGATACTTGTTCCTCTCTATTTCCCAATCTATTGAATCTAGTTTTCCCTTTGTTTCCTTGGCATTTAGGAACATTATAGTTGATGTTAATTCTCTTTTTTTGCTTCAATGGAATATTTTTGGGAAACTCTATCATCTTCTTTATATCTAAAGCTGATCAAAGGATTCTTAACAGGAATCCTATAGAGTAGAATGAGTGAATGTGCAGGCAATGGTTCCAGTTATTCCCTTTGGTAAAATCCATTCCTTTGGATACTTTCGATACTCTCTATTTGCCATTCTATTGAGTCTAGTGTTCCTCTTGTTTACAATTCAATTAAGAAATTTATAGTTGATGTTAATTCTCTCCCATTTGTTTCAAAGGAACTTTTTGGTCAAAATCCTTCATCTTCTTAAAATCTAAAGCTGATCAAAGGATTCTTTACAGGAATCGATACAGTGGCATGTGTGAATGTGCAGGCAATAGTTCCAGTTATTTCCTTTGGGAACATCCATTCCTTTGGATACTTGTTCCTCTCTATTTCCCAATCTACTGAATCTAGTTTTCCCTTTGTTTCCTTGGCAATTAGGTACATTATAGTTGTTGATAATTCTCTCCTATTTGCTTCAATGGAACATTTTGGGCAAAATCCATCATCTTCTTTATATGTAAAGCTGATCAATGGATTCTTAACAGGAATCGATACAGTGGAATGAGTGAATGTGCAGGCAATAGTTCCAGTTATTTCCTTTGGGAACATCCATTCCTTTGGATACTTGTTCCTCTCGATTTCCCAATCTATTGAATCTAGTTTTCCCTTTGTTTCCTTGGCATTTAGGAACATTATAGTTGATGATAATTCTCTCTTATTTGCTTCAATGGAATATTTTGGGGAAACTCTATCATCTTCTTTATATGTAAAGCTGATCAAAGGATTCTTAACAGGAATCCTATAGAGTAGAATGAGTGAATGTGCAGACAATGGTTACAGTTATTCCCTTTGGTAAAATCCATTCCTTTGGATACTTTCGATACTCTCTATTTGCCATTCTATTGAGTCCAGTGTTCCTCTTGTTTCCAATTCAATTAAGAAATTTATAGTTGATGTTAATTCTCTCCCATTTGTTTCAAAGGAACTTTTTGGTCAAAATCCTTCATCTTCTTAAAATCTAAAGCTGATCAAAGGATTCTTAACAGGAATCGATACAGTGGAATGAGTGAATGTGCAGGCAATAGTTCCAGTTATTTCCTTTGGGAACATCCATTCCTTTGGATACTTGTTCCTCTCTATTTCCCAATCTACTGAATCTAGTTTTCCCTTTGTTTCCTTGGCAATTAGGTACATTATAGTTGTTGATAATTCTCTCCTATTTGCTTCAATGGAACATTTTGGGCAAAATCCATCATCTTCTTTATATGTAAAGCTGATCAAAGGATTCTTAGCAGGAATCCTATACAATGGAATGAGTGAATGTGCAGACAATGGTTACAGTTATTCCCTTTGGTAAAATCCATTCCTTTGAATACTTTCGATACTCTCTATTTACCATTCTATTGAGTCTAGTGTTCCTCTTGTTTCCAATTCAATTAAGAAATTTATAGTTGATGTTAATTCTCTCCCATTTGTTTCAAAGGAACTTTTTGGTCAAAATCCTTCATCTTCTTAAAATCTAAAGCTGATCAAACGATTCTTTACAGGAATCGATACAGTGGAATGACTGAATGTGCAGGCAATGGTTCCAGTTATTTCCTTTGGGAACATCCATTCCTTTGGATACTTGTTCCTCTGTATTTCCCAATCTATTGAATCTAGTTTTCCCTTTGTTTCCTTGGCATTTAGGAACATTATAGTTGATGATAATTCTCTCTTTTTTGCTTCAAAGGAATATTTTTGGGAAACTCTATCATCTTCTTTATATCTAAAGCTGATCAAAGGATTCTTAACAGGAATCCTATAGAGTAGAATGAGTGAATGTGCAGGCAATGGTTCCAGTTATTCCCTTTGGTAAAATCCATTCCTTTGGATACTTTCGATACTCTCTATTTCCCATTCTATTGAGGCTAGTGTTACTCTTGTTTACAATTCAATTAAGAAATTTATAGTTGATGTTAATTCTCTCCCATTTGTTTCAAAGGAACTTTTTGGTCAAAATCCTTCTTCTTCTTAAAATCTAAAGCTGATCAAAGGATACTTTACAAGAATCCATACAGTGGAATGACTGAATGTGCAGGCAATAGTTCCAGTTATTTCCTTTGGGAACATCCATTCCTTTGGATACTTGTTCCTCTCTATTTCCCAATCTATTGAATCTAGTTTTCCCTTTGTTTCCTTGGCATTTAGGAACATTATAGTTGATGTTAATTCTCTTTTTTTGCTTCAATGGAATATTTTTGGGAAACTCTATCATCTTCTTTATATCTAAAGCTGATCAAAGGATTCTTAACAGGAATCCTATAGAGTAGAATGAGTGAATGTGCAGGCAATGGTTCCAGTTATTCCCTTTGGTAAAATCCATTCCTTTGGATACTTTCGATACTCTCTATTTGCCATTCTATTGAGTCTAGTGTTCCTCTTGTTTACAATTCAATTAAGAAATTTATAGTTGATGTTAATTCTCTCCCATTTGTTTCAAAGGAACTTTTTGGTCAAAATCCTTCATCTTCTTAAAATCTAAAGCTGATCAAAGGATTCTTTACAGGAATCGATACAGTGGCATGTGTGAATGTGCAGGCAATAGTTCCAGTTATTTCCTTTGGGAACATCCATTCCTTTGGATACTTGTTCCTCTCTATTTCCCAATCTACTGAATCTAGTTTTCCCTTTGTTTCCTTGGCAATTAGGTACATTATAGTTGTTGATAATTCTCTCCTATTTGCTTCAATGGAACATTTTGGGCAAAATCCATCATCTTCTTTATATGTAAAGCTGATCAATGGATTCTTAACAGGAATCGATACAGTGGAATGAGTGAATGTGCAGGCAATAGTTCCAGTTATTTCCTTTGGGAACATCCATTCCTTTGGATACTTGTTCCTCTCTATTTCCCAATCTATTGAATGTAGTTTTCCCTTTGTTTCCTTGGCATTTAGGAACATTATAGTTGATGTTAATTCTCTCTTATTTGCTTCAATGGAATATTTTGGGGAAACTCTATCATCTTCTTTATATCTAAAGCTGATCAAAGGATTCTTAACAGGAATCCTATACAGTGGAATGAGTGAATGTGCAGGCAATGGTTCCAGTTATTCCTTTGGCAAAATCCATTCCTTTGGATACTTTGGATACTCTCTATTTCCCGTTCTAATGAGTCTAGTGTTCCTCTTGTTTCCAATTCAATTAAGAAATTTATATTTGATGTTAATTGTCTCTTATTTGCTTCAATGGAAATTTTGGGCAAAATCCTTCATCTTCTTAAAATCTAAAGCTGATCAAAGGATTCTTAACAGGAATCGATACAGTGGAATGAGTGAATGTGCAGGCAATAGTTCCAGTTATTTCCTTTGGGAACATCCATTCCTTTGGATACTTGTTCTTCTCGATTTCCCAATCTATTGAATCTAGTTTTCCCTTTGTTTCCTTGGAATTTAGGAACATTATAGTTACTGTTAATTCTCTCTTATTTGCTTCAATGGAATATTTTGGGGAACCTCTATCATCTTCTTTATATCTAAAGCTGATCAAAGGATTCTTAGCAGGAATCCTATACAATGGAATGAGTGAATGTGCAGACAATGGTTACAGTTATTCCCTTTGGTAAAATCCATTCCTTTGAATACTTTCGATACTCTCTATTTACCATTCTATTGAGTCTAGTGTTCCTCTTGTTTCCAATTCAATTAAGAAATTTATAGTTGATGTTAATTCTCTCCCATTTGTTTCAAAGGAACTTTTTGGTCAAAATCCTTCATCTTCTTAAAATCTAAAGCTGATCAAACGATTCTTTACAGGAATCGATACAGTGGAATGACTGAATGTGCAGGCAATGGTTCCAGTTATTTCCTTTGGGAACATCCATTCCTTTGGATACTTGTTCCTCTGTATTTCCCAATCTATTGAATCTAGTTTTCTCTTTGTTTCCTTGGCATTTAGGAACATTATAGTTGATGTTAATTCTCTTTTTTTGCTTCAATGGAATATTTTTGGGAAACTCTATCATCTTCTTTATATCTAAAGCTGATCAAAGGATTCTTAACAGGAATCCTATAGAGTAGAATGAGTGAATGTGCAGGCAATGGTTCCAGTTATTCCCTTTGGTAAAATCCATTCCTTTGGATACTTTCGATACTCTCTATTTGCCATTCTATTGAGTCTAGTGTTCCTCTTGTTTCCAATTCAATTAAGAAATTTATAGTTGATGTTAATTCCCTCCCATTTGTTTCAAAGGAACTTTTTGGTCAAAATCCTTCATCTTCTTAAAATCTAAAGCTGATCAAAGGATTCTTAACAGGAATCGATACAGTGGAATGAGTGAATGTGCAGGCAATAGTTCCAGTTATTTCCTTTGGGAACATCCATTCCTTTGGATACTTGTTCCTCTCTATTTCCCAATCTACTGAATCTAGTTTTCCCTTTGTTTCCTTGGCAATTAGGTACATTATAGTTGTTGATAATTCTCTCCTATTTGCTTCAATGGAACATTTTGGGCAAA
Organism: Sminthopsis crassicaudata; assembly: GCF_048593235.1. Lineage (NCBI taxonomy): Eukaryota > Metazoa > Chordata > Mammalia > Dasyuromorphia > Dasyuridae > Sminthopsis > Sminthopsis crassicaudata. Next base: position 457,254,908 of record NC_133617.1, read on the forward strand.
ATCCATCATCTTCTTTATATGTAAAGCTGATCAATGGATTCTTAACAGGAATCGATACAGTGGAATGAGTGAATGTGCAGGCAATAGTTCCAGTTATTTCCTTTGGGAACATCCATTCCTTTGGATACTTGTTCCTCTCGATTTCCCAATCTATTGAATCTAGTTTTCCCTTTGTTTCCTTGGAATTTAGGAACATTATAGTTGATGATAATTCTCTCTTATTTGCTTCAATGGAATATTTTGGGGAAACTCTATCATCTTCTTTATATCTAAAGCTGATCAAAGGATTCTTAACAGGAATCCTATAGAGTAGAATGAGTGAATGTGCAGGCAATGGTTCCAGTTATTCCCTTTGGTAAAATCCATTCCTTTGGATACTTTCGATACTCTCTATTTCCCATTCTATTGAATCTAGTGTTACGCTTGTTTCCAATTCAATTAAGAAATTTATAGTTGATGTTAATTCTCTCCCATTTGTTTCAAAGGAACTTTTTGGTCAAAATCCTTCATCTTCTTAAAATCTAAAGCTGATCAAAGGATTCTTTACAGGAATCGATACAGTGGCATGTGTGAATGTGCAGGCAATAGTTCCAGTTATTTCCATTGGGAACATCCATTCCTTTGGATACTTGTTCCTCTCTATTTCCCAATCTACTGAATCTAGTTTTCCCTTTGTTTCCTTGGCAATTAGGTTCATTATAGTTGTTGATAATTCTCTCCTATTTGCTTCAATGGAACATTTTGGGCAAAATCCATCATCTTCTTTATATGTAAAGCTGATCAATGGATTCTTAACAGGAATCTATACAGTGGAATGAGTGAATGTGCAGGCAATAGTTCCAGTTATTTCCTTTGGGAACATCCATTCCTTTGGATACTTGTTCCTCTCGATTTCCCAATCTATTGAATCTAGTTTTCCCTTTGTTTCCTTGGAATTTAGGAACATTATAGTTGATGTTAATTCTCTCTTATTTGCTTCAATGGAATATTTTGGGGAAACTCTATCATCTTCTTTATATCTAAAGCTGATCAAAGGATTCTTAGCAGGAATCCTATACAATGGAATGAGTGAATGTGCAGACAATGGTTCCAGTTATTCCTTTGGCAAAATCCATTCCTTTGGATACTTTGGATACTCTCTATTTCCCGTTCTAATGAGTCTAGTGTTCCTCTTGTTTCCAATTCAATTAAGAAATTTATATTTGATGTTAATTGTCTCTTATTTGCTTCAATGGAAATTTTGGGCAAAATCCTTCATCTTCTTAAAATCTAAAGCTGATCAAAGGATTCTTAACAGGAATCGATACAGTGGAATGAGTGAATGTGCAGGCAATAGTTCCAGTTATTTCCTTTGGGAACATCCATTCCTTTGGATACTTGTTCCTCTGTATTTCCCAATCTATTGAATCTAGTTTTCCCTTTGTTTCCTTGGCATTTAGGAACATTATAGTTGATGATAATTCTCTCTTTTTTGCTTCAATGGAATATTTTGGGGAAACTCTATCATCTTCTTTATATCTAAAGCTGATCAAAGGATTCTTAACAGGAATCCTATAGAGTAGAATGAGTGAATGTGCAGGCAATGGTTCCAGTTATTCCCTTTGGTAAAATCCATTCCTTTGGATACTTTCGATACTCTCTATTTCCCATTCTATTGAGGCTAGTGTTACTCTTGTTTACAATTCAATTAAGAAATTTATAGTTGATGTTAATTCTCTCCCATTTGTTTCAAAGGAACTCTTTGGTCAAAATCCTTCTTCTTCTTAAAATCTAAAGCTGATCAAAGGATACTTTACAGGAATCCATACAGTGGAATGACTGAATGTGCAGGCAATAGTTCCAGTTATTTCCTTTGGGAACATCCATTCCTTTGGATACTTGTTCCTCTCTATTTCCCAATCTATTGAATCTAGTTTTCCCTTTGTTTCCTTGGCATTTAGGAACATTATAGTTGATGTTAATTCTCTCTTTTTTGCTTCAATGGAATATTTTTGGGAAACTCTATCATCTTCTTTATATCTAAAGCTGATCAAAGGATTCTTAACAGGAATCCTATAGAGTAGAATGAGTGAATGTGCAGGCAATGGTTCCAGTTATTCCCTTTGGTAAAATCCATTCCTTTGGATACTTTCGATACTCTCTATTTGCCATTCTATTGAGTCTAGTGTTCCTCTTGTTTCCAATTCAATTAAGAAATTTATAGTTGATGTTAATTCTCTCCCATTTGTTTCAAAGGAACTTTTTGGTCAAAATCCTTCATCTTCTTAAAATCTAAAGCTGATCAAAGGATTCTTAACAGGAATCGATACAGTGGAATGAGTGAATGTGCAGGCAATAGTTCCAGTTATTTCCTTTGGGAACATCCATTCCTTTGGATACTTGTTCCTCTCTATTTCCCAATCTACTGAATCTAGTTTTCCCTTTGTTTCCTTGGCAATTAGGTACATTATAGTTGTTGATAATTCTCTCCTATTTGCTTCAATGGAACATTTTGGGCAAAATCCATCATCTTCTTTATATGTAAAGCTGATCAATGGATTCTTAACAGGAATCGATACAGTGGAATGAGTGAATGTGCAGGCAATAGTTCCAGTTATTTCCTTTGGGAACATCCATTCCTTTGGATACTTGTTCCTCTCGATTTCCCAATCTATTGAATCTAGTTTTCCCTTTGTTTCCTTGGAATTTAGGAACATTATAGTTGATGATAATTCTCTCTTATTTGCTTCAATGGAATATTTTGGGGAAACTCTATCATCTTCTTTATATCTAAAGCTGATCAAAGGATTCTTAACAGGAATCCTATAGAGTAGAATGAGTGAATGTGCAGGCAATGGTTCCAGTTATTCCCTTTGGTAAAATCCATTCCTTTGGATACTTTCGATACTCTCTATTTCCCATTCTATTGAATCTAGTGTTACGCTTGTTTCCAATTCAATTAAGAAATTTATAGTTGATGTTAATTCTCTCCCATTTGTTTCAAAGGAACTTTTTGGTCAAAATCCTTCATCTTCTAAAAATCTAAAGCTGATCAAAGGATTCTTTACAGGAATCGATACAGTGGCATGTGTGAATGTGCAGGCAATAGTTCCAGTTATTTCCTTTGGGAACATCCATTCCTTTGGATACTTGTTCCTCTCTATTTCCCAATCTACTGAATCTAGTTTTCCCTTTGTTTCCTTGGCAATTAGGTTCATTATAGTTGTTGATAATTCTCTCCTATTTGCTTCAATGGAACATTTTGGGCAAAATCCATCATCTTCTTTATATCTAAAGCTGATCAAAGGATTCTTAACAGGAATCCTATACAGTGGAATGAGTGAATGTGCAGGCAATGGTTCCAGTTATTTCCTTTGGGAACATCCATTTCTTTGGATACTTGTTCCTCTCTATTTCCCAATCTATTGAATCTAGTTTTCCCTTTGTTTCCTTGGCATTTAGGAACATTATAGTTGATGATAATTCTCTCTTATTTGCTTCAATGGAATATTTTGGGGAAACTCTATCATCTTCTTTATATCTAAAGCTGATCAAAGGATTCTTAACAGGAATCCTATAGAGTAGAATGAGTGAATGTGCAGGCAATGGTTCCAGTTATTCCCTTTGGTAAAATCCATTCCTTTGGATACTTTCGATACTCTCTATTTCCCATTCTATTGAATCTAGTGTTACGCTTGTTTCCAATTCAATTAAGAAATTTATAGTTGATGTTAATTCTCTCCCATTTGTTTCAAAGGAACTTTTTGGTCAAAATCCTTCATCTTCTTAAAATCTAAAGCTGATCAAAGGATTCTTTACAGGAATCGATACAGTGGCATGTGTGAATGTGCAGGCAATAGTTCCAGTTATTTCCATTGGGAACATCCATTCCTTTGGATACTTGTTCCTCTCTATTTCCCAATCTACTGAATCTAGTTTTCCCTTTGTTTCCTTGGCAATTAGGTTCATTATAGTTGTTGATAATTCTCTCCTATTTGCTTCAATGGAACATTTTGGGCAAAATCCATCATCTTCTTTATATGTAAAGCTGATCAATGGATTCTTAACAGGAATCTATACAGTGGAATGAGTGAATGTGCAGGCAATAGTTCCAGTTATTTCCTTTGGGAACATCCATTCCTTTGGATACTTGTTCCTCTCGATTTCCCAATCTATTGAATCTAGTTTTCCCTTTGTTTCCTTGGAATTTAGGAACATTATAGTTGATGTTAATTCTCTCTTATTTGCTTCAATGGAATATTTTGGGGAAACTCTATCATCTTCTTTATATCTAAAGCTGATCAAAGGATTCTTAGCAGGAATCCTATACAATGGAATGAGTGAATGTGCAGACAATGGTTCCAGTTATTCCTTTGGCAAAATCCATTCCTTTGGATACTTTGGATACTCTCTATTTCCCGTTCTAATGAGTCTAGTGTTCCTCTTGTTTCCAATTCAATTAAGAAATTTATATTTGATGTTAATTGTCTCTTATTTGCTTCAATGGAAATTTTGGGCAAAATCCTTCATCTTCTTAAAATCTAAAGCTGATCAAAGGATTCTTAACAGGAATCGATACAGTGGAATGAGTGAATGTGCAGGCAATAGTTCCAGTTATTTCCTTTGGGAACATCCATTCCTTTGGATACTTGTTCCTCTGTATTTCCCAATCTATTGAATCTAGTTTTCCCTTTGTTTCCTTGGCATTTAGGAACATTATAGTTGATGATAATTCTCTCTTTTTTGCTTCAATGGAATATTTTGGGGAAACTCTATCATCTTCTTTATATCTAAAGCTGATCAAAGGATTCTTAACAGGAATCCTATAGAGTAGAATGAGTGAATGTGCAGGCAATGGTTCCAGTTATTCCCTTTGGTAAAATCCATTCCTTTGGATACTTTCGATACTCTCTATTTCCCATTCTATTGAGGCTAGTGTTACTCTTGTTTACAATTCAATTAAGAAATTTATAGTTGATGTTAATTCTCTCCCATTTGTTTCAAAGGAACTCTTTGGTCAAAATCCTTCTTCTTCTTAAAATCTAAAGCTGATCAAAGGATACTTTACAGGAATCCATACAGTGGAATGACTGAATGTGCAGGCAATAGTTCCAGTTATTTCCTTTGGGAACATCCATTCCTTTGGATACTTGTTCCTCTCTATTTCCCAATCTATTGAATCTAGTTTTCCCTTTGTTTCCTTGGCATTTAGGAACATTATAGTTGATGTTAATTCTCTCTTTTTTGCTTCAATGGAATATTTTTGGGAAACTCTATCATCTTCTTTATATCTAAAGCTGATCAAAGGATTCTTAACAGGAATCCTATAGAGTAGAATGAGTGAATGTGCAGGCAATGGTTCCAGTTATTCCCTTTGGTAAAATCCATTCCTTTGGATACTTTCGATACTCTCTATTTGCCATTCTATTGAGTCTAGTGTTCCTCTTGTTTCCAATTCAATTAAGAAATTTATAGTTGATGTTAATTCTCTCCCATTTGTTTCAAAGGAACTTTTTGGTCAAAATCCTTCATCTTCTTAAAATCTAAAGCTGATCAAAGGATTCTTAACAGGAATCGATACAGTGGAATGAGTGAATGTGCAGGCAATAGTTCCAGTTATTTCCTTTGGGAACATCCATTCCTTTGGATACTTGTTCCTCTCTATTTCCCAATCTACTGAATCTAGTTTTCCCTTTGTTTCCTTGGCAATTAGGTACATTATAGTTGTTGATAATTCTCTCCTATTTGCTTCAATGGAACATTTTGGGCAAAATCCATCATCTTCTTTATATGTAAAGCTGATCAATGGATTCTTAACAGGAATCGATACAGTGGAATGAGTGAATGTGCAGGCAATAGTTCCAGTTATTTCCTTTGGGAACATCCATTCCTTTGGATACTTGTTCCTCTCGATTTCCCAATCTATTGAATCTAGTTTTCCCTTTGTTTCCTTGGAATTTAGGAACATTATAGTTGATGATAATTCTCTCTTATTTGCTTCAATGGAATATTTTGGGGAAACTCTATCATCTTCTTTATATCTAAAGCTGATCAAAGGATTCTTAACAGGAATCCTATAGAGTAGAATGAGTGAATGTGCAGGCAATGGTTCCAGTTATTCCCTTTGGTAAAATCCATTCCTTTGGATACTTTCGATACTCTCTATTTCCCATTCTATTGAATCTAGTGTTACGCTTGTTTCCAATTCAATTAAGAAATTTATAGTTGATGTTAATTCTCTCCCATTTGTTTCAAAGGAACTTTTTGGTCAAAATCCTTCATCTTCTAAAAATCTAAAGCTGATCAAAGGATTCTTTACAGGAATCGATACAGTGGCATGTGTGAATGTGCAGGCAATAGTTCCAGTTATTTCCTTTGGGAACATCCATTCCTTTGGATACTTGTTCCTCTCTATTTCCCAATCTACTGAATCTAGTTTTCCCTTTGTTTCCTTGGCAATTAGGTTCATTATAGTTGTTGATAATTCTCTCCTATTTGCTTCAATGGAACATTTTGGGCAAAATCCATCATCTTCTTTATATCTAAAGCTGATCAAAGGATTCTTAACAGGAATCCTATACAGTGGAATGAGTGAATGTGCAGGCAATGGTTCCAGTTATTTCCTTTGGGAACATCCATTTCTTTGGATACTTGTTCCTCTCTATTTCCCAATCTATTGAATCTAGTTTTCCCTTTGTTTCCTTGGCATTTAGGAACATTATAGTTGATGATAATTCTCTCTTATTTGCTTCAATGGAATATTTTGGGGAAACTCTATCATCTTCTTTATATGTAAAGCTGATCAAAGGATTCTTAACAGGAATCCTATAGAGTAGAATGAGTGAATGTGCAGACAATGGTTACAGTTATTCCCTTTGGTAAAATCCATTCCTTTGGATAGTTTCGATACTCTCTATTTCCCATTCTATTGAGTCTAGTGTTCCTCTTGTTTCCAATTCAATTAAGAAATTTATAGTTGATGTTAATTCTCTCCCATTTGTTTCAAAGGAACTTTTTGGTCAAAATCCTTCATCTTCTTAAAATCTAAAGCTGATCAAAGGATTCTTTACAGGAATCGATACAGTGGCATGTGTGAATGTGCAGGCAATAATTCCAGTTATTTCCTTTGGGAACATCCATTCCTTTGGATACTTGTTCCTCTCTATTTCCCAATCTATTGAATCTAGTTTTCCCTTTGTTTCCTTGGCATTTAGGAACATTATAGTTGATGTTAATTCTCTCTTATTTGCTTCAATGGAATATTTTGGGGAAACTCTATCATCTTCTTTATATCTAAAGCTGATCAAAGGATTCTTAACAGGAATCCTATACAGTGGAATGAGTGAATGTGCAGGCAATGGTTCCAGTTATTTCCTTTGGGAACATCCATTCCTTTGGATACTTGTTCCTCTCGATTTCCCAATCTATTGAATCTAGTTTTCCCTTTGTTTCCTTGGAATTTAGGAACATTATAGTTGATGTTAATTTTCTCTTATTTGCTTCAATGGAATATTTTGGGGAAACTCTATCATCTTCTTTATATCTAAAGCTGATCAAAGGATTCTTAACAGGAATCCTATACAGTGGAATGAGTGAATGTGCAGGCAATGGTTCCAGTTATTTCCTTTGGGATCATCCATTCCTTTGGATACTTGTTCCTCTCTATTTCCCAATCTATTGAATCTAGTTTTCCCTTTGTTTCCTTGGCATTTAGGAACATTATAGTTGATGATAATTCTCTCTTATTTGCTTCAATGGAATATTTTGGGGAAACTCTATCATCTTCTTTATATCTAAAGCTGATCAAAGGATTCTTAGCAGGAATCCTATAGAGTAGAATGAGTGAATGTGCAGGCAATGGTTCCAGTTATTCCCTTTGGTAAAATCCATTCCTTGGGATACTTTCGATACTCTCTATTTCCCATTCTATTGAATCTAGTGTTACGCTTGTTTCCAATTCAATTAAGAAATTTATAGTTGATGTTAATTCTCTCCCATTTGTTTCAAAGGAACTTTTTGGTCAAAATCCTTCATCTTCTTAAAATCTAAAGCTGATCAAAGGATTCTTAACAGGAATCGATACAGTGGAATGAGTGAATGTGCAGGCAATAGTTCCAGTTATTTCCTTTGGGAACATCCATTCCTTTGGATACTTGTTCCTCTCGATTTCCCAATCTAATGAATCTAGTTTTACCTTTGTTTCCTTGGAATTTAGGAACATTATAGTTGATGTTAATTCTCTCTTATTTGCTTCAATGGATTATTTTGGGGAAACTCTATCATCTTCTTTATATCTAAAGCTGATCAAAGGATTCTTAACAGGAATCCTATACAGTGGAATGAGTGAATGTGCAGGCAATGGTTCCAGTTATTTCCTTTGGGAACATCCATTCCTTTGGATACTTGTTCCTCTCTATTTCCCAATCTATTGAATCTAGTTTTCCCTTTGTTTCCTTGGCATTTAGGAACATTATAGTTGATGATAATTCTCTCTTATTTGCTTCAATGGAATATTTTGGGGAAACTCTATCATCTTCTTTATATGTAAAGCTGATCAAAGGATTCTTAACAGGAATCCTATAGAGTAGAATGAGTGAATGTGCAGACAATGGTTACAGTTATTCCCTTTGGTAAAATCCATTCCTTTGGATAGTTTCGATACTCTCTATTTCCCATTCTATTGAGTCTAGTGTTCCTCTTGTTTCCAATTCAATTAAGAAATTTATAGTTGATGTTAATTCTCTCCCATTTGTTTCAAAGGAACTTTTTGGTCAAAATCCTTCATCTTCTTAAAATCTAAAGCTAATCAAAGGATTCTTTACAGGAATCGATACAGTGGCATGTGTGAATGTGCAGGCAATAATTCCAGTTATTTCCTTTGGGAACATCCATTCCTTTGGATACTTGTTCCTCTCTATTTCCCAATCTATTGAATCTAGTTTTCCCTTTGTTTCCTTGGCATTTAGGAACATTATAGTTGATGTTAATTCTCTCTTATTTGCTTCAATGGAATATTTTGGGGAAACTCTATCATCTTCTTTATATCTAAAGCTGATCAAAGGATTCTTAACAGGAATCCTATACAGTGGAATGAGTGAATGTGCAGGCAATGGTTCCAGTTATTTCCTTTGGGAACATCCATTCCTTTGGATACTTGTTCCTCTCGATTTCCCAATCTATTGAATCTAGTTTTCCCTTTGTTTCCTTGGAATTTAGGAACATTATAGTTGATGTTAATTTTCTCTTATTTGCTTCAATGGAATATTTTGGGGAAACTCTATCATCGTCTTTATATCTAAAGCTGATCAAAGGATTCTTAACAGGAATCCTATACAGTGGAATGAGTGAATGTGCAGGCAATGGTTCCAGTTATTTCCTTTGGGATCATCCATTCCTTTGGATACTTGTTCCTCTCTATTTCCCAATCTATTGAATCTAGTTTTCCCTTTGTTTCCTTGGCATTTAGGAACATTATAGTTGATGATAATTCTCTCTTATTTGCTTCAATGGAATATTTTGGGGAAACTCTATCATCTTCTTTATATCTAAAGCTGATCAAAGGATTCTTAGCAGGAATCCTATAGAGTAGAATGAGTGAATGTGCAGGCAATGGTTCCAGTTATTCCCTTTGGTAAAATCCATTCCTTGGGATACTTTCGATACTCTCTATTTCCCATTCTATTGAATCTAGTGTTACGCTTGTTTCCAATTCAATTAAGAAATTTATAGTTGATGTTAATTCTCTCCCATTTGTTTCAAAGGAACTTTTTGGTCAAAATCCTTCATCTTCTTAAAATCTAAAGCTGATCAAAGGATTCTTAACAGGAATCGATACAGTGGAATGAGTGAATGTGCAGGCAATAGTTCCAGTTATTTCCTTTGGGAACATCCATTCCTTTGGATACTTGTTCCTCTCCATTTCCCAATCTAATGAATCTAGTTTTACCTTTGTTTCCTTGGAATTTAGGAACATTATAGTTGATGTTAATTCTCTCTTATTTGCTTCAATGGATTATTTTGGGGAAACTCTATCATCTTCTTTATATCTAAAGCTGATCAAAGGATTCTTAACAGGAATCCTATACAGTGGAATGAGTGAATGGGCAGGCAATGGTTCCAGTTATTTCCTTTGGGAACATCCATTCCTTTGGATACTTGTTCCTCTCTATTTCCCAATCTATTGAATCTAGTTTTCCCTTTGTTTCCTTGGCATTTAGGAACATTATAGTTGATGATAATTCTCTCTTATTTGCTTCAATGGAATATTTTGGGGAAACTCTATCATCTTCTTTATATCTAAAGCTGATCAAAGGATTCTTAACAGGAATCCTATAGAGTAGAATGAGTGAATGTGCAGACAATGGTTACAGTTATTCCCTTTGGTAAAATCCATTCCTTTGGATAGTTTCGATACTCTCTATTTCCCATTCTATTGAGTCTAGTGTTCCTCTTGTTTCCAATTCAATTAAGAAATTTATAGTTGATGTTAATTCTCTCCCATTTGTTTCAAAGGAACTTTTTGGTCAAAATCCTTCATCTTCTTAAAATCTAAAGCTGATCAAAGGATTCTTTACAGGAATCGATACAGTGGCATGTGTGAATGTGCAGGCAATAATTCCAGTTATTTCCTTTGGGAACATCCATTCCTTTGGATACTTGTTCCTCTCTATTTCCCAATCTATTGAATCTAGTTTTCCCTTTGTTTCCTTGGCATTTAGGAACATTATAGTTGATGTTAATTCTCTCTTATTTGCTTCAATGGAATATTTTGGGGAAACTCTATCATCTTCTTTATATCTAAAGCTGATCAAAGGATTCTTAACAGGAATCCTATACAGTGGAATGAGTGAATGTGCAGGCAATGGTTCCAGTTATTTCCTTTGGGAACATCCATTCCTTTGGATACTTGTTCCTCTCGATTTCCCAATCTATTGAATCTAGTTTTCCCTTTGTTTCCTTGGAATTTAGGAACATTATAGTTGATGTTAATTTTCTCTTATTTGCTTCAATGGAATATTTTGGGGAAACTCTATCATCTTCTTTATATCTAAAGCTGATCAAAGGATTCTTAACAGGAATCCTATACAGTGGAATGAGTGAATGTGCAGGCAATGGTTCCAGTTATTTCCTTTGGGATCATCCATTCCTTTGGATACTTGTTCCTCTCTATTTCCCAATCTATTGAATCTAGTTTTCCCTTTGTTTCCTTGGCATTTAGGAACATTATAGTTGATGATAATTCTCTCTTATTTGCTTCAATGGAATATTTTGGGGAAACTCTATCATCTTCTTTATATCTAAAGCTGATCAAAGGATTCTTAGCAGGAATCCTATAGAGTAGAATGAGTGAATGTGCAGGCAATGGTTCCAGTTATTCCCTTTGGTAAAATCCATTCCTTGGGATACTTTCGATACTCTCTATTTCCCATTCTATTGAATCTAGTGTTACGCTTGTTTCCAATTCAATTAAGAAATTTATAGTTGATGTTAATTCTCTCCCATTTGTTTCAAAGGAACTTTTTGGTCAAAATCCTTCATCTTCTTAAAATCTAAAGCTGATCAAAGGATTCTTAACAGGAATCGATACAGTGGAATGAGTGAATGTGCAGGCAATAGTTCCAGTTATTTCCTTTGGGAACATCCATTCCTTTGGATACTTGTTCCTCTCGATTTCCCAATCTAATGAATCTAGTTTTACCTTTGTTTCCTTGGAATTTAGGAACATTATAGTTGATGTTAATTCTCTCTTATTTGCTTCAATGGATTATTTTGGGGAAACTCTATCATCTTCTTTATATCTAAAGCTGATCAAAGGATTCTTAACAGGAATCCTATACAGTGGAATGAGTGAATGTGCAGGCAATGGTTCCAGTTATTTCCTTTGGGAACATCCATTCCTTTGGATACTTGTTCCTCTCTATTTCCCAATCTATTGAATCTAGTTTTCCCTTTGTTTCCTTGGCATTTAGGAACATTATAGTTGATGATAATTCTCTCTTATTTGCTTCAATGGAATATTTTGGGGAAACTCTATCATCTTCTTTATATCTAAAGCTGATCAAAGGATTCTTAACAGGAATCCTATAGAGTAGAATGAGTGAATGTGCAGGCAATGGTTCCAGTTATTCCCTTTGGTAAAATCCATTCCTTTGGATACTTTCGATACTCTCTATTTCCCATTCTATTGAGTCTAGTGTTCCTCTTGTTTCCAATTCAATTAAGAAATTTATAGTTGATGTTAATTCTCTCCCATTTGTTTCAAAGGAACTTTTTGGTCAAAATCCTTCATCTTCTTAAAATCTAAAGCTGATCAAAGGATTCTTTACAGGAATCGATACAGTGGCATGTGTGAATGTGCAGGCAATAGTTCCAGTTATTTCCTTTGGGAACATCCATTCCTTTGGATACTTGTTCCTCTCTATTTCCCAATCTACTGAATCTAGTTTTCCCTTTGTTTCCTTGGCAATTAGGTACATTATAGTTGTTGATAATTCTCTCCTATTTGCTTCAATGGAACATATTGGGCAAAATCCATCATCTTCTTTATATGTAAAGCTGATCAATGGATTCTTAACAGGAATCGATACAGTGGAATGAGTGAATGTGCAGGCAATAGTTCCAGTTATTTCCTTTGGGAACATCCATTCCTTTGGATACTTGTTCCTCTCGATTTCCCAATCTATTGAATCTAGTTTTCCCTTTGTTTCCTTGGAATTTAGGAACATTATAGTTGATGTTAATTCTCTCTTATTTGCTTCAATGGAATATTTTGGGGAAACTCTATCATCTTCTTTATATCTAAAGCTGATCAAAGGATTCTTAACAGGAATCCTATACAGTGGAATGAGTGAATGTGCAGGCAATGGTTCCAGTTATTTCCTTTGGGAACATCCATTCCTTTGGATACTTGTTCCTCTCTATTTCCCAATCTATTGAATCTAGTTTTCCCTTTGTTTCCTTGGCATTTAGGAACATTATAGTTGATGATAATTCTCTCTTATTTGCTTCAATGGAATATTTTGGGGAAACTCTATCATCTTCTTTATATGTAAAGCTGATCAAAGGATTCTTAACAGGAATCCTATAGAGTAGAATGAGTGAATGTGCAGACAATGGTTACAGTTATTCCCTTTGGTAAAATCCATTCCTTTGGATACTTTCGATACTCTCTATTTCCCATTCTATTGAGTCTAGTGTTCCTCTTGTTTCCAATTCAATTAAGAAATTTATAGTTGATGTTAATTCTCTCCCATTTGTTTCAAAGGAACTTTTTGGTCAAAATCCTTCATCTTCTTAAAATCTAAAGCTGATCAAAGGATTCTTTACAGGAATCGATACAGTGGCATGTGTGAATGTGCAGGCAATAATTCCAGTTATTTCCTTTGGGAACATCCATTCCTTTGGATACTTGTTCCTCTCTATTTCCCAATCTATTGAATCTAGTTTTCCCTTTGTTTCCTTGGCATTTAGGAACATTATAGTTGATGTTAATTCTCTCTTATTTGCTTCAATGGAATATTTTGGGGAAACTCTATCATCTTCTTTATATCTAAAGCTGATCAAAGGATTCTTAACAGGAATCCTATACAGTGGAATGAGTGAATGTGCAGGCAATGGTTCCAGTTATTTCCTTTGGTAAAATCCATTCCTTGGGATACTTTCGATACTCTCTATTTCCCATTCTATTGAATCTAGTGTTACGCTTGTTTCCAATTCAATTAAGAAATTTATAGTTGATGTTAATTCTCTCCCATTTGTTTCAAAGGAACTTTTTGGTCAAAATCCTTCATCTTCTTAAAATCTAAAGCTGATCAAAGGATTCTTAACAGGAATCGATACAGTGGAATGAGTGAATGTGCAGGCAATAGTTCCAGTTATTTCCTTTGGGAACATCCATTCCTTTGGATACTTGTTCCTCTCGATTTCCCAATCTAATGAATCTAGTTTTACCTTTGTTTCCTTGGAATTTAGGAACATTATAGTTGATGTTAATTCTCTCTTATTTGCTTCAATGGATTATTTTGGGGAAACTCTATCATCTTCTTTATATCTAAAGCTGATCAAAGGATTCTTAACAGGAATCCTATACAGTGGAATGAGTGAATGTGCAGGCAATGGTTCCAGTTATTTCCTTTGGGAACATCCATTCCTTTGGATACTTGTTCCTCTCTATTTCCCAATCTATTGAATCTAGTTTTCCCTTTGTTTCCTTGGCATTTAGGAACATTATAGTTGATGATAATTCTCTCTTATTTGCTTCAATGGAATATTTTGGGGAAACTCTATCATCTTCTTTATATCTAAAGCTGATCAAAGGATTCTTAACAGGAATCCTATAGAGTAGAATGAGTGAATGTGCAGGCAATGGTTCCAGTTATTCCCTTTGGTAAAATCCATTCCTTTGGATACTTTCGATACTCTCTATTTCCCATTCTATTGAGTCTAGTGTTCCTCTTGTTTCCAATTCAATTAAGAAATTTATAGTTGATGTTAATTCTCTCCCATTTGTTTCAAAGGAACTTTTTGGTCAAAATCCTTCATCTTCTTAAAATCTAAAGCTGATCAAAGGATTCTTTACAGGAATCGATACAGTGGCATGTGTGAATGTGCAGGCAATAGTTCCAGTTATTTCCTTTGGGAACATCCATTCCTTTGGATACTTGTTCCTCTCTATTTCCCAATCTACTGAATCTAGTTTTCCCTTTGTTTCCTTGGCAATTAGGTACATTATAGTTGTTGATAATTCTCTCCTATTTGCTTCAATGGAACATATTGGGCAAAATCCATCATCTTCTTTATATGTAAAGCTGATCAATGGATTCTTAACAGGAATCGATACAGTGGAATGAGTGAATGTGCAGGCAATAGTTCCAGTTATTTCCTTTGGGAACATCCATTCCTTTGGATACTTGTTCCTCTCGATTTCCCAATCTATTGAATCTAGTTTTCCCTTTGTTTCCTTGGAATTTAGGAACATTATAGTTGATGTTAATTCTCTCTTATTTGCTTCAATGGAATATTTTGGGGAAACTCTATCATCTTCTTTATATCTAAAGCTGATCAAAGGATTCTTAACAGGAATCCTATACAGTGGAATGAGTGAATGTGCAGGCAATGGTTCCAGTTATTTCCTTTGGGAACATCCATTCCTTTGGATACTTGTTCCTCTCTATTTCCCAATCTATTGAATCTAGTTTTCCCTTTGTTTCCTTGGCATTTAGGAACATTATAGTTGATGATAATTCTCTCTTATTTGCTTTAATGGAATATTTTGGGGAAACTCTATCATCTTCTTTATATGTAAAGCTGATCAAAGGATTCTTAACAGGAATCCTATAGAGCAGAATGAGTGAATGTGCAGACAATGGTTACAGTTATTCCCTTTGGTAAAATCCATTCCTTTGGATACTTTCGATACTCTCTATTTCCCATTCTATTGAGTCTAGTGTTCCTCTTGTTTCCAATTCAATTAAGAAATTTATAGTTGATGTTAATTCTCTCCCATTTGTTTCAAAGGAACTTTTTGGTCAAAATCCTTCATCTTCTTAAAATCTAAAGCTGATCAAAGGATTCTTTACAGGAATCGATACAGTGGCATGTGTGAATGTGCAGGCAATAATTCCAGTTATTTCCTTTGGGAACATCCATTCCTTTGGATACTTGTTCCTCTCTATTTCCCAATCTATTGAATCTAGTTTTCCCTTTGTTTCCTTGGCATTTAGGAACATTATAGTTGATGTTAATTCTCTCTTATTTGCTTCAATGGAATATTTTGGGGAAACTCTATCATCTTCTTTATATCTAAAGCTGATCAAAGGATTCTTAACAGGAATCCTATATAGGGGAATGAGTGAATGTGCAGGCAATGGTTCCAGTTATTTCCTTTGGGAACATCCATTCCTTTGGATACTTGTTCCTCTCTATTTCCCAATCTATTGAATCTAGTTTTCCCTTTGTTTCCTTGGCATTTAGGAACATTATAGTTGATGATAATTCTCTCTTATTTGCTTCAATGGAATATTTTGGGGAAACTCTATCATCTTCTTTATATCTAAAGCTGATCAAAGGATTCTTAACAGGAATCCTATAGAGTAGAATGAGTGAATGTGCAGACAATGGTTCCAGTTATTCCCTTTGGTAAAATCCATTCCTTTGGATACTTTCGATACTCTCTATTTCCCATTCTATTGAGTCTAGTGTTCCTCTTGTTTCCAATTCAATTAAGAAATTTATAGTTGATGTTAATTCTCTCCCATTTGTTTCAAAGGAACTTTTTGGTCAAAATCCTTCATCTTCTTAAAATCTAAAGCTGATCAAAGGATTCTTTACAGGAATCGATACAGTGGCATGTGTGAATGTGCAGGCAATAGTTCCAGTTATTTCCTTTGGGAACATCCATTCCTTTGGATACTTGTTCCTCTCTATTTCCCAATCTACTGAATCTAGTTTTCCCTTTGTTTCCTTGGCAATTAGGTACATTATAGTTGTTGATAATTCTCTCCTATTTGCTTCAATGGAACATATTGGGCAAAATCCATCATCTTCTATATATGTAAAGCTGATCAATGGATTCTTAACAGGAATCGATACAGTGGAATGAGTGAATGTGCAGGCAATAGTTCCAGTTATTTCCTTTGGGAACCTCCATTCCTTTGGATACTTGTTCCTCTCGATTTCCCAATCTATTGAATCTAGTTTTCCCTTTGTTTCCTTGGAATTTAGGAACATTATAGTTGATGTTAATTCTCTCTTATTTGCTTCAATGGAATATTTTGGGGAAACTCTATCATCTTCTTTATATCTAAAGCTGATCAAAGGATTCTTAACAGGAATCCTATACAGTGGAATGAGTGAATGTGCAGGCAATGGTTCCAGTTATTTCCTTTGGGAACATCCATTCCTTTGGATACTTGTTCCTCTCTATTTCCCAATCTATTGAATCTAGTTTTCCCTTTGTTTCCTTGGCATTTAGGAACATTATAGTTGATGATAATTCTCTCTTATTTGCTTCAATGGAATATTTTGGGGAAACTCTATCATCTTCTTTATATGTAAAGCTGATCAAAGGATTCTTAACAGGAATCCTATAGAGTAGAATGAGTGAATGTGCAGACAATGGTTACAGTTATTCCCTTTGGTAAAATCCATTCCTTTGGATAGTTTCGATACTCTCTATTTCCCATTCTATTGAGTCTAGTGTTCCTCTTGTTTCCAATTCAATTAAGAAATTTATAGTTGATGTTAATTCTCTCCCATTTGTTTCAAAGGAACTTTTTGGTCAAAATCCTTCATCTTCTTAAAATCTAAAGCTGATCAAAGGATTCTTTACAGGAATCGATACAGTGGCATGTGTGAATGTGCAGGCAATAATTCCAGTTATTTCCTTTGGGAACATCCATTCCTTTGGATACTTGTTCCTCTCTATTTCCCAATCTATTGAATCTAGTTTTCCCTTTGTTTCCTTGGCATTTAGGAACATTATAGTTGATGTTAATTCTCTCTTATTTGCTTCAATGGAATATTTTGGGGAAACTCTATCATCTTCTTTATATCTAAAGCTGATCAAAGGATTCTTAACAGGAATCCTATACAGTGGAATGAGTGAATGTGCAGGCAATGGTTCCAGTTATTTCCTTTGGGAACATCCATTCCTTTGGATACTTGTTCCTCTCGATTTCCCAATCTATTGAATCTAGTTTTCCCTTTGTTTCCTTGGAATTTAGGAACATTATAGTTGATGTTAATTTTCTCTTATTTGCTTCAATGGAATATTTTGGGGAAACTCTATCATCTTCTTTATATCTAAAGCTGATCAAAGGATTCTTAACAGGAATCCTATACAGTGGAATGAGTGAATGTGCAGGCAATGGTTCCAGTTATTTCCTTTGGGATCATCCATTCCTTTGGATACTTGTTCCTCTCTATTTCCCAATCTATTGAATCTAGTTTTCCCTTTGTTTCCTTGGCATTTAGGAACATTATAGTTGATGATAATTCTCTCTTATTTGCTTCAATGGAATATTTTGGGGAAACTCTATCATCTTCTTTATATCTAAAGCTGATCAAAGGATTCTTAGCAGGAATCCTATAGAGTAGAATGAGTGAATGTGCAGGCAATGGTTCCAGTTATTCCCTTTGGTAAAATCCATTCCTTGGGATACTTTCGATACTCTCTATTTCCCATTCTATTGAATCTAGTGTTACGCTTGTTTCCAATTCAATTAAGAAATTTATAGTTGATGTTAATTCTCTCCCATTTGTTTCAAAGGAACTTTTTGGTCAAAATCCTTCATCTTCTTAAAATCTAAAGCTGATCAAAGGATTCTTAACAGGAATCGATACAGTGGAATGAGTGAATGTGCAGGCAATAGTTCCAGTTATTTCCTTTGGGAACATCCATTCCTTTGGATACTTGTTCCTCTCGATTTCCCAATCTAATGAATCTAGTTTTACCTTTGTTTCCTTGGAATTTAGGAACATTATAGTTGATGTTAATTCTCTCTTATTTGCTTCAATGGATTATTTTGGGGAAACTCTATCATCTTCTTTATATCTAAAGCTGATCAAAGGATTCTTAACAGGAATCCTATACAGTGGAATGAGTGAATGTGCAGGCAATGGTTCCAGTTATTTCCTTTGGGAACATCCATTCCTTTGGATACTTGTTCCTCTCTATTTCCCAATCTATTGAATCTAGTTTTCCCTTTGTTTCCTTGGCATTTAGGAACATTATAGTTGATGATAATTCTCTCTTATTTGCTTCAATGGAATATTTTGGGGAAACTCTATCATCTTCTTTATATCTAAAGCTGATCAAAGGATTCTTAACAGGAATCCTATAGAGTAGAATGAGTGAATGTGCAGGCAATGGTTCCAGTTATTCCCTTTGGTAAAATCCATTCCTTTGGATACTTTCGATACTCTCTATTTCCCATTCTATTGAGTCTAGTGTTCCTCTTGTTTCCAATTCAATTAAGAAATTTATAGTTGATGTTAATTCTCTCCCATTTGTTTCAAAGGAACTTTTTGGTCAAAATCCTTCATCTTCTTAAAATCTAAAGCTGATCAAAGGATTCTTTACAGGAATCGATACAGTGGCATGTGTGAATGTGCAGGCAATAGTTCCAGTTATTTCCTTTGGGAACATCCATTCCTTTGGATACTTGTTCCTCTCTATTTCCCAATCTACTGAATCTAGTTTTCCCTTTGTTTCCTTGGCAATTAGGTACATTATAGTTGTTGATAATTCTCTCCTATTTGCTTCAATGGAACATATTGGGCAAAATCCATCATCTTCTATATATGTAAAGCTGATCAATGGATTCTTAACAGGAATCGATACAGTGGAATGAGTGAATGTGCAGGCAATAGTTCCAGTTATTTCCTTTGGGAACCTCCATTCCTTTGGATACTTGTTCCTCTCGATTTCCCAATCTATTGAATCTAGTTTTCCCTTTGTTTCCTTGGAATTTAGGAACATTATAGTTGATGTTAATTCTCTCTTATTTGCTTCAATGGAATATTTTGGGGAAACTCTATCATCTTCTTTATATCTAAAGCTGATCAAAGGATTCTTAACAGGAATCCTATACAGTGGAATGAGTGAATGTGCAGGCAATGGTTCCAGTTATTTCCTTTGGGAACATCCATTCCTTTGGATACTTGTTCCTCTCTATTTCCCAATCTATTGAATCTAGTTTTCCCTTTGTTTCCTTGGCATTTAGGAACATTATAGTTGATGATAATTCTCTCTTATTTGCTTCAATGGAATATTTTGGGGAAACTCTATCATCTTCTTTATATGTAAAGCTGATCAAAGGATTCTTAACAGGAATCCTATAGAGTAGAATGAGTGAATGTGCAGACAATGGTTACAGTTATTCCCTTTGGTAAAATCCATTCCTTTGGATAGTTTCGATACTCTCTATTTCCCATTCTATTGAGTCTAGTGTTCCTCTTGTTTCCAATTCAATTAAGAAATTTATAGTTGATGTTAATTCTCTCCCATTTGTTTCAAAGGAACTTTTTGGTCAAAATCCTTCATCTTCTTAAAATCTAAAGCTGATCAAAGGATTCTTTACAGGAATCGATACAGTGGCATGTGTGAATGTGCAGGCAATAATTCCAGTTATTTCCTTTGGGAACATCCATTCCTTTGGATACTTGTTCCTCTCTATTTCCCAATCTATTGAATCTAGTTTTCCCTTTGTTTCCTTGGCATTTAGGAACATTATAGTTGATGTTAATTCTCTCTTATTTGCTTCAATGGAATATTTTGGGGAAACTCTATCATCTTCTTTATATCTAAAGCTGATCAAAGGATTCTTAACAGGAATCCTATACAGTGGAATGAGTGAATGTGCAGGCAATGGTTCCAGTTATTTCCTTTGGGAACATCCATTCCTTTGGATACTTGTTCCTCTCGATTTCCCAATCTATTGAATCTAGTTTTCCCTTTGTTTCCTTGGAATTTAGGAACATTATAGTTGATGTTAATTTTCTCTTATTTGCTTCAATGGAATATTTTGGGGAAACTCTATCATCTTCTTTATATCTAAAGCTGATCAAAGGATTCTTAACAGGAATCCTATACAGTGGAATGAGTGAATGTGCAGGCAATGGTTCCAGTTATTTCCTTTGGGATCATCCATTCCTTTGGATACTTGTTCCTCTCTATTTCCCAATCTATTGAATCTAGTTTTCCCTTTGTTTCCTTGGCATTTAGGAACATTATAGTTGATGATAATTCTCTCTTATTTGCTTCAATGGAATATTTTGGGGAAACTCTATCATCTTCTTTATATCTAAAGCTGATCAAAGGATTCTTAGCAGGAATCCTATAGAGTAGAATGAGTGAATGTGCAGGCAATGGTTCCAGTTATTCCCTTTGGTAAAATCCATTCCTTGGGATACTTTCGATACTCTCTATTTCCCATTCTATTGAATCTAGTGTTACGCTTGTTTCCAATTCAATTAAGAAATTTATAGTTGATGTTAATTCTCTCCCATTTGTTTCAAAGGAACTTTTTGGTCAAAATCCTTCATCTTCTTAAAATCTAAAGCTGATCAAAGGATTCTTAACAGGAATCGATACAGTGGAATGAGTGAATGTGCAGGCAATAGTTCCAGTTATTTCCTTTGGGAACATCCATTCCTTTGGATACTTGTTCCTCTCGATTTCCCAATCTAATGAATCTAGTTTTACCTTTGTTTCCTTGGAATTTAGGAACATTATAGTTGATGTTAATTCTCTCTTATTTGCTTCAATGGATTATTTTGGGGAAACTCTATCATCTTCTTTATATCTAAAGCTGATCAAAGGATTCTTAACAGGAATCCTATACAGTGGAATGAGTGAATGTGCAGGCAATGGTTCCAGTTATTTCCTTTGGGAACATCCATTCCTTTGGATACTTGTTCCTCTCTATTTCCCAATCTATTGAATCTAGTTTTCCCTTTGTTTCCTTGGCATTTAGGAACATTATAGTTGATGATAATTCTCTCTTATTTGCTTCAATGGAATATTTTGGGGAAACTCTATCATCTTCTTTATATCTAAAGCTGATCAAAGGATTCTTAACAGGAATCCTATAGAGTAGAATGAGTGAATGTGCAGGCAATGGTTCCAGTTATTCCCTTTGGTAAAATCCATTCCTTTGGATACTTTCGATACTCTCTATTTCCCATTCTATTGAGTCTAGTGTTCCTCTTGTTTCCAATTCAATTAAGAAATTTATAGTTGATGTTAATTCTCTCCCATTTGTTTCAAAGGAACTTTTTGGTCAAAATCCTTCATCTTCTTAAAATCTAAAGCTGATCAAAGGATTCTTTACAGGAATCGATACAGTGGCATGTGTGAATGTGCAGGCAATAGTTCCAGTTATTTCCTTTGGGAACATCCATTCCTTTGGATACTTGTTCCTCTCTATTTCCCAATCTACTGAATCTAGTTTTCCCTTTGTTTCCTTGGCAATTAGGTACATTATAGTTGTTGATAATTCTCTCCTATTTGCTTCAATGGAACATATTGGGCAAAATCCATCATCTTCTTTATATGTAAAGCTGATCAATGGATTCTTAACAGGAATCGATACAGTGGAATGAGTGAATGTGCAGGCAATAGTTCCAGTTATTTCCTTTGGGAACCTCCATTCCTTTGGATACTTGTTCCTCTCGATTTCCCAATCTATTGAATCTAGTTTTCCCTTTGTTTCCTTGGAATTTAGGAACATTATAGTTGATGTTAATTCTCTCTTATTTGCTTCAATGGAATATTTTGGGGAAACTCTATCATCTTCTTTATATCTAAAGCTGATCAAAGGATTCTTAACAGGAATCCTATACAGTGGAATGAGTGAATGTGCAGGCAATGGTTCCAGTTATTTCCTTTGGGAACATCCATTCCTTTGGATACTTGTTCCTCTCTATTTCCCAATCTATTGAATCTAGTTTTCCCTTTGTTTCCTTGGCATTTAGGAACATTATAGTTGATGATAATTCTCTCTTATTTGCTTCAATGGAATATTTTGGGGAAACTCTATCATCTTCTTTATATGTAAAGCTGATCAAAGGATTCTTAACAGGAATCCTATAGAGTAGAATGAGTGAATGTGCAGACAATGGTTACAGTTATTCCCTTTGGTAAAATCCATTCCTTTGGATACTTTCGATACTCTCTATTTCCCATTCTATTGAGTCTAGTGTTCCTCTTGTTTCCAATTCAATTAAGAAATTTATAGTTGATGTTAATTCTCTCCCATTTGTTTCAAAGGAACTTTTTGGTCAAAATCCTTCATCTTCTTAAAATCTAAAGCTGATCAAAGGATTCTTTACAGGAATCGATACAGTGGCATGTGTGAATGTGCAGGCAATAATTCCAGTTATTTCCTTTGGGAACATCCATTCCTTTGGATACTTGTTCCTCTCTATTTCCCAATCTATTGAATCTAGTTTTCCCTTTGTTTCCTTGGCATTTAGGAACATTATAGTTGATGTTAATTCTCTCTTATTTGCTTCAATGGAATATTTTGGGGAAACTCTATCATCTTCTTTATATCTAAAGCTGATCAAAGGATTCTTAACAGGAATCCTATACAGTGGAATGAGTGAATGTGCAGGCAATGGTTCCAGTTATTTCCTTTGGGAACATCCATTCCTTTGGATACTTGTTCCTCTCTATTTCCCAATCTATTGAATCTAGTTTTCCCTTTGTTTCCTTGGCATTTAGGAACATTATAGTTGATGATAATTCTCTCTTATTTGCTTCAATGGAATATTTTGGGGAAACTCTATCATCTTCTTTATATCTAAAGCTGATCAAAGGATTCTTAACAGGAATCCTATCTCTATAGAATGAGTGAATGTGCAGACAATGGTTCCAGTTATTCCCTTTGGTAAAATCCATTCCTTTGGATACTTTCGATACTCTCTATTTCCCATTCTATTGAGTCTAGTGTTCCTCTTGTTTCCAATTCAATTAAGAAATTTATAGTTGATGTTAATTCTCTCCCATTTGTTTCAAAGGAACTTTTTGGTCAAAATCCTTCATCTTCTTAAAATCTAAAGCTGATCAAAGGATTCTTTACAGGAATCGATACAGTGGCATGTGTGAATGTGCAGGCAATAGTTCCAGTTATTTCCTTTGGGAACATCCATTCCTTTGGATACTTGTTCCTCTCTATTTCCCAATCTACTGAATCTAGTTTTCCCTTTGTTTCCTTGGCAATTAGGTACATTATAGTTGTTGATAATTCTCTCCTATTTGCTTCAATGGAACATATTGGGCAAAATCCATCATCTTCTTTATATGTAAAGCTGATCAATGGATTCTTAACAGGAATCGATACAGTGGAATGAGTGAATGTGCAGGCAATAGTTCCAGTTATTTCCTTTGGGAACATCCATTCCTTTGGATACTTGTTCCTCTCGATTTCCCAATCTATTGAATCTAGTTTTCCCTTTGTTTCCTTGGAATTTAGGAACATTATAGTTGATGTTAATTCTCTCTTATTTGCTTCAATGGAATATTTTGGGGAAACTCTATCATCTTCTTTATATCTAAAGCTGATCAAAGGATTCTTAACAGGAATCCTATACAGTGGAATGAGTGAATGTGCAGGCAATGGTTCCAGTTATTTCCTTTGGGAACATCCATTCCTTTGGATACTTGTTCCTCTCTATTTCCCAATCTATTGAATCTAGTTTTCCCTTTGTTTCCTTGGCATTTAGGAACATTATAGTTGATGATAATTCTCTCTTATTTGCTTCAATGGAATATTTTGGGGAAACTCTATCATCTTCTTTATATCTAAAGCTGATCAAAGGATTCTTAACAGGAATCCTATAGAGTAGAATGAGTGAATGTGCAGGCAATGGTTCCAGTTATTCCCTTTGGTAAAATCCATTCCTTTGGATACTTTCGATACTCTCTATTTCCCATTCTATTGAGTCTAGTGTTCCTCTTGTTTCCAATTCAATTAAGAAATTTATAGTTGATGTTAATTCTCTCCCATTTGTTTCAAAGGAACTTTTTGGTCAAAATCCTTCATCTTCTTAAAATCTAAAGCTGATCAAAGGATTCTTTACAGGAATCGATACAGTGGCATGTGTGAATGTGCAGGCAATAGTTCCAGTTATTTCCTTTGGGAACATCCATTCCTTTGGATACTTGTTCCTCTCTATTTCCCAATCTACTGAATCTAGTTTTCCCTTTGTTTCCTTGGCAATTAGGTACATTATAGTTGTTGATAATTCTCTCCTATTTGCTTCAATGGAACATATTGGGCAAAATCCATCATCTTCTTTATATGTAAAGCTGATCAATGGATTCTTAACAGGAATCGATACAGTGGAATGAGTGAATGTGCAGGCAATAGTTCCAGTTATTTCCTTTGGGAACATCCATTCCTTTGGATACTTGTTCCTCTCGATTTCCCAATCTATTGAATCTAGTTTTCCCTTTGTTTCCTTGGAATTTAGGAACATTATAGTTGATGTTAATTCTCTCTTATTTGCTTCAATGGAATATTTTGGGGAAACTCTATCATCTTCTTTATATCTAAAGCTGATCAAAGGATTCTTAACAGGAATCCTATACAGTGGAATGAGTGAATGTGCAGGCAATGGTTCCAGTTATTTCCTTTGGGAACATCCATTTCTTTGGATACTTGTTCCTCTCTATTTCCCAATCTATTGAATCTAGTTTTCCCTTTGTTTCCTTGGCATTTAGGAACATTATAGTTGATGATAATTCTCTCTTATTTGCTTCAATGGAATATTTTGGGGAAACTCTATCATCTTCTTTATATGTAAAGCTGATCAAAGGATTCTTAACAGGAATCCTATAGAGTAGAATGAGTGAATGTGCAGACAATGGTTACAGTTATTCCCTTTGGTAAAATCCATTCCTTTGGATACTTTCGATACTCTCTATTTCCCATTCTATTGAGGCTAGTGTTCCTCTTGTTTCCAATTCAATTAAGAAATTTATAGTTGATGTTAATTCTCTCCCATTTGTTTCAAAGGAACTTTTTGGTCAAAATCCTTCATCTTCTTAAAATCTAAAGCTGATCAAAGGATTCTTTACAGGAATCGATACAGTGGCATGTGTGAATGTGCAGGCAATAATTCCAGTTATTTCCTTTGGGAACATCCATTCCTTTGGATACTTGTTCCTCTCTATTTCCCAATCTATTGAATCTAGTTTTCCCTTTGTTTCCTTGGCATTTAGGAACATTATAGTTGATGTTAATTCTCTCTTATTTGCTTCAATGGAATATTTTGGGGAAACTCTATCATCTTCTTTATATCTAAAGCTGATCAAAGGATTCTTAACAGGAATCCTATACAGTGGAATGAGTGAATGTGCAGGCAATGGTTCCAGTTATTTCCTTTGGGAACATCCATTCCTTTGGATACTTGTTCCTCTCGATTTCCCAATCTATTGAATCTAGTTTTCCCTTTGTTTCCTTGGAATTTAGGAACATTATAGTTGATGTTAATTTTCTCTTATTTGCTTCAATGGAATATTTTGGGGAAACTCTATCATCTTCTTTATATCTAAAGCTGATCAAAGGATTCTTAACAGGAATCCTATACAGTGGAATGAGTGAATGTGCAGGCAATGGTTCCAGTTATTTCCTTTGGGATCATCCATTCCTTTGGATACTTGTTCCTCTCTATTTCCCAATCTATTGAATCTAGTTTTCCCTTTGTTTCCTTGGCATTTAGGAACATTATAGTTGATGATAATTCTCTCTTATTTGCTTCAATGGAATATTTTGGGGAAACTCTATCATCTTCTTTATATCTAAAGCTGATCAAAGGATTCTTAGCAGGAATCCTATAGAGTAGAATGAGTGAATGTGCAGGCAATGGTTCCAGTTATTCCCTTTGGTAAAATCCATTCCTTGGGATACTTTCGATACTCTCTATTTCCCATTCTATTGAATCTAGTGTTACGCTTGTTTCCAATTCAATTAAGAAATTTATAGTTGATGTTAATTCTCTCCCATTTGTTTCAAAGGAACTTTTTGGTCAAAATCCTTCATCTTCTTAAAATCTAAAGCTGATCAAAGGATTCTTAACAGGAATCGATACAGTGGAATGAGTGAATGTGCAGGCAATAGTTCCAGTTATTTCCTTTGGGAACATCCATTCCTTTGGATACTTGTTCCTCTCGATTTCCCAATCTAATGAATCTAGTTTTACCTTTGTTTCCTTGGAATTTAGGAACATTATAGTTGATGTTAATTCTCTCTTATTTGCTTCAATGGATTATTTTGGGGAAACTCTATCATCTTCTTTATATGTAAAGCTGATCAATGGATTCTTAACAGGAATCGATACAGTGGAATGAGTGAATGTGCAGGCAATAGTTCCAGTTATTTCCTTTGGGAACATCCATTCCTTTGGATACTTGTTCCTCTCGATTTCCCAATCTATTGAATCTAGTTTTCCCTTTGTTTCCTTGGAATTTAGGAACATTATAGTTGATGTTAATTCTCTCTTATTTGCTTCAATGGAATATTTTGGGGAAACTCTATCATCTTCTTTATATCTAAAGCTGATCAAAGGATTCTTAACAGGAATCCTATACAGTGGAATGAGTGAATGTGCAGGCAATGGTTCCAGTTATTTCCTTTGGGAACATCCATTTCTTTGGATACTTGTTCCTCTCTATTTCCCAATCTATTGAATCTAGTTTTCCCTTTGTTTCCTTGGCATTTAGGAACATTATAGTTGATGATAATTCTCTCTTATTTGCTTCAATGGAATATTTTGGGGAAACTCTATCATCTTCTTTATATGTAAAGCTGATCAAAGGATTCTTAACAGGAATCCTATAGAGTAGAATGAGTGAATGTGCAGACAATGGTTACAGTTATTCCCTTTGGTAAAATCCATTCCTTTGGATACTTTCGATACTCTCTATTTCCCATTCTATTGAGGCTAGTGTTCCTCTTGTTTCCAATTCAATTAAGAAATTTATAGTTGATGTTAATTCTCTCCCATTTGTTTCAAAGGAACTTTTTGGTCAAAATCCTTCATCTTCTTAAAATCTAAAGCTGATCAAAGGATTCTTTACAGGAATCGATACAGTGGCATGTGTGAATGTGCAGGCAATAATTCCAGTTATTTCCTTTGGGAACATCCATTCCTTTGGATACTTGTTCCTCTCTATTTCCCAATCTATTGAATCTAGTTTTCCCTTTGTTTCCTTGGCATTTAGGAACATTATAGTTGATGTTAATTCTCTCTTATTTGCTTCAATGGAATATTTTGGGGAAACTCTATCATCTTCTTTATATCTAAAGCTGATCAAAGGATTCTTAACAGGAATCCTATACAGTGGAATGAGTGAATGTGCAGGCAATGGTTCCAGTTATTTCCTTTGGGAACATCCATTCCTTTGGATACTTGTTCCTCTCGATTTCCCAATCTATTGAATCTAGTTTTCCCTTTGTTTCCTTGGAATTTAGGAACATTATAGTTGATGTTAATTTTCTCTTATTTGCTTCAATGGAATATTTTGGGGAAACTCTATCATCTTCTTTATATCTAAAGCTGATCAAAGGATTCTTAACAGGAATCCTATACAGTGGAATGAGTGAATGTGCAGGCAATGGTTCCAGTTATTTCCTTTGGGATCATCCATTCCTTTGGATACTTGTTCCTCTCTATTTCCCAATCTATTGAATCTAGTTTTCCCTTTGTTTCCTTGGCATTTAGGAACATTATAGTTGATGATAATTCTCTCTTATTTGCTTCAATGGAATATTTTGGGGAAACTCTATCATCTTCTTTATATCTAAAGCTGATCAAAGGATTCTTAGCAGGAATCCTATAGAGTAGAATGAGTGAATGTGCAGGCAATGGTTCCAGTTATTCCCTTTGGTAAAATCCATTCCTTGGGATACTTTCGATACTCTCTATTTCCCATTCTATTGAATCTAGTGTTACGCTTGTTTCCAATTCAATTAAGAAATTTATAGTTGATGTTAATTCTCTCCCATTTGTTTCAAAGGAACTTTTTGGTCAAAATCCTTCATCTTCTTAAAATCTAAAGCTGATCAAAGGATTCTTAACAGGAATCGATACAGTGGAATGAGTGAATGTGCAGGCAATAGTTCCAGTTATTTCCTTTGGGAACATCCATTCCTTTGGATACTTGTTCCTCTCGATTTCCCAATCTAATGAATCTAGTTTTACCTTTGTTTCCTTGGAATTTAGGAACATTATAGTTGATGTTAATTCTCTCTTATTTGCTTCAATGGATTATTTTGGGGAAACTCTATCATCTTCTTTATATCTAAAGCTGATCAAAGGATTCTTAACAGGAATCCTATACAGTGGAATGAGTGAATGTGCAGGCAATGGTTCCAGTTATTTCCTTTGGGAACATCCATTCCTTTGGATACTTGTTCCTCTCTATTTCCCAATCTATTGAATCTAGTTTTCCCTTTGTTTCCTTGGCATTTAGGAACATTATAGTTGATGATAATTCTCTCTTATTTGCTTCAATGGAATATTTTGGGGAAACTCTATCATCTTCTTTATATCTAAAGCTGATCAAAGGATTCTTAACAGGAATCCTATAGAGTAGAATGAGTGAATGTGCAGGCAATGGTTCCAGTTATTCCCTTTGGTAAAATCCATTCCTTTGGATACTTTCGATACTCTCTATTTCCCATTCTATTGAGTCTAGTGTTCCTCTTGTTTCCAATTCAATTAAGAAATTTATAGTTGATGTTAATTCTCTCCCATTTGTTTCAAAGGAACTTTTTGGTCAAAATCCTTCATCTTCTTAAAATCTAAAGCTGATCAAAGGATTCTTTACAGGAATCGATACAGTGGCATGTGTGAATGTGCAGGCAATAGTTCCAGTTATTTCCTTTGGGAACATCCATTCCTTTGGATACTTGTTCCTCTCTATTTCCCAATCTACTGAATCTAGTTTTCCCTTTGTTTCCTTGGCAATTAGGTACATTATAGTTGTTGATAATTCTCTCCTATTTGCTTCAATGGAACATATTGGGCAAAATCCATCATCTTCTTTATATGTAAAGCTGATCAATGGATTCTTAACAGGAATCGATACAGTGGAATGAGTGAATGTGCAGGCAATAGTTCCAGTTATTTCCTTTGGGAACATCCATTCCTTTGGATACTTGTTCCTCTCGATTTCCCAATCTATTGAATCTAGTTTTCCCTTTGTTTCCTTGGAATTTAGGAACATTATAGTTGATGTTAATTCTCTCTTATTTGCTTCAATGGAATATTTTGGGGAAACTCTATCATCTTCTTTATATCTAAAGCTGATCAAAGGATTCTTAACAGGAATCCTATACAGTGGAATGAGTGAATGTGCAGGCAATGGTTCCAGTTATTTCCTTTGGGAACATCCATTCCTTTGGATACTTGTTCCTCTCTATTTCCCAATCTATTGAATCTAGTTTTCCCTTTGTTTCCTTGGCATTTAGGAACATTATAGTTGATGATAATTCTCTCTTATTTGCTTCAATGGAATATTTTGGGGAAACTCTATCATCTTCTTTATATGTAAAGCTGATCAAAGGATTCTTAACAGGAATCCTATAGAGTAGAATGAGTAAATGTGCAGACAATGGTTACAGTTATTCCCTTTGGTAAAATCCATTCCTTTGGATACTTTCGATACTCTCTATTTCCCATTCTATTGAGTCTAGTGTTCCTCTTGTTTCCAATTCAATTAAGAAATTTATAGTTGATGTTAATTCTCTCCCATTTGTTTCAAAGGAACTTTTTGGTCAAAATCCTTCATCTTCTTAAAATCTAAAGCTGATCAAAGGATTCTTTACAGGAATCGATACAGTGGCATGTGTGAATGTGCAGGCAATAATTCCAGTTATTTCCTTTGGGAACATCCATTCCTTTGGATACTTGTTCCTCTCTATTTCCCAATCTATTGAATCTAGTTTTCCCTTTGTTTCCTTGGCATTTAGGAACATTATAGTTGATGTTAATTCTCTCTTATTTGCTTCAATGGAATATTTTGGGGAAACTCTATCATCTTCTTTATATCTAAAGCTGATCAAAGGATTCTTAACAGGAATCCTATACAGTGGAATGAGTGAATGTGCAGGCAATGGTTCCAGTTATTTCCTTTGGGAACATCCATTCCTTTGGATACTTGTTCCTCTCTATTTCCCAATCTATTGAATCTAGTTTTCCCTTTGTTTCCTTGGCATTTAGGAACATTATAGTTGATGATAATTCTCTCTTATTTGCTTCAATGGAATATTTTGGGGAAACTCTATCATCTTTATATCTAAAGCTGATCAAAGGATTCTTAACAGGAATCCTATAGAGTAGAATGAGTGAATGTGCAGACAATGGTTCCAGTTATTCCCTTTGGTAAAATCCATTCCTTTGGATACTTTCGATACTCTCTATTTCCCATTCTATTGAGTCTAGTGTTCCTCTTGTTTCCAATTCAATTAAGAAATTTATAGTTGATGTTAATTCTCTCCCATTTGTTTCAAAGGAACTTTTTGGTCAAAATCCTTCATCTTCTTAAAATCTAAAGCTGATCAAAGGATTCTTTACAGGAATCGATACAGTGGCATGTGTGAATGTGCAGGCAATAGTTCCAGTTATTTCCTTTGTGAACATCCATTCCTTTGGATACTTGTTCCTCTCTATTTCCCAATCTATTGAATCTAGTTTTCCCTTTGTTTCCTTGGCAATTAGGTACATTATAGTTGTTGATAATTCTCTCCTATTTGCTTCAATGGAACATATTGGGCAAAATCCATCATCTTCTTTATATGTAAAGCTGATCAATGGATTCTTAACAGGAATCGATACAGTGGAATGAGTGAATGTGCAGGCAATAGTTCCAGTTATTTCCTTTGGGAACATCCATTCCTTTGGATACTTGTTCCTCTCGATTTCCCAATCTATTGAATCTAGTTTTCCCTTTGTTTCCTTGGAATTTAGGAACATTATAGTTGATGTTAATTCTCTCTTATTTGCTTCAATGGAATATTTTGGGGAAACTCTATCATCTTCTTTATATCTAAAGCTGATCAAAGGATTCTTAACAGGAATCCTATACAGTGGAATGAGTGAATGTGCAGGCAATGGTTCCAGTTATTTCCTTTGGGAACATCCATTTCTTTGGATACTTGTTCCTCTCTATTTCCCAATCTATTGAATCTAGTTTTCCCTTTGTTTCCTTGGCATTTAGGAACATTATAGTTGATGATAATTCTCTCTTATTTGCTTCAATGGAATATTTTGGGGAAACTCTATCATCTTCTTTATATGTAAAGCTGATCAAAGGATTCTTAACAGGAATCCTATAGAGTAGAATGAGTGAATGTGCAGACAATGGTTACAGTTATTCCCTTTGGTAAAATCCATTCCTTTGGATACTTTCGATACTCTCTATTTCCCATTCTATTGAGGCTAGTGTTCCTCTTGTTTCCAATTCAATTAAGAAATTTATAGTTGATGTTAATTCTCTCCCATTTGTTTCAAAGGAACTTTTTGGTCAAAATCCTTCATCTTCTTAAAATCTAAAGCTGATCAAAGGATTCTTTACAGGAATCGATACAGTGGCATGTGTGAATGTGCAGGCAATAATTCCAGTTATTTCCTTTGGGAACATCCATTCCTTTGGATACTTGTTCCTCTCTATTTCCCAATCTATTGAATCTAGTTTTCCCTTTGTTTCCTTGGCATTTAGGAACATTATAGTTGATGTTAATTCTCTCTTATTTGCTTCAATGGAATATTTTGGGGAAACTCTATCATCTTCTTTATATCTAAAGCTGATCAAAGGATTCTTAACAGGAATCCTATACAGTGGAATGAGTGAATGTGCAGGCAATGGTTCCAGTTATTTCCTTTGGGAACATCCATTCCTTTGGATACTTGTTCCTCTCGATTTCCCAATCTATTGAATCTAGTTTTCCCTTTGTTTCCTTGGAATTTAGGAACATTATAGTTGATGTTAATTTTCTCTTATTTGCTTCAATGGAATATTTTGGGGAAACTCTATCATCTTCTTTATATCTAAAGCTGATCAAAGGATTCTTAACAGGAATCCTATACAGTGGAATGAGTGAATGTGCAGGCAATGGTTCCAGTTATTTCCTTTGGGATCATCCATTCCTTTGGATACTTGTTCCTCTCTATTTCCCAATCTATTGAATCTAGTTTTCCCTTTGTTTCCTTGGCATTTAGGAACATTATAGTTGATGATAATTCTCTCTTATTTGCTTCAATGGAATATTTTGGGGAAACTCTATCATCTTCTTTATATCTAAAGCTGATCAAAGGATTCTTAGCAGGAATCCTATAGAGTAGAATGAGTGAATGTGCAGGCAATGGTTCCAGTTATTCCCTTTGGTAAAATCCATTCCTTGGGATACTTTCGATACTCTCTATTTCCCATTCTATTGAATCTAGTGTTACGCTTGTTTCCAATTCAATTAAGAAATTTATAGTTGATGTTAATTCTCTCCCATTTGTTTCAAAGGAACTTTTTGGTCAAAATCCTTCATCTTCTTAAAATCTAAAGCTGATCAAAGGATTCTTAACAGGAATCGATACAGTGGAATGAGTGAATGTGCAGGCAATAGTTCCAGTTATTTCCTTTGGGAACATCCATTCCTTTGGATACTTGTTCCTCTCGATTTCCCAATCTAATGAATCTAGTTTTACCTTTGTTTCCTTGGAATTTAGGAACATTATAGTTGATGTTAATTCTCTCTTATTTGCTTCAATGGATTATTTTGGGGAAACTCTATCATCTTCTTTATATCTAAAGCTGATCAAAGGATTCTTAACAGGAATCCTATACAGTGGAATGAGTGAATGTGCAGGCAATGGTTCCAGTTATTTCCTTTGGGAACATCCATTCCTTTGGATACTTGTTCCTCTCTATTTCCCAATCTATTGAATCTAGTTTTCCCTTTGTTTCCTTGGCATTTAGGAACATTATAGTTGATGATAATTCTCTCTTATTTGCTTCAATGGAATATTTTGGGGAAACTCTATCATCTTCTTTATATCTAAAGCTGATCAAAGGATTCTTAACAGGAATCCTATAGAGTAGAATGAGTGAATGTGCAGGCAATGGTTCCAGTTATTCCCTTTGGTAAAATCCATTCCTTTGGATACTTTCGATACTCTCTATTTCCCATTCTATTGAGTCTAGTGTTCCTCTTGTTTCCAATTCAATTAAGAAATTTATAGTTGATGTTAATTCTCTCCCATTTGTTTCAAAGGAACTTTTTGGTCAAAATCCTTCATCTTCTTAAAATCTAAAGCTGATCAAAGGATTCTTTACAGGAATCGATACAGTGGCATGTGTGAATGTGCAGGCAATAGTTCCAGTTATTTCCTTTGGGAACATCCATTCCTTTGGATACTTGTTCCTCTCTATTTCCCAATCTACTGAATCTAGTTTTCCCTTTGTTTCCTTGGCAATTAGGTACATTATAGTTGTTGATAATTCTCTCCTATTTGCTTCAATGGAACATATTGGGCAAAATCCATCATCTTCTTTATATGTAAAGCTGATCAATGGATTCTTAACAGGAATCGATACAGTGGAATGAGTGAATGTGCAGGCAATAGTTCCAGTTATTTCCTTTGGGAACATCCATTCCTTTGGATACTTGTTCCTCTCGATTTCCCAATCTATTGAATCTAGTTTTCCCTTTGTTTCCTTGGAATTTAGGAACATTATAGTTGATGTTAATTCTCTCTTATTTGCTTCAATGGAATATTTTGGGGAAACTCTATCATCTTCTTTATATCTAAAGCTGATCAAAGGATTCTTAACAGGAATCCTATACAGTGGAATGAGTGAATGTGCAGGCAATGGTTCCAGTTATTTCCTTTGGGAACATCCATTCCTTTGGATACTTGTTCCTCTCTATTTCCCAATCTATTGAATCTAGTTTTCCCTTTGTTTCCTTGGCATTTAGGAACATTATAGTTGATGATAATTCTCTCTTATTTGCTTCAATGGAATATTTTGGGGAAACTCTATCATCTTCTTTATATGTAAAGCTGATCAAAGGATTCTTAACAGGAATCCTATAGAGTAGAATGAGTAAATGTGCAGACAATGGTTACAGTTATTCCCTTTGGTAAAATCCATTCCTTTGGATACTTTCGATACTCTCTATTTCCCATTCTATTGAGTCTAGTGTTCCTCTTGTTTCCAATTCAATTAAGAAATTTATAGTTGATGTTAATTCTCTCCCATTTGTTTCAAAGGAACTTTTTGGTCAAAATCCTTCATCTTCTTAAAATCTAAAGCTGATCAAAGGATTCTTTACAGGAATCGATACAGTGGCATGTGTGAATGTGCAGGCAATAATTCCAGTTATTTCCTTTGGGAACATCCATTCCTTTGGATACTTGTTCCTCTCTATTTCCCAATCTATTGAATCTAGTTTTCCCTTTGTTTCCTTGGCATTTAGGAACATTATAGTTGATGTTAATTCTCTCTTATTTGCTTCAATGGAATATTTTGGGGAAACTCTATCATCTTCTTTATATCTAAAGCTGATCAAAGGATTCTTAACAGGAATCCTATACAGTGGAATGAGTGAATGTGCAGGCAATGGTTCCAGTTATTTCCTTTGGGAACATCCATTCCTTTGGATACTTGTTCCTCTCTATTTCCCAATCTATTGAATCTAGTTTTCCCTTTGTTTCCTTGGCATTTAGGAACATTATAGTTGATGATAATTCTCTCTTATTTGCTTCAATGGAATATTTTGGGGAAACTCTATCATCTTCTTTATATCTAAAGCTGATCAAAGGATTCTTAACAGGAATCCTATAGAGTAGAATGAGTGAATGTGCAGACAATGGTTCCAGTTATTCCCTTTGGTAAAATCCATTCCTTTGGATACTTTCGATACTCTCTATTTCCCATTCTATTGAGTCTAGTGTTCCTCTTGTTTCCAATTCAATTAAGAAATTTATAGTTGATGTTAATTCTCTCCCATTTGTTTCAAAGGAACTTTTTGGTCAAAATCCTTCATCTTCTTAAAATCTAAAGCTGATCAAAGGATTCTTTACAGGAATCGATACAGTGGCATGTGTGAATGTGCAGGCAATAGTTCCAGTTATTTCCTTTGTGAACATCCATTCCTTTGGATACTTGTTCCTCTCTATTTCCCAATCTATTGAATCTAGTTTTCCCTTTGTTTCCTTGGCATTTAGGAACATTATAGTTGATGTTAATTCTCTCTTATTTGCTTCAATGGAATATTTTGGGGAAACTCTATCATCTTCTTTATATCTAAAGCTGATCAAAGGATTCTTAACAGGAATCCTATACAGTGGAATGAGTGAATGTGCAGGCAATGGTTCCAGTTATTTCCTTTGGGAACATCCATTCCTTTGGATACTTGTTCCTCTCTATTTCCCAATCTATTGAATCTAGTTTTCCCTTTGTTTCCTTGGCATTTAGGAACATTATAGTTGATGATAATTCTCTCTTATTTGCTTCAATGGAATATTTTGGGGAAACTCTATCATCTTCTTTTTATCTAAAGCTGATCAAAGGATTCTTAACAGGAATCCTATAGAGTAGAATGAGTGAATGTGCAGGCAATGGTTCCAGTTATTCCCTTTGGTAAAATCCATTCCTTTGGATACTTTCGATACTCTCTATTTCCCATTCTATTGAGGCTAGTGTTCCTCTTGTTTCCAATTCAATTAAGAAATTTATAGTTGATGTTAATTCTCTCCCATTTGTTTCAAAGGAACTTTTTGGTCAAAATACTTCATCTTCTTAAAATCTAAAGCTGATCAAAGGATTCTTTACAGGAATCGATACAGTGGCATGTGTGAATGTGCAGGCAATAGTTCCAGTTATTTCCTTTGGGAACATCCATTCCTTTGGATACTTGTTCCTCTCTATTTCCCAATCTACTGAATCTAGTTTTCCCTTTGTTTCCTTGGCAATTAGGTACATTATAGTTGTTGATAATTCTCTCCTATTTGCTTCAATGGAACATTTTGGGCAAAATCCATCATCTTCTTTATATGTAAAGCTGATCAATGGATTCTTAACAGGAATCGATACAGTGGAATGAGTGAATGTGCAGGCAATAATTCCAGTTATTTCCTTTGGGAACATCCATTCCTTTGGATACTTGTTCCTCTCGATTTCCCAATCTATTGAATCTAGTTTTCCCTTTGTTTCCTTGGAATTTAGGAACATTATAGTTGATGTTAATTCTCTCTTATTTGCTTCAATGGAATATTTTGGGGAAACTCTATCATCTTCTTTATATCTAAAGCTGATCAAAGGATTCTTAACAGGAATCTTTTACAGTGGAATGAGTGAATGTGCAGGCAATGGTTACAGTTATTCCCTTTGGTAAAATCCATTCCTTTGAATACTTTCGATACTCTCTATTTACCATTCTATTGAGTCTAGTGTTCCTCTTGTTTCCAATTCAATTAAGAAATTTATAGTTGATGTTAATTCTCTCCCATTTGTTTCAAAGGAACTTTTTGGTCAAAATCCTTCATCTTCTTAAAATCTAAAGCTGATCAAAGGATTCTTTACAGGAATCGATACAGTGAAATGAGTGAATGTGCAGGCCATGGTTCCAGTTATTTCCTTTGGGAACATCCATTCCTTTGGATACTTGTTCCTCTCTATTTCCCATTCTATTGAGCCTAGTGTTCCCTTTGTTTCCTTGGCATTTAGGAACATTATAGTTGATGTTAATTCTCTCTTATTTGCTTCAATGGAATATTTTGGGGAAACTCTATCATCTTCTTTATATCTAAAGCTGATCAAAGTATTCTTAACAGGAATCCTATAAAGTGGAATGAGTGAATGTGCAGGCAATGGTTCCAGTTATTCACTTTGGTAAAATCCATTCCTTTGGATACTTGTTCCTCTCTATTTCCCAATCTACTGAATCTAGTTTTCCCTTTGTTTCCTTGGCAATTAGGTACATTATAGTTGTTGATAATTCTCTCCTATTTGCTTCAATGGAACATTTTGGGCAAAATCCATCATCTTCTTTATATGTAAAGCTGATCAATGGATTCTTAACAGGAATCGATACAGTGGAATGAGTGAATGTGCAGGCAATAGTTCCAGTTATTTCCTTTGGGAACATCCATTCCTTTGGATACTTGTTCCTCTCGATTTCCCAATCTATTGAATCTAGTTTTCCCTTTGTTTCCTTGGCATTTAGGAGCATTATAGTTGATGTTAATTCTCTCTTATTTGCTTCAATGGAATATTTTGGGGAAACTCTATCATCTTCTTTATATCTAAAGCTGATCAAAGGATTCTTAACAGGAATCCTATACAGTGGAATGAGTGAATGTGCAGGAAATGGTTCCAGTTATTCCTTTGGTAAAATCCATTCCTTTGGATACTTTGGATACTCTCTATTTCCCATTCTATTGAGTCTAATGTTCCTCTTGTTCTCAATTCAATTTAGAAATTTATAGTTGATGTTAATTGTCTCCTATTTGCTTCAATGGAACATTTTGGGCAAAATCCATCATCTTCTTTATATGTAAAGCTGATCAATGGATTCTTAATAGGAATCGATACAGTGGCATGTGTGAATGTGCAGGCAATAGTTCCAGTTATTTCCTATGGGAACATCCATTCCTTTGGATACTTGTTCCTCTCTATTTCCCATTCTATTGAGTCTAGTGTTCCCTTTGTTTCCTTGGCATTTAGGAACATTATAGTTGATGTTAATTCTCTCTTATTTGCTTCAATGGAATATTTTGGGGAAACTCTATCATCTTCTTTATATCTAAAGCTGATCAAAGTATTCTTAACAGGAATCCTATAAAGTGGAATGAGTGAATGTGCAGGCAATGGTTCCAGTTATTCACTTTGGTAAAATCCATTCCTTTGGATACTTGTTCCTCTCTATTTCCCAATCTACTGAATCTAGTTTTCCCTTTGTTTCCTTGGCAATTAGGTACATTATAGTTGTTGATAATTCTCTCCTATTTGCTTCAATGGAACATTTTGGGCAAAATCCATCATCTTCTTTATATGTAAAGCTGATCAATGGATTTTTAACAGGAATCGATACAGTGGAATGAGTGAATGTGCAGGCAATAGTTCCAGTTATTTCCTTTGGGAACATCCATTCCTTTGGATACTTGTTCCTCTCGATTTCCCAATCTATTGAATCTAGTTTTCCCTTTGTTTCCTTGGCATTTAGGAGCATTATAGTTGATGTTAATTCTCTCTTATTTGCTTCAATGGAATATTTTGGGGAAACTCTATCATCTTCTTTATATCTAAAGCTGATCAAAGGATTCTTAACAGGAATCCTATACAGTGGAATGAGTGAATGTGCAGGAAATGGTTCCAGTTATTCCTTTGGTAAAATCCATTCCTTTGGATACTTTGGATACTCTCTATTTCCCATTCTATTGAGTCTAATGTTCCTCTTGTTCTCAATTCAATTTAGAAATTTATAGTTGATGTTAATTGTCTCCTATTTGCTTCAATGGAACATTTTGGGCAAAATCCATCATCTTCTTTATATGTAAAGCTGATCAATGGATTCTTAATAGGAATCGATACAGTGGCATGTGTGAATGTGCAGGCAATAGTTCCAGTTATTTCCTATGGGAACATCCATTCCTTTGGATACTTGTTCCTCTCTATTTCCCATTCTATTGAGTCTAGTGTTCCCTTTGTTTCCTTGGCATTTAGGAACATTATAGTTGATGTTAATTCTCTCTTATTTGCTTCAATGGAATATTTTGGGGAAACTCTATCATCTTCTTTATATCTAAAGCTGATCAAAGTATTCTTAACAGGAATCCTATAAAGTGGAATGAGTGAATGTGCAGGCAATGGTTCCAGTTATTCACTTTGGTAAAATCCATTCCTTTGGATACTTGTTCCTCTCTATTTCCCAATCTACTGAATCTAGTTTTCCCTTTGTTTCCTTGGCAATTAGGTACATTATAGTTGTTGATAATTCTCTCCTATTTGCTTCAATGGAACATTTTGGGCAAAATCCATCATCTTCTTTATATGTAAAGCTGATCAATGGATTCTTAACAGGAATCGATACAGTGGAATGAGTGAATGTGCAGGCAATAGTTCCAGTTATTTCCTTTGGGAACATCCATTCCTTTGGATACTTGTTCCTCTCGATTTCCCAATCTATTGAATCTAGTTTTCCCTTTGTTTCCTTGGCATTTAGGAACATTATAGTTGATGATAATTCTCTCTTATTTGCTTCAATGGAATATTTTGGGGAAACTCTATCATCTTCTTTATATCTAAAGCTGATCAAAGGATTCTTAACAGGAATCCTATAGAGTAGAATGAGTGAATGTGCAGGCAATGGTTCCAGTTATTCCCTTTGGTAAAATCCATTCCTTTAGATACTTTCGATACTCTCTATTTCCCATTCTATTGAGTCTAGTGTTCCTCTTGTTTCCAATTCAATTAAGAAATTATAGTTGATGTTAATTCTCTCCCATTTGTTTCAAAGGAACTTTTTGGTCAAAATCCTTCATCTTCTTAAAATCTAAAGCTGATCAAAGGATTCTTTACAGGAATCGATACAGTGGCATGTGTGAATGTGCAGGCAATAGTTCCAGTTATTTCCTTTGGGAACATCCATTCCTTTGGATACTTGTTCCTCTCTATTTCCCAATCTATTGAATCAAGTTTTCCCTTTGTTTCCTTGGCATTTAGGAACATTATAGTTGATGATAATTCTCTCTTATTTGCTTCAATGGAATATTTTGGGGAAACTCTATCATCTTCTTTATATCTAAAGCTGATCAAAATTTCTTAACAGGAATCCTATAGAGTAGAATGAGTGAATGTGCAGGCAATGGTTCCAGTTATTCCCTTTGGTAAAATCCATTCCTTTGGATACTTTCGATACTCTCTATTTCCCATTCTATTGAGTCTAGTGTTACTCTTGTTTCCAATTCAATTAAGAAATTTATAGTTGATGTTAATTCTCTCCCATTTGTTTCAAAGGAACTTTTTGGTCAAAATCCTTCATCTTCTTAAAATCTAAAGCTGATCAAAGGATTCTTTACAGGAATCGATACAGTGGCATGTGTGAATGTGCAGGCAATAGTTCCAGTTATTTCCTTTGGGAACATCCATTCCTTTGGATACTTGTTCCTCTCGATTTCCCAATCTATTGAATCTAGTTTTCCCTTTGTTTCCTTGGCAATTAGGTACATTATAGTTGTTGATAATTCTCTCCTATTTGCTTCAATGGAACATTTTGGGCAAAATCCATCATCTTCTTTATATGTAAAGCTGATCAATGGATTCTTAACAGGAATCGATACAGTGGAATGAGTGAATGTGCAGGCAATAGTTCCAGTTATTTCCTTTGGGAACATCCATTCCTTTGGATACTTGTTCCTCTCGATTTCCCAATCTATTGAATCTAGTTTTCCCTTTGTTTCCTTGGCATTTAGGAACATTATAGTTGATGTTAATTCTCTCTTATTTGCTTCAATGGAATATTTTGGGGAAACTCTATCATCTTCTTTATATCTAAAGCTGATCAAAGGATTCTTAACAGGAATCCTATACAGTGGAATGAGTGAATGTGCAGGAAATGGTTCCAGTTATTCCTTTGGTAAAATCCATTCCTTTGGATACTTTGGATACTCTCTATTTCCCATTCTATTGAGTCTAATGTTCCTCTTGTTCTCAATTCAATTTAGAAATTTATAGTTGATGTTAATTGTCTCCTATTTGCTTCAATGGAACATTTTGGGCAAAATCCATCATCTTCTTTATATGTAAAGCTGATCAATGGATTCTTAATAGGAATCGATACAGTGGAATGAGTGAATGTGCAGGCAATAGTTCCAGTTATTTCCTATGGGAACATCCATTCCTTTGGATACTTGTTCCTCTCGATTTCCCAATCTATTGAATCTAGTTTTCCCTTTGTTTCCTTGTCATTTAGGAACATTATAGTTGATGTTAATTCTCTCTTATTTGCTTCAATGGAATATTTTGGGGAAACTCTATCATCTTCTAAAAATCTAAAGTTGATCAAAGGATTCTTTTTTTTTTTTTTTTTTTTTTTTATTATATATATATATATATATTTTATAATATTATCCCTTGTATTCATTTTTCCAATTTACCCCCCCTCCCTCTATTCCCTCCCCCCGACGACAGGCAATACCATACATTTTACATGTGTTACAATATAGTCTAGGTACAATACATGTGTGCGAATATCACTTTCTTGTTGCACAATAAACATTAGAATCCGAAGGTACATGCAACCTGGGCAGACAGATATTAGTGCTAACAATTTTCATTCCCCTCCCAGTGTTTCTTCTCTGGGTGCAGCTACCTCTGTCCATCATTGATCAACTGGAAGTGAGTTGGATCTTCTTTATGTTGAAGATTTCCACTTCCATCAGAATACATCCTCATACAGCATTGTTGTTGAAGTGTACAGTGATCTTCTGGTTCTGCTCATTTCACTCAGCATCAGTTGATTTAAGTCTCTCCAGGCCTCTCTATATTCCTCCTGCTGGTCATTTCTTATCGAGCAATAATATTCCATAACCTTCATATACCACAATTTACCCAACCATTCTCCAACTGATGGACATCCATTCATCCTCCAGTTTCTAGCTACAACAAAAAGAGCTGCCACAAACATTTTGGCACATATATGTCTCTTTCCGCTCTTTAGTATTTCTTTGGGATATAATCCCAGTAGTAGCGCTGCTGGGTCAAAGGGTATGCACAGTTTGATAACATTTTGGGCATAATTCCAGATTGCTCTCCAGAATGGCTGGATTCTTTCACAACTCCACCAGCAATGTATTAGTGTCCCAGTTTTCCCACATCCCCTCCAACATTTGTCATTATTTGTTCCTGTCATCTTAGCCAATCTGACAGGTGTGTAGTGGTATCTCAGAGTGGTCTTAATTTGCATTTCTCTGATCAGTAGTGATTTGGAACACTCTTTCATGTGAGTGGATATAGTTTCAATTTCTTCCTCTGAGAATTGTCTGTTCATATCCTTTGACCATTTATCAATTGGAGAATGGTTCGGTTTCTTATAAATTTGGGTCAGTTCTCTATATATTTTGGAAATGAGACCTTTGTCAGAACCTTTGTTTTTAAAAATATTTTCCCAATTTGTTACTTCCCTTCTAATCTTGTTTGCATTAGTATTATTTGTACAGAAACTTTTTAGTTTGATGTAATCAAAATCTTCTATTTTGTGATCAATAATGATCTCTAGTTCTCCTCTGGTCATAAATTCCTTCCTCCTCCACAAGTCTGAGAGGTAGATTATCCTCTGTTCCTCTAATCTATTTATTATCTCCCTCTTTATGCCTAACTGATGGACCCATTTTGATCTTATCTTGGTATATGGTGTTAAGTGTGGATCCATATCTAATTTCTGCCATACTAATTTCCAGTTTTCCCAACAGTTTTTTCCGAATAATGAATTTTTATCCCTAATGTTGGAATCTTTGGGTTTGTCAAAGATTAGATTGCTATATATGTATCCTTTTTTGTCCTTTGTATCTAATCTGTTCCACTGAACTACCGGTCTATTTCGTAGCCAATACCAAATGGTTTTGGTGACTGCTGCTATATAATATAGCTTTAGATCGGGTACACTTAGACCACCTTCCTCTGAGTTTTTTTTCATTAGTTCCCTTGCAATTCTTGACCTTTTATTCTTCCATATGAATTTTGTTGTTATTTTTTCTAGGTCATTAAAATAGTTTCTTGGGAGTCTGATTGGTATAGCACTAAATAAATAGATTAGTTTGGGGAGTATTGTCATCTTTATTATATTCGCTCGGCCTATCCAAGAGCACTGAATGTCTTTCCAATTAT
This sequence comes from Sminthopsis crassicaudata, assembly GCF_048593235.1. Classification (NCBI taxonomy): domain Eukaryota; kingdom Metazoa; phylum Chordata; class Mammalia; order Dasyuromorphia; family Dasyuridae; genus Sminthopsis; species Sminthopsis crassicaudata. Next base: position 457,298,280 of record NC_133617.1, read on the forward strand.
TTAAATCTGACTTTATTTCTGTGGCAAGTGTTTTGTAATTTTTCTCATATAATTCCTGACTTTTCTTTGGTAGATGGATTCCCAAATATTTTATACTCTCAACATTTGTTTGGAATGGAATTTCTCTTTGTATCTCTTGCTGTTGCATTTTGTTAGTGATATATAAAAATGCCGAGGATTTATGTGGATTTATTTTGTATCCTGCCACTTTGCTGAAATTTTGAATTATTTCTAGTAGCTTTTTAGCAGAGTCTTTGGGGTTCTCTAAGTATACCATCATGTCATCTGCAAAAAGTGATAGTTTAATTTCCTCATTTCCTACTCTAATTCCTTGAATCTCTTTCTCGGCTCTTATTGCCGAGGCTAGCGTTTCTAGTACTATATTGAATAGTAATGGTGATAGTGGGCAACCTTGTTTCACTCCTGATCTTACTGGGAAAGGTTGCAGTTTATTTCTATTGCATATTATGCTTACTGACGGTCTTAAATATATACTCCTGATTATTCTAAGGAATAATCCATTTATTCCTATACTCTCAAGAGTTTTTAGTAGGAATGGATGTTGGATTTTGTCAAATGCTTTTTCTGCATCTATTGAGATGATCATATGGTTCTTATTAATTTGATTATTAATATGGTCAATTATATTAATAGTTTTCCTAATATTAAACCAGCCCTGCATTCCTGGAATAAATCCTACTTGATCATAGTGTATTATCTTGGAGATGATTTTCTGAAGTCTTTTTGCTAATATCTTATTTAAGATTTTAGCATCAATATTCATTAAGGAGATTGGTCTATAATTTTCTTTCTCAGTTTTCGATCTACCAGGTTTAGGTATCAGTACTATGTCTGTGTCATAAAAGGAGTTTGGTAGGACTCCTTCATCCCCTATTTTTTCAAATAATTTATATAACATTGGGGCTAATTGTTCTTTAAATGTTTGGTAGAATTCACATGTGAATCCATCTGGCCCTGGGGATTTTTTCCTGGGGAGTTGATTAATAGCTTGTTCTATTTCTTTTTCTGAAATGGGACTATTTAAGCAATTTATCTCCTCCTCTGTTAATCTAGGGAGCCTATATTTTTGGAGAAAGTCATCCATTTCACTTAAGTTATCAAATTTATTGGCATAAAGTTGGGCAAAGTAACTCCTTATTATTTCTCTAATTTCCTCTTCATTGGTGGAAAGATCCCCCTTTTCATTTGTAAGACTATCAATTTGATTTTCCTCTTTCTTTTTTTTGATCAAATTTACCAAAGGTTTATCTATTTTATTGGCTTTTTCATAAAACCAACTCTTGGTTTTATTTATTAATTCAATAGTTTTTTTACTTTCAATTTTATTGATTTCTCCTTTTAATTTTTGTATTTCGAGTTTAATTTTTGGTTGGGGGTTTATAATTTGGTCTTTTTCTAGCCTTTTAAGTTGTAAGCCCAATTCGTTAATCTTCTCTTTCTCAATTTTCTTCAAATAAGCCTCTAAAGATATAAAATTTCCCCTTATTACCGCTTTAGCTGCATCCCAAAGATTTTGATATGATGTCTCATCATTATCATTATCTTGGGTGAAATTGTTAATTGTTTCTATAATTTGCTCTTTCACCCAGTCATTCTTTAAGATGAGATTATTCAGTTTCCAATTACTTTTTGGTCTATTTACCCCTAACTTTTTACTGAATGTAGCTTTTATTGCATTGTGATCTGAGAAGAAGGCATTTATTATTTCTGCCTTCCTACATTTAATTTTGAGATCTTTATGTCCTAATATATGGTCAATTTTTGTATAGGATCCATGAACTGCTGAGAAGAAAGTATATTCCTTCCTATTGCCATTCAGTTTTCTCCAAAGGTCTATCATACCTAGTTTTTCTAATGTTCTATTTACTTTTTTAATTTCTTTCTTGTTTGTTTTGTGGTTTGATTTGTCTAAATCTGAGAGTGCAATGTTGAGATCTCCCAGTATTATAGTTTTACTGTCTATTTCTTCTTGCAGTTCTCTTAACTTTTCCTTTAGAAAGTTAGATGCTATACCACTTGGTGCATATATGTTTAGTATTGATATGGCTTCATTATTTATGCTACCTTTCAGCAGGATATAGTTTCCTTCCTTATCTTTTTTAACGAGATCTACTTCTGCTTTTGCTTGATCTGAGATAAGGATAGCTACCCCTGCTTTTTTGGCTTTACCTGAAGCATAATAAGCTCTGTTCCAACCTTTTACCTTTACTCTGTATGTATCTCCCTGCTTTAAGTGTGTTTCCTGTAGACAACATATTGTAGGGTTCTGCTTTTTGATCCAATCTGCTATCCGTCTCCGTTTGATGGGATCGTTCATCCCATTTACATTTACAGTTAAAATTACTAATTCTGTATTTCCTGCCATCGTATTATCCCCAGATTATACTTTTTTCCCTTGACCCCCCTGATCCCCCTCCCCGATATTTAATTTACAGACCCCCCTTGTGACGCGCAACCCTCCCTCTTTTTTTTTTTTTTTTTAGGATCCCTCCCCCCTCCCTCCAAGTCCCTTCACTTATTCTCCTTTTCCTTTCCCCTTTTCCTCTCCCCCCTTTTAATGAGGTGAGAGAAAATTCTCTGAAAAACAAATATGTTAATTATTTACTCTTTGAGCCTCTTCTGATGAGAGTAAGATTCACACAATGATTCTCCCCCTCACTAAGTTCCCTCAGATATGGTGTATTTTCTATGTCTCTTCCTGGGATGTAGTTTCCCTCTTTTTATCACTCCTTCCCCTTTTTCTGAACCGACCTCCTTCCCTTTACCACACCCCCCTTTTTTTCTTTTATATCAGTAAAATCAAATTATCCTTGAGTATTTTTTATATACCCACAACAAAGTTACAGTTCTCAAGGGTTCTGTGTACCTTTTTCTGTTTCTCTTCAGTCTTGTGGATGTAGATCAAATTTTTTGTTTAAGTCTGGTTTTTTTCTTAGAAACATATAGAATTCCTCTGTTTCATTGAATGACCATCTTCTTCCATGGAAAAAGATGCTAAACTTAGCTGGGTAGTTCATTCTTGGTTGCAGTCCTTGATCTTTTGCCTTTCGGAATATCAGGTTCCAGGCCCTTCTATCTTTTAATGTGGAGGCAGCCAGATCTTGGGTGACCCTTATTGTGGCACCTTGGTATTTAAATTGTTTTTTTCTAGCTGCTTGCAGGATTTTCTCCTTTGTGTGGTAATTCTGCAGCTTAGCCACAATATTCCGTGGTGTTCTTTTTTTAGGGACTATTTCAGAAGGAGTTCGATGAATTCTTTCCACATCTACTTTCCCTTCTGTTTCTATTATCTCTGGACAGTTCTTTTTGATAATTTCCTGTAAAATAGAATCTAGGCTCTTTTTTTGGTCATAGTTTTCTGGAAGTCCAATAATCCGCAGATTATCTCTCCTAGATCTATTTTCCAGGTCTATAGATTTTCCCAGTAAGTATTTGACGTTGTTCTCCAGCTTCTCATTTTTTTTGTTTTGTTTGACTGATTCTTGGGTTCTCTGTGAATCATTCATTTCTATTTGTTCCATCCTGACTTTTAAGGAGTTATTTTCTTCTTTCACAGTTTTTAGTTCTTTTTGTAAATGCCCAATTTCGTTTTTAAATGAATTATTTTGCTCTATTGAGTTTTTTTCCATTTCCCTAATTTTTTTTTTTTTGAGAATTATTTTCTTTTTCCAATTCAGAAATTCTATTTTCTTGAGACTTTTTTATCTTTTCCAATTCAGATATCCTACTTTCCTGTGTTTTTTTAACCTTTTCTAATTCACTAATTTTGTTTCCCTGCATCTCCTGTGAATTCTTTATTTTTTCCAACTCCAATTTCAGGACATTGTTATTCTCTATCATAACTTCCCTTTCCTTGCCCCATTTTTCTTCGATCTCCCTCAATTTCTTAAGAGCTTCTTCTAGGAGAGAGTTATGTGATGGGGGGCAGGAATCGTTCCCCTTTAGGTTGTTATCTGATTCTCTGCTGTCAACTTCCTCGGGGTTGGACACCCGCTCTTTCTCTGTATAGAAGGAATCTATGGTTTTTCTAGCTTTTTTGCTCATACTTAAAAAAAATCTTTTGGGGTCTGTCTCTGGGGTAGGAAATTATTTACTTCTTTACCAGCTTCCTCCCAGACGGGATGGATGCAGCGGCTCCTGAGCCTGAGCTAAGAGAGAGCTCTGGGAGAGAGTTCCCCACCCTCTCCCTGGGAGTGCCTCAGAGGTGATTAGCACTACTGTGCTTCGAGGGCGTAGAATAGTGAAGACTGCAGGAAGCCCAGGCTATGTGTCCGGGTGGGGAGTGGGTGTCTGCAGCAGGTGACGTAAGAAGCCCCTGCGCTCAAACTGGAAGTGTCTGCCAGAAACCGCGATCCCTAGTTCAAAGGTTCCGCTTCTCTGGGACTTCCTGGAGCTGAGTTCCACTCCCTCCAGCTAAGTTAGGCAGTGTGTGTTGCCTTGGGCCGTATCCACCCACTTGTCAGTCTCTTAACTATTCTCAGGAGGTAGCTGAGGCCACACCCCCTGGTGCCTGAGTCACCCCCAGGGTCCGGGGAAAATCTAATCTGAGTTTTAAAATATTTTGGCTTTCTCTTCTGAACTGCTAAATAATTAGCAGAGAAGAGCTAACAGCCTGTGCCAGATTCCTTTACCTCAGTGGCTTCTCTGATCCCAGAGCCCCTCCCAGCGCAATGGGCGCAGTGTGCCCCTACCCCACCGTCTGTGCTGGTCTTTCTTATTCCTCCCCTGAGAACTGACCTTTCCTGTTGAAACTCCAGATTCTCTTCAGCTGGTAAGTCGTGCTTCCAGTCCTTGTGGTATCTATCAATCCTGAGCTAATTTTGAGACTTAATTTATCTAATTGGTTGTGAGGGAGTGAGGACGTTCACTGAGTCGTGTGTTTCCTCTCCGCCATCTTGGCTCCGCCCCCGATCAAAGGATTCTTAACAGGAATCCTATACAGTGGAATGAGTGAATGTGCAGGCAATGATTCCAGTTATTCCTTTCGTAAAATCCATTCCTTTGGATACTTTGGATACTCTCAATTTCCCATTCTATTGAGTCTAGTGTTCCTCTTGTTTCCAATTCCATTAAGAAATTTATATTTGATGTTAATTATCTCCTATTTGCTTCAATGGAAATTTTGGGCAAAATCCTTCATCTTCTTAAAATCTAAAGCTGATCAAAGGATTCTTAACAGGAATCGATACAGTGGAATGAGTGAATGTGCAGGCAATAGTTCCAGTTATTTCCTTTGGGAACATCCATTCCTTTGGATACTTGTTCCTCTCTATTTCCCAATCTATTGAATCTAGTTTTCCCTTTGTTTCCTTGGCATTTAGGAACATTATAGTTGATGTTAATTCTCTCTTTTTTGCTTCAATGGAATATTTTTGGGAAACTCTATCATCTTCTTTATATGTAAAGCTGATCAAAGGATTCTTAACAGGAATCCTATACAATGGAATGAGTGAATGTGCAGACAATGGTTCCAGTTATTCCCTTTGGTAAAATCCATTCCTTTGAATACTTTCGATACTCTCTATTTACCATTCTATTGAGTCTAGTGTTCCTCTTGTTTCCAATTCAATTAAGAAATTTATAGTTGATGTTAATTCTCTCCCATTTGTTTCAAAGGAACTTTTTGGTCAAAATCCTTCATCTTCTTAAAATCTAAAGCTGATCAAAGGATTCTTTACAGGAATCGATACAGTGGAATGAGTGAATGTGCAGGCCATGGTTCCAGTTATTTCCTTTGGGAACATCCATTCCTTTGGATACTTGTTCCTCTCTATTTCCCAATCTATTGAATCTAGTTTTCCCTTTGTTTCCTTGGCATTTAGGAACATTATAGTTGATGTTAATTCTCTCTTATTTGCTTCAATGGAATATTTTGGGGAAACTCTATCATCTTCTTTATATCTAAAGCTGATCAAAGTATTCTTAACAGGAATCCTATACAATGGAATGAGTGAATGTGCAGGCAATGGTTCCAGTTATTCACTTTGGTAAAATCCATTCCTTTGGATACTTGTTCCTCGCTATTTCCCATTCTATTGAGTCTATTGTTCCTCTTGTTTCCAATTCAATTTAGAAATTTATAGTTGATGTTAATTGTCTCCTATTTTCTTCAATGGAAATTTTTGGTCAAAATCCTTCATCTTCTTAAAATCTAAAGCTGATCAAAGGATTCTTAACAGGAATCGATACAGTGGAATGAGTGAATGTGCAGGCAATAGTTCCAGTTATTTCCTATGGGAACATCCATTCCTTTGGATAATTGTTCGTCTCGATTTCCCAATCTATTGAATACAGTTTTCCCTTTGTTTCCTTGGCATTTAGGAAAATTATAGTTGATGTTAATTCTCTCTTATTTGCTTCAATGGAATATTTTGGGGAAACTCTATCATCTTCTTTATATCTAAAGCTGATCAAAGGATTCTTAACAGAAATCCTATACAATGGAATGAGTGAATGTGCAGACAATGGTTAAAGTTATTCCCTTTGGTAAAATCCATTCCTTTGGATACTTTCGATACTCTCTATTTACCATTCTATTGAGTCTAGTGTTCCTCTTGTTTCCAATTCAATTGAGAAATTTATAGTTGATGTTAATTCTCTCCCATTTGTTTCAAAGGAACTTTTTGGTCAAAATCCTTCATTTTCTTAAAATCTAAAGCTGATCAAAGGATTCTTTACAGGAATCGATACAGTGGAATGAGTGAATGTGCAGGCCATGATTCCAGTTATTTCCTTTGGGAACATCCATTCCTTTGGATACTTGATCCTCTCTATTTCCCAATCTACTGAATCTAGTTTTCCCTTTGTTTCCTTGGCATTTAGGAACATTATAGTTGATGTTAATTCTCTCTTATTTGCTTCAATGGAACATTTTGGCCAAAATCCATCATCTTCTTTATATGTAAAGCTGATCAAAGGATTCTTAACAGGAATCGATATAGTGGAATGAGTGAATGTGCAGGCAATAGTTCTAGTTATTTCCTTTGGGAACATCCATTCCTTTGGATACTTGTTCCTCTCTATTTCCCAATCTATTGAATGTAGTTTTCCCTTTTTTTCCTTGGCATTTAGGAACATTATAGTTGATGTTAATTCTCTCTTATTTGCTTCAATGGAATATTTTGGGGAAACTCTATCATCTTCTTTATATCTAAAGTTGATCAAAGGATTCTTAACAGGAATCCTATACAGTAGAATGAGTGAATGTGCAGGCCATGGTTCCAGTTATTTCCTTTGGGAACATCCATTCCTTTGGATACTTGTTCCTCTCTATTTCCCAATCTATTGAATCTAGTTTTCCCTTTGTTTTCTTGGCATTTAGGAACATTATAGTTGATGTTAATTCTCTTTTATTTGCTTCAATGGGATATTTTGGGGAAACTCTATCATCTTCTTTATATCTAAAGCTGATCAAAGTATTCTTAACAGGAATCCTATAAAGTGGAATGAGTGAATGTGCAGGCAATGGTTCCAGTTATTCACTTTGGTAAAATCCATTCCTTTGGATACTTTTTCCTTGCTATTTCCCATTCTATTGAGTCTATTGTTCCTCTTGTTTCCAATTCAATTTAGAAATTTATAGTTGATGTTAATTGTCTCCTATTTGCTTCAATGGAAATTTTTGGTCAAAATCCTTCATCTTCTTAAAATCTAAAGCTGATCAAAGGATTCTTAACAGGAATCGATACAGTGGAATGAGTGAATGTGCAGGAAATAACTGGAACTATTGTTCCAGTTATTTCCTTTGGGAACATCCATTCCTTTGGATACTTGTTCCTCTCTATTTCCCAATCTATTGAATGTAGTTTTCCCTTTGTTTCCTTTGCAATTAGGAACATTATAATTGTTGATAATTCTCTCCTATTTGCTTCAATGGAACATTTTGGGCAAAATCCATCATCTTCTTTATATGTAAAGCTGATCAAAGGATTCTTAACAGGAATTGATACAGTGGAATGAGTGAATGTGCAGGCAATAGTTCCAGTTATTTCCTTTGGGAACATCCATTCCCCTGGATACTTGTTCCTCTCTATTTCCCAATCTATTGAATCTAGTTTTCCCTTTGTTTCCTTGGCATTTAGGAACATTATAGTTGATGTTAATTCTCTCTTATTTGCTTCAATGGAATATTTTGGGGAAACTCTATCATCTTCTTTATATCTAAAGCTGATCAAAGGATTCTTAACAGGAATCTTATACAGTGGTATGAGTGAATATGCAGGCAATGGTTCCAGTTATTCCCTTTGGTAAAATCCATTCCTTTGGATACATTGGATACTCTCTATTTCCCATTCTATTGAGTCTAGTGTTCCTCTTTTTTCCAATTCAATTAAGAAATTTATAGTTGATGTTAATTCTCTCTTATTTGCTTCAATGGAATATTTTGGGGAAAGTCTATCATCTTCTTATATCTAAAGCTGATCAAAGGATTCTTTACATGAATCGATACAGTGGAATGAGTGAATGTGCAGGCAATAGTTCCAGTTATTTCCTTTGGGAACATCCATTACTTTGGATACTTGTTCCTCTCTATTTCCCAATCTATTGAATCTAGTTTTCCCTTTGTTTCCTTGGCATTTAGGAACATTATAGTTGATATTAATTCTCTCTTATTTGCTTCAATGGAATATTTTGGGGCAACTCTATCATCTTCTTAAAATCTAAAGCTGATCATAGGATTCTTAAGAGGAATCCTATACAGTGGAATGAGTGAATGTGCAGGCAATGGTTCCAGTTATTCCCTTTGTTAAAATCCATTCCTTTGGATACTTTCGATACTCTCTATTTCCCGTTCTATTGAGTCTAGTGTTCCTCTTGTTTCCAATTCAATTAAGAAATTTATAGTTGATGTTAATTCTCTCCCATTTGTTTCAAAGGAACTTTTTGGTCAACATCCTTCATCTTCTTAAAAGCTAAAGCTGATCAAAGGATTCTTAACAGGAATCGATACAGTGGAATGAGTGAATGTGCAGGCAATACTTCCAGTTATTTCCTTTGGGAACATCCATTCCTTTGGATACTTGTTCCTCTCTATTTCCCAATCTATTGAATGTAGTTTTCCCTTTGTTTCCTTGGCATTTAGGAACATTATAGTTGATATTAATTCTCTCTTATTTGCTTCAATGGAATATTTTGGGGAAACTCTATCATCTTCTTTATATCTAAAGCTGATCAAAGGATTCTTAACAGGAATCCTATACAATGGAATGAGTGAATGTGCAGACAATGGTTCCAGTTATTCCCTTTGGTAAAATCCATTCCTTTGGATACTTTCGATACTCTCTATTTACCATTCTATTGAGTCTAGTGTTCCTCTTGTTTCCAATTCAATTAAGAAATTTATAGTTGATGTTATTTCTCTCCCATTTGTTTCAAAGGAACTTTTTGGTCAAAATCCTTCATCTTCTTAAAATCTAAAGCTGATCAAAGGATTCTTTACAGGAATCGATACAGTGGAATGAGTGAATGTGCAGGCCATGATTCCAGTTATTTCCTTTGGGAACATCCATTCCTTTGGATACTTGTTCCTCTCTATTTCCCAATCTACTGAATCTAGTTTTCCCTTTGTTTCCTTGGTAATTAGGAACATTATAGTTGTTGATTATTCTCTCCTTTTTGCTTCAATGGAACATTTTGGCCAAAATCCATCATCTTCTTTATATGTAAAGCTGATCAAAGGGTTCTTAACAGGAATCGATATAGTGGAATGAGTGAATGTGCAGGCAATAGTTCTAGTTATTTCCTTTGGGAACATCCATTCCTTTGGATACTTGTTCCTCTCTATTTCCCAATCTATTGAATCTAGTTTTCCCTTTGTTTCCTTGGCATTTAGGAACATTATAGTTGATGTTAATTCTCTCTTATTTGCTTCAATGGAATATTTTGGGGAAACTCTATCATCTTCTTTATATCTAAAGCTGATCAAAGGATTCTTAACAAGAATCCTACACAGTGGAATGAGTGAATGTGCAGGCAATGGTTCCAGTAATTTCCTTTGGGAACATCCATTCTTTGGATACTTGTTCCTCTCTATTTCCCAATCTATTGAATCTAGTTTTCCCTTTGTTTCCTTGGCATTTAGGAACATTATAGTTGATGTTAATTCTCTCTTATTTGCTTCAATGGAATATTTTGGGGAAACTCTATCATCTTCTTTTTTTTTTTTTTTTTTTTTTTTTTTTAATTTTTTATTATATATATATATATATTTTATAATATTATCCCTTGTATTCATTTTTCCAATTTACCCCCCCTCCCTCTATTCCCTCCCCCCGACGACAGGCAATACCATACATTTTACATGTGTTACAATATAGTCTAGGTACAATACATGTGTGCGAATATCACTTTCTTGTTGCACAATAAACATTAGAATCCGAAGGTACATGCAACCTGGGCAGACAGATATTAGTGCTAACAATTTTCATTCCCCTCCCAGTGTTTCTTCTCTGGGTGCAGCTACCTCTGTCCATCATTGATCAACTGGAAGTGAGTTGGATCTTCTTTATGTTGAAGATTTCCACTTCCATCAGAATACATCCTCATACAGCATTGTTGTTGAAGTGTACAGTGATCTTCTGGTTCTGCTCATTTCACTCAGCATCAGTTGATTTAAGTCTCTCCAGGCCTCTCTATATTCCTCCTGCTGGTCATTTCTTACCGAGCAATAATATTCCATAACCTTCATATACCACAATTTACCCAACCATTCTCCAACTGATGGACATCCATTCATCCTCCAGTTTCTAGCTACAACAAAAAGAGCTGCCACAAACATTTTGGCACATATATGTCTCTTTCCGCTTTTTAGTATTTCTTTGGGATATAATCCCAGTAGTAGCGCTGCTGGGTCAAAGGGTATGCACAGTTTGATAACTTTTTGGGCATAATTCCAGATTGCTCTCCAGAATGGCTGGATTCTTTCACAACTCCACCAGCAATGTATTAGTGTCCCAGTTTCCCCACATCCCCTCCAACATTTGTCATTATTTGTTCCTGTCATCTTAGCCAATCTGACAGGTGTGTAGTGGTATCTCAGAGTGGTCTTAATTTGCATTTCTCTGATCAGTAGTGATTTGGAACACTCTTTCATGTGAGTGGATATAGTTTCAATTTCTTCCTCTGAGAATTGTCTGTTCATATCCTTTGACCATTTATCAATTGGAGAATGGTTCGGTTTCTTATAAATTTGGGTCAGTTCTCTATATATTTTGGAAATGAGACCTTTGTCAGAACCTTTGTTTTTAAAAATATTTTCCCAATTTGTTATTTCCCTTCTAATCTTGTTTGCATTAGTATTATTTGTACAGAAACTTTTTAGTTTGATGTAATCAAAATCTTCTATTTTGTGATCAATAATGATCTCTAGTTCTCCTCTGGTCATAAATTCCTTCCTCCTCCACAAGTCTGAGAGGTAGATTATCCTCTGTTCCTCCAATCTATTTATTATCTCCCTCTTTATGCCTAAATCATGGACCCATTTTGATCTTATCTTGGTATATGGTGTTAAGTGTGGATCCATATCTAATTTCTGCCATACTAATTTCCAGTTTTCCCAACAGTTTTTTCCGAATAATGAATTTTTATCCCTAATGTTGGAATCTTTGGGTTTGTCAAAGATTAGATTGCTATAGATGTACCCTTTTTTGTCCTTTGTATCTAATCTGTTCCACTGATCTACCGGTCTATTTCTTAGCCAATACCAAATGGTTTTGGTGACTGCTGCTATATAATATAGCTTTAGATCAGGTACACTTAGACCACCTTCCTCTGAGTTTTTTTTCATTAGTTCCCTTGCAATTCTTGACCTTTTATTCTTCCATATGAATTTTGTTGTTATTTTTTCTAGGTCATTAAAATAGTTTCTTGGGAGTCTGATTGGTATAGCACTAAATAAATAGATTAGTTTGGGGAGTATTGTCATCTTTATTATATTCGCTCGGCCTATCCAAGAGCACTGAATGTCTTTCCAATTATTTAAATCTGATTTTATTTTTGTGGCAAGTGTTTTGTAATTTTTCTCATATAATTCCTGACTTTTCTTTGGTAGATGGATTCCCAAATATTTTATACTCTCAACATTTGTTTGGAATGGAATTTCTCTTTGTATCTCTTGCTGTTGCATTTTGTTAGTGATATATAAAAATGCCGAGGATTTATGTGGATTTATTTTGTATCCTGCCACTTTGCTGAAATTTTGAATTATTTCTAGTAGCTTTTTAGCAGAGTCTTTGGGGTTCTCTAAGTATACCATCATGTCATCTGCAAAAAGTGATAGTTTGATTTCCTCATTTCCTACTCTAATTCCTTGAATCTCTTTCTCGGCTCTTATTGCCGAGGCTAGTGTTTCTAGTACTATATTGAATAGTAATGGTGATAGTGGGCAACCTTGTTTCACTCCTGATCTTACAGGGAAAGGTTGCAGTTTATTTCTATTGCATATTATGCTTACTGACGGTCTTAAATATATACTCCTGATTATTCTAAGGAATAATCCATTTATTCCTATACTCTCAAGAGTTTTTAGTAGGAATGGATGTTGGATTTTGTCAAATGCTTTTTCTGCATCTATTGAGATGATCATATGGTTCTTATTAATTTGATTATTAATATGGTCAATTATATTAATAGTTTTCCTAATATTAAACCAGCCCTGCATTCCTGGAATAAATCCTACTTGATCATAGTGTATTATCTTGGAGATGATTTTCTGAAGTCTTTTTGCTAATATCTTATTTAAGATTTTAGCATCAATATTCATTAAGGAGATTGGTCTATAATTTTCTTTCTCAGTTTTCGATCTACCAGGTTTAGGTATCAGTACCATGTCTGTGTCATAAAAGGAGTTTGGTAGGACTCCTTCATCCCCTATTTTTTCAAATAATTTATATAACATTGGGGCTAATTGTTCTTTAAATGTTTGGTAGAATTCACATGTGAATCCATCTGGCCCTGGGGATTTTTTCCTGGGGAGTTGATTAATAGCTTGTTCTATTTCTTTTTCTGAAATGGGACTATTTAAGCAATTTATCTCCTCCTCTGTTAATCTAGGGAGCCTATATTTTTGGAGAAAGTCATCCATTTCACTTAAGTTATCAAATTTATTGGCATAAAGTTGGGCAAAGTAACTCCTTATTATTTCTCTAATTTCCTCTTCATTGGTGGAAAGATCCCCCTTTTCATTTGTAAGACTATCAATTTGATTTTCCTCTTTCTTTTTTTTGATCAAATTTACCAAAGGTTTATCTATTTTATTGGCTTTTTCATAAAACCAACTTTTGGTTTTATTTATTAATTCAATAGTTTTTTTACTTTCAATTTTATTGATTTCTCCTTTTAATTTTTGTATTTCGAGTTTAATTTTTGGTTGGGGGTTTATAATTTGGTCTTTTTCTAGCCTTTTAAGTTGTAAGCCCAATTCGTTAATCTTCTCTTTCTCAATTTTCTTCAAATAAGCCTCTAAAGATATAAAATTTCCCCTTATTACTGCTTTAGCTGCATCCCAAAGATTTTGATATGATGTCTCATCATTATCATTATCTTGGGTGAAATTGTTAATTGTTTCTATAATTTGCTCTTTCACCCAGTCATTCTTTAAGATGAGATTATTCAGTTTCCAATTACTTTTTGGTCTATTTACCCCTAACTTTTTACTGAATGTAGCTTTTATTGCATTGTGATCTGAGAAGAAGGCATTTATTATTTCTGCCTTCCTACATTTAATTTTGAGATCTTTATGTCCTAATATATGGTCAATTTTTGTATAGGATCCATGAACTGCTGAGAAGAAAGTATATTCCTTCCTATTGCCATTCAGTTTTCTCCAAAGGTCTATCATACCTAGTTTTTCTAATGTTCTATTTACTTTTTTAATTTCTTTCTTGTTTGTTTTGTGGTTTGATTTGTCTAAATCTGAGAGTGCAAGGTTGAGATCTCCCACTATTATAGTTTTACTGTCTATTTCTTCTTGCAGTTCTCTTAACTTTTCCTTTAGAAAGTTAGATGCTATACCACTTGGTGCATATATGTTTAGTATTGATATGGCTTCATTATTTATGCTACCTTTCAGCAGGATATAGTTTCCTTCCTTATCTTTTTTAACGAGATCTACTTCTGCTTTTGCTTGATCTGAGATAAGGATAGCTACCCCTGCTTTTTTGGCTTTACCTGAAGCATAATAAGCTCTGTTCCAACCTTTCACCTTTACTCTGTATGTATCTCCCTGCTTTAAGTGTGTTTCCTGTAGACAACATATTGTAGGGTTCTGCTTTTTGATCCAATCTGCTATCCGTCTCCGTTTGATGGGATCGTTCATCCCATTTACATTTACAGTTAAAATTACTAATTCTGTATTTCCTGCCATCGTATTATCCCCAGATTATACTTTTTTCCCTTGACCCCCCTGATCCCCCTCCCCGATATTTAATTTACAGACCCCCCTTGTGACGCGCAACCCTCCCTCTTTTTTTTTTTTTTTTTTTTTTTAGGATCCCTCCCCCCTCCCTCCAAATCCCTTCACTTATTCTCCTTTTCCTTTCCCCTTTTCCTCTCCCCCCTTTTAATGAGGTGAGAGAAAATTCTCTGAAAAACAAATATGTTAATTATTTACTCTTTGAGCCTCTTCTGATGAGAGTAAGATTCACACAATGATTCTCCCCCTCACTAAGTTCCCTCAGATATGGTGTATTTTCTATGTCTCTTCCTGGGATGTAGTTTCCCTCTTTTTATCACTCCTTCCCCTTTTTCTGAACCGACCTCCTTCCCTTTACCACACCCCCCTTTTTTTCTTTTATATCAGTAAAATCAAATTATCCTTGAGTATTTTTTATATACCCACAACAAAGTTACAGTTCTCAAGGGTTCTGTATACCTTTTTCTGTTTCTCTTCAGTCTTGTGGATGTAGATCTAATTTTTTGTTTAAGTCTGGTTTTTTTCTTAGAAACATATAGAATTCCTCTGTTTCATTGAATGACCATCTTCTTCCATGGAAAAAGATGCTAAACTTAGCTGGGTAGTTCATTCTTGGTTGCAGTCCTTGATCTTTTGCCTTTCGGAATATCAGGTTCCAGGCCCTTCTATCTTTTAATGTGGAGGCAGCCAGATCTTGGGTGACCCTTATTGTGGCACCTTGGTATTTAAATTGTTTTTTTCTAGCTGCTTGCAGGATTTTCTCCTTTGTGTGGTAATTCTGCAGCTTAGCCACAATATTCCGTGGTGTTCTTTTTTTAGGGTCTATTTCAGAAGGAGTTCGATGAATTCTTTCCACATCTACTTTCCCTTCTGTTTCTATTATCTCTGGACAGTTCTCTTTGATAATTTCCTGTAAAATAGAATCTAGGCTCTTTTTTTGGTCATAGCTTTCTGGAAGTCCAATAATCCGCAGATTATCTCTCCTAGATCTATTTTCCAGGTCTATAGATTTTCCCAGTAAGTATTTGACGTTGTTCTCCAGCTTCTCATTTTTTTTGTTTTGTTTGACTGATTCTTGGGTTCTCTGTGAATCATTCATTTCTATTTGTTCCATCCTGACTTTTAAGGAGTTATTTTCTTCTTTCACAGTTTTTAGTTCTTTTTGTAAATGCCCAATTTCGTTTTTAAATGAATTATTTTGCTCTATTGAGTTTTTTTCCATTTCCCTAATTTTTTTTTTTTGAGAATTATTTTCTTTTTCCAATTCAGAAATTCTATTTTCTTGAGACTTTTTTATCTTTTCCAATTCAGAAATCCTACTTTCCTGTGTTTTTTTAACCTTTTCTAATTCACTAATTTTGTTTCCCTGCATCTCCTGTGAATTCTTTATTTTTTCCAACTCCAATTTCAGGACATTATTATTCTCTATCATAACTTCCCTTTCTTTTCCCCATTTTTCTTCGATCTCCCTCAATTTCTTAAGAGCTTCTTCTAGGAGAGAGTTATGTGATAGGGGGCAGGAATCGTTCCCCTTTAGGTTGCTATCTGATTCTCTGCTGTCAACTTCCTCGGGGTTGGACACCCGCTCTTTCTCTTTCCTGTTGAAACTCCAGATTCTCTTCAGCTGGTAAGTCGTGCTTCCAGTCCTTGTGGTATCTATCAGTCCTGAGCTAATTTTGAGACTTAATTTATCTAATTGGTTGTGAGGGAGTGAGGACGTTCACTGAGTCGTGTGTTTCCTCTCCGCCATCTTGGCTCCGCCCCCCCTCTATCATCTTCTTAAAATCTAAAGCTGATCAAATGATTCTTAACAGGAATCCTATACAGTGGAATGAGTGAATGTGCAGGCAATGGTTCCAGTTATTCCCTTTGGTAAAATCCATTCCTTTGGATACTTTGGATACTCTCTATTTCCCCTTCTATTGAGTCTAGTGTTCCTCTTGTTTCCAATTCAATTAAGAAATTTATGGTTGATGTTAATTCTCTCTTATTTGCTTCAATGGAATATTTTGGGGAAACTATCATCTTCTTTATATCTAAAGCTGATCAAAGGATTCTTTACAGGAATCGATACAGTGGAATGAGTGAATGTGCAGGCAATAGTTCCAGTTATTTCCTTTGGGAACATCCATTACTTTGGATACTTGTTCCTCTCTATTTCCCAATCTATTGAATCTAGTTTTCCCTTTGTTTCCTTGGCATTTAGGAACATTATAGTTGATATTAATTCTCTCTTATTTGCTTCAATGGAATATTTTGGGGAAACTCTATCATCTTCTTAAAATCTAAAGCTGATCAAAGGATTCTTAACAGGAATCCTATACAGTGGAAAGAGTGAATGTGCAGGCAATGGTTCCAGTTATTCCCTTTGGTAAAATCCATTCCTTTGCATACTTTCGATACTCTCTATTTCCCATTCTATTGAGTCTAGTGTTCCTCTTGTTTCCAATTCAATTAAGAAATTTATAGTTGATGTTAATTCTCTCCCATTTGTTTCAAAGGAACTTTTTGGTCAAAATCCTTCATCTTCTTAAAATCTAAAGCGGATCAAAGGATTCTTTACACGAATCGATACAGTGGCATGAGTGAATGTGCAGGCAATAGTTCCAGTTATTTCCTTTGGGAACATCCATTCCTTTGGATACTTGTTCCTCTCTATTTCCCAATCTATTGAATCTAGTTTTCCCTTTGTTTCCTTGGCATTTAGGAACATTATAGTTGATGTTAATTCTCTCTTATTTGCTTCAATGGAATATTTTGGGGAAACTCTATCATCTTCTTTATATCTAAAGCTGATCAAAGGATTCTTAACAGGAATCTTATACAGTGGAATGAGTGAATGTGCAGGCAATGGTTCCAGTTATTCCCTTTGGTAAAATCCATTCCTTTGGATACTTTGGATACTCTCTAATTCCCCTTCTATTGAGTCTAGTGTTCCTCTTGTTTCCAATTCAATTAAGAAATTTATAGTTGATGTTAATTCTCTCTTATTTGCTTCAATGGAATATTTTGGGGAAACTATCATCTTCTTTATATCTAAAGCTGATCAAAGGATTCTTTACAGGAATCGATACAGTGGAATGAGTGAATGTGCAGGCCATGGTTCCAGTTATTCCCTTTGGTAAAATCCATTCCTTTGGATACTTTGGATACTCTCTATTTCCCCTTCTATTGAGTCTAGTGTTCCTCTTGTTTCCAATTCAATTAAGAAATTTGTAGTTGATGTTAATTCTCTCCAATTTGTTTCAAAGGAACTTTTTGGTCAAAATCCTTCATCTTCTTAAAATCTAAAGCTGATCAAAGGATTCTTTAGAGGAATCCATACAGTGGCATGAGTGAATGTGCAGGCAATAGTTCCAGTTATTTCCTTTCGGAACATCCATTCCTTTGGATACTTGTTCCTCTCTATTTCCCAATCTATTGAATGTAGTTTTCCCTTTGTTTCCTTGGCATTTAGGAACATTATAGTTGATGTTAATTCTCTCTTATTTGCTTCAATGGAATATTTTGGGGAAACTCTATCATCTTCTTTATATCTAAAGCTGATCAAAAGATTCTTAACAGGAATCCTATACAATGGAATGAGTGAATGTGCAGGCAATGGTTCCAGTTATTCCCTTTGGTAAAATCCATTCCTTTGGATACTTTGGATACTCTCTATTTCCCATTCTATTGAGTCTAGTGTTCCCCTTGTTTCCAATTCAATTAAGAAATTTATATTTGATGTTAATTGTCTCCTATTTGCTTCAATGGAAATTTTGGGCAAAATCCTTCATCTTCTTAAAATCTAAAGCTGATCAAAGGATTCTAAACAGGAATCCTATACAGTGGAATGAGTGAATGTGCAGGCAATAGTTCCAGTTATTTCCTTTGGGAACATCCATTCCTTTGGATACTTGTTCCTCTCTATTTCCCAATCTATTGAATGTAGTTTTCCCTTTGTTTCCTTGGATTTTAGGAACATTATAGTTGATGTTAATTCTCTCTTATTTGCTTCAATGGAATATTTTGGGGAAACTCTATCATCTTCTTTATATCTAGAGCTGATCAAATAATTCTTAACAGGAATCCTATACAGTGGAATGAGTGAATGTGCAGGCAAGGGTTCCAATTATTTCCTTTGGGAACATCCATTCCTTTGGATACTTGTTCCTCTCTATTTCCCAATCTATTGAATCTAGTTTTCCCTTTGTTTCCTTGGCATTTAGAAACATTATAGTTGATGTTAATTCTCTCTTATTTGCTTCAATGGAATATTTTGGGGAAACTCTATCATCTTCTTTATATCTAAAGCTGATCAAAGGATTCTTAACAGGAATCCTATACAGTGGAATGAGTGAATGTGCAGGCAATGGTTCCAGTTATTCCCTTTGGTAAAATCCATTCCTTTGGATACTTTGGATACACTCTATTTCCCATTCTATTGAGTCTAGTGTTCCTCTTGTTTCCAATTCAATTAAGAAATTTATATTTGATGTTAATTGTCTCCTATTTGCTTCAATGGAAATTTTGGGCAAAATCCTTCATCTTCTTAAAATCTAAAGCTGATCAAAGACTTCTTAACAGGAATCGATACAGTGGAATGAGTGAATGTGCAGTCAATAGTTCCAGTTATTTCCTTTGGGAACATCCATTCCTTTGGATACTTGTTCCTCTCGATTTCCCAATCTATTGAATGTAGTTTTCCCTTTGTTTCCTTGGATTTTAGGAACATTATAATTGATGTTAATTCTCTCTTATTTGCTTCAATGGAATATTTTGGGGAAACTCTATCATCTTCTTTATATCTAGAGCTGATCAAAGGATTCTTAACAGGAATCCTATACAGTGGAATGAGTGAATGTGCAGGCAATGGTTCCAATTATTTCCTTTGGGAACATCCATTCCTTTGGATACTTGTTCCTCTCTATTTCCCAATCTATTGAATCTAGTTTTCCCTTTGTTTCCTTGGCATTTAGGAACATTATAGTTGATGTTAATTCTCTCTTATTTGCTTCAATGGAATATTTTGGGGAAACTCTATCATATTCTTTATATGTAAAGCTGATCAAAGGATTCTTAACAGGAATCCTATACAGTGGAATGAGTGAATGTGCAGGCAATGGTTCCAGTTATTCCCTTTGGTAAAATCCATTCCTTTGGATACTTTCGATACTCTCTATTTCCCATTCTATTGAGTCTAGTGTTCCTCTTGTTTCCATTAAATTAAGAAATTTATAGTTGATGTTAATTCTCTCCCATTTGTTTCAAAGGAACTTTTTGGTCAAAATCCTTCATCTTCTTAAAATCTAAAGCGGATCAAAGGATTCTTTACAGGAATCGATACAGTGGCATGAGTGTATGTGCAGGCAATAGTTCCAGTTATTTCCTTTGGGAACATCCATTCCTTTGGATACATGTTCCTCTCTATTTCCCAATCTATTGAATGTAGTTTTCCCTTTGTTTCCTTGGCATTTAGGAACAATATAGTTGATGTTAATTCTCTCTTATTTGCTTCAATGGAATATTTTTGGGAAACTCTCTCATCTTCTTTATATCTAAAGCTGATCAAAGGATTCTTAACAGGAATCCTATACAGTGGAATGAGTGAATGTGCAGGCCATGGTTCCAGTTATTCCCTTTGGTAAATTCCATTCCTTTGGATACTTTGGATACCCTCTTTTTCCCATTCTATTGAGTCTAGTGTTCCTCTTGTTTCCAATTCAATTAAGAAATTTATATTTGATTTTAATTGTCTCCTATTTGCTTCAATGGAAATTTTGGGCAAAATCCTTCATCTTCTTAAAATCTAAAGCTGATCAAAGGATTCTTAACAGGAATCGATACAGTGGAATGAGTGAATGTGCAGGAAATAACTGGAACTATTGTTCCACTTATTTCCTTTGGGAACATCCATTCCTTTGGATACTTGTTCCTCTCTATTTCCCTATCTATTGAATCTAGTTTTCCCTTTGTTTCCTTGGCAATTAGGAACATTATAATTGTTGATAATTCTCTCCTATTTGCTTCAATGGAACATTTTGGGCAAAATCCATCATCTTCTTTATATGTAAAGCTGATCAAAGGATTCTTAACTGGAATTTATACAGTGGAATGAGTGAATGTGCAGGCAATAGTTCCAGTTATTTCCTTTGGGAACATCCATTCCTTTGGATACTTGTTCCTCTCGATTTCCCAATCTATTGAATCTAGTTTTCCCTTTGTTTCCTTGGCATTTAGGAACATTATAGTTGATGTTAATTCTCTCTTATTTGCTTCAGTGGTATATTTTGGTGAAACTCTATCATCTTCTTAAAATCTAAAGCTGATCAAATGATTCTTAACGGGAATCCTATACAGTGGAATGAGTGCATGTGCAGGCAATGGTTCCAGTTATTCCCTTTGGTAAAATCCATTCCTTTAAATACTTTCGATACTCTCTATTTCCCATTCGATTGAGTCTAGTGATCCTCTTTTTTCCTATTCAATTAAGAAATTTATAGTTGATGTTAATTCTCTCTTATTTGCTTCAATGGAATATTTTGGGGAAACTCTATCATCTTCTTTATATCTAAAGCCGATCAAAGGATTCTTTACAGGAATCGATACAGTAGAATGAGTGAATGTGCAGGCAATGGTTCCAGTTATTCCCTTTGGTAAAATCCATTCCTTTGGATACGTTGGATACTCTCTATTTCCCATTCTATTGAGTCTAGTGTTCCTCTTGTTTCCAATTCAATTAAGAAATTTATAGTTGATGTTAATTCTCTCCCATTTGTTTCAAAGGAACTTTTTGGTCAACATCCTTCATCTTCTTAAAATCTAAAGCTGATCAAAGGATTCTTTACAGGAATCGATACAGTGGCATGAGTGAATGTGCAGGCAATAGTTCCAGTTATTTCCTTTGGGAACATCCATTACTTTGGATACTTGTTCCTCTCGATTTCCCAATCTATTGAATTTAGTTTTCCCTTTGTTTCCTTGGCAATTAGGAACATTATAATTGTTGATAATTCTCTCCTATTTGCTTCAATGTAACATTTTGGGCAAAATCCATCATCTTCTTTATATGTAAAGCTGATCAAAGGATTCTTAACAGGAATCGATACAGTGGAATGAGTGAATGTGCAGGCAATGGTTCCAGTTATTCCCTTTGGTAAAATCCATTCCTTTGGATACTTTCGATACTCTCTATTTCCCATTCTATTGAGTCTAGTGTTCCTCTTGTTTCCAATTAAATTAAGAAATTTATAGTTGATGTTAATTCTCTCCCATTTGTTTCAAAGGAACTTTTTGGTCAAAATCCTTCATCTTCTTAAAATCTAAAGCGGATCAAAGGATTCTTTACAGGAATCGATACAGTGGCATGAGTGTATGTGCAGGCAATAGTTCCAGTTATTTCCTTTGGGAACATCCATTCCTTTGGATACTTGTTCCTCTCTATTTCCCAATCTATTGAATGTAGTTTTCCCTTTGTTTCCTTGGCATTTAGGAACAATATAGTTGATGTTAATTCTCTCTTATTTGCTTCAATGGAATATTTTTGGGAAACTCTATCATCTTCTTTATATCTAAAGCTGATCAAAGGATTCTTAACAGGAATCCTATACAGTGGAATGAGTGAATGTGCAGGCCATGGTTCCAGTTATTCCCTTTGGTAAATTCCATTCCTTTGGATACTTTGGATACCCTCTTTTTCCCATTCTATTGAGTCTAGTGTTCCTCTTGTTTCCAATTCAATTAAGAAATTTATATTTGATTTTAATTGTCTCCTATTTGCTTCAATGGAAATTTTGGGCAAAATCCTTCATCTTCTTAAAATCTAAAGCTGATCAAAGGATTCTTAACAGGAATCGATACAGTGGAATGAGTGAATGTGCAGGAAATAACTGGAACTATTGTTCCAGTTATTTCCTTTGGGAACATCCATTCCTTTGGATACTTGTTCCTCTCTATTTCCCAATAAGTTGAATGTAGTTTTCCCTTTGTTTCCTTGGCATTTAGGAACATTATAGTTGATGTTAATTCTCTCTTATTTGCTTCAATGGAATATTTTGGGGAAACTCTATCATCTTCTTTATATCTAAAGCTGATAAAAGGATTCTTAACAGCAATCCTATACAGTGGAATGAGTGAATGTGCAGGCAATGGTTCCAGTTATTTCCTTTGGGAACATCCATTCCTTTGGATACTTGTTCCTCTCTTTTTCCCCATCTATTGAATCTAGTTTTCCCTTTGTTTCCTTGGCATTTAGGAACATTATAGTTGATGTTAATTCTCTATTATTTGCTTCAATGGAATATTTTGGGGAAACTCTATCATCTTCTTTATATCTAAAGCTGATCAAAGGATTCTTAACAGGAATCCTATACAGTGGAATGAGTGAATGTGCAGGCAATGGTTCCAGTTATTCCCTTTGGTAAAATCCATTCCTTTGGATACGTTGGATACTCTCTATTTCCCATTCTATTGAGTCTAGTGTTCCTCTTGTTTCCAATTAAATTAAGAAATTTATAGTTGATGTTAATTCTCTCCCATTTGTTTCAAAGGAACTTTTTGGTCAAAATCCTTCATCTTCTTAAAATCTAAAGCGGATCAAAGGATTCTTTACAGGAATCGATACAGTGGCATGAGTGTATGTGCAGGCAATAGTTCCAGTTATTTCCTTTGGGAACATCCATTCCTTTGGATACTTGTTCCTCTCTATTTCCCAATCTATTGAATGTAGTTTTCCCTTTGTTTCCTTGGCATTTAGGAACAATATAGTTGATGTTAATTCTCTCTTATTTGCTTCAATGGAATATTTTTGGGAAACTCTATCATCTTCTTTATATCTAAAGCTGATCAAAGGATTCTTAACAGGAATCCTATACAGTGGAATGAGTGAATGTGCAGGCCATGGTTCCAGTTATTCCCTTTGGTAAATTCCATTCCTTTGGATACTTTGGATACCCTCTTTTTCCCATTCTATTGAGTCTAGTGTTCCTCTTGTTTCCAATTCAATTAAGAAATTTATATTTGATTTTAATTGTCTCCTATTTGCTTCAATGGAAATTTTGGGCAAAATCCTTCATCTTCTTAAAATCTAAAGCTGATCAAAGGATTCTTAACAGGAATCGATACAGTGGAATGAGTGAATGTGCAGGAAATAACTGGAACTATTGTTCCACTTATTTCCTTTGGGAACATCCATTCCTTTGGATACTTGTTCCTCTCTATTTCCCAATAAGTTGAATGTAGTTTTCCCTTTGTTTCCTTGGCATTTAGGAACATTATAGTTGATGTTAATTCTCTCTTATTTGCTTCAATGGAATATTTTGGGGAAACTCTATCATCTTCTTTATATCTAAAGCTGATAAAAGGATTCTTAACAGCAATCCTATACAGTGGAATGAGTGAATGTGCAGGCAATGGTTCCAGTTATTTCCTTTGGGAACATCCATTCCTTTGGATACTTGTTCCTCTCTATTTCCCCATCTATTGAATCTAGTTTTCCCTTTGTTTCCTTGGCATTTAGGAACATTATAGTTGATGTTAATTCTCTATTATTTGCTTCAATGGAATATTTTGGGGAAACTCTATCATCTTCTTTATATCTAAAGCTGATCAAAGGATTCTTAACAGGAATCCTATACAGTGGAATGAGTGAATGTGCAGGCAATGGTTCCAGTTATTCCCTTTGGTAAAATCCATTCCTTTGGATACTTTGGATACTCTCTATTTCCCATTCTATTGAGTCTAGTGTTCCTCTTGTTTCCAATTCAATTTAGAAATTTATAGTTGATGTTAATTCTCTCCCATTTGTTTCAAAGGAACTTTTTGGTCAAAATCCTTCATCTTCTTAAAATCTAAAGCTGATCAAAGGATTCTTTACAGGAATCGATACAGTGGCATGAGTGAATGTGCAGGCAATAGTTCCAGTTATTTCCTTTGGGAACATCCATTACTTTGGATACTTGTTCCTCTCGATTTCCCAATCTATTGAATCTAGTTTTCCCTTTGTTTCCTTGGCAATTAGGAACATTATAATTGTTGATAATTCTCTCCTATTTGCTTCAATGGAATATTTTGGGGAAACTCTATCATCTTCTTTATATCTAAAGCTGATCAAAGGATTCTTAACAGGAATCCTATACAGTGGAATGAGTGAATGTGCAGGCAATGGTTCCAGTTATTCCCTTTGGTAAAATCCATTCCTTTGGATACTTTGGATACACTCTATTTCCCATTCTATTGAGTCTAGTGTTCCTCTTGTTTCCAATTCAATTAAGAAATTTATATTTGATGTTAATTGTCTCCTATTTGCTTCAATGGAAATTTTGGGCAAAATCCTTCATCTTCTTAAAATCTAAAGCTGATCAAAGACTTCTTAACAGGAATCGATACAGTGGAATGAGTGAATGTGCAGTCAATAGTTCCAGTTATTTCCTTTGGGAACATCCATTCCTTTGGATACTTGTTCCTCTCGATTTCCCAATCTATTGAATCTAGTTTTCCCTTTGTTTCCTTGGCATTTAGGAACATTATAGTTGATGTTAATTCTCTCTTATGTGCTTCAATGGAATATTTTGGGGAAACTCTATCATCTTCTTAAAATCTAAAGCTGATCAAATGATTCTTAACAGGAATCCTATACAGTGGAATGAGTGAATGTGCAGGCAATGGTTCCAGTTATTCCCTTTGGTAAAATCCATTCCTTTGGATACTTTGGATACTCTCTATTTCCCCTTCTATTGAGTCTAGTGTTCCTCTTGTTTCCAATTCAATTAAGAAATTTATAGTTGATGTTAATTCTCTCTTATTTGCTTCAATGGAATATTTTGGGGAAACTATCATCTTCTTTATATCTAAAGCTGATCAAAGGATTCTTAACAGGAATCCTACACAGTGGAATGAGTGAATGTGCAGGCAATGGTTCCAGTTATTTCCTTTGGGAACATCCATTCCTTTAGATACTTGTTCCTCTCTATTTCCCAATCTATTGAATCTAGTTTTCCCTTTGTTTCCTTGGAATTTAGGAACATTATAGTTGATGTTAATTCTCTCTTATTTGCTTCAATGGAATATTTTGGGGAAACTCTATCATCTTCTTAAAATCTAAAGCTGATCAAAGGATTCTTAACAGGAATCCTATACAGTGGAATGAGTGAATGTGCAGGCAATGGTTCCAGTTATTCCCTTTGGTAAAATCCATTCCTTTGGATACTTTGGATACTCTCTATTTCCCCTTCTATTGAGTCTAGTGTTCCTCTTGTTTCCAATTCAATTAAGAAATTTATAGTTGATGTTAATTCTCTCCAATTTGTTTCAAAGGAACTTTTTGGTCAAAATCCTTCATCTTCTTAAAATCTAAAGCTGATCAAAGGATTCTTTAGAGGAATCCATACAGTGGCATGAGTGAATGTGCAGGCAATAGTTCCAGTTATTTCCTTTCGGAACATCCATTCCTTGGGATACTTGTTCCTCTCTATTTCCCAATCTATTGAATGTAGTTTTCCCTTTGTTTCCTTGGCATTTAGGAACATTATAGTTGATGTTAATTCTCTCTTATTTGCTTCAATGGAATATTTTGGGGAAACTCTATCATCTTCTTTATATCTAAAGCTGATCAAAGGATTCTTAACAGGAATCCTATACAATGGAATGAGTGAATGTGCAGGCAATGGTTCCAGTTATTCCCTTTGGTAAAATCCATTCCTTTGGATACTTTGGATACTCTCTATTTCCCATTCTATTGAGTCTAGTGTTCCCCTTGTTTCCAATTCAATTAAGAAATTTATATTTGATGTTAATTGTCTCCTATTTGCTTCAATGGAAATTTTGGGCAAAATCCTTCATCTTCTTAAAATCTAAAGCTGATCAAAGGATTCTTAACAGGAATCCTATACAGTGGAATGAGTGAATGTGCAGGCAATAGTTCCAGTTATTTCCTTTGGGAACATCCATTCCTTTGGATACTTGTTCCTCTCTATTTCCCAATCTATTGAATGTAGTTTTCCCTTTGTTTCCTTGGCATTTAGGAACATTATAGTTGATGTTAATTCTCTCTTATTTGCTTCAATGGAATATTTTGGGGAAACTCTATCATCTTCTTTATATCTAAAGCTGATCAAAGGATTCTTAACAGGAATCCTATACAGTGGAATGAGTGAATGTGCAGGCCATGGTCCCAGTTATTCCCTTTGGTAAATTCCATTCCTTTGGATACTTTGGATACTCTCTTTTTCCCATTCTATTGAGTCTAGTGTTCCTCTTGTTTCCAATTCAATTAAGAAATTTATATTTGATTTTAATTGTCTCCTATTTGCTTCAGTGGAAATTTTGGGCAAAATCCTTCATCTTCTTAAAATCTAAAGCTGATCAAAGGATTCTTAACAGGAATCGATACAGTGGAATGAGTGAATGTGCAGGAAATAACTGGAACTATTGTTCCAGTTATTTCCTTTGGGAACATCTTTACAGGAATCGATACAGTGGCATGAGTGAATGTGCATGCAAGAGTTCCAGTTATTTCCTTTGGGAACATCCATTCCTTTTGATACTTGTTCCTCTCTATTTCCCATTCTATTGAGTCTAGTGTTCCTCTTGTTTCCAATTCAATTAAGAAATTTATAGTTGATTTTAATACTCTCCTATTTGCTTCAATGGAAATTTTGGGCAAAATCTATAATCTTCTTTATATGTGAAGCTGATCAAAGGATTCTTAACAGGAATCGATACAGTGGAATTTGTAAATGTGCAGGCAATAGTTCCAGTTATTTCCTTTGGTAACATTCATTCCTTTGGATACTTGTTCCTCTCTATTTCCCAATCTATTGAATGTAGTTTTCCCTTTGTTTCCTTGGCATTTAGGAACATTATAGTTGATGTTAATTCTCTCTTATTTGCTTCAATGAAATATTTTGGGGAAACTCTATCATCTTCGTTATATCTAAAGCTGATCAAAGGATTCTTAACAGGAATCCTATACAGTGGAATGAGTGAATGTGCAGGCAATGGTTCCAGTTATTCCCTTTGGTAAAATCCTTTCCTTTGGATACTTGTTCCTCTCTATTTCCCATTCTATTGAGTCTAGTGCTCCTCTTGTTTCCAATTAAATTAAGAAATTTATAGTTGATGTTAATTCTCTCCCATTTTTTTCAAAGGACCTTTTTGGTCAAAATCCTTCATCTTCTTAAAATCTAAAGCTGATCAAAGGTTCTTTACAGGAATCGATACAGTGGCATGAGTGAATGTGCAGGCAATAGTTCCAGTTATTTCCTTTGGGAACATCCATTCCTTTGGATACTTGTTCTTCTCTATTTCCCAATCTATTGAATCTATTTGTTCCTTTGTTTCCTTGGCATTTAGGAACATTGCAGTTGATGATAATTCTCTCCTATTGGCTTCAATGGAACGTTTTGGGCAAAATCCATCATCTTCTTTATATCTAAATCTGATCAAAGGATTCTTAACAGGAATCCTATACAGTGGAATGAGTGAATGTGCAGGCAATGGTTCCAGTTATTCCCTTTGGTAAAATCCATTCCTTTGGATACTTGTTCCTCTCTATTTCCCAATCTATTGAATCTAGTTTTCCCTTTATTTCCTTGGCATTTAGGAACATTATAGTTTATGATAATTCTCTCCTATTTGCTTCAATGGAACATTTTGGGCAAACTCCATTATCTTCTTTATATCTAAACCTGATCAAAGGATTCTTAGCAGGAATCCTATTCAGTGGAATGAGTGAATGTGCAGGCAATGGTTCCAGTTATTCCCTTTGGTAAAATCCATTCCTTTGGATACTTATTCCTCTCTATTTCCCATTCCATTGAGACTAGGGTTCCTCTTGTTTCCAATTCAATTAATAAATTTATAGTTGATGTTAATTCTCTCCTATTTGCTTCAATGGAAATTTTGGGCAAAATCCATCATCTTCTTTATATCTAAAGCTGATCAAAGGATTATTAACAGGAATCCTATACAGTGGAATGAGTGAATGTGCAGGCAATGGTTCCAGTTATTCCCTTTGGTAAAATTCCTTCCTTTGGATATTTGTTCCTCTCTATTTCCCATTCTATTGAGTCTAGGGTTCCTCTTGTTTCCAATTCAATTAAGAAATTTGTAGTTGATGTTAATTCTCTCCTATTTGCTTCAATGGAAAATTTGGGCAAACTCCATCATCTTCTTTATATCTAAAGCTGATCAAAGGATTCTCTCCAGAATCGATACAGCGGCATGAGTGAATGTGCAGGCAATAGTTCCAGTTATTTCCTTTGGGAACATCCATTACTTTGAATACTTGTTCCTCTCTATTTCCCATTGTATTGAGTCTAGTGTTCCTGTTGTTTCCTTTTCAATTGGCAACTTTATATTTGATTTTAATTCTCTCCTATTGGCTTCAATGGAAATTTTGGGCAAAATCCATCATCTTCTTTACATGTAAAGCTGATCAAAGAATTCTTAACAGGAATCCTATACAGTTGAATGGCTGAATGTGAATGCAATAGTTCCCGTTATTCCCTTTGGTCAAATCCATTCCTTTGGATACTTGTTTCTCTCTATTTCCCTTTCTATTGAGTCTAGTGTTCCTCTTGTTTCCAATTCAATTAAGAAATTTATAGTTGATGTTAATTCTCTCTTATTTGTTTCAATGGGACTTTTTGGTCAAAATCCTTCATCTTCTTAAAATCTAAAGCTGATCAAAGGATTCTTTACAGGAATCGATACAGTGGCATGAGTGAATGTGCATGCAATAGTTCCAGTTATTTCCTTTGGGAACATCCATTACTTTGGATACTTGTTCCTCTCTATTTCCCAATCTATTGAATCTAGTTTTCCCTTGGTTTACTTGGCATTTAGGAACATTATAGTTGATGATAATTCTCTCCTATTTGCTTCAATGGAACATTTTGGGCAAAATCCATCATCTTCTTTATATCTAAAGCTGATCAAAGGATTATTAACAGGAATCCTATAAAGTGGAATGAGTGAATGTGCAGGCAATGGTTCCAGGTATTCCCTTTGGTAAAATTCCTTCCTTTGGATACTTGTTCCTCTCTATTTCCCATTCTATTGAGCCTAGGGTTCCTCTTGTTTCCAATTCAATTAAGAAATTTGTAGTTGATGTTAATTCTCTCCTATTTGCTTCAATGGAAATTTTGGGCAAACTCCATCATCTTCTTTATATCTAAAGCTGATCAAAGGATTCTTAACAGGAATCCTATTCAGTGGAATGAGTGGATGTGCAGGCAATGGTTCCATTTATTCCCTTTGGTAAAATTCCTTCCTTTGGATACTTGTTCCTCTCTATTTGCCATTCTATTGAGTCTAGTGTTTCTGTTGTTTCCTTTTCAATTGGCAACTTTATATTTGATTTTAATTCTCTCCTATTGGCTTCAATGGAAATTTTGGGCAAAATCCATCATCTTCTTTACATGTAAAGCTGATCAAATAATTCTTAACAGGAATCCTATACAGTTGAATGGCTGAATGTGAATGCAATAGTTCCAGTTATTCCCTTTGGTCAAATCCATTCCTTTGGATACTTGTTCCTCTCTATTTCCCAATCTATTGAATCTAGTTTTCTCTTTGTTTCCTTGGCATTTAGGAACATTATAGTTTAAGATAATTCTCTCCTATTTGCTTCAAAGGAACATTTTGGGCAAAATCCATCATCTTCTTTATATCTAAAGCTGATCAAAGGATTCTTAACAGGAATCCTATACAGTGGAATGAGTGAATATGCAGGCAACAATGGTTCCAGTTATTCCCTTTGGTCAAATCCATTCCTTTGGATATTTGTTTCTCTCTATTTCCCTTTCTATTGAGTTTAGTGTTCCTCTTGTTTCCAATTCAATTAAGAAATTTATAGTTGATGTTAATTCTCTCCTATTTGTTTCAATGGGACTTTTTGGTCAAAATCCTTCATCTTCTTAAAATCTAAAGCTGATCAAAGGATTCTTTACAGGAATCGATACAGTGGCATGAGTGAATGTGCATGCAATAGTTCCAGTTATTTCCTTTGGGAACATCCATTACTTTGGATACTTGTTCCTCTCTATTTCCCAATCTATTGAATCTAGTTTTCCCTTGGTTTACTTGGCATTTAGGAACATTATAGTTGATGATAATTCTCTCCTATTTGCTTCAATGGAACATTTTGGGCAAAATCCATCATCTTCTTTATATCTAAAGCTGATCAAAGGATTATTAACAGGAATCCTATACAGTGGAATGAGTGAATGTGCAGGCAATGGTTCCAGGTATTCCCTTTGGTAAAATTCCTTCCTTTGGATACTTGTTCCTCTCTATTTTTCACTCTATTGAGTCTAGGGTTCCTCTTGTTTCCAATTCAATTAAGAAATTTGTAGTTGATGTTAATTCTCTCCTATTTGCTTCAATGGAAATTTTGGGCAAACTCCATCATCTTCTTTATATCTAAAGCTGATCAAAGGATTCTTAACAGGAATCCTATTCAGTGGAATGATTGAATGTGCAGGCAATGGTTCCATTTATTCCCTTTGGTAAAATTCCTTCCTTTGGATACTTGTTCCTCTCTATTTCCCATTCTATTGCGTCTAGTGTTCCTGTTGTTTCCTTTTCAATTGGCAACTTTATATTTGATTTTAATTCTCTCCTATTGGCTTCAATGGAAATTTTGGCCAAACTCCATCATCTTCTTTACATATAAAGCTGATCAAAGGATTCTTAACAGGAATCCTATACAGTAGAATGAGTGAATGTGAATGCAATACTTCCAGTTATTCCCTTTGGTCAAATCCATTCCTTTGGATACTTGTTCCTCTCTATTTCCCTTTCTATTGAGTCTAGTGTTCCTTTTGTTTCCAATTCAAATAAGAAATTTATAGTTGATGTTAATTCTCTCTTATTTGTTTCAATGGAATTTTTGGTCAAAATCCTTCATCTTCCTAAAATCTAAAGCTGATCAAAGGATTCTTTACAAGAATCCATACAGCGGCATGAGTGAATGTGAAGGCAATAGTTCCAGTTATTTCCTTTGGGAACATCCATTACTTTGGATACTTGTTTCTCTCTATTTCCCAATCTATTAAATCTAGTTTTCCCTTTGTTTCCTTGGCATTTAGGAACATTATAGTTGTTGATAATTCTCTCCTATTTGCTTCAAAGGAACATTTTGGGCAAAATCCATCATCTTCTTTATATCTAAAGCTGATCAAAGGATCTTAACAAGAATCTTGTACAGTGCAATGAGTGGATGTGTAGGCAATAGTTCCAGTTATTTCCTTTGGTCAAATCCATTCCTTTGGATACTTGTTCCTCTCTATTTCCCAATCTATTGAATATAGTTTTCCCTTTCTTTCCTTGGCATTTAGGAACATTATAGTTGATGTTAATTCTCTCTTATTTGCTTCAATGGAACATTTTGGGGAAACTCTATCATCGTCTTTATATCTAAAGCTGATCAAAGGATTCTTAACAGGAATCCTATTCAGTGGAATGAATGAATGTGCAGGCAATGGTTCCAGTTATTCCCTTTGGTAAAATACATTACTTTGGACACTTGTTCCTCTCTATTTCCCATTCTATTGAGTCTATTGTTCCTGTCGTTTCCTTTTCAATTGGCAACTTTATATTTGATGTTAATTCTCTCCTATTGGCTTCAATGGAAATTTTGGGCAAAATCCATCATCTTCTTTACATGTAAATATGATCAAAGGATTCTTAACAGGAATCCTATACAGTGGAATGAGTGAATGTGCAGGCAATGGTTCGAGTTATTCCTTTTGGCAAAATCCATTCCTTTGGATACTTGTTCCTCTCTATTTCCCATTCTATTGAGTCTAGGGTTCCTGTTGTTTCCTTTTCAATTGGCAACTTTATATTTGATGTTAATTCTCTCTTTTGTTTCAATGGAACTTTTTCTTCAAAATCCTTCATCTTTTTTACATGTAAAACTAATCAAAGGATTCTTAACAAGAATTCTATACAGTAGAATGAGTGGATGTGAATGCAATAGTTCCAGTTATTCCCTTTGGTCAAATCCATTCCTTTGGATACTTGTTCCTCTCTAGTTCCCTTTCTATTGAGTCTCGTTTTCCTCTTGTTTCCAATTCAATTAAGAAACTTATAGTTGATGTTAATTCTCTCCAATTTGTTTCAAAGGAACTTTTTGGTCAAAATCCTTCATCTTCTTAAAATCTAAAGCTGATCAAAGGATTCTTTACAGGAATCGATACAGAGGCATGAGTGAATGTGCAGGCAATAGTTCCAGTTATATTTCCTTTGGGAACATCCATTCCTTTGGATAGTTGTTCCTCTCTATTTCCCAATCTATTGAATCTAGTTTTCCCTTTCTTTCCTTTGCATTTAGGAACATTATAGTTGATGTTAATTCTCTCTTATTTGCTTCAATGGAACATTTTGGGGAAACTCTATCATCTTCTTTATATCTAAAGCTGATCAAAGGATTCTTAACAGGAATCCTATTCAGTGGAATGAATGAATGTGCAGGCAATGGTTCCAGTTATTCCCTTTGGTCAAATCCATTCCTTTGGATACTTGTTCCTCTCTATTTCCCATTCTATTGAGTCTAGTGTTCCTCTTGTTTCCAATTAAAATTAAGAAATTTATAGCTGATTTTAATTCTCTCCTATTTGTTTCAATGGGACTTTTTGGTCAAAATCCTTCATCTTCTTAAAATCTAAAGCTGATCAAAGGATTCTTTACAGGAATCGATACAGTGGCATGAGTGAATGTGCATGCAATAGTTCCAGTTATTTCCTTTGGGAACATCCATTACTTTGGATACTTGTTCCTCTCTATTTCCCAATCTATTGAATCTAGTTTTCCCTTGGTTTACTTGGCATTTAGGAACATTATAGTTGATGATAATTCTCTCCTATTTGCTTCAATGGAACATTTTGGGCAAAATCCATCATCTTCTTAATATCTAAAGCTGATCAAAGGATTATTAACAGGAATCCTATACAGTGGAATGAGTGAATGTGCAGGCAATGGTTCCAGGTATTCCCTTTGGTAAAATTCCTTCCTTTGGATACTTGTTCCTCTCTATTTTTCACTCTATTGAGTCTAGGGTTCCTCTTGTTTCCAATTCAATTAAGAAATTTGTAGTTGATGTTAATTCTCTCCTATTTGCTTCAATGGAAATTTTGGGCAAACTCCATCATCTTCTTTATATCTAAAGCTGATCAAAGGATTCTTAACAGGAATCCTATTCAGTGGAATGATTGAATGTGCAGGCAATGGTTCCATTTATTCCCTTTGGTAAAATTCCTTCCTTTGGATACTTGTTCCTCTCTATTTCCCATTCTATTGCGTCTAGTGTTCCTGTTGTTTCCTTTTCAATTGGCAACTTTATATTTGATTTTAATTCTCTCCTATTGGCTTCAATGGAAATTTTGGGCAAAATCCATCATCTTCTTTACATGTAAAGCTGATCAAAGAATTCTTAACAGGAATCCTATACAGTTGAATGGCTGAATGTGAATGCAATAGTTCCCGTTATTCCCTTTGGTCAAATCCATTCCTTTGGATACTTGTTCCTCTCTATTTCCCAATCTATTGAATCTAGTTTTCCCTTTGTTTCCTTGGCATTTAGGAACATTATAGTTGATGTTAATTCTCTCTTATTTGCTTCAATGGAACATTTTGGGCAAACTCCATCATCTTCTTTACATATAAAGCTGATCAAAGGATTCTTAACAGGAATCCTATACAGTAGAATGAGTGAATGTGAATGCAATACTTCCAGTTATTCCCTTTGGTCAAATCCATTCCTTTGGATACTTGTTCCTCTCTATTTCCCTTTCTATTGAGTCTAGTGTTCCTTTTGTTTCCAATTCAAATAAGAAATTTATAGTTGATGTTAATTCTCTCTTATTTGTTTCAATGGAATTTTTGGTCAAAATCCTTCATCTTCCTAAAATCTAAAGCTGATCAAAGGATTCTTTACAGGAATCGATACAGCGGCATGAGTGAATGTGCAGGTAATAGTTCTAATTATTCCTTTTCGGAAAATCTATTCCTTTGGATACTTGTTCCTCTCTATTTCCCATTCTATTGAGTCTAGTGTTCCTCTTGTTTCCAATTCAATTAAGAAATTTATAGTTGATGTTAATTCTCTCCTATTTGTTTCAATGGAAATTTTGGGCCAAATCCATCATCTTCTTTATATGTAAAGCTGATCAAAGGATTCTTAACAGGAATCCTATACAGTGGAATGAGTGAATGTGCAGGCAATAGTTCCAGTTATTTCTTTTGGGAAAATACATTATTTTGGATACTTGTTCCTCTCTATTTCCCATTCTATTGAGTCTAGTGTTCCTGTTGTTTCCTTTTCAATTGGCAACTTTATAGTTGATGATAATTCTCTCCTATTTGCTTTAATGGAAATTTTGGGCAAACTCCATCATCTTCTTTATATCTAAAGCTGATCAAAGAATTCTTAACAGGAATCCTATACAGTGGAATGACTGGATGTGAATGCAATACTTCCAGTTATTCCCTTTGGTCAAATCCATTCCTTTGGATACTTGTTCCTCTCTATATCCCAAACTATTGAATCTAGTTTTCCCTTTATTTCCTTGGCATTTAGGAACATTATAGTTGAAGATAATTGTCTCCTATTTGCTTCAATGGAACATTTTGGGCAAACTCCATCATCTTCTTTATATCTAAAGCTGACCAAAGATTCTTAACAGGAATCTTATACAGTGGAATGAGTGAATGTGCAGGCAATAGTTCCAGTTATTTCTTTTGGGAAAATACATTACTTTGGATACTTGTTCCTCTCTATTTCCCATTCTATTGAGTCTAGTGTTCCTGTTGTTTCCTTTTCAATTGCCAACTTTATATTTGAGGTTAATTCTCTCATATTTGCTTCATTGGTAATTTTGGGCAAAATCCATCATCTTCTTTACATGTAAAGCTGATCAAAGGACTCTTAACAGGAATCCTATACAGCAGAATGAGTGGATGTGAATGCAATAGTTCCAGTTCTTCCCTTTGGTCAAATCTATTCCTTTGGATACTTGTTCCTCTCTATTTCCCATTCTATTGAGTCTAGTGTTCCTCTTGTTTCCAATTCAATTAAGATATTTATATTTGATGTTAATTTTCTCCTATTTGCTTCAATGGAACTTTTTGGTCAAAATCCTTCATCTTCTTAAAATCTAAAGCTGATGAAAGGATTCTTTTTTTTTTTAATTTTTTTTATTATATATATATATTTTTATAATATTATCCCTTGTATTCATTTTTCCAAATTCCTCCCCCCTCTATTCCCTCCCCTCGATGACAACCAATCCCATACATTTTACATGTGTTACAATATAGTCTAGGTACAATACATGTGTGTGAATATCATTTTCTTGTTGCACAATAAACATTAGAATCCGAAGGTACATGCAACCTGGGCAGACACATATTAGTGCTAACAATTTACATTCACTTCCCAGTGTTTCTTCTCTGGGTGTAGCTACCTCTGTCCATCATGGATCAACTGGAAGTGAGTTGGATCTTCTTTATGTTGAAGATTTCCACTTCTATCAGAATACATCCTCATACAGTATTGTTGTTGAAGTGTACAGTGATCTTCTGGTTCTGCTCATTTCACTCAGCATCAGTTGATTTAAGTCTCTCCAGGCCTCTCTGTATTCCTCCTGCTGGTCATTTCTTACAGAGCAATAATATTCCATAACCTTCATATACCACAATTTACCCAACCATTCTCCAACTGATGGACATCCATTCATCTTCCAGTTTCTAGCTACAAAAAAAGAGCTCCACAAACATTTTGGCACATATAAGTCTCTTTCCGCTCTTTAGTATTTCTTTGGGATATAATCCCAGTAGTAGCGCTGCTGGGTCAAAGGGTATGCACAGTTTGATAACTTTTTGGGCATAATTCCAGATTGCTCTCCAGAATGGCTGGATTCTTTCGCAACTCCACCAGCAATGTATTAGTGTCCCAGTTTCCCCACATCCCCTCCAACATTTATCATTATTTGTTCCTGTCATCTTAGCCAATCTGACAGGTGTGTAGTGGTATCTCAGAGTGGTCTTAATTTGCATTTCTCTGATCAGTAGTGATTCGGAACACTCTTTCATGTGAGTGGATATAGTTTCAATTTCTTCCTCTGAGAATTGTCTGTTCATATACTTTGACCATTTATCAATTGGAGAATGGTTCGGTTTCTTATAAATTATGGTCAGTTCTCTATATATTTTGGAAATGAGACCTTTGTCAGAACCTTTGTTTTTAAAAATATTTTCCCAATTTGTTACTTCCCTTCTAATCTTGTTTGCATTAGTATTATTTGTACAGAAACTTTTTAGTTTGATGTAATCAAAATCTTCTATTTTGTGATCAATAATGATCTCTAGTTCTCCTCTGGTCATAAATTCCTTCCTCCTCCACAAGTCTGAGAGGTAGATTATCCTTTGTTCCTCTAATTTATTTATTATTTCCCTCTTTATGCCTAAATCATGGATCCATTTTGATCTTATCTTGGTATATGGTGTTAAGTGTGGATCCATATCTAATTTCTGCCATACTAATTTCCAGTTTTCCCAACAGTTTTTTCCGAATAATGAATTTTTATCCCTAATGTTGGAATCTTTGGGTTTGTCAAAGATTAGATTGCTATAGATGTACCCTTTTTTGTCCTTTGTATCTAATCTGTTCCACTGATCTACCGGTCTATTTCTTAGCCAATACCAAATGGTTTTGGTGACTGCTGCTATATAATATAGCTTTAGATCAGGTACACTTAGACCACCTTCCTCTGAGTTTTTTTTTTCATTAGTTCCCTTGCAATTCTCGACCTTTTATTCTTACATATGAATTTTGTTGTTATTTTTTCTAGGTCATTGAAATAGTTTCTTGGGAGTCTGATTGGTATAGCACTAAATAAATAGATTAGTTTGGGGAGTATTGTCATCTTTATTATATTCGCTCGGCCTATCCAAGAGCACTGAATGTCTTTCCAATTATTTAAATCTGATTTTATTTTTGTGGCAAGTGTTTTTTAATTTTTCTCATATAATTCCTGACTTTTCTTTGGTAGATGGATTCCCAAATATTTTATACTCTCAACATTTGTTTGGAATGGAATTTCTCTTTGTATCTCTTGCTGTTGCATTTTGTTAGTGATATATAAAAATGCCGAGGATTTATGTGGATTTATTTTGAATCCTGCCACTTTGCTGAAATTTTGAATTATTTCTAGTAGCTTTTTAGCAGAGTCTTTGGGGTTCTCTAAGTATACCATCATGTCATCTGCAAAAAGTGATAGTTTAATTTCCTCATTTCCTACTCTAATTCCTTGGATCTCTTTCTCGGCTCTTATTGCCGAGGCTAGCGTTTCTAGTATTATATTGAATAGTAATGGTGATAGTGGGCAACCTTGTTTCACTCCTGATCTTACTGGGAAAGGTTGCAGTTTATTTCTATTGCATATTATGCTTACTGAAGGTCTTAAATATATGCTCCTGATTATTCTAAGGAATAGTCCATTTATTCCTATACTCTCAAGAGTTTTTAGTAGGAATGGATGTTGGATTTTGTCAAATGCTTT
Source organism: Sminthopsis crassicaudata (assembly GCF_048593235.1). Lineage (NCBI taxonomy): Eukaryota > Metazoa > Chordata > Mammalia > Dasyuromorphia > Dasyuridae > Sminthopsis > Sminthopsis crassicaudata. The sequence continues at coordinate 457,336,254 of NC_133617.1, forward strand.
TTCTGCATCTATTGAGATGATCATATGGTTCTTATTAATTTGATTATTAATATGGTCAATTATATTAATAGTTTTCCTAATATTAAACCAGCCCTGCATTCCTGGAATAAATCCTACTTGATCATAGTGTATTATCCTGGAGATGATTTTCTGAAGTCTTTTTGCTAATATCTTATTTAAGATTTTAGCATCAATATTCATTAAGGAGATTGGTCTATAATTTTCTTTCTCAGTTTTCGATCTACCTGGTTTAGGTATCAGTACCATGTCTGTGTCATAAAAGGAGTTTGGTAGGACTCTTTCATCCCCTATTTTTTCAAATAATTTATATAACATTGGGGCTAATTGTTCTTTAAATGTTTGGTAGAATTCACATGTGAATCCATCTGGCCCTGGGGATTTTTTCCTGGGGAGTTGATTAATAGCTTGTTCTATTTCTTTTTCTGAAATGGGACTATTTAAGCAATTTATTTCCTCCTCTGTTAATCTAGGGAGCCTATATTTTTGGAGGAAATCATCCATTTCACTTAAGTTATCAAATTTATTGGCATAAAGTTGGGCAAAGTAACTCCTTATTATTTCTCTGATTTCCTCTTCATTGGTGGAAAGATCCCCCTTTTCATTTGTAAGACTATCAATTTGATTTTCCTCTTTCTTTTTTTTGATCAAATTTACCAAAGGTTTATCTATTTTATTGGCTTTTTCATAAAACCAACTCTTGGTTTTATTTATTAATTCAATAGTTTTTTTACTTTCAATTTTATTGATTTCTCCTTTTAATTTTTGTATTTCAAGTTTAATTTTTGGTTGGGGGTTTAAAATTTGGTCTTTTTCTAGCCTTTTAAGTTGTAAACCCAATTCGTTAATCTTCTCTTTCTCTATTTTCTTCAAATAAGCCTCTAAAGATATAAAATTTCCCCTTATTACTGCTTTAGCTGCATCCCAAAGATTTTGATATGATGTCTCATCATTGTCATTATCTTGGGTGAAATTGTTAATTGTTTCTATAATTTGCTGTTTCACCCAGTCATTCTTTAAATGAGATTATTCAGTTTCCAATTACTTTTTGGTCTATTTACCCCTAACTTTTTACTGAATGTAGCTTTTATTGCATTGTGATCTGAGAAGAAGGCATTTATTATTTCTGCCTTCCTACATTTAATTTTGAGATCTTTATGTCCTAATATATGGTCAATTTTTGTATAGGATCCATGAACTGCTGAGAAGAAAGTATATTCCTTTCTATTGCCATTCAGTTTTCTCCAAAGGTCTATCATACCTAGTTTTTTCAATATTCTATTTACTTTTTTAATTTCTTTCTTGTTTGTTTTGTGGTTTGATTTGTCTAAATCTGAGAGTGCAAGGTTGAGATCTCCCACTATTATAGTTTTACTGTCTATTTCTTCTTGCAGTTCTCTTAACTTTTCCTTTAGAAAGTTAGATGCTATACCACTTGGTGCATATATGTTTAGTATTGATATGGCTTCATTATTTATGCTACCTTTCAGCAGGATATAGTTTCCTTCCTTATCTTTTTTAACGAGATCTACTTCTGCTTTTGCTTGATCTGAGATAAGGATAGCTACCCCTGCTTTTTTGGCTTTACCTGAAGCATAATAGGCTCTGTTCCAACCTTTTACCTTTATTCTGTATGTATCTCCCTGCTTTAAGTGTGTTTCCTGTAGGCAACATATTGTAGGGTTCTGCTTTTTGATCCAATCTGCTATCCGTCTCCGTTTGATGGGATCGTTCATCCCATTTACATTTACAGTTAAAATTACTAATTCTGTGTTTCCTGCCATCGTATTATCCCCACATTATGCTTTTTTCCCTTGACCCCCCTGATCCCCCTCCTCGATATTTAATTTACAGACCCCTCTTGTGACGCGCAACCCTCCCTCTTTTTTTTTTTTTTTTTTTTTAGGATCCCTCCCCCCTCCCTCCAAGTCCCTTCACTTATTCTCCTTTTCCTTTTCCCTTTTCCACTCCCCCTTTTTAATGAGGTGAGAGAAAATTCTCTGAAAAACAAATGTGTTAATTATTTACTCTTTGAGCCTCTCCTGATGAGAGTAAGATTCACACAATGATTCTCCCCCTCACTAAGTTCCCTCAGATATGGTGTATTTTCTATGCTTCTTCCTGGGATGTAGTTTCCCTCTTTTTATCACTCCTTCCCCTTTTTCTGAACCGACCTCCTTCCCTTTACTACACCCCCCCTTTTTTTTTTTATATCAGTAAAATCAAATTATCCTTGAGTATTTTTTATATACCCACAAAAGAGTTACAGTTCTCAAGGGTTCTGTGTACCTTTTTCTGTTTCTCTTCAGTCTTGTGGATGTAGATCAAATTTTTTGTTTAAGTCTGGTTTTTTTCTTAGAAACATATAGAATTCCTCTGTTTCATTGAATGACCCTCTTCTTCCATGGAAAAAGATGCTAAACTTAGCTGGGTAGTTCATTCTTGGTTGCAGTCCTTGATCTTTTGCCTTTCAGAATATCAGGTTCCAGGCTCTTCTATCTTTTTATGTGGAGGCAGCCAGATCTTGAGTGACCCTTATTGTGGCACCTTGGTATTTAAATTGTTTTTTTCTAGCTGCTTGCAGGATTTTCTCCTTTGTGTGGTAATTCTGCAGCGTAGCCACTATATTCCGTGGTGTTCTTTTTTTAGGGTCTATTTCAGAAGGAGTTCGATGAATTCTTTCCACATCTACTTTCCCTTCTGTTTCTATTATCTCTGGAAAGTTCTCTTTGATAATTTCCTGTAAAATAGAATCTAGGCTCTTTTTTTGGTCATAGTTTTCTGGAAGTCCAATAATCCGCAGATTATCTCTCCTAGATCTATTTTCCAGGTCTATAGATTTTCCCAGTAAGTATTTGACGTTGTTCTCCAGCTTCTCATTTTTTTTTTTTTTGTTTTGTTTGACTGATTCTTGGGTTCTCTGTGAATCATTCATTTCTATTTGTTCCATCCTGACTTTTAAGGAGTTATTTTCTTCTTTCACAGTTTTTAGTTCTTTTTGTAAATGCCCAATTTCATTTTTAAATGAATTATTTTGCTCTATTGAATTTTTTTCCATTTCCCTAATTTTTTTTTTTGAGAATTATTTTCTTTTTCCAATTCAGAAATTCTATTTTCTTGAGACTTTTTTATCTTTTCCAATTCAGAAATCCTACTTTCCTGTGTTTTTTTAACCTTTTCTAATTCATAAATTTTGTTTCCCTGCATCTCCTGTGAATTCTTTATTTTTTCCAACTCCAATTTCAGGACGTTGTTATTCTTTATCATAGCTTCCCTTTCCTTTCCCCATTTTTCTTCAATCTCCCTCAATTTTTAAGGGTTTTTTCTAGGAGAGAGTTATGTGATGGGGGGCAGGGATTGTTCCCCTTTGGGTTATTATCTGCTGACTCTCTGCTGTTAACTTCCTCGGGGTTGGATACCCGCTCTTTCTCTGTATAGAAGGAATCTATGGTTTTTCTAGCTTTTTTGTTCATATTTAAAAAAATCTTTTGGGGTCTGTCCCTGGGGTAGGAAATTATTTATTTACTTCTTTACCAGCTTCCTCCCAGACAGGATGGATGCAGCGACTCCTGCACCTGAGCTAAGATAGAGCTCTGGGAGAGAGTTCCCCACCCCCTCCCTGGAAGTGCCTCAGAGGTGATTAGCACTACTGTGCTTCGAGGGCGTTGAATAGTAAAGACAGCACAAAGCCCAGCCTATGTGTCCGGGTGGGGAGTGGATGTCTGCAGCAGGTGACATGAAAAGCCCCTGTGCTCAAACTGGAAGTGTCTGCCAGAAACCGCGGTCCCTAGTTCAAAGGTTCCGCTTCTCTGGGACTTCCTGGAGCTGAGTTCCACTCCCTCCAGCTAAGCTAGGCAGTGTGTGTTGCCTTGGGCCGTATCCACCCACTTGTCAATCTCTTAACTATTCTCAGGAGGTAGCTGAGGCCACACCCCCTGGTGCTGAGATCTGCTGGGTCACCTCCAGGGTCCGGGGAAAATCTAATCTGAGTTTTAAAATATTTTGGCTTTCTCTTCTGAACTGCTAAATAATTAGCAGAGAAGAGCTAACAGCCTGTGCCAGATTCCTTTACCTCAGTGGCTTCTCTGATCCCAGAGCCCTTCCCAGCGCAATGGGCACAGTGTGCCACTACCCCACCGTCTGTGCTGGTCTTTCTTATTTCTCCCCTGGGAACTGACCTTTCCTGTTGAAACTCCAGATTCTCTTCAGCTGGTAAGTCGTGCTTCCAGTCCTTGTGGTATCTATCAGTCCTGAGCTAATTCTGAGACTTAATTGATCTAATTGGTTGTAAGGGAGTGAGGACGTTCACAGAGATGTGTGTTTCTTCTCTGTCATCTTGGCTCCGCCCCCCTGATGAAAGGATTCTTAACAGGAATCGATACAGTGGCATGAGTGAATGAGCAGGCAATAGTTCTAGTTATTCCCTTTCGGAAAATCTATTCCTTAGGATACTGGTGCTCCCTATTTCCCATTCTATTGATTCTAGTGTTCCTGTTTTTCCTTTTCAATTGGCAACTTTATATTTTAAGTTAATTCTCTCCTATTTGCTTCAATGGAAATTTTGGGCAAAATCCATCATCTTCTTTATATGTAAAGCTGATCATAGGATTCTTTTTTTTTTTTTTTTTTTTCGAAGCCAAAGAATATTTTTATTTTCACTTTGTCTTTTTATCCATACACAAAGAGTGGAAAACTCATGGATTTGGGATTGAAGGACCCATCTTCAAGTCCTTGACATATGAATTGTGGTTTGTGTGTTATTTAAGCTGTAAAAGTTACTGTTTTTTTTTTTTTTTTTTTTTTTAATTTTTTTTTTTTATTATATATATATATATATTTTATAATATTATCCCTTGTATTCATTTTTCCAATTTACCCCCCCTCCCTCTATTCCCTCCCCCCCGACGACAGGCAATACCATACATTTTACATGTGTTACAATATAGTCTAGGTACAATACATGTGTGCGAATATCACTTTCTTGTTGCACAATAAACATTAGAATCCGAAGGTACATGCAACCTGGGCAGACAGATATTAGTGCTAACAATTTTCATTCCCCTCCCAGTGTTTCTTCTCTGGGTGCAGCTACCTCTGTCCATCATTGATCAACTGGAAGTGAGTTGGATCTTCTTTATGTTGAAGATTTCCACTTCCATCAGAATACATCCTCATACAGCATTGTTGTTGAAGTGTACAGTGATCTTCTGGTTCTGCTCATTTCACTCAGCATCAGTTGATTTAAGTCTCTCCAGGCCTCTCTATATTCCTCCTGCTGGTCATTTCTTACCGAGCAATAATATTCCATAACCTTCATATACCACAATTTACCCAACCATTCTCCAACTGATGGACATCCATTCATCCTCCAGTTTCTAGCTACAACAAAAAGAGCCGCCACAAACATTTTGGCACATATATGTCTCTTTCCGCTCTTTAGTATTTCTTTGGGATATAATCCCAGTAGTAGCGCTGCTGGGTCAAAGGGTATGCACAGTTTGATAACTTTTTGGGCATAATTCCAGATTGCTCTCCAGAATGGCTGGATTCTTTCACAACTCCACCAGCAATGTATTAGTGTCCCAGTTTCCCCACATCCCCTCCAACATTTGTCATTATTTGTTCCTGTCATCTTAGCCAATCTGACAGGTGTGTAGTGGTATCTCAGAGTGGTCTTAATTTGCATTTCTCTGATCAGTAGTGATTTGGAACACTCTTTCATGTGAGTGGATATAGTTTCAATTTCTTCCTCTGAGAATTGTCTGTTCATATCCTTTGACCATTTATCAATTGGAGAATGGTTCGGTTTCTTATAAATTAGGGTCAGTTCTCTATATATTTTGGAAATGAGACCTTTGTCAGAACCTTTGTTTTTAAAAATATTTTCCCAATTTGTTACTTCCCTTCTAATCTTGTTTGCATTAGTATTATTTGTACAGAAACTTTTTAGTTTGATGTAATCAAAATCTTCTATTTTGTGATCAATAATGATCTCTAGTTCTCCTCTGGTCATAAATTCCTTCCTCCTCCACAAGTCTGAGAGGTAGATTATCCTCTGTTCCTCTAATCTATTTATTATCTCCCTCTTTATGCCTAAATCATGGACCCATTTTGATCTTATCTTGGTATATGGTGTTAAGTGTGGATCCATATCTAATTTCTGCCATACTAATTTCCAGTTTTCCCAACAGTTTTTTCCGAATAATGAATTTTTATCCCTAATGTTGGAATCTTTGGGTTTGTCAAAGATTAGATTGCTATAGATGTACCCTTTTTTGTCCTTTGTATCTAATCTGTTCCACTGATCTACCGGTCTATTTCTTAGCCAATACCAAATGGTTTTGGTGACTGCTGCTATATAATATAGCTTTAGATCAGGTACACTTAGACCACCTTCCTCTGAGTTTTTTTTCATTAGTTCCCTTGCAATTCTTGACCTTTTATTCTTCCATATGAATTTTGTTGTTATTTTTTCTAGGTCATTAAAATAGTTTCTTGGGAGTCTGATTGGTATAGCACTAAATAAATAGATTAGTTTGGGGAGTATTGTCATCTTTATTATATTCGCTCGGCCTATGCAAGAGCACTGAATGTCTTTCCAATTATTTAAATCTGACTTTATTTTTGTGGCAAGTGTTTTGTAATTTTTCTCATATAATTCCTGACTATTCTTTTGGTAGATGGATTCCCAAATACTTTATACTCTCAACATTTGTTTGGAATGGAATTTCTCTTTGTATCTCTTGCTGTTGGATTGTGTTGGTAATGCATAAAAATGCTGAGGATTTATGTGGATTTATTTTGTATCCTGCCACTTTGCTAAAGTTCTGAATTATTTCTAATAGTTTTTTAGCAGAGTCTTTGGGGTTCTCTAAGTATACCATCATATCATCTGCAAAGAGTGATAGTTTGGTTTCCTCATTACCTACTCTAATTCCTTGAATCTCTTTCTCGGCTCTTATTGGTGAGGCTAGTGTTTCTAGTACAAGTTTGAATAGTAATGGTGATAGTGGGCAACCTTGTTTCACTCCTGATCTTACAAGGAAAGGTTCCAGTTTATCGCCATTACATATGATGTTTACTGAAGGTGTTAAATATATGCTCGTTATTATTTTAAGGAATAATCCATTTATTCCTATACTCTCAAGCGTTTTTAGTAGGAATAGATGTTGGATTTTATCAAATGTTTTTTCTGCATCTATTGAGCTGATCATATGGTTTTTATTAATTTGATTATTAATATGGTCAATTATACTAATAGTTTTCCTAATATTAACTAGCCCTGCATTCCTGGTATAAATCCTACTTGATCATAGTGTACTGTCCTGGGGATGATTTTCTGAAGTCTTTTAGCTAATATCTTATTAAAGATTTTAGCATCAATATTCATTAAGGTGATTGGTCTATAGTTTTCTTTCTCAGTTTTCAATCTACCTGGTTTCAGTATCAATATCATGTATGTGTCATAAAAGGAATTTGGTAGGACTCCTTCAATCCCTATTTTTTCAAATAGTTTATATAACATTGGAGTTAGTTGTTCTTTAAATGTTTGGTAGAATTCACATTGTAAATCCATCTGGTCCTAGGGATTTTTTCTTAGGGAGTTGGTTAATAGCTTGTTCTATTTCCTTTTCTGAAATGGGACTATTTAGACTATTTACTTTTTCCTCTGTTAATCTGGACAAGCTATATTTTTGAAAATATTCTTCCATTTCATTTAACATATCGAATTTATTGGCATAAAGTTGAGCAAAGTAACTCCTAACTATTGTTCTTATTTCCTCTTAATTAGTGGTGATTTCTCCCTTTTCATTTTTAAGACTATCAATTTGCTTTTCCTCTTTCCTTTTTTTTTAAACATCAGATTTACTAATGGTTTGTCTATTTTGTTGGTTTATGAAAAGAACCAACTCTTAGTTTTATTAATTAATTCAATAGTATTTTTTACTTTCAACTTTATTAATCTCACCTTTTATTTTTAGAATTTCAAGTTTTGTGTTTGTCTGTGGGTTTTTAATTTGTTCCATTTCTAGTAATTTTAGTTGTAAGCCCAATTCATTAGCCCTCTCTTTCTCTATTTTATGCAAGTAGGCCTCTAGAGATAGAAAACTTCCCCTTATTACTGCTTTGACTGTATCCCACACATTTTGATATGATGTCTCATTATTGTCATTTTCTTGGGTGAAGTTATTAATTATGTCTATGATTTGCTGTTTCGCCCAATCATTCTTTAGTATAAGATTCTTTAGTTTCCAATTATTTTTTGGTCTATTTTCCCCTGGCTTTTTATTGAATGTAATTTTCATTGTATTGTGGTCTGAAAAGGATGCATTTACTATTTCTGCCTTACTGCATTTGATTTTGAGGTTTTTATGTCCTAGTATATGATCAATTTTTGTATAGGTTCCATGAACTTCTGAGAAGATGGTGTACTCCTTTATGTCTCCATTTGGCTTTTGCAAAATATCTATCATATCAAACTTTTCTAGGATTCTGTTTACTTCTTTGACTTCTTTCTTATTTATTTTGTGGTTTGATTTATCTAATTCTGAGAGTGCAAGGTTGAGATCTCCCACTATTATAGTTTTGGTGTCTATTTGTTTTTGCAGCTCTCTTAATTTCTCTTTTAAGAATTTAGATGCTTTCAATATTATTGATTTCTCCTTTTAATATTTCAAGTTTGCTTTTTTTTCTAGCAGCTTCCAATATTTTTTCTTTTGTCTGATGGTTCTTGAACTTGGCCAATATATTTCTTGGCGTTTTTTATTTTAGGGTCCCTTTCAATAGGTGACCGATGAATTTTTTCAATGTCTATTTTACCCTCTGTTTCCAAAACGTCGGGGCAGTTCTCTTTGATAATTTCCTGGAAAATAGTGTTCAAGCTCTTTTTTTCCTCATATTTTTCAGGGAGTCTGATTATTCTCAAATTGTCTCTCCTGGATCTGTTTTCCAGGTCCGTTGTCTTTCCAATAAGGTACTTCACATTCTTTTCAATTGTTTCATTTTTTTATATATTTTTGTAATTGTCCAATTGAGTTTTTAAGTGAGTTTTTTTCTCCTATGGAAATTTTTTTCCATTTCATGCATTTTATTTTTTAGAGAGCTGTTTTCTTTTTCAAGCTCACTAATTTTATTTCTCAATGATTTGACCTCTTTATCCAATCTGGATGACTTCTCCAGGCTTTCTTGCCAAGCTTCCCTTTCCTTTTCCCATTTTTCTTCTACCTCTCTTGTGAGAGTCTTTTTTTTGTTATTAATTTTATAATTATAGATTTTTTGGACAGTATATATGCATGAGTAATTTTTTTGTAACATTTTCCCTTGTATTCATTTTTTCCAGATTTTCCCCTCCCTCCCTCCCTCCCTCTACTGCCTCCCGTAGATGACAGGCAATCTCATACATTTTACAGGTGTTACAGTATAACCTAGATATAATATATGTTTGTAAATCCAATTTTCTTGTTGCACATTAAGTATTAGATTCCAAAGGTATAAGTAACCTGGGTAGATAGGCAGTAGTTCTAATATTTTACATTCAATTCCCAGTGTTCCTTCTCTGGGGGAAGGTGTTTCTGCCCATCATTGATCAGCTGGAAGTGAGTTGGATCTTCTTTATGTTGAAGATATCCACTTCCATCAGAATACATCTTCATACAGTATTGTTGTTGAAGTGTATAGTGACCTTCTGGTTCTGCTCATTTCACTCAGCATCAGTTCATGCAAGTAGTGAGAGCCTTTTTGATTTCCTCTATGAGAGTTTTTTGTATTGAGGAGCAGCTCATATCCCCCTTAGGGGATTCCTCTGGAGACAATCTGCTTTTAGAGTCCTCAGTATTTGAAGCCTGCTCTCTCTCCATACAGAAGCTGTCAATGGTTAGATCCCTTTTGAATTTTTTGTTCATTTTGTCAGAGCTGCACTCAAAGAAAACAAATTGACAAGAGAAACAATTGGTCTGTTTCTGGGGGGATGGGGCTGGATGGTGTTACTGAGCTTCCTCTACAAACTGAAGGAGACAGCAGTGAGGCACTAACAGGACAGCGATGGCTGTGCTGAGTCTGCACTCTGAGGCTCTGAGAACATGCTGAGTCATTCGGGATGGGGATGGGGGTGGCCGGTCCCGAGAGATGCTAGCTTTCCGGGGTTTTATTCTTCACCTCTAGTAATTATACCTTCTCTGCTGCTCCTGACTTGCTGCCAAGATGGAGTATCCACACTGGGGTACAAGTCTTTTTGCAGAAATGCAAGAGATCATATCTCTCTCCGCTCTGGTCTGAGCTGTCTTCTGTTGATGATTATTTCTGGGTTTCTTTTTAGGTCAAGCATTAACTCCGAGGCTTGTCATGAAGTAAGTCCTGAGAGAAAAAGCGGAGCTCAAGCAGCTGTCTGCCTCCACGCCACCATCTTGGCCAGAAGTGATGCTAGAATCTTAAATAAAATATTAGCAAAAAGATTACAGAAAATATGACCAAGTAAGATTTATACCAGGAATGCAGGGCTGGTTCAATATTGGAAAACTATTAGAATAATCAACTATGTCAATAACCAAATTAACAAAAAACACCACTGCCACCAGCAACAAATTTTTCTTCCTAAACTACAACCTGTGTAATTTTTACTGACAACTTCAGTGTGTCATATGCCAAATAGAGTTCTAAATCTTAAGTGTAGCATTCAGAACTCTATCAATTATGTGATGACAACTCCTCCTCCCCCAATTTTCTGGTCATAGTTTTGACTTTCACTTTCATATATCTAGCATTTCTATCAAATTATATTACTCATGATTTTCTAAGCATACTTATTTGCTTGTCATCCTAGAGTCTGCCTTTCTCTGGATAACATAATTTATTACCTTCAAAACAGATTCACCTGTTTTTACAACTCTTTATTTTGGCTCATTTGCTGCACCAAGCAAGCCTTCCTCCTTCTTCCATCTGATGAATTTCATTACTCTTTCAAGGCTAAGAATAAATGCTTCTGCCCATTCCCCAACCAAAACTCAGTCTTTTCCTCCTATGGTATTCTATAGCATTTTATTTGTATTCTTTTAAAGGCAATGTACCACATTCTCCCTTGTCACATAATTATTTATATAACTGTAACTTATTTTCCTTTTTAGACTTTGAGTCCCATGAGGATAGGAATTATGCCTTATTCAGTTATTTTGCTATTTCCTACAGAAATCACATGGTTCCCTGTGCACAGTTAACTATTTAATATATTGTTATTTAATGAATAAAGAATACAAAGAGCAGGGATAGAATAAAATTAGAATAAAGAGAGAGGAGGTGAATATGGAGATAAATTAGAAAAGAAGACAGAAGATTCTGGTTGTGTTCTCTGTGCATTTCTCAATAAATAGAATTATAATTTTCTATGATTATATCTTTTTATTTACAAAACATATGCTTAGGTAATTTTTTCAACATTGCCCCTTGCAAAACCTTCTGTTTCAAAAGTTCCCCTCCTTCTCCCCACCCCTTCACCTAGATAGCAGGTAGTTAAATATGTTAAATTATATTTTAAGTACAATATATGGATATATACATATATACATATATGTATGTATATTTATTTATGCAGTTATCTTGCTGCACAAGAAAAATCGTATCTAGAAAGAAAAAAAAACCTGAGAAGAAAAACAAAAACGCAAGCAAACAATAACAGAAAGAGTGAAAATGCTATGCTGTGGTCCACACTCAGTTCTCATAGTCTTCTCTCTGGATGTAGATGACTCTCTTCATTACAGGACTATTGCAACTAGTTTGAATCAACTCTTTGTTGAAGAAAGCCAAGTACATCAGATCTGATCATCTTATTGTCTTCTTATTGCTGTGAATAATGATCTCCTGGTTCTGCTCATTTCACTTAGCATCATCAGTTCATGAAAGTCTCTCCAGGCCTCCTCTGAAATAACCTTATTGGTCATTTCTTACAGAACAATAATGAATCATAGAATTTTCAAACTGAAAGTTACCAGATATAATCTAATCCAGGTCAATTCTCACCAAGGTTATTAACTCAGTGGGCTTCCAAAAATTTCTTATATCTATTTTCATGAGCTTTGCCAGAAGCTTCCTCATTCTTCTATTAAACTATTTCAGTAGTCTAATTCCACTGGAATTCCAATGGAATTGTGCATTCACTGATCTGTTACAGTGCTCCCTTCATATCTTATTGCCAGCATATGGCTTATGGTGAATAACTTTTCTATTATTTGCACAGCTGTTGAGTAATATTATGTTAAAACATTACATGCACAATTACATTCAATTATATCAATGAATCTATTTTACCTAATGCCTATTCTCCAGGGTTTTTGCATCTTTACTTACAGAAAGTTGAGTACAGGGTAACAGATGGTACAACATAATGTTTGTCAGCTAATAAATTTAAATGTCAAGTACACCCCATTATTTTATAATAGAAATATATTTTAGTCTAGCATCTCAGCTTATTTTTCTAGCAAAAAGACATTATGCCAAATTCCATACACCTAAGCCTATTTTGGGGTATTGTAGTGCAATACAAAAGTACCTATGCTTTTCAGACAGAAACAAATAGCAGTGAACATCACTGTTGATTCCTTTGCATATTTACTTCTATTTTTTTTCCAGGTCACAGTCCATCAGAGGAAGTGGGTTTGGTTCTTGAACTTTTTCTAATTTCCTATTGTCTCAGCTTACTCTCCCTTTGTTTTGGAGCTATCCCTACTTGCACATTTTTCCATAGTTTTGTTTTCCCAAGAGCCTCTATATGAAGACTATACAGTATAATTCTCAGGCTAACTTCCTGGTATATTTGTTCTTTTAGATTTTGAAGCTGGACCTTTCCTGAAACAGATTTGCCAGTGGGATGCATACTCATTTCTTTAAGCTAAAGCAATACACCTTTTATTTGGATCTAAAAATCACCTTGAAAGTATGGCATCTTTTAGTCTATACTTCTCCCTCCTTTTAGATTTTGCAAATTTCTCTTCATTTGCTCCATAGCCACATAGATTGGCACCTTTCATAAGTCCAGCTTTCCTTTGAAGTAAAATGAAATGAGCTCAGAGGAACACAAGTTAGTTTTGTAATCAATGATAAGGTGTGATGTCCAAAGCAGTACTCAGTAGGCCCCAAAGGGATTGGTTTTACCTTGAAAGTATGCCTACCTCATCCCTCTTCTCATTCTCTTTAACTAATTACTAGGGGAATCCACCTCGAAAACTACTTTTTCTGAACTACCTTATTACTTATAATCATAACATTATGTTTCCACACTGATTTATAGGTTACAAAACATCCCATAAAGGGGGGGGAAATGATCTTTTTTTTTTTAGCTTTAATATCAGGGAGTTACAATTCATAGATTTTACAGATGTGTATATGTACACACATATATATGTATTATATGTATTATAGACATATATAATTCCTACATAAAGGTCCTATCTATCTACACACATACAACATGTCATGTATATAGCATAATTATTATTATTATTTTTAATCTATGTACATCTATGTACATATGTACAGAGACATCTCTGTCTACTGACTCATAAAGTACTGATTAACTTTTACAGACCAGGGCGTCACCACAACAGGACTTAAAATTTGTCATGTCCTAGACACTGTTGTAGTTGATAAACATTAAACAAATATTCCATAAATTATCCCCAATCAATTTGACAACAGGCATTTTAAAATCATTTACTAGATGATAAGTGAGACTGTTTTAAGAACTGGAGTTGGAAAAAAAATTAAACGATTCCTACTCTTAAGTATCTTACATTTCTATCAGGATAGCCATATAATTTAACTATATGTAAAAGAAATACAAAACAATTTGGGAAGGAAGGTATTAACAGTTAGGATGATTAGAGAAGGAGTGATTCTAAGAGGTGGAAGTTAAGACCAAGTTTATTCCATGCATGAACAAAAAAGAATGAATAGTTATAAAATAATGATAATGATACTGAAAGAGAATAAGAACCTAACTTTTTACTATATTTTGTGAAGTGACTATTTTGTTGGGAAATTCTATGTGATAAAATACAATCTTTGTTCCTTATTTGTTCCTATCTGCTTTTTTCCTATCTTTTTTTCCTATCCCACTACTTCACAGTTAATAATTTTTTTTTAAGAAAAAAATATTTTTAGGCAGAGATTTGATTCAGTCCGTTTCACATTATACAGATAGGAGTAAATAATGAGTTACAACTCTGAAAATATGATGACAATATTAGGAGAAAACTTAAAACTTCTATAAATATATGTCACTCTATTGTTTGGCATTAAAAATAAAGTTTATATTTAAGGGTTTGAGACAGACAGTTTTGCCTGATTTGGAGCTGGGAAGATCTGGATTCACGTCTTGCTTATGACACTTACTTGTTGTGTGACCATAGGCAGCTTACCTAATTCCCTGAGCCTCAAGAACCCCTTTATAAACAGATTGCAATTTATAGACAAGTTGCAATCTTTCTTGGTGAAATAATTTCTCATATTCCTGAAATCACAGATCCTTTACATATTCTTATAACTGATCTTTAAAGGAAGGAAAATAATATTTCTTTCTTAGTCTAAATTCTTAACCCAAAATTTTTTGTATAATGCCTAACATGAATTTTCAATTCACAAATTAATTTTTATGACTTCTATTAATCAAGATCTACTGAAGAAGATATAAATCAAATTTCATACAATTTAAAGTTTGGGGCTTAAAACAAAACATCATTAATTAAGATCATTTTTGAGGACAAAAGCAGGCATAACCAAAGAAGTGAGAATCAGGATATGGCTATGTGGACAAAGGGATAGGAAAGGGAAGGAGAAGGAAAAGAAAATAAAAGGATTTGTATTGTCCAACTACTCATAGAAGTTATTGTTTGTCCTTTATTTCTAAAAATGACCTTGACATCCTGGAGGTACAGAAAGTACAATTTTTGTTGATACTTTAAGGAGGTAGAGAATTCTAGATATGGGAGATAGTCATTGAAAAAAAAAACAAATTTAGGAAGGTAGAAATTCTTGGGACTTGTATCTTAACAATACTAGACAAACATGTACTAATCACATATTCTAGCCATAAGAAAAAATTCTTTGTCCAAATGAATATTTTATGTTGGTTGTTGCTGATAAACAGCAGAAAGAGTATATGTCCTGAAGTAAAAAAAAATTTTATCCCTTCTGTTTGTTTAACAATTTAATATCTCTTAGAAAATACATTATACTATTTATGTTACAGTATTTATATTATGATATACTGCAATAAATCCAGCAATTTAAATGGATTGTAAATAACATTTTGATAGGTACTGGAGGAAGAAACAAAGGAATGATTCCTTCCCTCTAGCAGCTTACAATCTAGAAGATACAATAGATAACACAAAATAAAATATAATAAGGACAAAGTGCTATTCAAGGTCTCAGAAAGAAGTTTTTCTAACAATAGATAGGTTACTTTTCAAGACATTCAAAAATTGTCATATTGTCCCTTGTGAGAATGGTGCCATTTTGTATATTTTATTGATAACTTTGTTTTAAATCATATTTAGTAATGTCCACTCCTTAGAAGACATGGCTAATAATAAATATTTAAAAAGTAAAAAAAGAAGCAGTTTGATAAGATTAACCAACATATGTATTTTGTATATACCATACTGTAATATGTCTGCTAAAAAAGAGAAAAGAGATACATTTTCTCATCTCTTTTCCACTTCTAAACTTTGTTGTTATGATTAAACAGGGTTAATGTTGTTGTTGATTTTTCCTTTTTCATCTACATCATTTCAGTCTTTGTATGTATTGTTTCTTGCTCTTGTTTACTATACTTTTTTTCATCAATTCATTTGTTTTCCTATGTTTCTCTGAAGTCTTTAGTCATTGTTTCATATCTCACCATAATATTCCATTACATTAATATAACAATGTATTTAGCCGTTGTCTAATCAATGAGTATAGATGTCGTTCTAATAACATCATTTTCAAAATATTTGATTTGGCTTTTATGATTTTGGAATAAAACAGAAAATTGAACCAAAGGATTGAATCCATTAATTAGGATCCATTCCCTAATTAACTAAATTAATGGATTAGATCCATTCCCTAATTAACTAATCTAATCTAATATTTCTATTTCTTCACTAAAAGTTTACAGTTTATGGTAAAGAAGAATTTTCCTATATAATATAAAAAAATCACTTTTTGGACATTTTTTTCTATCTCTAAAATATAAAGAGAAGATGACCATAAGCTTTTGGGTCAACTGTGCAAATAGTCCCCACATCAGCCAAGATGACACATATCAGAATAAGCATGTTAACCCATAGGGTCTCTAAGAAGATGCCACCAGAAACTATTGAATTATTTGGTGAATATTTTAATTCTGGACTTTGTATCTCCTTTCTCTTTTCATGCATATAGAACTGGAAACAAAAGCATCTCATTAAACATAAGTGAAAAAGAAAAATAAATTAAACATAATCCAGCTTCTGACCAAGTGGGTTAACAAGATCCCAGAATAAGTACATTAGTCTTTTTAATAACTAGAATAGTAGTTGAGGACAACAGATCCTATTATCTAGAACATGCATTAATGAGCCAGAAAACCAGTTAACTATTAGTGGAGAAAATAATTGTGGGGGAAATAATTCCCAGCAGATGGCATTACTGCTCTACAGTTCCCTTTCTAATTCTCAGTCTCTCAAGTCCATTGTAGATCAGAGAGCTATCAAAAGAAAATTGTGGATGCCTGCATGAAGAACTACCAGAAAACTACCCCCTTCTTGTGTCAATCAGAAACTAGCTCCATGTGGAAAAGTTTTAGTTTATTTTTTCCCCAAATGATTGAAAAAAATTCTAAACAGGCTATTATACCAAGAGATTAAATAGCACTGACAATTATTGCTATGTATTTTGTCTGTTCAGATTTAAAGGCATGTCTGCCTTAGCATGTTAAATCCATGAGAACATGTGATTGTCATGAAGATTCACTGTAGGTTTCAACTTGACCTGATTCTACTTACATGCCCTACCTACAAAGGCCCCATTCTATGGGATAAAATGTAGATAAAAATGTTGTACTTGAATTCAAGAAGACGAGTTCAAATTCTGTCATATTCACCCCTAGCTCTGTGATCAATCTTCTACCTCTCATAGCCTTAATTTAGGATAAAAATATCTGTAGCATTTATCTTACAGAGTTAATGGGAAAATCCAATTAAATAATGCGTGTAAATATTGCAAACTGTAAATCAAGTTAACAAGCATTTATCCAACAACCACTAGAGCACATATGGCTATGTACTTTTATTTAGACAGGTTCACAAGTACCTTACTTGTGAAAAATGAAATTTGAGCAAAAATTCCCTTGTAAAAATAGTAATTTAAAAATTACAGATATTTGAACATGTCAACTTGATGCTCACATATGGCAATTAAATTGGCAAATTATGCATTTTATTAACCTTAAAATCTAATCCTTACATTGATTACTTGAATCAGTGATCCATGAACTAATATAGAGGCAAATGAATTATAAAAGCCTTAAAAAGTTTCTGGGTAAATAATTCATACTTTAAGAAATGATATCTCATACTGAGATATGCATGTCTTTGAAAGAAACATTGTTATCAATTTAGTAAATAATAAACCCAAATAGTCTCACTGTGTATCCAACATTTCTTGAATGCTGTGTAAGAAGCAACAACTGTGAGGCCTGTCAATTGCTCACTGCTTAAGAGGTGTCTTATTCCTCTTTCTTTTCATGTGAATTTTGTCATTCTTTTAAAAGTAAAAATAAGTCTATTTTTAAAAAATGTGTGATGAAGTAGGAAAAAAAAGGTTAGAGGCCCTGCTTTCTAATTCTGGATCTATTATTACTTGTGTAACTTTAAACAAATCAAGTCACCTTTGTGGGCCTAAAGTTGGACTTAGTAAATTTTATTTTTATAATTCTTTTTTTTATTATGGCTTTTTATTTGCCAGATATATGCATGGGTAATTTTACAGCATTGACAATTGCCAAACCTTTTGTTCTACTTTTTTCCTTCCTTCCCACTACCCCCTCCCTCAGATGGAAGGTTGCCCAATACATGTTAAATATGTTAAAGTATAAATTAAATACAATCTATGTATACATATCCAAACAGTTATTTTGCTGTACAAAAAGAATCAGGCTTTGGAATAGTGTATAATTAGCCTGGGAAGGAAATCAAAAATTAAGGCAGACAAAAATAGAGGGATTGGGAATTCTATTAGTGGTTAATAGTTGTCTCCCAGAGTTCTTTCACTGGGTGTAACTAGTTCAATTCATTACTGCTCTATTGGAGCTGATTTGGTTCATCTCATTGTTGGAGATGTCCATGTCCATCAGAATTGATCATCATATAATATTGTTGTTGAAGTATATAATGATCTCCTGGTTCTGCTCATTTCATTCAGCATCAGTTCATGTAAGTCTCTCCAGACCTTTCTGAAGTCATCCTGTTGGTCATTTCTTACAGGACAATAATATTCCATAATATTCATATACCACAATTATTCAGCCATCCTCAAATAAACCACTCAATTTCCAGTTTCTGGCCACTACAAAGAGGGCTGCCACAAACACTCTTGCACATACAGGTCCCTTTCCCTTCTTTAAAATCTCTTTGGAATATATGCCCAGTAGTAACACTGTTAAATAAAGGGTATGCACAGTGTGATAACTCTTTGAGCATAGTTCCAAATCATTCTCCAGAATGGCTGGATGTATTTACAATTCCACCAACAATGTATTAGTGTCCCTGTTTTCCCAAATCCCCTCCAACATTGCACATTATCTTTCCCTGTCATTCTAGCCAATCTGACAGGTGTGTAGGGGTATCTCAGAGTTGTCTTAATTTGCATTTCTCTGATTAATAATGACTTGGAGCATTTTTTTTCATATGGCTAGAAATAGTTTCAATTTCTTCATCTGAGAATTGCCTGTTCATATCCTTTGACCAGTCATCAAATGGAGAATGGCTTGATTTCTTAGAAATTAGACTCAATTCCCTATATATTTTGGAAATGAGGCCTTTATCAGAACCTTTGACTGTAAAAATGTTTTCCCAGTTTATTGCTTCCCTTCTAATCTTGTCTGAATTAATTTTGTTTGTACAAAAACTTTTCAATTTGATATAATCAAAATTTTCTCTTTTGTGATCAAATGATTTCTAGTTCTTCTTTGGTCATAAATGCCTTCCTTTTCCACAGGTCTGAGAGGCAAACTATCCTATGTTCTTCTAATTTATTTATAATCTCATTCTTTATACCCAAGTCATGAACTCATTTTGATCTTATCTTGGTGTACAGTGTTAAGTGTGGGTCAATGCCTAGTTTCTTCCATAGTAATTTCCAATTTTCCCAGCTATTTTTGTGAAACATTGAGTTCTTATCCCAAAAGCTGGGTTTGTCAAACACTAAATTATTAAATTTATTGATTATCTTTGGATTTAGTAATCTTTAAAGTTCTTTATAATTTTAATTTGAACTCTATACAATTAATAAATGCTGCAGTAATTGATACTTCAAACCCCAAATTGCTCTACAAGAGTCATTTGGTTCCTTGAAGTTTCTCAAGTGCATGAAGTAGGTTAACAAGTGCAAGAACAAATGCACACAGTGATTTTTTTCCCCCAGCTAATACGTAAGTGAACACTGAGAAAGAAAAACAGGCATGGAAAATAGTGTGTCAATACCTGTAAACACAAGACTATTACATTAATTGAGGGAAACAAGAAAACGTCAGGTTGATTATTTGTTAGCTTTTGGTTGTTGCTATAGGTCTTTGTTTCATAGCCTATGTGGCTTAGAAATACCATTTTAGTGTCTCTGTGTGACCATTCCTATTTAGAATCTTCATCCCTGAATCAATTGCATCCATTAAATGCAAAAATAAATTAAAAAGCCTTGTCTGCATAGTAGTATTAGAGAATTGTAGGAGAAAAACAGAAATGATTCAAAGAGGTTTAAAAGACAGTATTAAGTCAAAGCTAACTTTAATTTCTATGCATCCAAAAAAGCCCCATGGCATGGGTGGCATAATATCTGGAATGAAATAAAAATTTAATTGATTCTATTCACAGTGGGAATCAGGGAGCTTTATTAGCATTTCCACAACATCTTTATTCTTCTTTACTTCTCTGCCATTCATCCACAAAATGGATTTAAAACCTCAAATATTTTATAGGAGTCCAAAAGCAGATAATTCATGAGTTACAAGACCTCTTTGTTCTTCCTATGAACATAAAGTAAAATGGGAAGGATAGCAAAAATAACTGAAATGATTCTTACCACCATCTTTAAACCTTGTGTCTCCTTGTTTCCCAGTCTCTCTTTACTTTCTACTCTTCTTTTTCTGCTCTAGGATGTGAGGAAAATGTACTTCTTTACAAAGGGTAAACCCTTGCCACATGCTTTGTGGCATTTTATGCCATTTCCTCTCAAACTTTCTAGAAGTTTGTCTCTTTGGCTATCTCTTTTTTCTAAATTTCAATTTTCCCTTACCTTTCATCTTTTTTATTACTAGCTAGCATGCTTAGATCTTTAAACAAAGTTTCACTTGCCATCCCTGAATGTATCTTTACAACTCTTCTCCCTTTCAGTGCCAAAGTTCTAATCATCTATACATTCTCTTTCCCCTATCTTATTCAGTACTTACTTCTCATCTCTTTGTAATAGATAGGAATTCCAACTATACCACTTTAAACTGATTTCTTGGAAATGGTGAATCACAGATTCATCACTAAATCCAATTGTCTTTTCTCAGTCTTTATCTTCCTTGTCTTTCCTGATACTTTTAGGATATCAACTACTTCTTCCTAAATACTCTCTCCTCACATAGCTCCCATGAATCTGTCCTTTACTGGTACTTTTCCTATCTTCATGGCCCCATCATCTCAATTTTTTTTGGATCACTACCCATTTATATCCTAAGCATGCAAGCATTGGTGTCTGCCAAGACTTTCTTAGCTATTCCCTCTGTTCAACTCTCCCCACTTGATCTTAACTCCCATGGTGTCAAGTATGGTCTAGCTCCCTGGAGGGCCTCAGGATCAGTCAGAGTCGGGATAAATCAAAGTCCTTGGTCTTTAGAGGGAGAAGTGAAGGAGGCAGGCAAGCTGCAACTTGGCTTGCCAAAGATATATCCTGGCTTCTGGAGTCTAGAGTCTCCAGCCTCTCTTCTCTTTGTCCCACTCACCAAGTGAGAGTGACAGCTCTCCCTCCGCCCTCCAATCCTTGCCTATGGTTATCTCACCACCAAACATTCAGCAAGCACTAATCATGAGGAGAGCCATCACATTGCCATATCACCTAAATATATGTTTATAGAGCCATTATCTCACATCAAATAGGTAATTAGTCTTAAGTGCTTTGCAGTCTCAGATTCAATACACATTTTCAAAGTTTCAGCCCTTTACATCTCCCAGTTTCTTTTGTTTTAAAACACAGGTGGTCACACCCTCTCTACTTCTCAGAGAGGTAAGAACTTCAAAAAGGAGGTGATCATGGTTTCCCTGACTTTTCAGAAAGAGAGATGAAAAACACCAAAGGGAATTGGGGAGTCAAGCCAGATATTATTAGTGGGCTGAAGGGTCTTACTAGAAACAGGTATACACAAATCCATCAACATGAGAGGTATTTATTACACAAGAATAAAGCAATAAAACACAGGCTAGTAGTGATGACTCTTCCTACAGCCAGTGCAGGCTCAATATGGTGTAACAAACATGAATTGTACATGCAAATAGTGATATAACGAACAATATGAATCAATATGGTATTGTAAAAGAGTTCCAGAAGTCCTAGAAAGAGGATATAGAAATAACAATCACACATACACTTCCTTCAGCAGCCAAGAGATAGTCCAAAAGCAATCATTATTTTATGTGCCAGCGAATCCAATGATCCCTGCAAGTTTTTGAAGTCCTACAACAGTCTCATCATGTGTCAGGGATTCCAATGATTCCTGAGGGTTTTGAAGTCCTGAATCAGTCTCATTAACAATTTTTGATGTCTATAAGTCAATTGCCATAACTACCATGCTCTTTGAGTGGTGGGCATAATCAGCAATGGAACCACCACCTGATGTTTCTTGGGTCTTTTTCTTCATTTCAAGGATCTTCTCCATCTCTCTTCAATGGACAAGGTAATATGGCTCATTGGCACTCATCTGACACCTTCTCCATCTGTAGAGATATAAGCAAATACTTTCCCCTAAGTTGTTAACCTATCTGGTCCTTTCAATTCATCACTTTCTTGATCTTTCCATATCACCTGGCAATTATCTAAGGATAGTGGAGCTTCTCACATTGGACACTGCCCTTCACATGGGTTATAAAACCAATCTGCTGGAGCCAGTGCATCTTTATCAAAAATCAAGAAATTAATTGTATAAAAAGCTAAATTTAGAATTTCTCTAGGGTTGCCTGTGGCTCCCCCATTCTTTTGTATTTGGAGGATCATCTTGATGTTTCTGTTTCTCCTCTCTACTATTGCCTGTCTTTAAGAATTAAAGGGTATGCCAGTGATGTGTAAAATTGTATACTGTACACAAAAGTGTGCAAAATGTTTAGAAGTATATGCAGGTCCATATCTGTTTTTGTTGCTTGTGGCAATAATTTCAAATGATTGTATAAGGAATTCAGTGACTACTCAGGCTGTCTATTTTGCTGCTGGCATTGAAAAGTAAATCCTGAAATGTCTACTAAAACATGGAGAAAAGACAGATGACCAAAAGAATTATAATGAGTCACATCCATTTGCCAAATTTCATTGGGTCTCAAACCATGAGGGAGTGTAGGAGCATGGAAAGGAAGGCAAGCTGTACAGGTTTTTACTATGCTCCTAGTTTGTTATCCCAAATAAAAAATGGAAAACTCTAGCAGCCTGATGATACTTCAAATAAGATTCTTGAGCTGCCTGAAATAAAGGAGTATTGACTAACATAGATAGAAGGGTATCTGCCTTTGAATTTCCATCAAAAATAGGACCTGGAAGTCCACTATATGAGTGGACTCTTATCTGGCTGTTTTCTCACGTGCTCTTTTTTTGTTAGTAATATAGAAGAATGCTGAGTTTATTTGTGGGTTTATTTGGTATCCTTCAACTTTGGTAAAGGTGTGGATTATTTCTAATAGCTTTTTGGTAGGATCTCTGGTGTTCTCTAAGTATACCAGCATATCATCTGCAAAGAGAGATAGTTTGGTTTCCTTATTACCTGCTCTAATTCCTTCAATCTCTTTCTCCACTCTTATTGCCAAAGCTAGCATTTCTAATACAATATTGAATAGTTATGATGATAGTGGGCAATCTTGTTTCATTCCTTATCTTATTTGGAATGGTTCCAGTTTATCCCCATTACATATGATGCTTACTGAAGGTTTTAAATAGATGATACTGATTATTGTAAGGAAAAGGCCATGTATTCTTATAATCTCAAGTGTTTTTAATAGGAATGGATGTTGGATTTTATCAAATGCTTTTTCTGCATCTATTGAGATAATCAGATGTTTTTTGTTAATTTTGTTATTAATATTGTCGATTATATTAATAGTTTTCCTACTGTTAAACCAGCCTTAATCATGGTGTATTATCCTGGGGATGATTTTTTATAGTCTTTTTGCTAATATTTTATTTAATATTTTAGCATCAATATTCATTAGATTGATTGGTCTATAATTTTCTTTCTCTGTTTTCAGTACCATGTCTGTGCCATACTAGGAATTTGGTAAGACTCCATTTCCTACTTTTCAAATTGTATATATAACATTGGGGCTAATTGTTATTTAAAGATTGGTAGAATTCACATGTAAATCCATCTAGTGCTGGGGATTTTTTCTTAGGGAGCTGATTAATAGCTTGTTCTCCTTTTTTTTTTTTTTTTTTTTTTTTTCCTGAAATGGGACTATCTAAGCTATTTACTTCCTCCTCTGTTAATCTGGGAAGGATATATTTTTGGAAGTAGTCATCCCTTTCATTTAGGTTATCAAATTTATTGGCTTAAAGTTAGGCAAAGTAATTCCTTATTATTGCTCGAATTTCCTTTTCATTGTTGGAAAGATCCCGCTTTTCATTTTTAAGACTAATAATTTGATTTTCCTCTTTTCTTTTTCTGATCAGATTTACCAAAGGTTTATCTATTTTATAGCTTTTTCATAAAACCAATGCTTAGTTTTATTTATTAATTCAATAGTTTTTTTTACTTTAAATATTATTAATTTCTTCTTTTAATTTTAGAATTTCAAGTTTAGTATTTGATTGGGGGTTTTTAGTTTGGTCTTTTTCTAGCTTTTTAAGTTGCAATGAATTGGGATTCATTGATCTTCTCTTTCTCTATTCAAGTAAGCCTCTAAAGATATAAAATTGGGGCAGCTAGGTGGCGCACTGGTGGCACTTCTGCCTTGAATTCAGGAGTACCCGAGTTCAAATGTGATCTCAGACACTTAACACTTCCTGTCTATGTGACCCAGGGCAAGTCACTTATCCCCAACCTCAGGGGGTAAAAAAAAAAAAAAAAAAAAAAAAAAAAAAAAAAACATATAAAATTTTCCTTTATTACTGATTTGCAGCATCACACAGATTTTGGTATGATGTCTCATATTTGTCATTATCTTGAGTGAAATTATTAATTGTGTCTATAGTTTGTTGTTTCACCCAATCATTCTTTAAGATGAAATTATTTAGTTTCCAATTACTTTTTGGTCTATTTACACCTAGGTTTTTGTTGAATGTAGATTTTATTTCATTGTGATCTGAAAAGAAAGCATTTACTATTTCTGCCTTCCTGCATTTAATTTTGCAGTCTTTATGTCCTAATATATGATGAATTTTTGTACAGGTTCCATGAACTGCTGAGAAGAAAGTATACTCTTTCTATCACCATTTAGTTTTCTCCAAGGATCTATCATACCTAATTTTTCTAATATTCTATTTACTTCTTTAATTTCTTTCTTATTTGTTTTGTGGTTTGATTTATCTTATTCTGAGTGTGCAAGGTTGAGATCTCTACTATTAAAGTTTTGCTGTGTATTTATTCTTGGAACTCTCTTAACTTCTCCTTTAGGAAGTTAGATGCTATACCACTTGGTGCATATATGTTTAATATTGATATTGGTTAATTGTCTATGCTATCCTTTAGCAAGATATAGTTTCCTTCCTTATCCCTTTTGATTAGATCAGGTTTTACTTATGCTTGATTTGAGATAAGGATAGCTACCCCTGCTTTTTTGACTTCACTTGAAGCATAACAGATTCTGCTCCAGCCTTTTACCTTTACTCTGTATGTATCTCCCTGCTTTAAATGTGTTTCTTGTAAACAACTTATTGTAGGGTTCTGACTTTTGATCCAGTCTGCTATCTGCCTCCACTTAATGGGAGAGTTCATCCCCTTCACATTTACACTTAAATTTACTAATTCTGTATTTCCTGCCATCATATTATCCCCAGAATATGCTTTTTTTCCTTGTCTGCCCCCAAACCCCTTCCCCACTATTAAACTTATGGGTTTCATTGTGTCACACAGTCCTCCCACTTTAGTATCCCTCTCTCCTTCCTTTAAATCCCTTCCCCTTTCTTATACTCTTCTCTTATTACTCTTTTCCTCATAATTTTTCAGGAAGTCCAATAATCCTCAGATTATCTCTCCTAGATCTATTTTCCAGGTCTGTTGTTTTTCCAAGTAAATATTTAATGTTACTTTCTATTTCCCTTTCCACTCCCACTTTTTAATGAGGTGAGAGGATTTTCTGTAAATTAAATCTCAATTATTTTATCTTTGAGCCAACTCTGATGAGAGTAAAATTCACACAATGTTTTTCTCCCTCTCTAAATTCCTTCAGATATGATAGGTTTTCTTTGTCTCTTCATGGATGAAGTTTCCCTCTTTTGAGATCTCCCCTTTTCCCACTTTTTGACCTATCCCCTTTTCATTTCTACTTCCCTTTTTTATGTTATATCAGTAAAATCAAATTATAGATGTAGTCTTAATGTATATTCACAACAGAATTACAGTTCTCAAGAGTTCCTTTTACCTTTTTCTGCTTCTCTTGAGTCCTATGGTTGGAGATCAAATTTTTTGTTTAGACCTGTTTTTTTTTTTTTTTTCCCTGAGAAACAAATGGAATTCATCTGTTTCATTAAATGTCCATCTTCTTCCATGGAAGAGAATGCTAAACTTAGTTGGGTAGTTTATTTTTGGCTGCATTTCAAGTTCTTTTGCCTTTCAGAATATCAGATTCCAGGTCCTTCTATCCTCTAATGTGGAGGCAGCCAGATCTTGAGTGACCCTTATTGTGGCACTTCGGTGTTTGAATTGTTTTCTTCCTGGCTGTTTGTAATACTTTTTCCTTAGTTTGATATTTCTGAAATTTGGCCATGATATTTCTGAAATTTGGCCATAATATTGCATGGAGTTTTTTTAAGGGTCTTTTTCAGAAGGTGTTTGATGAACTTTTTCCATGCCTATTTTTCCTTCTGATTCTATTACCTCCGGGCAGTTCTCTTTGATGATTTCATGTAAAATAGCATCTAGGCTCTTTTTTATCATAATTTTTTGGGAAGTCCAATACTCCTCAGATTATCACTCCTAGATCTATTTTCCATGTCTGTTCTTTTTCCAAGTAGATATTTAATGTTTCTTTTTATTTTTTCATTTTTTAGTTTTGCTTGACTGATTCTTGATGTCTCAATGAATCTTTTTTTTTTCTATTTGCTCAGTTCTGATTTTTAATGAGTTATTTTCTTCATTAGCTTTTTTTTTATACTTCTTTTTGTATATGTCCAATTGAGTTTTTAAATGAGTTGTTTTGCTCTATGGATTTTTTTTCCCATTTCTCTAGTTTTTTTTTAGTGAGGTATTTTCTTTTTCTAATTCACAAATCCTGCTTTCCTGGGAGTTCTTTACCTTTTCCAATTCACATTTCAGGAAGTTGTTACTCTCTTGCATAACTTCTCTTTCCTTTCCCCATTTTTCTTATAGCTCTCTTTTAAGGTTTTAATAGTCTCTTCTAGAAGAGCCTTTTGTGTTGGGTACCAACAACTGTTTGGAGACTGTCTGCTATTAGTCTCCTTGGGGTTTAATACCTGCTCTCTTTCTATACAGAAACTATGTATCATCATTTTGAATTTTTTAAAATCATTTTTTTAAAGCCTTCAGGGCCAGGAGATTACCAGCTTCCTCTGCAGAACAGGGGTAGGTGTATGGACTGCCTGCCAACCGGCTACAAAGAGTGGCCAGGTATGTAAGTGCTCTGGGAAGTAGTTCCCCAACAGAAGTGACTCAGGCTGTGCAGTAAGTTGTGGGGGGTGCCCTGGGAAGAACCCCACTTTGTGGATTAATGACTGCGCTGAGGCAAGAAGCTGAACAGTGAAAGTGTCACTATCCCAATCCAAAGCCCACTGTGGAGCTGTGGGTATTAGCAGTTGCCCAGAGAATAGTAGAGCATGGCACCGAGGAGTGGCTCCCAGGGAAGCACATTTGTACCAGGGAAGTTCTACTGTCCTAGGCCGAGACCCCCACTGTGCTGATTAGAGGCTGCCCTGAGCTGTGCCTCCCTGCTGTGTAGATTTGCAACTGCCCCGGCCTTGCTTCAGAGTGAAGCTGCACAGTTGTGCTGGTCTATGCTGAGTCACTTCCAGTTTGAGCAAGGTTACAGCCAGATTCTATTAGGTTCTGGAGTTTTTAGAGTACCTTGTACCTCTGGCTCTAATCTCTCTGCTGGTCCACTGCTTTACAATCAAGGCACAGCAATCAGCCTATGGCAGAGTTGTTGCCACTACTTTTCTAGCCACAGAGGCTACCCCAGTCCCTGGTCCACTCAGGATGCCAGTCTTTCCTATCTCCCTGCCTGCTGCTGGTCTGTTCCTGCTCCTCAGGACAAACCTGCTCTGGTGGTCCTCCAGAATATCTTTGGCTGGTAAGTCGTTGTACCTTTAATCTTTGTGAATTTCACAAGTCAAGCACTATTTTTGAGGCTGAATTCAAAGATTGGTCGTGAGGTATGAGAGGAGCTTAGAAAGTCGAGTTTGCTTTCTCCGCCATCTTGGCTTCTTCCCCCCTAATAACATCTTATGTAAGATGATGTAGACTCATAAAGAGTGCAAGCCTTTTTTTCAGATCTTTGATTATTTCTAGATTGAAAAGAATGTATCTACTTTTGTCTTGACCTGAAGAGTTAAGCTGTTGAATCATAGGACAAATTTCTATTCTCAAATCAGCTGTATTCTGCCCTTCCTCTTTGGTTTTAAGTAGTGCCTTTTGCAATCGAGACATAGGAAGGGGTAGTTGTTGGGTGGAGGTACTGGTGGTATCACTGCCTTTCCCACTCCTCCTCCACCCAGGAAGGTGACGTTGATGGGAGAGTGTCAAGAGCCAGCTTAGGTGGGGATGAAGCTGAGTTGTGAGAGTGAGAATCACCACACCCTTTAAGTTCACTCAACTTCCCATGCCTTTTGACTATTTTGTCAGGACCATCTCCTTCTCTTCCTCTTTCTCCTCAAACTTCCTTATCTGGCTTTCTCCTTAAAATTATTTTCTTTTTCTTAAAACTTGTGAGATTCTTTAAGACCAATTATATCATGTTGTATATATAGAATGTTTCCTTAGAAATTGAATCAGGACCATTATCATTGTAATATTCACTTAGTTGCTCTCCTACTAATTTCCAATTATCTGCCTCTATTTCTTCTTCCTGAACAAGGGAACATGTATTCTAATGTTTCTAAGAGTCCACCAATCTGCTCCCAAGTTGTGAAAACCTTGCCTCTTTATTAGTCTAAGTATTCTTTCTATAGAACTCCCTCAGGGTGGGAGTGGGGGAGAATCTTTTCCTAGTATCTGCCCCATTTCAACTAGAAAAAGAAAGTTATTAGTTTAGTCCTTAAGAGAGTTCCCTGTTTGTCTGTTTTAATAATTACCTTATTTCTTGGTCACAGGGACTTCTTAACTGAATTATGGTCCTTAGTCCACATTGGGTGCCAAAATGTAAAGTACGGGCTAACTCCTGGAGGGCCTCAGGATCAATCAGAGTCAGGATTAATCGAAGTCCTTGGTCTTTAGGGGGAGAAGTAAAAGAGGCAGGCAAGCTGTCACTGGGCTTGCCAAAGATGCATCCTGGATTCTGGAGTCTGGAGTCTCCAGCCTTTCTTCTCCTTGTCCTGCCACCAATTGAGGGTGACCTCTCTCCTTCAGCCCTCCAATCTTTGCCTACCCTTATCTCACCATCAAACATTCAGCAAGTGCCGATCATGAGGAGAACAATCACATGTTTTAGAGCCATTATCTCACATCAAATGGGTAATTAGTCTTAAGTGCTCTGCAGTCTCAGATTCAAGTACACCTTTTCAGAGTTTCAGCCCTCTACACCATGGATTTGATTACTCTCTCTATTTAGATGATTCTGAAATCTATATATTCAGTTTTACATTAAAATTTTAATCAATAGTGTTTGATTTCAAGAGTTTACTGTGCTATGTAGTGACTAGTAGAATTGTACTGTAATAGACAAATTATATAATTGATGCAGACGCAGAGACCCTTTAGTTTTAGCCAAGAGGTATAAAACCAGAGCAAAAAGAGTGGAAAATGAGTAGATGACCATCAGTTGGGGAATGGATGAATAAATTGTAGTATGCATGTAATATATTATTGGTCTATAAAAATGATGAAAAAGCTGAATTTTAGAAAGGCCTGTTGTTTACCTTTTCCAATTCACATTTCAGGAAGTTGTTAGTCTCTTGCATAGCTTCTCTTTCCTTTCCCCATTTTTCTTCTAACTCTCTTTTGAGATTTTTAATACTCTCTTCTAGGAGAGAGTTATTTGGAGTATTGTCTGGAGGCTGTTTGCTGTTAGTCTCCTAGTTGGAAACTTGCTCTTTTTCTATATAGAAGCTATCAATCCTTCTCTTGATTTTTTTACTCATTTTTTTAAAAGCCTTTAGGGTCTGCCTTCAGGGCAAGCTTCCTCTGCAGAGCAAGAATGGGGATATAGACAGTAGCTGTCATATCAATGGGCTGCAAGGAAAGGCTGAGCTGTGGGAGTTCTCTGGGAGTACTCTGGGAAGAGCTCCACATGGAAGTGATTAAGCCTGGGTATTAAGGGCTGGGCTGTGTAAGTGCCCTGTGAAGAGTCTGCTGTGAGGATTAGTGACTGCCTTGGGGCTAGAGGTTAAGTAACAAAAGTATCACTGCCCCCCTACAAATGCTTGGTTTGAGTATTAGCAGTCACCCTATTTCTTACAGCACTGGAAGTGTCTCTACCTGAGAAGTGCAGTCAAGCCAGGGAAATTCCACTATCCTAGGCTGAGCCCCATACTGTGTAGATGAGAGGCTGCCCTGGGCTGTGCCCCTGCCATGCAGGTTTGTGACTGTCCCCCAACAAGAGCCCCTACCTGTAGAGTGTCGCTGAAGAGCTGTGCTCTGAGTCACTTCCAGTCCTGGGTGGGTGCAGCCAGATCCTGTTAGGCTCTGGAGTCCCTCAGAGTACCCTCTACCCTAGGCTCTAATTTTTCTGTTGGTTCACCACTTTGTGACCAAAGCAAAACAGTCAGGCTATGGCAGAGAGCTCTATGTAAAACTTCCAAAAGCAGAGGCTGCCCCTGCCCCTGATTCTATCCATGCCTGCTCTGGTCTATTCCCACCACTCAGGACAAACCTTTTCTGGTGATATTCCTGATTATCTTCGGCTGGTGAGTTGTTGTACTTCCAATCTTTGTGAACCTTATAACCATATTCCAATAGCTTCCATGTATTCCAATAGCAAAACTCAAATAGAGTTGTGAAGAGTTGTATACAACTAACTAACAAAGACAACTGGAATATATAATACTCATGTTATTTCTGTATGATAGCTATGATGAAGTTTGACTCCCCTTGATTCCTGGTCAGGGAATCAAAAATGGTGGGGTTTGAGTCCCCTCAATTCCTGGTTGATGAAGTTAGTGGCAATAAGAGCATAGTTAAAAAATCTCCTTTAATCGGCTGCAGGTTTAAAGTGAAAGCATTCACTTAATCCCAAATTATTAATTGCAAAATGAAAGTTTATTGTTGGATAGAAATCAGTTTGCTAAGAGACTGACTTCTATAGTGGCAGAGCCCTATTGGGAAATGGAATTTGGTGCTTAGAATGCTTTCTCAGTGGACAGAAAGAATCCTAGCAGCTGAACAAACTACCTTAGGCCTTCTGCAATGAGCTGAGCCGAAGGAAGCCTGCTATATGGGCATCTTGGTGGTGGGGCTGGGACAGCCTGAGCTGATCAGACAAGGATTTCTCAATTGAATGAGAATTTAGAATTCCAAAAAGATTTATGGGAGTTGATTTGCTCTTGAATAGTATTACTTCTCTTATCCTGGGAAGATGGGCCTTCTCTAGAATCCTTAGAGCCTGGGAAATCGTGATCTCTCTGATACGAAAGGGGGCACAAACAGTTTAGTAATAATCTTAAAGGGAATAAGCTTCCATAAAGGGAACAGTTTCCCGCCCTCTTCATTCCGATAGTCTATTTTTTTTAAATCTATAAAATGGGAATATTATGTTTAGAAGAATTGCACGTTTGACCTATATTGGATTGCTTGCTGTCTAAGGGAGGAAAGAGGGGAGAGGGAGGGAGAAAAATTTGGAATGCAAGGTTTTGCAAAAGAGAATGTTAAAAATGATCTTTTTATGTATTTGGAAAATTAAAAAAAACTATTATAAATATGGAAACCCCAATAGTACCTTCCACCCAGGGATATGTGATGGTAAAAGGAGATATTAGTAAAGTGCTTTGCAAATCTTAAAGTGCTACATAAATGCCAGCTATTATTCTAATGTTAGAGAAACTGAGACAAGATAGAGATTACAGAGTATTTAATAATTTATTTAAAAGGGAGAGATTTACTGGAACCAAATGGACCCATGGTTTGGTCCCAGAGCTGAATGAGACTATCCTCTCCAAGAATCCAGAAAACAATGTGAGTTCTCAATGACATATATACACATGGCTCAGACACATACTGAGGCAGGGACAGAGTCAGGGTGCTGAGAATGGGAATGAGACTCTAAGAGGGTGGGGTAACCTACTAGAGATGGGGATGACATAATGGGGGGAGGCACTCCAGACATGGGGAGAGGCATCTTGATAGGATGGTATCTAATATTCTGATAGCTTGGGATGGGGAGAGGCATTCTGATATCCTAAAATATAAGATCTTTTATCCTTATCAAATATTCTGATGATTAAGAGGGAGGTGTGGTTTTGCAGGACTGAGCAGAACAATTAGAAACCAAGGAAGGACAATTTAGGGAGACTGAATCAGAACAATAAAAGAGAACTATGGCATAACATTATTATTAATAATAATTACTTCTGTGTAAGTCACTTAATTTCTTTCTGCTTCAGTTTTCTCATTTACATAAATATTAGCTATTACTATTAATATATATTATTAATATTGTCCTCATTTTATTGATGTAAAAACTGAGGCAGAGTAAAGTTACCCAAGTAAAGTTACTTGGGTCACACAATAAATAAATATCTGAGATAGGGCTTGAACTCATGTCTTCCTGACATTGCTACCTAACTACCTAAAAAAATCCTTAACTACCTCATATATTTATTTCAGAGATCATCAAAATACTATAAAGGATAAGAAAATAACATGTTACTATACATGCTACACAAATTTAAAATATGGTTGTTGATTCTTATTTTCAAAAGAGCCAGTGCTTCTTCTTTCTTATGCTCTGTGAAACG
Organism: Sminthopsis crassicaudata; assembly: GCF_048593235.1. Lineage (NCBI taxonomy): Eukaryota > Metazoa > Chordata > Mammalia > Dasyuromorphia > Dasyuridae > Sminthopsis > Sminthopsis crassicaudata. The sequence continues at coordinate 457,369,017 of NC_133617.1, forward strand.
TGTGATCTCAGCACCTTTGGCTGGGTAGTAAAAAACAGCTCCTAATATTCTCCTCAATTAATCATCAACCAGTCACTAAACACTCCCAATAATCCAGGCAGACAATTTTATCTTAGTTCCTAGCCCGAGGAGAAACTTTTCCATGGGTAGTTCTTGAACTTGTTACCCAGAGGAATAATACTTAAAAGAGATTTGATCTCACATTTCAGTATATAGCTTGCAGGCTTTTTTTGCTCATTCCTTTTCATGCCAGTTTTCTTTCAGTAAAGCGCAATCTCCCTTAACAGCTATTAGCCTACTGGCTGCTTGGTTGTCAGCTTGTCCATCACTCTCTCAACCTAGTAGCTGTTCATTTGAGCGCATTTTCTCTGTTATCTAGCAATGGCTTGGAGATCCTTTTAGATTCAAAGTATTCAAATATCTTGAAAGGGCTGCTGGTATTTTGCGAGCCTCTGCAATTAAGAGATTATAAGAAGCTTAGTCTCTTTTCAAGGCAGTGAAAGTTTTGCACAACATGCATGGTAGACCCAAAGTGTATGTACAGGTTTTCCTTCCCCATTTGTGTAGAGATTTGTAATTAGTAACATTTTTCTAAGAAATAACAATGGCAATAATAAAAAGTAACTAGAGTCCTGGGTGAGGGAATAGTGGAAACAAAATAATTGAGCTTTCTAGTCCTTTCTTAAATGAAACCTGGAAGCCTTAATTATGTTGTGTATGTTTATTTAGGTAAAACCTCTAGAGAATACTGAATAATAAATTATTAAATATACATATAGTTACATAAATATACAAATATAAATAAAATGTATATACACATATATACACAAAGATACCTTTCAGAATGAAGCAACCTACTAGCACATAATTATCAGTGAATGAAGAAAGTAAAAGAAAAAAAAAGTAGGCTAATTCTTTTTTATTATTATTATAACTTTTTATTTATAAGATATATGCATGGGTTATTTTATAGCATTGACAATTGCCAAGCTTTTCATTCTGATTTTTCCCCTCCTTCCCTCCACACCCCCCAATTGGCAGGTTAATCAATACATGTTAAATATGTTAAAGTATAAATTAAATACAATATATGTATATATGTCCAAACAGTTATTTTCTGTACAAAAAGAATCAGACTTTGAAATAGTGTACAATTAGCCTGTGAAGGAAATAAAAAATGCAGGCGGACAAAAATAGAGGGATTGGGAATGATATGTAGAGCTTCATAATCATCTCCCATAGTTCTATTGCTGGGTGTAGCTGGTTCAATTCATTATTGCTCTATTGGAACTGATTTGGTTCATATCATTGCTGAAGATGACCATGTCCATCAGAATTGATCATCATATAGTATTGTTGTTGAAGTTTATAATGATCTCCTGGTCCTGCTCATTTCACTCAGGATCAGTTCATGTAAGTCTCTCCAGGCCTTTCTGAAATCATCCTGTTGGTCATTTCTTACAGAACAATAATATTCCATAATATTCATATACCATAATTTATTCAGCCATTCTCCAATTGATGGTCATCCACTCAGTTTCCAGTTTCTGGCCACTACAAAAAGGGCTGCCACAAACATTCTTGCACATACAGGTCTCTTTCCCTTCTTTAAAATCTCTTTGGGATATAAGCCCAGTAGTAATACTGCTGGATCAAAGGGTATGCACAGTGTGATAGCATAGTTCCAAATCATTCTCCAGAATGGCTAGATGTATTCACAATTCCACCAACAGTGTCCCAGTTTTTCCCACATCCCCTCCAACATTCTGCATTATCTTTCCCTGTCAGTCTAGCCAGTCTGACAGGTGTGTAGGGGTATCTCAGAGTTGTCTTAATTTGCATTTCTCTGATTAATAAGGACTTGGAGCATCTTTTCATATGGCTAGAAATAGTTTCACTTTCTTCATCTGAGAATTGTCTGTTCATATCCTTTGACCATTTATCAATTGGAAAGTAGCTTGATTTCTTATAAATTAAAGTCAATTCTCTATATATTTTGGAAATGAGGCCTTTATCAGAACCTTTGGCTGTAAAAATGTTTTCCAAGTTTATTGCTTCCCTTCTAATCTTATCTGCATTAGTTTTGTTAGTACAAAAACTTTTCAAAATGATATATAATCAAAATTTTCTATTTTGTGATCAGTAATGATCTCTAGTTCTTCTTTGGTCACAAATTCCTTCCTCCTCCACAGATCTGTGAGGCAAATTACCCTATGTTCTTCTAATTTATTTGTAATCTCATTCTTTATGCCTAAACCATGAAGCCATTTTGACCTTATCTTGGTGTACAGTATTAAATGTGGGCCAATGACTAGTTTCTGCCATAGTAATTTCCAATTTTCCCAGCAGTTTTTGTCTGACATTGAGTTCTTATCCCAAAGGCTGGGGTCCTTGGGTTTGCCAAACACTAGATTATTAAATTTATTGACTGTTTTGTCCTTTGAACCTAATCTATTCCACTGATCAACTAGTCTATTTCTTAGCAATACCGAATGGTTTGGTAACCGCTGAAAAGTAGGCTAATTCTAAGAGAAAGACATTTTTCCCCATCTTGAAAAAAAACAAAAAAAACCCCACCCAAATCCAAGGTTGCATGCACTGACTTCAATCTATCCCACAGTAGAAAGTATTGATATCATATCTTTGAGGGAAGGTGTATAGGATCAAGCACCAGCAATAAATAAACTTAAAGTACTACAAAACAAAAATATCTTATTTCATAAGAATATTATAAATAAAGAAATGGAGCCAATTTGAAATGATGCATTTATCTCTAAAGAGCATTCTTTTCCAGTTTTCCACGATGAAGATTGTGGGATCATAAAATATCATAAGTTTATTAGATTGGTAGATTAAGTCAAGAATCTATTGATAGTATACTTGTATTTCAACCAAAATATTTTTTGATAAATTACTTCTTGGTGTTCTTGTGATCAAGATGGAATAAAATTTGCATTGACTAAAAGTCATATAACCATACTGATTTGCAAGGAACATCAGAAGCCATACATTTCATAGTATATTCTTTATTAGTAATCCACAATTAAAAATATGGGAGAGACCACTAATTAAAACTTGTCTTTTCTTAGAAAGCATCACGAGATTCTGAGTTGAATCATGGATAGAGTTCTGGTTCTGGAGTTGCCAAGACCTGAATTCAAATTGAGCCTCTGACACTTGCTTAGCTGTGTGGTACTGCACAACTCATTTAACTTTGGTCTGCCTCCATTTCATTAATTGTAAAATGTGATGATAATGGCCACTTTTGAGGATTGTCGTGAAGATCAAATGTAATTTATATATACAATATATTTTTAAATCATTGTCCGTTTCTTTCATCCCTTCCCTTTCATGTATGTACAATGTTAATATTAAATGCTAAACAGAGCTCTCTTTGATTTATTCTGTTTCTTTTAAACAAGCTCTAACCTTCAAAAAACATATTCTAGACAGGAGCCTAATTCCTTGAAGTTTCATTGATACCTATGAAGTTGAATTTGTTTCCTCAAGAAACTTTTGCTCATCTTGAATATCTCCAGAGACAGAAGATGAAAGTTCAAGCTCTGTCACTATCTTTTGTGTATCAGTCACTACTTTTGTGATCTTGAGCAAGCCACTTCTCTCTGGGCCTTAGTTCTTCATCTGTAAAATATAGAGGCTGTTAGAGTACCAGCCCTGAAGTCAGCAGGGCTTAGTTCAAATCTGGCCTCAGACACTTAATACTTTCTAGCTGTGTGACGCTGAGCAAGTCACTTAATTCCAATTGCTTTAGCAAAACAAAACAAAAAAAATAGAGAGAAGCTGGATTAGATTAGGGCTTCTTCAACTTTTTTCACTCATGCTCTCTTTTTGCCTGAGAAATTTTAAGTGACTCTGGACATATAGCTATATAAAATAGGTATACAAATCAAACATTTATTGATAATAAATCATAATTTCATGACCTCCATAGTTATAAAACCTCATATGAGATTGCAAACTACAATATAAGAAACTGTGGATTAGGTCAATTCTAAATCCACTTCCAGTTCTTAATCTATGATTCTATGAACTCTCAATAACAACAACAAAGACAAAACTTACCACCCACAAATACTCCATAAACATGAGATCGGGATACTGAAGAAAGTCTCAATGTAAATAGTAGAAAAATCAATAGAGAACACTTAATAAAACCTAGAGATGAGAGAGTATCCAGGAGGAGGTGGTGATTATACTATAATATACTTTGTCTTGTATCTAAGCAAATGTACACACACACCATACATACATACATATATACATGCATACAGGTTGTTTCTCCCTCTCCTCCATCCTTTTTACATTTAAAAATTGTATTTGCAAGATTTCAGGTAAATATACTTATCAGCATTTAACAGGTATAAAACTACATCATTTCTATACTTTATAATCCAGAATCCTGGGTTCTCAGATACCATCTTTGTAGCAAGCTCTTAACCCCCAAATTTGCCTTTTTACCTGAACCTTTCATTTTTAATCAATATATAATCCTCCCTGGTTTTACATACTCTCTCTCTCTCTCTCTCTCTCTCTCTCTCTCTCTCTCTCTCTCTCTCTCTCTCTCTCTCTCTCTTATGATGTCTTTAGTTTCTTGTTTAGAGTTTTATAATGTGTAAGAATTCTTGCCAAGTTTCCTTTGACAACATCATTTCTAATTTTATGAAGTGCAAAACCCATTAGATTTGATGAATCTTGGAAACTATCTAATATGTACTGAAATAAGACCTGATAAAATAGAAGATTGCCTAATAAGCTGCTTCCTTTCAGAAGGTCCATATTTCTCCTCTTTGTGAAAGACTTTCATATTACTTCAAATAATCAATGCTTCTTTTTTTCCTCTTCTAAATGTTCATTCTTCTTGACTTCTTTACAGAATTTGACTCTATTGATTCTCTTAGATACTTTCTTCTCTCTGAGTTTTTAAATACATTGCTCTCTCTTGGTTCTCTTGCTTGTATTAAGTCTCTTTTCTAAGTATTTTAATTTCAATGTGTCTGGGATGTTACTGAGTAGGGTTTTTTTTTGGGGGGGAGAGTCATAGGATCGTAAGTTTAGGGTTGGAAGGGTCCTGAGAGGCAGTCTAATTCAACCTTCACATTGTATAGATGGACAAACTGAGGCCTGGAGAGAATACCTTGCTCAGTCACACAGGTGGCAACTGTGGCAGGTCTTGAACTCTCATCTTCTGATTCCTAAAGCAGTCCTTTGTTCTATTTTACCACACTGGGTGCATAACCTGATTGCTTTAGTATCTTTTCCTCTTCTCCCATCTATATCATTGTGAGAGCAAAGTGATAATGATTGCAGTGAAGCTCTATATTTGATTTAGTATTGCTTTTATCTAACTCATATCATCTGATCTTGCTTTTGTTTTCTGTCCCTAGAAGTGGAAGGGAGAATACCAGACAAGTTAAATATACTTGTGTGTGTGTGTGTGTGTGTGTGTGTGTGTGTGTGTGTGTGTGTGTGTGTGTGTATTCTCCTCTACAGAGAAATTGACTCGGTGGTTGGAATTTTGTCCATATATAAATAATTTTAAAACCACCAGGTGAGAGTGAATATAAGTACCCATTTCCCATGCCCAGCTCCTGATACTACACCTTTAAATCACATCCTCTAATTGTGATGCCCACAATGTTGAGACCAGTTGGACTAGTGACCTGATCTAGTATAGCACTTCTGATGCATTTTCTGATTATGACTCAGTAGACTCAGTAGAAATATGGACACAGAATGAAGAATATATTTGGACCTGGATATAGAAAGATGATTAGGTAACTAGGAAGACAGGACAACTAAGGGGAATAGTGGATAGAGTGCCATACTTGGAAATGAGAAAGATGAGTCTTCCTGAGTTCAAATTTAGCCTTGGCAAGTCTCTTAACCCTATTTGCCTCTGTTTCCTAGAAAATTAGTTAAATAAGGAAATCACAAAAATTCTCATATCTTGGCCAAATGGAGTCATGAAGAGTCATAACTAAAATAACTGAACAACCACATACAAAGAAAGCTGTAGATAGAATCAATATTCATTGTCATTGATTATCTTCATAAATATAAAGTTTGCCTAACAAAAGAAGTAAGGGTTATTAGTCTTGATTAAAGAGAGAACAATGCATATGAGTATCACAATTAGAGGATGTGACTTAAAGATACAGTGTCAGGAGCTGGTTATGGGAAATGGATACTGTACAGGAGAATAAACACACACACACACACACACACACACACACACACACACACATACACACACACACATATTTAGGAAAATAGGACATAAAGAATTTCCAGGGTGTCATTAGGAGTCTTAGAACATCCTAGAGAATCACAGAATTTAAGAGTTGAAGAATTTAAAAAACAAATATTGTTCCTTGAGACAAAAGAATGGGTGAAAGCACTATTTATGACTTTATCAAACTCAACTGCCATTTTGATATGCCATTAACTCAATAACTATTTATTAGTAAAGCAGATAATTAGATTAACTAATATCTTCATTGACAATTTGTGAATGCACTTATACTTTTTACACACACATATATATTCAAAGCAGTAATACAACATACAACACTCCATAAATAGGGTATTGTCTGATATCTTATTGGTCGAACTTCATTTTAATGAATTTTAGAATGACCGGCTTACTTACTTTGATATATTTTGAAACCTGCCAAATCCAACCAAAAATGAAACTTTGCAAAATCCTACCCTTTAACAAGAGATAGAATTATAGATCAACATTTATGACAACTAGTCCTGTGTAATATCTCAGTAGCTACATCATAAAGCCAGTAAAGAAAATTCACAAAAAAGATAGATGTGGAGAAATCTGAGCCAATCTGATCTTCATCACCTACTTAGAAATGATAGAAAACTGCTTCACTATCTATGTTAATAGATAACAAATAAGTAAAAATAAATCTAAACAGCTTGATCACCAAGGAATTATGTATCTTCTTTGCTGTCTCACTTCAAAGAAAAAGTAATTTTTAACATATGTGTTTTCACTATTGTTAAATAATATTTATGATAATTTAAAATATAGTAAAACTTTGGGATAGTTTGGAGCTGGGAAAAAAAGATTAATTCTGTTCCTATAAAATCAACTAATGAAAACTTTTTAAAAATCTTCTCTGTACCACATACTGTGCTAAGTGTAGGAGACACAAAGAAAAATAAGTAAACACCTTAAGTACCTTTATATTTAGCATGACGTAGTGGATTGAGAGCCAAACTTGGAGTCATGTATACATGAGTACAAGTCCTACCTCTAATTAATATTAACTCTATGACCATGAGCAAGTTACTTAATAACTCAGTGTCCCCAGGAACTTCTCAAAGAAAGAATTACTTATCTATATCATCAATGGAGACAGTTTCTACTCTGAGAATGACCTATACAGATGAAATTGACAGTCTGGCCTCTTTCCTTTGTCCCTAAGAAAAATAAGATATATTAAAACCTTACACAGATGAATTTGTGTAAGATCAAGCTATGGCAATAGAGTCTACTTTAGATATTGTTAAGGGTTAGTGTGTAAACCTTCATATATACCATGCTTCCACATAGTAGGCCAACAGCAGAAATAATATGAAAAAAAAACTTAAAAAATATAGGAAGGATGAACACAACCAGCTACACCCAGCGAAAAAACACTTGGAAATGAGTGTGGACTGCTTGCATTTTTGTTTTTCTTCCCAGGTTATTTTTACCTTTCTAAATCCAATTTTTTTGGTACAACAAGAGAAATGTATAAATATGTACACATATTTTGTATTTAAGATATACTTTAACATGTTTAACATCTATGAGACTGCCTGCCATCTAGGGAAGGGGATGGAGGAAAGGGAGGGAAAAGTTGGAACAGAAGTGTTTGCAAGGATTGATGTTGAAAAATTACACATGCATATGTTCTGTCAATAAAAAAGCTATAATAATAATAAAGTATAGGAAGAAAGTTTACAAAGGAAAAAATCTAGTGATATCAACAACAAAACAGTGAAATCAACAAATAATCCTCAATAAGTTATTATTTTGTTCCCATTTTTAGTAGTAGTTTTTGGTTGAAAGCAGGTAACCATCAATAAAGAAGCAAAAAGTTGGAAAGCAATGGGTGGGATTCCTGAGTAGACATAGTATAAAGTTCTCCATTATTCCCTATATTTACAGAGAAGAAGTTTATGTTTCCCAATATGTCCCTTTCCTTATGTTGCTAGCTTTTATTTCATAATCACTAGTGATTCTTTCCATTTTTTCCCTTGCTTGAAACACTGCCACTTGTCAGGACAAGTCACAAAACCCTTCTCTGAGCCTCAGTTTCTTTATTTATAAAATGAGAGGGCTGGATTAGGTGATTCATAAGGTCCACTACAGTACTGAATCTACAAACAAGGTTTTATGATCATACAATAAAGCTTTTGGAAGAAGAAGATAGGGTATATTTTCATAATAATAACTAGCAATTATATTGCACTTACTATGTACAAGATGCCAAATAGTGCTAAGTGCCTTGCAACTGTTATCTCATTTGATCTTTACAACAATTTTGCAATGTAGGTGCTATTATTACACCTGTTTTACAGAGGAAAAAAAATGAGGCTTACAGGTTAAATGACTCTCAATATCATACACCTAATAAGTATCTGTGAATAGATTTGAACTCAAGTCTTCCTGACTCTGGATCCAATCCTCTATCCGTTTTACCACTAAAATAAACTATATGCTTTCCAAACATATAATAAGCACTTTTAAGTTACAGACCATATCTGTGTGTATATGTTTACACATATGGTTCCCATCTATATCCCTCATAGCACCTAGTGCAATCCCATGTACGTGAGGTATGCTCAATAAATGTTTTAAAATTAAATTTTATCATAAACTTCCCAATTGATCAGCATCAAGTGGAAAACAGAAAACCTCTGGGTTACTCATACTGGTACAACTGTACCCTTTGAAGGCTTACTTGAGTAAGTTCTCTACAAAATTATGATGTCTTATGGGTTGTGGACAGATATCAGTGTGATCACATCAGTAACTGTTGTTCTTTCTTATCAAATCCACTACCTGCCTTTGAATCCTGTTCTCCTTCCTTTTATTCATCACTATCATTCCATCTCTTTCTAATTCTTCTGAAATCATATCATCTTTGCTTCCTAGCTTCCCTTTTTACTTTTCAAGTCTCATCTCAAAGTCTGCTTTCAGTAGAAGGACTTTTCCTATTTCCCAGTTGTTAATGCCTTTCCTTCTTATATTATCCCTCATCTATTCCATATATATCTTGTTTGTCTCTAAGTATACACGTTATTCTCTCCCTAATTAGAATGTATGTTCCCTCTAGACCAAGACTGTTTTTTCCCCCTCTATATTCCCAGTGCTTATAGTGTCTAGAATATAAATACTTAATAAATGCTTGATAACTAAGGTCACATATTTCTCTATAACAACTCTTCTGATCATTTCTTTTCATAGAATAATATCAAACAGATGTCCTTACACTTTGAAGTGGGAAGGAAAAGGGCAAAGTGGGAACAAATTGTTTCCTATATGTTGTTTAGGCTTAATAATCCACTAAATTACTCAACCCATTGATATATTGTCACAAGCTTACTTCCCCCAAGTTTTCATGTAGTCATCAAAAATGTCAACTGAGCATGTTGCAAAGAATATAATAGGGTAGGATGCTCAGTTGCTAATATTCCTATGGAATCAGTATTGAACATTGAATGGTTTTGTTAATTTATAAAACTTATGTCGGTAGATTTTCACAAACTTCTATTCTTAGGATTTCCAGTTCATGTGCAGACTCAAAACCCCTCATATTTCAGGTACCACAAATCTCATCATTAACTCCCTATAGCAACAAGAACTATTAACTTATATTTATTTTACACACATTTTAAGGTTAACGTACATTTCATTTGAACCTCACAATAATCTTGTGAACTTTTACTAAATGGGTCTTAATATTAAGAAACTGAGGCTTAGATAACCAGAGAATAAAAACAGTGGCACGGGATAATTACATTTTCAAAGACAATTGGACCTGAGTCAGGAAACCTTGCCTTTGATATTTATTAACTGTGGCAAGTCACTTAACCTCTTGAAACAGTTTTCTCATCTTTAAAAGGGATATATAACACAATTACTTTTATTAACTACATATAATTGTTATGGGAAAAGTACTTTGTAAACCTTCAAATACAACATAAATGTCAGCAGTTATCATTAATGTTGTTACAATAATCATTTTCTCTGTTTCAAAACCAGAAAGAAACAGTATAAACAGGGGAAGGAAACACAATTTGAGAAGTTGGAAGTAAGCAAGAGATAAGAGAACCTTCTACCAGTTCTTTATATAAAAATTACTGACATTTATATAGTATTTTAAAATTTTAAAGTACCTTACATACGCTATTTTGTATTATATCTTTTTATTTACAAGATATATGCATGGGTAATTTTTCAGCATTGACAGTTGCAAAACCTTTTGTTCCAATGTTTCCCTTCCATTCCTTTCCTTCCCTTCCCCCAGATGACAGGTAGACCAATCCATGTTAAATATATTAAAGTATATGTTAAGTACAATATGTGTATATATAACCATAGAGTTATTTTGCTGCACAAAAAGAATAAGACTTTGAAATAGTGTACAATTAACCTGTGAGGGGAATAAAAAATACAGGCAGACAAAAAACAGAGGGATTGGGAATTCTATGTAGTGGCTAATACTCATTTCCCTGAGTTCTTTCGCTGGGTGTCGCTGGTTCAATTCATTATGGTGATTGGAGCTGATTTGTTTCATCTCATTGTTGAAGAGGGACACTTCCATCAGAATTGATTATCATATAGTGTTGTTATTAAAGTATATAATGATCTCCTGGGCCTACTCATTTCACTCAACATCAGTTCATGTAAGTCTCTCCAGGCCTTTCTGAAATCATCCTGTTGGTCATTTCTTACAGAACATAATATTCCAAAATATTCATATACCACAATTTATTCAGCCATTCTCCAATTGATAGTCATCCATGTAGTTTTCAGTTTCTAGCCACTACAAAGAGGGCTGCCACAAACATTTTTGCAAATACAGGTCCCTTTCCCTTCTTTAAGATCTCTTTGGTATATTATACCAGTAGTAATACTGCTGGGTCAAAAGATATACACAGTTTGACAACTTTTTGAGCATAGTTCCAAATTGCTCGCCAGAATGGCTGGATGTATTCACGATTCCACCAACAATATATCAGTATCCCAGTTTTCCCACATATCCTCCAATATTCCATATTATTTTTCCCTGTCATTCTATCCAATCTCACAGGTGTGTAATGGTAGCTCAGAGTTGTCTTAATTTTCATTTTTCTGATTAATAATGACTTGGAGCATCTTTTCATATGGCTAGAAATAGTTTCAATTTCTTCACCTGAGAATTTCTTCACCTGTTCATATTTTTTGACCATTTAACAATTTGAGAATGGCTTGATTTCTTATAAATTAGAGTCAATTCTCTCTATATATATTGGAAATGAGGCCTTTTTTAGAATCTTTGACTGTAAAAATGTTTTCCCAATTTATTGCTTCCCTTCTAATTTTACCATAGTAATTTTCAATTTTCCTAGCAGTTTTTGTCTAACAGTGAACTCGTATCCCAAAAGATGGGGTCTTTGGGTTTGTCAAACACCAGATTATTAAAGTTATTGATTGTTTTGTCCTTTGAACCTAACTTATTCCACTGATCAACTGTTCTATTTCTTAGCCAATACCAAATGGTTTTGGCAACCGCTGCTTTATAATATAATTTTTAATCTAGTACAGCTAGGCCACCTTCATTTGATTTTTTTTCCATTAGTTCCCTTGAAATTCTTGACCTTTTGTTTTTCTATATGAACTTTGTTATTATTTTATCTAGCTCATTAAAATAGTTTTTAAGAGTTTGATTGATATATTGGTATAACTAAATAAATAGATTAGTTTAGATATTATTGTTATCTTTATTATATTTGCTCACCCTGTCCAAAAGCATTTGATATTTTTCCAATTGGTTAGACCTGACTTTACTTGTGTGGAAAGTGTTTTGTAGTTTTGCTCATATAGTTTCTGATTTTTCCTTGGCAGATAGATTCCCAAATATTTTATACTATCAATAGTTACTTTAAATGGAATTTCTCTTAACAACTCTAACTGTTGGATATTGTTAGTGATATATAAGAATGCTGATGACTTCTATGGGTTTATTTTGTATCCTGCAATTTTGCTAAAGGTGTGGATTATTTCTAATAGCTTTTTAGTAGAATCTCTGGGGTTCTCTAAATATACCATCATATCATCAGCATACAGTGATAATTTGGTTTCCTCATTACCTATTCTAATTCCTTTAATCTATTTTTAAACTCTTATTGCCAAAGCTAGCATTTCTAATAAAATATTGAACAGTAATAGTGATAGTGAGTAACCTTATTTCACTTCTGATCTTATTGGGAATGGTTCCAGTTTATCCCCATTACATAGGATACTTATTGATGGTTTTAAATAGATGCTACTGATTATTTTAAGGAAAAGTCCATTTATTCTTATACTTTCAAGTATTTTTAATAGGAATGGATGTTGGATTTTATCAAATGCTTTTTCTGCATCTATTGAGGATTTTGTTCATTTGGTTATTGATATGGTCAATGATACTAATAGTTTTCCTAATATTTAACCAGTCCTGTATTCCTGGTATAAATTCTATTTGGTCATGGTGCATTATCCTGGGGATGATTTTCTGTAGTCTTTTTGCTACTATTTTATTTAAGATTTTCACATCAATATTCATTAGAGAGATTGGTCTATAATTTTCTTTCTCTGTTTTCAGTACCATGTCTGTACCATAAAAGGAATATGATAGAACTCCTTCATTTCCTATTTTTTCAAATAGTTTATATAGCATCTGGGCTAATTGTTGTTTAAATGTTTGGTAGAATTAACATAGAAATCCATATAGTTCTGGGGATTTTTTCTTATGGAGCTGATTAATATCTTGTTCTATTTCTTTTTCTTAAATGGGACTATTTAAGCAATTTACTTCCTCCTCTGTTAATCTGGGAAGACTATTTCACTTAGCTTAAGTCTCTAAAGATATAAAATTTCCCCTTATTATCGCTTTAGCTGTATCCCACAAATTTTGATATGATGTCTCATTGTTGTCATTTTCTTGGGTGAAATTATTAATTATGTCTATAATTTGCTCTTTCACCCAATCATTCTTTAAAATGAGATTATTTAGTTTCCAATTACTTTTTGGTCTATTTATCCCTAGCTTTTTGTTGAATGGAAATTTTATTGCATCGTGATTTGAAAAAAAATGCATTTGCTATTTCTGCCTACCTGAATTTAATTTTGAGTTCTTTATGTCTTAAAATATGGTCAGTTTTTGTATAGATTCCATGAAATGCTGAGAAGAAAGAATACTTCTTTCTGTCTCCATTCAGTTTTCTCCCTCATTTTTCTAATATTCTATTTACCTCTTTAATTTCTTTCTGATTTGTTTTGTGGTTTGATTTATCTTATTCTGAGTGTGCAAGGTTGAGATCTCCCACTATTATAGTTTGGCTGTCTCTTCTTGTAACTCTCTTAACATCTCCTTTAGAAAGTTAGATGCTATACCACTTGGTGCATGTATGTTTAGTATTGATTTTGCTTCTTTGTCTATGCTACCCTTTAGCAAGATATAGTTTCCTTAATTAGATCAACTTTTGCTTTTGCTTGATCTGAGATAAGGATGGCTTTGTTGACTTCACCTGAAGCATAATAGATTCTACTCCAGCCCTTTTCCTTTACTCTGTATTTATCTCCCTGCTTTAAATGTTTTTCCTGTAAACAACATATTGTATGGTTCTGGCTTTTGTTTCAATCTGCTGTCTCCCTCCGCTTTATGGAAGAGTTCATCCCATTCATATTTAAGGTTAAAATTACTAATTCTGTATTTCTTGCCATCTTATTATCCCCAGATTATGCTTTTCTTTCTTTCTTTCTTTTTTTTTTTTTTTTTTTTTTTTTTTTTTTTTTTTTTTACCTTCCCTCTCTCCTTCCCCAGTATTAAATTTAAGGGCACCACTTGCCTCCATAGCTCTCCCTCTTTAGAATTCCTCCCACCCTCTTTGAATCCCTTCCCCTTTCTTGTACCTTTTCATTATTACTCTTTTTCTTTTCCCTTGAATTCCCTTTTTCTCTCCCACTTTTTAATGAGATGAAACCAAATATGTCAATTATTTTCTCTTTGAACTAAATCTGATGAGAATAAGTTTCACACAACATTTCTTCCCTTCTCTAAATTCCCTCAGATATGATAGGATTCCTCTGCCTTTTTGTGGTTTGCAGTTTCCCTCTTTTTATCTCTCCTTTTCCCTTTTTTTGATACTATCTCCTTTCTCTTCCTACTTTTCTTTTTTAATGGTATATCAGTAAAATCAAATTATACATGTATTCTTTATGTATATTCATAACAGAAATACAGTTCTCAAGAGTTTTTTTTTAACCGTTTTCTGCCTCTTTTGAGTCCTATAGTTGGAGGTAAAATTTTTTGTTTAGTTCTAGTTTTTTCCTTAGAAACTATGCATCTGTTTCATTAAATGTCTATCCTTTTCCCTGGAGGAAAATGCTCAGCTTAGTTGGATAGTTTATTCTTGGCTTTATTCCAAGTTATTTTGCTTTTTGTAATATCAGATTCCAGGCCCTTTGATCTTTTTTTTTTTTTAATTTTTATAATTATAACATTTTCTTTGACAATACATATGCATAGGTATTTTTTTTTTTACAACATTATCCCTTGTACTTCCTTCTGTTCTGAGTTTTTCCCCTCCTTCCCTCCACCCCTTCCCCTAGATGGCAGGCATTCCCATACATATTAAATATCTTATAGTATATCCTAGGTACAATATATGTGTGCAGAACTGAATTTTGTTGTTGTTGTTGTTGTTGTTGCAAAGGAAGGATTGTATTCGCAAGGTAAAAATAATCTGGGAAGAGAAACAAAACAAAACAAACAAACAAACAAAAAAACAACAATGCTCTCAGATTACACTCATTTCCCAGTATTCCTTTTCTGGATGTAGCTGATTCTGTCCATCATTGATCAATTGGAACTGGATTAGCTCTTCTCTATATTGAAGATATCCATTCCATCAGAATACATCCTTATACAGTATCATTGTTGAAGTTTTATAATGATCCCTTAGTTCTACTTGTTTCACTCAGAATCAGTTGATATAAGTCTCGCCAAGCCTCTCTGTATTCCTCCTGCTGGTCATTTCTTACAGAACAATAATATTCCATAAGATTCATATACCATAATTTGCCCAACCATTCTCCAATTGATGGACATCCATTCATCTTCCAGCTTCTAGCCACTATGAAAAGGGCTGCCACAAACATTTTGGCACATATAGATCCCTTTCCCTTCTTTAGTAGTTCCTTGGGGTATAAGCCCAGTAGTAGTATGGCTGGGTCAAAGGGCATGCACATTTTGATAACTTTTGGGGCATAATTCCAGATTGCTCTCCAGAATGGTTGGATTCTTTCACAACTCCATCAACAATACATCAGTCCCAGTTTTACCACAGCCCCTCCAACATTCATCATTATTTGTTCCTCCATTATTTTGGAGATGAGGCCTATATCAGAACCTTTAACTGTAAAAATGTTTTCCCAATTTGTTACTTCACTTCTAATCTTGTTTGCATTAGTTTTGTTTGTGCAGAAACTTTTTAATTTGATGTAATCAAAATTTTCTATTTTGTGATCAATAATGGTCTTTACTTCTCCCTTGGACACAAACTCCTTTCTCCTCCACAAGTCCAAGAGGTAAACCATCCCATGTTCCTCCAATTTATTTATGATTTCGTTCTTTATGCCTAAATCTTGGACCCATTTTGATCTTATCTTAGTATGTGGTGTTAAATGTGGGTCCATGTCTAGTTTCTGCCATACTAATTTCAAGTTTTCCCAGCAGTTTTTGTCAAATAATGAATTCTTATCCCAAAATTTGGGATCTTTGGGTTTATGGAACACTAGATTGCTATTTTTATTCACTATCTTGCCCTGGGAACCTAAACTATGCCACTGATCAACTAGTCTATTTCTTAGCCAATACCAAATAATTTTGGTGACTGTTGCTTTATAATATAGTTCTAGACTACCTTCATTTAATTTTTTTTTTTCATTACTTCCCTTGAAATTTTCGACCTTTTGTTGTTCCATATGAATTCTGTTTTTATTTTTTTCTAGGTCATTAAAATAATTTCTTGGGAATCTGATTGGTATAGCACTAAATAAATAGATTGGTTTAGGGAATATTGTCATCTTAATTATATTTGCTCCACCTATCCAAAAGCACTGAATGTCTTTCCAATTATTTAAATCTGACTTTATTTTTGTGGCATGTATTTCGTAATTTTGCTCATGTAATTCCTGACTCTTCTTTGGTAGATATATTCCCAAATATTTTATACTATCGACCCTTATTTTGAACGGACTTTCTCTTTGTATCTCTTGCTGTTGGATTGTGTTGGTTATGTATTAAAATGCTGAGGGTTTATGTGGATTTATTTTGTATCCTGCCACTTTGCTAAAATTCTGAATTATTTCTAATAGCTTTTTAGCAGAGTCTTTGGGGTTCTCTAAGTATACCATCATGTCATCTGCAAAAAGTGATAGTTTAATTTCCTCATTTCCTACTCTAATTCTTGAATCTCTTTCTTGGCTCTTATTGCCGAGGCTAGAGTTTCTAGTACTATATTGAATAGTAATGGTGATAGTGGGCAACCTTGTTTCACTCCTGATCTTACTGGGAAAGGTTACAGTTTATTTCTATTGCATATTATGCTTACTGATGGTCTTAAATATATGCTCCTTATTATTTTAAGGAATAGTCCATTTATTCCTATACTCTCAAGCATTTTTAGTTGGAATGGATGTTGGATTTTATCAAATGCTTTTTCTGCATCTATTGAAATGATCATATGGTTTTTATTAATTTGATTATTAATATGGTCAATTATACTAATAGTTTTCCTAATATTAAACCAGCCCTGCATTCCTGGTATAAATCCCACTTGATCATAGTGTATTATCTTGGGGATGATTTTCTGAAGTCTTTTTGCTAATATCTTACTTAAGATTTTAGCATCAATGTTCATTGAGGAAATTGGTCTATAGTTTTCTTTCTCAGTTTTCGATCTACCTGGTTTAGGTATCAGTACCATGTCTGTGTCATAAAAGGAATTTGGTAGGACTCCTATTTTTTCAAATAGTTTATATAGCATTGGAGTTAGTTGTTCTTTAAATGTTTGGTAGAATTCAAATGCAAATCCATCTGGTCCTGGGGATTTTTTCTTAGGAAGTGGTTAATAACTTGTTCTATCTTCTTTGCTGAAATGGGACTATTTAGAGCATTTACTTCTTCCTCTGTTAATCTGAAAAAGCTATATTTTTGAAGGTATTCTTCCATTTCATTTAAGTTATCGAATTTATTGGCATAAAGTTGGGCAGAGTAACTCCTAACTATTGTTCTAATTTTCTCTTCATTAGTGGTGAGTTCTCCCTTTTCATTTTCAAGACTAACAACTTGCTTTTTCTCTTTCCTTTTTTAATCAGGTTTACTAAGGGTTTGTCTATTTTGTTGGTTATTTCATAGAACCAACTCTTAGTTTTATTAATTAATTCAATAGTTTTTTTACTTTCAATTTTATTAATCTCACCTTTTATTTTTTGAATTTCAAGTTTTGTCTTTGTCTGGGGGTTTTTAATTTGTTCCTTTTCTAGTAATTTTAATTGTAAGCCTAATTCTTTGGCCCTCTCTTTCTCTATTTTATGCAAGTAGGCCTGTAGAGATGTAAAACTTCCCCTTATTACTGCTTTGGCTGTATCCCACATATTTTGGTATGATGTCTCATTATTGTCATTTTCTTGGGTGAAGTTATTAATTATGTCTATGATTTGCTGTTTTACCCAATCATTCTTTAGTATAAGATTATTTAGTTTCCAATTATTTTTTGGTCTATTTTCCCCTGGCTTTTTATTAAATGTAATTTTGATTGCAATGTGGTCTGAAAAGGATGCATTTACTATTTCTGCCTTACTGCATTTGATTTTGAGGTTTTTATGCCCTAGTATATGATTAATTTTTGTATAGGTATCATTGTTGAAGTTTTATAATGATCCCCTAGTTCTACTTGTTTCACTCAGAATCAGTTGATATAAGTCTCGCCAAGCCTCTTTGTATTCCTCCTGCTGGTCATTTCTTACCGAACAATAATATTCCATAACATTCATATACCATAATTTGCCCAACCATTCTCCAATTTTAAACATCTTTTTGTAATTGTCCAATTGTATTTTTATCTTCTATGGAATTTTTTTCCATTTTATTCATTTTATTTTTTAGGGAACTGATTTCTTTATCCAGCTCACTAATCCTGTTTTCCTTGGAGTTGTTTACCTTTTCCAGCTCACTAATCCTGTTTTCCTTGGAGTTGTTTGCCTTTTCTAATTCACTAATTTTATTTCTCAATGATTTGATCTCTTTATCCTCTCTGGATGACTTCTCCAGGCTCTCTTTCTAAGCTTCCCTTTCCTTTTCCCATTTCTCTTCTAGCTCTCTTGTGAGAGCCTTTTTGATTTCCTCTATGAGATTCTTTTGTATTGAGGAGCAGATCATATCCCCCTTAGGGGATTCCTCTGGGGACAGTCTGTTTTTAGTCTCCTCAGTATTTGAAGTCTGCTCTCTCTCCATACAGAAGCTGTCAATGGTTAGAGCCCTTTTGAATTTTTTGTTCATTTTTTCAAGAGCAGAATGGAAGAAAACAAATTGACAAGAGAAACAATTGGTCTGTTTTTTGGGGGGATGGAGCTGGATGGTGTTAATGGGCTTCCTCTACAGACTGGTTGTAGGGCAGCAGAGAGCCACTAACAGAACAGTGATGTCTGTGCTGTGTCTGTGCTCTGAGGCTCTGAGAACATGCTGAGTCATTCTGGATGGGGGTGGGGGTAGCCTGTCCAGAGAGATGCTAGCTTTCCAGGGTTTTATTCTTCACCTCCGGTGTTTACACCCTCTCTGCTGCTCCTGGCTTGCTGCCAAGATGGAATATCCTCACTGGGGTAATAGTCTTTTTGTAGAAACAGCAGAGATCGTACCCTCCCCCCTCTGGTCTGAGCTGTGTGAGCTGTCTGTCTAGCTCTGGCTTGCCGCCCTCAGTCTGCGCCCAGTCTGTTGGACCTTCCCCATAGCAAACACAGACCTTCTCTGGCGAATTTCAAGGATGTCGTCTCTTGGTGATTATTTGTGGGTTTCTTTTCTGGTCAAGCATTAACTCTGGGGCTTGTCATGAAGTAAGTCCTGAGAGAAAACACGGAGCTCAAGCAGCTGTCTGCCTCCATGCCGCCATCTTGGCTGGAAGTCCCCTTTGATCTTTTAATGGGGAAGTAGCTGGATCTTGAGTGATCCTTATTGTGGCTCCTTGGTATTTGAATTGTTTTTTTCTGGCTGCTTGTAATATTTTTTTCCTTAGTCTGATAGTTCTGAAATTTAGCCACAATATTCATTAAGAGTTTTATTTTATGACAAACAGGATGAATACAGAGAGGCTTGAAGAGACTTACATCAACTGATGCTGAGTGAAATGAGCAGAACTAGGAGATTATTATACACTCCAACAACAATACTATATGAAGATGTGTTCTGAAGGAAGTGGATATCTTTAACATAGAGAAGAGCTAATCCAATTCCTATTGATCAATTATAGACAGCTACACCCAGAGAAGGAGCACTGGGAAATGAGTGTAAATTGTTAGCATTTTTTGTTTTTCTCCCAGGTTATTTTTACCTTCCAAATCCAATTCTTCCTTTGCAACAACAACAACAAAATTTGGTTCTGCACATATATATTGTACCTAGGATATACTATAACATTTAATGTGTATGGGAATGCCTGCCATCTACGGGAGGGGATGGAGGGAAGGAGGGGAAAAATTCGGAACAGAAGGGAGTACAAGGGATAATGTTGTGAAAAATTGCCTATGCATATGTACTGTCAAAAATGTTATAATTATAAAATTAATTTTAAAAATTTAAAAAAAGAAAAAAAAAGTGTTTTTATTTTAGGGTCTTTTTCAGAAGGTGTTTGATGAATTCTTTCAATGCCTATTTTGCCTTCTGATTTTATTACATCTGGTCAGTTCTCTTTGATGATTTCCTGTACATTAGTATCTAGGATCTTTTTTTTTTTCATCATAATTTTCAGGAAGTCCAATAATCTTCAGATTATCTCTCCTAGATCTATTTTCCAGGTCTGTTGTTTTTCCAAATAGATATTTAACCTTTTTTAAATGTTTTTTTCATTTTTTTCATTTTGGTTGAGTGATTTTTGATGTCTCAATGAAATATTCATTTCTAATTGTTCAGTTCTGATTTGTAATGTGTTATTTTCTCCATTAGCTTTTTTACTTCCTTTTGTATATGTCCAATTGAGTTTTTAAATGAGTTGTTTTGCTCTATGGAACGTTTTTCCATTTCACTAAAATTTTTACTGAGTTATTTTTTTTTTCCAATTCACAAATCCTATTTTCTTGGGAGTTCTTTATCTTTTCCAATTCACAAATCCTACTTTCCTGGGAATTCTTTGCCTTTTCCATTTTACAAATTCTGTTTCCCCGCACTTCATGGGAGTTCTTTACCTTTTCCAATTCACATTTCAGGAAGTTGTTACTCTCTTGCATAACTTCTCTTTCCTTTCCCCATTTTTCTTCTGGCTCTCTTTTAAGATTTTTAAAAATAATTTCTTCGAGGAGAGCCTTTGGGGAATTGTCTGGAGACTGTCTGCTATTAGTATCCTCACGGTTGAAAATCTTCTCTCTTTCTATATAGAAGCTATCAATGGTATGCTTGGTTTTTTTCACTCCTTTTTTTTTTTTTAAAGCCCTTTTAGTCTGCTTTCAGGGCAAGGAGGTTACCAGCCTACTCTGCAGAGGAGGGATAGGTATATGGAGGTTAGCTCTCCTGCAAATGGGCTGCAAAGAGGGGTCGAGCTGTGGAAATGCTCTGGGAAAAGCTCCCCATAAGAAGAGTCTCTGCCCTGTGTAGCATAGTCTGAGCTGGGGAAGTGCTCAGCAGTGTGGATTAGAGACTGCCCTGATGCTAGAGGCTGAGCAGCAAAATTTCCAAAACAGATTTTATTCTAGAATCATAAAGGAAATTGAATCCTGGGTGAAAGCTAGTGACTTACTACTGTAGTCCACTTTGCTGAGTAAGTTTGCTTATTTTGGAATATGATGAGGGACATTTCAAACTAGTTTATTTCTTTAAAGTAGGTATTCTTAACTTAGGGTACATTTACCCTAAAGAGATATAAAGTCAGAGTACATGTGAACTTGAACCTTGATTAAAACCAGTCCTTGTGCCCCTGTTTTTAGTTGTTTGTGCAAAAAGTACAACACAATCTATAATAATGCTTCTGAAGTTTCTTACAGATATCATCTTTTGTCTTTGTATAAAATATTATGTATGGTTACCTATTTTCAGTTTTGACCAGTTTAGGGAGACTATCTGTCATATCCCAAACATATGTTATGATTTCTCTATTTTTTTCAGGTTGACAAATGGTTGCTTCAGTATCCTTCAGTTATAAGTCACCAACTACCACTCTTCATCTCTTTTTCCTAGTAGCCTGCCTTCATAATGTCTCTTGTTGATACCCTTTTAATGTAAATATCATTTCTTTGATCCTAATAAACCATTTTCTTTACCAACTCTCTTCTCTAAGGAGCATTTTATATCTATTACTGAATTCCAAGTGTTCCATAATACTTCTTACTCCCTTTATTTTTGTGTCATATTCAACCCTTTTACCTTTGACACCTGTAAAAAATCTTTGCCTCTTTAGATCCTTTTTTGTCCTTGAAATACTTCTTCCTTTCTTTAGAGGAACCATTCATTTATCCTGATAATCTGGAGAATAGAGAAACATTCCTAAACTATTCTCATCTGCTTCTCTAGGAGGGAAACCAACATATAATCAAATAGCTGTTACTTGACATTAGTAGAAGCACACATGTAGGATATATCTTTTTGAGTTATTATAAAATTTCCCTCGACTTTATGCTGGCTATAGAAGTGCTAGAATTTAGACTCATTCTTCTATCATTTTTGGTAGTTCTTGTGATTCGTCCTCATTGGAAAATGGTTTTTTGCCATACCTAATTATCACTAGTTCACTTCTGAATGAATTCAAGATAGCCACATAAACATTGAATGATAATCAGTAATGTACATTTTCAAAGCTTGTTTCTTTGGGTAAGCTTCAATGAATGAATGAAAAAGTATTTATTAAATGTTTACTATGTACTAGGTACTGAGATTCAAATATATAAGCAAGCAAGAGTATCCTTGCTCTCAAAAAGACTACATTTTAACAAGGAAAAATGATACATATAGTGACCAGTAGGTAAGAAAAAAAAAAAAAAGAGGTGTTTGGTTGTATAGGGCAATTGATTAACATTATCCTTAGCTTTCTTAGTGATACCTGTTCTGCTCCTGCCTTTCCTCTCCCCCCCCCCCACAAATTTCTTCATACATGAAATAATAAAGATACATAATTAAATCTTCATTTAAAGGGACCAGAAGTCTTAGGACACTACAGTGTTAGCAAAATATTTATACAAAATATTTTGTATATATCTTTATAAAAATGCTTAGTTTATAAAGTTAAAAAAATATGGTTACAAATTTTTAGCTACGTAAGTTGTCGATTTTTGGACTAGTCCTCTTCAATAAGTTCCATGACCATAAAACTTAACTTTGAGCCTATCTTTAAAGCTTGCAAATGTACTTTTTTAAAAAATAAAGGCAGTAATCAGAGAGTACACAAGGATTAGTGAAAATGTTTACAGGTAAATGGTATGGCAAAGTGCTAAATGTGGAAATTAGGAAAGCCTGAATTTAAGACATTTATTTAGTTGTATGACCTTGGTGACATAACTCATTTAATTTCTGCCTGCCTCAGATTCTTCATCTGAAAAATTGGCATTAATATATATTTTTCTAAGGATATTGTAAAGATAAAATAAAATAACTTTTTGCAAATCTTAAAGTTCAGTTTAAATGTTAATTGTTATTAAAATCCAACTCTCCTACTAGAAAACTAACTCCAAGACCATGATATGCTAACCCTTTTGCCTTCACCACGTGTATCAGTACCAACATCAGCACCACCTAATTTACATAGTGAAAGGTAGCACAGTGTAATAGATTGAGATCTGGCTTTGGAGATAGGAAGGCCTAGCTTCAGAGTTTGCTTTCTTACATACACTGTGTGATTCTAGAAAGGTCATGACTTGGTGCTGTGGAAAGTTGCAGATAAATATCTGACTTGAATTAGTAAAGGGAGTTTTCTCATCTGGGAGTTACCTATGTCAGAACTGAATTACTAAAAGGAATTCTGAATTAGTTCCTAATTTAAAACTCCTTTTAGTAATTCAATTTTCTCATCTGAGAGTTATCTATGTCAGAAAAATTATAGTCAATATCTGACTCTGATCTTGTGTGTATCTCTTTTTGCATAGTTGTTGTTCGTTTATTTGTTTTACTATTTACAAAGAATTTTTTTTACAATAACCTGATGAATCAGTGTTAATATTTCTGCTCACATTTTGCAGATGAGTAAGATAATACTTAGAGGATTTAGATCACTTTTATGAAGAGATAACTAAGAATTGCTAGAGGTAGGACTCAAAGTCAGATCTTTTGACTCTAGGGCATAGTCTTCTTTATATTATACCCTCATTTCTGTATCAATATTCAGTATTGCTGCCTGGCTTTCTTACTTCTTTTCCCCAAGTCTACATCTTCCCTTATTGTGCATCTTCCTAGATTTCAACAGTGAACTCAGACGTCTCAGACATGCTCTGTTAGAAATGTATTATGTGGTTATAGAGCCAATCATTTATCTCCTTTTTGCAATCTCATATCTTCATATGCCAAAAGAAGAATCTTGGTATATGTGTTTTTGCCTTGAAAAATGCTAAGAATTTCAGCATTCTTAATAAATGATGATTTTTAGAGATGACCTAAGCAGGAAAAAGATAACTAATATAATATCAGCCTAAGAAAAGTACTTTTGAAGAAGGAAAGAGATATCATTACATTTTCTATAAAATTAGAAATTTTGGAAGATGGACAAAAGAAGTCAGAATTTTACTATTAATTTGCACACACGCGCACGCGCATGTGTACACACACACACGTGTGTGTGTGTGTGTGTGTGTGTGTGTGTGTAAGAGAGGATTTTCAAAGCACTAACATTTTCTGAAATGTTCAATTTTGGTTCTTCAGGTATCATTGACACCTTAGCCATCTGCATAGGGAAGACATTACATAAATATATTTGGGGGGGGGGAAGTGTTCAGAAACCAATCCAATTAGAAGTGCAAAAAAGCAGAAATGCCTCATTTGATCAGAGATATCATTGTAGTGAAAAGTGGCCCATAAGTTAAGGATTCCCTGAAGTCTTGATAGGATCTCAACTAATACCTCCCATTGCCTCCTTGATAGTTCTGGCCCAGAGCTCTTCACAGAGATCCTTAATAGAATCATAGCATAGCAAGCTGTGCTCTTTGGTGTAAGCAGCCCATTAATGGTATAAAAAGAGCAAATTTCTTTGAGGAAATTATGTGGCAATAACAAATTGCCTCTATCTCTATGAGGACAGCTCCCTTGACATAATGGATAATTTCTGTGAATTAAAGCAGCCCAGTGCACTTTTGAAGTATGGAGACTGACACAGGATTTGTGTTTTTGCAAGCATCAGACTGCAGCCTAATAATCTCATTGGTATACTACTAGTCAAAGGGACTGAGACTCTCTAAAGAAGGGGAAAGGAAACTAAACAGTAGTTCTGACACTTTGTGGAAAGGAAGAGTAATAAATAGACATGGTGTGGCATATTATTAATTTTCAAATGGTGGCTGCTCATTTATTCATTCATGTATAGTTTAAGTGGTATAAAGGCATTGAATTATCCTGAAGTTTGCAAAGTTCAGGAGTACCAAGATCACCATCATTATAATTTATATTTATATAGTACATTAAGATTTAGAAAAGATAATGATTAAGAATGAGAAGGAACCTTAGAGTTAATCTTTTCCAACTTTCATTTTGTAACAAGCTAAAATTAGGAGAATTTAGGGGATTTGCTCAAGGTCACAAATGTAGTAAGAAACAGAACTAGTATTCAACCTTGGATTCTCTCACTTTCTTTTACAAATATTACAACAACCCTGTAAAACAGATTATACTCCAAGTGTATTAATGAAACTTAGGTAAAGTAATTTGCTTAGGGTACATAGATAGTTTGTGTCAGATCTAGGAACTGAATCTGACCCAAAAGACAAAATGTCCGGATGACTCACATTCAAATCTGTGTGGTCCTGGGCAAGTCAATTTGTCTTCATTTCTTCATCTTTAACATGGGAATAATAATAACATTTATCTCCCATAATTGTGGTAAGGAACAAATGAGATAATATTTGCTAAGTGCTTTGGGAACCTTAAGATGCAGTACTAGTTATTTTCATTAGTTGTTATATGAAAGTACTTTATAAATTTTAAAGCATGATAATACACAGTAGTTATCCAAGTTGTATAATTAGTATTATTTCATTCTTGTATAAGAAGACATAAGAAATAGGGCACATTTCAGGGAGAAAGACACAAACAAAATCTTGTTAAGTCAGAGAATGGAATAGAATTGTATTTGCTATGCTAGCAAATACTCTTGTGAATGCTATCATTCAAAACCAAATCTTTAACAACTGGATTAGGTCTCACTGGTTTCAGAACATTTAATTTGGATACTCTTTGAAGGCAGTAGTATCAGCTATATGCCTTTTGAGTGACTCTAATTTTAAACTAATTTTAAACTACTAATTTTTAACAAAAGTAAAATTCAAAATTCAACTCAATTCCAAGAGGATAAGTAATGGCTCCCAAATGGTATAGTTTTTTATGACTTTCATTTGTATGAACACAGGTCATCTCTTCACTGATGAAAAATGTGCTTAATCATCTCAGAACAAGTGATGTCAAAAGCTTGAAGATATTGTGAGTGTCTTTGTATCAAGCTAGTTCATGAGCCTCTGATGTCTGCCCTGGATCATAGAATATGGTACCTTCACAAGTCTCTGGAAAACCTGTGTTTCACAAGGCAACTCACCTTGCACAAACATAACAATTAACTAAGCTAGGTAAAAATGTGCCTTGAGCAGATAATGAGATTTATTTCCTTGCTGGTATAATTGTGCATTTGTATGTCTGATATCCTAGATTGGATCTCATCCAGATCGCCCTAGGGAAAACATGGTTGATATACTACACAATGCTTTAATGAAGTGCTGATTAAGGAAACATTAGAGTGGCTCTATCTCCAAAACAAGTCTAATTTATGCAGCTGTGATTTGGAGGGCAGTAGGAGAAAAACCTTTCTGTTCAATTTCAAGAGGTAAGGTAATGATAGTGCAAGTCAGGACCAGAGCAGCTGTATCTGTTGACTGATAGGTGACCTTGCAAGCCCTGAAAACCTAGCTCCAAACTCTTCTATTCCCTTCTCCCTTTTCCACCATTTCCAAATCTGTGCATGGTAGAGGCAAATTAAGGGTAGGTGGACTAGGGAAAATGCTTCACTTATTCTTTGCTATGATTCCTACATTTTGAGCTTGAGGGAAGGAATGATGTGATCACAGAACCTGGAATGATTGATAATCAAAGCAATCTGGCTTGCTTTATGGATAGAACTGACCTTCTGAGGGCAATTGCATATGTAGCCTAATTTCCCAAGCCAGGTGAGGACAAGGACCTAGAGAGTGGCAGTAATATGATCCATGATTTTCAAGTTCCTTTCCACCTGTGCTATAGTCAGGCTATAGTCAACTTGATAGTCTGTTGTTCAATTTGTATAAAATTATTTCCAACCTCACATCTAATGTTTTAAATCTCCTTTTGAATGCTGCATCTCAGTTATGAAGGATTTTCTATTGAACCTTACAAGTTGGGAGATGCCAGGTCAGATATTAAAATCTCCATTTTCATAAAGTATCTCTGAAACAAAGGGAACCTCAGAGATCATCCATAACCAAGCATCTCTTCTACAACATTATTGACAATAGTAATCAGATTTTGCTTTCACTTCTAATGAAGAAGAATCTCATCAGGCAACTCATTCCCTTTTTGACAGTTCACATTTTTATTGTAGTAAGGTAATTTATTTTTAATATAACATTGCTTTATGAATCATGTTGGAAGAGAAAAAAAATCAGAGCAAAAGTGAAAAAAAAACATGGGAGAGATTAAAAAACAGAAAAAAGAAGAGAACATAGCATTTGTTGCTTTATATTCAGTCTCCTTAGTTTTTCTTTTGAATGCAGATGGCATTTTCTGTCCAAAGTCTATTGTAATTACTTTGGATTACAGAACTACTGAGAAGAAAAAAGACTTTCATAGTTGATCATCACACATTCTTGCTGTTGTTGTGTACAATGTATTCTTGGTTCTGCTTGTTTTTGCTATACATCAGTTTGTGTAAATATTTCCAGGTCTTTCTATAATCAACTTGTTTTTTATGTTTTTTTTTTTATTTTTTATTTTTTATAAAACAATACAATTCCATTACCTTCATGTACCACAACTTTTTTAGTCATTTCCCAATTGATGGGCATCCACTCCTTTTGCAATTATTTGCTACCACAAAAAGAGCTGTTACAAAAAATTTTGCACATGTCATGCTTTATGATTTCTGTGGGATACAGACCCAGTAATGGCACTGCTAGATCAAAGTTTTACAGCCCATTGAACATAGTTCCAGATTGCTCTTCAGAATAGTTGGATCATTTTACACCTCACCAAGAATAAATTAGTATCCCAGTTTTCCCACATTTCTTCCAACATTTATCATTATCTTTTCCTGTCATATTAGCCAATCTGAGAGGTACAAAGTGGTATCTTAGAGTTGTTTTAATTTGCATTTCTCTAATCAATAGTGATTTACAGCATTTTTTCATATAACTATAAATGGCTTTAATGTCATCATCTGAAAATTGACTTCATACCCTTTGACCATTTATCAATTGAGGAATGAATTGTATCCTTATAAATTTGACACAGTTCTTTATATATTGTAGAAATGAGACCTTTATCAGAAATATTGGCTGTAAAGAGTTTTCCCCAGCTTTGTACTTCCCTTTCAATCTTGTTTCTGTTCATTTTGTTTGTGCAAAACCTTTTTAATTTAATGTAATCAAAGTTGTCCATTTTTCCTTTCATAATGTTCTCTAGTACTTTTTTGGTCATAAATCTCTCCCTTCTCCAAAGATCTGATAAGTAAATTATCCCTTGTTCTCCTAATTTCTTTAGGATATCGTCCCCTATGTCCAAATCATGTATCCATTTTGACCCTTATTTTGGTATGGCATGTGAGATGTGGGGTCTATGCCTAGTTTCTGTCATTATTTTCCAATTGTTCTAGCAATTTTTATCAAATACTGAGTCCTTATTTGAGAAGCTGGAATTTGGGGGATTTATTAGATTACTATAGGCCTTGATTATTGTATTATATGTATCTAATCTTTTCGATTGATCTACTACCTTATTTCTTATCCATTACCAAGTGCTTTTGATTACAGCTGCTTTATAATATAGTTTTAGGTTTGGTATTGCTAAGGCTCCATCCTTTGTATTTTTTCCTTAGTTTCTTTGATATCCTTTACCTTTGTTCTACCAAATAAATTTTCTTATTATTTTTTCTACTTCTATAACATAATATTTTGACAATTTGATTTATATGGCACTGAACAAGTAGACCAATTTAGGTAGAAATGTCATTTTTATTATATTATATTAATTCATCCTATTTTTCAAATTGTTTAGATCTGACTTCATTTGTATGAAAAATGTTTTGTTAATTGTGTTCATATAATTCTTGGATTCATCTTTGCAGATAGACTAAGAATTTTTTAGTCTACAATAATTTTAAATTGAGTTTCTCTTTCTATCTCTTGCTGATGGGCTTTGTCAGTAATATATAGAAATGATGATGATTCATATAGGTTTATTTTAATTTTTTATTACAGCTTTTTAATTTTCAAAACATATGCATGGATAATTTTTAACATTAACCCTTGTAAAACTTGTTTTTCAATTTCTCTCCCTTCCACCCCATTTCCCTAGATGATAAGTAATTCAATATATATTAAACATGGTAAAATATATATTAAATCCAATATATGCATACATATTTATACAATTATCTTGTTACACAAGAAAAATCAAATCAAAAAGGAAAAAATAAGAAAATAAAATGCAAGCAAATAACAGCAAAAAGAGTGAAAAAGCTATGTTATGATCCACACTCAGTTCTCAGTCCTCTCTCTAGGTGTAGATGACTTTTTTCATCACAAAATCATTGGAATTGTCCTCAGTCAGTGGAAAATAGGCATGTCAATCATAATCGATCATCATATAATATTGTTCTTGCCATGTACAATGATGTCCTGGTTCTATTCACCTCACTTAGCATCAGTTCAGAGCATAAATCTCCCCAGGTTTCTCTGAAATCATTCTGTTGATCCTTCCTTATAGAAAAATAATATTCCATAAGATTCATATATCATAACTTATTCAGATATTTTCCAATTGATGAGAATTGACTTAGTTTCAAGTTTGTTGCTACTACAGAAAGGGCTGCCACAAACATTTATGCACATGTGCCCTTCAAGGGGTTTATTTTATGTGTTGCAACTTTGCTAACACTGTGAATTGTTTAAGTAGTTTTTTAGAATATTTCCTTGGATTCTCTAAGTAAATCATCATATCATCTACAAAAAGTGATAGTTTTATTTCCCATTGCCTAAATCTGACATTTTTAATACAATGTTGAATAAGTGTGGTGATAATAGGCATCCTTGTTTCACTCTTGATCTTATTGGGAATGTGTCCAGCTTTTGTCGATTACAAATAATGCTTGCCATAAATACTATTTATGATTTTAAGAAAAGCTCCCTTTATCCTTATGCTTTCTAGTGTTCTTTTAAATAGCAATGGGTGCTGTATTTTGTCAAAAGTTTTTTCTGCATCTATTGAAATTATCATATCAGTTCTGTTGGTTTTTCTTATTAATATGGTTGATTATAATAATAGTTTTTCATATATTGAACCAGACCTGAATTTCTGCTATAAATCCCACTTGATCATAATATATTATCCTGTTTATAAATTATTGTAATCTCTTTGCTAATATATATATATATATAATATTTATTTATTTATTTTATTATTATTATTTTTTATTTAGAATTTTTTTATAACATTATCCCTTGTATTCATTTTTCCAAATTATCTCCTCCTCCCTCCACTCCCTCCCCCCGATGACAGGCAATCCCATACATTTTACATGTGTTACAATATAACCTAGATACAATATATGTGTGTAAATACCATTTTCTTGTTGCACATTAAGTATTAGATTCCGAAGGTATAAGTAACCTTGGTAGACAGACAGTAGTGCTAACAATTTACATTCACTTCCCAGTGTTCTTTCTCTGGGTATAGTAATTTCTGTCCATCATTGATCAAGTGGAAGTGAGTTGGATCTTCTTTATGTTGAAGATATCCACTTCCATCAGAATACATCTTCATACAACATTGAAGTGTACAACGATCTTCTGTTTCTATTCATTTCACTCAGCATCAGTTGATGTAAGTCTCTCCAAGCCTCTCTGTATTCCTCCTGCTGGTCATTTCTTGCAGAGCAATAATATTCCATAACCTTCATATACCATAATTTACCCAACCATTCTCCAATTGATGGACATCCATTCAACTTCCAGTTTCTAGCTACAAGAAAAAGAGCTGCCACAAACATTTTAACACATACAGGTCCCTTTCCTCTCTTTAGTATTTCTTTGGGATATAAGCCCAATAGCAGCAATGCTGGGTCAAAGGGTATTCACAGTTTGATAAATTTTTGAGCATAGTTCCAAATTGCTCTCCAGAATGGCTGGATTCTTTCACAACTACACCAACAATGTATCAATGTCCCAGTTTTCCCACATCCCCTCCAACATTCATCATTATTTGTGCCTGTCATCTTAGTTAATCTGACAGGTGTGTAGTGGTATCTAAGAGTTGTTTAATTTGCATTTCTCTGATCAATAGTGGTTTGGAACACTTTCATATGAGTGGATTTAGTTTCAATTTCATCATCTGAGAATTGTCTGTTCATATCCTTTGACCATTTATCAATTGGAGAATGGTTTGATTTCTTATAAATTAGGGTCAGTTCTCTATATATTTTGGAAATGAGACCTTTGTCAGAACCTTTAACTTTAAAATTATTTTCCCAATTTGTTACTTCCCTTCTAATCTTGTTTGCATTAATATTGTTTGTACAGAAACTTTTTAGTTTGATGTAGTCAAAATCTTCTATTTTGTGATCAATAATGCTCTCTAGTTCTCCTCTGGTCATAAATTTCTTCCTCCTCCACAGGTCTGAGAGGTAGACTATTTTCTATTTCTCTAAACTATTTATTATCTCATTCTTTATGCCTAAGTCATGGACCCATTTTGATCTTATCTTGGTATATGGTGTTAAGTGTGGATCCATATCTAGTTTCTGCCATACTAATTTCCAGTTTTCCCAACAGTTTTTTTCCGAATAATGATTTTTTTGTCCCTAATGTTGGTATCTTTGGGTTTGTCAAAGATTAGATTGCTATAGATGTACCCTTTTTTGTCCTTTGTATCTAATCTGTTCCACTGAACTACTGTTCTATTTCTTAGCCAGTACCAAATGGTTTTGGTGACTGCTGGCTGCTATATAATATAGCTTTAGATCAGGTACACCTAGACCACCTTCCTCTGACTTTTTTTTCATTAGTTCCCTTGCAATTCTCGACCTTTTCTTCTTCCATATGAATTTTGTTGTTATTTTTTCTAGGTCATTAAAGTAGTTTCTTGGGAGTCTGATTGGTATAGCACTAAATAAATAGGTTACTTTGGGGAGTATTGTCATCTTTATTATATTCGCTCGGCCTATCCAAGAGCACTGAATGTCTTTCCAATTACTTAAATCTGACTTTATTTTTGTGGCAAGTGTTTTGTAATTTTACTCATTTAATTCCTGACTATTCTTTGGTAGATGGATTCCCAAATACTTTATACAGTCAACATTTGTTTGGAATGGAATTTCTCTTTGTATCTCTTGCTGTTGCATTTTGTTGGTGAAATACAAAAATGCTGAGGATTTATGTGAATTTATTTTGTATCCTGCCACTTTGCTAAAATTCTGAATTATTACTAATAGCTTTTTAGCAGAGTCTTTGGGGCTCTCTAAGTATACCATCATGTCATCTGCAAAGAGTGATAGTTTGATTTCCTCATTTCCTACTCTAATTCCTTGAATCGCTTTCTCGGCTCTTATTGCTCTTATAGTTTCTAGTACTATATTGAATAGTAATGGTGATAGTGGGCAACCTTGTTTCACTCCCACTTACTTTCACTCCTTATTTCTATTGCATATTATGCTTACTGATGGTCTTAAATATATGCTCCTGATTATTCTACGGAATAGTCCATTTATTCCTATACTCTATTTAGTTTTTAGTAGGAATGGATGTTGGATTTTATCCAATGCTTTTTCTGTATCTATTGAGATGATCATATGGTTTTTATTAATTTGATTATTAATATGGTCAATTATACTAATAGTTTTCCTAATATTAAACCAGCCCTGCATTCCTGGTATAAATCCTACTTGATCATAGTGTATTATCCTGGGGATGATTTTCTGAAGACTTTTTGCTAATATCTTTTTTAAGATTTTAGCATCAATATTCATTAAGGAAATTGGTCTATAATTTTCTTTCTCAGTTTTCGATCGACCTGGTTTAGGTATCAGTAGCATGTCTGTGTCATAAAAAGAGTTTGGCAGGACTCCTTCATCCCCTATTTTTTAAATAGTTTATATAGCTTGGGGCTAATTGTTCTTTAAATGTTTGGTAGAATTCACATGTAAATCCATCTGGTCCTGGGGATTTTTTCCTGGGGAGTTGATTAATAGCTTGTTCTATTTCTTTTTCTGAAATGGGACTATTTAAGCAATTTATTTCCTCCTCTGTTAATCTAGGAAGCCTATATTTTTGGAGGAAGTCATCCATTTACCTTAAGTTATCAAATTTATTGGCATAAAGTTGGGCAAAGTAACTCATTATTTCTCTAATTTCCTCTTCATTGGTGGAAAGATCCCCCTTTTCATTTGTAAGACTAACAATTTGATTTCCCCCCTTTTTTTTTCTGATCAGATTTACCAAAGGTTTATCTATTTTATTGGCTTTTTCATAAAACCAACTCTTGGTTTTATTTATTAATTCAATAGTTTTTTTTTACTTTCAATTTTATTGATTTCTCCTTTTAATTTTTGTATTTCAATTTTAATTTTTGGTTGGGGGTTTTTAATTTGGTCTTTTTCTAGCTTTTTAAGTTGCAAGCCCAATTCGTTAATCTTCTCTTTCTCTATTTTCTTCAAATAAGCCTCTAAAGATATAAAATTTCCCCTTATTACCGCTTTAGCTGTACCCCACAGATATTGGTATGATGTCTCATCATTGTCATTACCTTGGGTGAAATTATTAATTGTTTCTATAATTTGCTGTTTCACCCAGTCATTCTTTAAGATGAGATTATTCAGTTTCAAATTACTTTTTGGTCTATTTACCCCTAACTTTTTACTGAATGTAGCTTTTATTGCATTGTGATCTGAGAAGAAGGCATTTATTATTTCTGCCTTCCTACATTTAATTTTGAGATCTTTATGTCATAATATATGGTCAATTTTTGTATAGGATCCATGACCTGCTGAGAAGAAAGTATATTTCTTTCTATTGCATTTCAGTTTTCTCCAAAGGTCTATCATACCTAGTTTTTCTAATGTTCTATTTAATTTTTTAATTTCTTTCTTATTTGTTTTGTGGTTTGATTTGTCTAAATCTGAGAGTGCAAGGTTGAGATCTCCCACTATTATAGTTTTACTGTCTATTTCTTCTTGCAATTCTCTTAACTTTTCCTTTAGAAAGTTATAGGCTATACCACTTGGTGCATATATGTTTAGTATTGATATGGCTTCATTATTTATGCTACCTTTCAGCAGGATATAGTTTCCTTCCTTATCTCTTTTAACTAGATCAATTTCTGCTTTTGCTTGATCTGAGATAAGGATAGCTGCCCCTGCTTTTTTGGCTTTACCTGAAGCATAATAGATTCTGCTCCAACCTTTTACCTTTACTCTGTATGTATCTCCCTGCTTTAAATGTGTTTCCTGTAAACAATATATTGTAGGGTTCTAATTTTTGATCCAGTCTGCTATCCGTCTCCATTTGATGAGAGCATTCATCCCATTCACTTTTACAGTTAAAATTACTAATTCTGCATTTCCTGCCATCATATTATCCCCAGTTTATGCTTTTTCTCTTGATCCCCCTGAACCCCTTCCCCGATATTTAATTTCTAGACCCTACTTGTGACACGCAGCCCTCCCTTTTTTTTTTTAGTATCCCTCCCCCCTTCCTCCAAGTCCCTTCCCTTATTCTCCTTTTCCTTTTCCCTTTTCCTCTCCCCCCTTTTAATGAGGTGAGAGAGAATTCTCTGAAAAACAAATATGTCAATTATTTACTCTTTGAGCCTCTTCTGATGACAGTAAGATTCACACAATGTTTCCCCCTTCTCTAAATTCCCTCAGATATGGTGTATTTTCTATGCCTCTTCCTGGGATGTAGTTTCCCTCTTTTTATCACTCCTTCCCCTTTTTCTGATATTACCGTCTTCCCTTTACTACACCCCCCTTTTTTATATCAGTAAAATCAAATTATCCATGTGTACTTTCTATATATCCACAACAGAGATACAGTTCTCAAGGGTTCTGTGTACCTTTTTCTGTTTCTCTTCAGTCTTGTGGATGTAAATCAAATTTTTTGTTTAAATCTGTTTTTTTTTTTTCTTAGAAACATATGGAATTCCTCTATTTCATTGAATGACCATCTTCTTCCACGGAAAAAGATGCTAAACTTAGCTGGGTAGTTTATTCTTGGTTGCAATCCTTGATCTTTTGCCTTTCGGAATATCAGGTTCCAGGCCCTTCTGTCTTTTAATGTGGAGGCAGCCAGATCTTGTGTGACCCTTATTGTGGCACCTTGGTATTTAAATTGTTTTTTTCTAGCTTTTTGCAAGATTTTCTCCTTTTTGTGGTAATTCTGCAGCTTAGCCACAATATTCCGTGGTGTTCTTTTTTTAGGGTCTATTTCAGAAGGAGTTCGATGAATTCTTTCAACATCTATTTTCCTTTCTGTTTCTATTATCTCTGGACAGCTCTCTTTGATGATTTCCTGTAAAATAGAATCTAGGCTCTTTTTTTGGTCATAGTTTTCTGGAAGTCCAATGATCCTCAGATTATCTCTCCTAGATCTATTTTCCAGGTCTATAGATTTTCCCAGTAAGTATTTGATGTTATTCTCCAGATTTTCTTTTCTTTTTTTTTTTTCTTTTCTTTTTTTCGTTTTTTTTTTTTTTGTTTTTGTTTTTGTTTTTTTGTTTTTTTGTTTTTTTGTTTTTTTTGTTTTGTTTGACTGATTCTTGGGTTCTCAATGAATCATTCATTTCTATTTGTTCCATCCTGACTTTTAAGGAGTTATTTTCTTCATTCACAGTTTTTAGTTCTTTTTGTAAATGCCCAATTTCGTTTTTAAATGAATTATTTTGCTCTATTGAATTTTTTTCCATTTCCCTAATTTTTTTTAGAGAATTATTTTCTTTTTCCAATTCAGAAGTCTTATTTTCTTGAGACTTTTTTATCTTTTCCAATTCAGAAATCCTACTTTCCTGTGATTTTTTAACCTTTTCTAATTCACTAATTTTGTTTCCCTGCATCTCCTGTGAATTCTTTATTTTTTCCAACTCCAATTTCAGAACGTTGTTATTCTCTATCATAGCTTCTCTTTCCTTTCCCCATTTTTCTTCAAACTCTCTTAATTTTTAAATAGTCTCTTCTAGGAGAGAATTATGTGATGGGGGAACAGGAATCGTTCCCCTTTAGGCTGTTATCTGCTGACTCTCTGGTATTAACTTCCTCAGGGTTGGATACCCGCTCTTTCTCTGTGTAGAAGGAATCTATGGTTTTTTTGGGCTTCTTGCTCATACTTAAAAAATCTTTTGGGGTCTGTCCCTGGAGTAGGAAATTATTTATTTATTTCTTTAACAGCTTCCTCCCAGACAGGATGGATGCAGCGGCCCCTGAGCCTGAGCTAAGAGAGAGCTCTGGGTGAGAGTTCCCCACCCCCTCCCTGGAAGTGCCTCAGAAGTGATCAGCACTGCTGTGCTTTGAGGTCGCTGTGTTTTAGCAGCTTCCCTGAGGTTGAGACTGAACAGTAAAGGCGACTCAAAGCCCAGCCAATGCATTCCGTGGGGCGTGGATGTCAGCAGCTGACATGAAAAGCCCCTGTGCTCAAAGTGGAAGTGTCTGCCCTAAAACTGCGTTCCCTATTTCAAAGGTTCAGCTTCTCTGGGACTTCTGGGGCTGAGTTCCACAGCCTCCAGCCTAGCCAGGCACTATGTGTTACCTTGGGCCATGTCCACCAGCTTTTCAATCTCTTAACTACCCCCAGGTGAAAGCCTGGACAGCCTAAGTCAGCCACACCCACAGTGCCGAGATCTGTTGAGTCACTTTCAGATTGGGGTGGTTCTAGTATCTGGCTTTATATTTTAAAGTGGCTTGATTTCTCTTCTGAACTGCTGTTTTATAAGCAGAGAAGAGCTAACAGCCTGTGCCAGATTCTTCTATCTCAGTGGCTTCTCTGATCCCAGAGCCCTCCCCAGCGCAAGTGGCGCAGTGTGCCACTATCCCACCGTCTGCGCTGGCCTCTCTTCTTCCTCCCCTGGGAACTGACCTTTTCTGTTGAAACTCCAGTTTCTCTTCAGCTGGTAAGTCTTGCTTCCAGTCCTTGTGGTTTCTATCTGTCCAGCGCTCTTTTTGAGGCTGATTTAATTAATTGGTATTGAGGGAAGGAGGGAGCTCACAAAATCATGTGTATCTTCTCTGCCATCTTGGCTCTGCTTCCAATATATATATATATATATATATATATATATATATATATATATATATATATATATATATTTACATTTTTACATCAATATTCACTAGGGAGATTGGTTTGTAATTTTCTTTCTCTGTTTTGGTTCTTCCTTGTTTCAGTATCATATTTCTATCATATCAGTATCATATTTCTGTGATACACAAGAAGGAATTTGGCAGGACTTCTTTACATATTTTTAGAAATGGTTTACATATTGTTGCAATTAGTTGGAAATGTTTGATAGAATTCACTTGTGACTCCATCTGGCCCTGGAGAGTTGTCTTTAGGGAGTTCATTAATAACTTGTTCAATTTTTTTTTTATAATGGGACTATTTATGTTTTTTATTTCTTTTTCTCTTAACTTAGGGAATTTATATATTTTTTAAAAATATTCATCTATTTCAGTTAGATTGTCAGATTTGCTGACATAAAGTTGGGCAAAATACTTCCTAATTATTGCTTTAATTTTTTTTTTTCATTGGTGATAAGTTTACACCTTTCATTTTTTTTTTTTTTATATATATAACATTTTATTTACAAGATATATGCACGGGTAATTTTTCAGCATTAACAATTTCAAAAGATTCTGTTCCAACTTTTCCCATGCTTCCCCTCACCCCTTCCCCCAGATAGCAGGTTGACCAATACATGTTAAATATGTTAAAGTATAAATTAAATATAACATATGTGTACATATCCAAACAGTTATTTTTGCTATGCACAAAGAATTGGACTTTGAAATATTGTAAAATTAGTCTGTGAAGGAAATCAAAAATGCAGGCGGACAAAAATAGAGGGATTTATTATTCTATATAGTGGTTCATAGTCATCTCCCAGAGTTCTTTCACTACTCTATCAGTGGCCACATCCATCAGAATTGATCATCATATAGTATTGTTGTTGAAGTATATAATGATCTCCTGGGCCTGCTCATTTCACTCAGCATCAGTTCATGTAAGTTTCTCCAGGCCTTTCTGAAATCATCCTTATGGTCATTTCATACAGAACAATAATATTACATATTATTCATATACCACAATTTATTCAACCATTCTCCAACTGATGGGCATCCACTCAGTGTCCAGTTTCTGGCCACTACAAAGAGGGCTACCACAAACATTCTTACACATACAAGTCCCTTTCCCTTCTTCAAGATCTCTTTGGAATATAAGCCCAGTAGTAACACTGCTGGATCAAAGGGTATGCACAGTTTGATAACTTTTTGAGCATAGCTCCAAATTGCTCTCCAGAATGCCTGGATGTATTCACAAATCCACCGACAATGTATCAGTGTCCCTGTTTTTACACATCCTCTCCAACATTCTGCATTATCTTTTCCTGTAATTCTAACCAATCTGAGAAGTATGTAGTGGCATCTCAGAGTTGTCTTAATTTTCATTTTTCTGATTAATAAGGACTTGAAGCATCTTTTCATATGACTAGAAAAAGTTTCAATTTCTTCATCTGAGAAGTGTCTATTCATATCCTTTGACCAGTTATCAAATGGAGAATGGCTTGATTTCTTATAAATTAGAGTCAATTCTCTCTATATTTTGGAAATGAGGGCTTTATCTGAACCTTTTGCTGTAAAAATGTTTCCTGAGTTTATTGCTTTCATTCTAATTTTGTCTACATTAGTTTTGTTTGTACAAAACCTTTTCAATTTGATATAATCAAAATGTTCTATTTTGTGATAAGTAATTATCTCTAGTTCTTCTTTCGTCATAAATTTCTTCCTCTTCCACAGGTCTGAGAGGTAAACTATGCTATATTCCTCTAATTTATTTATAATCTCATTTGTTATGCCTAGGTCATGAACCCATTTTGCCCATATCTTGGTGTACAGTGTTAAGTGTGGGTCAATGCCTACTTTCTGCCATACTAATTTCCAATTTTCCCAGCAATTTTTGTCAATCATTGAGTTCTTAACCCATAATCTGGGGTCTTTGGGTTTGTCAAACTCTAGATTATTAAAGCTATTGACTATTTTGTCCTGTGAAGCTAAACTATTCCACGCATCAACTAGTCTATTTCTTAGCCAATACCAAATGGTTTTGGTAACTGCTGCTTTACAATATAATTTTAGATCTGGTACAGCTAGGCCACCTTCATTTGATATATTTTTTTTATTAATTCCCTTGAAATTCTTGACCTTTTGTTTTTCCATATGAACTTTGTTGTTATTTTTTCTAGGTCATTAAAATAGTTTTTTGGGAGTCTGATTGTTATAGTGCTAAATAAGTACATTAGTTCAAGTACTATTGTCATCTTTATTATATTTGCAATGCCCTATCCAAGAGCATTTTTTCCAACTGGCTAGATCTGACTTTATTGGCGTGGAAAGTGTTTTGTAGTTTTGCTCATAAAGCTTCTGATTTTCCCTTGCCAGATAGATTCCTAAATATTTTATACTATCAGTAGTTACTTTCAATTTCTCTTTGTAACTATAACTGTTGGATTTTGTTAGTGATATATAAGAATGCTGATGACTTATGTGGATTTATTTTGTATCCTGCAACTTTGCTAAAGATGTGGATTATTTCTAATAGCTTTTTAGTAGATTCTCTGGGGTTCTCTAAGTATACCATCATATTATTTGCATACCCCCTTTCTCAGTATTAAACTTTTGGGCCCCAGTCACATCATGCATCTCTCCCTCTTTAGGATCCCTCCCTCCTCCCTTTGAATCCCTTCCTCTTCCTTGTACCCTTCCCTTATTATTATTCTGATATATAGATATAGATATAGATATAGATATAGATATAGATATAGATATAGATAGATATATATATATATATAATTTTCCCTTATCCTCTCCCGCTTTTTAATGAGGTGAGAGAAGATTCTTTGTAAAACAAATATGTCAATTATTTCCTCTTTCAGCCTACTCTGATGAGAGTAACATTCATACAATGTTCCTCTCCCTCTCTAAATTCCCTCAGATATGATAAGTTTCCTTTGCCTCTTCATGGGAGGTATTTTCCCTCTTTTTATCTCATCTTTTTTCTTTTTTCTGACACTATCCCCATTCCATTTCTACTTTCCCTTTTTATGTTATATCAGTAAAATGAGATCATACATGTGGTCTTATGTATATCCACAACAGAAATACAGTTCTCAAGAGTTTCTTTTACCTTTTTTCTGCTTCTCTTGAGTCTTACTACTGGAGATCAGAATTCATCTGTTTCATTGAATGTCCATATTCTTCCATGGGAAAAAATGCTCAGCTTAGCTGGGTCATTTATTCTTGGCTGCATTACTCCTTTCATTTTTGATGATTTTTTTTCTTTCTCTTTTCTGAGAAATTGACCAAAGGTTCATCTATTTTGTTAGTTCTTTCATGAAACAAACACTTAATTTTATTTATTAGTTCAATAGTTTTCTTAGTTTCTATTTTACTAATCTCCCCTTTGAGTTTCATAATTTAGATTTGATATTTAATTCCGGGTTTTTAATTTATTCTTTTTCTAGCTTTTTTAGTTGCGTGCCTAATTCATTAGTCTCCTCTTTCTCTATTTTATTTATGTAACTCTTTAGAGATATAAAAAATTCCCCTAAGAACTGCTTTGGCTGCATTCTATGGGTTTTGGTATATTGTCTCATTATTGTCATTTTCTTGGATGAAAATTATGGATTGTTTCTCTGATTTGTTGTTTGACCCACTCATTCTTTAGAATTAGATTATTTAATTTCCAATTGGTTTTTTCTATATCATTCCTTAGCCCTTTGTTTAATATATATTTTATTGCATTGTGGTCCAAAAAGAAAGCATTTACTATTTCTACCTTTTTTGTATTTGATTATAAGATTTTTATTCCCTAAATACATAGTAAATTTTTTGTGTAGGTGCCATGTGCTGCCAGAAAAAGTTGTATTCCTTTCTGTACCTATTCAGTTTTCTCCAGGAGTCTATCCTATTTCAGTTTTTAGATCCTATTAACCTCCCTAGTTTCTTTCTTCTTTATTTTGTGGTTATAGTTGTAGAATTCTGAGAAGGAAAGTTTGATGTCCTCCACTAGAATAGTTTTTTTGTCTACTTATTTTTGTAACTGGCTTAAAATATTCTCTAGGAATGTGCCTGATGTACTACTTGGTGCATATACTTTTGGAATGAAGATACTTCATTACTATCTAAAGTAACATAGTAGTATCAATAGTAATATAGTACTACATATATTGCTATCTATAGTACTAGAAATTACTACTTCATTATTTACAGTACTTTTTATCAAGATCTTTTCCTTCCTTATCTCTTTTAATAAAATCTATTTTTCTTTTGCTTTATCTGAAATCAGAATTGCTGGGGTTTTTTTTCCTGCCATGTTTATCTCTTTTATGGTTCTCTTGTATCCTGTGTTTATAGATTAAAATTTCTGTTTTGTTCAGTTTTTTTCAATAGAAATAATTTAAAATTTCACTTCATTGAAGCTCCATGAACTCCCCTGAAAGATAATGCCGAATCTCACTGATTAGATAATTCTTGGTTGTAACCCCAAGTCCTTTGTCTTCCAAAATATAGTATTCCAGGCTCTCCAATCCTATATTGTAGAACCTTCCAGATCCTGGGTAATCTTAACTGTTGCTCCTTATTATGTGAATTGCTTTTGTCTGGCGGTTTGTAGTATTTTTTTACCTTGAGATTGAAGTTTTGGAGTTTTGCAGCAATGCTCCCTAGCACTTTCCTTGTGGGATATCTTTCCAAAGGTGATTGCTGAATGTTTTCAGTGAGTATTTTCCCCTCTGTTTGTAGAATCTTGAGGCAGTCTTTCTTAATAACCTCTTGTATAATGATATCTAGGCTCTTTTTTGACCATGACTTTCAGGTAGGCTAATAATTTTTAAATTGCCTATTCTGGATCTATTTTCCAGATCAGCTATTTTGCTAATGAGATTTTTCACATTTTCTTCCATTTTTTCATTTTTTAAGTTAGTTTGATTGGTTCTTCCTTTCTCACAAAATCTTCCATTTGCACTGTTCTAGTTTTTAATAAGTGATTTTCTTTATTATTATTATTATTATTATTATTATTATAGCTTTTTATTTACAAAAAATTATGCATGGATAATTTTTCAACACAGACCCTTATAAAACCTTCTGTTCCAACTTTTCCCTTCCTTCCTCCCACCCCCTCACTTAGAT
Organism: Sminthopsis crassicaudata; assembly: GCF_048593235.1. Taxonomy (NCBI): domain Eukaryota; kingdom Metazoa; phylum Chordata; class Mammalia; order Dasyuromorphia; family Dasyuridae; genus Sminthopsis; species Sminthopsis crassicaudata. The sequence continues at coordinate 457,411,377 of NC_133617.1, forward strand.
GGTAAATAGTCCAATACATGTTAAATATGTTAAAGCATATGTTAAATACAATATGTGTAAACATAGTTATACAGTTATTTTACTGCACAAGAAAAATCGGATCTAGAAAGAAAGTTTAAAAAAATCTAAGAAGGAAAAAAAAATGCAAGCAAACAATAACAGAAAGAAGAGTGGAAATGCTATGTTTGGGTCCACAATCATTTCCTATAATTCTCTCTCTGGGTGCAGCTGATTTTCTTCATTACTGAAAATTGGAACTGGGTTAAATCACCTCATTGTTGAAGAGAGCCACCTCTATCAGAATGTATCATATAGTGTTGTTGTTGAAATGTGTAATGATCTCCTGGTTCTGCTCATTTCACTTAGCATCAGTTTATGTAAGTCTTTCCAGACATCTCTGAAATCATCCTATTGGTCATTTCTTACACAGCAATAATACTCCATAAGATTCATTTACCACAATTTATTCAGCCATTCTCCAATTGATGGGCATCCACTCAGTTTCCAGTTTCTGGCCACTACAAAGAAGGCTGCCATAAACATTTTGGCACATACAGGTCCCTTTCCCTTCTTTAAGACCTTTTTGGGATATGAGTACAGCAATAACACTGCTCGATCAAAGGGTATGCACAGTTTGATAAATTTTTGAACATAGTTCCAAATTGCTCTCCAGAATGGTTGGATTCATTCACAACTTCACCAACAATGTATTAGTGTCCCAGTTTTCCCACATTCCCTCCAACATTCAGCATTATCTTTTCCTGTCATCTTAGCCAATCACACTGCAGAAAGGGATTACCTGATCAGTCAGCCAAAAAGCAATCAGATAGCAGAAATAGATTGAATTGAGGAGAAAACAGGTTTTTTAAACCAACAGGGCAGTGTCCAGTGCAAACAGCTCCAATGTAATTGCCACATGATGAAGAGAGATTTAGAAAGTGGTAAATAGAAAAGCAATTAGGTTAACTGCCTGAGAGAGAGGGTTTGTTTGTAGTTTTACAGATAGAGAAGGAAACAAATGGAGAAGGAAACAGATGGGTGGCAACTAGTACTTTGAGAGAGACAGGAAAGGAGAAAAACTTCAAAACAAAGGAGAAGAACTGAGAAACATCTGACACTGAAAGAGCATGGCTGATGATAAAGACTGTTGCAGGACTTGAAAACCATTAGGAATCATTGGATTCCCTAACACAAGATAAGACTGTTGCAGGACTTGAAAACCATCAGGAATCATTGGATTCCCTAACACAAGAAGAGACTATTGCAGGACTTCAAAATTTTCACGAAGTACTGGATTCCTGGCACATGAACTAAAGAACAATAGATTCCTTTTGGATTGTTTCTAGGATTTATAGATATGTATAATTCCTCATGTGTTATGTTACTATGTGCTTATGTAATTTATGTAATTATGTGTAATACCTCCCATTTTGATGGATTTATGTATACCTGTTTCAAGTGAGCCCCTTCAGAAATCTGTTAATCTGATTTGATTTCCTATTTCCTTTGGTGTTTTCATCTCCCTGAGAAGTCAGAGAGGGTGTGACCATCTCCTTTTTATGATGTTTTCATTTCTTTTTTGAGCAGTCAGGGAAAGCGTGATCACCTTCCTTTTTTGGTTCTTACCTCCTTGAGAAGTCATGGAGGTCATGACCATCCTATGTTCTAAATCAAAAGAAAGAGGGCAATGTTAGGATTCTTACAAGGTGCTAAATCACTGGAATGACAGAAACAATAATTATTTAATTTAGCATGGTTCAGTATGATTGATCTGATCCTACAAGGAAATGTTATGGGCCAGAACTTGAGACAAGGTTATGTACTTAGTTCACACTTTTGTGTGACTTCATACCTTTAAAGTACTTCATACTTTAAAAGAGTTCACTCATTGGTTCACACATTAGACTTCCTACCTTTAGGGACCATATATAAGGGAGAAAGGAAAAGCCTGCTCAGGGACTTCCAGGAGATTCACAACTAGGACTGACTTCCAGGAGATTCATAAGCCCAGCCACAAGCCCACTCTCTGGAAGGAGGAGTTAAGTGTCATTCCAACTTCCACCTTTGTGCTGGCTGGAGATATTCGGACAAAAGCTCTCGGGAACCAAGGAGAGAGATAGGCCTCTAAAAAAGCTAACCAGGCCCAAGGAAAGAGACAATATTTGGAAAGAGAAAATAAAGGATTTGGACTTTACTCCTGGCTGCATTTGAGGTTATTGAACTGAACTGAAACTCCCAGTTCTGCTCCCAGAAGCTCCCCAAGAGATCTGTTCCAAGAGAAGAATTATAATTTAGAGAAGAGAACATTACACTAAGAGGTGTGTAGTAGTATCTTAGAATTGTCTTCATTTGCATTATTTTGATCAATAATTATTTGGGGCACTTTTTCATATGATTAGAAATAGTTTCCATTTCTTTATCTGAAAATTGTTTGTTCATGTCATTTGACCATTTATCAATTGAAGAATGCCTTGATATCTTATAAATTAGAGTCAATTCTCTATATATTTTGGAAATGAAGCCTTTATCAGAACCTTTGACTGTAAATATGTTTTCCCAATTTATTGCTTCCTTCTAATCTTGTCTGCATTAGTTTTGTTTGTACAAAACCTTTTTAACTTACTATAATAAAAATTTTCTATTTTGTGATCAGTAATGATCTTTTGTCTTCTTTAGTGACAAATTTCTTCCTTCTCCATAGGTCTGGAGATAAACTATCCTATGTTCTTCTAATTTATTTATAATTTCATTCTTTATGTATAGATCATTAACCCATTTTGACCTTATCCTGGTGTATGGTGTTAAGTGTGGGTCAATGCCTAGTTTTTGTCATACTAGTTTCCAATTTTCCCAGCAGTTTTTGTCGAACAGTGAGTTGTTATCACAAAAGCTAGGATCTTTGGGTTTGTCAAACAGTAGATTACTATAGTTATTGACTATTTTGTCCTGTGAACCTATTCCACTGATCAACTAGTCTATTTCTTAGCCAGTACCAAATGGTTTTCATGACTGCTGCTTTATAATATAGTTTTAGATTAGGTACAGCTAGGTCACCTTCATTTGACTTCTTCTTGAAATAAATGGGTCAATACCCATGTTAGCCAACATGGTTAGAAGGCTATCTGCCTTTGAATTACATCAAAAATAGAACTTGGAAGTCTACTATTTGAGTGGACAAGCAAGATATAAATGTTACATGAATGCTTTCTCACCTGCTCTTGAAGTTCCTTAAAGAGCTCATATATATTGGAAGGTATGAATTTTATTTGGGCTGTGGCAATTCTTCATACCACACCTAATGAATAGGCCAAATCAGATATTATATTTTGATCTCCTGGATAATAAGTAACAGCTAGAATGATTGCACACAATTCATTCTGCTGAGTGGACTGAAAAGGAGTTCTGACTACTCTCTTTATAGTTAAGTCACAAGAGTATACAGCATAAATATTATATTTGGATGCATGTGTAAAGATAATTGGTCCGTTAAGAGAAACTTTAGAAACCTTTTCTTCAAGAATCCATCACCAATTATATAATAGTCTGGTATCTTTAATGAAGACCCATGTGTAAAATTTGGAGCTGTAGTCAATAAAATTTGCCACTCTAGGATGGTTTCAAAGCATACATTAAGTTGTGCATTAGTATAAAAAAAAGTGTTATCTTGTCAGGTCTTATCCCATATAATTGTACTACTACTTGCTTAATGGCCTTTAATAAAATTCTAGCTACAAGCACTGGGTAAAGAGTAAGCACTGGTTGTGCTGGGAGGTTCACCCACTCTATTACACTGTCTCTTTGATGAAGAAATGCTGTGGGTGCCTCTTTTGTAGCAATAACTGGTATTTCCAAGGATTTTTGAATGATTCTTTCAATCACGTTGGATAAAGCCAGTTTAACTTCCCTCAAAGCCTCTTGAGCTTCTTTTGTAAGCTGGCATGGAGAGTTTAAAACACTGTCTCCCCTTAAAATGTCATATAATGGTTGCAATTGATAGGTAGTCAAGTCTAACACTATATGCATCCATTGTATATTTTCTATCAATTTCTGAAAGTCATTTAAGGTGTTTACCTTCTCTGTTCTTAAGGAAAGCTTTTCTACTGTAAGCACCTTAGGGTATACTTCATATCCTAAATGTTGAAAAAGAGCATGTCTTTGAATTTTTCTGGAGCTATGTGCAATTTGTTGGTCTATAGTGTTTCTATGATCTTTTGTAGACATGGTTCTAACATTTGTTCCTCAGGTGCACATCCCAATATATCATCCATATAATGTAATAACATTACTTTTGGAAATGCTTTTTTTACTGGAGTAAGTGCAGGAGCAACATAATATTAGGCACATAGGAGGGCTGTTTTTCATTCCATGTGGCAAAACCGTCCATTAATATCTTTTATAAGGCTCAGCTAAGTTAATGCTTGGTGCTGAAAAGCAAATCTTTTCATATCCTCCTTATCTAGAGGGATAGAATAGAAACAATCCTTAATGTTTATAATCCAAAGAGGCCATTCTCTAGGCAATTGAGTAAGAGATGGAAGTCCAGGCTTCAGTCAACATCCTTCATTTTCCAGATTTCTTTCTTACAACAAATACAGGGGAATTCCAAGGACTTAGAGAAGAATGTAAGTGTCCTTGGTCAAGTTGCTCCTGTACTATATCTAATAAGGCCTGAATTTTATCACTAGCTAAGGGCCACTGTTCTATTCACACTGGTGTATCAATATTCCATTGAATAGGAACAGGTGAAAGTGCTGGCAGGCCTTCAACAGCAGACTTGCCTAAAAATCCAAATAATAATAATAGTAATTGTTGCAAAATATTTCTTCCGGACAAATTGATGGGGATTTTTTCAACTATAAAAGGAGTAAAAACTCCTGTTTCTCCTTCAAAAGTCCATCTTAAAGGGATAGTACTAACTTCAGCTGCTATTGATCTTCCTACACCAGACATATAGGTATCTGCCTTAATCTTTGGCCAGCGACTGGGCCAGTTGGTACCTCTAATGACTGTACAATCTGCAACTACATCTACCATTCCCTCTAATGGTATGCCATTTATATAGATAGTGAGCATAGGATGGTCAGCTATAACTGCTGTAGTCCAGATTATTTCTGGATTTTGTTGCTTAAAGTGAGAATCTGAGCAACTATCACCAAATAGTCTGTATCAGTAAACCTGATGCTACTACTTCTCCTGTTTGATAAGTCATGCATTGTCTACCTGTATTAGTGACTGGAATATTATCTACACATTCTCCAGTTTCCCACATCAGTGTATGGATGAACACTGTTTTGTAAGTAGTCTCAGGAGGTGAAATGGTCAATCCTACTGTGCCTGGAGGCAAGGGATCCATAAGCTGGAGAAGAACAGATTTCACCTCTTCAGAGGGGTATCCCAGATGTCCCAGCTGCATACAAATCTATTCTCTCTAACTGTAATCCCTTTCTCCAATCAGGTTACTTCCTGGCTGATTGATTGTGTAATCCCTTTCTCCTATCAGATTGCTTCCTGGCTGATTGGTCATGTCTGAGTATTGAACTTCTAAAGGCTCTCTGTGTGTAGCATTGGCTGCCATCATTCCCCAAGTATTTTTTGCCTTGGGTCCCTCATTACATTTCCCTGAATCAGTCTACATTCTGATGCTCAATTGAAGCCTCTTTTGCATTTTGAACATGGGATTTTGGGGCTTGTTCTCCCACCCTGTTTTCTCATTCTGTCTCTATGTCAGTGCACTAGGCGCTTTCAAATACCCTACTTTACTACATTGAAAGCATTGACAAGTTTCTCTGAAAGTCCCTTGCCAAAAGGGACGCTTGTCTTCCCATGTTCGGATCTTGGGAAGTTTTCATCATAGCCTGGTTATAAAAGGTATTTGTGCCCACCGTGTCATAACATCTTATGGTCTCCTCTAAAGGAGCATCCTTGTGTAATCCTAGAATAGTTCTTTTACAGACTTCATTAGCTTTTTCTTTAGCAAGTTGCCTTATCATAATTTCTATTGCTGCATTTTCACCAATAGTTCATATGACAGATGTCTGCAGATGTCCCACAAAATCAGCAAAGGGTTTGGCCCTTGTTCTGTTTTCATAAAGGCTTCTCCTTTGTCTTATTTACCTGGGATAATACCCCATGTTTTGATAGCAGCAGAAACAATTTGATCATATGCTGCTGTGGGATAGTTAATCTGTACTGAAGTATCTGCATAAAAACCTAAATCTGATAGTTGGTTATAAGTGACTGGAGTATAATTCCACTTTGACTATTTCATTGGGCTTACAGAGCTCACTATATTCAGAAAGCCACAACAAGTTTGTCCGGTTCTAAGCATGTCCTTTTTACAGATTTCCAGTCACTAGGGGTTAAAATTTCATAAGCCAAATACTATAATAACATCTTAACATAAGATGATGTAGCCCCGAAGATGGCGGAGAAGATACACGCGACTGTGTAAGCTCCTTTCTTCCCTCACAACCAACCACATATAATCAGCCTCAGAAATAATGCTAGACTGATAGAATCCACAAGGACTGGAAGCACGACTTACCAGCTGAAGAGAATCTGGAGTTTCAACAAGAAAGGTCAGCTCCCAGGGGAGGAAGAAGAAAGGCCAGCGCAGACGGTGAGGTAGTGGCAAACTGTGCTGGTTGCGCTGGGGAGGGCTCTGGAATCAGAGAAGCCACTGAGATAAAAGAATCTGGCACAGGCTGTTAGCTCTTCTCTGCTTATAATACAGCAGTTCAGAAGAGAAATGTAAGCAACTTTAAAATTTAAAACCAGATTGGATCTTCCTAGATCCTGGGGGTGACTCAGCAGATCTCGGCACTGGTGGGTGTGGCCGATATAGGCAATCCAGGCTTTCACCTGAGAGTACTTAAGAGATTGAAAAGTGGGCAGGGTGGTAACTCATAGTGCCTGGCTCAGCTGAAGGCTGTGGAACGGAAGTCCCAGAGAAGTGGAACCTTTGAACTAGGGACCGAGGTTTCTGGCAGACACTTCCAGTTTGAGCACAGGGGCTTTTCACGTCACCTGCTGCAGACATCCATGCCCCACCGGGACGCATAGGCTAGGCTTTGAGTCGCCTTTACTGTTCAGTCTCAAACCTCAGGGAAGCTGCTAAAACACAGCGCCCTCAAGGCTCAGCAGTGCTGATCACCTCTGAGGCATTTCCAGGGAGGGGGTGGGGAACTCTCTCCCAGAGCTCTCTCTTAGCTCAGGCGCAGGGGCCGCTGCATCCATTCTGTCTGGGAGGAAGCTGGTAAAGAAATAAATAAATAATTTCCTACCCCAGGGACAGACCCCAAAAGATTTGTTAAGTATGAGCAAAAAGCCAAGAAAAACTACAGATTCCTTCTACACAGAGAAAGAGTGGGTATCTAACCCTGAGGAAGTTAACAGCAGAGAGTCAGCAGATAACAACCTAAAGGGGAACGATTCCTGCCCCCCATCACATAACTCTCTCCTTGAAGAGACTATTAAAAAGTTAAGAGAGTTTGAAAAAAAATGGGGAAAGGAAAGAGAAGCTATGATAGAGAATAACAACGTTCTGAAATTGAGTTGGAAAAAATAAAGAATTCACAGGAGATGCAGGGAAACAAAATTAGTGAATTAGAAAAGGTAAAAAAATCACAGGAAAGTAGGATTTCTGAATTGGAGAAGATAAAAAAGTCTCAAGAAAATAGGATTTCTGAATTGGAGAAGATAAAAAAGTCCCAAGAAAATAGGATTTCTGAATTGGAAAAAGAAAATAATTTAAAAAAAATTAGGGAAATGGAAAAAAATTCAATAGAGCAAAATAACTCATTTAAAAACGAAATTGGGGATTTACAAAAAGAATTAAAAACTGTGAATGAAGAAAATAACTCCTTAAAATTCAGGACGGAACAAATAGAAATGAATAATTCATTAAGAACCCAAGAATTAGTCAAACAAAACAAAAAAAAATGAAAAGCTGGAGAATAACGTCAAATACTTACTGGGAAAATCTATACACCTGGAAAATAGATCTAGGAGAGATAATCTGCGGATGATTGGACTTCCCGAAAACTATGACCAAAAAAAGAGCCTAGATTCTATTTTACAGGAAATTATCAAAGAGAACTGTCCAGAGATAATAGAAACAGAAGGGAAAGTAGATGTTGAAAGAATTCATCAAACTCGCTCTGAAATAGACCCTAAAAAAAGAACACCACAGAATATTGTGGCTAAGCTGCAGAATTACCACACAAAGTAGAAAATCCTGCAAGCAGCTAGAAAAAAACAATTTAAATACCAAGGTGCCACAATAAGGTTCACACAAGATCTGGCTGCCTCCACATTAAAAGATAGAAGGACCTGGAACCTGATATTCCAAAAGGCAAAAGATCAAGGATTGCAACCAAGAATAAACTACCCAGCTAAGGTTAGCATCTTTTTCCATGGAAGAAGATGGTCATTCAATGAAATAGAGGAATTCCATATATTTCTAAGAAAAAAACCAGGGAGTGATAAAAAGAGGGAAACTACATCTTAGGAAGAGGCATAGAAAAAACACCATATCTGAGGGAATTTAGAGAGGGGGAGAATCATTGTGTAAATCTTACTCTCATCAGAAGAGGCTCAAAGAGTAAATAATTGTCATATTTGTTTTTCAGAGAATTCTCTCTCACCTCATTAAAAGGGGGGAGAGGAAAAGGGAAAAGGAGAATAAGGGACGGGACGTGGAGGGAGGGGGAGGGATACTAAAAAAAAAAGGGAGGGCTGTGCGTCACAAGGGGGGTCTATAAATTAAATATTGGGGAAGGGGATCAGGGGGATCAAGGGAAAAAGCATAATCTGGGGATAATATGATGGCAGGAAATACAGAATTAGTAATTTTAACTGTAAATGTGAATGGGATGAACGCTCCCATCAACCGGAGACGGATAGCAGACTGAATCAAAAATCAGAACCCTACAATATGTTTATTGTATTGTACAGGAAACACACTTAAAGCAGAGAGATACATATGGAGTAAAGGTAAAAGGTTGGAGCAGAATCTATTATGCTTCAGGTAAAGCCAAAAAAGCAGGGGTAGCTATCATTATCTCAGATCAAGCAAAAGCAGAAGTTGATCTAGTTAAAAGAGATAAGGAAGGAAACTATATCCTGCTGAAAGGTAGCATAAATAATGAAGCCATATCAATACTAAACATATATGCACCAAGTGGTATAGCATCTAACTTTCTAAAGGAAAAGTTAAGAGAGTTACAAGAAGAAATAGACAGTAAAACTATAATAGTGGGAGATCTCAACCTTGCACTCTCAGATTTAGACAAATCAAACCACAAAACAAACGAGAAAGAAATTAAAAAAGTAAATAGAACATTAGAAAAACTAGGTATGATAGACCTTTGGAGAAAACTGAATGGCAATAGAAAGAAATATACTTTCTTCTCAGCAGTTCATGGATCCTATACAAAAATTGACCATATATTAGGACATAAAGATCTCAAAATTAAATGTAGGAAGGCAGAAATAATAAATGCCTTCTTCTAAGACCACAATTCAATAAAAGCTACATTAAGTAAGAAGTTAGGGGTAAATAGACCAAAAAGTAATTGGAAACTGAATAATCTCATCTTAAAGAATGATTGGGTGAAAGAGCAAATTATAGAAAGAATTAATAATTTCACCTAAGATAATGACAATGATGAGACATCATACCAAAATCTATGGGATGTAGCTAAAGCAGTAATAAGGGGAAATTTTATATCTTTAGAGGCTTATTTAAACAAAATAGAGAAAGAGAAGATTAACGAATTGGGCTTGCAACTTAAAAGGCTAGAAAAAGACCAAATTAAAACCCCCCAACCAAAAATTAAACTTGAAATACAAAAATTAAAAGGAGAAATCAATAACATTGAAAGTAAAAAAAAAACTATTGAATTAATAAAAAAAACCAAGAGTTGGTTTTATGAAAAAGCCAATAAAATAGATAAACCTTTGGTAAATCTGATCAGAAAAAATAAAGAGGAAAATCAAATTGTTAGTCTTACAAATGAAAAGGGGGATCTTTCCACCAATGAAGAGGAAATTAGAGAAATAATAGTTACTTTGCCCAACTTTATGCCAATAAATTTGATAACTTAAGTGAAATGGATGACTTCCTTCAAAAATATAGGCTTCCTAGATTAACAGAGGAGGAAATAAATTGCTTAAATAGTCCCATTTCAGAAAAAGAAATAGAACAAGCTATTAATCAACTCCCCAGGAAAAAATCCCCAGGACCAGATGGATTTACATGTGAATTCTACCAAACATTTAAAGAACAATTAGCCCCAATGCTATATAAACTATTTGAAAAAATAGGGAATGAAGGAGTCCTACCAAACTCCTTTTATGACACAGACATGCTACTGATACCTAAACCAGGTCGATCGAAAACTGAGAAAGAAAATTATAGACCAATTTCCTTAATGAAGATTGATGCTAAAATCTTAAAAAAGATATTAGCAAAAAGTCTTCATAAAATCATCCGCAGGATAATACACTATGATCAAGTAGGATTCATACCAGGAATGAAGGGCTGGTTTAATATTAGGAAAACTATTAGTATAATTGACCATATTAATAATCAATTTAATAAAAACCATATGATCATCTCAATAGATGCAGAAAAAGCATTTGACAAAATCCAACATCCATTCCTACTAAAAACTCTTGAGAGTATAGGAATAAATGGATAATCAGGAGCATATATTTAAGACCTTCAGTAAGCATAATATGCAACAGAAATAAACTGTAACCTTTCCCAGTAAGATCAGGAGTGAAACAAGGTTGCCCACTATCACCATTACTATTCAATATAGTACTAGAAACTATAAGAGCAATAAGAGCCGAGAAAGCGATTCAAGGAATTAGAGTAGGAAATGAGGAAATCAAACTATCACTCTTTGCAGATGACATGATGGTATACTTAGAGAACCCCAAAGACTCTGCTAAAAAGCTATTAGAAATAATTCAGAATTTTAGCAAAGTGGCAGGATACAAAATAAATCCACATAAATCCTCAGCATTCTTATATATCACCAACAAAATGCAACAGCAAGAGATACAAAGAGAAATTCCATTCCAAACAAATGTTGAGAGGATAAAGTATTTGGGAATCCATCTATCAAAGAATAGTCAGGGATTATATGAGAAAAATTACAAAACACTTGCCACAAAAATAAAGTCATATTTAAGTAATTGGAAAGACATTCAGTGCTCTTGGATAGGCCGAGCGAATATAATAAAGATGATAATACTCCCCAAACTAATCTATTTATTTTGTACTATTCCAATCAGACTCCCAAGAAACTACTTTAATGACCTAGAAAAAATAACAACAAAATTCATATGGAAGAATAAAAGGTCGAGAATTGCAAGGGAACTAATGAAAAAAAAGTCAGAGGAAGGTGGTCTACATGTACCTGATCTAAAGCTATATTATATAGCAGCAGTCACCAAAACCATTTGGTACTGGCTAAGAAATAGAATGGTAGTTCAGTGGAACAGATTAGATACAAAGGACAAAAAAGGGTACATCTATAGCAATCTAATCTTTGACAAACCCAAAGATACCAACATTAGGGACAAAAAAATCATTATTCGGAAAAAAACTGTTGGGAAAACTGGAAATTAGTATGGCAGAAACTAGATATGGATCCACACTTAACACCATATACCAAGATAAGATCAAAATGGGTCCATGACTTAGGCATAAAGAATGAGATCATAAATAGATTAGAGGAACAGAGAGTAGTCTACCTCTCAGACCTGTGGAGGAGGAAGGAATTTATGACCAGAGGAGAACTAGAGATCATTATTGATCACAAAATAGAAGATTTTGATTACATCAAACTAAATAGTTTCTGTACAAACAATACTAATGCAAACAAGATTAGGAGGGAAGTAACAAATTGGGGAAATATTTTTAAAAGAAAGGTTCTGACAAAGGTCTCATTTCCAAAATATATAGAGAACTGACCCTGATTTATAGGAAACCTAAATGGTCAAGGGATATGAACAGACAATTCTCAGATGATGAAATTGAAACTATTTCCACTCATATGAAAGAGTGTTCCAAATCACTACTGATCAGAGAGATGCAAATTAAGACCACTCTGAGATACCACTACACACCTGTCAGATTGGCTAAGATGACAGGAACAAATAATGATGAATGTTGGAGGGGATGTGGGAAAACTGGGACACTGATACATTGTTGGTGGAGTTTTGAAAGAATTCAGCCATTCTGGAGAGCAATTTGGAACTATGCCCAAAAAGTTATGAAATTGTGCATACCCTTTGCCCCAGCATTGCTGTTATTAGGATTATATCCCAAAGAAATACTAAAGAGGGGAAAGGGACCTGTATGTGCCAACATGTTTGTGGCAGCTCTTTTTCTTGTAGCTAGAAACTGGAAGTTGAATGGATGTCCATCAATTGGAGAATGGTTGGGTAAGTTATGGTATATGAAGGTTATGGAATATTATTGCTCTGTAAGAAATGACCAGCAGGAGGAATACAGAGAGGCTTGGGGAGACTTACATCAACTGTTGCTGAGTGAAATGAGCAGAACCAGAAGATCTGTATACACTTCAACAACAATACTGTATGAGGATGTATTCTGATGGAAGTGGAAATCTTCAACATAAAGAAGATCCAACTCACTTCCAGTTGATCAGTGATGGACAGAAACAACTACACCCAGAGAAGGAACACTGGGAAGTGAATGTAAATTGTTAGCACTACTGTCTATCTACCCAGGTTACTTATACCTTCGGAAGCTAATAATTAATAATTAAGAAAATGGTATTTACACACATATATTGTATCTAGGTTATATTGTAACACATGTAAAATGTATGGGATTACCTGCCATTGGGGGGAGGGAGTGGAGGGAGGGAGAGGATAATTTGGAAAAATGAATTAAAAAAAACATATACAGAATAAAAAAAAATAATTAACAGAGAAAAAAAAAGAAATTTGGTAGAACTCCTTCATTCCCTATTTTAAAAAATAGTTCATATAACATTATATATCAAAAAAAATTATATAGCATCTTAAATGTTAAATCTTTAGTAGAATTCACATGTAAATCCATCTGGTCCTGGGGATTTTTTTCTTAGGGATTTGATTAATAGCTTGTTCTTTTTCTTTTCCTAAAATGGGATTTTTTTTAAAGCAACTTATTTCCTCTTCTCTTAATCTGGGAAATCTATAATTTTATAAGTATGCATGAATTTCACTTAGGTTATTGGCATATTGGCATAAAGTTGGGCAAAATAACACCAACGTATTGTTCTGATTTCCTCTTCATTAGTGGAAAATTCTTCCTTTTCATTTTTAAGACTAACAATTTGATTTTCGTTTATCCTTTTCCCAAACAAATTTACCAAAGGTTTATCAGTTTTGTTGTTTTTTTTTTCATAAAACCAGCTCTTAGATATATTTAGTAATTCATTATTTTTTACTTTCAATTGTATTAATCTCTCTTTTTATTTTAAAATTTTGAGTTTAGCATTTGATTGGGGGGTTAAATTTATTCTTTTTTCTAGCTTTTTTAGTTGCAAGCTTAATTCATTGATCTTCTCTTTCTCTATTTTATTCAAGTAAGCCTCTAAAGATATAAAATTTCCCCTTAATACCACTTTGGATACATGTCACAAATTTTTATATGTCATCTCATTTTTATCATTCCCTTGGGTGAAATTATTAATTTTGTCTATGATTTGCTTTTTCACCCATTCATTCATTAGGATGAGATTATTTAGTTTCCAATACCTTTTTGGACGATTTTCCCTTGGTTTTTTATTGAATGTAGTTTTTAATTGCATTATGATCTGAAAAGAATGAATTTGGTATTTCTGTCTTTCTGCATTTCATTTGAGGTCTTTATAGGTCAATTTTTGTATAGGTTCTGTTAACTGCTGAGAAAAAGTGTACTCCTTTCTGTCTCCATTCAATTTTCTCCAAAGATCTACTATACCTAACTTTGCTAGTATTCTATTTACTTCTTTAACTTCTTTCTTATTTATTTTGTGGTTTGATTTACCTAGTTCTGGTAGTGCAAGGTTAAGATACTCGAATATTAGAGTTTTGCTGTCTATTTGTTCTTGCAGCTCTCTTAATTTCTCCTTTATAAATTTAGATGTTGTAACACTTGGTGCATATATATTTAGTATTAATATTAGTTCATTTTCTATAGTTTCCTTTCTTATCTCTTTTAATTAGGACAATTTTTGCTTTTGCTTGATCTGAAATCATGATGGCTACCCCTGCTTTTTCTACTTCAACTGAAGCATAATAGATTTTGCTCTACTCTTTTACCTTTACTCTGTATGCATCATGCTGCTTTGTGTTTCTTGTAAACAAAATATTGTAGGATTCTTGCTTTTAAACCACTCTGCTGTCCACCTCTGCTTTATTAGAGAGTTCATCCCATTCACATTTATGGTTAAAACTACTAATTCTGTTTTTCTTACCATCTTATTATCCCCAAATTATAATTTTCTTTCCTTTCCCCATTATCTGCCTATCTGGCATTAAAGTTATGGGCACTGCTTGCCTCACTCAGCCCTCCCTTTTTAGAATTTCTCCCTCCCCCTTAGAGTCTTGTTCCCTTTTTAAATCTTTAACCTTTCTCCAACTAATTTTTTTTATTTCCTTCTATTTAGCCTACCCCTTCTCTTTTCACTTTCCTCTTCCCACGTTTCAATAAGGTGGGAGAAGTTTCTACATAAGCCAAATATGTCTAATATTTCTCTTTGAGCCAAATCTGATGAGAGTGAGATTCACACAGTGTTCCTCCTCCTCCTTTTTAATAGATTTCCTCAGATTTAATAGGTTTCCTTTGCCTCTTTGTGAGATGTAGTTTTCTTCTTTTTACCTCCACTTTTCTCTTTTTCTGGTACAATCTCCTTTCTACCCCTAGTTCTTTTTTTATGTTATAATAGCAAAATTAGATTATACGTGCACTCTCTATGTATACCCATAACCAAAATACAGTTGTCAAGAGTTCTTTGTAAAGGGCTAAAACTGAACAGATGCACTTAACCAAGATAATCTAGCACTTAAGACTAATTACCAATTGGACAATTCTCTATTAACATGCTTGGAGGATGACCCTACTCAACTCTGTGCTGGCTCAATCTGTGGAAGGGGAAGAGAGAGATCAGAGTGTGCAGTAGGAGAGGCAGGATAATTCTTTCGTGGTGGAGAGAGACAAAGGAGGTGTAGAGATTCCTACATCTAATCCCCTGAGAGCAACCCCAAAAGACCAGGAATAAAGACTTTTGTTTATCCTTACTTAGGTTGATTCTAAGTTATCCAGGGTACTAATACAGTCACTACATTTTTTTTTACCTTTTTATGCTTCTCTTGAGTCTATGGAATTTTTTTTTTCCATTTCGCCAATTTTATATTTTAAGGAATTATTTTCTTTTTCCAATTCACTAATTTAGTTATTCAGGGAGTTGATTTCTTTATCCAATCTATCTCTTAATGAGTTACATGTCTTATCCAGACCCTCATGCAAAGTTTCCATTTCCTTTCCCCATTTTTCTTCTAGCTGTCTTTTAAGATCCTTTTTATTTTTTTTCTAGGAGAACCTTGCATGATGGGTAACAATTTACATCCTCCTTTGAGGCTTCATCTAGAGGCAATCTACTTTTAGTCTTTTCAGGATTTGAAATTTGCTCTCTTTCACTATAGAAGCTATCTATAGTCAGAGCTTGCTTTGCCTTTTTACTTATTAAAAAAATTGGGATTTGCTTTTGTGGCAATGAGGGCTTTCCAAGCTTCCTCAACAGGCAACAGGAAATGGCAGCAAATTGACAGTCCATTATCTTGGCTTTGATGATATGTCTGATTTTCTTTAGTTAGTTTTTGTATACTTGCCATTTAGTTTATTCTACTTTTTAATGAGTTGTTTTCTTTAGACATTTTTTCCTTCCTTTTCCAAACTGTTGACTCTCTCATGCATACCTCTTATTTCTTTGTAATTTTTTTTTCTTTGACCTCTCTTAATTACCTTTTGATGTGTTTAATGAGTTTTATGATCCAAGAAGCCTCTTGGATCTTGAGACCAATTTATCTCTTTAAGATTTCTTCTGTGGGCACTCTGTCCTCATCTGAGTTTGTGTTTTGGCCTACCCTGTCACTATAGTAGCTTTCTGTAGTCAAGGTTCTTTTCTATTTCTTGTTCATTTTCTTTCCTTTTCTTTTGGTAGTTTTTCTTTTTAAAACTTTTAAGATGGATTTCTGCTCCTGGGGCAAAAGTGGTGCTGTCCCACGCTTCCTGTGCAGCTCTAAGCCTTGGCTTTTAGTTCAGGGGCCCTTTATGCTTTTAGGGGGTAGCTTTGCCTGCTCTATTCAGACAATAGTCTGATTTCCCAGAGTTTGCCTTCTGAGCTGTCAATGGAAGATGCCCCTACCTTTACTGAGCTCTACTTAGGATCTTAGTTTCTGTTTGCTGTGAGAAATCAGTTTTCCTAGGGTCTATCTGACCTGACCTGAAAATCCTTTTCATCCCAGTGAGACTGACCTTTCTTGAAGTTTTTTTCAGTTTATTTTAAGTTGGAGAGTTGTTTTAAAAGAGATTTTATTTTGCATTTGCATTTGGTCAAATGTGGCTACTTTCTATTTGTAACATACATACATACATACATACATACATATACATATACATATATATATATGTATATATATATATATATATATATATATTCTATCTTTTCATTAAAATGCTTCATGAGGATAAGGAATGTACTTTATTAAAAAGAAAAAAAAAGTATATTCTTCTTAACTGTGATTGATTGGGCATTTTATAAATTTGCCATTTCATCCTATAAAAACACTTCCACAAAAGCACTGTTAAATATGATTTTAACTGACTTTGCTAATATTCATTCTCTTTTCATTCTTATAGGAGGTCTTCAATATATGTTTGTTGATAGATTCCAAAGAGATCATAGAAAAGTGAAAAGCACCTACATGTGCAAAAAATGTTTGTAACATACTTTTTTTTTTTTTTTTTTTTTTTTTTTTTTTGCAGTGGCAAGGAACTGGAAACTGAGTGGATACCCATCAATTGAGGAGTGGCTGAATAAGTTATGGTATATGAATGTTATGATATAATTATTGTTCTATAAGAAAGGATTGGCAGGATGATTTCAGAAAGGCTTGGAAATACTTACATGAACTGATGCTAAGTGAAGTGAGTATATCCAAGAGAATATTGTACAGAACAACTGCAAGATTATTCAATTCTGATAAATATGGTTCTTTTCAACAATTAGGTGATTCAGGCCAGTTCCAATAGACTTGTGATGGGGAGAGCCATTTGCATCCAGAAAGAGAAATGTTGGGACTGAATGTGGAGCAAAACATAGTATTTTCACTTTTTTTGTTGTTGTTTGCTTGATTTTTGTTTTTCTCATTTTTTTTCTTTTTGATCTGATTTTTCTCTTGCAGCATGATAAATGTGGAAATATGTATAGAAAAGTTGAATGTGTTTAATGAATATTGGATTACTTATTGTCTAGTAGAGGAGATGAATGAAAAGAGGGAGATTTGGAACACAAGATTTTGCAGGGTGAATGTTGAAAACTATCTTTACATATGTTTTGAAAATAAAAAGCTATTATTAGAAAAAGAAAGATTTGTTAGGAGGATATTGTGATAGCCATTTTAAGACTGTACTAGGATGATAGCACTGGAAATAGAGAAGAGGAGGTTGTATGTAAGGGATATTATGGAAATAAAATTGGCATATCTTAGTAATTAGATGTTAAAAGAAGGGAAAAGTTAAAAAAATCAGTTTTGGCACATTGTAGATAGGGTGGTGTCACTGATTAAAATAATTAAATCAAAAGAATAGTGAGGTTAGGAGAATGGCATTTTTTAAAATAAGCTCAAAGTGGAGATTTTAATAGTATATTCTAGATGCAAGGCTAGAATTAGAGAGAGAGAGAGAGAGAGAGAGAGAGAGAGAGAGAGAGAGAGAGAGAGAGAGAGAGAGAGAGAGAGAGTGTGTGCAGGACTGGAGGTATTGATTTAGAAGAGTCATCTACCTAAAAATCAAGCTCTGGGGGTGAATGAAATGAGTGAGATCAACAAGTACCAGAAATTATCAGTCTGAAGGAGGATAGAACCATTGAGATAAGTATAAAGAATTGAGAAGAAACTGAAAAAACCTAGTTAGGAGACAGAGGAGCAACTATGGAAATTGAAAGTAAAGTAGTATGTATAATGTTTCAGAATTTAAAGAAAAAGAGTATCTGGAAAAGGATATGGTTAATAGTGTCAAGTGTGACAATAAATCAAAGAAGTTGAAGAAGGTACATGAATTTTGAGAGGTATATTTGATGATTATCAATTGTTAGCAATTTAAAGATGGCATAGTTTTAGTCAGAATCTTCACTTAACTGCACAAATAAACTAAATCAACTTGTATCATATCAGTATTACCTAAGGTAGCTATATTGTGCTTGGAGTCAGGAAAAACTAAGTTTAATCCAGTCTCAGACATGTTAAGTATGTGACCCTGGAAAAGTGAATTAATCTCTATCTGCCTCAGTTATTTTATTTACAAAAGGAAGATAATAATAGTACCTATTTTCCAGTATTGTGTAAGATTTTATTTGTGAAGTGCTCAGTACAAGGCCTGGACTGTTCTAGACACTTAATAAATATGTGGTTTCTTCCATTATCACTGCTCTAATTTTTGCCTCTATTCCATTAAGGAACTCCTCCAAGATTTAGAGACTATAATATCTCTGCCTCTTAGGGTGCTTAAGGAGGATACACAGTAATATTAGTAATAGAAAAAATTATGGCATGCCTTAACTCAACTTTTATCTCCTGCCACCTCTAGGTGAAAACTATAACCTCCTTTATTATTAATCATTTCTATGCTGCAAAGGGAAAAATCAAAAAGTTCTACTTGTTATGCTTCTTTTCAATGAAACATTTGTTTAAGAAGTCTTAAAGAAATAGATTTAAAGAAAGTAGCAAAGTAAATAATAGAAATATACCTGACAGAGTTTTTCTCCTCAAGATACAAAATGCATCAATTGAGAATTTAAGGTAGAATGCATTTTTTAATATGTGCTATGCATAAAGGAAAGAGGCTAATTTTGGAACAGGAAGTGTATTTTTGGTGTTTCCTGATTTTGTGTATGTAATGTCACTTTGTAATCTTAATGATGATTTTCTTTGTTGTTGATCATTTTCATCAAATTCCATTTTTTCATTTTGCAGGAAAGGAAAGTAAGAAGTAAGAAGAAAGTAAGAAAAAGAAAGAAGTGAAGCATTATAGAAAGCACCAGAGGAAAGATTTGAGTCTTATAATTCCTAAATCAGTGTTTCTTCCACTGTATCATGCAGAAACTGTCACTTACCTAGTTCTATTCACTTCCTCATGTGATAAAAATTACTGCCTTTGTGGTTCTAGAACCAGGAAAGGAGACCATACACATACATCTAACTAGCCTAGTGTATTTCTCTGTTGCTCCTGTGTCTCTCTATCCTTGCCTTCCTCCTTATTCTCTTCCAATTCTGTTCAATTTCTCTTCATCTTGTTTCATATCCTCATATCCTTTTGCCAGAACAGGCAAACCTCATAGAAGCCCTGAAACCCAACATTTAATTTCTTTATATTTTGACTCAAATTTGGTAAGACAATGCCTAATAGAAATGAAGCTCTCCCAGAGGTGCATACTACAATCAAATGATCCCTTGTTATACTTGCAATGCTCTATAATGAAATATTCAACCTCTATATCAACCTCTATATCTTCACTTTGTAATAATTCCCACTCACTAGAAACTCGGAGCAAACTCAAAATCAGTTCTTTAAATAATCCTTAAATCAGACTAGTGTCATGCAAGTGTCAGGCTATCAATGAACAAGCCACCCTGAAGAGAGATTTATCTTCAGTAGCTATTGTTCTGGCCTTATATAGGCATTCTCTGGAACTAACTATTGATATTACATGGCTTCTTTTATTGCAGCACCAAGGAGTATGCTATGTATCAAAATAAAATCAATGGAAAATGGATGGACTTTTGGTCTTAAGAGTTTTGTGTTCTTGTGGGTAGGTTTATTCTATTTCAACTATATTTGTGTTAAAAATATGTGTTAAATAACACAGCTGTGTTATTCTTTCCCCTCCAACTTTCCTGAACTCTCTGGCTTACATTAGTCACTTCCTGACCTAAAGATACATTTCCATTACAACTTCCTTTGTCCAGTTACTCAAAGTTTTCTCATTAATTTTTACTTCTGCTTTGGTCTCAGCTCCAGAGAGCTGAAAGTTGGAAAGCTGAAGAAAATTATGTTGGGCTTTCAGAGTCATATAAGGAAAGGCCAACATAATCATTTTATTTTAAGAGAGATGAATGAGTCACTTTTTCTTTCATACAGGTTTTGAGATAGTATTGTTTCTAGTCCCTTTCTTTCTCTATTACCTCTATTCTGCCCTCCTCCTTCCTACATCCTTTATGTAAAAGAAAATTTTTGTTTTCTAATTTTACTTGAGAAAAGGCTTTGATAATCTTGGATAAAATATTATACTTGAAATAGAATAAAATGAAAAAATCAAATCTATCTTAGTCATATTACACACATTATGAAAATTAGTTACTACAAAGTTGATAGTGTTATACACATATAATCTGCAACTACTATTTAGCTAATACTGTCGCTTGAACTTCCTGCTTTTTATAATTTGAGATTTTTTTCCTATCTCCCATTTTATAATTTCCCTTTTCTTCTTCCCTCATTTTTAAAAATAAACCTTAAGGAAATGAGATGCAAATCATTTGTTAATGATGTGTTAAGGCAATATAATTAAATAAAGAAACAAAATGTAAATATTAGATATTCTCCCAGCCGCATTATCTAAGCCACATGATGTGAAATATACTAATCAGGAATTAGAGTCTAACTGTATTCCTTAACTTATAGCATGTACAAAAAGAAAAGCTAAATATTTTAACAGGAAATTTATCTTTGGAATTTTGTAACTCTGTGTGTATAATGTAACTTTGTAACTTTAATGCTGAATGAAACCGATTACTTTCTTTATGGCTGACAGGTTTTTATCAAATGCCACCACCAACATTTGCACACAAGCCTGGGTCATCATTTAACAAAAAATAAGATTACAAGTCTAAGGTCTATGCTAAAAATAGCAACTTCTATACAATTTCCAATTTTATATTATGATCTCTGTCACAAAAATGGATTTGTATTCTGCTGTTTTCAGTTCTCATTACCATCATTTTCTTGAAAGAGAAAGAACCCAATTACAAATCCTCTCATAATTTGTAATAATGATGTGGATGCATTATTCTGATCCTTTTATTATTTTGGTATGGGAACAAGGTGCAATGATGATCCAAAGAAAATTAAGGCCCCTGAAAAGATGGAAGTACATCATACTCTGAAATATTTTATGATTTAGGATTGCCGGATACCATCCAGAATAATTTTGTAAATGGAGCTGGAGCAGATAACCCTCTGTTACTACTACATAATAATGGAATTTATGAGAACATAAAGGGAAAAAAATCATTGTATCTATGAAATAATAGTTTTTAAGCATCCTCTTGTGCGTTTCTGTACCAGGAAGTTGAGTTCAGTTAAACAGATGACTAATATCTGATTGTTTTCAAAAGTAATTCTTCTCTGTATGTAGACAATGAAAATCCTATGGTTTAGGAAGACCAAGGTAGAGTGTAGAGAAAACCAGAGTCACTATACAAAACTTTGCTTCATTGTAAATCAACCATAACTGGAGATACTACTGAGATTGGAGCATTTCGTATTCCTTTTTTGTTACCACTGAAACTATATTTACTAACCTTCCTTCTCAGTTAGTTAAAATATAAACTTAAAATCTATAAAGTAGGTTTATAGCTTTTTATCTTTGCTGAGTTGACTTATTTACTCATAGTATCATAAAAATTGTTCAAAGGTAACTTTTTTCAGCAGAGCATGGCAACTAGTGTATAGTTAAGGATAATTAGACTTGTTGTCAGAAAACTGAGTTTCAAATCTCCTCTGATACTTACTTATGTCATTATGGGCAAATCACTTAAAACCCTGAGCCTCAGTTTCTCTATCTGTAAATGGAGATTATAATAACAGTAATTCTTTTCTCAAAAGGGATGGAACAAATTAAACGAGATACAGGCATAACTTATTTTATTGTGCTTCATTTTACTGGACTAAAACAGATAGTACATTTTATTTTTTATAAATAAAGGTTTATAACAAATCTATCAAGTAACAATTTTCCCAGCAGCACAAGCTCATACCATGTCTTTGTCACATTTCTGGTAATTCTCAAAATATTTCAAATACTTTTATTATTATATCTGTTACAGTGATCTGTAGATCTCTGATCTTTGATGTTACTATTGTATTTGTTTTGGGGTACCATTACTCATTCCCATAAAAAATGGCAAACTTAATTGATAATTGGTGTGTGCTGTGGACTGCTTCAGTGAACAATTATTCTCCTTTTTCTCACTAAGACACACAATAAGCATTGAAGTGAAAGGAAGAGTGAATCAATATAGCAAACTTCATTATTATCTTAATTTAAGAAATTGTCACAGTCAGCCCAACCATCCACAGCCACCACAGTGAACAGTCAGCAGCCATCAACAGAGTCAAGTCCTTCTGGTAGCAAAGAGATTATGACCTACTGGTACTCAAAATAATAAGTAGCATTTTTAAAAATAATATGCTTTAAAATTAATATATGCATTTTTAAAGATATGGTACTATTGCACACTTAATAGACTATAATGTAGTATAAACATAACTTTTATAAGTTTTAAGTTATAAGTTTTATATCTTGCAAAGAACTTTTGATCTGTTTGGTAAAAAGAATTTCCTAACTAAAGGTTCACTAGACAAATAAAATTGCAAATCTGATATCTATATCTTTGTCTCCATATTAATTATATAATCTTTTCTAAGTATATGTGTATATGCATGTATGTATATTTACATAAGTGCAAAAATACATATGTAGATGCATATTTTACATTTGTATTTTCTATATTCATATGAAAAATATTTATACATTTAAATTTGTACTTATAGAATAATCTTGGGGCGGAGCCAAGATGGCGGAGAAGCTAGACAGAATTTTCTAAGCTCTCTAATTCCCTTTCTACCAAGTATTTAATTCAGCCTCAAAAACTGCGCTTGGATAAAACCCACGAAGATTTGAAATACAAAAACTTACCAGCAGAAGAGAATCTGGAATATCACCAGAAAAGGTTTGACCTGAGGTGGCAAGAGCAGACCAGCGCAGAGCAGGAAGAGAAACAGGAGCAGAGTGGCATCTGCCATTGGAAGGTTTACACAGAGCTCCCTGCTGTAGCCTGACTGCTTTGCTTTGGTGGTGGAGTAGAGGACCAGCAGAGAAGATGAAGCCTGGGGTAATGGGTACGCTGAGGGACACCAAAGCCCAAGAGGCTCTGGCTGCACCCACCCAGGACCAGAAGTGAGCTAGGAGCAAATAACATAGCTCTTCAGCAGCAAGAGGATCATGATGGGGGGCAGTCACACACAGCAGGGGCACAACCCAGGGCAGCCCTTCATCTGTATAGGGAGGGGCTCGCTGGGGATAGTGGAATTTCCCCAGCCAGACTGCGCTCCCCCAGGCAGGGACACTTCCCATAAGGTGAGGAACAGGACAATCACAAATACTCAAAGTGAGCTTTTGTGTGGGTGTAGTGATACCTTTGCTCCTTAACCACTAGCCCCAAGGTGGTCACTAATCCTCACAGCAGGGCTCCTAGCAGGACACTTACACAGCCCGTCCAGTGATACCCAGGCATAATCACTTCCCCATGGAGCTCTTCCCAAAGCCCTCCAGCAGCTCAGCTGTTCCTTGCAGCCCATTGAGAGGGCAAATACTGCCCATAAACCCATCCTCTATCTGCAGAGGAAGCTGGTAATCTCCTTGACCAGAGGGCAGACCCTTAAGGCTTTAAAAAAAATGAACAAAAAAAAAAAATGAAGAAAACAATTGAAAGCTTCTATGCAGAAAAAGAGCTGGTTTCCAAACCTGGGGAGGCTAATAGCAGACAGCCTCCAGACAATTCCCCAAAAGACTCTCTCCTAGAAGAAACTGTTAAAAATCTGAAGAGAGAATTAGAAGAAAAATGGGGAAAGGAAAGAGAAGCTATGCTAGAAAATAACAATGTCCTGAAATGTGAATTAGAAAAAGTAAACAACTTCCAGAAATATGAATTGTAAAAGGTAAAGAATTCACAGGAAGTGCAGGGAAACAGAATTAAGGAGATGGAAAAGCTAAAGAAATCACAGGGAAGTAGGATCTGTGAATTGGAAAAGTTAAAGAATTCCCAAGAAAGTAGGATTTATGAATTGGAAAAGGAAAATAACTCACTAAAAAACAAATTTAGTGAAATGGAAAAAAATTCCATGGAGCAAAACAACTCATTTAAAAACTCAATTGGACACATACAAAAATAAGTTAAAACAGCTAATGAAGGAAATAACTGATTGGGGCGGAGCCAAGATGGCGGAGAAGATAAACGCAAATTTGTAAGCTCCCTTCTTCCCTCATTACCAATTAGTTAAATCAGCCTCAAAAATAACGCTGGACTGATAGAAACCACAAGGATTAAAAGCACAATTTACCAGCTGAAGAGAATCTGGAGTTTCAACAGAAAAGGTCAGTTCCTAATGAAAAAAAACTCAGAGGAAGGTGGTCTAAGTGTACCTGATCTAAAGCTATATTATATAGCAGCAGTCACCAAAACCATTTGGTATTGGCTAAGAAATAGACCGGTAGATCAGTGGAACAGATTAGATACAAAGGACAAAAAAGGATACATATATAGCAACCTAATCTTTGACAAACCCAAAGATACCAACATTAGGGATAAAAATTCATTATTTGGAAAAAACTGTTGGGAAAACTGGAAATTAGTATGGCAGAAATTAGATATGGATCCACACTTAACACCATATACCAAGATAAGATCAAAATGGGTCCATGATTTAGGCATAAAGAGGGAGATAATAAATAGATTAGAGGAACAGAGGATAATCTACCTCTCAGACTTGTGGAGGAGGAAGGAATTTATG
Source organism: Sminthopsis crassicaudata (assembly GCF_048593235.1). Taxonomy (NCBI): domain Eukaryota; kingdom Metazoa; phylum Chordata; class Mammalia; order Dasyuromorphia; family Dasyuridae; genus Sminthopsis; species Sminthopsis crassicaudata. The sequence continues at coordinate 457,436,518 of NC_133617.1, forward strand.
ACCAGAGGAGAACTAGAGATCATTATTGATCACAAAATAGAAGATTTTGATTACGTCAAACTAAAAGGTTTCTGTACAAATAATACTAATGCAAATAAGATTAGAAGGGAAGTAACAAATTGGGAAAATATTTTTAAAAACAAAGGTTCTGACAAAGGTCTCATTTCCAAAATATATAGAGAACTGACCCTAATTTATAAGAAACCGAACCATTCTCCAATTGATAAATGGTCAAAGGATATGAACAGACAATTCTCAGAGGAAGAAATTGAAACTATATCCACTCACATGAAAGAGTGTTCCAAATCACTACTGATCAGAGAAATGCAAATTAAGACCACTCTGAGATACCACTACACACCTGTCAGATTGGCTAAGATGACAGGAACAAATAATGACAAATGTTGGAGGGGATGTGGGGAAATTGGGACACTAATACATTGCTGGAGGAGTTGCGAAAGAATCCAGCCATTCTGGAGAGCAATCTGGAATTATGCCCAAAAAGTTATCAAACTGTGCATACCCTTTGACCCAGCAGTGCTACTACTGGGATTATATCCCAAAGAAATACTAAAGAGTGGAAAGAGACATATATGTGCCAAAATGTTTGTGGCAGCTCTTTTTGTTGTAGCTAGAAACTGGAAGATGAATGGATGTCCATCAGTTGGAGAATGGTTGGGTAAATTGTGGTATATGAAGGTTATGGAATATTATTGCTCTGTAAGAAATGACCAGCAGGAGGAATACAGAGAGGCTTGGAGAGACTTAAATCAACTGATGCTGAGTGAAATGAGCAGAACCAGAAGATCACTGTACACTTCAACAACAATACTGTATGAGGATGTATTCTGATGGAGGTGGAAATCTTCAACATAAAGAAGATCCAACTCACTTCCAGTTGATCCATGATGGACAGAGGTAGCTACACCCAGAGAAGAAACACTGGGAAGTGAATGTAAATTGTTAGCACTAATATCTGTCTGCCCAGGTTGCATGTACCTTCGGATTCTAATGTTTATTGTGCAACAAGAAAATGATATTCACACACATGTATTGTACCTAGACTATATTGTAACACATGTAAAATGTATGGGATTGCCATTCATCGGGGGGAGGGAATAGAGGGAGGGGGGGATAATTTGGAAAAATGAATACAAGGGATAATATTATAAAAATATATATATAATAAAAAATTAAAAAAAAAAAAAAAGAAAAGGTCAGTTTCAAGGGGAGGAATAAAAAAAGCCAACACAAACAGGGTTAGGTGCTAGCACACTGCACCGATGGAGCTGGGGAGAACTCTGGGATCAGAGAAGCCACTGAGATAGAAGAATCTGGCACAGGCTGTTAGCTCTTCTCTGCTTATAAAACAGCAGTTCAGAAGAGAAATCAAGCCACTTTAAAACATAAAGCCAGATCCTAGAACCAACCCAATCTGGAAGTGACCTAATAGATCTTGGCAAAGCTGTAAAGCCTCTTTCTGCTGTCTGGGGCTTCACCTAGGGGTAGTTAAGAGCTTGAACAGCAGGGAAACAGCTAGAGGCAACATCTAATCCCCATAGAGCTGGTCTTAGCCTGAGGCTGTGGAACTCTAGCAGCCAAGGAATTCCCAGAGAAGTAGAACCTTTGAAATAGGGACCATGGTTTCCAGGCAGACACTTCTTCCAGTTTGTGTGCAGGGGCTTTTCACATCAGCTGCTGATATCCACGCCCCAGGAGACACATTGGCTGGGCTTTGTGTTGCCTTTACTGTTCAGTCTTAAACCTCAGGGCAGTCGCTAGGAAACACAGTGGGGTCCTTCACTGGGCAACCCTCACAGTGCAGCCGTGCTAAACATCTCTGAGGCATTTCTGGGGAGGGGGAGGGAAACTCTCTCCCAGAGCTCTCTCTTAGCTCATGCACAGGAGCCGCTGCATCCATCCTGTCTAGGAGGAAGCTGACAAACAAATAAATAACTAAATAAATAAACAAACAAATAAATAAATAAATACACAAACAAACAAACAAACAAACAAATAAATAAATAAATAAACTTCTTTCCCCAAGGGTAGACCCCAACAGAATTTTAACAATGACTAAAAAGCTGAAGAGAATGATTGATTCCTTCTACACAGAGAAAGAGTGGGTATCAAACACCAAGGAAGTTAACAGCAGAGAGTCAGCAGATAACAGCCTAAAGGGGAACAATACCTGCCCGCCATCACATAACTCTCTCCTAGAAGAGACTATTAAAAAGTTAAGAGTTTGAAGAAAAATTGGGAAAGGAAAGAGAAGCTATGATAGAGAATAACAACGTCCTGAAATTTGAGTTGGAAAAAATAAATAATTCACAGGAGATACAGGGAAACAAAATTTGTGAATTAGAAAAGGTTAAAAAATCACAGGAAATTAGGATTTCTGAATGGGAAAAGCTAAAAAATTCTCAAGAAAGTAGGATTTCTGAATTGGAAAAGACAAAAAAGTCTAAAGAAAGTAGGATTTCTGAATTGGAAGAAGAAAATAACTCTCTAAAAAAATTAGGGAAATGGAAAAAAAATTCAATAGAGCAAAATAATTCATTTAAAAACTCAATTGGACATATACAAAAAGAACTAAAAAATGTGAATGAATAAAATAACTCATTAAAAATCAGGACTGAATAAATAGATATGAATGATTCATTGAGAAATCAAGAATCAGTCAAACAAAACAAAACAAAAATGAAAAGCTGGAGAATATTGTTAAATATTTACTGGGAAGATCTATAGACCTGGAAAATAGATCTAGGAGAGGTAATCTGAGGATCATTGGACTTCCAGAAAACTATGATCAAAAAAAGAGCCTAGATTCTATTTTACAGTAAATCACCAAAAAGAATTGCCCAGAGATAATAGAAACAAAAGGGAAAATAGGCATTGAAAGAATTCATCGAACTCCTTCTGAAAAAGACCCTAAAGAAAGAACTCCATGGAACATTGTGGATAAGGTGCAGAACTACCAAACAAAGGAATAAATATTGCAAGCAGCTAGAAAGAAAAAAAAAACTAATTTAAATATCAAGGTGCTCAATAAGGGTCACTCAAGATCTGGCTTCCTACACATTCAAAGATCAAAGGGCCTGGAACCTGATATTCCGAAAGGCAAAAGATCAAGGATTGCAACCAAGAATAAACTACCCAGCTAAGTTTAGCATTTTCTTCCATGGAAGAAGATGGTCATTTAATGAAACAGAGGAATTCCATTTGTATCTAAGAAAAAAACCAGACTTAAACAAAAAAATTGATCTACATCCACAAGACTGAAGAGAAACAGAAAAAGGTACACAGAACCCTTGAGAACTGTATCTCTGTTGTGGATATATAGAAAGTCTGCATGGATAATTTGATTTTACTGATATAAAAAAGGGGGAGTAATAAAGGGAAGGGGGTAGTATCAGAAAAAGGGGAAGCAATGATAAAAAGAGGGAAACTACATCCCAGGAAGAGGCATAGAAAATATACCACATCTGAGGGAATTTAGAGAGGGGGAGAAACATTGTGTGAATCTTACCCTCATCAGAAGAGGCTCAAAGAGTAACTAATTGACATATTTGTTTTTCAGAGAATTCTCTCTCACCTCATTAAAAGGGGGGAGAGGAAAAGGGAAAAGGAAAAGGAAAATAAGGGAAGGGACTTGGAAGGAGGGGGGAGGGATACTAAAAAAAAAGGGAGGGCTGCGTGTCACAAGTAGGGTCTATAAATTAAATATCAGGGAAGGAGTTTAGGGGGGTCAAGGGAAAAAGCATAGTCTGGGGATAATATAATGGCAGGTAATACAGAATTAGTAATTTTAACTGTAAATGTGAATGGGATGAACTCTCCCATCAAATAGAGACGGATAGCAGACTGGATCAAAAGTCAGAACCCTACAATATGTTGTTTATAGGAAGCACACTTACAGCAGGGAGATACATACAGAGTAAAGGTTGGAGCAGAATCTATTATGTTTCAAGTGAAGGCAAAAAAGCAGGGGTAGCCATCCTTATCTCAAATCAAGCAAAAACAGAAATTAATATAATTAAAAGAGATAAGGAAGGAAAATATATCCTGCTAAAAGGTAGCATAAACAATGAAGCCATATCTATACTAAACATATATGCACCAAGTGGTATAGCCTATAACATTCTAAAGGAAAAGTTAAGAGAATTGCAAGAAGAAATAGACAGTAAAACTATAATAGTGGGAGATCTCAACCTTGCACTCTCAGATTTAGACAAATCAAACAACAAAACAAATAAGAAAGAAACTAAAAAAATAAATTTAACAATAGAAAAAGTAGGTATGATAGACCTTTGAGGAAAACTGAATGGCAATAGAAAGGAATATACTTTCTTCTCAGCAGTTCATGGATCCTATACAAAAATTGACCATATATTAGGACATAAAGATCTCAAAATTAAATGCAGGAAGGCAGAAATAATAAATGCCTTCTTCTGAGTTCACAATGCAATAAAAGCTACATTCAATATGAAGTTTGGGGTAAATAGACCAAAAAGTAATTGGAAACTGAATAATATAATCTTAAAGAATGACTGGGTGAAACAGCAAATTATAGAAAGAATTAATAATTTCACCCAAGATAATGACAATGATGAGACACCATACCAAAATCTGTGGGATGCAGTTAAAGGGGTAATAAGAGGAAATTTTATATCTTTAGAGGCTTATTTAAACAAAATAGAGAAAGAGAAGATTAATGAATTGGGCCTGAAACTGAAAAACCTAGAAAAAGACCAAATTAAAAACCCCCAACCAAAAATCAAACTTGAAATACTAAAATTAAAAGTAGAAATCAATAATACTGAAAGTAAAAAAAAAAAACAAACTATTGAATTAATAAATAAAACCAAGAGTTGCTTTTATGAAAAAGCCAATAAAATGGATAAACTTTTGATAAATCTGATCAGAAAAAGGAAAGAGGAAAATCAAATTGTAAGACTTACAAATGAAAAGGGGGATCTTTCCACCAAGGAAGAGGAGATTAGAGAAATAATAAGGAGTTACTTTGCCCAACTTTATGCCAATAAATTTGATAACTTAAGTGAAATGGATGACTTCCTCCAAAAATATAGGCTTCCTAGATTAACAGAGGAGGAGAAAAAGAAATAGAACAAGCTATTAATCAACTCCCCAGGAAAAAATCCCCTGGACCAGATGGATTTACATGTGAATTCTACCAAACATTTAAAGAACAACTAGCCCCAATGCTATATAAACTATTTGAAAAAATAGGGGAAGAAGGAGTCCTGTCAAACTCCTTTTATGACACAGACATGGTACTGATACTTAAACCAGGTCGATCAAAAACTGAGAAAGAAAACTATAGACCAATTTCCTTAATGAATATTGATGCTGAAATCTTAAATAAGATATTAGCAAAAAGAATTCAGAAAATCATGCCCAGGATAATGCACTATGATCAAATAGGATTTATACCAGGAACGCAAGGCTGGTTTAATATTAGCAAAATTATTAGTGTAATTAACCATATTAATAATCTAATTAATAAAAACCATATGATCATCTCAATAGTTGCAGAAAAAGCATTGGATAAAATTAAACATCCATTTCAACTAAAAACGCTTGAGATTATAGGAATAAATTCCTTAGAATAATCTGGAGCATATATTTAAGACAGTCTCTGAGCATAATATGTAATGGAGATAAACTGGAACCTTTCCCAGTAAGATCAGGCATGAAGCAAGTTTGCCCACTATCACCATTACTATTCAATATTGTATTGGAAATGTTAGCCTTGGCAATAAGAGTCAAGAAAGAGATTAAAGGAATAAGAGCAGGTAATGAAAAAAATCAAACTGTCACTCTTTGCAGATGATATGATTGTATACTTAGAAAACCCCAGAGATTCTAATAAAAAGTTATTAGAAATAATTCACAACTTCAGTAAAGTTTCTGGATACAAAATAAATCCACCTCAGCATTTTTATACATCACAAACAAAATGAAACAGCAAGAGATACAAAGACAAATTCCATTCCAAACCAATGTTGAGAGTATAAAATATTTGGGAAGCCATCTACCAAAGAACAGTCAGGAATTATATGAGAAAAATTATGAAACACTTGCCACAAAATTTAAGTCAGATTTAAATAATTGGAAAGACATTCAGTGCTCTTGGATAGGCCGAGCGAATATAATAATGATGACAATACTCCCCAAAGCAATCTGTTTATTTAGAGCTATACCAATCAGACTGCCAAGAAACTATTTTAACAACCTAGAAAAAATAACAACAAAATTCATATGGAAGAATAAAAGGTCAAGAATTTCAAGGGAACTAAAGAAAAAAAAAAGTCAGATGAAAGTGGTCAAGGTGTATCTGATCTAAAGCTATATTATATAGCAGAAGTCACCAAAACCATTTGGTATTGGCTAAGAAATAGACCAGTCGATCAGTGGAACAGATTAGGTACAAAGGACAAAAATGGGTACATCTATAGAAATCTAGTGTTTGACAAACCCAAAGATACCAACATTTGTAATAAAAAAATCATTATTTGAAAAAAAACTATTGGGAAAACTGGAAATTAGTATGTCAGAAATTAGATATGGATCCACACTTAACACCATTTACCAACATAAGATCAAAATGGGTCCATGGTTTAGGCACAAAAAATGAGATCATAAATAGATTAGAGGAACAGAAAATAGTCTACTTCTGAGACCTGTGGAGGAGGAAGGAATTTATGACCAGAGAAGAACTAGAGATCATTATTGATCACAAAATAGACAATATTAATGCAAACTACATTAGAAGAGAAGTAACAAATTGAGAAACTATTTTTACAGTTAAAGGTGTTGATAAAGGTCTCATTTCCAAAATATATAGAGAGCTGACACTAATTTATAAGAAATCAAACCATTCTCCAATTGATAAATGGTCAAAGGATATGAACAGACAATTCTCAGATAATGAAATTGAAATTATATCCATTCATATGAAAGAGTGTTCCAAATCACTACTGATCAGAGAAATGCAAATTAAGACAACTCTGAGATACCACTACACACCTGTCAGATTGGGTAAGATGTCAGGAACAAATAACTAAAAGGCCCAAAATAGGCATACTGTATAAAATAGAAGTATTTTTTTTAAAAGAGAAGAATATCTTAATAGAATGAATAATTATACCCCGAAAAAAGAAAAGAAAATAACTCATTAAAAATGAGAACTGAACAAATAGAAATGAATGATTCACTGAGACACCAAGAATCAGTCAATCAAAGCCAAATAAAAATGAAAATCTGCAGAAAAATGTCAGGTAATTACTTGCCGAAATGACAGACTTGGAAAATATATGTAGGAGAGACAATCTGAGGATTATTGGACTTCCCGAAAATTATGATTGAAAAAAAGAGCCTTGATACTGTTTTACAGGAAATCATCAAAGAGAACTCCCCAAAGGTAAAAGAAGCAGAAGGTAAAACAGACATTGAAAGAATTCATTGAACACCTTCTCAAAAAGACCCTGGGGAAAAAAAAAAAAAAACCTCCACAGAACATTGTGGCCAAATTTCAGAACTATTAGACTAATGAAAAAATATTACAGAAGCATCCAGGAAAAAAAAAAAAAAAACAATTCAAATACCAAGGTGCCACAATAAGGGTCACTCAAGATCTGGCTGCCTCTACATTAAAGGATCGAAGGTACTGGAATCTGATAATCTGAAAGGCAAAAGAATTTATAATGCAGCAGAAATTAGAGAGGTGGAGAAACATTGCGTTAAACTTACTCCAATCAGAACTGGTTCAAAGACAAAATAATTAACATATTAGTTTTACAGAAAATTCTCTCTGACCTCATTAAAAAGAGGGAAAGGAAAAAGGAAAAGGAAAAGAGCAATAAGGGAAAGATAATAAGAAAGGAAAAAGGATTTAAAGGGAGGAGGAAGGGATATTAAAGAGGGAGGCCTGTGTGATGTAAGTGGGGTTTATAAGTTTAATACTGGGGAAGGGATTCAGTGGGGTAAGGGAAAAAAGCATAATCAGGGGATATAATGGTGGCAGGAAATACAGAATTAGTAATTTTAACTGTAAATGTGAATGAGATGAACTCTCCCATTAAGCGAAGACAGATAACAGACTGGATAAAAAGAAAGAACCCTACAATATGTTGTTTACATTTAAATACATTTAAAGCAGGGAGATACTTACAGAATAAAGGTAAAAGGCTGGAGTAGAATCTATTATTCTTCAAGTAAAGTCAAAAAAGCAGGGGTAGCCATCCTTATCTCAGATCAAGCAAAAGCAGAAGTTGATCTAATCAAAAGAGATAAGGAAGGAAACAATATCTTGCTAAAGGGTAACATAGACAATGAACCTATATATCAATACTAAACTTCTATGCACCAAGTGGTATAGCATCTAACTTCCTAAAGGAGAAGTTAAGAGAGTTGCAAGAAGAAATGGAGAGCAAAACTATAATAGTGGGAGATCTCAACCTTTCACTCTCAGAATTAGATAAATCAAACCACAAAACAAATAAGAAAGAAATTAAAAGAGGTAAATCAAATATTAGGAAAATTAACTATGATAGATCTTTGGAGAAAATTGAATGGTGACAGAAAGGAGTATAATTTCTTCTCAGCAGTTCATGGAACTTTTACAAAAACTGACCATATATTAGGACATAAAAATCTCAAAATTCAATGGAAGAAGGCAGAAATAATAAAGGCTTTCTTTTCAGATCATGATGCAATAAAAACTATATTCACCAAAAAGTTAGGGGTAAATAGATCAAAAAGTAATTTGAAACAAAATAATCTCATCTTAAAGAATGATTGGGTGAAACAGCAAATTATAGACACAATTATTAATTTCACTGAAGCTAATGACAATGATAAGACATCATACCAAAATTTGTGGGATGCAGCTAAAGTGGTAATAAGGGGAAATTTTATATCTTTGGAGGCTTACTTGAAGAAAATAGAGAAAGAGAAGATCAATGAATTAGGCTGCAACTTAAAAAGCTAGAAAACAACCAAAAGAAAAACCCCCAAGCAAATACTAAACTTGAAATTCTAAAACTAAAAGGAAAAATTAATAATATTGAAAGTAAAAATACTATTGAATTAATAAATAAAACTAAGAGTTGGTTTTATGAAAAAAAAACAATAAAATAGATAAACCTTTGGTAAATCTGATTAGAAAAAGGAAAGAGGGAAGTCAAATTGTTAGTCTTAAAAAAGAAAACAGTGAGTGAACTGTCCACCAATGAAGAGGAAATTAGAGAAATAATAACGAGTTACTTTGCCCAAGTTTATGCCAATAAATTTGATAACCTAAGTGAAATGGATGACTACCTCAAAAAACAAAGGCTTTCCAGATTAACAGAGGAAGAAGTACATTGCTTAAATAGTCCCATTTCAGAAAAATAAATAGAGCAAGCTATTAATCAACTCCCTAAGAAAAAATCTTCAGGACTAGATGGATTCACAGGTGAATTCTACCAAACATTCAAAGAAAAATTAGCGTCAATGTCATATAAACTACTTGAAAAAATAGGGGATGAAGGAGTGCTACCAAATTCCTTTTATGACACAGACATGGTACTGATACACAAACCAGGTAGGTTGAAAACAGAGAAAGAAAATTATAGACCAATCTCCCTAATGAATATTGATGCTAAAATCTTAAATAAGATATTAGCCAAAAGACTTCGAAAATCATCCCCAGGATAATACATCATGATCAAGTAGGATTTATACCAGGAATGCAGGACGCATTCAATATTAGGAAAACTATCAGTATAATTGACCATATTAATAACCAAATTAACAAAAATCATATGATCATCTCAATAGATGCAGAAAAAACATTTGATAAAATCCAACATCCATCATTAAAAACACTTGAGACTATAGGAATAATGGACTTTTCCTTGAGATAATCAGTAGCATCTATTTAAAACCATCAGTAAGCATCATATGTAATGGAGAAAGATTACAACCATTCCCATTAAGATCAGGGGTGAAACAACGTTGTTCACTATCACCATTACTATTCAATATTGTATTAGAAATGGTAGCTTTGGCAATAAGAGTAGAGAAAGAGATTAAAGGAATATAAGTAGGTAATGAGGAAATCAAACTATCACTCTTTGCAGATGACATGATGGTATACTTAGAGAACCCCAAATATTCTTTTTTTTTATTCATTTTTCCAAATTATCCCCTCCCTCCCTCCACTCCCTCCCCCCAATGGCAGGTAATCCCATACATTTTACATGTGTTACAATATAGTCTAGATACAATATGTGTGTGTAAATACCATTTTCTTGTTGCACATTAATTATTAGCTTCCAAAGGTATAAGTAACCTGGGTAGATAGACAGTAGTGCTAACAATTTACATTCACTTCCCAGTGTTCCTTCTCTGGGTGTAGTTATTTCTGTCCATCATTGATCAACTGGAAGTGAGTTGGATCTTCTTTATGTTGAAGATTTCCACTTCCATCAGAATACATCCTCATACAGTATTGTTGTTGAAGCGTATAGTGATCTTCTGGTTCTGCTCATTTCACTCAGCATCAGTTGATTTACGTCTCTCCAAGCCTCTCTGTATTCCTCCTGCTGGTCATTTCTTACAGAGCAATAATATTCCATAACCTTCATATACCATAATTTACCCAACCATTCTCCAATTGATGGACATCCATTCAACTTCCAGTTTCTAGCTACAACAAAAAAAGCTGCCACAAACATTTAGGCACATACAAGTCCCTTTCCACTCTTTAGTATTTCTTTGGGATATAATCCCAATAACAGCGCTGGGTCAAAGGGTATGCACAGTTTGACAACTTTTTGGGCATAGTTCCAAATTGCTCTCCAGAAAGGCTGGATTCTTTCACAACTCCACCAACAATGTATCAGTGTCCCAGTTTTCCCACATCCCTCCAACATTTATCATTATTTGTTCCTGTCATCTTAGCCAATCTGACAGGTGTGTAGTGGTATCTCAGAGTTGTTTAATTTGCATTTCTCTGATCAGTAGTGATTTGGAACACTCTTTCATATGAGTGGAAATAGTTTCAATTTCATCATCTGAGAATTGTCTGTTCATATCCCTTGACCATTTATCAATTGGAGAATGGTTTGGTTTACTATAAATCAGTGTCAGTTCTCTATATATTTTGGAAATGAGACCTTTGTCAGAACCTTTACTTTTAAAAATATTTTCCCAATTTGTTATTTCCCTTCTAATCTTGTTTGCATTAGTATTGTTTGTACAGAAACTTTTTAGTTTGATGTAATCAAAATCTTCTATTTTGTGATCAATAATGCTCTCTAGTTCTCCTCTGGTCATAAATTCCTTCTTCCTCCACAGGTCTGAAATGTAGAGTATTCTCTGTTCCTCTAATCTATTTATGATCTCATTCTTTATGCCTAATTCATGGACCCATTTTGATCTTATCTTGGTATATGGTGTTAAGTGTGGATCTATATCTAATTTCTGCCATACTAATTTCCAGTTTGTAGTAGCTAGAAACTGGAAGATGAATGGATGTCCATCAATTGGAGAATGGTTGGGTAAATTATGGTATATGAAGGTTATGGAATATTATTGCTCTGTAAGAAATGACCAGCAGGAGGAATACAGAGAGGCTTGGAGAGATTTAAATCAACTGATGCTGAGTGAAATGAATAGACCAGAAGATCGCTGTACACTTCAATATTGTATGAAGATGTATTATGATGGAAGTGGATATCTTCAATATAAGGAAGATCCAACTCACTTCCAGTTGATCAATGATGGATAGAAATAACTACACCCAGAGAGGGAACACTGGGAAGTGAATGTAAATTGTTAGCACTACTGTCTATTTACCCAGGTTACTTATACCTTTGGAATCTAATACTTAATGTGCAACAAGAAAATGGTATTTACACACATATATTGTATCTAGGTTATACTGTAACATATGTAAAATGTATGGGATTGCCTATCATCAAGGGGAGGGAGTATAGGGAGGGAGGGTATAATTTGGAAAAATGAATACAAGGGATAATATTATTTAAAAAATTACTCATGCATATATACTGTGAAAAAAAATTATAAATTTAAAAAAGAGAGAGAGAAAAAAAAAGAAGAAGAAGAATGAGATAGACTTCTGGCCAAGATGCCGGAGAGGAGGCAAACAGCTGCTTGAGCTCCGTGTTTTCTCTCAGAATTTACTTCATGACAAGCCTCATAATTAATGCTTGACCAGAAAAGAAACCCACAAATAATCACCAACAGAAGACATCCTTGAAATACGCCAGAAAAGGGCTGTGTTTGCTCAGAGGAGGGGACGAACAGACTGGGCGCAGACTGCGGGCAAACAGGGAGCGAGAAGCAGGCAGCTCACACAGCTCAGACCAAAGGGGTGCGATCTCTTAATTTGTTGTGAAAAGACTGTTACACCAGTGTGAATATTCCATCTTGGCAGCAAGCTAGGAGTAGCAGAAAACCTTTTCTTTTACAGTTTACATCTGTAAACACTGGAGGTAAAGAAGAAAACCCTGGAAAGCTAGCTTCTCTTGGGATCCGGCCACCCCCACCCCCACACAAAGTGACTCAGTGCGTTCTTAGAGCCTCAGAGTGCAGTCTAATTGCAGCCATTGCTGTCCTGCTAGTGCCTTGCTGCTGTCTTCTGCAGTCAGTAGAGGAAGCTTGGTAACACATCCAGTTCCATCCTCACTCCCCCAGAAAGAGACCAATTGTTTCTCTTGTCAATTTGTTTTCTTCCATTCTTTCTCTGACAAAATGAACAAAAAATTTAAAAGGGCTCTAACCATTGACAGCTTCTGTATGGAGAGAGAGCAGACTTCAAACCCTGAGGAGACTAGAAGCAGATTGTTTCCAGAGGAATCCCCTAAGGGGTATAGGATGTGCTCCTCAATACATAAGACTCTCATAGAGGAAATCAAAAATCCTCTCACAATACAGCTAGAAGAGAAATGTGAAAAGGAAAGAGAAGCTTGGCAAGAGAGTCTGGAGAAGTCATCCAGAGTGCATAAAGAGATCAAATCATTGAGAATTAGTGAGTTGGAAAAAGAAAACAACTCTCCAAAAATTAAAATGGATGAAATGGGAAAAAAATTTCATAGAAGAAAAAAAAATTCACTTAAAAGCTCAATTGGCCAATTACAAAAAGATATAAAAAAAGTGAGTGAAGAAAATACATCATTGAAAATTAGATTTGAATAAGTAGAAATGAATGACTCAAGGAGAAACCAAGAAGTAGTCAAGCAAAACCAGAAAAATTAAACAATTGAAAAGAATGTCAAGTACCTTATTGGAAAGACAGCAAACATGGAAAACAGATCCAGGAGAGACAATTTGAGAATAATCGGACTCCCTGAAAAATGTGAGGAAAAAAAGAGCTTGGACACTATTTTCGAGGAAATTATCAAAGAGAACTGCTCAGACATTTTAGAAACAGAGGGTAAAATAGACATTATAAAAATTCATCGATCACCTAATGAAAGGGATCTGAAATCAAAATGCCATGAAATATAGTGGCCACTATATTTCAAGAACCATCAGACAAAGGAAAAAAAAATACAGAAAGCTGCTAGAAAAAAAGCAATTCAGATATGGAGGAGCCACAATAAGGATAACCTAGGATCCAGCAGCATCCACATTAAATGAACAAAGGGCCTGGAATATGATATTCTGAAAGGCTAAGGAACTTAGTATGCAGCCAAGAATGTCTTACCCAGCAAAAGTGAGTCTCCTTTTCCAGGGAAAAAGTTGGACATTTAATGAAATAAATGAATTCCATCTATTATTGATGAAAAAAACAGACCTACACAAAATGTTTGATCTTCAAATACAGAACTCAAGAGATTTCTAAAAAGGTAAAAAGAAATCTTAAGACCTATATTTCTGCCATAAAGATATGTAAAGAACACATGTATAATTTGTCCTAGAAACCAGAGATAGCAAGGAAATTATATCATAAAAAAGGGTAAAGTGGTGGTACTACATCTCATGAAGAGACAAAGGTAACCTATTATATCTGAGAGAAAGAAATGGGGCGTGATGAACATAGTGCATATCAATTGACATATTCGATTTATGGTGAAATTTCTTCCACTTCATTGAAAAGTGGGTGGGAAGCAGTAAGCTAAGGGGAAGGGAATACAGAAATTGTGAGAAAAGAGGGTAAAGTAGGGGGAGGAACTTTAAGGTAGGGGAGGCATACTAAAAAGAGAGGGCTGTGGAAAGTAAGTGGTGCTCACAAGTTTAATACTCGGGGGGGGGGGTAAGAGGGAAGGAAAGGAGAAAAGCATAAGCAGGGGTTAACAGGATGGCAAGAAATATAGAATTAGTCATTCTAACCATAAATGTTAATGGAGTAAACTTGCCCATAAAGAGGAAGCAGTAAGCAGACTGGATTAAAAGCCAGAATCCTACTATATGTTGTTTACAGAAACACACCTGAAACAGGATGATACATTCAGAATAAAAGTAAAAAGGTGGAGCAGAATCTACTATGCTTCAGGTGAAGCCAAAAAAGCAGGGGTACCCCTCCTCATCTCAGATCAAGGAAAAACAAAAATTGATCTAATTAAAAGAGATAAGGAAGGGCATTATACCTTGCTAAAGGGTAGCATAGATAATGAAGCAGTATCAATATTAAACATATACACACCAAGTGGTGCAGCAACTAAATTTTTTTTTAATTTTTTATTATATATATATATTTTTATAATATTATCCCTTGTATTCATTTTTCCAAATTATCCCCCCCTCCCTCTATTCCCTCCCCCCGATGAATGGCAATCCCATACATTTTACATGTGTTACAATATAGTCTAGGTACAATACATGTGTGTGAATATCATTTTCTTGTTGCACAATAAACATTAGAATCCGAAGGTACATGCAACCTGGGCAGACAGATATTAGTGCTAACAATTTACATTCACTTCCCAGTGTTTCCTCTCTGGGTGTAGCTACCTCTGTCCATCATGGATCAACTGGAAGTGAGTTGGATCTTCTTTATGTTGAAGATTTCCACCTCCATCAGAATACATCCTCATACAGTATTGTTGTTGAAGTGTACAGTGATCTTCTGGTTCTGCTCATTTCACTCAGCATCAGTTGATTTAAGTCTCTCCAAGCCTCTCTGTATTCCTCCTGCTGGTCATTTCTTACAGAGCAATAATATTCCATAACCTTCATATACCACAATTTACCCAACCATTCTCCAACTGATGGACATCCATTCATCTTCCAGTTTCTAGCTACAACAAAAAGAGCTGCCACAAACATTTTGGCACATATATGTCTCTTTCCGCTCTTTAGTATTTCTTTGGGATATAATCCCAGTAGTAGCACTGCTGGGTCAAAGGGTATGCACAGTTTGATAACTTTTTGGGCATAATTCCAGATTGCTCTCCAGAATGGCTGGATTCTTTCGCAACTCCTCCAGCAATGTATTAGTGTCCCAGTTTCCCCACATCCCCTCCAACATTCATCATTATTTGTTCCTGTCATCTTAGCCAATCTGACAGGTGTGTAGTGGTATCTCAGAGTGGTCTTAATTTGCATTTCTCTGATCAGTAGTGATTTGGAACACTCTTTCATGTGAGTGGATATAGTTTCAATTTCTTCCTCTGAGAATTGTCTGTTCATATCCTTTGACCATTTATCAATTGGAGAATGGTTCGGTTTCTTATAAATTAGGGTCAGTTCTCTATATATTTTGGAAATGAGACCTTTGTCAGAACCTTTCTTTTAAAAATATTTCCCCAATTTGTTACTTCCCTTCTAATCTTGTTTGCATTAGTATTATTTGTACAGAAACTTTTTAGTTTGATGTAATCAAAATCTTCTATTTTGTGATCAATAATGATCTCTAGTTCTCCTCTGGTCATAAATTCCTTCCTCCTCCACAAGTCTGAGAGGTAGATTATCCTCTGTTCCTCTAATCTATTTATTATCTCCCTCTTTATGCCTAAATCATGGACCCATTTTGATCTTATCTTGGTATATGGTGTTAAGTGTGGATCCATATCTAATTTCTGCCATACTAATTTCCAGTTTT
This sequence comes from Sminthopsis crassicaudata, assembly GCF_048593235.1. Classification (NCBI taxonomy): domain Eukaryota; kingdom Metazoa; phylum Chordata; class Mammalia; order Dasyuromorphia; family Dasyuridae; genus Sminthopsis; species Sminthopsis crassicaudata. The sequence continues at coordinate 457,452,593 of NC_133617.1, forward strand.
CCCAACAGTTTTTTCCGAATAATGAATTTTTATCCCTAATGTTGGTATCTTTGGGTTTGTCAAAGATTAGGAGCAACTAAATTCTTAAAAGAGAAATTAAGAGAACTGCAAGAAGAAATAGACAGCAAAACTATAATAGTGGGAGATTTCAACCTTGCATTCTCAGAATTAGATAAATCAAACCACAAAATAAATAAGAAAGAAGTCAAAGAGGTAAATAGAATACCAGAAAAGTTTGATATGATAGATCTTTTGCGAAAGCTAAATGGAGACATAAAGGAGTACATTTTCTTCTTAGCAGTTCATGGAACCTATACAAAAATTGATCATATACTAAGACATAAAAACCTCAAAATCAAATTCAGTAAGGCATAAATAGTAAATGTATCCTTTTCAGTCCACAATGTAATTAAAATTACATTCAATAAAAAACCAGGGGAAAATAGACCAAAAAATAATTGGAAATTAAATAATCTCATACTAAAGAATGATTGGGTGAAACAGCAAATCATAGACATAAATGAAAATAATGAGACATCATACCAAAATGTGTGGGATACAGCCAAAACAGTAATAAGGGGAAGTTTTATATCTCTAGAGGCCTACTTGCATAAAATAGAGAAAGAGAAGGTCAACAAATTGTGCTTACAACTAAAAATGCTAGAACAGGAATAAATTAAAAAAACCCAGACAAACATGAAACTTGAAATTCTAAAAATAAAAGGTGAGATTAATAAAATTGAAGGTAAGAAAACTATTGAATTAATTAATAAAACTAAGAGTTGTTTCTATGGAAAAACCAACAAAATAGAAAAACCATTAGTAAATCTGATTAAAAAAAGGAAAGAGGAAAAGCAAATTAATAGTCTTAAAAATCAAACTCACCATTAATCAAGAGGAAATAAGAACAATAATTAGGAGCTACTCTGCCCAACTTTATGCCAATAAATTCGATAAGTTCAATGAAATGGAAGAATATATTAAAAAATATAGCTTGTCCAGATTAACAGAGGAAGAAGTAAACGCTCTAAATAGTCTCATTTCAGAAAAGGAAATAGAACAAGCTATTAACCAACTCCCTAAGAAAAAATCCCCAGGACCAGATGGATTTACATGTGAATTCTACCAAACATTTAAAGAACAACTAACTCCAGTGCTATATAAACTATTCAAAAAAATAGGGATTGAAGGAGTGCTACCAAATTCCTTTTATGACACACACATGGTATTGATACTTAAAGTAGGTTGGCTGAAAACAGAGAAAGAAAATTATAGACCAATCTCCCTAATGAATATTGATGCTAAAATCTTAAATAAAATATTAGCAAAAAGACTACAGAAAATCATCACCAGGATAATATATAGTATGACCAAGTGGGATTGCAGGGCTGGTTCAATATTAGGAAACCTATTATCATAATTGACCATAACAATAACCAAATTAACAAAAAAAATATGATCATTTCAGAATGCAGAAAAAGCATTTGAAAAAATCCAACATCCATTCCTACTAAAAACGCTTGAGAGTATAGGAATAAATGGACTATTCCTTAAAATAATAAGGCGCATATATTTAAAACCATCAGTAGACATCACATGTAATGGCGACATACTGGAACCATATTGTTAGGGTTTTATTTTCCTCTCCCTAATTAATGCTAATCTGTCCTAATTCCTAGGCCTTTTAGAGAAAATCTGGTAAATATAATACCATCAATCTCACCTCTATTTTAAGGTCTTCAGAATCCTCTGACTACTATCTCATAGAAAGTAGTTGCAGGATAACAGAGCACCAGAGAAGTTAAATGAGCAGCAATCTTAAACTTTATTCCCGTAAATCACATCTGCCCCATGACCTCCTGCACATACCTTAGTATCGACCTCCCAGTCCAGGCTCCAGATAGAAAGAGGAAAGAGAAAGGCGAAAAAAGTAAGTAATCCAGTAAGATCAGGAGTGAAACAAGGTTGCCGATTATCACCATTACTATTCAATATTGTACTAGAATTGCTAGCCTCAGCAACAAGAGCCGAGAAAGACATTCAAGGAATTAGAGTAGGTAATGAGGAAATCAAACTATCACTCTTTGTAGATGACATGATGGTATACTTAGAAAACCCCAAAGACTCTGCTAAAAAGCTAATAGAAATAATTCAGAACTTTAGCAAAGTTGCAGGATACAAAATAAATCCACATAAATCCTCAGCTTTTTTATACATCACCAACAAAATGCAACAAGAGATACAAAGAGAAATTCCATTTAAAATAACTGTCTATAGTATAAAATATTTAGGAATATATCTACCAAAGGCAAGTCAGGAATTATATGAGCAAAATTACAAAACACTTGCCACAAAAATAAAGTCAGATTTAAATAATTGGAAAGACATTAAGTGCTCTTGGATAGGGCGAGTGAATATAATCAAGATGACAATACTCCCTTAACTAATCTATTTATTTAGTACTATACCAATCAGACACCCAAGAAACTATTTTAATGACCTAAAAAAAATAAAAACAAAAAATCCAAGAAATATACTAGTTGATCAATGGAATAGGTTAGGTTCATAGGACAAGATAGTGAATAAAAATAGCATTCTAGTGTTTGACAAACCCAAAGATCCCAACTTTTGAGATAAGAATTCATTATTTGACAAAAATTGCTGCGAAAATGGCAGAAACTAGGCATGGACCCACATTTAACACCACATACTAAGATAAGATCAAAATGGGTCCAAGATTTATGCATAAAGAACGAAATCATAAATAAATTAGAGGAACATAGGATAGTTTACCTCTCAGACTTGTGGAGGAGGAAGGAGTTTGTGAACAAGGGAGAACTAGAGACCATTATTGATCATAAAATAGAAAATTTTGATTACACCAAATTAAAAAGTTTCTGCATAAACAAAACTAATGCAAACAACATTAGAAGGGAAGTAACAAATTGGGAAAACATTTTTACAGTTAAAGGTTCTGTCTGATAAAGGGCTCATCTCCAAAATATACAGAGAATTGACTTTAATTTATAAGAAATCAAGCCATTCTCCAATTGATAAATGGTCAAAGGATATGAACAATTTTCAGATGATGAAATTAAAACTATTTCCACTTATATGAAAGAGTGTTCCAAATCACTATTGATCAGAGAAATGCAAATTAAGACAACTCTGAGATATCTTTACACACCTGTCAGATTGGCTAAGATGACAGGAACAAATAACAATAAATGTTGGAGGGGCTGTGGGAAAATTAGGATGCTGAGTGAAATGAGCAGAACCAGGAGATTATTATACAATTCAACAACAATACCACATGATGATCAGTTCTGATGGACGTGGCTCACTTTAACAATGAGAGGATCCAAATCAGTTCTAATTGATCTGTAATGAACAGAACCAACTACACCCAGAGAAAGAACACTGGAAAATGAGTATGGACCACAACATAACATTTCCACTCTTTCTGTTAATGTTTGCATGCATTTTGTTATTTTTCCTTCTCAGGTTATTTTTACCTTCTTTCTAAATCAGATTTTTCCTGTGCAACAAGATAAATTTATAAATATGTATATATATATATATATATTTGTGTATATGTATATATATATATATATATATATATATATATATATATGGTATTTAACATATTTTTTAATATATTTAACATGCATGGGAATACCTGGATCTAGGGGAGGGGGTTGGGGGAAGGAGGGGAAAATTAAAACAGAAGGTTTTGAAAGAGTCATTGTTGAAAAAATAACCTATGCATATGTTTTGTATATAAAAAAGCATAATAAAAAATAAAATTAAAAAAAAAAACAATTATTTTATATGATCCTGGGCAAGTCATTTAATTCCAATAAACCCACACAAAAAGAGATTGGGTTATGTGAGCTCATTTGTGTGTGTATATATATATATATATATATATATAATGTCAGCATAATGATTACCCTAAAGCCAAATAAAGAGAGTTCCTGATAAGGAATTTTTTAGAATAGCCTACTGAGACATTCTATAGTAACAACATTTTGGCAATTCCCAGTGAAAATCCTTACAAGCTACTTTTTTCTCACCATTTTCATTCCTCCTATATGATTTTCTGGGTTTATTATAAAAGATGCCTCACTCTGCCAAGGATTAAAAGTTAAGAGGATGGTGCAAAAACAACTATAGGGCAAATTTCCTACCTTTACTTTTAGACTTTAGTTATGAAAATACATTTATAATCAAAATAAGTACCTTTAATTAAAAAAAAAACATCTTTATAGTAAGGATAAAATGCAAAATATAGACAAAATCTATTCAGAAACACATTTTTAGACACAAAAACAGTTGACCCCCTTCTCTCCCACCTCTTTTGCTTAGGCACCATATCAATGCTGACTGAATGGCTCTGTATTGGAGTAAACTGGCAAATACAATGGTATCAGGCTTCCTCCCATGGATACCAGTAAGTCACTAAGAAGTCACTAAGAGTAGAGTTACTTAGAATCAACTGTTCTCAGGCCAGAGAAATTTAACATAAAGCCAATTTCTGCTGGGAGAATTCCTTGAGTAATCTCCTGAGACTCTCAACAACAACTTCACTGTGACAGTTCCTAGAGAAGTTACTAAGTAAGTTATTCTTCCCTGACCATTGCCAATGTTACTCCTATGACCAATACTATGATAACTTTCTTGGCATTGTATTGGAACTATAGAAAATAATTTACTTCTCCAGGTACAAAGTGTTTAGCGCATGGTATAAAAACAATTATAGGACAAATTCCCTACATTTAGTCTTCTTGATACTATAAGGTTATTAATAATGCAGAGTAATATATGAGAAGTGCCAAATTAGTGTTATCAACAATATTTGCTCTAGAATAATCAAAAGAGTACTCAATTTGGAATCGAGATCCAGATCTTGTTTCTAATAAACTCTTTTGATTATTTTGTATGTGACATTTGACAAGCTGCTTAACAATTTTGGACAACTGTTTCTTCATTTTTTTTTTTTTTTGGTTGCTTTTCTTTCATTTTCTTTTTTTTTTTTAATTTTTTATTATATATATATATATATATATATATATATATATATATATATATTTTTTTTTTTTTATAATATTATCCCTTGTATTCATTTTTCCAAATTATCCCCCCCTCCCTCTATTCCCTCCCCCCGATGAATGGCAATCCCATACATTTTACATGTGTTACAATATAGTCTAGGTACAATACATGTGTGTGAATATCATTTTCTTGTTGCACAATAAACATTAGAATCCGAAGGTACATGCAACCTGGGCAGACAGATATTAGTGCTAACAATTTACATTCACTTCCCAGTGTTTCTTCTCTGGGTGTAGCTACCTCTGTCCATCATGGATCAACTGGAAGTGAGTTGGATCTTCTTTATGTTGAAGATTTCCACTTCCATCAGAATACATCCTCACACAGCATTGTTGTTGAAGTGTACAGTGATCTTCTGGTTCTGCTCATTTCACTCAGCATCAGTTGATTTAAGTCTCTCCAGGCCTCTCTGTATTCCTCCTGCTGGTCATTTCTTACAGAGCAATAATATTCCATAACCTTCATATACCACAATTTACCCAACCATTCTCCAACAGATGGACATCCATTCATCTTCCAGTTTCTAGCTACAACAAAAAGAGCTGCCACAAACATTTTGGCACATATATGTCTCTTTCCGCTCTTTAGTATTTCTTTGGGATATAATCCCAGTAGTAGCACTGCTGGGTCAAAGGGTATGCACAGTTTGATAACTTTTTGGGCATAATTCCAGATTGCTCTCCAGAATGGCTGGATTCTTTTGCAACTCCACCAGCAATGTATTAGTGTCCCAGTTTCCCCACATCCCCTCCAACATTCATCATTATTTGTTCCTGTCATCTTAGCCAATCTGACAGGTGTGTAGTGGTATCTCAGAGTGGTCTTAATTTGCATTTCTCTGATCAGTAGTGATTTGGAACACTCTTTCATGTGAGTGGATATAGTTTCAATTTCTTCCTCTGAGAATTGTCTGTTCATATCCTTTGACCATTTATCAATTGGAGAATGGTTCGGTTTCTTATAAATTAGGGTCAGTTCTCTATATATTTTGGAAATGAGACCTTTGTCAGAACCTTTGTTTTTAAAAATATTTTCCCAATTTGTTACTTCCCTTCTAATCTTGTTTGCATTAGTATTATTTGTACAGAAAATTTTTAGTTTGACATAATCAAAATCTTCTATTTTGTGATCAATAATGATCTCTAGTTCTCCTCTGGTCATAAATTCCTTCCTCCTCCACAAGTCTGAGAGGTAGATTATCCTCTGTTCCTCTAATCTATTTATTATCTCCCTCTTTATGCCTAAATCATGGACCCATTTTGATCTTATCTTGGTATATGGTGTTAAGTGTGGATCCATATCTAATTTCTGCCATACTAATTTCCAGTTTTCCCAACAGTTTTTTCCGAATAATGAATTTTTATCCCTAATGTTGGAATCTTTGGGTTTGTCAAAGATTAGGTTGCTATTTATGTATCCTTTTTTGTCCTTTGTATCTAATCTGTTCCACTGATCTACCGGTCTATTTCTTAGCCAATACCAAATGGTTTTGGTGACTGCTGCTATATAATATAGCTTTAGATCAGGTACACTTAGACCACCTTCCTCTGAGTTTTTTTTCATTAGTTCCCTTGCAATTCTCTACCTTTTATTCTTCCATATGAATTTTGTTGTTATTTTTTCTAGGTTGTTAAAATAGTTTCTTGGGAGTCTGATTGGTATAGCACTAAATAAATAGATTAGTTTGGGGAGTATTGTCATCTTTATTATATTCGCTCAGCCTATCCAAGAGCACTGAATGTCTTTCCAATTATTTAAATCTGATTTTTTTTTTTTTGTGGCAAGTGTTTTGTAATTTTTCTCATATAATTACTGACTTTTCTTTGGTAGATGGATTCACAAATACTTTATACTCTCAACATTTGTTTGGAATGGAATTTCTCTTTGTATCTCTTGCTGTTGCATTTTGTTAGTGATATATAAAAATGCCGAGGATTTATGTGGATTTATTTTGTATCCTGCCACTTTGCTGAAATTATGAATTATTTCGAGTAGCTTTTTAGCAGAGTCTTTGGGGTTCTCTAAGTATACCATCATGTCATCTGCAAAAAGTGATAGTTTAATTTCCTCATTTCCTACTCTAATTCCTTGAATCTCTTTCTCGGCTCTTATTGCCGAGGCTAGCGATTCTAGTACTATATTGAATAGTAATGGTGATAGTGGGCAACCTTGCTTCAATCCTGATCTTACTGGGAAAGGTTGCAGTTTATTTCTATTGCATATTATGCTTACTGAAGGTCTTAAATATATGCTCCTGATTATTCTAAGGAATAGTCCATTTATTCCTATACTCTCAAGAGTTTTTAGTAGGAATAGATGTTGGATTTTGTCAAATGCTTTTTCTGCATCTATTGAGATGATCATATGGTTCTTATTAATTTGATTATTAATATGGTCAATTATATTAATAGTTTTCCTAATATTAAACCAGCCCTGCATTCCTGGAATAAATCCTACTTGATCATAGTGTATTATCCTGGAGATGATTTTCTGAATTCTTTTTGCTAATATCTTATTTAAGATTTTAGCATCAATATTCATTAAGGATATTGGTCTATAATTTTCTTTCTCAGTTTTTGATCTACCAGGTTTAGGTATCAGTACCATGTCTGTGTCATAAAAGGAGTTTGGTAGGACTCCTTCATCCCCTATTTTTTCAAATAATTTATATAACATTGGGTCTAATTGTTCTTTAAATGTTTGGTAGAATTCACATGTGAATCCATCTGGCCCTGGGGATTTTTTCCTTGGGAGTTGATTAATAGCTTGTACTATTTATTTTTCTGAAATGGGACTATTTAAGCAATTTATCTCCTCTTCTTTTAATCTAGGGAGCCTATATTTTTGGAGGAAGTCATCCATTTCACTTAAGTTATCAAATTTATTGGCATAAAGTTGGGCAAAGTAACTCCTTATTATTTCTCTAATTTCCTCTTCATTGGTGGAAAGATCCCCCTTTTCATTTGTAAGACTATCAATTTGATTTTCCTCTTTCTTTTTTTTGATCAAATTTACAAAAGGTTTATCTATTTTATTGGCTTTTTCATAAAACCAACCCTTGGTTTTATTTATTAATTCAATAGTTTTTTTACTTTCAATATTATTGATTTCTCCTTTTAATTTTTGTATTTCGAGTTTAATTTTTGGTTGGGGGTTTATAATTTGGTCTTTTTCTAGCCTTTTAAGTTGTAAGCCCAATTCGTTAATCTTCTCTTTCTCAATTTTCTTCAAATAAGCCTCTAAAGATATAAAATTTCCCCTTATTACTGCTTTAGCTGCATCCCAAAGATTTTGATATGATGTCTCATCATTATCATTATCTTGGGTGAAATTGTTAATTGTTTCTATAATTTGCTCTTTCACCCAGTCATTCTTTAAGATGAGATTATTCAGTTTCCAATTACTTTTTGGTCTATTTACCCCTAACTTTTTACTGAATGTAGCTTTTATTGCATTGTGATCTGAGAAGAAGGCATTTATTATTTCTGCCTTCCTACATTTAATTTTGAGATCTTTATGTTCTGATATATGGTCAATTTTTGTATAGGATCCATGAACTGCTGAGAAGAAAGTATATTCCGTTCTATTGCCATTCAGTTTTCTCCAAATCTCTATCATACCTAGTTTTTCTAATGTTCTATTTACTTTTTTAATTTCTTTCTTGTTTGTTTTGTGGTTTGATTTGTCTAAATCTGAAAGTGCAAGGTTGAGATCTCCCACTATTATAGTTTTACTGTCTATTTCTTCTTGCAGTTCTCTTAACTTTTCCTTTAGAAAGTTAGATGCTATACCACTTGGCGCATATATGTTTAGTATTGATATGGCTTCATTATTTATGCTACCTTTCAGCAGGATATAACTCCTTATCTTTTTTAACGAGATCTACTTCTGCTTTTGCTTGATCTGAGATAAGGATAGCTACCCCTGCTTTTTTGGCTTTACCTGAAGCATAAAAGATCTGTTCCAACCTTTTACCTTTACTCTGTATGTATCTCCCTGCTTTAAGTGTGTTTCCTGTAGACAACATATTGTAGGGTTCTGCTTTTTGATCCAATCTGCTATCCGTCTCCGTTTGATGGGATCGTTCATCCCATTTACATTTACAGTTAAAATTACTAATTCTGTATTTCCTGCCATCGTATTATCCCCACATTATGCTTTTTTCCCTTGACCCCCCTCATCCCCCTCCTCGATATTTAATTTACAGACCCCCCTTGTGATGCGCAACCCTCCCTCTTTTTTTTTTTTTTTTTTTAGGATCCCTCCCCCCTCCCTCCAAGTCCCTTCACTTATTCTCCTTTTCCTTTTCCCTTTTCCTCTCCCCCCTTTTAATGAGGTGAGAGAAAATTCTCTGAAAAACAAATATGTTAATTATTTACTCTTTGAGCCTCTCCTGATGAGAGTAAGATTCACACAATGATTCTCCCCCTCACTAAGTTCCCTCAGATATGGTGTATTTTCTATGTCTCTTCCTGGGATGTAGTTTCCCTCTTTTTATCACTCCTTCCCCTTTTTCTGAACTGACCTCCTTCCCTTTACTACACCCCCCTTTTTTTTCTTTTATATCAGTAAAATCAAATTATCCTTGAGTATTTTTTATATACCCACAACAGAGTTACAGTTCTCAAGGGTTCTGTGTACCTTTTTCTGTTTCTCTTCAGTCTTGTGGATGTAGATCAAATTTTTTGTTTAAGTCTGTTTTTTTTCTTAGAAACATATAGAATTCTTCTGTTTCATTGAATGACCATCTTCTTCCATGGAAAAAGATGCTAAACTAAGCTGGGTAGTTCATTCTTGGTTGCAGTCCTTGATCTTTTGCCTTTCAGAATATCAGGTTCCAAGGGAGCCAAGATGGCGGAGAAGAAACACACGACTCAGTGAACGTCCTCACTCCCTCACAACCAATTAGATAAATTAAGTCTCAAAACTAGCTAAGGACTGATAGATACCACAAGGACTGGAAGCACGACTTACCAGCTGAAGAGAATCTGGAGTTTCAACAGGAAATGTCAGTTCTCAGGGGAGGAATAAGAAAGACCAGCACAGACGGTGGGGTAGGGGCACACTGCGCCCATTGCGCTGGGAAGGGCTCTGGGATCAGAGAAGCCACTGAGGTAAAGGAATCTGGCACAGGCTGTTAGCTCTTCTCTGCTAATTATTTAGCAGTTCAGAAGAGAAAGCCAAAATATTTTAAAACTCAGATTAGATTTTCCCCGGACCCTGGGGGTGACTCAGGCACAGATCTAGGCACCAGGGGGTGTGGCCTCAGCTACCTCCTGAGAATAGTTAAGAGACTGACAAGTGGGTGGATACGGCCCAAGGCAACACACACTGCCTAGCTTAGCTGGAGGGAGTGGAACTCAGCTCCAGGAAGTCCCAGAGAAGCGGAACCTTTGAACTACTGACCGCGGTTTCTGGCAGACACTTCCAGTTTGAGTGCAGGGGCTTCTCACGTCACCTGCTGCAGACATCCACTCCCCACCCGGACACATAGGCTGGGCTTCGTGCTGTCTTCACTATTCTATGCCCTCGAAGCACAGTAGTGCTAATCACCTCTGAGGCACTTCCAGGGAGGGGGTGGGGAACTCTCTCCCAGAGCTCTCTCTTAGCTCAGGCTCAGGAGCCGCTGCATCCATCCGGTCTGGGAGGAAGCTGGTAAAGAAGTAAATAATTTCCTACCCCAGGGACAGACCCCAAAAGATTTTTTTAAGTATGAGCAAAAAAGCTAGAAAAACCATAGATTCCTTCTATACAGAGAAAGAGCGGGTGTCCAACCCCGAGGAAGTTAACAGCAGAGAATCAGCAGACAACAACCTAAAGGGGAACGATTCCTGCCCCCCATCACATAACTCTCTCCTAGAAGAAGCTCTTAAAAAATTGAGGGAGATCGAAGAAAAATGGGGAAAGGAAAGGGAAGTTATGATAGAGAATAACAACGTCCTGAAATTGGATTGGAAAAAATAAAGAATTCACAGGAGATGCAGGGAAACAAAATTAGTGAATTAGAAAAGGTTAAAAAAACACAGGAAAGTAGGATTTCTGAATTGGAAAAGATAAAAAAGTCTCAAGAAAATAGAATTTCTGAATTGGAAAAAGAAAATCATTCTCAAAAAAAAAAAATTAGGGAAATGGAAAAAAATTCAATAGAGCAAAATAATTCATTTAAAAACGAAATTGGGCATTTACAAAAAGAACTAAAAACTGTGAAAGAAGAAAATAACTCCTTAAAAGTCAGGATGGAACAAATAGAAATGAATGATTCACAGAGAACCCAAGAATCAGTCAAACAAAACAAAAAAAAATGAGAAGCTGGAGAACAACGTCAAATACTTACTGGGAAAATCTATAGACCTGGAAAATAGATCTAGGAGAGATAATCTGCGGATTATTGGACTTCCAGAAAACTATGACCAAAAAAAGAGCCTAGATTCTATTTTACAGGAAATTATCAAAGAGAACTGTCCAGAGATAATAGAAACAGAAGGGAAAGTAGATGTGGAAAGAGTTCATCGAACTCCTTCTGAAATAGACCCTAAAAAAAGACCACCACGGAATATAGTGGCTAAGCTGCAGAATTACCACACAAAGGAGAAAATCCTGCAAGCAGCTAGAAAAAAACAATTTAAATACCAAGGTGCCACAAAAAGGGTCACCCAAGATCTGGCTGCCTCCACATTAAAAGACAGAAGGGCCTGGAACCTGATATTCCGAAAGGCAAAAGATCAAGGACTGCAACCAAGAATGAACTACCCAGCTAAGTTTAGCATCTTTTTCCATGGAAGAAGATGGTCATTCAATGAAACAGAGGAATTCTATATGTTTCTAAGAAAAAAACCAGACTTAAACAAAAAATTTGATCTACATCCACAAGACTGAAGAGAAACAGAAAAAGGTACACAGAACCCTTGAGAACTGTAACTCTGTTGTGGGTATATAAAAAATACTCAAGGATAATTTGATTTTACTGATACAAAAGAAAAAAAAGGGGGGTGTAGTAAAGGGAAGGAGGTCAGTTCAGAAAAAGGGGAAGGAGTGATAAAAAGAGGGAAAGTACATCCCAGGAAGAGACATAGAAAATACACCATATCTGAGGGAACTTAGTGAGGGGGAGAATCATTGTGTGAATCTTACTCTCATCAGAAGAGGCTCAAAGAGTAAATAATTAACATATTTGTTTTTCAGAGAATTTTCTCTCACCTCATTAAAAGGGGGGAGAGGAAAAGGGGAAAGGAAAAGGAGAATAAGTGAAGGGACTTGGAGGGAGGGGGGAGGGATCCTAAAAAAAAAAAAAAAAAAAGAGGGAGGGTTGCGCGTCACAAGGGGGGTCTGTAAATTAAATATCGGGGAGGGGGATCAGGGGGGTCAATCTGGGGATAATACGATGGCAGGAAATACAGAATTAGTAATTTTAACTGTAAATGTAAATGGGATGAACGATCCCATCAAACGGAGATGGATAGCAGATTGGATCAAAAAGCAGAACCCTACAATATGTTGCCTACAGGAAACACACTTAAAGCAGGGAGATACATACAGAGTAAAGGTAAAAGGTTGGAACAGAGCCTATTATGCTTCAGGTAAAGCCAAAAAAGCAGCGGTAGCTATCCTTATCTCAGATCAAGCAAAAGCAGAAGATGATCTAGTTAAAAAAGATAAGGAAGGAAACTATATCCTGCTGAAAGGTAGCATAAATAATGAAGCCATATCAATACTAAACATATATGCACCAAGTGGTATAGAATCTAACTTTCTAAAGGAAAAGTTAAGAGAACTGCAAGAAGAAATAGACAGTAAAACTATAATAGTGGGAGATCTCAACCTTGCACTCTCAGATTTAGACAAATCAAACCACAAAACAAACAAGAAAGAAAAAACTAGGTATGATAGACCTTTGGAGAGAACTGAATGGCAATAGGAAGGAATATACTTTCTTCTCAGCAGTTCATGGATCCTATACAAAAATTGACCATATATTAGGACATAAAGATCTCAAAATTAAATGTAGGAAGGCAGAAATAATAAATGCCTTCTTCTCAGATCACAATGCAATAAAAGCTACATTCAGTAAAAAGTTAGGGGTAAATAGACCAAAAAGTAATTGGAAACTGAATAATCTCATTTAAAGAATGACTGGGTGAAAGAGCAAATTATAGAAACAATTAACAATTTCACCGAAGATAATGATAATGATGAAACATCATATCAAAATCTTTGGGATGCAGCTAAAGCAGTAATAAGGGGAAATTTTATATCTTTAGAGGCTTATTTGAAGAAAATTGAGAAAGAGAAGATTAACGAATTGGGCTTACAACTTAAAAGGCTAGAAAAAGACCAAATTATAAACCCCCAACCAAAAATTAAACTCGAAATACAAAAATTAAAAGGAGAAATCAATAAAATTGAAAGTAAAAAAACTATTGAATTAATAAATAAAACCAAGAGTTGGTTTTATGAAAAAGCCAATAAAATAGATAAACCTTTGGTAAATTTGATCAAAAAAAAGAAAGAGGAAAATCAAATTGATAGTCTTACAAATGAAAAGGGGGATCTTTCCACCAATGAAGAGGAAATTAAAGAAATAATAAGGAGTTACTTTGCCCAACTTTATGCCAATAAATTTGATAACTTAAGTGAAATGGATGACTTCCTCCAAAAATATAGGCTTCATAGATTAACAGAGGAGGAGATAAATTGCTTAAATAGTCCCATTTCAGAAAAAAAAAATAGAACAAGCTATTAATTAACTCCCCAGGAAAAAATCCCCAGGGCCAGATGGATTCACATGTGAATTCTACCAAACATTTAAAGAACAATTAGCCCCAATGTTATATAAATTATTTGAAAAAATAGGGGATGAAGGAGTCCTACCAAACTCCTTTTATGACACAGACATGGTACTGATACCTAAACCTGGTAGATCGAAAACTGAGAAAGAAAATTATAGACCAATCTCCTTAATGAATATTGATGCTAAAATCTTAAATAAGATATTAGCAAAAAGACTTCAGAAAATCATCTCCAAGATAATACACTATGATCAAGTAGGATTTATTCCAGGAATGCAGTGCTGGTTTAATATTAGGAAAACTATTAATATAATTGACCATATTAATAATCAAATTAATAAGAACCATATGATCATCTCAATAGATGCAGAAAAAGCATTTGACAAAATCCAACATCCATTCCTACTAAAAACTCTTGAGAGTATAGGAATAAATGGATTATTCCTTAGAATAATCAGGAGTATATATTTAAGACCGTCAGTAAGCATAATATGCAATAGAAATAAACTGCAACCTTTCCCAATAAGATCAGGAGTGAAACAAGGTTGCCCACTATCACCATTACTATTCAATATAGTACTAGAAACGCTAGCCTCGGCAATAAGAGCCGAGAAAGAGATTCAAGGAATTAGAGTAAGAAATGAGGAAATTAAACTATCACTTTTTGCAGATGACATGATGGTATACTTAGAGAACCCCAAAGACTCTGCTAAAAAGCTACTAGAAATAATTCAAAATTTCAGCAAAGTGGCAGGATACAAAATAAATCCACATAAATCCTCGGCATTTTTATATATCACTAACAAAATGCAACAGCAAGAGATACAAAGAGAAATTCCATTCCAAACAAATGTTGAGAGTATAAAATATTTCGGAATCCATCTACCAAAGAAAAGTCAGGAATTATATGAGAAAAATTACAAAACACTTGCCACAAAAATAAAATCAGATTTAAATAATTGGAAAGACATTCAGTGCTCTTGGATAGGCCGAGCGAATATAATAAAGATGACAATACTCCCCAAACTAATCTATTTATTTAGTGCTATACCAATCAGACTCCCAAGAAACTATTTTAATGACCTAGAAAAAATAACAACAAAATTCATATGGAAGAATAAAAGGTCAAGAATTGCAAGGGAACTAATGAAAAAAAACTCAGAGGAAGGTGGTCTAAGTGTACCTGATCTAAAACTATATTATATAGCAGCAGTCACCAAAACCATTTGGTATTGGCTAAGAAATAGACCGGTAGATCAGTGGAACAGATTAGATACAAAGGACAAAAAAGGGTACATCTATAGCAATCTAATCTTTGACAAACCCAAAGATTCCAACATTAGGGATAAAAATTCATATTCGGAAAAAACTGTTGGGAAAACTGGAAATTAGTATGGCAGAAATTAGATATGGATCCACACTTAACACCATATACCAAGATAAGATCAAAATGGGTCCAAGATTTAGGCATAAAGAGGGAGATAATAAATAGATTAGAGGAACAGAGGATAATCTACCTCTCAGACTTGTGGAGGAGGAAGGAATTTATGACCAGAGGAGAACTAGAGATCATCATTGATCACAAAATAGAAGATTTTGATTACATCAAACTAAAAAGTTTCTGTACAAATAATACTAATGCAAACAAGATTAGAAGGGAAGTAACAAATTGGGAAAATATTTTTAAAAACAAAGGTTCTGACAAAGGTCTCATTTCCAAAATATATAGAGAACTGACCCTAATTTATAAGAAACCGAACCATTCTCCGATTGATAAATGGTCAAAGGATATGAACAGACAATTCTCAGAGGAAGAAATTGAAACTATATCCACTCACATGAAAGAGTGTTCCAAATCACTACTGATCAGAGAAATGCAAATTAAGACCACTCTGAGATACCACTACACACCTGTCAGATTGGCTAAGATGACAGGAACAAATAATGATGAATGTTGGAGGGGATGTGGGGAAACTGGGACACTACTACATTGCTGGTGGAGTTGCGAAAGAATCCAGCCATTCTGGAGAGCAATCTGGAATTATGCCCAAAAAGTTATCAAACTGTGCATACCCTTTGACCCAGCAGCGCTACTACTGGGATTATATCCCAAAGAAATACTAAAGAGCGGAAAGAGACATATATGTGCCAAAATGTTTGTGGCAGCTCTTTTTGTTGTAGCTAGAAATTGGAAGATGAATGGATGTCCATCAGTTGGAGAATGGTTGGGTAAATTGTGGTATATGAAGGTTATGGAATATTATTGCTCGGTAAGAAATGACCAGCAGGAGGAATACAGAGAAGCTTGGAGAGACTTAAATCAACTGATGCTGAGTGAAATGAGCAGAACCAGAAGATCACTGTACACTTCAACAACAATACTGTATGAGGATGTATTCTGATGGAGGTGGAAATCTTCAACATAAAGAAGATCCAACTCACTTCCAGTTGATCCATGATGGACAGAGGTAGCTACATCCAGAGAAGAAACACTGGGAAGTTAATGTAAATTGTTAGCACTAATATCTGTCTGCCCAGGTTGCATGTACCTTCGGATTCTAATGTTTATTGTGCAACAAGAAAATGATATTCACACACATGTATTGTATCTAGACTATATTGTAACACATGTAAAATGTATGGTATTGCCTGTCGTCGGGGGGAGGGAATAGAGAGAGGGGGGGTAATTTGGAAAAATGAATACAAGGGATAATATTATAAAATATATATATATATATATATATATATAAAAGTCAATAAAAGGTAGAGCTAAAAGATAACAGGCATCATCTACCATCATTTTAAATAAAGTGTGTTTTAATTCAATTCTTCCCATGAAATTGCATTATTAAATTACTATTCTACTTATAAAAAAAAAAAAAAAAAAAAAAAAAAAAGAATATCAGGTTCCAGGCCCTTCTGTCTTTTAATGTGGAGGCAGCCAGATCTTGGGTGACCCTTATTGTGGCACCTTGGTATTTAAATTGTTTTTTTCTAGCTGCTTGCAGGATTTTCTCCTTTGTGTGGTAATTCTGCAGCTTAGCCACAATATTCCGTGGTGTTCTTTTTTTAGGGTCTATTTCAGAAGGAGTTCGATGAATTCTTTCCACATCTACTTTCCCTTCTGTTTCTATTATCTCTGGACAGTTCTCTTTGATAATTTCCTGTAAAATAGAATCTAGGCTCTTTTTTTGGTCATAGTTTTCTGGAAGTCCAATAATCCGCAGATTATCTCTCCTAGATCTATTTTCCAGGTCTATAGATTTTCCCAGTAAGTATTTGACGTTGTTCTCCAGCTTCTCTTTTTTTTTTTTTTTTTTTTTTTTTTTTTGTTTTGTTTGACTGATTCTTGGGTTCTCTGTGAATCATTCATTTCTATTTGTTCCATCCTGACTTTTAAGGAGTTATTTTCTTCTTTCACAGTTTTTAGTTCTTTTTGTAAATGCCCAATTTCGTTTTTAAATGAATTATTTTGCTCTATTGAATTTTTTTCCATTTCCCTAATTTTTTTTTTGAGAATTATTTTCTTTTTCCAATTCAGAAATTCTATTTTCTTGAGACTTTTTTATCTTTTCCAATTCAGAAATCCTACTTTCCTGCGTTTTTTTAACCTTTTCTAATTCATAAATTTTATTTCCCTGCATCTCCTGTGAATTCTTTATTTTTTCCAACTCCAATTTCAGGACGTTGTTATTCTCTATCCCTTCCCTTTCCTTTCCCTATTTTTCTTCAAACTCCCTTAATTTTTGAAGAGTTTCTTCTAGGAGAGAGTTATGTGATGGGGGGCAGGAATCGTTCCCTTTTAGGTTGTTATCTGTTGTCTCTCTGCTGTTAACTTCCTCGGGGTTGGATACCCGCTCTTTCTCTGTATAGAAGGAATCTATAGTTTTTTCTGGCTTTTTTGCTCATATTTAAAAAAATCTTTTGGGGTCTGTCCCTGGGGTAGGAAATTCTTTATTTACTTCTTTACCAGCTTCCTCCCAGACAGGATGGATACAGCGGCTCCTGGGCCTGAGCTTAGAGAGAGCTCTGGGAGAGAGTTCCCCACCCCTTCCCTGGAAGTGCCTCAGAGGTGATTAGCACTGCTGTGCTCGAGGGCGTTGAATAGTAAAGACAGCACAAAGCCTAGCCTATGAGTCCCCGTGGGGCGTGGATGTCTGCAGAAGGTGACATGAAAAGCCCCTGTGCTCAAACTGGAAGTGTCTGCCAGAAACCGCGGTCCCTAGTTCAAAGGTTCTGCTTCTCTGGGACTTCCTGGAGCTGAGTTCCACTCCCTCCAGCTAAGCTAGGCAGTGTGTGTTGCCTTGGGCCGTATCCACCCACTTGTCAATCTCTTAACTATTCTCAGGTGGTAGCTGAGGCCACACCCCCTGGTGCGAGATCTGCTGAGTCACCTCTAGGGTCCGGGGAAAATATAATCTGAGTTTTAAAATATTTTGGCTTTCTCTTCTGAACTGCTAAATAATTAGCAGAGAAGAGCTAACAGCCTGTGCCAGATTCCTTTACCTCAGTGGCTTCTCTGATCCCAGAGCCCTTCCCAGCGCAATGGGCTCAGTATGCGAGCACCCAGCCGTCTGTGCTGGCCTCTCTTCTTCCTCCCCTGGGGACTGACCTTTTCTGTTGAAACTCCAGATTCTCTTCAGCTGGTAAGTCGTGCTTCCAGTCCTTGTGGTATCTATCAGTCCTGGGCTTATTTTGAGACTTAATTTATCTAATTGGTTGTGAGGGAGTGAGGACGTTCACAGAGTCGTGTGTTTCTTCTCCGCCATCTTGGCTCCACCCCCTCTGTTTCTTCATTTTTAAAATATAATTTCTAAGATCTTTTCTAGTTCAAAATTTCTAACATAAAATTAGAGAGTAAATCAGGCCAGGGGCTGGATGTCTACTTGTTAGAGATTTTGTAGAGAGATTTTCTGTTCATATACTCTCTCACTAGCTAGCTGACTTCTGAGATAATCTATAAATGAAATTCTATGTCATCCAAGGTCACTTAATAAAAGATGACACTGGCATTTTTCTTAATTAAAATTTTTTATTTACAAAACATATGCATGGGTAGTTTTTCAAAATTGACTCTTGCAAAGGCTTCTGTTCCAAATTATCCCCTACTTCCCCACATCCCCTCCCCTAGATGGCAGGTAATCCAATACATGTTAAATATGGTAAAATATATGTTAAGTACAATATTTGTATACATATTTGTATAGTAATCTTGCTGCAAAAGAAAAATTGGATCAAGAAGGAAAAAAACTGGGAAAGAAAACAAAATACAAGCAATCAACCGAAAGGGTAAGAATGATATGTTGTGGTCCACACTCGGCTCCCACAGTTCTCTCTTTGGGTGTAAATGGCTCTCTTCATCAATGAACAATTGGAATTGGTTCGAATCATCATATTGTTGAAGAGCCATGTCCATTAGAATTGATCATAATGTAAACTTCTTGTTGCCGTTTATAATGATCTCCTGGTTCTGCTCATTTCACTTAATATCAGTTCATGTAAGTCTCTTCAGGCCTCTCTGAAATCATCCTGGTGGTCATTTCTTAGAGAACAATAATATTCCATAACATTCATATACCATAACTTATTCAGCCATTCTCCTATTCATGGGTATCCATTCAGTTTCCAGTTTCTTGCCACTACAAAAAGGGCTGCCACAAACAGTTTTGCACATGTGGGTCCCTTTCCCTCCTTTAAGATCTCTTTGGAATACAAATCCAGTAAAAACACTGTTGGGTCAAAGGGTATGCACAGTTTGATAGCTTTTTGAGCATAGTTCCAGATTGCTCTCCAGAATTGTTGGATCCATTCACAGTTCTACCAACAATGTATCAGTGTCCCAGCTTTCTCATATCCTCTCCAACATTTGTCATTATCTTTTCCTATTATCTTAACCAATCTGATGGGTGTGTAGTATTCAGAGTTGTCTTAATTTTCATTCCTCTGATCAATAATGATTTAGAGTATCTTTTCATATGACTACAAATACTTTTAATTTCTTCATCTGAAAATTGTCAGTTCATATACTTTAACCATTTATCAATTGGAGAGTGGCTTTAATTCTTAAAAACTTGAGCCAATTCTCTATATATTTTAGAAACTAGGCCTTTATTAGAACCTTTGAATGTGAAATGTTTTCCTTGTTTATTGTTTCCTTTCTAATTTTGTCTGCATTAGTTTTGTTTGTACAAAAATGTTTGAACTTAATACAATCAACATTTTCTGTTTTGTGATCAATAATGACCTCTGGTTTTCTTTGGTCACAAATTCCTTCCTCTGCCATAGATCTGAGAGGTAAACTATATTATTTTCTTCTAATTTGTTTACAATATCATTCTTTATGTCTAGATCATGAACCCATTTTTACTTTATCTTGGTATACAATATTATCTGTGAGTCAATGCCTAGTTTCTGCCTTACTAGTTTCCAATTTTCCCAGCAGTTTTTGTCAAATAATGAATTCTTATCCCAAAATCTGGGTCTTGGCGTTTGTCAAACATTAGTTTGTTAAAGTTTTTGAAATATTTTATCCTGTGAAACTAATCTATTCCACTGATCTATTTCTATTCTATTTCTTAGCCAGTAAGTCATCATCCAAAACCAAATGGTTTTGATAACCACTGCTTTTAGATATCCTACAGCTAGATCACATTCATTTGATTTTTTTTCTATTAGTTTCCTTGAAAGTCTTGACCTTTTGTTCTTCCAAATGAATTTTTTTCTAGGTCATTAAAATATTTTCTTGGGAGTTTGATTGGCATAGAACTAAATTGGTAAATTAGTTTAGGTAATATTGTCATCTTTATTATATTTGCTCAACCTATCCAAAAGCATTTTATGTTTTTCCAGTTGTTTAGATCTGACTTTATTTGTGTGGAAAGTGGTTTGTACATATAGTTCCTGACTTTCCCTTGGCAGATAGATTCCAATAATTTATGCTATCAACAGTTATTTTAAATTGAATTTCTCTATGTATCTCTTGTTGTTGGGTTTTGTTAGTGATGTACAAAATGCTAACTATTTACAGGATTTATTTTAGATCCTGCAACTTTGCTAAAGTTGTGGATTATTCCTAATTTTTTTCTAAGTATACTATCATATCATCTGCAGAGTGAAAATTTGGTTTCTGCATTACCTGTTCTAATTCTTTTAATCTTTTTTTCTTCTCTTGTTGTGAAAGCTAACATTTCTTTTTCTTTTTTTAAAAATTTTTTATTAATATTATAATAACTTTTTTGACAGTACATATGCATAGGTAATTTTTTACCTATTTTTTTACTCCCTTCTGTTTCGAATTTTCCCCTCCTTCCCTCCACCCTCTCCCCTAGATGGCAGGCATTCCCATACATGTTAAATATGCTATAGTATATCCTAGGTACAATATATATGTGCAGAACTAAATTTTGTTGTTCTAGTTGTTGCAAATGGAGAATTGGATGTGGAAGGTAAAAATAACCTGGGAGAAAAACAAAAAATAAAGCTAACATTTCGAATATAATATTGTATAGTAATGGTGATAATGGGCAACCTTGTTTCACCCCTGATATTATTGGGAATGGTTCCAGTTTATCCCCATTACATATGATGCTTGCTGATGGATTCAAATAGATGCTACTAACTATTTTAAGAAAAAGTCAATTTATCCTTATATTTTCTAGTGTTTTTAATAGAAATAGTGTTGGATTTTATCACCTCCTTTTTCTGCATCTATTGAGATAATGTTTTTTTTTTTTTTATTTGGTTATTGATAAAGACAATTATGCTAACAGTTTTCCTAATATTGAATGAGCCCTGCATTCCTGATATAAATCCTACTTGGACATGGTGTATTATCTTGGGGATGATTTTCTGCAATTTCTTTGCTAATATTTCATTTACAATTTTTGTATCAATATTCATTTTTAAAATTAATTTTATAATTATAATTTTTGACAGTACATATGCATGGGTAATTTTTTTACAACATTATCCCTTGTATTCACTTTTCCAAATTTTCCCCTCCCTCCCTCTACTCCCTCCCCTAGATGACAGGCAATCCCATAAATGTTAAATGTGTTACAGTATATCCTAGATACAATATCTGTGTGTAAAACCAAATTTCTTGTTACATTGTAAGAACTGGATTCCAAAGGTATAAGTAATCTGGGTAGAAAGACAGTAGTGCAGACATTTTACACTCAATTCCCAGTGCTCCTTCTCTGGGTGTAGCTGTTTCTGTCCATCATTGATCAACTAGAACTGAATTAGATCTTCTTTATGTTGAAGCTATCCACTTCAATCAGAATATATCATCCTCCAATATCATTGTTGAAGTGTATAATGATCTCCTGGTTCTGCTCACTTCACTCAGCATCAATTCATGTAAGTCTCTCCAAGCCTCTCTGTATTCATCCTGTTGGTCATTTCTTACAACATTCATATACCATAATTTACCCAACCATTCTCCAATTGATGGGCAACCATTCATTTTCCAGTTTCTAGCCACTACAAAAAGAGCTGCCACAAATATTTTGGCAATACAAGTCCCTTTCCCTTCTTTAGTATTTCTTTCAGATATAATCCCAGTAGTAGCACTGATGGCTCAAAAGTTATGTACAGTTTTATAACTTTTTGGGCAAAGTTCCAAATTTCTCTCCAGAATGGCTGGATTCTTTCACAGCTCCACCAACATTACATCAGTATCCCAGTTTTTCCACATCCCCTCCAACATTCATCATTATTTTTTCCTGTCATCTTAGCCAATCTGACAGGTGTGTAGTAGTATATCAGAGTTGTCTTAATTTGCATTTCTCTGATCAGTAGTGGTTTGGAACACTCTTTCATATGAGTGAAAATAGCTTCAATTTCATCATCTGAAAATTGTCTGTTCATATCCTTTGACCATTTATCAATTGGATAATGGTTTGATTTCGTATAAATTAGAGACAGTTCCTATATATTTTGGAAATGAGGCCTTTATCAGAACTTTTAACTGTAAAAATATTTTCCCAATTTGTTACTTCCCTTCTAATCTTGTTTGCATTAGTTTTGTTTGTACAAAAGCTTTTTAATTTGTGCATCAATATTCATTAGGGACATTGGTGTATAATTTTCTTTCTTTGTTTTCATCCTACCTGGGTTAGATATTTGTACCATGTCTGTGTCTTAAAAGGAATTTTGTAGGAGTCCTTCTTTCCCTATTTTTTAAAATAACTTATTTAGTATTGAAGTTAATGGTTATTTAAATGTTTGGTAGAATTCACGTGTAAATCCATGTGATGCTGGGGATCTTTTTAGGGAATTGATTAATAGCTTGTTCTATTTCTTTTTCTAAAATGGGACTATTTAAGTAACTTATTTCCTGTTCTGTTGATTTGAGCCATCTATATTTTTGTAGGCATTCCTCAATTTCACTTAGGTTTTCAAATTTATAGGCAAAAAGTTGGGCAAAATAACTCCTAATTATTGCTCTAATTTCCTCTTGATTAGAGGAAAGTTCTTGCTTTTAATTTTTGAGACTAACATTTTGATTTTCCTCTTTCTTTTTTCTAATCAAATTAACTAAAGGCTTATCTGGGGTTTTTGTTTGTTTGTTTGTTTTCATAAAACCAACTCTTAGATTTATTTATTAACTCAATAGTTTTTTTTTTAATTTCAATTTCATTAATCTCTCCTTTTATTTTTAGAATTTCAAGTTTGGTATTTAATTGGGTGTTTTTTAATTCGTTCTCTTTTTTACTTTTTTAGTTGCAATCCCCATTCCGTGATTTTCTTTTTCTTTATTTTATACATGTAAGCATCTTGAGATATACAATTTCTCCACTTTGGCTGCATCCTACAAATTTTGGTATGTTGTCTCATTATTATCATTCTGTTAGATGAAATTATTGATTGTGTCTATGATTTGCAGTTTCACCCATTCATTCTTTAAGATGAGATTATTTAGTTTCCAATTATTTTTCGTCTATTTTCCCCTGGCCTTTTATTGAAAGTAATTTCTTTTGCATTGATCTGAAAAAAAAAAAAACTGCATTTACTATGTCTACCTTTCTGAATTTGATTTTAAGGTCTATATGTCCTAATATATGGTCAATTTTTTTATAGATTCCATGAACTGTTGAGAAGAAAGTGTCTCCATTCAATTTTCTCCAAAGATCTATCATATCTAGCTTTTGTGGTATTCTATTTACCTCTTTAACTTCTTTCCTATTTATTTTGTACTTTGAATTATCTGTTCTGAGATCTCTGACTATTATAGTTTTGCTGTCTATTTCTTTTTGCAACTCTCTAACTTCTCCTTTAGGAATTTAGATGCTATGCCACTTGGTGCATATATGTTTAATATTGATATTGCTTCACTATGTATGCTATCCTTTAGCAAGATATGGTTTCCTTCCTTATCTCTTTTAATTAGATCAGTTTTTGCTTTTGCTTGACCTGAGATCAGGATGGCTACACCCTGCTTTTTTTTTTTTTTTTTTTTTTTTTTTAGCTTCACCTGAAGCATAATAGATTCTTCTCCATCCTTTTACTTTTACTCTATATGTATTGTTCTGCTTTAAATGTGTTTCTCGTAAACAACATATTGTAGGATTCTGGCTTTTAATCCAGTCTGCTATCTGCTTCCACTTCATGGGAGAGTTCACCCCATTCACATTTACAGTTAAAACTACTAATCCTGTATTTCCTGCCATCTCTGTTCTTCTCTTTCACTATAAAAACTATCTATCATCAAAGTTCTCTGCTTTTTTATTCATTTCTAAAAATGTTAAGGTTTCCAAGATTTCTCTACAAAACCTCTAGAAAATCTTTACAAAGGGTTTCTCTACAAGCAGGAATGGTTGCAATGAGCCTGTGCTGATTCACTCCTGGTGTTAGGTGTGCATGGCCAAGTCCCATGAGATTCCAGAATTTTGTGGTTCACTATTTACCTTTTATGTTTGTGTTGTATGTTTTATAATTTCTCTGCTGATCTATTAGCTTGCAGTAATAGGTCAGAGTAGAGTAGCTTCTGCTTGCACTTCATCTTCTTCCCTCCATTTCTGATAGTAATAGACCTTTACTGATGATCTTCAGAATTATCTTCTTCTGGCAATTCGTTGCACTCTGAGGGTTGTAGAAGAAGGTCAGAAAGAAATATATGTTGTCTCCACCATCTTGGCTCCACCCCCAGAAGACACTAGCATTTTTTAAAGTTTTACAAATTTTACATATAGTTTTTTTTTTACTTTAAACTTTACAAAGCTTTATAAACTTTGACATATAGGATCTCACTTGCCTCTCTCAATCCTCTGAATCCTCTGAAGTGGGAAAGACCAATGTTATGATGCTCACTTTATGTATGAGTAAATTGACACTCAGAGATGTTAAGGGATTTGACCTGTTAGTAAAGTTACTAACATAGTTAGTAAACTTGAAAGTTGTTTTGAATCCAGGTCTCTCCTTATTCCCAGTCCAATTGTTCCTTCTATTATACCACAATATTTGGTGTGATCAGGATATATGTAAAAGAGTTTAGAAATCTACATGGTTCTTGAACAGTGGAAATGGAGGGGAAAAGAAAAGAAAATAGAATAGTCAATGGAAGCGTGAATAAGTAAGAATATGCATAATGTATTTAACTACTTCATGTCATTTGTATTTATTCATTTTACATTTATATTGTATTTATTTATAGACAAAGGCATAATGGATAAATTGTTGGATCCAGATGGATTCAAGAAGTCCTGAGTTCAAATCTAGTCTCAAACTTTTTCTTGTTCTATGACTGTGCAAATCATTTCTCCTCAACCATAAAATGGGGATAATAATACTAACTACCTCTTAGGGTTGTTGTGAGAGTGAAATGAGATATTATTTGTAAATATCTATTTTTAACACACATTGCTTTACGAATCTTGTTGAAAGAGAAAAATCAGAGCAAAAGGGAAAAACTATGGGAGAAATTTTTTAGAAAGAAAGAAAGAAATGAACATAGCATGTATTGATTTACACTCAGTCTCTTTATTTCTTTTTCTGGATGCAGATGGCATTTTCTGTTCAAAATCTATTGGGATTTTTTTGGAAGCACCAAGTCTTTCATAGTAGATCATTATACATTCTAGCTGTTATTGTGTACAATGTATTCCTGGTTCTCCTTGTTTCTCTTAGCACCAGTTCATGTAAATCTTTCCAGGACTTTCTAAAATCAGTTTGTTCATTATTTTCTATAAACAATAATATTCCATTATTTTCATATATTACCATTCCCCAATTGATGGACATCTATTCATTTTCCAATTCTTTGTTACCAAAAAAAGAGTGGCTACAAACACTTTAGGATATGTGGGTCCTTTTCCCTCCTTTAAGATTCCTTTGGGATACAGTCCAGTAATGGCACTGCTGGGTAAAAGGGTATGCACAATTTTATAGCTCTTTAGCATTGTTCCAAATTGTTTTCTAGAATTTTTGGATCATTTCACAATTCCACCAACAATACGTAGGTGTCCCAGTTTCTCCCTCCAACATTTATCATTATCTTATCAATATGTGATGTGGTATCTCAGACTTGTTTTAACTTTCATTTATCTAAATCACTTAGAGCAATTTTTCTTATAACTATAGATGGCTTTAATTTCATCATCTGAAAATTGTCTGTTCATATCCTTTGACCATTTATCATTTGGGGAATGACTTGTAGTCCTATAAATTTAACACAGTTTTTATATATTTTGGAAATAAGACTTTTTTCTCATTTCTACAAATATTTTTAAATAGTTTTATTTACCAGATATATGCATGGGTAATTTTGTAAGATTGACAATTGCCAAACCATTTGTTCTAATTTTTCCCCTCCCCCCAGATGGCAATACATGTTAAATATGTTAAAGTAAAAATTAAATACAATATATGTATACATGTCCAGACTGATATTTTGCTGTACAAAAAGAATCAGACTTTGAAATAATGTACAATTAGCCTGTGAAGGAAATCCAAAATGGAGGTGGACAAAAATAGAGGGATTGGAAATTCTATGTAGTGGTTCATAGTCATCTCCCAGAATACTTTCTTCTTTTTTTTTTCCCTGAGGCTGGGGTTAAGTGACTTGCCCAGGGTTACACAGCTAGGAAGTGTTGTTAAGTGTCTGAAACCAGATTTGAACTCAGGTCCTCCTGAATTCAGGGCTAGTGCTCTATCCACTGCACCACCTAGCAGCCCCCTCCCAGACTACTTTCGCTGGATTTAGTTGGTTCAGTTCATTATTGCTCTATTGGAACTGATTTGGTTCATCTCATTGTTGAAAATGGCCACATCCATCAGAATTGGTCATCATATAATATTGTTATTGAAGTATACAACGATCTCCTGTTCCTTCTATTTCACTCAGCATCAGTTCATATAAGCTTCTCCAGGCCTTTATGAAATCATCCTGTTGGTCATTTCTTACAGAACAATAATATTCCATAATATTCATACACCACAATTTATTCAGCCATTCTTCAATTAATGGGCATCCACTTAGTTTCCAGTTTCCAGCCACCACAAAGAGGGCTGTCACAAACATACTTGCACATACCATTTCCCCTTTTAAAGATCTCTTTGGGATATAAGCCCAGCAGTAACACTGCTGGATCAAAGGGTATGCACAGTTTGATAACTTTTTGAGCATAGTTCCAAATTGCTCTGGATGGCAGAATGGCTGGATGTATTCACAATTCCACCAACAATGTATCACTGTCCCTGTTTTCCCACATTCCCTTCAACATTCTGCATTATCTTTCCCTGTCATTCTAGCCAGTCTGACAGGTGTGTAGTGATATCTCAGAGTTGTCTTAATTTGCATTTCTCTGATTAATAATGACTTGGAGGATCTTTTCATATGGCTAGAAATAGTTTTAATTTCTTCATCTGAGAATTGCCTGTTCATATCCTTTGACCATTTAGAAATGATGAGACTTTTAAAATGCAGTGGGCAGCGAGCCAATACTGACATCAGTAGGGCTTGAGTTCAAATATGGTCTCAGACACTTAATACTTCTTAGCTGTATGACCCTGGGCAAATCACTTGCCTCAGCAAAAAAAAAAAAAAAAGAAGAAGAAGAAAGAAAGAGAAATGAGACCTTTATCAGAAATATTGGTTGTAAAGAAATTTTCTCAGCTTTGTAATTCCCTTTTAATCTTGTTTACTTTGGTTTTGTTTGTATTTATTTTGTTTATTTAATATAATCTTATATTTAATTAATTAATTTAGTTAATGTAAATTTAATGTAATCAAAGTTGTCCATTTTGCTTTTTAATAATGTTCCCTATTTCTTCTTTGGTCATAAATTCCTCCCTTCTCTAATGATTTGATAGGTAAATTATCCCTTGCTCTACTAATTTGTTTACAAATCATCCTTTATGCCCAAATCATGTACCCATTTTGACATTATTTAGTAGGGAAGTAAGATATAAGCCTAAGCTAAATTTCTGACATGTTATTGTCTAGTTTTCCCAGCAATTTTTGTCAAATATTGAGTTCTTATTCCAGAAGCTGGAGTTTGAGAGTTTATCAAATCCTAGATTAGTATAAATTTTGATTTTTTGTGTTATGTGTATCTAATCTATTCCACTGCTCCATCACTGTTTCTTAGCCAAATGATTTTGATGACTGCTACTTTATAATATAGTTTTAGGTTTGGTATTGCTAAGCCACCATCCTTTGTATTTTTTTTTTAATCTCCCTTGATATTCTTGACCTTTTGTTTTTCCACTGGAATTTTGTTAGTATTTTTCCTAGTTCTATAAAATAACTTTTTGGCAGTTTTATTGGCACTGAATAAGTAGATTGATTTATACAGAATGGTCATTTTCATCATATTAACTTGCCCTACCCAAGAACAACTGATATTTTTCCAATTTTATTTTCTCTACAGTCATTTTAAATTAAATAGAATTTTTCTATCTCTTGCTGATAGGCCTGAAATCTTTTTTTATTTTATTTTATTTTTTTGCTTCTTGATGTCATGCAACAAATTATACCCCTACCCTAAATAATTAACTAAGTGATTGATTTAATGACTCAATTCAATCATAAGCAAAATTTATCAATATTAAAAACATTAATTACAAAAAAATCTTTTAAAAATAAAACTACCTTCAATACTTTAAAGATCATCAGAATATTTCCTCTCTCAATAGTTGTATGACTTTAGTATGTCACTTTAATTTTCTTGAGCTTCATTTTCTTGATTTGTAAAATGGGGATGATAATAGTACTTTCCTTACATAATTTTGTGAAGCTTAAATGAAACAATGTTTATAAACCCCTAATGGTTATGCAATATTATTTATTATTAAAAAATAACTGGGTGTGGTTGGTACTAGATAGGTAAGAAACTGGGCTTGAATTTTGGAAAACTTGAATTTAAATCTGGCTTCTCACAAACAGTACAGACCATGGACAAGACCTTATACTTCATAAGATAACTTTATAAGACTCTATATTGCAAACAATAGCAAACAATAGGGGGTAAGATCCATTTTGAGAGTTTCTCATGCAAATGTAATAAAAGGTTACTTATTCATCATCATCATTGTTGTTAATCAGTAGAAAGGCCTGTATCTTTTTGTTTTTGTCCTTGTATCCTTTATATCTTGAATAATACCTTGCTCAATAATTCACATTGAATTGAATAATCCAAGGTCTCTTTACATTATGAGATAACAATTTTTCAAACACTATACAAGACATGCAGTTCTAATGAGTTACCTTCCATTCACTCCTCTAAATCATTACCTGGTAGCTATCCTTCTGAGGCTGAGTCTCTCCAGACTTAACAAGACTAGTCCTTAGATAACAAGCGCATGTAGTGAATATGAAGACCCATTCTGGCATATTTTTCATCTTGGTAAAATTTATCAGGACTCAACCTCAAATGATATGACCTTTGAGAACTCAGGATCCCATTTGGATCCTCTACTAAATGTAAGCTTTTAGTTGAAGTAATTTTACATATTCATAAAGAGATTTAGATGAATTAAAGATTCATAGATTTGGATAGAAACTCAGAAAAAAGAAAAGAACCTCAGGGGTCATCTAGTTCAATCCCCTCACCTTGCAAATATGAAATGAAGACCCAGAGAGATTAAGTGTCTTTCTTAGGATCACACAGAGAAGAATCAGGATTTAAACTCAGCTCCCATGAAACCCAAATTAATGCTCCCTCCAAGATACCACATTGTCTTCATGTGAAATATAGTTAGAAAACACTTTCCATGTTTGCTTAGCATGTCCAAATTTTAGAAAAAAAACATTATCCCATATGAATCTCAATATATTGTTTCATGTGATTTTGAAGAATATTTTTTTATGTTGTTAATTTTTGTTAAACTTTTGTTTATATTTTCCATATGACATAAGACATGAGTTGGTATAGAAAATGTTTGAATAGTTTTCAAACTCTTATAATTTATTTGATATCATCCTTCATAGTTTTATTTGGTATTAACTTTTTTAGATAATTAAGTGATATTTGCTAAATCTTATAAATATTGGATATTTGAGGATGTTAGGCTAGCTATATACACTGTCACAAATTAAGAAAGAAAGACATAAAAGAAAGAAATAACCCAGGTCATGGTATGTAAAATTGCCTTTCAGGTAGAGTTTGGGCTTAAAGGTTAACCTAGTTCTGCAACTAGTAACAGCTGTGCCCATATGGATAGTGACTCATTTCCTTTCAATCCTAGTTATCCCCACCTGTTTCCAATTTGGAGCCATAGGGAACCACAAGAAATGTGCATTGAACTATTGCTATGTTATCTCTCTCCTTTTAATTATCTCTGATTCTAATATTGCAGAAGTCTTGACAAATTAACCGCTCAGTTTGTGAGTCTAAGAATAAGTAGAGTGGATGAAGTCTTCAACACAAAGCAAAACAAAACAAAACAAACAAAACAAAGACAATAGTTATGCTAGCTGTGTACCCTTTCTTCCCTTGCCCATCTTGGGGGAACTTAATCTTAATTACATAGCTAGAGAACGTGTAGTGATTAGTTGGAAACTTCTTTCTTGAAAAGGAATTTTACCTTGTGAAGAAACTGAATCTGTCTAGGGCTAATTAAGTCAAAGGAGACATGAAAAAGGAAGGATGAGTGGGTAGCCATATATACCTGAGGCTGATGTTTTTTGCTATATTATCATCTTTAAAGGTTACTGAATTGAATTTAGGGTCTGTATTATGTGCTGACTTATTTCCTCAGTTGCATACCACTCTTATTCTATTTTTCATACAACTGCCAAAATGATTTTCCTAAAGTGCAAGTATGATCATGTCATCCTTTCTTTCCTCCTTCCTTTCTACCCCAACTCAGTATACACTGGCTCCCTGTCATTTTAGGATCAATAAGCTCCTCTATCTGGTATTCCAAACTGTTTACAATGTGTCTATTTTTATATTTCCATTCTTCTTTAACATTATTTCTCTTTATAAATTCGATGATATAGCCATATTGATCTACCTAATGTTCCTTATACACAATGTCCACCTGCTGTCTCCCTGAATTTGGGTTGCCTATCCTTTGTGCAAGGAATACTTTTCTCTCTTATCCCTTGATTTTCTTCAAAACTCAGCTCTATTTCCAACTAAAGTGAAGCCTGAGCCACTTTTCCCCCACTCCAGGACTAGAGAGAGTTACACTAATTAGTTCCCATTAAAAAAAAATCAGGTAAAGGAGAAAGAACCCAACCATAAAAAGTTCCATAATCCAATAGGAAAAAGGAGGACATTGAAGTAAAAAAAGCTTATCCTACTACAAAGATATGAATGTTATGTATATGTATACATAAATATATCTGTACTTAATTGTAGCCTGCTTGGAAAGGCAGGGGGAATGAAAGGGGAAAAAAGAATAAAGTAGAAAGTATACAGCAAAGAACAAAAGAAAACCTATAAGGAAGCAAAGAAAAGATGAACAATTATAAATATAACATATTTTATTATATATGCTTTCTTGAAATGGAAACTTATTGCTTCATATTTTGAATCCTTCCTGATGTTCTGCTGGGCACATTTTCCTTTTCCTGTCTTTCTTTTTCTATTTTGCTTTTTTTCTTATTTTTTATTTAAGTTATAAATAAATTTTTATAAAAGAACAAAAGTAAGAGTTCTTGGAAGTGTTACAATTATAATTATAGTAAACTGAGGCACAAAGTTCTGTGCATAATCAAATTTATCAACAAAGCACAAATTCACTGAGAAATATGAGCTTAGCCTTCTCATCAATAGGTAAGAACCCATAAATAACTTATATGATACATTTTTTACTGATCATTTTTATAAATAAAAGCAAGATCATCCAGAGTAATAGGTAGAATCAACCATGAGGAAAACAATAAGATTAGTTACAAACCCTATAACATCATAAATGAAGAAAATATGATTGGCTAGAAAATGGGATATACTGGGCTAGAAATTGCCCTTCTGTAGCGAGCTGTTGTCTCTAGAAGCTGCCGGATCGCTCTCTGGGAAGAGATCTGCTGTGTCTATTCAAATTTCTCAGACAGATTCTTCTTCCTGTAGAGAACCGTTGTCTCCAGGCAGTTGCTGTTAACTCTTGTCCAGAGAACTGACTTCCCTTCCTGCAGAGAGCCCCATCCAGCCTGATGTAGTGCAGAGTCTTCTCCTATCTCTGGAGTGGTGTCCTCTTTTATCCTCCCAGAGAATGGGCGTGGGATAATGCAAGGGCTTCTGGGAAGAAGTACTCCAACCAATGAGCTTGATCCTCTTATCAAGTCAACCTGAGTTCTCACCTTGTAATTGTCCAGACAACCTGAATTCTCACCTTGTCATTGTCCAGACAACCTGAGTTCTCACCTAGTAATCCTAACATCTCCCCCTTTCTTTTGATTTAGAACATAGGATAGTCATGACCTTGAAACATAAATCCATCAATATGGGAGGTATTACACATGATTACATAAATTACATAAGCACATAGTAGTATAGTAACATAATACATGCTAGAAGTATATAACAAATAACATGATCAAATAATCATAAATTGAGAATTTATAAATGTTCATAAGTCCATTGTCTATTAGTCTCATCTTGTGTTAGGAAGTCCAATGATTCCTGCCGGTTTTAAAGTTCTTTAACATCTTTTTATTAGCCATGCTCTTTCAGTGTAAGATGTTTCTTAGATTTTCTCCTTTATTTTGAGGTCTTTCTCTTTTTCTGTCTCTCTCTGATGGACAAGGCAAATATGACTCGTTGGCACCCATCTGTTTCCTTCTCCTGCTGAAGAAATACAAGCAAACCCTCTCCCCCAGGCAGTTAACCTATCTGGTCCCTTCCATTCACCACTTTCTGGATCTCTCCACATCACCTGGCAATTATCTAAGGACAGTGGAGCTGCTCGCACTGGACACTGCCCTTCTTGTGGGTTATAAAACCTGTCTGCCGGAGCCAGTGCATCTTTGTCAAAAATTAGAAAATTAATGGTATAGAGAACTAAATTTAGAAGTTCCCTAGGGCTACCTGTGGCTCCCCCTTTCTTTTGTTTTTGGAGGAGTGTCTTAATATCTCTGTTTCTTCTCTCTACTATTGCCTGCCCTTGAGGATTAAAGGGTATGCCCATGGTATGTAAAATCTTATACTGTGCACAAAAGTGTGTAAAATGTTTGGACGTATATGCAGGTCCATTGTCTGTTTGTGGCACACCCATAATTGCAAATGCTTTTGTAAGGAATTCAGTGACCACTCGGACTGTCTCTTTTGCTGCTGGCACTGCAAATGTGAATCCTGAAAAGGTGTCTACCACGACATGGATAAAAGATAGACGACCAAAAGATTTATAATGGGTCACATCCATTTGCCAGATTTCATTGGGTCTCAAACCACAAGGATTCTTCCCTGGAGGGAGTGTAGGAGCGTGGAAAGGAAGACAAGCTGTACAGCTTTTTACTATGCTCCTAGCTTCCTCTCTTGTGATTCCAAATTGTAAACATAAAGCTCGAGCAGCCTGATGATATTTAGAATGAGGTTCTTGTGCTTCCTGAAATAAAGGACTACTGGCTAACATGGTTAGAAGGCTATCTGCCTTTGAATTTCCATCAAAAATAGGACCTGGGAATCCACTATGTGAGTAGGCATGCAAGATATAAATCTTGCCTGGATGTTTTCTCACTTGCTCTTGAAGTTCCTTAAAGAGCTGATAAATATCAGAGGCTGCAAATTTTATTTGGGCTGTGGCAATTCTTTGTACTACACCTACTGAATAGGCTGAATCAGTAATTATATTTACGTCTCCTGGGTAATAAGTAAGAGCTAGCATGATAGCAAATAATTCATTCTGTTGAGTGGACTGAAAAGGAGTCCTGACTACTCTCTTTATGGTTAAATCATGAGAGTATACAACACAAATATTTTCTTTGGAGGCATCTGTAAAGATTGTTCGTCCTTTAAGAGGAACCTTAGAAATCTTTTCTTCAAAAATCCATCACCAATTATGTAGTAGCCGGATAATCTTTAATGGAGATCCATGTGCAAAATTTGGAGCTGTGGCCAATAAAATTTGCCATTCTGGGATGGTCTCACAGCATACATTAATTTGTGTGTTAGTATAGAATGTGTATATTTTTTCAGGACTTATCCCAGATAATTGTGCTGCTCTCTTAATAGCCTTTAATAAGGAGTAAGGAGTAAGGCTTTGTTCTGGTTGTGCTAGGAGGTTCACCCACTCAATCACACTGTCTCCTTGATGAAGGACTGCTGTGGGTGCCTCTTTTATAGCAAAAACTGATATTTCCAAGGGTTTTTGAATGACTCTTTCAACCACATTGGATAAAGCCAGTTCAACTTCTCTCAAAGCCTCTTGTGCTTCTTTTGTAAGCTGGCGTGGTGAATTTAAAGCACTGTCTCCCCTTAAAATGTCATATAGAGGTTGTAGTTGATTGGTAGTTAAGCCTAACACTGGACACATCCATTGGATATCTTCTATTAATTTTTGAAAGTCTTTTAAGGTGTTCAACTTCTCTGTTCTTAAAGAAAGCTTTTGTACTGTGAGTGTCTTAGGATATACTTCATATCCTAAATATTGAAAAGGAGCATGTCTTTGAATTTTTTCTGTAGCTATATGCAGTTTGTAGTACTTTAGTGTTTCCATGGTCTTTTGTAGACATGCTTCTAACATTTGTTCCTCAGGTGCACATCCCAAAATATCATCCATATAATGTAACAATATTACTTTTGGAAATGCTTTTCTTACTGGAGCAAGTGCAGCAGCAACATACATTTGGCACATAGTAGGGCTGTTTTTCATTCCCTGTGGCAAAACTGTCCATTCATATCTTTTATAAGGCTCAGCCAAATTAATAGTAGTCACTGAAAAAGCAAATCTTTTCATATCCTCCTTATCTAGAGGGATAGAATAGAAACAATCCTTAATGTCTATAACCCATAGAGGCCATTCTCTTTGCAACTGAGTAGGAGATGGAAGTCCAGGCTGAAGAGTTCCCATAGTTTCCATCTGTTCATTTACTCTTCTTAGATCAGTTAACATCCTCCATTTTCTAGATTTCTTTTTCACCACAAATACTGAGGAATTCCAAGGACTTAGAGAAGGCCACAAGTGTCCTTGGTCAAGTTGTTCTTGCACTATGTCTAATAAGGCCTGAATTTTATCACTTCTTAAGGGCCACTGTTCTACCCACACTGGTGAATCAGTCTTCCACTGAATAGGAACCGGTGAAAGTGCAGGTAGACCTTCAACAGCAGCCCTGCCTAAAAAGCCGAAGTGCTTATTTGTAATCCTATCTGCTGTAAAATGTC
The DNA here is from genome assembly GCF_048593235.1 of Sminthopsis crassicaudata. Classification (NCBI taxonomy): domain Eukaryota; kingdom Metazoa; phylum Chordata; class Mammalia; order Dasyuromorphia; family Dasyuridae; genus Sminthopsis; species Sminthopsis crassicaudata. The sequence goes on from NC_133617.1 coordinate 457,488,264, forward strand.
TCTTCCCCACAGATTGATGGGGATTTTTTCAACCACAAAAGGAGTAAAAGCTCCTGTTTCTCCTTCAAATACCCATCTCAAAGGCCTAGCACTAACTTCTGCTGCTATTGATCCTCCCACCCCAGACATATAGGTGTCTGCTTTAATCTTTGGCCAGTGACCGGGCCAATTGGCACCTCTAATAACTGTACGATCTGCACCCGTGTCTACCAATCCTTCAAATGGTATTCCGTTTATATAAATAGTAAGCATAGGTCGGTCAGCTGTCACAGCTGCTGTCCAATATATTCCTGGATTTTGTTCATTGGAGTCAAAATCTAGACGACTATCACGAGGTTGCTTATTAGGGGTACGTAACAATAAGCCTGATGCTACTACTTCTCCTGGTTGATAAATCACACGTTGTCTGCCTGTGTTAGTGACTGGGATATTAGATACACGTTCTCCAGTCTCCCACATCAGTGTATGGATGGACACTGTTTTGTAGGCACTCTCAGAAGGTGAAATGGTCAAGCCTACTGTGCCTGGAGGCAAAGGATCCATAGGCTCAACAGGAACAGATTTCACTTCTCCAGGGAGTATCTCGGTAGTCTCTACTGCACACAACTCTATTTTTCCTAATTTCAATCCCTTTCTTCCATCTGATTGCCTTTTGGCTGATTGATCATGTCTTAAAATTCTCTGGATGTAACCTTGGCTGCCATCATGCCCCACTTGGGGGGCTGAAGCTGGGCCCCACCTGTCATTTCCCTGGGTCAATCTACATTCGGAGGTCCAGTGGAGACCCTTGTGACATTTTGGACATGGAGTTTTAAGTCTTCTCTCACCCTGTCTTCTCACTGTATCTCCATATCTACACTGAGCTCTTAGATGCCCAATTTTTCCACATTGAAAACATCGTCAAGTTTCTCTAGAAGGCCCTTCCCAGGAGGGACCCTGTCTTTCCACGTTCATCATTGTCTGGGTGTAAAAAGCATTTGTTCCCACTGTAGCACAGTGTCTTATGATCTCCTCTAAAGGAGCATCTTTGTCTAATCCCCATATAATTCTTTTGCAAATCTCATTGGCATTTTCCTTAACCAGATGTCTGGTCATTATTTCTGTAGCTGCATTTTCTCCAATAGTTCTTTTGACAGCAGTTTGCAAACGTCCCACAAAATCTGCAAAAGGTTCATTGGGACCTTGCTGTATTTTAGTGAAAGCCTCTCCACGATCTTTCTGTCCAGGGAGGACACCCCAAGCTTTTATTGCAGCCTTAGCAATTTGCTCATATATTGTCATGGTATGACAGATTAATTAACCTATTCTGAATTTTCTCCATACCGACCTTCACCAGCTAAGTGCTCAAAAGTGAATTGTGTGTTAACTCCTATTTCCAAACTGCATCTGACTTGGATTTTACATAATTCATGAAACTCCGCAAGCCATAATAAATTTTCTCCAGGTTGCAGGCATGTCCTTGCTATGGATTTCCAATCATTCAGGGTTAAGACTTCTAAGACAAACCATCTAGTAACATTTTAACATAAGCTGATGTAGCCCCATAAAGGATACAACCTTTTTTCAAATCCTTAATTTTATTCAAATCTAAAGGTGCATATCTTCTCCTTTTTTGACCTACAGAGTCAATATCTTCAATCACAGGATATGCATGTATAAAATCACTTATATCCTGTCCTTCTCTCTTAGCTTTAACCAATGCTTTTTCTAATCTTGTCATAGGCTTAGGCTGCTTCACAGGCAATTCTGTTTGTGTTTCTGCCTCTTCTCCTCCTCCTCCTTGCTCCACCACTGAAGGGTTAATTGAGGGAGGAGATGGGAGGTGCTCCTGTTGCTCAGAATTGTACTTAACTTTATTGTTATCTGATTCATCCTTTTCACCTAGTTTAGTTGACACTTCCCCATTTTGCTCCTTCATCTTTTCCTTTAGAATAACATTTTTTAAAGCCATTTGGATTAAATTGTAGGTATGAATTGTATCTTTGGAAACTGAGTTTGGTCTGGAACCAAAGGGTAAAATGTCACAAAGGCAATTGTAGTGTTCACCTAATTGCTCTACTACTAATTCCCATTCATCTGGATCCAATTCTTTTTCCAGAGAAAAACAAGGACATATGACCTTCACAGTTTTTAAAAGTTCAGTAATATCCTCCAAAATTATAATCAATCCTTGGCTTTTCATAACCTTGATAATGCTCTCCAAACATTTTCCTTGAACAGAAGGCATTTGCCCCATTTCACCATAATAGATTGCTGGTTTAGCCCTTAACAAGTTAAGTTCCTTATTTATCTATTAGCATGCTCACTTAATCTTTAACAAAGTTTCCTCGTTACTCACAGTTCTGGGTCAGAGAGACTGAGATCTGGATGGGAGGCTTTTCCATTGGAATCAGGACCGTGTCTGTTCCTATTCGGGAGCCAAATTGTGAAGGTCTGGTCTAGCTCCTCTTGTCAGGATAAGCAAAAGTCCTTGCCCCACGTTGGGCGCCAATTGTAGTAAGCTGTAGTCTCTAGAAGCTGCCGGATCGCTCTCTGGGAAGAGATCTGCTGTGTCTACTCAAATCCCTCATATAGATTCTTCTTCCTGTAGAGAACCATTGTCTCCATGCAGTTGCTGTTAACTCTTGTCCAGAGAACTGACTTCCCTTCCTGCAGAGAGCCCCGTCAAGCCTGATGTAGTGCAGAGTCTTCTCCTATCTCTGGAGTGGTGTCCTCTTTTATCCTCCCAGAGAATGGGCGTGGGATAATGCAAGGGCTTCTGGGCAGAAGTACTCCAACCAATGAGCTTGCTCCTCTTATCAAGTCAACCTGAGTTCTCACCTTGTAATTGTCTAGACAACCTGAATTCTCACCTTGTCATTGTCCAGACAACCTGAGTTCTCACCTAGTAATCCTTAACACCCTTCCTTCCATCTTGCTGCTAATTGATTATGTTTATCTGCAAAGTTAGTTAATGATACATGGAAAACAGATTTCCTTACAACACAATGAAAACAGATCAAACTTCCTTGAAAGACAACTACTGAGATAGAGGTAACAAGTTTCCTTGACTTAAAAACAGATCATTGATATCACAGGAAAGTTCAATTTCTAAACTTAAAACTAGTGAGTAGTTGACAGGAAAGATAAACTTTTGAAACTTAACTTGGAAACAATAAAATGTGACTTAGGCAGTTATCAAAATGTGAAAGGAATATAGAATGATTTCAATTATGAAGTAGAATCAGTCTGACTTTTTTTCACAAGAAAGACTTTATAAATAAAACATATCTATAAAATGGAGCCACATACATGAATAAATACAATTTAAAACTAAATTCTAGTTATTGTTCCCTAAATACTTATGTGATATTTATGAAGGGGTTAAAAAAAACCTTTGTGAATATTATTACTGTGTCTTTACTGCCAAGTTCATCATTTTGTTTTGTATTTTTTTTTTTGTAGTAAGAACTGACCTTGTGAGGAAAGATTTTTTAACCCACCAACTAGAAATTACATAGTGAATTAAAAGAAGAGAGAAGCATCTCTTCTTTCCTCTTCCACACCCCATTTTATCAACCTTGATCTGATGATGTTTGCACTATTTATACAACTGTTCATTTCTTGTTTCAGTAGTAGTATTACTTTGTTGATTGAACAAAGAATTGGAAACTACATATTTTTAATATATCCTTTTTAGGCAAAATTGAAATCAGCAGGGAAAATATAATTTCAGAGGATAAATTTCTTAAAACATTTACACTTCCACCCCCAAAATCTTTCAAAAATGCAGCTTATATTTGTTTCATGTTATAACTTCTACTATTTAGACGGAGCTGCAGAAAAAGTTGTCAACTCAGTATTTTTGTATATTGAAAGCTGAATACTTGAAGCTCCTAAGCTAATTGTTAAGGAAGAAGGAAATATGGATTACAGAAAATGTCATGGATAGTGAAGGGAAGAGACATCTCATTTGTTTATATTCTCTAAGAATTGGTCAGCGTATAGTCAAATCAGTTTCCAAGCCTTCCACTTTATCTTCATAGTACTTCTTTAATTTGTTCCTCTGCCTCTCTATCCCAAAGGCCACATTCTTTTTAGACCCTCATAATCTCTTTCATGGATTATTAGAATAATCCTTTAATTGGTTTAATTTTATCTAGAATCTTTCATTTCCACCCCTATATCATTGCAAAGCTGGTATTGGTAAAGCACAGACCTGGTAAAGCTAATATTGGTAAATGTCACTCTCTCTGCTCACCGAAAGCTTCCATGATTTTCTAAGTCCTCTATGACAAAATGTACATTCATCTATTTATTATATAAAACCTTTCATAATCTGGTTCCAACCTATCTCCACACATATTTAACATTATTTCTCTTCAAACACTGTATTCTAGACAAAATAGATAAAATATCTATCAAATAAAAGATCAGGAAGTTAATAAATGGATAATTTTATCATTGTTCAGTAGTTTTACACTTGTGTCTGACTCTTCATGACTCTTTTTGAGGTTTCCTTGACAAAGATACTGGAGTAGTTTGCCAATTTCTTCTCCAGTTCATTTTATACATAGGGGACTGAGGCAAAGAGGGTTAACAGACTTATCTGGGGTCACACAAATGAGTCTTCCTGACTCCATGCCCAGTACTCTGTCTATTGAACCGCCTAAGTGCTCAGTAATATCATGTATAAGGAGCAGAAATAGACTACTTTAGTAAAATTCCCATAATAAGAAAAACACTCAGGAAGATGTTGAATATGAAATTGTGACTTTATTTATATATAACATTTTTTAGGTAGGTAATAACTTCAATTTGTTAATTCCAAAGCTATACTGTTTATGACTCCCCATGAATTTCCTATATTCTCTTCTGTACATTAAAAAAATCAGTTCATGCACTTTCTTTTCTTCTTTCTGATATTTTTACTTTTTTTTTTCTTGGTGAAAAACCTGCCCACTGATATGTATCTTTCCTTTAAATGTTCACTCATTTCTCTACCTTATTCAGTTTTTTACTATCTCAGTCAATCATTTTTCTGATTTTCCATGGTATCTTGGATGATATTGAATTTACCAACAATTTCAAAAATCCAATGCTATTATTCTCCTCCCACAATACTTGTTGTCTATATTGTATTGTTGTAGAGACTTGAGACACAAATCAAACTTGAGTAATCATTGTCTTAGTCCTTATTCTCCAATTTTTCTCATTCCATATGCCACAATCCTATCTGCAGTTACCTTTTTGACCTCTGAAAAGTTGTCATGAATGGATTGGGGCAGGGTGATGAGAAGGGATAGTCTGAAAAAGCTTTTTCTTTCTTGAACCTTTTCTTTACCTTTCTCCTCTTTTTACTGGCTGCCTATTTCTTCCTATGCTATACTAATTACATTTTAAGTGTACATTTATACTCTCTTCTTTTACTTTCTTGCTCTCTAGTCATCACATTCTCTTTTAAACAATGCTGTTCTCCCTTGTTTTTTTTCCCCTTGGGACATGGAGATTTACTGGATTCACAGGCCTCAAAGTAGTGGGGATTTCTCTGGGACCATGTAAAATGTTTAATTTCTAAACTAGATGCCCCAAATTATAGCAGCCCTAAGAATTTGGGAGCTAATGCAGAACAGCACTCAGGCTGTGGGACACAGAAGAAAACAAAAGTAATGGGATTATCTTTATTTAGTCACTGGGATACCAAAAGACTTCAAAATATCAGTACCTAAACTTGTTAAGGGTTTTAGATAGGACTGGAGAAAGGAGAGGGAAGGCCAGAAATGGAAATGCTAGGGAAAAATAGAATGATGAGTCATTTATTTGGGGCTGTTATTTTCTGCAAGAATTTCCTTGGGAAAAAAAAAGTGTGTTTTTTCAGTTTTTGCTCTCTGATATCTTCTTTATGGTGGAATGGAATAGAGTATTGCCCCTAGGGTATTCTTACTACAATAACTTCCCAGGATTTTCTGTAGTTCAGTTTTCTAATACCATACAATGTATTTCTAGATGTAATGGGCAAAAGGCAAGAGAGTAAGGGCAAAGAGCAAATAAGTCATGGAATATTTTCCATGTATTTCCATGTATATTAGCATTATAACCCAATCCAGTTTCAAATATCCTTTGACTATGGTTAATAATATTTTCACTGTACCATAAGGATAGGAAAATAAAACGAAATTTGCAGGATTTCTGTGTAAAGGCTTAACAATCATCTAAAAAATAGATACAAATGAAGAGTAGAATTGACTTGAAAGAATTCTTTTTTATTATAGTTTTTTTTTTTATTTACAAGATATATGCATGGGTAATTTTTCAGCATTGACAATTGCAAAACCTTTTGTTCCAATTTTTCCCCTCCTTCCCCCCACCCCCTTCCCCAGATGGCAGGTTGACCAATATATATTAAATATATTAGAGTATATGTTAACATATATACATACATAATTTTGTTTGCACAAAAGCTTTTGAAAATTCTTATTAAAAAAAAAAAAACTAGCACAAAACATTAGGAAGAATGTTGGGAGCCATTCTGGCAAAAGAATAAACTGAATGGCTTTAAGTATCACACAGTCATAATAAACTCATAAGTTGAATGCAGAGAAATAGGTTAGAGCTTGCATAGTTATAGCATATGTAGTAGAAAGGGTTCTAATCTGTTTATGTGGTTCTCCTGGGCTATTGCATTCCCTATAACATTGGTGGGATTTGATTGTTGACATAATTGTAGGGCTGTCATCTTTTCCTGAAAGAGGGAAGAATACATTGCCAATAAGATATGTTGCTGCAATTGGAGTAAGGAAAAGCATTTCACATTGCCTACCAAGATTATGACTCAATTCCCAAGGCATCTCTCTAGCAGCACTAGCCAGTTCATCTTTAAGACAGGGTTGCATTTTTGACACAGATTAAGTGGCACTATTAAGGAATTACTATATTTGGTCGAATAATTTTGATTATCTGAAAGCTGAATGGCTCTAAATCTCTACTAGGCCTTCACCAAGTGGAAATTAAAGACGCATTGTCCAAAGGGATAAAAATAATAAAAACAGCATAAATTTGTGGCCCACATTATTGGAATTGTCATCTCCCCCCAAAATGAAATTATATATTAGATTTTAGTAGTTTTTTTAAAAGCCATCAGAATTAATATGCATCTTTTATTATGAAGTTTCATTAATCAGATTAAAATAACTAAATAGTTTATGAAGCTATTTTGACTTGAATTCTGATTCAAGCTATGATCAAGCTATGACCTCTTTGGTTACTAAGAAATGTAAATTATTCCTACTAATACTTGATTTGGATTTGCAATCAGATGCCACTCAAGATACTTGAATTTTTTTTTTCTGGTCAGCACTACAAAGCTTTTATTAGTAAATGGGCTTTAGTTCCTCCCTTTCATTTCTCAAACTAGGCTGAGGATGATCTCTTGTTGGTCAGATATTTGCTAATGCCTTAACTAATAGACATAGATTTCATGTTCTTTTTGCTCTCTCATTTTGCTTCTCTCAAGATACCACTCATCCAAGTATCAATTTCATGGTCCCTAATAATTACTGTGCTTGTCATTTTCAACTCAAAATGGAGATGGGCAAAGGCAGGAACATTAGAGATACAAGAAATGTTCCAATTTACCCAGACCCCTCATATTCAAAAAGTATAATAAAGGTGTGAGTATTTTGAAAATTTTTTTAAAAAGATATTTTCTTGAGTCATCACAAATCCAATGACATAAAATAAAACAGGTATTAAATGGAGATTGTAAACTATTTCACATGACAAATGAATTCAAAGGAGAATGGGACTTCATAGATTCCCTTTAAAAAAGTATTCAGAAAGAGAATAATAAAGTGTAATAACTACTAAATATGAGCAAAGTTTTGCTGTTGTTTAGTTGTATCTAACTTTTTATAACCCTATATATATCATCTATGGGTTTTTCTTGGCAAAGATACTAATTTGCCATTTTCTTCTCCAGTGGGTAAAGGCAAATAGAGATTAAATAACTTGCTCAGGCTCATACAGCTATTAAGTGTCAGAGGCTTGATTTGACTCCAGGCCCAGTACTCTATTCACTGAGTCATTTAGCTGCCTCATTGAGCACAATTTGTATGGTTTTTATAGAGAGAGACTTTATAATATAAACCAAAGCTTCTTAAACTATGATTTGTGACCCCATTTGAAGTCATGTTATTGAACGTGGGGTTGGCAAAAATTTTGGCAACAGTGAAAGATTTCTAAATGCAAAACCAAAAATTAATTCAAAATTAATTGTATTTCTGGCAGTACTTGCCTATGTGGCATTACAGGACTTCAAATCTTGGTTCTGAACACACAACTTGCACTTTCAACTTCACGTAGATGAACACAGCCGGAAACATCTTGGCTCTGATTCGAGATGAGATCATGTAAAAAATTTCTTGGGCAAAAGAATTTTGAGTAGAAAAATTTAAGAAGTCCTGCTATAAATCATACAATGTTGCAGGTTTCTTTGAATCTCTTTAACTTTATATCCAGAGTGTCCCAAAAGTTTTAATTAGGCTCTTGAAAGATTTTAATACTAAGGTGGCCCTGATTTAGAATAGACTTCATCAGAAGTGAATTGGGCAGCACTGGAAGTTATAGAACACAAACAGATTAGACTCATCTGTTACCAGCTGCAACAGCAACACAATCTCTAGCCCCCTTTTTTTCATTGAGTTTATGAATGTGAGTTTCTAGAGTAAACCTTGAAACCATATAATTCATTCTCTTGACAGCTTAGAATTTTTAATAACTTTAAAGTGCACTAAGACTTTTGAAACAGGCTTTATTTTCCCATGCATTTGTATGTTCTAATTTGTTCTAAGAATCAGATAATGAATTAGGTCTTAAGTTCTTGTTTTCTTTGTTTTGCCTGGACCTGTGTTTTCAGTGATATAAAGTCTATTGGGGCACTTACTGTGCCGATTGCTAATGGCAATTTCTCTGCAACTTAAAATATTATAAAATTGCCTGATTCAACTGAAACTGTTCTCTCAAAATTTACCAATGATCTTTAAACCATTTAATATTTTCCTAGCCTTCATGATTTCTGATCTGTTTGCTGCATGTGATACTGCCAACCACCCTCTACATCTGGATGGATTCTTCTTTTTGAATTGATATGATTTTATTATCTCCAGCTCTTCTTATCTTTCTGACTTCCCCTACTCTGTCTCCTTTGCTGTGTTACCATCCATACCTACACCTTAACTATGGGTTTTTGTCATAGGTCTCTGAAATCTCTTCTTTTTTGCATTTTCTTGGTGGAGTTATCAGTTTAAAATGGGTTTAGTTTTGTCTCTATGCAGATCTGTATTCTAGGCCCTTGCTTGAGCTCCTGGGAGTTTCTCTCCTAAGTATCAGTCTTACATTATCAAGACTTGCATGACCTATAGGACCTCTAAAATTGAATGTTTTCTAGATATCCTGAACTTAATATGTCAAAAACAAACAAAAACAAACAAACAAAAAACACAACACACCTTTCTCCCCTCCTCAACAAATCCACTTTCCCCCCTGAATTTCCCTTCTCAGACATTTCCAAAGTATACTGCCTCTACATTGGTGATCATTTTTATCTCTTCCTCAACCAGAAACATATTCTATTCCAATGATCATCCTAGATTCCAATTACTGATCTCTATTTCATTTCCATGTCATTTCCAAGTCAAATTGTCTCTACTTTGGCCTTTATTCCCACTTTCTCCCTACTGGAAATTTGAATTCCATACCTGAGATCACCCTGGCATGAAAATATTTCTCTAAGTTGGAATAGGAACTAGGCAGGTTAAAGATTGGCCATACACACTTTAAAAACTAGGCCTAACAGCCCTAGAAGCATTAAAAGTAAGAAGCAACTTTGTGGAAAGGGGTATACTTCTACCAGATGAGATGGGGATTTTGAGAGAGAGAAGAAGGAAAAGGAGAATTTTTCTTCTTCCCTCTCTCACAATATTGGCTATGGTATTTTTGATGGCCTAATTCAATCTAAGAAAATTTTCATACTTTGGTGGTTCTAGATTGGATTTGAGATTTCACTTGGGGAGCATATGGGGATGTGGCATGGGTTGAAGATATTCCAGATATTCCAGAAGATTTGGGCAAGGTCTCACCTAAACAGAGCTACTTCCCCAATAGGAAATATTACATCTATTGTGATACAGAGGGAGGCAGAAATAGTTATCCCTAGATTCCCTAGCTCTAATATGCCTGCTTTCTCTTATCTTGTCCAGATGCAGGTCACCATACCACTTCCTAGATATTCTTACATCTTACCCTGCCCACCTTTTCTAAGTCCCTTTTATGTAGAGCTTTTCTAGGTAGAATGTTAGCCCCTTAAAGACAAAGACTGTCTGTTTTGCATTCTCAACATTTAGCACAATGCCTTGCATATAATAATCACTGAACAAATACTTTATTTTTCTAAGGACACAACTTCAGTATCATCTTTGATTTTCACTTTCCCTCATTATACATATCTAATCAGTAACCAAATCTTATAGCTTCTATCTTTTCAGTATCCCTTAAATCCAACTATTTCCCTGCCAGGGAAAAACATCTGCCCTGGGGAGCTTTCTGCTGATCGGTGGAAGTTTTCTCCCACACTATTTCAGAAAAACCCTACCCATTCTTTATTTCCCCCCAGACTCTTTGGCAACCTCTTTCATAACCTTCACAGCCAGCCACTTTGCTTCCACAGGTGTACCATTTTCTTCAATTCCTCCTTTTTGGGAATCATACTATCATCAGATCAACTCTGTCATTATTCCTCAAAGTTACAGGTAAATCTATTCCTCAAAGGCTCCACTCACCATCCCTTTTACTTTCTATACTAAAGTGTCTTTTCCAGACCTTTATGACTTCTTGTGTATCATCTTTCTTATTAGAATACAAGTTCCTTGAGAGCAGATAATATCTTTGCTTTTTGTATTTGTCTCTTACTATAAATACTTACTACAGTATTTGGTACTGAAGAAGAAAAAAGCAGATAGCCCAGTATGTAAATGATCAACAAAATCTTACATTCTCTAAAGAAATCCCTTTCTTATACAAACTTCAAAGGATTTACAGTCTCCTGAGAAACTCCTTTGATATACAAACTTCTCCATATCCTATGGAAGCAGAAAAGTCTTTTTTAAATACAAATTCTGTTTTATGATCCTGTTTGTGTATAAAATGAAGCTCCAAAATTCTATTCTTTGCAATAAGGCTTTTCTACCTGGAAGCTTATTGCCTGCCAAGTCTGTGGGATCCCTTTCCTAATCAATAAAGACTGTTTTAACACAATATTGAGTAGGCAAATTCGTTTGCTACAGATCTGGCCTTGGCATTTTGGAGGGAGGAGAGAGAGAGAAACAGACAGGCAGAAAGAACCACAGACCCATCTCTGCCCAGAGTATACCACCCTCTTCAGTACTTAGTAAACACTTAATAAATGTTTTATTTATTCATTCTATTCTTGTTTTTTTTTTCTTTCCAATAACCACTATCTAAGTTTATATCATTACCAGTATTGTTACAGCTTCTTAATTGGTTTTCTTTCTTCAAATCTCTTCTCAGATTGCTATAATTTTCCTCATATCTGTCAAAATAATTTTCCTAAAGTGTATTGTTAGAATCCTTACTAGGTGCTAAGTCAGTACTTAACAATTCTATAGTTCAGAGTTCACACCTTTAAAATGAGTTTATACCTTTAGAATTCTGGAAAGAGTTTACACCTTTGAAGGAATTAACACCTTTAAAGAAGCTAACTCATTGGTTCTGCAAGGAGTTCCCACAAGCCCCTGGGAGTATCTACATGCCATTGTCTGGGAGGTTAAAAGGAGCCAAGAGTCAGGAAGAGGAATTTGAGATTCTACTGTGATGCTGACAGGGGGCACTTGGATAAGAGCAGATTCACAAGAAAAGCCTGCTCATGGAGATTCACAATTCGGATTGACTTCCGGGAAACCCACGATCCCACACTCTTGGAGGCAGAGTCTGGTTCATTCCCATGTCTATCTTTGCTCTGGCTGGAGGCTCCAAGAAGCCTCCCAAGAAACCTGCTCCCAGAGAAAAGGATTTACAGAAAAGAAACTTCCTCCCAGAGAAGGATTATAATTGAGATATAACAGAAGTTTACAATGTATGTCATTCAACTACTCAGAAAACTCCAGTGATTGCCTTTTGCCTTCAGGAACAAATATTATAACTCTTTTTGAGGCTTTCTATAACTATGCCCCAAATTAACTCTAATAAGTACATTATTTCCCAGAGGAAAAAAAATTAAAATGCAACACTTTTTATTGAGAAATTTAAAGTCCAGAAATGATTTAAATTTTGAATTCCTTAATAGTAAGGGAATACCCAGGATTGCAGATAGTAGCTATGAAACTCTAAGGATATTTTAGATTTCATTAAGATCAGAGAAAATTGCCTACAGAACTATGAACTACAGTGGAAGTAATGCTCATTTCCTCTCCAGCTAATGGGAGTTAGTTTTCAGATTTCTAATGATTTCTAAACATAGAGATGTTGCTATTCTTGTGAAGTTTGAAATGTAGTCAAAATCATAAATTAACCTTAAATAATTAATCAATTTAAAATTTAGATTTATATCAGGTTAGACAAATTTATTATAGGCAATTATTCATAATATAATAATCTGTCCTCTGAATAGTAATTGTTGGTACCATATTTTTGTAATTCTAAGAATAAAAGTGCTAATTATTTATATTAGTTTCTGAATGTAACTGGTACAGAATGACAAAATCTATAGACAAGTATGAATGGGACTGAATGGATAAAGTATTTCTCAGTTTGAGTCACATGATCCCTGTTTTCAGAACTGGGACCTTGATAGGTCATTTGTTTTCTAGAGGAAAGAACTTTGAACCTGGCATACAGTAAGTTGCAGGAAATAATGTGACTTGTGAAGGAGGCAACCAGCATTGGTTATGTCCTTATAGTATATCCAATGAGAAGGCGTGAGTCTTTTGCTTATAAACCCTGGACAAGCAGGAAGCAGGTCAAGTTCCAGGAGATATGGTGGGAGTTGGGATGGCTCCCAGGTGTGTATCTGGGCCTCTCCTTGAAGGAATTAAATAAATGTTTTCTCTTTATACCAGATAATGTCTCAGATTAGTTAATTGGATTGGGAAGGGAGTCTTGCATCCAACCCATCCCACACAAGTGGAATAGGTTTTCTATATACATGATCTAGAGGTATATACAATTGAATTAATAATTCCTTGAGAACAGACTTTTTAAAAAATTGCTTTTCACCATACTCTTAGCACTTAATACATTATCTGGCACCTAGTAGTAATAAGGTTCTGATTAGCTAAATGGGCATTGACAGAGAGAGCTTGAATTACTGTAAAATCTGAAAGTCTAATTCCTCTTTGAGGCAATCAGAGAGGAGCACTAATAAGATAATAAGTGAACCTTTTGTACAAGTGGCATTTTGTTACAGCCCCACCCCAGGGGGAGGTCTCTGGTAGAATTCTTAGTTGAAAATCTATGCATTGGCAAAATCATTCTAACCCCCAGGATTACTATATCCAATAAAAAAGTCAAGTTATGATGTCAACCCCAAGGTGATATTTCTCCTATAAAGATCTACTCATATTTTAAATCCTTTCTAACTTTGTGGTGTGCTAAATACCTTTTAGGGTTAATGGACAGTCAAAGGCATAATCCACAATGCAAGGCTAAAATCCTTTTTTTTTTTTTTTTTTTTTTTTTTTTGCTAAAAATCCTTTTGGATTTAGCCTGCTCTTAGCAACATAATAAATCTTTGCCTTAATTTGAAGGAAGTCTAAGCCAACAATATTTTTTAATAATAGTTTTTTATTTTAAAATATTCACCCCTGCAAAAACTTGTGTTCCAAATTTTTCTCCCTTCCTTCTCTAAACCCCTCCTCCCCTAGATAGCAAGTAATCCAATATAGGTTAAACATGTGCAATTCTATCATGTCACACACAAAGTAATAATAATAATAATAATAATAATAATAATAATAATAATAATAATGATAAAAACATGAAAAAGAAGAAGAAAGGAGAAAAAAAGGAAACAACAACAAAAAAGGTGAAAATACTATGTTGTAATGCATATTCAGTCCCCATAGCCCTCTCTCTGGATGCAGATGGCTTTCTCCATCACAAGTCTATTGGAATTGGCCTGAATCACCTCTGTTGAAAAGAGCCAAGTCCATCATAGTTGATCATTACAGGATTGGTTTTGTGTTTATTGTTCTCTTGGTTCTATTCACTTTATTAAGCATCAGTTCATGTAAGTCTCTCCAGGCCTTTCTGAAATCATCCTGCTGATTGCTTCTTATAGAACAATAATATTCCATGTCATTCATATATCAAAACTTATTCAGCCATCTCCCACCTGATGGACATACACTCACTTTCCAATTCCTTGACACTACAAAAAGAGCTGCTACAAAAATTTTTGCACATGTATGTGTGAGGGATATAGAAGACCCTTAAACAAAATGATCACTCAAAATAGAAAGCAGAAAGGTTGTTTATTAATAAACCTCCGGGAGGATGGGCCAGATGAGAAAGGGAAAGCTCGTGGTAAGAGGGCTAAAGAAGTAGTAAAGATACACAACTTTTATACAAGAGATTACATCACAGGTAAGAGAGCATTGAGAGGAGGAGGGGAAGGGGGAGGCATCTAATTGGTTGTTGCTATCTGAAGAAATTGAAATGGAAGGTTTCTATTTCCCCGAAATCACCTGGTTTCTAGGAACGAGAAAATCAGGCCTTCAGGCTTAATCAAGCAGACAGTAGTCAAGCTAATAGACTAAATATAGATAAATGTAAAACACTGATAGATGTCATCAGCTCAGGTTAAGTAAATATGTTTATAGCTGGCCAAGGTTCAAGTAAATATGGGCCTGCACATTTATACAGGTCATAGTGATGGGGGTTGAGGTCCTTTTAAGATTCCTTTCTAATTGCCCAACCCATGGCTGACCTTGATTCACAAATCCTGGTCAAAGGCACCCTTTGAATATCCGGGCCCAGCCCCCCCCCATATCAGCTGGATGTGTTCACAATTCCACCAACAATGTATCAGTGTCTAATATTCCCACATCACTTCCAACATTCCCCACTATCTTTCCTTGTCATTCTAGCCAATCTGACATGTATGTAGTGGTATCTCAGAGTTGTCTTAATTTGCATTTCTCTGATTAACAATGACTTGGCGCATCTTTTCATATAGCTAGTAACAGTTGCCATTTCTTTGTCTGAGAATTGTCTGTTCATATCCTTTGACCATTTATCAATTTGAGAAAGGCTTAATTTCTTATAAATTAGAGTCAATTCTCTATATATTTTCAAAATGAAACCTTTCTCAGAACCTTTGACTGTACAAATGTTTCCTCAGTTTATTGCTTCCCTTCTAATCTTGTCTGCATTAGTTTTGTTTGTGCACAAACTTTTCAATTCGATATAATCAAAATTTTCTTTTTTGAGATCAATAATGATCTCTACTTCTTCTACGGTCACAAATTTCTTCCTCCTCCACAGGTCTGAGAAGTAAACTATTCTATGTTCTTCTAATTTATTTATAATCTCATTCTTTATGCCTAGGTCATGAAGCCATGTTGACCTTATCTTGGTGTACGGTGTTAAGTATGTGTTAAAGCCTAGTACCTGCCATACTAATTCCAATTTTCCCAGCAGTTTTTGTCAAACAATGAATTCTTATCCCAAAAGCTGGGGACTTTGGGTTTGTAAAACACTAGATTATTAAAGTTATTGACTTGTTAGGCCCATTCTCGCCTAACTAATGCTAGTAGATTCTCTGAGGTTCTCTAAGTATACCATCATATCATCAGCAAAGAGTGATAATTTGGTTTCCTCATTGCCTATTCTAATTCTTTCAATCTCTGTCTCAATTCTTATTGCTGAAGCTAGCATTTCTAGTAAAATATTGAATAGTAATGGTGATATCGGGCAACCTTGTTTCACTCCTGAGTTTACTGGGAATGGTTGCATTCTTTCCCCATTACATATGATGATTATTGATGGTTTTAAAAAGATGCTACTGATTATTTTAAGGAAAAGTCCATTTATTCCTATACTCTCAAGTGTTTTTTAATAGGAATGGATGTTGGATTTTATCACATGCTTTTTCTGCACCTTTTGAGATGATCATATGGTTTTTGTTAATTTGGCTATTGATATGGTCAATTATGCTAATAGTTTTCCTAATATTGAACCAGCCTTCTATTCCTGGCATAAATTCTACTTGGTCATGGTGTATTATCCTAGAGATGCTTTTCTGTAATCTTTTTTATTTAAGATTTTATCACCAATATTCATTAGGGAGATTGGTCTTTTTTCTTTCTCTGTTTTCAACCTGGATAAGGTATTAGTACCATGTCCTTGTCATAAAAGGAATTTGGTAGGACTCTTTCATTCCCTCTTTTTTCAAATAGCTCATATAGCATTAGGGTTAATTGTTCTTTAAATGTTTGGTAGAATTCACATATTTAAGCAATTTACTTCCTCCTCTGTTAATCTAGGAAGCCTATATTTTTGGAGGTAGTCATCCATTTCACTTAGGTTGTCAAATTTATTAGCATAAAGTTGGATAAAGTAACTCCTTGTTATTGCTCTAGTTTCCTCTTCATTGGTGAAAAGTCCTCCCTTTTTATTTATTTATTTATTTTTAATATTACAACACAATTTAATGAAGACACAAAAAATTTGAAAGTGAACATTGCCAAACAACAAAGAACAAACATGGTCCCAAAGAAAGTGTCCCAAAGACACTTTCCCATTCTCCTTTGCAGAAGAGGGAGGTCCATACATGTGGAATATTGCATATGTTTTCAGATGTTTTTTTTTCAGACAATTTATCAGATATGCTGGCTTACTTTTAAAAACAATTCATTATTACATAGGATAACTGTCTGAAAGAACAGGAAAAATACTTAGGGAAATTTAGAGGCTATGAAAAGAGAAGATATCAATAAAAATGTATTTTTTAAAAATAAAAGTGCCTTAGACTAACTGGAGAAATGGATTTTAGTCCTGCAATATGTCACTAATTATCAGTGTTTCAATCATTCTATCTTTTTGGGTTTAACTTTCCTTATTCATCAGATTAAGATAGTTCTAACATTATTAAAAACTGTTTGTATGGTCCTATCTGTCCCTTTCTACACTGGCATTTAATAAATTTTTTCATCTGTAATTCATCTGAACAGATTTTACTTATGGGCTCAGATACATGTCCGGACTGTTGTTCATTTTGGATGGCCTTTTCCCCATAAATTTGGTGGTAGCTTCTGCAACTGTGTCTTCTCTTTTGGTTCTATCCCAGAAATATCAGTCTTTTTAGTTTCCCTAGTGACCCTGAGAGGTAATGTTTTTTTTTTATTTTATAATTATAACTTTTTTTTGACAGTACATATGCATGGGTAATTTTTTATAACATTATCCCTTGCACTTACTTCTGTTCAGATTTTTTCCCTTCCTCTCCCAATCCCCTCCCCCAGATGGCAGACAGTCTTATACATGTTAAATATATTATAATATATTCTAGATACAATATATGTGTGTAGAACTGAATTTCTTGATTCTGTCCATCATTGATCAATTGGAATTGGATTAGCTCTTCTCTATGTTGAAGATATCCACTTCCATCAGAATACATCCTCGTACAGTATCATTGTTGAAGTGTATAATGATCTTCTGGTTCTGCTCGTTTCACTTAGCATCAGTTGATGTAAGTCTCTCCAAGCTTCTCTGTATTCCTCCTGTTGGTCATTTCTTATAGAACAATAATATTCCATAACATTCATATACCATAATTTATCCAACCATTCTCCAATTGATGGACATTCCCTTTTTTATTTTTAAGACTAATTTGATTTTCCTCTTTCTTTTTCTAATCAGATTTACCAAATATTTCTCTATTTTATTGTTTTTTTTTCCATAAAACCAACTCTTAGTTTTACTTATTAATTCAATATTTTTTTTACTTTCAATATTATTAATTTCTCATTTTAATTTTAGAATTTCATATTTAGTATTTGATTGAGGTTCATAATTTGGTCTTTTTCTAGCTTTTTAAGTAGCAAGTCCAATTCATTGATCTTCTCTTTCCCTATTTTCTTCAAGTAAGCCTCTAAAGATATTTTCCCATTATTAATAATTTTCCCATTATTATAAAGATAATTTCCCATTATTACCACTTTGGCTGTATCCCACAAATTTTGGTATGATGTGTCATCATTGTCATTTTCTTGGGTGAAATATTAATTGTGTCTATAACTTCCTATTTCACCCAATCTTTTTTAAGATAAGATTATTTAGTTTCTACTTACTTTTTGGTCTATTTACTCCTAGCTTTTTGAACGTAGATTTTATTGCATCATGATCTGAAAAGAATGCATTACCTATTTGTGCCTTCCTGCATTTAATTTTGAGGTTTTTATGTCCTAATATATGGTCAATATTTGTATAGGGTCTATGAACTGCTGAGAAGAAAGTATACTCCTTTCTGTTACCATTCAGTTTTCTCCAGAGATCTATCATACTTAATTTTTCTAATATTTTATTTACCCTTTAATTTTTCTCTTATTGATTTTGTGATTTGATTTCTCTAATTCTGAGAATGCAAGGTTGAGATCACTATTATAGTTTTTCTGTCTATTTCTTCTTGCAACTCTCTTAACTTTTCCTTTAGGAAGTTAGATGCTATACCACTTGGTGCATATATGTTCAGTATTGATATTGCTTCATTGTTTATGCTACCCTTTAGTAAGATATATTTTCCTTCCTTATCTCTTTCAATTAGATCAATTTGTGCTTCTGCTTGATCTGAGATAAGGATGGCTACCCCTGCTTTTTTTACTTCACCTGAAGCATAATAGATTCTGCTCCAGTCTTTTATTCAGGGGTTCTCAAACTACGGCCCATGGGCCAGATGCAGCCTGATGAGGACATTTATTCGGCCCATCGGGTTATGACAAATGGGCTGAGGGGTGGAGACAGAGTGTGAGTTTTTGTTTTTACTATAGTCTAAGGGACAGTGAAGTGGCCCCTAGTTAAAAAAGTTTCTATTACTCTATATGTATCTCCTTGCTTTAAATGTGTTTCCTGTAGACAACATATTGTAAGGTTCTGGCTTTTGATCCAGTCTGCTATCCACTGCTTTATGCAAGAGTTCATCCCCTCCACTTTTATGGTCAAAATTACTAATTCTGTATTTCCTGCCATCTTAGTATGCCCAGATTATGCTTTTCTTTTTCTTACCTCCCCTTCTCCCCTTCCCCAGTATTAAACTTATGAGCCCCACATGCCTCACTCAGCTCTCCCTCTTTAGAATCCATCCCACTCCCTTTGAATCTCTTCACTTTTCATGTACCTTTTCCTTATTACTCTTTTCCTTTTCCCACTTTTTAATAAGGTGAAAGAAGTTTCTCTGCAAACCAAATATGTCAATTATTTTCTCTTTGAGCCAGATCTGATGAGCGTAAGATTCACACAATGTTCCTCCCCCTCTCTAAATTCCCTCAGATATGATAGGTTTCTTTTGCCTCTTTGTGGGATGTATTTTTCCTCTTTTTATCTCCCCTTTTCCCTTTTCGTGATACTATCCTCTTTCCATTTCTACTTTCCCTTTTTTATGTTATGTCAGTGAAATCAAATTATTCATGTATTCTTTATGTATATCCATAACAGAAATACAGTTCTCAAGAGTTCTTTTTGCCTTTTTCTGCTTCCATTGAGTCCTATAGTTGGAGGTCAAATTTTTTATTTAGTGCTGGGTTTTTTTTTTTTTTTTTTCCTTTGAAACAAATGGAATTCATCTGTTTCATTAAATATCTATCTTCTTCCCTGGAAGAAAATGCTCAGCTTAGTTGGATAATTTATTCTTGGCTGCATTCCAAGTTCTTTTGCTTTTGGAATATCAGATTCCATCCTTTTGATCTTTTAATGTGGACGCAGCTAGATCTTGAGTGATCCTTATTGTGGCTCCTCAGTATTTGAATTCTTTTTTCCTGGCTGCTTGCAATATTTTTCCTTAGTTTGATAGATCTGAAATTTAGCCACAATATTCCTTGGAGTTTTTATTTTAGGGACTTTTTCAGAAGGTGTTCAATGAATTCGTTCAAGGCCTATTTTGCCTTTTGATTCTATTATATCTGGGCAGTTCTCTTTGATGATTTCCTGTAAAATAGTATCTAGCTCTTTTTTTTCATCATAATTTTCAGCAAGTCCAATAATCCTCAGATTATCTCTCCTAGATCCATTTTCCAGGTCTGTTGTTTTTCCAAGTAGATATTTAACATTTTTTCCTATTTTTTTCATTTTTTTGGTTTTGCTTGACTGATTCTTGATGTCTTAATGAACCATTAATTTTTCATTGCTCAGTTCTGATTTTTAATGAGTTATTTTCTTCATTAGCTTTTTTTTAACTTCTTTTTGTATATGTCCAATTGAGTTTTTAAATGAGTTGTTTTGCTCTATGGAATTTTTTTCCATTTCACTATTTTTTTTTTTCTTTTCTGATTATTTTTTTTTTCCAATTCTTATTCCAAATTTTCCAATACCAATTCCAAAGTACAAATCCTACTTTCCTGGGAGTTCTTTATCTTTTCCAATTTACAAATGCTATTTTCTTGGGAGTTCTTTATCTTTTTCAATTCACAAATCCTATTTTCCTAGGAGTTATTTACCTTTTATAATTCACAAATTCTGTTTCCCTGTACTCCCTGGGAGTTCTTTACCTTTTCCAGTTCATATTTCAGGAAGTTATTTTCTTTTTCCACTTTATCAAATTTTTCTTCAAGTGAGTTATAAGCCTTTTCTGTACTGTCTTGCATAGCTTCTCTTTTCTTTCTCCATATTTCTTCTATTCTCTTTTAATATTTTTAATAATTTCTTCTGAAATTTTATGATTTATAATAATTATTATTAATTTATAATAATTTATATATGATAATTAATATGTGTTATATATTATATAATATATTATATGCATAATATATTATATATAATATAATTATATAATAATTAATATGATTGACATAATTTATAATTTCATCCTTGTATGATGGGGACCAGATTACATCCCCCTTTGGAGTTTTGTCTGGAGGTTGTCTGCTATTAGTCTCCTGGAGTTGAAAACCTGCTCTCTTTCTGTATAGAATCTATCAATGGTCCATTTGGTTTTTTTACTCATTTTCTAAAAATCCCTTATGGTAGGCCTTCAGGGCAAGAAGGTTACCAGCTTCCTTTGTAGAGCAGGGACAATATATGGACAATAGCTATCCTGCAAACAGGATGCAAAGAGCTGCTGAACAATGGAAATGCTCTGGGAAAAACTCCGTACCCAAAATGTCTGTGCCCTGTGTAGCACAGCTGACCCGGGGAGGTACCCTGCTAAGAGTCCCACAGTGCAGATTAAGGATTGCCCTGGAGATGGTACCTGAGCAGTGAAAGTGACTGCCCTAGGCAGAACCCGACCATGGAGATTAGCAGTTGCCCAGGGATGATCCTCTTATCTGACCAGAAGTGTCTCTGCCCTGCGGAGCACATTGGTATTTCAGAAGTTCTATTGCCCCAGGCCTGCAAATGAGAGGCTGCCCTGGGCAAAAGCCCAATGCTGCAGAATGCTGCTGCATAGCTGTGCTGTGCTGTGGTCTATGCTGAGTCACTCACTTTGGGGGCTGTGTGGGTGTAGCCAGATCCTGTTACATTCTGGGTTTTTTTTTTTAATACACTCTACTTTTGGCTTTAATTTCAATGCTGGTCTACTGCTTTGCAATCAAAACAGAGCAGCCAAACTGTGGTAGAGTCCTCCCTGCAAAATCTCCACCCACATGGAGACTACCCCTACTCTATGCACTCAATATGCTAGCCTCTCCTTCTATCTCCCTGCTTGTGTTGGTCTACTTCCATCACTCAGGACAAGCCTTTTCTGGTGATTATCATTGGCTGGTAAGTTGTTGTACTTGCAATCTTTGTGAATTTTAGCAGTCAAGCACTATTTTTGAGGTTGAATTTGGTAATTAGTAGTGAGAGTATGAGAAGAGTTTAGAATGTGGCATGTGTCTTCTCCGCTATCTTGGCTCTGTCCCTTATCATTTCTTATTCAACCATAATATTCCATTACATTCTTATGCCCTAACTTATTCAGTCATTCCACAACTGATGGCATCCACTCAGTTTTCAGTTCTTTGACACTATAAAAAGGGCTGCTACAAACGTTTTTGCATATATGTGCCCATTTCTCTTTTATACCCATCTCTTTGTTATATAAATCCAATAGAGACACTGCTGGATCAATAGGTATGTGCAGTTTGATAGCCTTTAGGCATAGTTCCAAATTGTTCTACAGAACAGTTGGATCAGTTCGCAACTCAATTAACAATGCAATAGTGTTCCAGTTTTCCCACATCCTTTCCAACATTTATCATTATATTTTTCTTTCATTTTAGCCTATCTGAAAGGTATGAAGTGGAAACTCAAAGTTTTCTTAATTTGCATTTTTCTAATCAATAGTGATTTGGAGCATTTTTCTTCCATATAAATAGAAATGGCTTTAATTTTTTCATCAAAAATTGTCTCTTCAAATATATGCATATATATGTATATATGTATATATACATATATATGCATATATTTGAAGAGACAATTTGTATATATATAAACACATACACACTTATCTTGTTGCATGAAATAACCTGAGAAGGAATACAAAAATGCAAGTGCACAAAAGCAGAAGGAAAAGTTGTGTTGTGGTACATACTCATTTCCTATACTTCTTTCGCTGGGTGCAGCTGTTTTTTTTCATCATTGAATAATTGGAACTGATTTGGTTCATCTCATTGTTGAAGAGAGCTACATCCATCAGAATTGATCATCATATAGTATTGTTGTGGAAGTGTATAATGATCTCCTGGTTCTGTTCATTTCACTAAATACCAGTTCTTGTAAATCTCTCCAGTCCTTTCTGAAATCATTCTGCTGGTATTTCCTACAGAACAATATTCCATAACATTTATATGCCAAAACTTATTTAGTCATTCTTCAATTGATAAGCATCCATTCAATTTCCAGTTTCTAGCAATTACGAAAAGGGCTGCCACAATCATTTTTGCACATATGAGTCCCTTTCCCTTCTTTAAGATCTCTTTGGGATATAAGCACAGTAGTCAGTCACACTGCTAGATCAAAGGGCATGAACAGTTTGATCACTTTTTGAGCAAAGTTCCAAATCGCTCTCCAGAATGGTTGGATGCATTCACAATTCCACCAACAATGTATCAGTGTCCCAGTTTTCACACATACATTCATCGTTATCTTTTCCTGTCATCCTAGCCAATCTGAGAAATGTGTAGTGGTATCACAGAGTTGTCTTAATTTGCACTTCTCTAATTAATAATGATTTGGAACATCTTTTCATATGGCTAGAAACAGTTTCCATTTCTTCATTTGAAAATTGTCTGTTCATATCCTTTGACCATTTATCAAGTGGAAAATGGCTTGGTTTCTTATAAATTAGAGTCAATTCTCCATATATTTTGGAAATAAGGCCTTTATCAAAAGAGTGTAAAAATGTTTTCCCAGTTTATTGCTTCCCTTCTCATATTGTCTGCATTAGTTTTATTTGTACAAAACCTTTTTAACTTGATATAATCAAACTTTTCTATTTTGTGACCAATAATGGTCTCTAGTTCTTTGGTCACAAATTCCTTCCTCCTCCACAAGTCTGAGAGGTAAATGATCCTATATTCTTCTAATTTATTTATAATCTCATTCTTTAAGTGTAGGCCATGGAGCCATT
Organism: Sminthopsis crassicaudata; assembly: GCF_048593235.1. Classification (NCBI taxonomy): domain Eukaryota; kingdom Metazoa; phylum Chordata; class Mammalia; order Dasyuromorphia; family Dasyuridae; genus Sminthopsis; species Sminthopsis crassicaudata. Next base: position 457,512,079 of record NC_133617.1, read on the forward strand.
TTTATCTTATCTTGGTATGTGGTGTTAAATATAAGTTAATGCCTAGTTTCTGCCATATTAATTTCCAATTTTCACAGCAGTTTTTGTCAAACAGTGAATTCTTTTCCCAAAAGTATTTGGGTTAAACACTAGATTGCTATCGTTATTGACTATTTTGTCCTGTGAACCTAACCTGTTTCACTTATCATCTAGTCTATTTCTTAGCCAATACCAAATGGTTTTGGTAACCATTGCTTTATAATATGGTTAAAGAACTGATACACCTAGTCCACCTTCATTTGATTTTTTTTCATTAGTTCCCTTGAAAGTCTTGACTTTTTGTTCTTCCAGATGAATTATATTATTTTTTTCTAGTTCATTAAAATATTTTTGGAAGTCTGATTGGTATAGCATTAAATAAATAGATAAGTTTAGGTAGATAAGTTTAGGTAGTATTGTCATCTTTATTATATTTGCTCAACCTATCCAACACCACTTAATATTTTTCCAATTGGTTAGATCTGACTTCATTTTTGTGGAAAGTGTTTTGTAATTTTGCTCATATACTTCCTGGCTTTCCCTTGGAAGATAGATTCCCAAAGATTTTATACTATCGGCAGTTATTTTAAATGGAATTTCTCTTTGTAACTCTGTTGGATTTTATTAGTGATATATAAGAATGCTGATGATTTTTGTGGGTTTATTTTGTATCCAACAACTTTGGTAAAGTTGTGCATTATTTCTAATAGCTATTTTTATAGAATCTCTGGCATTCTGTAAGCATATCATCATATCATCTACAAAGAGTGCTAATTTGGTTTCCTCATCACCTGTCCTAATTCCTTTAATCCCTTTCTCAATTCTTATTGCAAAAGCTAGCATTTATAAGAAAATATTGAATAGTAATGGTGATAGTGGGTAACTCCTGATTTTACTGGGAATGGTTCCAGTTTATCCCCATTATATATGGTACTGATGGTTTTAAATAGATGCTACTGATTATTTTAAGGATAAGTCCATTTATTCCTATACTCTCAACTGTTTTTTTTAACAGGAATGGATGTTGGATTTTATCAAAAGCTTTTTTTGCATCTATTGATATGATCATATGTTTTTTGTTAATTTGCTTATTGATATAGCCAATTATGCTAATAGCTTTCCTAAAATAGAACCAGCCCTACATTCCTGGTATAAATCCTACTTGGTCATGGTGTATTATGTTGGGGATGATTTTCTGTAATCTTTTTGCTAAGATTTTATTTAAGATTTTTGTATTGATGTCCATTAGGGAGATTGATCTATAATTTTTCTTTCTCTGTTTTTCTCCTACCTGGTTTAGGTTTCAGTACCATGTGTGTGTCATAAAAAGGATTTGATAGGATTCCTTCATTCCCTATTTTTTTCAAATAGTTTATATACCTTTGGTGTTCATTGTTCTTTAAATTTTTGATAGAATTCACAAGTAAATCCATCTGGTCCTTGGGATTTTTTCTTAGGGAATTGATTAATAGGTTATTCTTATTTCTTTTTCTAACATGGGACTATTTAAGCAATTTACTTCCTCCTTTGGGCAGCCTATATTTTTGAAGGTAGTCATCTATTTCACTTATGTTATCAAATTTATTGGCATGAAGTTGGGCAAAGTAATTCAAAATTATTATTCTAATTTCCTCTTCATTACAGTGGAGAAATTTCCTTTTTCCTTTTTAACACTAACAATTTGGTTTTCCTCTTTTCTTTCTCTAATCAAATTTACCAAAGATTTATCTATTTCGTTGGTTTTTTCATAAAACCAACTATTAGCTTTATTTATTAATTCAAAAGTTTTTTAACTTTCAATTTTATTAATTTCTCCTTTTAATTTTAGAATTTCAAATTTAGTATTTGATTGGGAGTTTTTAATTTGCTGTTTTTCTAGCTTTTTAAATTTCAAGCCCAAGTCGGTGATCTTCTCTTTCTCTATTTTATTCAAATAAGTCTCTAGAAATATAAAATTTCCCCTTATTACTGCTTTGGCTGCATCCCACAAATTTTGCCTTGTTGATACATTGTGGTCATTCTCTTGGGTGAAATTATTCATTGTGTGTATCATTTGCTGTTTCACCCATTCATTCTTTAAAATGGGGTTATTTAGCTTCCAATTACTTTTTAGTATATTTTCCCTTAGCTTTTTGATGAATGTAATTTTTATTTCATCGTGATCTGAAAAGAATGCATTTACTATTTCTGCCTTTCTGCATTTAAGTTTGAGTTTTTCTTTGGTCCTAATATGTCATAAAATATGTTCAGTTTTTGTATAAATTTCATGAACTTTTGAGAAGAAAGTTATTGGCATAAAGTTGGGCAAAGTAACTCATTATTATTTCTCTAATTTCCTCTTCATTGGTGGAAAGTCCCCCCTTTTCATTTTTAAGACTAACAATTTGATTTTCCTCTCTCCTTTTTCAAATCCCATTTATCAAAGGCTTATCTATTTTATTTTTTTTCATAAAACCAATCTTAGTTTTATTTATTAGTTCAATAGTTCTTTTTTTTACTTTCAATATTATTAATTTCTCTTTTTAATTTTAGAATTTCAAGTTTAGAATTTGATTGGGAGTTTTTAATTTGGTCTTTGTCTACCTTTTTAACTTGCAAGCCCAATTCATTGATCTTCTCTTTTTCTATTTTCTTCAAGTAAGCCTCTAAAGATATAAAATTTCCCCTTATTACTGCTTTAGCTGCATCCCAAAAATTTTGGTATGATGTCTCATCATTATCATTATCTTGAGTAAAATTATTAATTTTGTCTATAATTTGCTGTTTCACCCAATCATTCTTTAAGATGAGATTATTTGGTTTCCAATTACATTTTGGTCTATTTACCCTTAACTTTTTTTTTTTTTGATGTAGTTTTTAATGCATTGTGATCTGAAAAGAAAGCCTTTACTATTTCTGTCTTCCTACATTTAATTTTGAGATCTTTATGTCCTAATGTATGGTCAATTTTTGTATATGTTCCATGAACTGCTGGGAAGAAAATATACTCCTTTCTGCCACCATTCATTTTTCTCCAAAGATCTATCATACCTAATTTTCCTAATATTCTATGTATCTCTTTAATTTCTTTCTTTTTTTAACTGATTATTTAGATTTATTAGAATATTGGGTGCAACATTTCACTGGCAAAATTAATCTCTCTGTATGTGTATGTATGTATATATATATGTATATATATATCTATATATATATATACACAAATACATACACACATATACATATACTGTATCTAAGTGATACTAGCTACTATAGTGTTTGAAATACCTCATATGAGATTCTTCAGTGTGAAGAATCTGGAACTTTTCATATAGTAACTTTTTATTTGTGTATACTTAGTCTCTCTCTCTCTCTCTTTTAAAAACTTTTATTTATTAATTTCATAATTATAACTTTTTTGACAGTATATATGCATGAGTAATTTTTTATAACATTATCCCTTTTATTCATTTTTCCAAATTTTCCCCTCCCTCCCTCTACTCCCTCCCCTAGATGACAGGCAATCCCGTACATTTTACCTGTGGTACAGTATAACCTAGATACAATATATGTGTGTAAATCCGATTTTCTTTTTGCACGTTAAGTATTAGATTCAGAAAGTATAAGTAACCTGGGTAGATAGACAGTAGTGCTAATATTTTACATTTAATTCCCAGTGTTCCTTCTCTGGGTGTAGTTGTTTCTGTCCATCATTGATCAGCTGGAAGTGAGTTGGATCTTCTTTATGTTGAAGATATCCACTTCCATCAGAATACATCTTCATACACTATTATTGTTGAAGTGTATAGTGATCTTCTGGTTCTATTCATTTCACTCAGCATCAGTTCATGCAAGTCTCTCCAAGCCTTTCTGAATTCTTCCTGCTGGTCATATCTTACAGAGCAATAATATTCCATAGCCTTCATATACCATAGTTAACCCAACCAACTGATGGGCATCCATTCATTTTCCAGTTTCTAGCCACTATGAAAAGAAATGCCACAAATATTTTGGCACATACAGTTCCCTTTCCCCTCCTCAGTATTTCTTTGGGATATAAGCCCAATAGCAGCAATGCTGGATCAAAGGGTATGCACAGTATGATAACTTTTTAGGCATAGTTCCAAATTGCTCTTCAGAATGGTGGGATTCTTTCACAACTCCATCAATAATGTATTAGTGTGCCAGTTTTCCCACATCCCCTCCAACATTCATCATTATTTGTTCCTATCATCTTAGCCAATCTGACAGGTGTGTAAGGGTATCTCAGAGTTGTCTTAATTTGCATTTCTCTGATCAGTAGTGATTTGGAACACTCTTTCATATGAGTGGATATAGTTTCAATTTCATTATCTGAGAATTGTCTGTTCATATCCTTTGACCATTTATCAATTGGAGAATGGTGTGATTTCTTATAAATTAGTGTCAGTTCTCTATATATTTTGGAAATGAAACCTTTATCAGAACCTTTAACTATAAAAATATTTTCCCAATTTGTTACTTCCCTTCTAATCTTGTTTGAATTAGTATTGTTTGTACAGAAACTTTTTAGTTAGATGTAATCAAAATCTTCTATTTTGTGATCAATAATGATCTCTAGTTCTCCTTTGGAAATAAATTCCTTCCTTCTCCATAGGTCTGAGAGGGTAGCCTATTTTCTGTTCCTCTAATCTATTTATGATCTCATTCTTTATGCCTAAATCATGGACCCATTTTCATCTTATCTTGCTAAATGGTGTTAACTGTGAATCCATATCTAATTTCAGCCATACTAATATCCAGTTTTCCCAACAGTTTTTTCCAAATAATGAATTTTTATCCCTAATGTTGGTATCTTTGGATTTGTCAAATAATAGATTGCTACAGATGTACCCTTTTTTGGTCTTTTGTACCTAATCTGTTCCACTGATCGACTGGTCAATTTCTTAGCCAGTACCAAATGGTTTTGGTGACTGCTGCTATATAATATAGCTTTAGATCAGGTACACTTAGACCACCTTCCTCTGACTTTTTGTTCATTAGTTCCCTTCCAATTCTCGACCTTTTATTCTTCCATATGAATTTTGTTGTTATTTCTTCTAGGTCATTAAAATAGTTTCTTGGGAGTCTGATTGGTATAGCACTAAATAAATAGATTAGTTTGGGGAGTATTGTCATCTTTATTATATTTGCTCGGCCTATCCAAGAGCACTGAATGTCTTTCCAATTATTTAAATCTGACTTTATTTTTGTGGCAAGTGTTTCGTAATTTTGCTCATATAATTCCTGACTCTTCTTTGGTATATGGATTCCCAAATATTTTATACTCTCAATATTTGTTTGGAATGGAATTTCTCTTTGTATCTCTTGCTGTTGCATTTTGTTGGTGATATATAAAAATGCTGAGGATTTATGTGGATTTATTTTGTATCTTGCCACTTTGCTAAAATTCTGAATTATTTCTAATAGCTTTTTAGCAGAGTCTTTGGAGTTCTCTAAGTATACTATCATGTCATCTGCAAAGAGTGATAGTTTGATTTCCTCATTACCTACTCTAATTCCCTGAATCTCTTTCTTGGCTCTTATTGCCGAGGCTAGTGTTTCTAGTACTATATTGAATAGTAATGGTGATAGTGGGCAACCTTGTTTCACTCCTGATCTTACTGGGAAAGGTTGCAGTTTATTTCTATTGCATATTATGCTTACTGACGGTCTTAAATATATGCTCCTGATTATTCTAAGGAATAATCCATTTATTCCTATACTCTCAAGAGTTTTTAGTAGGAACAGATGTTAGTTTTTGTTAAATGCTTTTTGTGCATCTATTGAGATGATCATATGGTTTTTATTAATTTGATTATTAATATGGTCAATTATACTAATAGTTTTCCTAATATTAAACCAGCCCTGCATTCCTGGAATAAATCCTACTTGATCATAGTGTATTATCTAGGAGATGATTTTCTGAAGTCTTTTTGCTAATATCTTTAAGATTTTAGCATCAATATTCATTAAGGAGATTGGTCTATAATTTTCTTTCTCAGTTTTCGATCTACCTGGTTTAGGTATCAGTACCATGTCTGTGTCATAAAAGGAGTTTGGTAGGACTCCTTCATCCCCTATTTTTTCAAATAATTTATATAACATTGGGGCTAATTGCTCTTTAAATGTTTGGTAGAATTCACATGTGAATCCATCTGGCCCTGGGGATTTTTTCCTGGGGAGCTGATTAATAGCTTGTTCTATTTCTTTTTCTGAAATGGGACTATTTAAGCAATTTATCTCCTCCTCTGTTAATCTAGGGAGCCTATATTTTTGGAGGAAGTCATCCATTTCACTTAAGTTATCAAATTTATTGGCATAAAGTTGGGCAAAGTAACTCCTTATTATTTCTCTAATTTCCTCTTCATTGGTGGAAAGATCCCCCTTTTCATTTGTAAGACTAACAATTTGATTTTCCTCTTTCTTTTTTCTGATCAGATTTACCAAAGGTTTATCTATTTTATTGGCTTTTTCATAAAACCAACTCTTGGTTTTATTTATTAATTCAATAGTTTTTTTTTTTACTTTCAATATTATTGATTTCTCCTTTTAATTTTTGTATTTCAAGTTTGATTTTTGGTTGGGGGGTTTTCATTTGGTCTTTTTCTAGCTTTTTAAGTTGCAGGCTCAATTCATTAATCTTCTCTTTCTCTATTTTGTTCAAATAAGCCTCTAAAAATATAAAATTTCCCCTTATTACCGCTTTAGCTGCATCCCACAGATTTTGGTACGATATCTCATCATTGTCATTATCCTGGGTGAAATTATTAATTGTTTCTACAATTTGCTGTTTCACCCAGTCATTCTTTAAGATGAGATTATTCATTTTCCAATTACTTTTTGGTCGATTTACTCCTAACTTATTACTGAATGTAGTTTTTATTGCATTGTGATCTGAGAAGAAGGCATTTATTATTTCTGCCTTCCTGCATTTAATTTTGAGATCTTTATGTCCTAATATATGGTCAGTTTTTGTATAGGTTCCATGACCTGCTGAGAAGAAAGTATATTCCTTTCTATTGCCATTCAGTTTTCTCCAAAGGTCTATCATACCTAGTTTTTCTAATGTTCTATTTACTTTTTTAATTTCTTTCTTATTTGTTTTGTGGTTTGATTTGTCTAAATCTGAGAGTGCAAGGTTGAGATCTCCCACTATTATAGTTTTACTGTCTATTTCTTCTTGCAATTCTCTTAACTTTTCCTTTAGAAAGTTATATGTTATACCACTTGGTGCATATATGTATAGTATTGATATGGCTTCATTGTTTATCTACCTTTTAGCAGGATATTGTTTCCTTCCTTATCTCTTTTAATTAGATCAACTTCTGCTTTTGTTTGATCTGAGATAAAGATGGCTATCCCTGTTTTTTTTGCTTTACCTGAAGCATAAAAGATTCTGCTCCAACCTTTTACCTTTACTCTGTATGTGTCTTCCTGCTTTAAGTATGTTTCCTGTAAACAACATATTGTAGGGTTCTGATTTTTGATCCAGTCTGCTATCTCTCTCCTTTTGATGGGAGAGTTCATCCCATTCACATTTACATTTAAAATTACTAATTCTGTATTTCCTGCTATCATATTATCCCCAGATTTTGCTTTTTGTCTTGATCCCCCTGAACCCCTTCCCCAATATTTAATTTATAGACCCCCCTTGTGTTGCACAGCCCTCCCTTTTATTAGTATCCCTCCCCCTCCTTCCAAGTCCCTTCCCTTATTCTCCTTTTCCTTTTCCCTTTTCCTCTCCCCCCTTTTAATGAGGTGAGAGAGAATTCTCTGAAAAACTCTTTGAGCCTCTTCTAATGAGAGTAAGATTCACACAATGTTTCTCCTCCTCTCTAAATTCCCTCAGATATGGTATATTTTCTATGCCTCTTCCTGGGATGTAGTTTCCCTCTTTTTATCACTCCTTCCCCTTTTTCTGATACTACTCCCTTCCCTTTACTACTCTCCCCTTTTTTTTATATCAGTAAAATCAAATTATCCATGTGGACTTTCTATATATCCACAACAGAGATACAGTTCTCAAGGGTTCTGTGTAACTTTTTCTGTTTCTCTTCAGTCTTGTGGATGTAGATCAAATTTTTTGTTTAAGTCTGATTTTTTCTTAGAAACATATGGAATTCCTCTATTTCATTGAATGACCATCTTCTTCTATGGAAAAAGATGCTAAACTTAGCTGGGTAGTTTATTCTTGGTTGCAATTTTTGATCTTTTGCCTTTTGGAGTATCAGGTTCCAGGCCCTTTGATATTTAAAATGTGGAGGCAGCCAGATCTTGAGTGACTCTTATTGTGGCCCCTTGATATTTGAATTGCTTTTTTCTAGCTGCTTGCAATATTCTTTCCTTTGTGTGGTAATTCTGCATCTTAGCCACAATATTCCGTGGAGTTTTTTTTTTTTTTTTTGAAGGTCTTTTTCAGAAGGTGTTCGATGAATTCTTTTCCACACCTATTTTCCCTTCTGTTTCTATTATCTCTGGACAGTTCTCTTTGATGATTTCCTATAAAATAGAATCTAGGCTCTTTTTTTGGTCATAGTTTTCAGGAAGTCCAATGATCCTCAGATTATCTCTCCTAGACCTATTTTCCAGGTCTATAGGTTTTCCCAGTAAGTATTTGACGTTATTCTCCACCTTTTCATTTTTTTTTTTTTTTTTTGTTTGACTGATTCTTGGGTTCTCAATGAATCATTCATTTCTATTTGTTCCTTCCTGATTTTTAAGGAGTTATTTTCTTCATTCACAGTTTTTTAGTTCTTTTTGTATATGCCCAATTGAGTTTTTAAATGAATTATTTTGCTGTATTGAATTTTTTTCCATTTCCCTAATTTTTTTAGAGAATTATTTTCTTTTAGCAATTCAGAAATCCTACTTTCTTGAGACTTTTTTTATCTTTTCCAATTCAGAAATACTTTCTTGAGAATTTTTTATCTTTTCCAATTCAGAAATCCTACTTTCCTATGATTTTTTTAACCTTTTCTAATTCACAAATTTTGTTTCCCTGCATCTCCTGTGAATTCTTTATTTTTTCCAAATCAATTTTAGAACGTTGTTATTCTCTATCATAGCTTCTCTTTCCTTTTCCCATTTTTCTTCGAACTCTCTTAATTTTTTAATAGTCTCTTCTAGGAGAGAGTTATGTGATGGGGGGCAGGTATCATTCCCCTTTAGGCTGTTATCTGCTGACTCTCTGCTATTAACTTCCTTGGGGTTGGAAACCCGCTCTTTCTCTGTGTAGAAGGAATCAATATTTCTCTTTAGCTTTTTACTCATATTTAAAATATCTTTTGGGGTCAGTTCTTGCGGTAAGAAATTATTTATTTATTTCTTTACCATATTCTTCCTAGACCAGATGGATGCAGGGGCTCCTGTGGCTGAGCTAAGAGAGAGTTCTGGGAGAGAATTCCCCTCCCCCTCCCTAGAAGTGCCTCAGAGGTGATTAATATGGCTGCAGTTGCATTGTGAGGGTTGTCCAGTGAAGGACCCTGCTGTGTGTCCTAGAGACTTCCCTGAGGTTTAAGACTGAGCAGTAAAAGCGACACAAAGCCCAGCCAATTTGTCCTGTGGGGCGAGGATATCAGCAGCTGATTTGAAAAGCCCCTGTGCTCAAACTGGAAGTGTCTGCCTGGAAACTGTGGTCCCTATTTCAAAGGTTCCACTTGTCTGGGATTTCCGCGGCTGAGTTCCACAGCCTCCAGTCGAGCCTGGCCCTTTGTGAATTACATGTTGCCTTGGGCTGTGTTCCCGTTTTTCAAGCTCTTAACTACCCCAATGTGAAGCCTGAAACAGCAGATGGAGGCTTCACAGCCATGCAGAGATCTGTTAGGTCACTTCTGTATTGGGGTGATTCTATGATCTGGCTTTATATTTTAAAGTGGCTTGATTTCTCTTCTGGACTGCTGTTTTATAAGCAGAGAAGAGCTAACAGCATGTGCCAGATTCCTCTATCTCAGTGGCTTCTCTGATCCCAGAGTTCTCCCCAGTTTGATTGGTGCAGTGTGCTAGCACCTAACCCTGTCTATGCTGGCCTTTTTTTTTTCCTCCTGGGAACTGACCTTTTCTGTTGAAACTCCAGATTCTCTTCAGCTGGTAAGTCATGCTTCCAGTCCTTTTGGTTTATATCAGTCCAGCGTTATTTTTGAGGCTGATTTATCTAACTGGTATTGAGGGAAAAAGAGAGCTCACAAAATGGTGTGTATCTTTTGCGCCATCTTGGCTCTGCCCCCCCGCCATGTTAAATTTTCAAATACAATGGAATCCAATTCAGCATTTACACAGGGCTGTTGCACTTTATCATTTACATAACCCTTTATGCTTTCTTTGGGATTAACAATCATCTTTTTATTAATCATTCTTTACCAAAGTTCTATGAAGTAAGCCAAGCTTACTTCAGCTAGCTGCCCTGTTCTGCCCTATTAGCACACTAAGAACAAATGTGCCCCTGTGAGTCAAGGACAGTATGTTGTATTTGCAGCTTCAGGGACCAGAAAATATGAAGGCTGTACTGTACTGGAGTATCAAACAGAGTGCAAAAACTGCCTTGGGGAAATTGTGCACACGAAGAGGCAGGATTTGCTAGTGGGTTAGTTTTCCTTCCAAGATTAAGCAAAAGAAACAGATTTCTTAAAGCAGCAAGACTATAAAAAGGGACACAAGAGAGAGTCCCCTTTATAGCAGCACAAATATTGTCTAAGAAGAGGCTGCTACCACATGAAATCTGGATGCTATAGTAAATGAGAATCTGAGGAGGAAGCACAAAGCTAAATCAGCTACAGTGGAACTTCACTGAGTGTAGAGACCATGTGTTTTACCATTCTTGTATCCTACAACAGATCTGGACTCATGACAATTAGGTTGTGCATTGCATAGTGTATTGGTTCTGTAGTCAGGGAGACCTAAATGCAGATACTCCCAAGCTGTGTGAACCTAGACAAATCACTTAATTTCTGTTTACCTAAGTTTCTTCATTTTTTAAATGGGGATAATAGTAGCACCCATTTCTTAGAGTTGTTGTGACACTCAAATGAGATATTAATTTTAGAGTGGTTAGCACAGTGCCTGGCACATGATAAGTGTTATATAAATGTTAATTTTATCATCATCATGATTTTATGTACATATATATATGTATATATATATATATATTTATATATATAAAATCCTAGCAATTCAATAATGGAATGTTTTACATTCCTACTGTAGTGCATTTACCATATGCCTTTCCCTCCAAAGGTTGAAAAATAAAATAATGCAATGGTAAGAGAGGCATTATTATAAAGTGGACAGAATATTGTTCAGCTTATTATTTAATTCCAACTTTACCAGCAACTATGTTATATTGAGCATATCACTTCATGTTGTACATTTCTTCTCCTTTAAAATGAGATAGCCATTTAGTTTATATTGTTTTCTAAATTCTCTTGATTGAGTGCCCCATCAGTATCACACCCAATATATGATGTAAAAAAATATTTTAAACTATATATCTCTACAATACAATTCACTTTGTAATCACCCTGAATGGAAGGGGAACTTGATGTCTTACTCATCATCATCCCAAAGTACAGAGCCCCAAGATGTTTGCAGTAGACATAAGGTGAATTGAGGGAAATGGGGTGATAGTGTGGGGGTTGGAGTGGTATTTTCCTAATAACATCTACTAGGGTGACAACCCTCAGAGAGGGAGGAAGTTGGGAGGTTTTGTAGCAAGTGGGAACTTGGGAGAGTACTGTATCATAATAGATGAAGAGTAGCCATGGCTGTGCCAAAGATGAATCCTATGTCTGAATATCATAGAAAGGGTGGGATGTGATCCATACTACTATTTATTTAGCACCCTTAGAATCATGTCATGACCTCTAATATGTAGACAATGATTTGGATTGATATGATATAGAAATTAATATAAATAGGGACATATATATGACCAAAACAATAATGAGCATATAAATCTAATAAAAGTTGAATTTCCAAGAACATGAATTATTAAAGGTAACTATTAATTCACTATGAAACACAAAAATCTACCAAAAATACTTCCATATAATAAAAAAATAGAATGCTTAATAAGAATTCCAAAGGTCTAAAATAGTTATTGCTCTCTATCCTATCAAATCTACTTTGACAGTAGAATTAGTTATAGTTATTAGCTCTCCTAGGTTCAGAGTTGCATGAGATAACTTGGATAAAAGAGACACATCTAGAGAAAAGGAGATAGAAAGAGACAAAATGACAGAAAAGAGATAGACATAAATGGCAAGAGAAAGTCAGAAATAGAGCCAGAAATAGAGAAAAAAGAAAGAACCTGAGGAAAGTGGAACTAAGCCTTTGATCGCAGCCTTAGATTAGGGGAAAACACGATGAAGCTGTTGCTCCTCTGCTCAATTTAGAGGGAAAGCATAGATGGGAACAATGTCAAGAGATTTTCTTTTCTTTATACCAGGAAACTGCTCTCTCATTCACAGTCCATTTGGAGCCCATTTGGAGAAGATCCATGACATTTTTGCTCATTTAGCTGGAGAATGAAAAGGAAAGTTTAGAGAGCCAGCTAGCATTTATTCTTCTGTTATAGAGAGAAGGAAAAATGGATGTAAGATTGAAAATAAATGTTACAGATACCTGCTTACTATCTCCAGTCAAGGTAGTTTATCAGCTTCTTAGTGATGTGCTCTATTGCTAAGAACAAAGGGTTCTCTTCATGATTTCCACTTGACTATGCTTATATACATTGGAAATTCTGCCTTTAGAAGTATTCAGATTAGAATGAAAACTCTCTGACCCCCAATCACTGAACAAAAAGTTGTCTTTCTCAATCCAGTCCACATGACTCCTTAGGGCTTATCTCCATGATGGAAATTCTCATTCTCCACTTTTGGATCTGTTTTGCAAATAAAACTGTACTGGATAGCTAGTTTGAGAAGGGGTGGGTTCTACCACAATTCCTTTCTTACTTGGACATTTAGAAGATATTAGTTATTAACTATAATATAACTAAAGATTCAGGAATATTTAATAATACAATAATTAGAATATAATTGAAATTCAGTACATATCAGCTGAATGAATAAATGGAATTTCCCTATAGCGTGAGACAAGTTTCTCTGTGATCTAAATATGTCTGATATTCTCTCATTGAGCCAAATTCGATGAGAGTAAGATTCACAGAACGTTCCCTTTCCCTCATTTGTAATAGGTCTTTTTTTGTCTCTTCATGAGATGCAATTTAATTTACCCTTTTTTTACCATCCCTTTCCTCTTCTTCTAGTACAGTCCACTTTCCACCCTTAATTTCATTTTCACATCACCACAATAAAGTAAAATTATACCTACACCCTCTAAATTTACCCATATCAGAGATATAATTCTCAAGAGTTATATATATCATCTTCCCATATAGGGAAATTTAAAAAGAAACAGCCATTTCTTTCTTTCTTTTTTTATCTTTTTATGCTTCTCTTGAATTCTGTATTTGAAGATCAAATTTTCTATTCAGCTTTGGTCTTTTCATTAGAAATAAATGAAAATTTAAAAAATAAATAAAAAGAAAAAAAAAGAAATGAATGTCACCTGTTTCACTGAATATCCACCTTTTCCCATGAAAGATACTGCTTAATTTTGCTGCATAATTGATTCTTGGCTGTAATCCGAGTTCCTTTGCCCTTCAAAGTATCACATTTCAGGTTGTGCTATGTTGTGCTTTGATGGGATGTCAAGTAAATTATTACTCAGAAGGAATAGGCTGAGTTCTTACCTGGTTCAATGCTTGCAGCTGGCTATCCTGAATTTGGATTAGGATTACTTTATTCTTACTGAGACAATTTAATAGAAAAAAACTCTTTAAAGTGTATACGAAATTGAGGATTTCTTCCACTCTTCCTCAGAACTTATAAAAGCCAGTGGACTCTGGACTGCTTGTTTTGAGAAAACAGAGGCATCTGATCATTTACTTTAAGGGCTTAAGTCTGAATTTTATATAACTAAGCTGTTTCCTTTTAGGGAACATGTCCATGAAGTATAATTCTTTTTTCCCAGTTCTTTTATTTTTTTTTATTAATTTTATAATTATAATTTTTGACAGACATATTTTTTTACAACATTATCCCTTTGTACTCACTTCTGTTCCAAATTTTCCCCTCCTTCCCCCCCATTCTCTCCCCAGATGTCAGGCAGTCCTATACATGTTAAATGTGTTATAGTATATCCTAGATACAATATATGTGTGCAGAACCAAATTTCTTGTTGCACAGGAAGAATTGGGTTCAGAAGATAAAAATAACCTGGGAAGAAAGACAAAAATGCAATTTACACTCTTTCCAAGTGTTCCTTCTCTGTCCATCATTGATCAATTGGAACTGAATTAGATCTTCTTTTTGTTGAAGATATCCACTTCCTGAACCAGGTAAGATATCCACTTTCATCAGAATACATACAGTATTGTTGCTGGAGTGTATAATGATCTCCTGGTTCTGTTCATTTCACTAAGCATCAGTCATGAAGTATAATTCATAAAACGTTTGATTTCTCATCATGTTCATATACTTATCTGAATATTGATTTAGAAGCTGGCATTTCTTTTGGGCATCCATAAAACCAATTAGAGAATGAAAGCTTTATGTCTTGAAGCTTTGAAGATGACAAGTTTGAATTGGAGTATAGTCAAGTAAGTCAAGAATTCTCTCCTTTCTTCACCTGAAGTTAAGATTTGTGGGGTTTGTTTTCTTTATATACATATACAGGCATGCATATATATGTACATGGTAATATGCTTGTAATTATAATCAGTATACACGTGTTATATATGTATATGTAAAAAATTATGTTCCCTCATTTCTGAAACCATCCAGGATATAAACAATAGATATTTAGTATCCTATGAATGTTCAGATGAATTTCAACTACAGCACTTATAAACATGTTCATTCAGCCAACAGCCATCACAAATGAAACCTCAGTGTTTATTGCTTTCTCCTGGCCTTTATGACATTGTAATCTTTGAGAGTGCATTAAGATAGCATCAGTGTTCATAAAGTCAATTGATTGTTCCCAGAGCAGAAAAAAATGGTGGATATACACATTGTGATTAAAAATTTCTATGTTAATGAGATGAACCAAATCAGTTCCAACAGAGCTGTAATGAACTGAACCAGCTACACCAAGTGAAAGAACTCAGAAAGATGACTATAAACCACTACATAGAATTCCCAATCCCTCTATTTTTGTCTGCCTGCATTTTTGATTTCCTTCACAGGCAAATTGTATACTATTTAAAAATCCAATTCTTTTTGTAAGAAAATAACTGTTTGAACATGTATACATATATTGTATTTAACTTATACTTTAACATATTTAACATGTATTGGTCAACTTGCCATCTGGGGGAAGAAATGGGAGGAAGGAGGGAAAAAGTCGGAACAAAAGGTTTTGCAGTTGTCAATGCTGAAAAATTACCTATGCATATATCTTGCAAATAAAAAGCTATGATAAAAAAACTCATTAAAAATTCCATGTTAAATCTTCTGTATAGTTGATGGAGGACAAGAAACAATTCTCACTTTGGTAACTTTTTCCATGTTCTATTGAACAGAGCATCTTTAAATATTGCTCAATGAAGATAAATTATTTGTCTTGTAAATCGCTATCTTTTTAGAACTGGAGCTAAGGAGAGTTTCTGAGAAAGTTGGGTACAAAACAGAAAGGAATTTCAACTTACCAAAAAATTTTAAAAACTTAATAGCCTGGAGAAATCAATGCAAATAATACAATGTTTCCTATCTTCAAGCAACTTGTATTATACTGGAGAGGGGGAGGATACAACAGTAAAGATATTATACAAGCAAAAATGCAACACAAGCAAGTAAATGTGAAAGTAATATAATATGAAGAGAAAGACAGCATTAATAACTTGAAGGACCAACAGAAGTATTGTGTGAGAGGTGTCAGCTAACTGTTCTTTGAAGGAAACAGAATTCCATAGAGTAGAAGAAAGGAGGTGCATTCCAGATATGGGGATTTCTTTATGAACCAGTAAGTAAATCCTGGTTTCCAAGATTAATATTGTCCCTTTGAATCTGTCAACTAGCTTCTGAATGATAGCTGGGTAAGGAAAATTATTGGTTGACATTCACTCATAATACCTGGAGGAAGGCACTTATTTTATGTTATGAAAATGACTGGGGGCAGAATAGTTTGGATGGGCAAATGAACTTTTTGTCATGCTGTGAATAAAAATTGTACTTTCTAAATCCTAGGTTGATTGTTCCCTAGAAAATACACTATATTAATTTGTCTCATAGCTAAACACTTCCCAACAATAATGTTCAAAGGTGATGAATCCAGGATGCAGAATGAGACTTTTTTTTTAATGGTCAGTATGGGGATTTGTTTTGCTTGACTATCAGTACTTGTTTCCAGGTTTTTCTTCATTTTTTCCCCCTGAGGCTCGGGTTAAGTGATTTGCCCAGGGTCACACAAGTAGGAAGTATTAAGTGTCTGAGACTAGATTTGAACTCTGGTCCTCCTGAATTCAGGACTGATTCTCTATTCACTGCACCCCTTTTTCTTCATTTTAAAGCTATTTAAATTTGTTGCTTTTGTTGATTGAAAAAAAAACAGATGGCCCAATTCTTGTGTTTTCACATCTTTTTATAGTTACATAACTGGCCTGATCTAGACTCACCATTCTGCTGCTCTTCAGCTCTCATCATTCTCATCATTTCCTGCCCAGAATCCTAGGCTTCAGATTGAGAAAAGTTTTTCCATAAATAGTACAACCAAGACCTAAGCCTTACCTCTAATTCAGCATTTTCATGCATATGCTGCATACTCAAATCCATTCTTAGACATATTTTATTTTTCTGAACTCTTTTGGGAATCAGAGGAATTATATAAATGGTCATAAAGAGCCAGGAATATGTAGTCTATCTATCTACTTTATTCTTCATGTTAGTGTCTTATTTTTCCCTTGAATATATACCTTATGTGAAGCCAATCATGAGAGGAACCATTGCACAGTAGATTGAGAGCCAGCCTGAAAACCAGAAAAGCCTAGGTTTAAGTCCCTTTTCTGAAAGACACTGACTATATGACCATGGGCAATGGCTTAATTTCTTATTTTCAGATGATTTTCTAATATACTTGGTACAGTAGATACCAATCTTCATTGGCAGGAAGAATTTAATCACCAGTTTTTCCTTCTCTCAGACACATATGTATATGAATATATACATATGCACATATATATCAGTCCCACATGCATTTATGCATATGTGTAGATTGCTAGATACTATATACATTTGTGTATCTATTTCTATTTATGCTTTCAACAATCTGGATCTGATTTTACCAGAATGGTATAAATGTTCCATAAAATCAACTTATCTGTAATTTACTGGATTACAGAGCTCCATGGAAGGCCCTGAGAAATGAGCTGACTTGCTTCTTTGCCCATAGTTATGCCCACATAGCTCATATAGGTCAGAGGCAGGATTTAAAGGGAGATCTTTCTGGTTCTTCAATCTGCGATGTCATGTTTCTCTTACTTGAGCTTATACATTTTGGGCACTATATGGGTGTGTACCTCACTAATACATATATGCTTACTTTAATTCTTTGGAACTAATGTTACATGACCCCTATGCAATGTTATTAGAAGAATATTGGCAGTTAAAAAAGATGGAGAGACTTCAACTAAAGGCACTGGACAATTTTCCAAACTCAATACAGCTCACTATCCACCGCCTGGTTAATTCTGGTGCCAGTTTCAGTCACATATGTAGCATTCATAAAAGTAAGGATGGAGGAACACTATAGTTTGGACATAAACATTCTTCACACACTTAAGTTTTTCTTGAGTGGATAGTTAAGTCAAACTCTTTTAAAGTTTCTAAGACTCTTGTGTTCATTGATGAATAGCAGATCTTTCTAAATCAGATCATAATTCCTCTAGGTCTTAACAGTCATTATGGGTTACTATGGCCAAAAATATTCATCCCTTCATTTCTACCTCTCTGTTATTGAACAGATTCTTATGTATTTATATCTGTAGCATTTGTACTTTCCTAGCATTTGTCTTTGAGAACACAAGGTCATTAACCAGAATATTACTTCAATGAAAGAAAAATGCACATATATCCTTATATTTGCATATATTTGTACATATATTTAGGTACACACATATATACTATAAATGCATATGAATAAAAATGAATATTGTTCTCCCTCCATTCCCACCATAACACAGCTTTTCAATACAAAAAAAAAAAAAAAAAAGGTCATTCAAACCCTTCATAAACTAGCCCCCTCCTATCTTTTCTATCTTTTTACACCTTATTTCCTTGATTCAGTGACATTGGCTGTTCCACCAACAAAATGCTCCATCTCTAAGACTCTGGATATTTTCTCTGGTTGTTTCCCATGCCTAGAATGCTCTCCTTCTTCCACTCCAACAAGTGATCTCCCTGGTTTCCTTTAAGTGTCAACCATAATTTCACCTTCTACAGGAAGGCTTGCCCCATCTTTCTTAATTCCAGTACCTTCCCTCTGTTAATTATTTAATTATCTTGAATATAACTTGGTTTACATATATTTCCATATTGTCTTCCCCATTAGATTGTAAGTTCCTTTAGGGCAAGTGACTTCTTTTGACTCTTTTTGTATTCCAAGCACTTTAATATTGTGCTTGACATATAATAGATATTTAATACAGATTTATTTGAATTGGCACTTTCTGACTTAAGTTTAACAAATAAGTTTTGGATCTAGGGTAATATTGTATATCATACAAATGTTTTCAAGGCTAAGTCTTAAGCATTTCTTAGTATTCCAGGGCTCACAAACAGATAGTCACATCAGCCTGTTTCATTTACTAAAGATTTTTTATTAAAACCCGTTTGCATTTTCTTTGTCTCCCTATCTCTGTCTGTCTTTCTATCTCTGTCTCTCTATTTCTCAGTGTTCATTCTACTTTCTTTTCCTCCTCTTTTATTCACCCACTCTTTTGGGCCTTTCATTCTTTCATTTTTATCCTTTATTTTTATTTCTTCTTTCTATACTGCTTCAAGCTGCTCCATCAGACTTTTAACAGGAATATTGAGGTTGCTTTTAACAGTGCAGATGTTACACAATGTCTCTATTTAGTGCTTTTGTCCTATAGGGACTTGATGCATAAAGTGTTACACTGCTGATTCTTTGTAATAAAACCACACAGGCAAAATGTTAATCAATTATAAGAGTAGAACTAATTAAAAGGCATGCATTATACATCTTCTGGACACATTTCATTAGCATAGAGTCTCTATTATAGATTCATGTCATCAGAAATTACAAAGAGAAACTTAAAAACTAAAAGAAGCATACAGATTTAGCCACTTTGGTTTTCTCTTTCTCCTTGCTTTGGGCAAATTCTGATGGAATAGAATTCAGAGGAATAGAGAAAGCTATGATTTTAAGAAAAAGCTCAAATTATACTGTGATGCTTCCCACAAAGGGCTGAGTAGTCATAAAATCTTCAAAGATTCATAATTCTTCCCAGTCAGGGAAGAGGGCAATCAACCCACAGATGGGGGCCGGGACATGGAAAAATTAATTATGCAGGGCAAAGTGGGAGTTTTGCTGCAAAATACTCTAGAGAAGGGGAAGGATAGAATGGTGAAATGCCATGTGAAAGTCCTCTCTCTGTAGCAGTGTTACCCGAGGGCACAGCAGCTGGTCCCTTCTGCATGAAAGATGGATTCCATCTAAATGCACAAACTGGGAGGTGCATGCAACTGTGTTTGTGTTTTATGTTAGGTGCTTGCCCAGGAGCTGGGAAACTCAGCCCTCATCAAGGATACATTTCATATTTAATATTATTTGTCATAAACACCTGTAGTTGATCCTGTTCTTATGTTGCTTGGTATTTTTTATTGTCATGTGTGGGCTCCATAAGATTCCCTCAGAAAAGTGACCTTTTGTAACACTAAATCCCAGCCTACTTCCAGAGAATTTTGTTCTTTGAGGATGGGGTAGGTGCAGGGCATGAGCAATCAGTAATTAATTAACATTTATTAAATTCCTACTATGAACTTTTTATTGAAATAAACTATAAGTTCCTAGCACAGTCCCTGTTTTAAACATTGGGGATACAAAAAAGAGGCCAAAGAAAACTCTTGTCCCAAAGGATCTCATAATCTAATGGGAGAGAGAATATGTAAACAAGTTATATGCAGGATAAAAATCAATGAGAAATAGCAGAGGAATGATCAGGAACCATTTTGTAACCACTCTTCCTAAGGCAAAATCAGAACAAATGTGGGTCCTAGTTCATAAATCTACCTAACAGACTTGAGTTAAGCTTGCCATCAACTTCCAAATACTGTAAAAATTATCCCTGACTTTTTTTTTAATAATAAAAACAACAACAAAAAAAACAAAAACAGAACAAATCCTCCAGTTGGAAAGACATTATTCTCAGGAATAAAGACTTTCTTCTGGGTGGGTCCTTACCCTGCATTAACTCTTCAAGGATTTCAGAGGTGCTCAAGAAACTACCTTAAAAATAGAGAGAGAGAAAAAAGGGGGAAGAGAGGAGAGGAAAGAAAAGGAGACAGACAGACACAGACAGAGAAGAGGAGAGGGAAGGTGGAAGGGAGAGAAGGGAGATGAAGAGGGGGTGAGGAAGGTTGAAGGAAAGGTAGAGAGACAGAGAGAGAAGAGAGACAGAGGGAGAAGAGAGGAGAAAGAAAGGGAAAGACAGAGATAGAGAGAGAAGAGAGACAGACACAGGGAGGAAGGGAGGAAGGGAAAGGAAGAGGGGGAGAGGGAGAGAGGGACACCAAGACCTCCCCATAGTGATGAGGAGTAAACTGAGGTTCTAAACCGAGATGGGTCAGTTCCTTTTCTCTCTCTCTCTCTCCTTCCTTCCCAAAGTAACAAAGGGCAGGGTTCGGCAGCAAAGGAATTTGCTACTTAATGCTGTATGGAGACAAAGTCTTTATTGATAGTAAAGGGATAGACAGACATTTGGCCTTCCGGAAGACCCAAACTGCCTGAAAAGGGGGACGTCAGTTGACGGGAATTTGGCTGGTATACACCAAATGCAAAGATTTCATTTTTCAGCCTTTCTTATATACATACATAATGACTAGAGTCATCAAAACAATATTTGCACAGACATGTTATCAAGAGGTTCCCAAGTTATTTGTCAATAATACAAGAATTCTCTGTTGTTGTAAATAAGACAAAAATTCTCTATTGTTATCTCCTTCAGTTTCTCCCCAGAAAGGAATTTCAGATCATTAGAATGGGGGCTGAAAACCGAAACTAGCCCAAAGGAAATTGGAGATTAAACAAGAAATATCAAAGGGGGCTACCGCCTCCAAGCCCCCAACAATAGTGCTTTGCATGTTCTTGATGTAGACTTGATTTTATTTGTATGGGAAACATCTGATATGCAAACAACCTTTACTGAAATTCCTATGTAACTTAGACAGTTTCCTAGGGAGAACTGAGAAATTAAATGATTTAGCCATAGGTAGAATAAGTTGACTATCAAAAAGAACTCAAAGCATTTCTTTCTAATTCCTATCTCTTTTGACTATTCTACTGTGCTACATTTCCCTCTTATTTCAGCTTCTAGGTAGCCCAATGGATTTGAGTGCTGGACTTTAAGTTAGAAAATTCTGAGGTCATATCTTGCCTCAGATACTACCTGTATAAATTATCCTGTTTCAGTCACTTAATCCCTGTCTGACTCAATTTCTTCATCTGTAAAATGGGGGTAGCACCTATCCTCCAGGGTTGTGCTGAGGATAAGATAACATTGGTAAAAACACTAAAAATCTTAAAGGTCTATAGAAATACTAGTTACTATTATTTGTACTTCTGACTTTCTGTACTTCTTCACCATTCCCCTCTTCAGTCACTCAACCTTTTTCAGTTTCTTTTTTTGGTGTTGTCTTCGAATATTAAAATTAAGCTCTTTGAGGGTAAAAATTATTTTTGTTTGTATTTGTATCACCAGCAGTTATCAGTGTCTGGCACACAGCAATAATTGCTTTTCACTTGTCTGTTTGACTTTGTACATTGTAGGCAACTTAAATATTTGCTGAATTGAATTTAATGGTGGTGATGTTGAGGAGGAAGATGAACTTAAGTACTGTTGATTTTGGGCAAACATCTCCCCAGAGACCTGAGAAACTGAGCTATGTAAGCAGAGATCCCCAGTTAATGCTTTATGCTCCTCCTTACTGTTTACAATGGGAGAAGTCAGACATTTTATTTTTAGGGCTTTTCTACTACATTTTCCCATGGGAATAAATCTGATCTTTATCAAGTCTTGTAAGTCTGAGGTTTTTACATTATTTTCTTATTTCCATTCCACTATAGAATGCCACTAATTTGCTGTACATTCTAAAACTAAAAAGCCATCAAAACCCAATCTATATCAAAAGATATTTATGCAGCTACCTGCATAAATTCCTCAAAGCTTGCTGATTGTGCGCACGCTTGTGTGTGTGTGTGTGTGAGCATGCATGTGTGCTTACTTTAATTGACCCCTTTTTTTGCAGACCACATGGAGGATGAGATCCTCTCTTGCTGTTTGTCCTTTGTTCTTGAAGAGGACCATGATGCTATGAGATGCAAGGATTTGAGGAGGGAGGGCTGTGCAAAGTCACCTATCTAGCTTTCCCCTCCAGAAACATCTGGGTCAAATAACAAGATATAGATCAAGACAAATGGAAATGGCCCTGGATCTAATGAGAGGTCTTGGCCTTTTTAAGCTAAATTCTTTAATAGGCTTCATTTTGACTAAGTCTGTACTGATTCTCCCCAGGATCTCAAAGAATCCAGGCTGGGGGGCTCCCATAACAAGAGACAGGAAGGAATGCCTCAAAACCTAATTGAATAAGACCCAAGTCAGAAAACTGTCCTTAATCAAAAGCTTAATTCCAAGCCTTAACCTGCCTTGTGGCAAAATAGATCTTAATCAGAATATTCCTCATACTCCCAATACAATCATACCAAAAAGACAGGTAGAATAACAGACTGTTCAGTTATTTTGCCTACCCCTGCTGAGTATAAGCACTATATGAGTGGTAAGGCTGAAGTTGCACTTCTATGGAATAAGGGGTATTGGATCCCTTTAAGCCTTCATGACATTATTCTAAGATATGAGTTCCCTACAGTCCCCATTAATCTCTGTAACTTCCCCACAGACACAGATTCTCAGGAAATCAGAAAGCGAAAGGCAATCAGAAGTAGGAGCTATTGAATTCCTTTTAATTACACATCCTGATTTCCTTTAGACTCTGAGCCAATTTTTTTCCATGTTGGGCTGGAGGATTCTACCAAAGAACAATTTACATGTTCTCTTGTTTGCATATTAGCATCAAAGCTTCTAGAGATGACCTGTCACTTTTAGCTTACTGAGACCAGGCAAATATAGGGGACAGCTCAATGAAAGCACATTAAGGGAAATTTGCAAAACAGAAAGAACAAGTTATAGATTCTAGTTGGGGAAATGTGAATGCTCCATTGAGAAGAGGGGGACAAATTTATTATTTACTATAGATATTCCACATTAAAACTTGGAAGCAAGAAGCCAGCATCAATGATGATCAAAACTGGTACTTTTCTCTTAAGTATGAATTATTCTACTCTTTTCCCCTTCCCTCCATTTTCCTTCTCCTCTTTCCTAATCTATTTCCTTTTTATTCTTCCTTGCCTTCCTTTCATTTTCCCTTCCTTCCTTTCTTCCTCTCTTTTCTCCCCCCTTTCCACTTCCTTCCCCTCCCCTTTCTCCTTCCTGCTTCCCTTTCATTTCCCATTCCTTCCTTCTTTTTTTTCTTTCTTTCCTTCTCCCTCCTTTTCTTCCTTGGTAGGAAGAAGCTAAGTTATGAAGGTTTTTGAATTCCATGTTATCCAATGTTCTATTAGATTCCATTAAGAATTTTTGGAATTGAGGACAGCTAGGTGATACAATGCATAGAAAACTAGCTCTAAAGTCAGGAAGACCTGAGTTCAAATCTGGCCTCAGACACTTAATACTCCCTAGTTGTGTGACCCTGGGCAAGTCACTTAACCCTAATTGCCTCAGGGGAAAAAAAGAATTTTTTTGGAACACTCTGTTACCCAACATGTTAGCTATTTTTTCCAGTTTATTATTACCTGAAAACTTTATCTATCTATCTATCTATCTATCTATCTATTCTATTTGTGTATGCTTTATTTGTGTTTTTCCCCAAAATCATCCAAATCTACTCTTTATTGAATTCATTACCAACAGGACCACACTAATACTGGGAAATTTTCCACGACCTTGAGAAAACTTGAGATTTTCCAACTTTTTTTCTGATGCTTCTTTTAGGCTCTCTTGTTGCAAGGGGGGGGGGGAAGTATTCTAAGTTCAAGGAATCTTGTTCCTTCCAGAGTTTTCTTCATAATTTTCAAATTAAGCTCAGCTGTGTTTCCAAGACCAATGAGGGAATATTGAATTTTTGTTAGACCTGAAGATTGTCATGAAGTGAGACAGAGACAACTATCATTTTGGTTGTCTGCCTTGTTAACATTAATTAGACATGAATCCTATGGAGAATAGCAACTCCCAAAAGCAAAATGTGGGAATTTGTTATAGAGCCTTTGTCAACACTTATATGTTTTTATTTTATTGCTGTCTCATATCATGTACTTTATTTTCCTTTAAAAAAGTTTTAATCAAAACTTTACTTTGAATATCAAAATAATCAAATAAGCCTGCTTTGCAATTATTTACACTTAAATGGATTAATTTTAAGATATAAATATATATTGTTTCAGTCATTTCATCATTGTCAGGATTCTTTGTTCACTTTTTTTTGAAAGCTTCATTTCACACCTTTATTCAGCTTTTTTAATTAAAACATTTTTATTATAATTTTTGAGCCCCAAGTTCTATCCCTCCATTGTTCCTTCCTATAATGCCTCAATCAGATATAGGTCATACATGAGTAACATTAGTCATTTTTTACAAGAAGACTAATAAAAGAAAAGAATGAAAGAAAGTGCAAAATAGTATGCTTCTGCCAATATTCTTTCTCTGGAGATGGATAGTATGTTTTGTCAGTAGTCCTTTAAGATTGTCTTGGATTGTTTTATCACTGAGAATAGCTAAATCCTTCATAATTCTTCACTGAACAGTATTACTCTTACAATATACAACATTCTCCTGACTCTGTTCACTTCACTATGCATCAGTTCATGTAAGTCTGGATTTTTCTGAAAGCACCCTGCTTGTTATTTCTTAGACCACAATATTATTCCATTACAATCATATATCAAGGCTTGTTTATCCATTCCCCAATTGATAAGCAGCCCTTTGCTTTCTAATTCATAGCCACCAAAAAATGAGCTGCTATAAACATTTGGTATAAATAAGTCCTTTCCCCCTACCTTTTTTTCTAATGTCTCTAGGATACAAACCTAAAAGTGATATTGCTAGATCAAAGAGTATGAGCAGTTTTATAACCCTTTGGGAATAGTTCCAAATTGTTTTCAGTATGATTGGATCAGGTCACAACCATACCAACAATGCATAAGTGTCCTAGTTTTCCCACCTCTCTTTCAACATTGATCATTTTTCTTTTTTGTCATATTAACTGCTCTGATAAGTGTGAAGTGGTACCTCATATTTGTTTTAATTTGGATTTTCCAGATCATGTTCTGTAAGTTAGAGCACTTTTTTATATGCCTATAGATAGCTTTGATTTCTTTATCTGAAAACTGCCTGTTTATAACCTTTGACCATTTATAAACTGGGGAGTGACTGATATTTTTATAAATTTGACTCAGTTCTCTATATATCTGAAAAATGAAGCCTTTATCGGAGATACTTTTTGCAAAATCTCCCCCCAGTTTTATACTTTTATTTTAATTTGGGTTGACTTAGTTTTGTTTATACAAAAGCTTTTTTTATTTTATTTAATCAACATTATCTATTTTATATTTTGTAATGCATTTATTATTTTGTTTGATCTTAAATTGTTCTCTTATCCATAAATCTGACAGATAAATTATTCCACGCTCCCTCAATTTGCTTTCAGTATGACCTTTATGTGTAAATTTTGTACTCATTTTGATCTTATTTTGGTATATGGTGGGAGATGTTATTTTATATTTAATTTCTCCCATATTGTTTTCCAGTTTTCCTAGCAGTTTTTGTCCCAAAATCTTGGATCTTTTGGTTTATCATACACTAAATGACTATGGTCATTTATTATAATCTTATTTTACTTAATCTATTTCACAGATCATTTTCTTAGATAGTCCCAAATTGTTCTTATAACACCTCTTTTTAATACAGTTTGAGATCTATTGGTTTTGTTATTGATATGGTCAATTATGGTAATAGTTTTCCTAATATTGAACCAGAAATATGCATTCCTGGCACAAATCCCATTTGCTCATAGTATATTATCCTGCTGATAAGTTGCTGTAATCAATTTGATAATATTTTATTTAAATTTTTTGCTTTAATATTCATTACGGAGATTGATCTGCAATTTTCTGTCTCTGTTTTGGCCCTTCATGGTTTTGGTATCAGTGACATATTTGTATCATAGAAAGAATTTGGCAGGACTCCTTCTTTATCTGTTTTTTCAAATTATTTATATACTATTGGAATTGACATTTACATTGTTGGTAGAATTCACTTGTGAATTCATCTGGCCCTGGAGATTTTTGCTTAGTAAATTCATTAATGATATCCAATTTTTTTCTCTAAAATGGGACTATTTAAATATTTTATTTCCTCTGCTGTTAATCTGGACAATTTATATTTTTGCGAATATTCATCAATTTCAGTTAGATTGTCAGACTTGCTGTAGGAGTTGGACAAAATAGCTCTTAATTATTATTTTAATTTCTTTTTCATTGGTGGTAAGTTTACCCCTTTCGTTTTTGATGCTGATGATTTGGTTTTTTTTCCTTTTCCTGATCAAATTACACAAAGGTTTGACTATTTTGTTAGTTTTTCATAAAACAATTATTAGTTTTGTTAATTAGCTCAAAAGTTTTCTTAATTTCTGTTTTATTAATCTCTCCTTTGAGTTTCAAAAGTTCTAATTTAATATTTAATTGGAGTTTTAATTTTTTCCTAGCTTTTTGAGTTACATGCCTAATTCATTGATCTCTTCTTTCTCTATTTTATTATGTAGCTATTTAGAGATATAAAATTTAATCTAAGAACTGCTTTGATTATATCCCATAGGTTTTGTCATGTTGTCTCATGACTCATTTTCTTGGATGAAATTATGGATTATTTCTGTGATTTGTTGTTTGATCTACTCATTCTTTAGAATTCAATTATTTAATTTCCAATTGGTTTTTAGTCTATCTTTCCCTGGCCCTTTATTGAATATAATTTTTATTGCATCATAGTCTGAAAAGGAAACATTCACTATTTCTGCTTTTTTACATTTGATTGTGAGATTTTTATGTCCTAATATGTGGTCAATTTAAAGTGCCATGTAATGCCGAGAAAAAATGTGTATTTCTTCCTGTACCTATTCAATTTTCTTCAGTGGTATATCAAGTTTCTTTCTTGTTTATTTTGTGGTTATATTTGTCTGATCCTAAGAGGGGAAGGTTGAAGTCCCCAACTAGAGTTGTTTTGTTCTCTAGTTCTTCCTGTAACTGGCTTTAAATCTTCTCAAGGAATTAGCCTGCTCTACCTCTTGTTGCATACATATTTAGTATCATTATTATTTCATTATTTTGAATATACTTTATCAAGATGTACTTTCCTTCCTTATCTCTTTTCATAACATCTATTTTTACTTTTGCTTTATTTGAGATCAGAATAGCTATCCCTGTTTTTTATAATCTCACCTGAAGCACAATAATACAAATAATAAATTCTGTTCCAACCTTTTACATTTCCTTTGTATGTGTCTCTCTGTGTCAAATATGTTTCTTGTAAACAACATATTGTAGGATTCTGTTTTTTAATTCATCCCATTCATATTAACAGTTATGATTATCACCTCTGTATTTCCCTCCATCCTATTTTTTTTGACTGTTCTTTTGTTCTCTCTTTCTACCCTGTGCTTAGTCCTGTGTTTTTTTTTTAACCCCATCCCACTCACTACCTTATCTCCTATGAACCCTTCCCCCTTTCTCTTACCTTTTCCCCTAGTGTTTCGACCTTCCTTTTATCCTGTCCCTCCCTTTTCTTTTCCTCTTTCTCTTCCTATTTCTTTTTAGGGTTAGATAAATGTCTATACCCAGCTGAATGATTAAATATTCCCTTTTAAAGCCAGAACTGATGGGATTAAGCTTCAGACAATGCTCATTCCCTTCATTTCTTGTCCTTGATTGTAAAAATCTTCCGAGCTCCTGTTCATGTGAACTAATTGTCCCATTATACTTCCCCTTTCCTCATTTTACAGTACAAACTTTTTCCACCTCTTAATGTTTTTTCTTTGATATTATCACATCATGAGTCTATTCACAACCACACCCTCTATCCATGTGATGCCCCCCTGTGTCTGCTCCTGTGACAGAAAAAAATCTCAAGAGTTACAGATATTGTTTTCCCATTTAGAAATGTAAACAATTTAACATTTAAATTAATGGAACATAATGACTTTATGAGAAATATCTCTTTGAACTAATCTATTTATTTAGTGCTATACCAATAAGACTCCCAAGAAACTATTTTAGTGACCTAGAAAAAATAACAACAAAATTCATATGGATGAACAAAAGGTCGAGAATTTCAAGGGAATTAATGAAAAAAAGTCAGATGAAGGTGGTCTAGCTGTACCTGATCTAAAGCTATATTATATAGCAGCAGTCACCAAAACCATTTGGTACTGGCTAAGAAATAGACCAGTCGATCAGTGGAACAGATTAGATACAAAGGACAAAAAAGGGTACATCTCTAGCAATCTAGTCTTTGACAAACCCAAAGATACCAACATTAGGAATAAAAATTCATTTGGAAAAAACTGTTGGGAAAATTGGAAATTAGTATGGCAGAAACTAGGCATGGACCCACACGAAACACCATATACCAGGATAAGATCAAAATGGGTCCATGATTTAGGCATAAAGAATGAGACCATAAATAGATTAGGGGAACAGAGGATAGTCTACCTCTCAGACCTGTGGAGGAGGAAGGAATTTATGGCCAGAGGAGAACTAGAGATCATTATTGATCACAAAATAGATTTTCAGTATATCAAATTAAAAAGCTTTTGTACAAACAAAACTATTGCAAATAAAATTAGAAGGGAAGTAACAAATTGGGAAAATAATTTTACAGTTAAAGGTTCTGATAAAGGCCTCATTTTCAAAACATAGAGAACTGACTCTAATTTATAAGAAATCAAACCATTCTCCAATTGATAAATTGTCAAAAGACATGAACAATTTTCAGATGATGAAATTGAAACTATATCTACTCATATGAAAGTGTTCCATATCACTACTGATCAGAGAAATGCAAATTAAGGCAACTCTGACATACCACTACACACCTGTCACATTGGCTAAGATGAAAAAAAAGGTAATGATGAATGTTGGACGGGATGTGGGAAAACTGGGACACTGATGCATTGTTGGTGGAGTTGTGAAAGAATCCAACCATTCTGGAGAGCAATTTGGAACTATGCCCAAAAAGTTATCAAATTGTGCATACCCTTTGATCCAGCAGTGCTACTAATGGGCTTATATATCAAACAAATATTAAAGAAGGGAAAGGGATCTGTATGTGCCAAAATGTTTGTGGCAGCTCTTTTTATAGTAGCTAGAAACTGGAAAATGAATGGGTGTGCCCATCAATTGGAGAATGGTTGGGGAAATTATGGTATATGAATGTTATGGAATATTATTGCTCTGTAAGAAATGACCAGCAGGATGAATACAGAGAGGCTTGGAGAGACTTACATGATCTGTTGCTGAGTGAAAAGAGCAGAACCAGGAGATCACTATATACTTCAACAACGATATTGTATGAAGATATATTCAATTGCAGTGGATATCTTCAACACAGAGAATATCCAATTCAGTTCCAGTTGATCAATGATGGACAGAATCAGCTACACCCAGAGAAGAAACACTGGGAAAGGAGTGTAAAATGTTTGCAGTATTATCTTTCTACCCAGGTTACTTATAATTTCAGAATCTAATTCTTACCGTGAAACAAGAAATTTGGTTTTACACACATATATTGTATCTAGGATATACTGTAACACATTTAATATATATGGGATTGCCTGTCTTCTGGGGAGGGAGTAGAAGGAGGGAGGGGAAAATTCAGAAAAGTGAATACAAGGGATAATGTTGTAAAAAAATTACCCATGCATATGTCAAAAAATTTATAATTATAAAATTAATAATAAATATATATATATACATATTATATATATGAATTATATGTATATATATACATATATATATGTATATATATATATATATATATATATATATATATATATATATATATATATATATATATATATATACATACATACATATATATATAAAGAGAGAAATATCTCTTTGGAAAAACAACTGACTTGGAAAATAGATAGAGGAAAGAGAATTTAAAAATTATTGGTCTACCTGAATGTCATGATCAAAAAAACCCTGGACTTCATTTTTCAAGAAATTATCAAGGAAAACTATCCTAATATTCTAGAATCAGTGGGTAAAATAGAAATTGAAAGAATCCACCTCCTGAAAGACATCCCCAAATGAAAACCCCCAGGAATATTATAGCCAAATTCTGGAATTCCCAGGTCAAGAAGAAAATATTGCAAGTTATAGTAGAGCCACAATCAGGATAATGCAATATTTAGCAGTTTCTACATTAAAGGACTGGAGGTCTTAGAATATAACATTCCAGAGAGAATGAAGGTAGGATTATAACCCAGAATCATCAACCCAGTAAAACTGAGTATAATCCTTCAGATGAATCCTTCAATGAAACAGAAGATTTTCAAACATTTGTGATGAAAAGACAAGAGATGAATGTAAAATTTAATTTTCAAATACAGAACTCTGGAGACACATAAGGAGATAGTCAGGAAAGTAATGTAAGGGACTTAATAAGATCTATCTGTTTACACTCCTACATACAAGAATGATACTTGTAATTCATTAAAACATTCTCATTGTTATGGCAGTTAGAAGGAATGCAGATAGACTGAGGACACAGGTTTGAATTGAAAATGAAGGGATAATCTTTTTTTACATGGCAAAATTAAAGGGTAAGAGAGGAATGTACTCGGAGAAAGGGGAAGGGAGAAGTGGAATGGTGCAAATTATCTGCCTTTAAAAAGAGGCAAGAAAAAGCTTTCACAGTGGAGGGAAGAGGGGGAGGAGAAGGTGAATGAGTGAACCTTACTCATCATAATTGGCTCAAATAGGAAATAATTATATATATATATATATATATATATATATATATATATATATATATATATATATATATATATATATATTCAATATGGGTATAGAAATCTGTCTTACCTACAGGAAAATAGATGATAAAAAAGAGGACATATTGGGGGAGGGAGTGCTTAGCAGCAAAACACTTTGGAGGAGGGACAGGGTTAAAGGAGAGAATAAATAAGGGGAAATACTAATTGTAAAAAAAAACTTTTCAAATAAAATTTTTCTGATAAAGCTTCATTTCTCAAATATAGAGGAAACTGAGTCAAATTTATAAAAAATAAAAATAAGAGCCATGCCTCAATAATCAAAAAAATGATCAAAAGATATGATCTGTGCCCAAAGGCTGCAAATTCAAGCATGGAACATCATGAACAAAGTGAAATATACTGTATTCAAAGTAATGACAATGTTCTGAGATGATTAGCTATAAATGACTTTATTATTCTCAGTAGTACAACCATCTAAAACTATTTTGAAGGATTTATAATGAAAAATTTTATTCATATTCAGAGAAGGAACTGATTGAAGCATTCTCTATTTCTCTCTCTCTTTTTAACTTAATTTTTAACTTAATCTTTCTTTTTATTTTCATTAGGGTGGGAGATATATGTTTTTCCACAACTTGACTTTAATGGAAATGTTTTCCATAATTTCACATGTGGTTTCTTAATTGTGAGTGGGGATAAAAAGAAAACCTAGAACTCAAAAATCTTAAAAACAAATGTAAAAAGAATTGTTTTGAATGTAATTGGGAAAAATATAAAATTAATTTTCAAAAAGAAATAAAAAATTATATTCCTTGCTGCTACAGAAAATTTTTAACAGAAAACTCTTTAGAAATAATATTTTAAGTATTTCCTTAACAATTACTTTCTTATTTTCTCAAATGGGGATGAAACAATAATATCTCAGTGAAGCCCAAGTACAGAAGTCAAGCAGAAATAGGTGTGTCTTTTGATCAAACTCAATCCCTGTGTCCAATGAACTCTATACCTATACATTTTTTAATGAGTAGAAATTTATTTTTCTCCCTCCTATACTTCACCATATTAAAAAAGGAAAACAAAACCCTTGCAAAATTATTAAACAAAATATGTTCTCTCATTGGGTGTGTCCAAAAAATGTATTATTCTGTACACTTACTTCATTGTCTCTGTCAAAAGAGTTGATAGCATGTTTCATCATTAGTCTTTTGGAATTATATACATTTCATTATATTGATCAACATTCTTTCAGCTTGCAAATTTTTTCATGTTTTAATATATAAATTGTTTTTCTGGTGCTCTTACCTGAATGCATCAATTCACATATGTCTTTCCACATCTCTTTCTAATCTCATTTCTCATGACAAAAGAATTTCCATTATATTCCTGTACCATAATTAGTTTAGCCATTGTATTCTCTTAGTTTCCTGATTTATTTGTTGTTTTATTGTCACAAAGAATTGTTATAAATATTTTTGCATATATTAATGTTTCTTCAGGTACCATAACTTCCTAATTCCACAGTCTTCTCATCTCCTCTGATTTGTAAGGTACACACAAGCATGGTCACATATATGATTTTACCATCAGCCACAAATATTCCATTTTAATTATTGAAAAAAATTTCTGATGCCTTTCTTGTATCATAATCACTAATCATTCCATCTCTCCTAAGCCTACATATATTTATATTAAAAACACCTTGAAAAGCCTTCCAGGCCTTTATCCTTTCATGCTGTTTCACATCATCACTCTTCATCTAACTTTATTTTTCTTACTTCCCATTCCTGACC
Source organism: Sminthopsis crassicaudata (assembly GCF_048593235.1). Taxonomy (NCBI): domain Eukaryota; kingdom Metazoa; phylum Chordata; class Mammalia; order Dasyuromorphia; family Dasyuridae; genus Sminthopsis; species Sminthopsis crassicaudata. Next base: position 457,545,281 of record NC_133617.1, read on the forward strand.
TAAAGTCAACCATTTCTATTGGATTTTGTTTTCTACTCTCTAACCCCTTGTAATTCTGTCATATTGATGCTTATCCCTTGACATATAGCAATCTTACTTTAATCTGATTCCTCTTCTCTTACTCAGGTATTATCTAATAAACATAGAGGAAATAATGAAAATGAGTAAATAGGGTCCTGTAAAAATGAGTTGAATCTCAACAATCTTACCACAGCAATATTTTTTTTTACTTTCCTAGTAGATTTTCTTTCCCATTCCTCACAAAAAACTATTTCAAACTTCTTTTCTCCATAAACTTTCTACTGTCTATTCTACTCTTATCACCTCAGGTAAAGATCTTGCTTCATATTTTAACTAGAAAATAGACAAAGTTTGCTGCAATTTTACTCTTCTCCTCTTCTCTACATTTAAAAAAAAAAAACTTTGAAACTATTGCTCTTTATCCTCTGACGAAAAGATGAATCCTTTTGCCAAGGGCATTCCCTTCAGAAGACCAATGCTATAATAATCCTGGGCCACCTTTCTTAATCTTCAATTTTTTATCTACTTGTTCCTTTCTTTACTCAATTTTTCACATTCAATTTCATTCTTAGTAGGAAAAAAAAACCCTTTATAGATCCTACAATCTCTCCAAAATAGTGGCCTATATTTCTCTTTTATTAAAGCCAAACTGTGAGAAATAGCTGTCTATTTCTATTTCACTTTTTTTCACTTGTTTCTTAGCTCTTTTCATCCAGAATTCTGAACTTAATATTTAGCTGAAATGTCTCCAAAGTTGTACGTAAATTAATTAATCAGCTAATTGTCAAATGATGGCCATTCCCAAGTCTCATTCTTTCAGTTCTCTCTATAGGATTCAATATTGTTGACCAATCTCAACTGAATATTCTTTATTCTCTTCTATTTTCTCACTGAGTTTTCATAATACTGATCTTTCTCTACTTTTCATGCTTTTTTTTCTTTCTTTAGCTCAGGTTATACATCTCCAACAGCTCATTAAATATTTCACAATGGATGTGTCATAGATATCTTAAACTCAGAAGGGGAGGGGAAGGAGATGAGACCTCCAACACAACTACAGAAGGCCAGTTGTGCCCCAGAACCACAATATAATGAGTGGGACTTGGCCAGGTCAACCCAGCACAGTGGAAAAGCCTGCAGCACCACCAGCCTCAGCCCCAGTGCAGTCAGTGAGATGGTCCTCTTCCCCTGCAAAAGAACGTGCCCTGTGCCTTAGGAGCAGAACTCAATTTTTAAAAATGAGTCCAAAAGCTAAAAGAGTTCTGACTATAAAAAGCTACTATGGAGGCAGGGAAAAGCAGAAAAACCTGGAAGAGGATAACAAAGGCAAAACTGCCTACAGAGGAAGCCTCAAAGAGCGATACAAATTGACGAAAAGAGCTCAAAAGGCTAAATTGGAAGAGTTCAGAAAGGACCTTAAAAGAGAGATAGAAGAAAAATAGTGAAAAGAAATGAGAGCTATTTAAGAGAATTATGACAATTTTTGGAGAAAAAAAAAAACAATAGCTTGGAAAAAGAAGAGGAGAAATTGAAAAAAAAATTCCTTAAAAAATAGAATTGGCAAAATGGGGGAAAAAATCCAGTGAACAAAACAACTACTTTAAAAATACAATTGGCCAAATGCAAAAGGAGGTAAAAAGCTAACTGAAGAAATAATTCATTAAAAATTAGAATTGGGAAAATGGAAGTGAATGACTCAAAAAAACATCAAGAATCAATCAAACAAAACTAAGGAAAAAATAGAAGAAAATGTAAAATACTTCAACGGCAAAACAATTGACCTTAAACATAGATACAGAAAATTAAGAATTATTAGACTACCTGAAAACCATGATGAAAAAAAAAAAGGGAGAGAGAGAGAGCCTGGGCAATATCTTTCAAGAAATCATTAGTGAAAACTTCCCTAATGTTCTAGAATTAGAAGACAAAATAGTCATTGAAAGAATCCAGTGACCACCTCCTGAAAGAGATCCCAAAATGAAAATTCCAAGGAATATTATAGCCAAATTACAGAATTATCAGATGAAGGGGAAAATACTGCAAGCAGCCAGAAAAAAAACAATTCAAATATCAAGGAACCACATTCAGTATTACCTAGAACCTAGTATTTTTCACATTAAAGATTTGGAAGGTCTGGAATATGGTATTCTGAAGGGCAAAAGAGCTTGAACTACAACCGAGAATCAACTACCCAGCAAAACTCAGCATTATATTTCGGGGGGGGGAAGATGAATATTCAATGAGATAGGAGATGTTCAATCATTTCTGATGAAAAGACCAGGGCTGAACAGAAAATTGTATCTTCAAATATAGGACTCAATAGAAGCATAAAAAAGGTAAACAGGGAAGGGGGGAAAAAAAGAAACAACACATGGTTTTTAAAGGTTAAAATATTTATATTCCTACATAGGAAGATGATACATGTAAATCTTGAGAAATGGATCTTTGTCAGGACATTTGGAAAGGGTATACTTAGAGGGTGTAGGTTTCAGTTGACTTTAATGTCATGATATAAAAAAGAAATCTGGGGCAGAAAATGGATTATACTTGGAGAGTATACATCATGTAGAAAGGAACAAAAGATCTATTACAATTGAGGGATGACCATTGTTTGAATCTTAATCTTATCAGATTTGGCTCAAAGAGGAAATAACTTATATACTTAGTTTTAGTTTGATATAGTTAAGGTTTAGTCTGTTACATAAATTTGCCTTAGCCTATAGAGAATTAGGAAGGGAAAGGAGAAAGGTAGGGAGGAAGCTAATAAAAGGGAGGGCAGAAGCAGAAGGGGAAAGGGAAAAGACAGGGGGAGAAACTGAAAAAGGGAGGGCAGATTGAAGGGACTGGTGGTCAGAAGGAAAACACTGATTAGGAGAAAAATGATGAAAGGAGAGAGAAAAGTCTCATGTGGAAAAGATAGCATGATAGGAAATACATTTAGTAAATTTAACTGTGAATGTGAATGGGATGAGCTCCCCTAAATCAGAAGTGGATAGTGAAGTGAATTAAAAGGAAGAATTTTACAATATGTTGTTTTCAAAAAACTTATTTGAAGCAGAGAGATATACAAAGATTAAAAGTAAAAGAATGGAGCAGAATCTATTATGTTTCAGCTGGAGTAAAAAAAAAAAAATCACAAGTAACTATCCTGATCTCAGAACAAGCAAAAGCAAAAATAGATCTAATTAAAAGAGATAAGGAAGGAATCCACATCTTGCTAAAGGGTACTATATAGTGAAGTGATAGCAATGCTATACATATATACACCAAGTGATACAGTATCTAAATTCTAAGAGAAAAAATTCAGTGACTTGCAAGAAGAAATAGATATCAAACTATATTAGTGGCAGATATGAACCTCCCTCTATTAGAATTAGATAAATCTAACTTCAAAATAAGCAAGAAAGAAGTTAAGCCAAAGATAATAAGGAATATTGCCAGAAAAGGTTTGTCCTGAGTGGTGGGAGCAGACCTGCACAGGGTAGGGATAGAATCAGGAGTAGGGCAGCCTCTGCTGTTGTAAGGTTTACATAGAGCTCTCTGCCATGGCTTGATTGCTTTGTTTTGGTCGAAGAGTAGTAGACCAGCAGAGAAACCAGAGCCTAGGGTAGAGGGTACACTGAGGGATGCCAGAGAGAAAGAGGATCTGACTGAGCCCACCCAGGATCGGAAGTAACTTAGCACAGACCATAACATGGCTCTTCAAGGCATTCTGCAGCTGAGGGCTCTTCTTGAGGGGTAGTCACAAACCTGCACAGAAGGGACACAGCCTAGGACAGCCTCTCATCTACACAGTGAGGGGCTCGGCCTGGGGTAGTGGAATCTCCCCAGTTTGTCTGCGCTCCCCAGGGAGAGACACTTCCACTGTGGTAAGGGATAGGGCAAGTGCTAATATTCAAAGTGGTCATTTGGGGGGGGAGGAACTGTGATACTTTTGCTGCTTAACCTCTAGCCCCAAGGCAGTCGCTAATCCTCACAATAGGGCTCCTGGTAGGGCACTTACACAGATTGGCCCTTGATACCCAGGCATACTCACTTCCCTGTGGAGCTCTCCCCAGAGCACTTGCACAGCTTGGCCATTCCTTGCAACCCATTGAGAGGACAGTTACTGTCCCTATACCCATCCTTGCTCTGCAGAGGAAGCTGGTAACCTCCTTGCCCTGAAGGCAGACCCTGAAGGTTTAAAAAAAAAAGTGTTAAAAAATGAAGAAAAGGATTGATAGCTTCTATACAGAAAGAGAGCAAGTTTCCAACCCCGAGGAGACTAATACCAAATAACTTACGGTTAATATCCCAAATAACATTCTCCTAGAAGAGACTATTAAAAATCTCAAAAGAGAGAAGAAAAATGGGTAAAGTAAATAGAAGCTAAGCAAGAGAGTAACAACCTCCTGAAATGTGAATAGGAAAAGGTAAACAAATTGCTGAAATGTGAATGGGAAAAGGTAAAGAATTCACAGGAAGAGCAGGGAAACAGAATTAGGGAGTTGGAAAAGGTAAAGAAATCACACTTTATGCCAATAAACTTGATAATTTAAGTGAAATGGATGACTACCTCCAAAAATTAACAGAGGAGGAAGCAAATTGCTGAAATAGTCCCATTTCAGAAAAAGAAATAGAACAAGCCATTAATCATCTCCTTAAGAAAAAATCTCCAGGACCAGATGGATACATGTGAATTCTACCAAACATTCAAAGAACAATTAGCCCCAATGCTATATAAACTATTTGAAAAAATAGGGAATGATGGAGTCCTACCAAATTTCTTTTATGACACAGACATGGTACTGATACCCAAACCAGGTAGGTTGAAAACAGAGAAAGAAAACTATTGACCAATCTCCCTAATGAATATTGATGCTAAAATCTTAAATAAGTTATTAACAAAAAGACTACAGAAAATCATCCCCAGGATAATATATCATGATCAAATAGGATTTATACCAGGAATACAAGACTGGTTCAATATTAGGAAAACTGTCAGTATAACTGGCCATATTAATAACAAAATTAAGAAAAATTGTATGATCATCTCAATAGATGCAGAAAAAATATTCAATAAAATCCAACATCCATTTCTATTTAAAAACACTTGAGAGGAGTCGGGAGGCGGAGCCAAGATGGTGGAGAAGAAGCCACTGTGTAAGCTCCTTTCTTCCCTCACAACCAACTAGATTTAATCAGCCTCAGAAATAGCGTTGGACTGATAGAATCCACAAGGACTGGAAGCACGACTTACCAGCTGAAGAGAATCTGGAGTTTCAGCAGGAAAGGTCAGCTCCCAGGGGAGGAAGAAGAGAGGCCAGCGCAGACGGTGGGGTAGTGGCACACTGCACCGGTCATGCTGGGGAGGGCTCTGGGATCAGAGAAGCCACTGAGATAAAAGAATCTGGCACAGGCTGTTAGCTCTTCTCTGCTTATAAAACAGCATTTCAGAAGAGAAATATAAACCACTTTAAAATTTAAAACCAGATTGGATCTTCCGGGATGCCGGGGGTGACTCAGCAGATCTCGGCACTGGTGGGTGTGGCCGACATAGGCAACCCAGGCTTTTACCTCAGGGTAGTTAAGGGATTGAAGAGTGGGCGGGGCAGTAACTCATAGTGCCTGGCTCGGCTGGAGGGGGTGGAACGGAAGTCCCAGAGAAGCGGAACATTTGAACTAGGGACCGAGGTTTCTGGCAGACACTTCCAGTTTGAGCATAGGGGCTTTTCAGTCACCTGCTGCAAGCATCCACGCCCCACCGGGACACATAGGCTAGATTTTGAGTCGCCTTTACTGTTCAATCTCAAACCTCAGGGAAGCCACTAAAACACAGCGCCCTCAGGGCACAGCAGTGCTAGTCACCTCTGAGGCACTTCCAGGGAGGGGGTGGGAAACTCTCTCCCAGAGCTCTCTCTTAGCTCAGGCTCAGGGGCGGCTGCATCCATCCTGTCTGGGAGGAAGCTGTTAAAGAAATAAATAAATAATTTCCTGCTCCAGGGACAGACCCCAAAAGATTTTTTAAGTATTAGCAAGAAGCCCAAAAAAACTATTGATTCCTTCTACACAGAGAAAGAGCGGGTATCCAACCCTGAGGAAGTTAACAGCAGAGAGTCAGCAGATAACAATCTAAAGGGGAACGATTCCTGCCCCCCATCATATAACTCTCTTCTAGAAGAGTCTCTTAAAAAATTAAGGGAGTTTGAAGAAAAATGGGGAAAGGAAAGAGAAGCTATGATAGAGAATAACAACGTTCTGAAATTGGAGTTGGATAAAATAAAGAATTCACAGGAGATGCAGGGAAACAAAATTTGTGAATTAGAAAAGGTTAAAAAATCACAGGAAAATAGGATTTCTGAATTGGAGAAGATAAAAAAGTCCCAAGAAAATAGGATTTCTGAATTGGAAAAAGAAAATAATTCTCAAAAAAAAATTAGGGAAATGGAAAAAAATTCAATAGAGCAAAATAACTCATTTTAAAATGAAATTGGGCATTTACAAAAAGAACTAAAGACTGTGAATGAAGAAAATAATTCCTTAAAAGTCAGGATGGAACAAATAGAAATGAATGATTTATTGAGAACCCAAGGATCAGTCAAACAAAACAAAAAAAAATGAGAAGTTGGAGAACAACATCAAATACTTACTGGGAAAATATATAGACCTGGAAAATAGATCTAGGAGAGATAATCTGGGGATCACTGGACTTCCCGAAAACTATGACCAAAAAAAGAGCCTAGATTCTATTTTACAGGAAATTATCAAAGAGAACTGTCCAGAGATAATAGAAACAGAGGGGAAAGTAGATGTTGAAAGAATTCATCGAACTCCTTCTGAAATAGACCCTAAAAAAAGAACACCACGGGATATTGTGGCTAAGCTGCAGAACCACCACACAAAGGAGAAAATCCTGCAAGCAGCTAGAAAAAAAAAATTAAATACCAAGGTGCCACAATAAGGGTCACTCAAGATCTGGCTGCCTCCACATTAAAAGATAGAAGGGCCTGGAACCTGATATTCTGAAAGGCAAAAGATCAAGGATTGCAACCAAGAATAAACTACCCAGCTAAGTTTAGCATCTTTTTCCATGGAAGAAGATGGTCATTCAATGAAATAGAGGAATTCCATATGTTTCTAAGAAAAAAACCAGACTTAAACAAAAAATTTGATCTACATCCACAAGACTGAAGAGAAACAGAAAAAGGTACACAGAACCCTTGAGAACTATATCTCTGTTGTGGGTATATAGAAAGTATGCATGGATAATTTGATTTTACTGATATAAAAGAAAAAAAAAGTAGGGGGTGTAGTAAAGGGAAGGGGGTAGAATCAGAAAAAGGGGAGGGAGTGATAAAAAGAGGGAAACTACATCCCAGGAAGAGGCATAGAAAATACACCATATCTGAGGGAATTTAAAGAGGGGGAGAATCATTGTGTAAATCTTACTCTCATCAGAAGAGGCTCAAAGAGTAAATAATTGTCATATTTGTTTTTCAGAGAATTCTCTCTCACCTCATTAAAAGGGGGGAGAGGAAAAGGGAAAAGGAAAAGGAGAATAAGGGAAGGGACGTGGAGGGAGGGGGGAGGGATACTAAAAAAAAAAAAGGGAGGGCTGCGCATCACAAGGGGCGTCTATAAATTGAATATTGGGGAAGTGGTTCAGGGGGGTCAAGGAAAAAAGCATAATCTGGGGATAATATGATGGCAGGAAATACAGAATTAGTAATTTTAACTGTAAATGTGAATGGGATGAACGCTCCCATCAAAAGGAGATGGATAGCAGACTGGATCAAAAATCGGAACCCTACAATATGTTGTTTACAGGAAACACACTTAAAGCAGGGAGATACATATAGAGTAAAGGTAAAAGGTTGGAACAGAATCTATTATGCTTCAGGTAAAGCCAAAAAAGCAGGGGTAGCTATCCTTATCTCAGATCAAGCAAAAGCAGAAGTTGATCTAATTAAAAGAGATAAGGAAGGAAACTATATCCTGCTGAAAGGTAGCATAAATAATGAAGCCATATCGATACTAAACATATATGCACCAAGTGGTATAGCAGCTAACTTTCTAAAGTAAAAGTTAAGAGAGTTGCAAGAAGAAATAGACAGTAAAACTATAATTGTGGGAGATCTCAACCTTGCACTCTCAGATTTAGACAAATCAAACCACAAAACAAACAAGAAAGAAATTAAAAAAGTAAATAGAACATTAGAAAAACTAGGTATGATAGACCTTTGGAGAAAACTGAATGGCAATAGAAAGGAATATACTTTCTTCTCAGCAGTTCATGGATCCTATACAAAAATTGACCATATATTAGGACATAAAGATCTCAAAATTAAATGTAGGAAGACCACTATAGTAAATGCTTTCTTTTCAGATCATGATGCAATAAAAACTACATTCAACAAAAAATTAGGGGTAAATAGACCAAAAAGTAATTGGAAACTGAATAATCTCATCTTAAAGAATGACTGGGTGAAAGAGCAAATTATAGAAACAATTAATAATTTCACCCAAGGTAATGACAATGATGAGACATCATACCAAAATCTGTGGGATGCAGCTAAAGCAGTAATAAGGGTAAATTTTATATCTTTAGAGGCTTATTTGAAGAAAATAGAGAAAGAGAAGTTTCACGAATTGGGCGTGCAGCTTAAAAGGCTAGAAAAAGACCAAATTAAAAACCCCCAACCAAAAATTAAACGTGAAATACAAAAATTAAAAGGAGAAATCAATAATATTGAAAGTAAAAAAAAATATTGAATTAATAAATAAAACCAAGAGTTGGTTTTATGAAAAAGCCAATAAAATACATAAACCTTTGGTATATCTGATCAGAAAAAAAGAAAGAGGAAAATCAAATTGTTAGTCTTACAAATGAAAGGGGGGATCTTTCCACCAATGAAGAGGAAATTACAGAAATAAGAAGGAGTTACTTTGCCCAACTTTATGCCAATCAATTTGATAACTTAAGTGAAATGGATGACTTTCTCCAAAAATATAGGCTTCCTAGATTAACAGAGGAGGAAATAAATTACTTAAATAGTCCCATTTCAGAAAAAGAAATAGAACAAGCTATTAATCAACTCCCCAGGAAAAAATCCCCAGGACCAGATGGATTCACATGTGAATACTACCAAACATTTAAAGAACAATTAGCCCCAATGCTATATAAACTATTTGAAAAAATAGGGAATGAAGGAGTCCTACCAAACTCCTTTTATGACACAGACATGGTACTGATACCTAAACCAGGTTGATCGAAAACTGAGAAAGAAAATTATAGACCAATTTCCTTAATGAATATTGATACTAAAATCTTAAATAAGATATTAGCAAAAAGACTTCAGAAAATCATCCCCAGGATAATACACTATGATCAAGTAGGATTCATACCAGGAATGCAGGGCTGGTTTAATATTAGGAAAACTATTAGTATAATTGACCATATTAATAATCAAATTAATAAAAACCATATGATCATCTTAATAGATGCAGAAAAAGCATTTGACAAAATCCAACATCCATTCCTACTAAAAACTCTTGAGAGTATAGGAATAAATGGATTATTCCTTAGAATAATCAGGAGCATATATTTAAGACTGTCAGTAAGCATAATATGCAATAGAAATAAACTGCAACCTTTCCCAGTAAGATCAGGAGTGAAACAAGTTTGCCCACTATCACCATTACTATTCAATATAGTACTAGAAACGCTAGCCTCGGCAAAAAAAGCCGAGAAAGAGATTCAAGGAATTAGAGTAGGAAATGAGGAAATCAAATTTGCAGATGCATTTGCAGATGACATGATGGTATACTTAGAGAACCCCAAAGACTCTGCTAAAAAGATATTAGAAATAATTCAGAATTTTAGCAACGTGGCAGGATACAAAATAAATCCACATAAATCCTCAGCATTCTTATATATCACCAACAAAATGCAACAGCAAGAGATACAAAGAGAAATTCCATTCCAAACAAATGTTGAGAGTATAAAGTATTTGGGAATCCATCTACCAAAGAATAGTCAGGAATTATATGAGAAAAATTACAAAACACTTGCCACAAAAATAAAGTCAGATTTAAATAATTGGAAAGATATTCAGTGCTCTTGGATAGGCCGAGCAAATATAATAAAGATGACAATACTCCCCAAACTCATCTATTTATTTAGTGCTATACCAATCAGACTCCCAAGAAACTATTTCAATGACCTAGAAAAAATAACAACAAAATTCATATGGAAGAATAAAAGGTCGAGAATTGCAAGGGAACTAATGAAAAAAAGTCAGAGCAAGGTGGTCTAAGTGTACGTGATGTAAAGCTATATTATATAGCAGTAGTCACCAAAACCATTTGGTACAGGCTAAGAAATAGAACGGTAGATCAGTGGAACAGATTAGATACAAAGGACAAAAAAGGGTACATCTGTAGCAATCTGTTATTTGACAAACCCAAAGATACCAACATTAAGGACAAAAATTCATTATTCGGAAGAAACTGTTGGGAAAACTGGAAATTAGTATGGCAGAAATTAGATATGGACCCACACTTAACACCATATACCAAGATAAGATCAAAATGGGTCCATGATTTAGGCATAAAGAATGAGATCATAAATAGATTAGAGGAACAGAGAATAGTCTACCTCTCAGACCTGTGGAGGAGGAAGGAATTTATGACCAGAGGAGAACTGGAGATCATTATTGATCACAAAATAGAAGATTTTGATTACATCAAACTAAAAAGTTTCTGTACAAACAATACTAATGCAAACAAGATTAGAAGGGAAGTAACAAATTGGGAAAATATTTTTAAAAGGAAAGGTTCTGACAAAGGTCTCATTTCCAAAATATATAGAGAACTGACCCTGATTTATAGGAAACCAAACCATTCTCCAATTGATAAATGGTCAAGGGATATGAACAGACAATTCTCAGATGATGAAATTGAAACTATTTCCACTCATATGAAAGAGTGTTCCAAATCACTACTGATCAGAGAAATGCAAATTAAGACAACTCTGAGATACCACTACACACCTGTCAGATTGGCTAAGATGACAGGAACAAATAATGATGCATGTTGGAGGGGATGTGGGAAAACTGGGACACTGATACATTGTTGGTGGAGTTGTGAAAGAATCCAGCCATTCTGGAGAGCAATTTGGAACTATGCCCAAAAAGTTGTCAAACTGTGTATACCCTTTGACCCAGCATTGCTGTTATTGGGATTATATCCCAAAGAAATACTAAAGAGCGGAAAGGGACCTGTATGTGCCAAAATGTTTGTGGCAGCTCTTTTTGTTGTAGCTAGAAACTGGAAGTTGAATGGATGTCCATCAATTGGAGAATGGTTGGGTAAATTGTGGTATATGAAGGTTATGGAATATTATTGCTCTGTAAGAAATGACCAGCAGGAGGAATACCGAGAGGCTTGGAGAGACTTAAATCAACTGTTGCTGAGTAAAATGAGCAGAACCAGAAGATCACTATACACTTCAACAACAATACTGTATGAGGATGTATTCTGATGGAAGTGGAAATCTTCAACATAAAGAAGATCCAACTCACTTCCAGTTGATCAATGATGGACAGAAATAACTATACCCAGAGAAGGAACACTGGGAAGCAAATATAAATTGTTAGCACTACTGTCTATCTACTCAGGTTACTTATACCTTCGGAAGCTAATAATTAATGTGCAAAAAGAAAAAGGTATTGACACACATATCAATATATGTGAGTATATTATATTATATATATATATATATTTATATATATATATATATATATATAGATATTATATATCTAGGTTATATTATAACACATGTAAAATGTATGGGATTACCTGCCATCGGGGGGAGGGAGTGGAGGGAGGGAGGGGATAATTTGGAAAAATGAATAAAAAAAAACACTTGAGAGTATAGGAATAAATGGACTTTTCCTTAAAATAATCAGTTGCATCTATTTAAAACCATCAGTAAGCATCATATGTAATGGGGATAAAATGCAACCATTCTCATTAAGATCAGAGGTGAAACAAGGTTGCCCACTATCACCATTACTATTCAGTATTGTATTAGAAATGCTAGCTTTGGCAATAAAAGTGGAGAAAGAGATTAAAGGAATTAGAGTAGGCAGTGAGGAAACCAGATTATCACTCTTTGCTGATGATATGATGGGATACTTAGAGAACCCCAAAGATTCTACTAAAAAGCTATTAGAAATAATCCACACCTTTAGCAAAGTTGCAAGATACAAAATAAACCCACATAAATCATCAGCATTCTTACATGTCACTAACAAAATCCAATACTTAGAGTTACAAAGAGGAATTCCATTTAAAGTAACTAACGATAGTATAAAATATTTAGCAATCTATCTGCCAAGGGAAAATCATAAACTCTATGAGGAAATCTACAAAATACTTTCGACACAAATTAAGTTTGATCTAACCAACTGGAAAAATATTAAAAGCTCTTGAATAGGGTGAACAAATATAATAAAGATGACAATACTACCTAATACTACCTAAACTAATCTACTTATTTAGCTCTATACCAATCCGACTCTCAAAAAAGTATGTTAATGACCTAGAAAAAAATAACAACAAAATTCATATGGTAAAACAAAAAGGTCAAGGATTTCAAGGGAATTAATGGAAAAAAAATCAAATGAAGGTGGCCTAGCTGTACCGGATCTAAAATTATATTATAAAGCAGTGATTACCAAAACCATTTGGTATTGGCTAAGAAATAGACTAGCTAGCTGATCAATGGAATGGGTTAGGTCCAAAGGATAACAAAATTATTAACTTTAACAATCTAGTTTTTGACAAACCCAAGGAGCCCAACTTTTGGGATAATAAATCAATGTTTGACAACAATTGATGGGACAATTGGAAATTAATAAGGCAGTAACTAGGCATTGGCTCACACTTAACACTGCCCACCAAGGTCAGGTCAACCGAGGCATAAAGAATGACATTATAAATAAATGAGAGGAACATAGGATAGTTTACCTCTCAGATCAGTGGAAGAGGAATGAATTTATTTCCAAAGAAGATCTAGAGATCATTATTGATCACAAAGTAGAAAACTTTAATTATATCAAATTGAAAAGTTTTTGTACAAACAAAATCAATGCAGATAAGATTAGAAGGGAAACAATACACTGGGAAAACATTTTTATAGTCAAAGATTCAGATAAAGGCCTATATATAGAGAATTGACTCTAATTTATAAGAAATCAAGGCAATCTCCAATTGATAAATGGTCAAAGGATATGAACAGATAATTCTCAAATGAAGAAATTGAAACTATTTCTAGCCATATGAAAAGATGCTCCAAGTCATTATTAATCAGAGAAATGCAAATTAAGACAATTCTGAGATATCACTACATGTAATGGGCCTGGAACTGATCCCCCTGTGTGGAAGGGAGCCGCCCTAATGTCAGTCATCTCCAGGATGTGGTTCCGGGTTGACTAATAGAGCTACGTGTCAGTAGATGCGTGGAACTATGAGTTGCCTGGCCATATAAGGAGAAAAACAGCTAGGCATTGCCAAAGGAGCTGGCCCCGCCCACGAAGGGAGGAATCGGGGAGGGTCCAAGAAGATTCTGTATAAAAGTAGGGAACAGCAACGGCTCGGGGAGACATTTTGGGGAGCAGACAATAAAGAACAGCTCTGCTACATGTTGGCTCTCTGTTTGCTTATTCCCCGCTCCTGTCTCTGGAGCGGGGCCGGAGACGGCCAAAGGCTGGTGGAAGCTAGAAGTGCGCGGTAAGAAACTTTCGGTTTCCAGTGAGACTGCAACAAGGGGTGTGGCAAAAACCCCCAACAACTACACACCTGTCAGATTGGCTAGAATGACAGGGAAAGATAATGCAGAATGTTGGAGGGGACGTGGGAAAACAAGGACACTGATACATTGTTGGTGGAACTGTGAATTCATCCAGCCATTGTGGAGAGCAATTTGGAACTATGCTCAAAAAGTTATCCAACTGTTCATACCCTTTGACCCAGCAGTGTTGCTGCTGGTCTTATATCCCAAAGAGATCTTAAAGAAGGGAAAGGGACTTGTATGTTCAAGAATGTTTGTGGCAGCCCTCTTTGTAGTGGCCAGAAACTGCAAACTGAGTGGATGCCGATCAATTGGAGAATGGCTGAATAAAGTGTGGTATATGAATATTATGGAATATTATTGTTCTGTAAGAAATTATTTCAAAAAGGCCTGGAGAGACTTATGTGAACTGATGCTGAGTGAAATGAGCAGGACCAGAAGATCATTATATACTTCAACAACAATTCTATATGATGATCAATTCTGATGGATGTGGCCATTTTCAACAATGAGATGAACTAAATCAGTTCCAATAGAGCAGTAATGAACTGATCCAGTTACACCCAGGGAAAGAACTCTGTGAGATGACTATGAACCACTATATAGAATTCCCAATCCCTATAATTTTGTCTGTCTGCATTTTGGATTTCCTTCACAAGCTAATTGTGCACTATTTCAAAGTCCAATTCTTTTTGGACAGCAAAACAACTGTTTGGTCATGTATACATATATTGTATTTAATTTATACTTTAACATATTGAACAAGTATTGGTCAACCTGTCATCCAGGTGTGGGGGGGGAGGGGAAAAATTAGAACAAAAGGTTTGGCATTTGTCAATGTTGTAAAGTTACTTATGCATATATCCGGTAAATAAAAACTATTAAAAAAAAATGAACAAGGAAGACCAGAGTTCATCTTTAGAGGAGAGCACTGGAGTAAAAAAACAAAACAAAACAAAACAAAACAAAAAACTTCTATCCCAAAGAGTAATTTGAAATGGCTTCCTGATGAGAGAGAATTTATAAAAGAACTCAAAAAAAGAATTAAAAAATAAAATGAGAGACCTTGAGGAAAAACTGAAAAATAAAAACTAAGAAAAACAATAAGGTTGAGAAAAATAAGTTAGGCAACTAGAGAAAAATACACTGACTCAAAGATGAAAATACCTCTTTGAAAATTAGAATTGGACAAAGGGAAGCCAGAGAAACTATGAAAGATCAAGAAATAACAAAACAGATTATAAAGAAATAAAAACATAAGAATAATTGAACTACTTGAAAGCTTCAATCAAAAAATGAACCTTGATAAAATAATAAACTAAATCCAAGAAATGTATCCTGAATGACATGAGGGAAATTGAAACATAAAAAAGTCACCAATCACAACCTCAAAGAGATCCTTAGTGGCAAACATATAGGAATATTATTGCCAAATTTTGAAACCCCCAGATAAAACAAAATTTTGCATGAAACAAGAAAAAAAACAATTCAAATACTCTGGAACTACAAATTAATATTATACAGGATTTAGCAGCAGCCGCAATAAAAAAATATGTACTACTGGCAATTAAAAGAACTAGATCTGCAGCCCAAAATATCATATCCAGCAAAAGTGTCCATAATATTGAACAAGAAAAAAGTGAACATTCAACAAACTTCCAGATTTTCAGGACTTTCTGTCAACCAAATTCAAACTCAGTAGAAATTTTTACATATAAAGAGCCAACACCAAAGACCAATTTCAAGGAATTTAACATGGACAAATTTTTTTTTTTAATGTGGGAAATGTATACTATATGTCTGATTATTAACATCAGCAATAGGATAACTCAAAAGAAAGATTGGGGCAGAGTTAAGGTAAAAATAGTAATTATAAATAGTAATAGTAAATACAAATGAGGTGGTAAACATGGCTTAATTAGTTAAGGCTTTGATGTCTAAGGCACCCAGGTATGACTTCTGTAGCAAGCAGGAGCTGCTGCAAGTGCAGAAACTCTGGCTGCATTGAGGAAGCATCATAAATGGGAAACATTTCCTTCTCTTATTGACTGTGTGTGTGACTCATAGACCCAGTATAACCAGTGGGACCCACAAAATAGGGCTAGTGCAGGATATGATTGCATCCAATAAAAACTTGTGCTCTCAAGCTACTGTGTCCAGGTAAACAAGGAACTGCTGCTTGATGGTCTGAAGACTTGGGATAAGAAAAAACTGGTGACCAGTGACCTGGGTGGTCACAAGTGGCAACCTGAACAAGGATAGCGCTTTCAGGGTCTCCAGGCCCAATAAGGGAAGGTTCAACAGCCTTGTTGATAGACGAGAAGGCAGGAAACATAATGGTCAGGGTATGAGTTTACCCGTGATCATGCCCAATGACACAGTTATGCATGCAGTTCATCCAGGGGTTAAGATTTATTTAAAAGTTTGTCATGCCTTTGATCATATATGGGAAACATCCCCCTGGCTTGAACATACTGGGTTGGATAAGAACAGATGGAATATTGTAAGAGAAAAAATGATATCCTATGAGACCATCACTCAGGGGCTCTTGACTGATTAGTATTTCCTCCTTTTTGGGATAGTGAAACCAGCCTTTGTGGGACTGCCGTGTATACTGCAGCATGTTGCTATAGATAGTCAAAAGGATGATTCTGTAGAAGAGAACATGTCAGATGAGGAGCAGGGGGCTTGCTCCCAGGCTCTGAGGCATCTACTCCTATGCCCATTGAGTACAGCTTAGCAAGAAAAAAATCAGGAGGATGTGGGAGAGGCGCTTAAGCAGTTAGAACAAAAAGTACAAGAGCTCTGCTTAAATAAGCTGAATCAGAGAAGAAACAATTTTTCTTTACTCTCTTCAGCTGCTGAGTCTTTTCTTGAGTGGATTGAACACCATGTTACCTTTTCTTGGTTCTGGCCTTTGCTAGGACCAGCTCTTACCATCTTACTTTTTATTTGTATTTGTCCTATTTTTATACATCTTAATCAGTGATATTAAGTTGTTGTTGATGTCAAAGCTAGTTTGATGCTATGAGCAGTCCCTACTAAACAAGAAAAAGTAGTTCTAAGGGTCAGGGGAGGAATCTTGCATAGTGCAACAAGGAAATAAAAAGGCTTTGATGTCTGAGGCACCCAGATGTGACTTCTGTAGCTAGCAGGAGCTATCATGAATGTGGAAACTCTGGCTGCATTGAGGACATATCATAAATGGGAAATATCTCCTCTTATTGGCTGTGTGTCACCTAACCCTAGACCCAATATAAGCCAATATAATCAGTGGGACCAGGAAATAGTGCTAGTGCCTGGGTGTGTCTGGGTGTTCTGTTGAACAAGGAACTGATGCTTGATGAGGCAGTGGCTGGAGATGTCCAAAGACCTGGGATAAAGTAAGACTGGGTAGTTACAATAAGACATAAGTAAAATAGAGAACAACTAATTGAGTATTTAATTTAAGCTAGAAAAAGCTTTTTCTAAGAACAAATTTAAAACTAAGTTAGAAATTTTGAAATGCAAAGGAGAGATTTTTAAAATTAAATTAAATTGAACTAATAAACAAACCTAAGAGTAGATTTTATGAAAAAACAAAAAAACAAAATGAGGTTTTTTTTATTAAAAAAGGAAAAAAATAGCAGCATCAAAAATTGAAAAGAGTGAATTTTCCACTATTGAAGATGAAATTCAAGCAATAATTTGGAGCAATTTTGCCCAGTTGTATGCAAATAAATCTGACAAAGTAAAATGGATGAATATTTACAAAAATACAGATTGCCCAGATTAATTGATGAAAAATAAAATACTTAAATAGACCCAGAAATTGCACAAGCTATTAATGAATTCCCTAAGAAAAAATCTCCAGGGACAGATGGATTTACAAGTGAATTCTACAAGACATTTAAAGAACAACTTATTCCAATACCATCTAAACTATTTGGAAAAACAGGAGGGAAAGTTAAATTCCTTTTATGATACACATATAATGCTGATACTTCTAGGAAGGGGCAAAACAGAGAAAAAATATAGATCAATTAATTTCCTAATGAATATTGATGCAAAAATCTTAAATAAAATATTAGCAAAAAGATTACAACAACTTATAACCAGGATAATACACTATGTCCAAGTGGAACTGATACTAGGAAAACAGAGTTGGTTCAATATTAGGAAAACTATCAGCATAATTGAACATATCAATAACAAAAATAATAGAAATCATATGATTATATCAATGGATGCAGAAAAAGCATTTGAAAATATATACCATTCCTATTAAAAACGTTAGAGAGCATAAATAAATAGGATTTGCTTCATCAGCAAGCATTAGATGTATTGGAGATAAGCTAGAAGCATTGTTAATAAGATCAGAGGTGAAACAAGGTTGCCCATTACCGCTATTATTTAATATTGAACTAGAAATGTTGACGTTAGCAATAAGAAAAGAAAAAGAAATTAAAGGAATTAGACTAGGCAATGATGAGATAAAACTATTATTGTTAGTTTTTTTCAGAGAAACAATTTCTAGTTTTATTTCTAATTTTTATTTTTTGTTTTCAATTTGTCAGTTTCCCTTTTGATCTTCCTTCTTTGGGGCTTTTTTAGTCCATTTGTTGTTTTTCTAATTTTATTTTATTTTTTAAAGAAATGTCCACTCAATTTATTTATTCTCTCTTTTTCTAATTTGTTAATATATGCTTGTAAGGTTATGATTTTTTTCCCTGAGGACTGATTTAGGTGCATCCAAGAAATTTTGACATGTTGTTTTATATTATTATTTTCTTTTACATAAATATTGATTGTTTTATGATTTGTTCTTTACCTAGCTTATCATTTAGGATTTGTTTGCTGTCTTCATTTGAATCCATATCTTTTCTTTATATTCCCTGAATCAATAACTATTTTTATATTATGGTTTGTAAAGGATGTATTAACTATTTGTGCCTTTCCACATAGTGTTGAGAAAATGTATATTCTTCAATAGTAACATTTAGAGGATGTCATAAATCTCTTAACTTTAGTTTCTCTAACAATTTATTCAGTCCCACATTTTCCTATTTGCATATCTGTTAGGCTTACCAAAAAACAGAGAGGAATATTGAAGTCTATATATTTACACTATTGTGTTACTTATTGTTTTATTTCCTTTATGAATGTGGATGATAAAGCATTTATCACTGACATTGATTTGTTGTCTATAGTTCCTTTCAGCATACCATAGGTCCCTTGTTTTTCTCTTTTTACTTTTGAATGCTTTTGGTTTATCAGATAATATGATTGTAACCCCTAGTTTTTGCATTCACAAGATTTTTTAATCTCCTCAGTTTTATTTTTTATGATTTTTCTTTAAATGTATTTTAGTTGCAACTCAACAGACAAAGTGTTTTGTTTTCTTATTTAATTTATCACTTTTTATGTCCTTGAATTGTTTAATTACATTCACATTTAAAATTTTAAGATTAAAAGTCTTATGTTTTTCTCTATTTATAATATTTATATTTTCAATTGATTTCCCTTCCAGTGCTATACACATAGTGCTCTTAGTTATTTTACTTTAAGCTTCTTTTTTAAAAAGGTGATCTTCTTTCCCTCATCTTTGATCTTTTCCTTTCATTTATTACTCTTTTTGCTTTGTAAGTTTTGCCTCATTAGTTCTTTTTTCTCCCCTACTTTTATATAATTATTTAGTTTTCTTCCCTTTTGCCCAACCCAGACACTTTTTCATCTTAAACAAGTAGATGATTCCTTTCCTTTCCTCTCTTTCAACCAGTGCTGTTCATTAAGTTTTATGTATCATGTTTTTATATCCCTTTTCAAAAAGGATTTCTCTCTCTTACTACTATAGATTCTCATTCTCACATTTGTGACCCTTATAATTGTTTGCTCTCTTTCTCTTTTCTCTATATTTTTCATGCAGTCAAAGCTTCCAAGGCTCTTATCTTTTGGCTTCCACTACCTTGTAGCACTTGATCTATGGAATCTCCTTTTCCATTGTGCTTCCAAGTGTCAGAGAGAGCACTGCCACTTGGTAGGGCCCCTTTCCCAACATTTTCCTGATTATGCTGCTTGCCACAGATCTCCACCTTCCCATGGTGGTCCTTATTTATACATTTGACTCAAAGTCTCTCTGGATCTATGCTTTTCAGCTCTCTCAGGTATCAGTTGTCCCTGTGGATATCAATTCATCTTATCTCAATATAGCATGAATAGATTTTTCGAGTACCAAATTTGTCCAGATCATCTCTTATTACACATAGAAGCATTTTTCAGTGAAACCCACTCTCACTTCAAAGTAAAGTCTCTTGCCTTTTTTCCTCCTTACCACTCCTTCCTCACTTTTCTTCAACTACTCCCCTCTAGGCTTTTCTCTTTTTGAAATAACAAGGATTACCTTCCCCTCATTGTTAGCTCTTCATTTGGCCCTGGAAAATTACATTTTATTACCTCTCTCCCTTTTCTTCTCCTTATCCCTTTCACATATCCTCTCAACTTGTAATATAGTCTATCAGGAAAATATTGATTCATCTATAGTTAGGATATCACTAGGTTCTGTCCATAACACCTCTTCTCCATCTCTTCACTGTTATGTACATCATTAACTCCTTTTCTCCTTGTACTCATTATTTCTGCTAAAGAACCTATCAATTCCTGTTTTCACAATTCTTATTTCTCTTTTGAACCACTCAGGAATAGCTTGTTGTGGTTTCATATTCTCATATTCCACAAGATCCTTTGTCTCATCAAAAGTTGGAGCATTTTTCCTTGTTTTGCTTTATTTATTCACAGAGCCTAAATTTGTTTACTAAACTTGAAGGCAGATCTGGAGTATTTCCTTCTGTTTTTACTATTTTCTCAGATGATTTATCTGCTTATGGTCA
This sequence comes from Sminthopsis crassicaudata, assembly GCF_048593235.1. NCBI lineage: Eukaryota > Metazoa > Chordata > Mammalia > Dasyuromorphia > Dasyuridae > Sminthopsis > Sminthopsis crassicaudata. The sequence goes on from NC_133617.1 coordinate 457,566,002, forward strand.
ATATTTTGGAGTTTCTTTCTTCCTTAAATTTTTGTTAGTTTCAGTTCCTAACCTCCATACCTTATTAGTCACTTACTGACTTCTTCCCCACTGTAATTTCATTGGAAGGAAATTATAGTGAATAATTTAGAGTTTATTAGTCTAAATTCCTGCCCTAAGTGACTTTTCGTGGTCAGAAATTGTTCCAGACAGATGTTATGCTCTATTCTATAAGCTCACGCTCATCCTTATATACATAGTGTCTTGTTTTTGTGTCCTTTTTTTCTTCCTTATAATCCTTAATTCTATAGCCCTACACCAGAAATTTGTAGGACTGGTACTCTGGGATTGATTTCCTTAGCACTAAGTGATGATTTTATAGCACTGTCCAATCTGGCACTGGCAATTCAGTGCTTCAGAACTGTTGCTACATGTTTGTGATACCTAGCAAGGATTTTCTCCTGAAGAGCTGTGGCTTTATTGTCTGACTGTCATGGGACAAAGACAATTTCCTTTGCCTGAACTTAGGGGCTCCATGGTATTGGAAAGAGTCCACAGTGTTCAGGTGAGTTTTGTTAAAAACTTGTATCATATATGTGGATCTGTTACTAAAGCCTATCTATTGATAATATGGGAAGAGGAGACAGGGTGCTAAGTGAGCTCAGGATGAGTAAACATCAATTCATGATGATTTTTAAAAAAATCTTTTTTTTTTTAAATTCTGAGTGTCCACCTTTTTGTTGCATAATTTCTGTTTGGAGAGGTTTGAGAGGCCATGAGGATCAGAAAAAAATGTTTACTTTGTTATCTTGTTGCTCATATGACCTAGAAGTTTCCTTGGTGTTCAATTTTAATTATTAAGCATTTTTTGTTTCCATTTCTGTTGCTGAAGTTGTTGTTGAATATGTTCTTGTTGTTGTTTACTCTACTTATTTTTCTTTGTATTGATTCACATGAATCTTTCCATTATTCTTAGTATCAATAAACATTTTATTTTGTATATGTGTATGCTCCAGACACTGTGTTACTGCCAAGGATACTCCCCCAAAAATGAAAAGGAATGGTATAAGTTAAAAGAATAGAGAAAGGAATTTTTCCCAGAGGAGTGAAAAAAACCACACAATTGTTTTTGTTACTGTAAATTTTGAGATAAACCAAGGCATTTCATTATTTGTCCACTTCAAATAATCCCTATATCCTTGTTTTTTCCCTTGACTACCAACATGGGCAGCTAATTTGTAGTACAACTACAAGGCACAGGAAGAACAAACTTTTTAAATAGGGGGCCAGTTCACTATCTCTCAGACTGTTGGAGGGCTGGACTATAGTAAAAACAAAAACTCACACTCTGTCTCTGCCCCTTAGCCCATTTGCCATAATCTGGCGGGCCACATAAACATCCTCAGTGGGCTACATATGGCCCGCAGGCCGTAGTTTGAGAACCCCTGAAAAGATGCCTACTAGTAATGTAATAAGACTGTGCAATGAGAGTATGCTAAGGTAGAGTGATAGAGAGGAGAGCTAAAAAAAAATTAATAATAATACATATTGTGCTGTTAAGATTGCAAAAGCATATAAGGACTTTATAGTCCTTATATGCTTTGTCACTACTTATTATAGCTTTGTCACTACTTAACATGTAGATGTTTAATTGGAAACCTAAATAATATATAAAGCTTTCTGTTTTGGACTTAGTCTTCAGATTACTTTGCTAACACCACCAGGCAGCCACCATTAATGGTCTTTCATCTCCTCCTCAGAAGCATAGAATTCTTTAGGATATAGGTGCAACATCAACATTAAGGAAAGAATTTAGATGTTCACCTATTGGGGATCATTAGCCTTAAAAAAGAAAGAAGTCTGTCACAAATTCCTTCTTGGCTTGATGAAGTTTCAGCTATTCAACATTTTTATATAGTTAAATGAAAGCAACTATGCTTTTGTCTTTTGCAAATCTTAAAATTCATCTCACTTGTGTAACAAATGGGAGTTCTGGTAAATGAACAAAGGATTTACTTTAAATCTTTGGGCATAATAGCACATACTTATAATCTCTGTTACTAGTGAGACAGATAGAGAATTGTTTGAACTTGGGAGTTCTGAGCTGCAATGGCCTAAGTCACTTGGGTAGCCACATTAAGTCTGATGTCAATGTGGTAATTTCCTCTTCCCCACCCCTGGAGGGAAGCAGAGGTGGGACTATGTGAGGACAGGGGAAAGACAAGGTTGCCTAAGGAATGACAAATAAATCCCTGTTCAAAATGAAGCAGGTCAAAAACATTACATTCTAGCAAAGGCAAAATGGATTTATTCTTAAAAATAATAATAAATAAAAATAAAAGGGGATTTCTTTTGTTTATCTTATATTTGCCAATTTCCCCCCATTCTTAGCTTGAGTACTTTGGAAGCTCTATGATTTCTTTGGTGTTTGTATTTTGATGCACTAATAATAGACTAAAGCTCTCTCAATTTGATTCTATTTTTTTTTCATGTTTTCTTATCTATTTTCCATTTCCTACTTAGTGTACTAGAGATGTTTCTCTCACTATTTTAACTTCATTCTCTCTTTAAAAAATAATAATGGGATGGGCTTTTTTAATTAAAGATAAAATAAAGCTATCACCTTTTGGACACATAAAGGTTCCAGCTTGGTCCAATTACACAAGAAATATTCCCAATAAATGATGTTCTATCATCCTTTTGTACAATTTCTCAATACCTAGATTGATCCACAGAGGTCATTGAGAATGTCTGCTTTGAGGATGAGTTATTTTTTGTTTTGTTTTATGTAATTGTTGGGCATGTGCCCAGTTTCTATATAATCCTAAGAAACAAGGATGGAGGGCAAGAAAGCACTTGTCTCATAGACATTACACATATTACACATATAAATTCTTTGGATTCCAGAGAGGAGGACTCTTTACATTTTATTTTCTAAGCCCTTGACAGGAAGCAAAACAAAATTCATTGTTAACAGAGGAAGGAAACAAATGGAATATCCTAGGATTATGGAATTCTGGCCACCAGACAGTCTAATAAAGGTGTTGTAGGATAAGGACAAAGTACTACCTTGATTATTCAATTAGTGGTTAAATTGTTGCAATTTGACTAAGACTTTGTAAGTGTGAACTTTAAGGCATTTCTCTGACCTTGGATCCTTTTGGAGAGCATTATCTGTACCAATTAGAAAGAAACAGCAGTGGTTAAAGCATAGCATGAAACTCCTGATAGGTCTGAACAGCGATTACATCATAAGACTATTATAGGACTTCAAAATCTGCAGGAATCATTGGATTCCCTAACATATAAAAAGACTGTTGCAGGACTTCAAAAATTTGTGGGAATCATTGGATTCCCTGACATGTGAAGCAATGGACAATAGATTGGTTTTGGACTATCTCTTGGTTGCTGAAGAAGGCGTATGTGTGACTGATGTTTACATACCCTCCTTTTAGGACTTCTGGAAATCTTTTACAAGACCATGTTGATTTATATTGTTTATTATATCACTACTTGCATGTACAATTCATGTTTGTTACACCTCATTGAGCCTGCACTGACTATGGGGAAAATCATCACTAATAGCCTGTGCCTTATTGCTATGTGTTTGTGTAATACTTCCCATGCTGATGGGTTTATGCATACCTGTCTCTAATAAGATCCTTCAGCCCAGGAACCCGCCAGCAATCCCCACTTCCCTTTGGTGCTTTTTATCTCCCTTCCTGAGATGGCAGGGCAGGGCGTGATCACCACCTTTTTGGGGTTCTCTCCTCCCTGAGAAGTCAGGGATGGCTTGACCACCTATGTTCTAAAACAAAAGAAAGTGGGAGATGTGAAGGGCTAGAACTGAGCAGATGCAAGATGACCTAGCATATAGGGCTAATTACCAATTGGACAATTCTCTATTAACATATGCTTGGACAATGACCCTCCCCAACTATTCTGTGCTGGATCGGTAGGTGTGGACAAAGAAGGAAAAGAGAGAGATGAGAGGGTGGAGTAGGACAGGAAGGATCATTCTTTTGGCAGTGGAGAGAGAGGAAAGAGGTGTGGAGATTGCTAGATCTAATCCCCTGATGGTGACCCCAAAAAACCAAGAATAAAGACTTTTGCTTAAACTGATTCCGACTGATTCTAAGGTATCCAGGGTCACAACAAGGAGGGAGGGAGGGAGGGAAGTACAGAAAGAAAGAGGGAGAAAGGAAAGAAGGAAAGATGGAGGGAAAGGAAGGAAGGAGAAAAAGGAAGGAAGAAAAATATACTTCAGACTGTATCCAGACAATATCAGAAAGAATTCTTTGGAGGTGAATAGTATGATTCATTATGAATACTTTGGGATTATCTTGGCTCATTACAATGATAAGAATAGGTTAGTCATTCACAGTTTGTCATTGTACAATATTGCTGTTATTGTGTGCGCATTCTCCTGGTTCTGCTTATTTCACTTTGTTTCAGTTCATGTAAGTCTTTCCAGGTTTTCCTGAAAGCATCTTGTTTGTCATTTCTTATAGCACAATTATATTCCAACACAATCATATGCCACAACTTGTTCTGCCTCTCCCCAGTTGATTGGGTATATCTTGATTTCCAATTCTTAATCCACTACAAAAAGAGCTGCTATAAATATTTTTGTACAAATAGGCCCTCTCCTTCTCTCCCTCTTCACTTTTGATCTCTTTGAGATTCAGATCTAGTAATTATTATATTATTATTGCTGTATCAAAGAATATGCACAATTTTATATTTCTTGGGCATAATTTCAAATTTTTTCCAAAATAGTAGAGAGTCAATTCATAATTCCACCAACAGCTTTCCAGTTTTCTCACATCCCTTTTTAACATTTATCAATTTCCATTAAGCAATTAGTATGAGATAATATCTCAGAACTGCTCCAATTTGCAGTTCTTTAATCGATAGTGATTGAAAATATTTTTTCATATGACAATAAATAGCCTTGATTTTTTTCCCATGAAAATTACTGTTCATATCCTTGACCATTTATGAACTGGGGAATGAATTGTATTTTTATAAATTTGAGTCAGTTCTCTATCTATTTAAGGAATGAAGCCTTTATCATTTTTTTGCTTTTCTTTTAATTGTGGTTGCTTTGGTTTTATTTGTAAAACAAAGAAAAACCTCTAATAAAAATTATTTATTTTACATTTTGTAATGCACTCTCTATGTATAAGGTATTCTACATATTGATCCTAAATTCTTCCTTTATCCATAGATCTGACAGGTAAACTATTCTGTGCTCTACTAATTTGCTTATGGTATCATTTGTTATATGCAACTCATGTACCCATTTTGACATTTTCTTAGTAAATGATGTAAGTTGTTAATCTGTATCTAATTTCCATTTTCTAATTTTCCTAGCAATTTCTATCATATAATGAAATTTGTCCCAAAAGCTTAGATACTAGGGTTTATTGGAGTATTTATAATTTTAAAAAAAAATTAAGATTGAGATGCCCTATACACAGAAAGGTATCAATCATAACTAGTGTGGGACAACTATTTTTCTTCTTTGTGGGCATTTAGAAGTCCCTGACAAACCTAGTATTCCTTCAGCTATAGGAACATAAAAACAAACAAACAAATAAAAAGCTTAATAACTAATGAGAATAATTATTTAGAACAATAAACTAAGTAACTAACACACAAATAATATTAATAACACCTATTGGTGAATCACTATAAGTAATTTTCCTTTGTACCAAACTGAATTTTCTAAATCATATTTTATACAATTTTCACATCATGAATTAGTAAATTGATTTGAGGGTTCTTTTCCTATTCCTTGTCCCAGGCATCAGCATTACTAATTATGGCTCCAGTAGGCATTTTTAGCCACATCAAGCCTTTTGGCTTTAAAACCAGGACATAAAGAATACCATTCAAAACCATATGCCAAATATAAAAAGAAGCTATATTATTGTTTTGATTATATTATCCAATATACTAAACTGTCTAATAAAAGGTGAATTTATTGACATAGGAGATATATTTTGCAGAAGATATAGACCAAAAATGTCAAACTCATGATCCACAATACCCCTGAGTATAGTCCATTAATTTGGTTTGGACCAAACCAAATTAAAACGTAACTAGAAAATATTCAACAAAATCAATGAAAATTCTTGTTTAGTCATTTTTTAGTCATGTCAGATTCTTCATGACCTCTTTTGGAGTTTTCTTGGTGGAGATACTTGGAAGTGATTTTCTATTCTATTCTATTTCCTTCTCCCTCTCATTTTATACATGAGAAAACTTAGGCAAACAGGATTAAATGACTTGCTTAGTTAGGTTCACACAGCTGTCTAGGCTGAATTTGAATTCAGGTCTTCCTGACTGAAGATCCCCAATATTCCGTCCACCATCCCACCAAGCTGCCACGAAAAATTACAATAATAACATCATATGGTTTTCTAAGCATGTACAGCTCACAAGGATCTTTATATATAGTTTAATGACCAATGCTTCCATTTGAGCTTAATGCCATTGGTTTAAATTTTTCCTCCTATTTTAAACTAATAATATCAGACTCCCTTCTCTCCTTTGTGCCTTCTCCCACTTCATCACCTCCCCCCCATTTAAGATAGCCACTTTTATTTGAAGGCAACAAAAGAAATCTGTGTACTTTGCTATTATTTTTTAAAATTAATACTCAATTACAAATTATATTTCCAGAGAATCCCTGTTAGACCCATATTTAGTCACAGTTCACCTGGATAAATGTGATTGTAATAGATACCCAAGGATTTATCAGTTGCTTCAAGCCTGATGTTAAAGGGAAACTCAAAGAAGAGATGATTCCTTGTTAATAGAAAAATTCTATTAAATTATTAGTTATTATTATAAATTAAATTATTTAATAAAAAGAGTTCTAGTGAAAGAGAAATGTTAATAACCTAAGGCTTAAGATTTTGTTTCACTTGGTAGAGCTTGAAAGTATCTGACCTGTTTGGATCTACCTGGCTTCAAATTCTTCCTCAGATTATAAACTAATAAAGGATTCTGGGCAAATAATTTAACCTTTTAGTGAACTAGGCAATTCTACCTAATGAGAAAATTATCAATCTGCATTGGTGGAGAGAGTCTTCTCACCTGCTGCCAACTTATTGACCTCTGAATAGGCTAGTTTATATTTTTATCTTATGAAACAAGTTAAAATTAAAAACAAATTAAAGGCAACTCACCATATGTTACCTTGCTTGTAGTCCTCTGAGGCCATGGCTAGACTAAGGTCTTTTTGGAATCAGAGTTAATAGCATCATAGACACCTGTATAATATGTAAGGTAATCCACTGTTATTCCTCTGGAATCATGATTGTCTATTGCATTGATCAGAGTTCCCAAGTCTTCCAAATTTTTCCTAAAAATGTCATTATTTATATCATTAAAATCACCTGATTCTGATCACATCATTCTGTATCATTTCATACAAATCTTCCCAGTTTTATCTGAGCTCATCCTATTTGTCATTTCTTACAGAACAATGATGTTTACATTCATATATTGTAATTTATTCAGTCATTCCCCAATTGTTGGGTATCCCTTTAATTTTCAGTTCTTTGCCATTTCAAAAAGAATGGCTATAAATATTTTTGTATGGATGGATCCTTTCCCTCTTTCATTTCTTTGAATCATAAACAGGACTTCCCAGAACCAGCTCCAAGAAACTCTCAGTATTGGATTGTCAAATAGAGTGCCCTTAATAACACAAATATTTGCAAGCAAAATCAGGTCTGGATATATTATTTTGTTGATTGTCTAGATTTAAGAAAGTCATGAAGAAAATGTTAACAATGCAGATTAAACTTAAAAACATGTTATGGAGATAGGTACAGTAAATAGAGCAACAACTCTGGAGCCAGGAGAATTTAAATTCAAATCCAGTTTCAAGCACTTAACTAGTTGAATGACTCTGGATAAGTGACTTAACCCCAATTACATAAAAAACAAAGGGAAAAAATGAGTTCTACCTACATTTTTTTTCATGAAAACCTAAATATTTGTTAAGCAAATCATCAGTATACTCTTACCTATATTACTTGCAAATGGAGGGAATGACAATAGAAGCAATGGGATCTGTCTGAGAGTGTGATGAGATCAAACAATACAAAAATCTCAGTTTTAAAATCTTGTTTTTCTTTCTTTTTCTAAATTGTTCTGGGCTACATCCCAGAGCAAATTTGTGGAAATTTTTGTAACAGAAGGCTGATTGTGGAGAAAGGAGGGGAAGGCCAAGTTAATAAGAATGCAGTTGCATGTAAGTTATAGTTATCAGGAATAAACTTTAAAATTTTAGGTAAGAAAGTATACCAGTGAAATGCAAAGAATACTGTGTTTATAGTTTTAAATGATCAGGCTTAAATCAGGAATGCATTATAAATGAATAACTACTACGTTTTCCAACAACAATCAAAAAATGTACTCATGACACAAATTTATTTTTAATCAAGATTAATATTTTCCATACTTTAATCCAGATAATCAAGTAGTAAATCATGCCTTGATTTATACCAGCTGATTTCCGATTGTATAAATGATCAGACTGAAATTTTAACAATGGACTCACAACCTGTTTGCAGTATGTCCCCAACCAAACTGATTTTGGATAATTTCATTTTGTCCAGTTACATGTTTCATTATTGGTTAAAAAAAAAAAAAGCAATTGAATTACATAAACTCAAAAGTTCCTCCTAACTCTTAAAAACTATGATCCCATAGCTCTACTGATTAACATCAAAAGGGCAAAAAACAAAAAACAAACAACAATAACAAAACCAGTTTTCCATTCCCTCCCCTTTACTCACACTGATGAAGCCTCTATTTTTTTTTTAAATAGCTTTTTATTTACAAGATATATGCATGGGTAATTTTTCAGCATTAACAGTTGCAAAACCTTTTGTTCAAACTTTTCCCCTCCTTCCCCCCACCCCTTCCCCCAGATGACAGGTTTACCAATACATATTAAATATGTTAAAGTATAAGTTAAATATAATATATGTATACATGTCCATATAGTTATTTTGCTCTCCAAAAAGAATCGGTCTTTGAAATAGTGTACAATTAGCCAGTGAAGGAAATAAAAAATGCAGGCAGACAAAAATAGAGAGATTGAGAATTCTATGTAGTGGTTCATAGTCATTTCCCAGAGTTCTTTCGCTGGGTGTAGCTGGTTCAATTCATTATTGCTCTATTAGAACTGATTTGGTTCATCTCATTGTTGAAGAGGGCCACATCCATCAGAATTGATCATCATATAATATTGTTGTTGAAGTATATAATGATCTTCTGGTCCTGCTCATTTCACTCAGCATCAGTTCATGTAAGTCTCTCCAGGCCTTTCTGAAATCATCCTGCTGGTCATTTCTTACAGAACAATAATATTCCATAATATTCATATATCACAATTTATTCAGCCAATCTCCAATTGATGGGCATCCACTCAGTTTCCAGTTTCTGGACACTACAAAGAGGGCTGCCACAAACATTCTTGCACATCAGCTCCCTTTTCCTTCTTTACGAACTCTTTGGGATATAAGCCCAGTAGTAACACTGCTGGATCAAAGAGTATGCACAGTTTGATAACTTTTTGAGCATAGTTCCAAATCGTTCTCCAGGATGGCTGGATATATTCACAATTCCACCAACAATGTATCTGTGTCCCAGTTTTCCCATATCCCACAACATTCCTCCCTATCTTTCCCTGTCATTCTCCCATAGCCAATATGATAGGTGTATAGTGGTATCTCAGCGTTGCCTTAATTTACATTTCTCTGATTAATAAGGAGCATCTTTTCATATGGCTAGAAATAGTTTCAATTTCTTTGTCTGAGAATTTTCTGTTCATATCCTTTGACCATTTATCAATTGTATAATGAAACCTCCATTTTGTAGGCAGAGAGGTGATAACCTTCATGGACCTTAGATTCCTCATTTGTAAAATTAGAAACTTGGACTACATGATCTGTGAAATTCTTTCCATCTCTAGATTTGAGATCTGTATTTGAAAATTCCTTGTTCTCCATTACCTTCTACTTGGAGCATCTTGAGACTGTTTCTGTGCATTAGTAACTTTCTTCATTAATATCTGAATGATCCCTGACTAATTGTATCTAGTCTTTAATCTTTGTTTCTGTGTTGTCTTTAAATACATTAGAAAGAAGCACAGAATTCTAAATAGTTCATATCTGTTGGAACAATCCCAGTGAAAGTTGTGAGTTCCTTGAAGAAGCTTTTAATGTAGGTGGTTATCTCCTTCAAACAGACATTGGAATTACACATATTATATGCACTGGCTTCATCTACCAGGTCTCTGTGGGGAAGTCAGATGGGATTAAAAAACTGTGGCCTCTAAACATTATGAAAATTTTCCATGTCAAAAGTGACTGCAAAACTCATAAAAGTGAGAGAATTTTTCCTCTTCTAAAGGATCTTGAAATTATTCATCTTTTTTATTTCATATTTTATTATACTCCTTCCTATGTATTTTATTACTTTATTTGGGTCCTGATTCCCATTCTCCTATAATGAATTGTGTCAGGTTTATCACCTTGTCTAGACAATAAGTGAAAAATAAAAGGAGCTTTAAAATGTTATGGCATTAACTAGTTTTTGAAACCTCAATATTGCCTTTAATCCTTTGATTGCTTGGTTCTTCTCTCATTGTTAGCTGATTCAAATCTCTTCCACCTGTCATGTCTCTTCTATCAGTCCTCTATTTCATATGTAATTTCTACCACATAGTACAGTTCAGCTTACAGCTTCCCAGGAGGTCAGCTGGACTTTGACCCATCTTTTGTCTTAGTGTCCATTTACACAGCTATGTGAGGAGCTTTTCTCATGCCTCAAACTGGTCATTTTTTCCATTTCCCCAAAAACTCTAAATAACTCCCTCTTATCTAAAACATAAGGTCCAAACTTCTTATCTTGGTAGTCAGAATCCTATATTGTCTTATACTATTATTAGTTATTTTTCCTTCTCAAATTTTCCTCTAACATTTTACTTTGTTTTATAACTATTTGTTTATTTAAAAGAATAAACAAACAACTATTTCCTCTCCTATTAGATTATAAACTTCTTGAAGGCAGGGATTATACTATATTTTATCTTTTTATCCTGAGCATGGAGCATTGTGCCTTGCTCAGAGAATGTAGTAATACAGTTTTAAGCTGACATGTATACATATATATATATATACATTCATTATCTACATATATACTCTTCCATGCATTCTTTGCTACTGTCATATAGGACTTTGTTCCTTTCCGTCCCACTTATATAAAATATTCCCTCCTCTCACCCCCCCACTCCCACATAGATATATTTATAGCTGTATTTTCCCATTTAGCAATATTTATATAGCTAATTTCCCATTTAACTATGTTTCTCCATTTGTCTGTATCTCCCCCTTTTATCTGCTGAGATACTTATCCTTTAGAGCCCAGATCAAATAGCATATTGTCCATGAACCTTGCTCTTAACCTCCTAGCTAATATCTGATGGCCTTTGCTCTTTCAGATCTCATAAAGCACTTTTTTATTTATCATATATCATTTTAAATTATGATTACATGTGTTTGAATCATATATTTTCCATCAGGTGGTCAGCTCCATAAAAGTATGTCTTATTTAAAATTTGTATCACCCCAAGGGAGTGAGGTGATACAGTGATTAGAGAGCTTTAGAGGGCCAATCTTGAGTAAGTCCATGTATAGGAGGAGTCCTGTACAGGTATTACTTGAGACCTGATCTCTATAAGGGCTAATCATTTCAAAGCATTGGCTCACTATCTCTCTAACGAAGAATAAAAGACATAGTGAAGACAAATGTACAATAATCTTGATGGAGTATACATGTAACAGGAATAAGGCATCACAATTATGCTATTTATGACTGTCTTTATCAATACATTAGTATGATAATAAGCATATTAAATATGATAATATTTAATAATCTCATGATAATAAATGGAGATTGCAAAGAATATATGGCCTCAGATATTCATTTCAGATTCACACTCTTCGGTTTTCACTAGAGCTAGACTCCAACAGAGTGCCAAGCTTGAAGTCAGTTATTTTGTGTATTGGGATATGAGGGTAAGCAATCTATGAGACAGATTAATTGGAGGCAGGGGTTAATGCAGTGGATAGAATGCTAGGCCTGGAGTCAGAAAGCCTTGAGTTCAGATATGGCCTCAGATATGAATTAATTATGTGACTGTATAGAAGTTACTTAATCTCTACCTATCTCAATTTCCTCAATTGTAAAATGGGAATAATAATAGCATTTACCTGTTGTGTCCTGTTTTCTAGAGCCCCCACACTGGGGTGATTAAAATATTCTGCTTTCTAGAGCCCCTATGCTGGGGTGATTAAAATATACCTTCCTAGTGGAGAAGTGAGGAGGCGGGACTCCTGAGGATGGTGGAAAAATGGAATCTGTTTATTTTAAGGGCTTTCTCTTTTTTTATAATGTAATAAAAACAACACTGAGCATGTGGAATCACATAAGCAACTTGCTATTGTATGTAGTTTGCCACCTGCTATCATTCTGCTTCAATCTCAACACAGGTTCTCACTGTCTCCTGACTTCTCAGGAAGGCCAAGAGCCCTTAGGCAAGATGGGGAGCCGAACTACACATTGTTAACAGGTTCTTTCTGGGCTGAAGGGTCTTATACCTACCAGAGTTTTCCCACTGACTGTGACCCTCTATACTTTAACTTGTAGGGTTGTTGTAAAGATTAAATAAGATATTTCTAAAGCAAAACAAAAGAGATATGTGTATTAGCATAGTGTTTGGCATAAAGTCATACTATATAAATTCTTATTCCCTTCTATATAAATACTAATCCCTTTCCTCTTATTTTATCATCTAGTAAAGTATTCTGCACACAGTAAATACTTAGTTAATGCTTGCTGAATTTAATTGGAAGAAAGGACAAAGACAGCACTGAGATAAAGAAGGTCAGTATTGTTAAAGGAACTTTGAGATGGGATTTCAACTTCCATTGATTCTTACAGAAATAATTATGTGTCCCATATAATCTCTGAAACATCCTGATCCTAAATCCTGCTCTCCTAAATAAGTCTCACTTCCTAGAGCAAGATTACATCAGCTCCTCATGATTCTGAGACCTCTGAATCCTCAAAGGTGATTCTCTAACACTATCAGCTTGAACTACCTTCTCCCACAACTATCACCTGAGAATCAATTTAGTCAGCCAATCTTAGGTATCTTTTAGAGAGGGATCTTTACTAAACTGGCACAACATAAAGATGCTGTACAAAATATCCCCCCAAAAGTTTATGACACACTCCTTCACAAGAACTTTCAGAGTGCAGGGTAAAGTGGATTCCAAGTTAGAGGGCATATATGGCAAAGAGTTTATACTCTCTAGCAATTTAAAATCTTCCATTCATGAGGTGCTCAAGAAGTTCCCCTTAAGCCTATGATTGATTGATTAACTCACTGATTGAAATGCAATCTTAATCTTACCTAGTAAAGGTATCAAGTATAAATTGGAGTGGGGTTACTTCTAAGTCCATACTTAATATAATAATATTTGACATTTACATAATGCTTTGTTTTACAAAAGCACTTTTCATATGTTATCTCACTTGATTATGGCATTGGAGTTTAGACATGAGGAATGATATAAATATTTGGGATAACTTGTGGATCTAGAAATGTGAGTACAATCTCTGGCACCAGAAGGATTCTATTAACCTTTCCCTATCTCAATGAGAATCTTCCCTCTTGATTATCTGTAATTTATCCTATACACATTTTGTTTATACAAAACTGTTTGCTAGTAACCACATTTATTAGAACTCCTTGAGAGCAAGAAATGTTTTTTGCCTTTCTGTCTTCATTGTTTAGAACAGTATCTGGCACAGAGAAGGCACTTAATAAATGCTAGTATTGACTGATTTGACTTGGCTGTGTTTTTCCTAGTCTGATCTATTTATGATTAGCATATGAAAATGGGGATCTGCTTATTCCATAAAAGGCCCCAACTCCTGTCTGTTTAAAAGTACACATCTCAGATTACCCAGAATTGGTCTGAATTCTAGAGGGAGCTGTGGTTTTTTTGTGGCTATATCCCCCAGAGCTAGACCAACACTGGGGCCCAAGAAAAATGAGTAGGGGGGAGCACATGCTACTTTGTTTCCCTGAGATTGTTCCATTAGTGCAGTGGTGTGAAACAGACACATATATTTCTGTGGAGCCATATATTGGCATAAAAAAACCACAACTTTATATTATCTATATTGCGTTGTATTTTATTTTTTTTGTTGAACATTTTCCAATTATATTTTTATCTAGTTAGGGCTTCCCTGAACATGAGTTTGATACCTTTTCATTAAGTGTATGCTATCAATAAAACCTGTGGTGCCTCCCATGATCATTCCTTGACATTTTTTTCAAGTATTGTGAAAAGGGAAAAAAAGAATGATTTAGTGGTTATTAGAAAATCTTTACTTTTTTCACCAAACAATGGAGGAGAATATGGTAGTACTAAGACAACCACATTGGTTTCTCCTGCTTAAGCAGCTTTGTTGAAATGCAAACTCTTCGGTTTTAAAACCTTTTACAAACTGGCTTCAATCTATTCATATTTTTTCTCATATATTCTGCATTCCAGCCAAATTGGCTTACTTGCTGTTCCCTGTATACATTTCATTTCCTACTCCATGAAAGTGACACAGTGGATAAAGCTCTGAGTGTGGAGTCAGGAAAGCCTGAGTTTAAATTTTAATTCTGACAGCTAACTAGCTATATGACCCCAGGCAAGTCATTAAGCTCTGTTTATCTCAGTTTCCTTATCTGTAAAATAGGGATGATAATTTCACCTACCTCCCAGAGTAGTTGTAAATATCAAATAAAAGAATAATTATAAAATGCTTTGCACATAACAATTATAAAGTGCTTGACCCATAATTGGTGCCATGTAAATATCAGTTATTGTTATGATTATCATAATCATCATTTTTATTATTCCTATAAAAAGACTATTTCCTCCATAAAAGTACTCTCTCTGTAAAGAGAATAAATGTAAATTTACCTTTAAAAATTTCTAGTTTTCTTCAGGGCACAGCTCAAGCATTATCTTCTTTAGAAAATCCCCTTACTCCCCTAATTACTAATATAAATAAATAGGTAGATAGATATACTATCCCCTAATTACTAATATATATACATACATATATATACACATATATATATATATATATACACACATATATATATATATACACACATATATATATATATATATATATATATATATATATATATATATATATATATATATATTAGATATTTAAAACAAAGGTTAGGTAATCAACCAACTTGAATGTTGATAATAGGTCTGTTCTACCCCACATGTCAATCATGAACTACACTATCCTCTTCAAAACTTTTTCACTACTCTACGCTCTCTTGTTGTTGGTTTCCCATATGAGAAACCACAAACACCCAACTTAGTTCTTTATTTCATCTCTTTTTAAATTATATTTTTATTATATTGTCTTTTTTATTATTATTATTTTATTATATTATCTTTTTTTTTTTATTGTCTCCTAAATTGCTCTCCCCTCTACAACCTATTTGCATATATCTGACAAGATGACTTTCTAGAATATTTAATTGAGCATGTTATTCCTCTGTTTAGTAATCTTTACTAGTTCCCTATTAATTCTAGAGGGCAACTAGATGACATAGTGGTTAGAATGCTGGGAGACTGGACTCTTCTTAAGTTCAAATCTGGCCTTAGACACTTGCTATCTAGGAAAGCCATTTAACTGTTTACTTCAGTTTCCTCATCTGTAAAATGAACTGGATAAAGAAGCGACAAAAACTTGAGGATTTTGCCAAGAAAATCCCACATGGAATCACAAAGTAAGACTGATTCCATTTAACACTTAGTAGCTATGTGACCCTGAGCAAGTCACTTAAACCCAAATGCCTTGTAAAAAGAATTGCTCAAAAATTGAAATATTAAAAGATGAGATAAAGATTAAAAGGAGTAAGAATTTGAATTCAGGTCCTCCTGACTCCAGCACCAGTGCATATCCACTGCACCATTTAGGTGTTCTGAGCACATTTTACAATGTGATTATGAATAGAATAGTACAAGTATACTCTTTATATTTATAAACACACACACATATATATATGGTATACTCAAAATGTTTTCACTAATACAAGCATATTATTAAAATAATATGAAAATAATTATTAAAATGTTATTAAAATAATTATACTGCTCTCGACTATTCCACAAATATTTTTTAATTGAGATAAGATATTGAGATTATGATTCCACCCAAGCATCATTTTCCTTCTGACTCTGAAGATCCTTCCACAATTTCCTTTAGGATAGAGATCTACTTCTTTGGCAGTAATGTTTCTATTCCCAGACATTACAAATTGGGTTATCTTTTATAAATCTGTAGAATGATCTTTTTCTCTCCCCAAAAGTTATTTTCAGCTTTAAATTTATAATTTGGGGGCAGCTAGGTGGCGCAATGGATAGAGCACCAGCCCTGAATTCAGGAGGACCCGAGTTCAAATTTGGTCTCAGACACTTAACACTTCCTAGCTGTGTGACCCTGGGCAAGTCACTTAACCCCAGCCTCAAAAAAAAAAAAAATTATAATTTAGCATCTCATCATCCAACATCAAAATAAATGATTAACACCATTGAACATAAGATGTCTAAGTATAATAAGACCATAAATATAGAGCTGCAAAGGATCCTAAGGGCCATTTACATATGAATAAATTGAGGGACAGATAAGTTAAATAACTTGCTCAAGTTCACATAGGTTGTAAATTCAAAAGTAGAATCTGAGTCCAGATCTTCTATATCCAGAACCAATGTTCTTTTGACCGAATCATGTTATCATGCTCGCTAGCTAGCAGATGAACAAATATTCAACTAGTATTAATAAAACATAAAAAGAAAGTAGATAAGGAAAAATGTTTTGTAGAGGATTCAAAGATTACAAATCAAGTATAAGATTTTTTTTTTAGGAAAGTATTTTATTTTTGTGTTTCAGATGAAATTCATAATCTTGTTTTCTGTTAAGACAATTTAAACATACAAATCAATTACAACAATGTATTTTTCACCCCTGGCCTCCCCCTCCCACTTTTAAAGTAATCGACAGTTTTGAAGGACACAGAGAGACAATAGAGTGTAGCAGAATAATATGACAATTAAAATGGCTTTCTATGAAAAATAATTACAATAGTTGTTGAAAAGAAGTTGTCCTTTAAGCAGAACAAACTGGGTGAAAAGAACGAAGTGGGCTACAGCTTCCCTTCCCAATATAAGAGAAGAGGGATTTTATATTTAAACAATAATATAGAAAATTGGGGAGTCAGACTGAAAACAACAAAAAACCCTAGGCAATAAATTCCTCCTGTAAAATGCATTCCTATAAGATCTAATTGATCTATATTTTAACAAATATAGCCCTCCCCAAACTGCTCCCCCATGACTTGACAGTGCAATACTTCTATTTTTTGTTTGTTTGATTTAATTAGTTGTATTATTTTTCAGTTTCCTCTGGTCTTGGGGGACTTGGGGGTATTGTGAATTTTGCAGAGGTTATTGAAGTGAGGGGCAAGCCAAGCCATTTCAACATCGTATTGGTATTCAGTAGTAGAATGGATATATATCCCAGCACATCTGAGACCCCTAAAATTGCTTAAAGGAGATTGTCACTTCAGATTATTCCTTCCAGATACTTGTGTAGCAACATTTAAATGCATCCCATTTCAGTTTGCTTTTCAATTAAGCCTCACAGCACCCTTGTGAGGTAGGTAGTGTTATGCCCGTGTGAGAGGTGGGGATGCAGAGATGCTTGATGGAGCTTGTCCCCAAGAACAAAGTGAATCTGATGGCAGAGATATAAATTAAACCCTGTCTCTCTGAATTCCAGACCCTTATTTACTTAATATTTACCTAGACCCTGAGAATGATTCCTTAAAGAAGGTAGTCCTTGAACCAGAACAGAAATTGGTCAGTGAGACAAAAGCTAATTTCTAATTCAAACATTGTAGATGAAATAATGGGAAACATATGAGTTTTCAGGTTCCCTAGTGATTTTTTCCAATAGCAATATTAACACAATTAACTTTAGTTAAGTTGGAGACATGGGAAAAAAAAAACATTCTGGTTAATGTGATAGTATGAAAAGGAAGCTGCAATTTAAATAAATTAAAAACTGAAATTATTGTGTTTTTATAGGCAGAAGCCTGAGAAAGCTATTTTCCAATGCCTAATATTTGGCTGGAGGTAATGTAATGGGGTGAGAAAGACAGGATTAGTTGATTATTTCTATTCTATGAATATGTGCATGCATGTATGCATATATGTGCAGTTTGGATTAATTTTAGCAGCACTTAAAGGAAGTGAGTTTTAGATGAAACTTTAAAACTGAATCATCAGTTTACATCCAAAATAACAAAATTAAGTATTTGAAGCAGAGTAATGTATCCTATAGGATCTATTTTTCTCCAAAATGATATCCTTTTGTACTTTCTAGTCACCTGCTTGCTGCCATTCACTTTAAAAATTGGAAAAATGGTACTGTCAAAGAACTTATTAAAGGATGTGGATCTAAGAAAGAACTTAGAGATAATGTAGTCTAACCCTTCTATTTTGCAGAATGAAGAAATTAAAGCCTAAAGAGATGTTACATGACTTGCCCAGCATCACACAGATTTTAAATATCCAATAGCCTGTGTTCAAATTTAGCTGCTCTGGTTTCCAACCCTCTTTCTAACTCTCAAAACATCCTCTGTGTACAAACCAGTTTTCTTCTGAAGGATGACTTCCCAATGATCAGTTTTTTAAATGGACTCCCTCTCCCATAAAACTTGGAGCATCAAAACTCCCATAAAACTTGGGCATCAAAGTTTATTGGAATAGTGCTTTGGAATGCTTTTGAATCCCCTGAAGCAAAATAACTGGATTCCATGAATATAACTAAAATACAAATGCTTACAGAAATCAAGGTCCTAGGATTGACTTCTTAATCTTTTTGCACTGCACACATGTACTGTCATAGCAAATTAATTTCCACTAGCGTCTTTGAACTGATGTTTTGTGCAGCTTTGAAGAAACTGAGTATCTTTTTTTTTCTCTTTTAAAGAAGCATTTGTTTGACTTTGGTAAGAGAACTATACTTTATGTAATGGATGTTACCTATTAGTCTTTTTGTACATTCAGTTAATAGCCCATAGCTAAAGGAATGGATTGAATTTAGTAGAATTGTCTCTGTGCAATAATAATAGTAGCACTCTTGATCTCTTAGGCTTCTGAAAAATATAAATGGGGAGGCGGTGATTGGAAAATGATGCTCATAAATGCTGCCTCTTTCTCAGTGAGGAAATCAGGTAAAATAGTTTCCTAGGTAACAAAACTACTCCCACAAATGGTCATTATAGGTTAACTCTGCAACCTAAAGCAAGATGCAGGGCCCTCAGGCAAACTGTTAAACAGCCCACAGAGTATGTCTTTTAGGAAGACTTCACTTTACTTTCCATCTCTCTAACCTCTGAAAATCATGGATTTACCTTTGTTTTGTTTCCATTATCAGGAGCCAAACAGGGTAATTTTTTTAATGTCTCATGGTAACTTTATCCCTTTCCCCCTTTTCCTTATTTTTCCTACATAGGTGATTTTTAAAATACAAATTTATGTTAGGCAAATTCTAACATCAAAATATACCAGTTAGTAAAATATTCATTCATTTTTCCTGGTAGAAATGTTACCATAAAGGATTGAGTTGTAACTCAAGTTTTTGGATTACATATGCATATGTCTATGTATATATGAGCATATTTTATATATGTATTATATACATATGTATGCAGTATGTGGGATAATACTATTATAGCTCATAGGATCATAATTTTAGAGCATAAAGAGATTTTAAAGATTATCTAGTTCAATATCTTCATTTTACAAATGAGAAAATTGAGGTACAGGGAAAAACCAATATCAAATAAGTATTAAATGAGACAGCTGGGATTGAAACAACTTCTAGTTCTATCTAGATCTATCACTTTTTTCACTCTACTCTTTTAAAAATCATAAAACATTAGATTATCCATTCTGCCCGGCCCCCCAACAATGTCTTCAGTATTAGATTCATGCTTAAAGTTCTTTCTTATAGTTCTATGATAAATGTATTTGGATATATATGTGTGTATGAGTATACATATACAACATATATACACTCATGCACATACACATATGTGCAGTGCATGTTTTTATATATACACACAATACATACATGTATGGATTGTGTATATCTACATCTACATATCTACAAATACATATTTGTGGGAGGTTTTTTTTTTTTGTTTTTTTTTTTGGAAAAGATCTGTGATTTCATCAGTATTGGCTATTCCCAGTGAGGAATCTCCCTTTTACCCTTGCAAATTAATATCAATCTTCCAATCTGTAGATTGTTCACTGAATAATGCGCTGGTCAGAAAGATCTGAGTTTGAATCCAGCCTAAGATAACTACTAGCTGTACAACTTTGAGCAAATCAATTAACTTCTCTGGATCTCAGTTTTCTTATTCATAAAATGAAAGGGATGGATTTCCAAATATCTGTAATCATAGAAAATTATCAACTGAGCAAGGAGATATTAAGGATCTGGTTCAGAGTAATAGATGTAGAATGTAAACTCTGTTACACTAGGGGTCCAGGTTCACACGCTCAGGGACACATATATACACATACATATGTGCATGAATAAAATTAATTTTATAGGTTCACAAAATTCAGTTGCTCTTGAGACATGATTTGATGATACGCCAATTTGACAGACTTTAGAGGATAAAGTCTTCAGATTTTCTAGGTATTTAACATTGTTGAATTGGTGAGTTTCCTTTAGCAATACTTTTATAATTTACACTTAATCTAAAATTCCATTTAGATTTTTGGCTTCTTATAGGGTAGAACCCAAGTGGTGGAACATATTTTTTCACTAAAAAGGATGGTGGATTTCAGAATGAAATTACCTCCCTGGGAGGGATTTTCTAGGAAAGTGAGAAGCCAAATATTCACCATACGAAAAGACAAGGCCCATCAAGACAACTGAAGAAGAGTATGACATTGTAACTGAAGTGGAGCAGGAGTGGAGGATGGGAGAGAGGAAATCAGAGAACAAAATCTTTAGATGAATCCCAATTTAATTTTTAAAAGAATTTTTAAATTAATTATTACTAATTAAATTTTTAAAATGAAATTAATATATTTACAATGTCTTTAGAGATGAAGATTCCAGCAACTAGGAAACTCAATATATAATAATCATATACATTGCAAAAATACTCATAAAAACATAAAACATCAGGTTATTTTTTTCCCTTCCAACAAGGCCTTTGTGCTTGAATTTCTTTCTTATAAGTGGTTTTGTCCATCCTAACCTATGACCTTTGGCCTATAGCAATATTACTTAATAAAAACTACTATGTATGGGAATTTTTGTATTTTTTGCAGTATTGGTAAATGAGGCAAAAAAAGGTGTGAATTATTAAATAGCATGCAAGTTGTGTGTGATGATAGCAAAGTCAATTTCACTTCTGTGGGCCTTATTTTCATCATTTGTAAATTGGGGAAGATGGACTAACTGATTTAACATCAGAATTCTATAGTTCACACTGAAATATCCACCAAATAGTGACCCTATCTTTTTTTTTTCCTTAAAGTGTGAGCATTTAAGTATGGGAGAGAAGAGAGAACAGGTTTTTTTTTGTTGTTGTTGTTTGTTTTTTGTTTTTTTATTTTTTTTTTAAGAAGTTACTGGTTCATGTCAGCTAAAGGTTATTTTTCTTTAGTGAAGAAAAGATGTATTACCTCAATATGGAAAGTCTATTGAAGCACAATTTTTCTCCATCAGTTTCTTTTTCTTTTAAAGATTAACAGTCCTTTGATACAAACAGATTGTTTTGGAGACAAAAGATTTTTGTGCTCTTTCTTTCTCTCTGTTCCCTTCTCTCAACATTGCCTAGAAGATAACTGAGGAAATGGGAAACTTTATCAGTTGATATGCAGATTGTTGTGACTTTTTCAGGTGTACATAATTTCAGTGTCCTTTACTTCTATAATATTACCTAATCATATACCAAGTTGAATTAATTTAAGTGTACATTGTAGAACTTTTTCTTTCTTTCTCCTTTTCTAAGATCTTTTTATACAATAGCAGAATTCATTCATAAACACAAATTCAGACACATATGTGTCAAATCCTTCCTGGCATCTGTATGATGAAAACATACAAAAAACCAAATCAAAATAGGCTATCTGTCCCCTTACACTCTCATTAAGTTATTCCATTCCCCAAATACATCAGCTTTATAAATAGGATCCCACTGTGCCTTTCTAGCAATGTAGACTATATTATTACATTTAACTGATTGCTTGGTTTAATGTCAATTAAACAAGGCCACGATATATCCTTGGATATAGTCATATAGCCTACCTTTTTCTCCTTTTGGAAATGTTTCTCCAATTGACTCCAACGATCTTAAACAAAATAAAACATTTTATCTCATTGTTTTTAGAAATATCCCCATCAACTTCACTGAAATGTTAGATTAAGCCTTTCTTAGAAAGAAAAAGAAAAAATTGCAAGACAAATATTAATAAATCAACAATGATATTTAGTGAGATTATTATAACATCTTTTTCATTTGTAATTTTTTTAGATGTTGGTAGTGGTGGTAATATGTGTATTCAAGAAAAGTATCAGGCAAAGAAAGCTTTGTAATTTGATGCTTGGCTTGCATTCATGGGCTTGTTTATCCAAAGCCAGATCATGATCAAATATACTAAAAGAAAAAGAAACATGCAACACAGTCTTTTTCCCCTGCCTGATCTTGTCAGGTTTTAAAACAATTGGATTTGAAATACAAACTGCCCTTCCCCACATATTTGTTATATATGTACAATATATAAAAACTACAGCCGTTTTATTAATGAAGAGCATGGGATATTACATGCCATATGGCAAAAAAAGAGAAATAGACTTACTTGTTTGACAAACCTTCAGCTCACCTGATTTTTATCATTTGAAAAGCAGGATAAGCATGTTCCCTTTTTTAAATTTCTAGGCAGCACATGTGTATATACTATGCAATTTCAAATGACACCCAATGTTGTACAGATTGTGGAAATCTGCATCATCAGCTAATTCAATTATATTGTTATATTGTTGAGATATTAAAGCAATTTGGAATGGGAGGTGTGCAACAATATGTAAAGAGCCATTACAATAGGAAACTTTCTGCAAAATTTTCTCAAGGGTTCTTTTACTCTGGGAATAAAAAGTGGTTTTACACTGACCCATTTTCAGTGCAGCGAGATATTTTTATGCTGACTAAAATTAAAGAGTTTAGGCAAATTAGTTAGAAAATTAAAAGAAATGTGTATTGTCTTTTTGAAGCTATTTTGCACATTAAGGATAAAAATCTTACACTGTGGAATACTTTCTCAATTATGTCCATGTTTTTATTATTCTGTTGAGGCTATAAATAAAGATGTCTATTTAATACTAGCATTAAATCAACCCCACTTCTTCTAGAAAAAAATCAGAATCATTCAACTTTCAGGTTGTCAGCTTTATGTGAATGGTAAATTAAAAAAAATTTAAGAATGTTTTGTGAGATAAATTGGTTATTTTTTAAAACAAGGTCCAATTTAATAAGTTCTCAGGATTGTTTATGTGTGCACCAATGGAAAAAAATAAAGTTGTTTTTTTGTTTGTTTTTTTTTTTTTCCTAAGGAAACCATCTATTGTTGCAGAGTGACAGTTGCTCCTAGGTGACAATGGTAAAAGAGTAAGACAATGGGAGAATAATTTTCTTTGTACTAAATGCCTGTGAAGGAATATAAGGAAAAGGGTTTCTGCTCTCTGAATCTTATCAGAAGGAAATTGTCAGAGACTCTTCCTCTATCTAGGAAATGGCTCACTAATTAGATCCTCTCATGAGAGAAAGGAAGGAAAAAGCATTAGAAAGCTAAAGAAGAAAAGTTTGGGAAACATCTAAAAATCTTCTAATTTCCATTAATATTTCTTGCAAAAGGAATCTATTTGGGAATTCTATGGGCAAAACCTCCACTAAAAACAATTAAAAATCCTAACAATACAAAACACAATTATATAGGTGTCACACACGAAAATACACATGCCATGTATACATACGTTCACTTACACATATATGTGTATATACACACATACATACAGAGAATACTTAGACTGGAATCATCCTAACACAACTGATATTTTGAAATGTTCCTGCTAGGTAACAAATGTTAGAAAGGTTATTCAGTGGGAAGATTCCCACAATTGGAAGAGGATAAAAATATAAAATTAATAACTATATAGGAAATTTTGAGTGAGGAACTTCCTGTATTGAAGCAGATTGGTATCTTCTCTGCAATTTATAAACAAAAAGTTTTAAATTAAGAGCACTGAGAAGTCAAATGTTTTGCCCAGGTTTATATGGGCGGTAGTATGTGTCAGTGTGGGGCTTTAATGCCTTTCTTTTTGGCTTTGAGAGAGATTCTTTTTCTACTATAGTAAACTAATGGTTGTGAAAGTACTAAAATATATTTGTGCCTCAAAAAACATCCTTCTATCTTGCTTTAGTAATTAAGTAAAACAAACCTCACTTAAATGTTCTGTGGGAAAAACAAACAAACAAACAAACAAAAAAACAAAACTCTAACTTTTAAAAACTGTCTGACTTGTTGACAAAAACCACATTTTTAGGATGGTGATGGTGCAAGAGAATGGGAAATCTTTGCCAGTATAGAATTAGGTAAGAGTGAGTTTTTGACCCACTGAAATTACTGTTAGTGAAATTTATTAATTTTCCCTCTTTCTACATCTTTTCCTCTCTCTTTCCCTTCAAATTTACTGATCATTCTGATGGCTCTAGAGTATGTGTTTTGCAAAGTCAGAAATTTCTAGCTGAGCTTGTTTCAGAATAGTAGTTTTACATTAGGTACTAAGATAATCATTTAGAGATGCCATTTCTTCCATATCTACAGGATGCTACATAGCAATTGAAAAGTAAAATAACACATTTCTTCTTTGGACTATCTTAAGAACCAAGGAAAATACTGTTTCCATTTGGGTTAACTTTTGTAAACTACTGGAAATCAAAAAAGATCATAATAATTACAGGCCACAGCGAGGAAGTAAGCCGGCCAAACAACTAACATCACTTGTATAATCCAGGCTTTCTTTTTCCAGTTTTGATTATCATAACTGAGTAGTTGGAGCAAAAGAGCTGTATCAGAGAATGGAAATTGATTTAAATGGCTTTCATTTCTTTTTTATCTTTGATATTCTTTCTCCTAGACTGAAGCCTTCAAAAGCCGAAAATGATACTTTTTGTTGTTTCTTGGCTGAAATATCAGAAACATGATCTGGATTGTATAGCAGCTTCTGCACTCAGTGCTCTAATGTTTAACACACACACACACACACACACACACACACACACACACACACTCCGTGCTCTAATATTTAAAATACATACATATAGACACACATATACACATATACTCACTTCTTAATTTGAAAGAAGATAGGGTTCTAGAAGGAGTAAATTAATTTCTAGGAGGTTAAGTATCCTTTTACTGACCAAGAATCACAAGGATCATGTTCACATTTTTGAAGGGTATTTTTACCCTTCAAATTTATTTTTAACCTTTTATTTCTACTCATTTAATAGTAAGTGGAAAAAATTAGGACTTCATTTTGGAGAAATCTGAGTAATTCTTTTAAAAACCCATGGAAACTAGACTTCAAGACAGCTACAGATTGAAGAAAAAGGGAATGTTTATCATAAAAATCTCTAGAATAAGCACATTGTGAAGTTGAAAGCAAAACACAAAAATAGCAAATTTCCTTGGACTCACAACCTTTGTTGGACCTGAACATGTTGGTGAAATTTCTGTAAAACCAGAATTTTGAACAACTCTGTTAGTGATTTGGTAGTACAACTCTAGGTAAATTTTAACTAAGATTTTCAAATAAATAATGGGGAGTGCCAAAGTAAAAAACATGATATAGCCCTCTTAGTATGAAAAAATGGGTAAAATAAGAGCTTAGAAAAACAGAGTGTTTCTTACTTGGCATGTAATGGTTCAAATTCTCTGGATGAGGCACTGAATCCACTGAGGATATTTATTTTGTCCACTTCTAGGGCAGGAAATTGGGGCACCAAATAATTCTGGTATTGTCATTTGAAGGAGATAGCTTTCCTTCAAAAGTATTAAGAAAGCTGACCAACTCATAAGCAAACAAGAAACCCTCTGAAAGTTTAGGTCATCTAAATTTACCTGTCCTCCTCCCCTCCTAACCCCTAAGGAATTAGATTAGTTCTCAGAAGTTCTTCATAGGATTTAAAATTGAAGAGCTTTAGAGAACGTTCAGTTCAACTCTATCAAATCATAGAGAACCAGAATAATTAAATGACTGTCCAAGGCCACATAAGTAGTAAGTAGCAGAGACCCTGGATTTGAACATATGTTCAAAATTACTTATTTGTTTGAATTGCTGTCTATCTGTGAAAGAAATTCAAAACTAACTTGGTGTACCCAGGGTCCTTTATACTTGAGATAAATATGGACTATGTCTCCCTCCTGCTTCCTCAAATTTCTCCCCCTAGAACTGTGTTGAATTCAGCCTTAGGTTCAGGAAGTTTGATGAGGATTGGTTTACTCATGGGAATGCCACAGGATAAAGAACACTTCAATTACAAAACAGTTGATCATTATTGCCTTGATAGCTAATATTCATATGATGCCATCTCATTTGTGCTTCATAGCTTTACAGAGAGGCTCTAAAATAGAATTTTCAGTCTGGTGAAATAACCTATCTAAGATTATATAGTAAGTAATAGAGCTAGGATGAGGATCAGAATCGAGACTTTTTCACTCCTAAGTATACATTCAATTATACCATCTTGCAGTTAACTGTATTTGAGCTTGTATTATGGTGCCTTTTCTAGAGATTAGCTTATTTGTCTATAAGATCAAATGATAAATATGTTCTTTATCATTAGGATTTTACCTATCCTTCAAAATATGTGATCCAGACAAGATGACATCTAAGCCTCTTCATATATCATTTAGAAGTTATTGTAATTACAACAGTCTCAATTAGTCATAGTTTCCCATGTTTTCTTCAGCAATTAGTTTATTCTTTGCTTACTTACAGTGTTGTTAAAAGTTAACTTACCCTGTACTTCATTTTGTATTAACTTTTAGAAGATCATTTTGGAAATTTAAAAGAAAATATTCCATTGGACTACAGTGGGAGTCCTTGAATTTTTAACAGAACTAATATATATTCACCCAACCCTCCATCCCTTATTCCCTTAACCCCTCACAAAATGGACTGATTATGAAATTATAATCAGAAACAAGTGAAAATGAATCCAATTGACAGTTCAATAATCTTTCCATTTCATTTCTTTATTTTACTCTCCTAATTGAAGATAGAGCAGAATTTTTAGCTGGCCAGTTCTACTTGCAGTAATAATCTCCATTTGTCATTTAATTCTTTTTTTAATTTATTTTTTGTTAGGGGCCATTTTATTTAAGTTTCACAAAATTCAAAGACCAAAAAAGGGAAGTCCCTTGAAAAGAAGATTTTCATTCTAGCATTACATTTTCATGTTTCTTCCATTCTAGCTAAGCAGATAATCATTCATCATATATTATTTCTATTCATTGATTACTAGGAATATTCAGTCTGTTTGAAGAGCCATTAACTAAACATTTAGGGAAAAAAAATTAACCCTCAGATAGATCAAATCATTTGTGATAATGTTATTTCTTTTTTAAGAATAGAAAACACTTGTAATTTAAAATCTTTAGGCAAAATTTAATGATGCCAGCATCTTGAAACATTTTGTATTAGATATGATTGGCAAAAGGAGAAGGGCATCAATACAGCTTTTTCTATTTCCAGGTTTAAGCCTTTCTTCATCTTGATCAGACAGTAACTGAGTTATATTCAATATAACCTTGCTCATATCTTTAAAAATCACAAAAAAGATTTCTCTTGTCTACCATTGGTTATTATGGAGGAAAAGCAAATTGCATTATGTAATGTGGAAGGTACAAAAGAGAAAAGCTGAAGTTGTCCACTCATGGAAATTGGGATCTATATGTATCTCTTGGAAGATGCAATATTAAATAGAAACAGTGAAGAGCAAGTCCTTTTAATTAGTAGCAGTTGCATTTTAAGGACACCATCACATTTTAAGCATGTTCTTAGTTGCATAATCCTCCTCTTATGCATGGTTAAACCTGATTCATTGGCATCTGAGAGCTCATTCCTATCCAAAGGGCTTTTAAGGTCAGACTTTTCTATTGTAATTACCATAAAGTACGTAAAAATCATTATCTTCTTTTCTTTTTTTTTTCTATTGTCTTTAACATATGTCATTAACATCTGTTTGTGAAGTTTAAACCAGACTATGGTAACATGGTTCATTTTCATGGCTACCTTGCCTTTTTTTCATAGTTTTAACCACAACTTGTGGTTTGCCCTTTCTTTCGGGTCAATCCAAGGACTTGTTACAGTAAACTGGACCAGTGTGATATCACAAGTATAAAAATATTCCATTCTGTATCAAAACTAGGCAATGCCTTTATATTAGTAGAAGATAACAGAGTTAAAACAATTTTGCCTTGGATAGTGTAACCTGGGTTCCTACAAATAGACAAATTCACATCTCCCTCCATATATCTTTCCTCAGGATCTATTTTTGCAATGTTTGTTATTTGCAGTTAAAGGATGGTGATATCACACTTGGGTCAGCAGTAGTAACTAAAAGCACATCTTCTCATTCATATTGCTTTAAAATGTACACAGTATATATGTTGTTTAAAACATGAAAAGAATATATCAATTTCTTTGTGGTGCTGAATCAATAATAGGTTATGGTGCAAGGCTTTAACAAATGATAATCACAGATACAAATTCTCTCTTTTTTAACTGTAGCATATGTTTTAGACAAATGGGTCTTTAATATGTAAATCCTACACTGTAGGTTGTTTTTTCTTTCTTTTTTTTTTCTTTTTGTTGTGGTATAAAATATTGAACAATTGTCCATGAAAGTGAGCCAACAGGTTCATTATTGAGGTCCCCAGAATGCCAATATTTGCAATGCAAACAATTAGTAAAACCAACTCTGTGAAAGGCCCTGACACACACCTGTCTCTTGTGGAGAGGCCTTGTTGCACAATCACAAACAAGTCTTCCTGTTTCCTATATACCCCATTTGAACAAAGGGGCAATGACATCAAGTTGCCCCTCTACCCAGCAATTTTATTTGCCAGGTTGTTTTATTGGATACAAACAATACCACAGAAAAGAAAAAGCACTGCTAGTGGTAGAACCTCAGATCATTTTCATGTTGAACCTCCTAGGTCCAGCCACTTCCCCTTCCACAACAGCACCATTGTTTTTGCGGGGAACATACTCAAGGTCGATGCTATTTTTGTGCTTCCCTTTTCCTCGACTCCATACAAAAAGGAGGAGGAAGCAAAATAAAACCACTCCAAGGAATGTGAAACAGCCCATGGCTGTGGACACCAGTATGGTCTTAAGATCCAGAGAAAAAGTATTTGCATTGGTGCCATTAGAACTTGTGTCATTGGAGTCTGTCATATACATAGGGGTCCTGTTAGCATAAAGGAAGCGATCTGAAGCAAATCCTTTCACTGTAAGTGACGCGCTGAAAGTATCATTCCCTGCAGCATTGCTAGCAATGCAAACATAGATTCCTGTGTCTTGGTCTTGGGCAAAACGTATTTCTAGGGTGCCATCCCCTAAAACTGTAACTCTTCCATTGGATTTAGTAGTAATCAGATGCCTTCGAGGGGTTGCCCAAGAAATTACTGGTTGTGGGTCACCATCAGCATTACAGATCAGTTGGACTGTCTGCCCTTCATCCACCAGAAGGTACTGCATTTTTTTGTCACGGATCTTGGGTTTTTTGCAGGTAAAATAAAAGGAAAGGGCAGTGCTGTGGAAATCCTTGAATGATCTCTCTCGGATGCTGTCTGGACCAGCACACATAGGCTGCTGGCCCCCAAACTGCAAGAGGGGCTGCCTTTGTAGAATCCAAAGGAGGCGGCAGTCACAAGCCAGGGGATTGTTGCTAATGCTCAGTAATTCTAGGGTTTGGGGTGAGTAGAACACATTTTCTTCCAGAGTTTCCAAAAGGTTCTGGGAAACATTAAGCACACGAAGGTATCGGAGCCCTTGGAATGCATGTGGTTCAATGGTGCGGAGCTGAGCCCCTACTATATACAGCTCCTGAAGCCGGATTACATCAGCAAACATTCCAGCTTCAATGGTGCTAATGGGATTGTAAGAAAGGTTAAGGTGTGTAAGATAAACCAAATGTTTAAAGGCAGGGTAGGGGACAGTAGAAAGATTGGTGTTGGTAATGGAGAGAGATGTGAGGTTAAGACCATATAGACTATTGGCAGGCATCAAGTCCAATAAAGGCCAATAGTCAATCTCTAGATGCTTCAGGTGGAACAGTCTTTTAAAGGCATAAATGGGCATAACATTGATGTTGAGATATCTTAGATGCAGGCTGATGAGGCTGCGAAGGTGAGAGAGGGCTTCTGTTGGTACAGCTGTTAAGTTGCATTTCTCCAGTGTGAGTTGTTCCAGGCTAAGCAGCCCACTGAAGGCCCTGTGTGATATATAAACTAAATCATTGTCTCCTACTTCCAGGGATTTCAGATTATGCAAATCCTGGAACATATAGTCCAGCAAAATGACAATTTTGTTTTCACTAATGTCAAGTTTGGTGAGGTTTGATAGTCCTGTAAATACCCCAAGAGGGACCAGTTTCAGGCGATTTCCTTTTAACCGAAGGGATCGCAGATTGAATAGATTGTTAAATGCTCCTGGTTCTACATTGGTAATGATGTTGTCACTCAGGTCTATTTCCTCCAACAGAGGATAAGACATAAATTCCTCAGGATTGATACTTTTTAACCGGTTTTTGCTGAGATCTAGGATTTTGGTCTCAATGGGAATGCCCTCTGGGATTGCAATCAGCCTTTTTCGGTGACAAGAGACGGACTTGTTGTGAGGTAAACAGTCACAGCGGGCTGGACAGCCTATCGTAGAGCCCATAAAGATTAACACAACAGCCAAACCTAGGAATGGCTGCCAACATGAAATGGCCGTGTGAAGCATGACTCCACCTCTACAGTCTACACCTTGGTCAGGGGCCTGCAGAAGAAAGGAAAACAAGAAGGTAGGTAAAGGGTTAGTTCATAGACAAAGGAAATCCCCTGGTGGGGCTTAGTGGTCTGTTTCCCAATGCCTCTTCACAATAAAAAGAAAAAAAATTTCCTTTGTAGGGAAATAGATTTTCAATTTGCATCAATTTCCTGGTTTATGAATCCTTCTGGGGCATTCCCTTTTAGGATTCCACATGATGTTAAGATGGAGCTGCTTTGTTTCCTTGCAGGCTTCCAGGCTTCTAACACTGTAGTTAAAGAAAAAAAAAATCATGTCAAGGAGTTCTTTTTCATATGCTAATTAACATTATTTATACACACAAAAACTTCTACTACATGTATCTTTTTTTTTTTTTTTTTTTTTTTTTCCTCTGAGGCTGGGGTTAAGTGACTTGCCCAGGGTCCCACAGCTAGGAAGTGTTTACTGTCTGAGATCAGATTTGAACTCCAGTCCTCCTGAATTCAGGGCTGGTGCTCTATCCACTGCGCCATCTAGCTACCCCACTACATGTATCTTTAATGTAATGATTCTACCTTATTAGAAATTCAAATAAGAAGGATATACTTTTTTTTCTTTTTTCTTTTATTTATTTTTAATTACAATTCTACCACTGGTTGGCACAAGAGCTTTGATCATTTCTGATCTAAGTCATTTAGCCCTTCCTTAGGCAATCTAATATCTTACTATATATTCTTACAATGTTAATGCTCAAGTTAGTGGAAATATTTGATCAGCTTAGCCCATTGTAGTTCAGAATTCCTAAATTAAAGATATCCAACAGCCTCACGCTTTCTAGTAGCTGAGATTATAAATTCAATTGTGACCAAGGTTTGACAAGATAAACTTTGTTTCATTAGGAATGAAATTGGAACTGAAAATCTTTAAGGAACTGACTTCAGTCTTTTCATTGAATTCTCATCAAAGGTCCTTTTCAATCTCTCTGATTATTACTACCTAGCTGTTTTCATATTGATGTTTCTGGTGTGTTGGGTATTCATTTTCTAACTCCTTTTGCTAATGTTGGAGCCACAAAACAAACAGATTCAGTAGGACTTCTTGGAAAACTGGTTTGGTAAGGCATGAGTTACTTTAGGTCTGGAATCTATGCCAACGAGTTACATAAATTCCCTCTCAAGACAGAGTGAGAAGAAACTAGAGAAGGATTTTCATCACTTTAACCAGATGAAGAAAAGGAAAAAAAAAAGAGAGAGATGGTTGTTTTGTTTTGTTTTTTTATTTTGAGGAGTTTGAAGTGCTTTTCACTTTTTTGCTAGAGGAAGAAAAGGGATGTGTGTGGGTATGTGTTTGTTTCTTTAAGAAAAAAAGAATGGGGGAGAGGACACAGAAACCATGATGAATGACAGAGTAATAATAAATGTGTTTAGCTATGGGATTCTATGATTAATTTAATTCACTGACTGGCAACTGAGCAAAAATATAGTGCAGAAAATGATTCATTGCAGTGATAAACATTACAAAGACATATAAGTTGGATTTTCCTTTCCAGTAGGGGAAAAATAAAAAATAAACATACAATTAAGGCAGAGCATTTGAATTATTTCTTAATCTAGATGAAAGAGTCAACTTAAGACAACTTTGTGCAGTTGAAAGAGAATTCAGTCAAAGGCCTGAGGTTTTATTCTTGATTTTGCTACTTGCTCCTTAAAGTGATTTTTGGCAAGTCACTTCTGTGCCTCAGTTTTCTCATCTACATAATAAAGAGGTTGACCAAGATAATCTCTAAGGCTCCTTTCAGATCTAAATCTTATGATTTTATGAAAGGATAATTTCTACTGGAATTACCTCCAGAAAGGAAGGGAAGCTTGGAATAAACCCAAAGCATCAATATCTAAGTTGAATTTGTTGGAGGATTGCTATATTAAAAAAGAATTCTTTATCATTAATCTTTTAAATCCAAAGTTTGACCCTCTTATCTCAAGTTTTGGTAAGTTAAAAAACTATATGACTAAACTAAAAAAATAGTATAAAAACATTTTCAGTGTCTATCTTCTGAGCATTGTATTAATATGTAAATATAATTTATTATTATCATCATCATTATTATTATAAGAGAAGGCATTAAAATGTATTACAAATTTTAAAAAATTATGTGTTATAAAATGACTTGTGGTTATTGGTTGTATAGCTTATTGACACAGTAGATACTTATTTTAAGAGGAGCAGGAATAATACTGACTTTGGAGGCTGAAGATGAGCTTGGATCCACACTTATGCTATTTCAGTTCAATTCAATTCAACAAGGATTTCTTATGTGTGGTATGTGCCATATACTGCTCTAAGTGTAGGGATGGTGGGGGAGAAAGACAAAAAAGAAATATTCTTTTCACTTAAGAGCCTTACATTCTAATAGCATATAAACAGAGGATACATATAAGCTGTAGAAAAAAGTAAATAAAATATTTTTGAAATGGGTATGGGCAAAGAGAGAATGGTACATCAGGAAAGAGTTCTTAAAGGATGTGACAATCAAGCTCAGCCTTAAAATTAGAGATTTCAGGTGGTGAAGAAGATGTGAATAATTTTGAACAAGTTACTCTTAGACTTTGTCCACTCATAATAGATGTTTTTAATTCTTCTCTTCCTCTATCCTTCCCTCCTCCTTTCCTTTTTTTCCTTTCTAGGCAGTGACCAGAGATTTCCGAAGGCATGGGATTAGGCAATCAGTAACCTCTGAGGGAGAGGTTACAAGTGGCAGCTCAGTGTGGGGCAATGATTTCAGGATTGTCTGGCCCCACAAGTGAAGGTTCAACAGCCTTGAAAAGAAAGCAGGGAAGCATAATAGATCTGGGTCTAAGTTTACCTGTGATCATAACCAATAACACAGCTATGTATGCAGCTCAAGTATATAAGTTAGAGAGCCAGACAGGTGATTCTCTAGCAGAGAACACATCTGATAAGGAGCAGAAGGCTTGTTCCTGGGCCCCAAGCATTTACTTCCATCCCCATTGAATACAGCTCAGTAAGGAAAAAATCAGGAGGAAGAGAAAAAACGAAAAGTTACTTTACAGCAGTTAAAACAAAAAGTACAAGAATTTCACCTAAAGGAAGAGAAAAAACAAAAGATTACAACGGAACAAAAAGAAATGAAAAGTTACTTTACAGCAGTTAGAACAAAAGGAAGTAAGATTAAAGCCAGAGGTGGTAGTGGAACAACTAACTGAATACAATGGGTTAAAATTGATTTTAAGGAATCCCCCGAGTTTTAAAACTAGAAGAGATTTTAACTTGGGCAGCCAGACAAAGAAGTGTGAGGAGAAAAGCAAGCAGAGAGTTTGTGTCCATAGGCCTACAGAGTACAGCACCTGGGGCATAGTTAAAGAAGTCTTTTTTTTTTTTTTTAGCATTTTACTGATTTATATAGCTTGCTACTACTCTAGGAGATCTGTAGGGCTTAGCCATTTGGTAGAGAAAAGAATTAAGTGTGCTAAGTACCTTGCCATTCAAAGATCGGTTATGGTTTCAATTCTGCCTACAGCCAGCATGCACTCTTAGGGTATTTCCCATCTCCCCACCCTCCTCCCACAATTCCGAAGCCTTTGTGGGCGAGAAGAGGAGGAGGAGTAGGAAGGGCAATGACACCATCAGCACCACCCATGACACAGTTTTGCCCATCCCCTATGTCCTCATTGCGAGAGGTGGGCCTTGGCTCTAGGGCCCTAGGCAAAAATCACTTGGAGCTTGATGGCAACTGTTAATACTCAGTCTTTAAAAGTTCAGTGCTTCAGCCTGATCAGTCAGCAGAGAAGCAAGCTGATGGGTGAAGGGGATTGCAGTTAGGGAAAAAAGAGCTATATGATACTGCTGGGACTGCTGATATATCCCCTGGATAGTTGAAATCTGTCTCTATTTAGTCTATCCCTTGCCTTCACACATAGAGCTTGACTGTTTCACCCTCTGAGAGTGCTTACAAAACAGTGTCCATGCATGCACTGATTTGAGAAACCGGGGAATGTGTAGCTAATGTCCTAGTCCCTAAAATAGGTAGATAATCTGCAATCTATCACCCAGGAGAAGTAGTAGCATCAGGCTTCCTGATATACACTCCTGAAATGTAATTTGGTGATATTTATCTAGATTTTGACTCCTAACAACAGAATCCAGGAATAGTCTGGACTGCAGCTGTTACAGCTGACCTACCTATGCTCACTATCTATGTAAATGGCATAGCATTGAAAGGGTTGGTAGACATGGGTGCAGATTATACAGTCATTATAGGTGCCAATGTCCAAAGATGGCCAAAGATTATAACAAACACCCATATACCTGGCATAGGAGGAGAAATAGTAGCTGAAGTTAGTGCTATTCCCTTGAGAAGGAAATTTGAAGATTAGATAGAAGTTTTTACTCCTTTTGTAGTTGAAAAAAAATTCCCATTGATCTGTGGGGAAGAGACAACTTACAAAGTGAAAAAAAATCAGACCTTATTAGATATAGTACAAAAGCAACTTGACCAAGGATATGTATAATCTTCTCTAAGTCCTTGGAATTCCCCTGAATTTACCATAAAAAAATAAATCTGGAAAATGGAGGATGTTGACTAATTTGAGAAAAATAAATGAACAGATAGAGATTATGGGAGCTCTTCAGCCTGGCTTTCCATTCCTACTCAATTGCCTAGGGAATGGCTTCTTTGGATCAAGGATTGTTTCTTCTCTATCCCTCTGGATAAGGAGGATATGAAAAGATTTGCCTTTTCAGTGATCAGCATTAATTTAGCTGAGTCTTATAAAAGATTTGAATGGACAGTTTTGCCACAGAGAATGAAAAATAGCCCTACTATGTGTCAAATGTATGTACCTGCTGCTCTTACTCCTGTAAGAAAAGCATTTCCAAAAGTTATGTTATTACATTATGTGAGAAGACCCTTACCCAAAATGACTACTCAGAGATCATTCAGTAGAAAGCAGAAAAGTTGTTTGTTTATTAAAACCTCCAGAGGATGAGTCATCCCATCATGAGATAAGAGAAAGCTTGTGGTAGGAGGGCTAAAGAAGTAGTAAAGATGCATGGCTTTTATACAAGAAATTACATCACAAATAAGAGAGTATTGAGAAGGGGAAGGGGAAGCATCTAATTGGTTGTTGCTATTCAGAGAAATTGGAATGGAAGATTTTTGTTTCCCCAAAATCACCTGATTTCTATGAAACAGAAAATCAGGCCTTTAGGCTTAATCAAGCAGAGAGTGGTAAAGCTACTAGACTAAATATTGATAAATGTCAAATACTATAAATGTCATCGCTCAGGTTAGGTAAATATGTTTATAGCTGGCCAAGGCTCAAGTAAATTTGGGCCTGCACATATTAGATAGGTCATAGGGGAAACATAGAAATAATGAAAATAAAATACAGAAAAAGAATTCATACATTCCTGTAAGTTCTTCACCTTATCTCTCTATTCCACACAATTACATGGATGCTATCTTGGGGTGTGAACCTGAGGAGCAAATGTTAGAAGTATGTCTACAAAAGACTATGGAAATATTAAGGAACTACCAATTATATATAGCCCCAGAAAAAATTCAAAGGCATGCTCCTTTTCATTATTTAGGATATGAAGGATATCTTAAGATGCTTACAATACAAAAACTTTAAGAACAGAGGAGTTGAACACATTAAATGACTTTCAGAAATTGATAGGAGATATGTAATGGATGTGTCCATAGGTAGTGCTTAACTACCTATCAATGACAACCATTATATGACATTTTAAGGGGAGACAGTGCTTTAGACTCACCATGCCAGCTTAGAAAATAAGCTCAAGAGGCTTTAAGAGAGAATTAAGTAGCTTTATCCAATGTGGTTGAAATGTGGTCAAAACCCTTGGAAATACTGGGTTTTGCTGCAAAAGAGGCACCCCACAGCAGTCCTTCAAGGCAGAAATCTGGAGAAGCATACTTGAAACAAGGTATTAACTCAGAGGAATTGATAAGACAATGGTTATCTAGTTTAGCAAAGTGATTAATAGTTCTCTAGTACTTAGTACTTATTATAGTTATACTACAAGATTGACACCTATGATGATGTAATTATAATAGAGTATATAAGAGCCAACAAGGACTGGACTAGAGACATTTTGTCTTTTATCAGGCTCCTGATGGTTCTCCTGCTTCCCCCACTGAGATCAAGGCCCATCTGAAGGGCCTCCAGAAGGCAAGGGCGGGCCCCAGGTAAGGAGACAGACTGTGAAGGAGACAATAAAGAATTTGGACTTTATCCATGACTATTCTTGTGGTAATTACTCAGTTGAAATGAAGCTGGATCCAAAGACCTCCAGGAAGCTAAACCAGAACATGACAATTCATGAAGGAGATAGTATGATCAAGTGGGTGAGCCTCCCAGCACAACCAGACCAAAGAATTAGTCCTTACTCAATGCTTATGGCTAGAATCTTATTAAAGGCCTTTAAGTAAGTAATACAATTATCTGGGATAAGACCTGACAAGATATACATCTTTTATATCAATGCACAAATTAATGTATGCCATAAAACCATCCCAGAGTGGCAAATTTTATTGGCCACAGCTCCAAATTCTACGCACAGGTTTCTATTAAAGATAACCTGGCTATAACATAATTGGCCATGGATTTTTTAACAAAAGGTTTCTAAGGTTCCTCTTAAAGGATCAATTATCTTTACAGATGTATCCAAACATAATATTTGTGCTGTATACTCTCATGGCTTAACTATAGAGTAGTCAGAACTTCCTTTACGTCCACTCAGCAGAATGAATTGTAATGCAATCATGCTAGTTTTTAATTATTATTCAGAAGATATACATATAATATCTGATTCAACCTATTTCAGTAGGTGTGATACAAAGAATTGCCATAGCCCAAATAAAATTTGTAGATTCTAATATACATATCAACTCTTTAAAGAACTTCAAGAGCAAGTGAGAAAGTGTCCAGGTTAGTATTATATATTGCATGTCCACTCTCATAGTGGACTTCCAGATGCTCCTACACTCCCTCCAGGGAAAAACCCTCATTGTTTGAGACTCAATGAAATTTGGGAAACAGACATTACTTATGTAAAGAAGCAGTGCATCCATGTAACTGTGGATACATACTCTCAATTCCTCATGGCTTCATTCCAATCTGGGGAAGTGGTTAGGCATATGTTCAGCCATCTTTATCATTGTTTTTCCATTGTGGGAGTCTCACATACACTTAAGACAGATAATAGACTGACTTACACATCTTCTGCCTTTCATTCCTTCTGCATTGAATTGGTCATTGTCAATTCCACTGGCATCCCATATAACCCTACTGGCCAAGCCATTGTTAAACTGGCTAATTGTACCCTCAAGATGCTCCTGTCTAAATAAGAAAAGGGAATGTTGGGGTTTACACGACCCTCCACCCAATTCACACAGGCTTGCTTAGATGTGGCAATATATACATATAATTACCTGCAATTTTCACATTCCTTTAACCTTACTCCAGCAATGTGCTTCTGGCACATGCAGAAAGCACAGCTAACTAACAGACTATCCAAGAATAATGAGAGCCCTCTCTCCACAGTTATGTGAAAGGCTTAGATGGCATCTGGAAGGACCTGGGTTGGGTCAGGGTTTGGACCTGAGTATGCTGTTGTCATTCCAGATGCAGAACCAACAGCAGAGGAGTGGATCCCAACTAGAAACATCCATAACCTGAGGAATCAAGAAGAGAAGGACCAGATGATGATGGCCCAGAAGGATTTCTTTTTGTCAGCAGCCCTGCAGATGCTGGTGACAGCCCTGTCCCTCCTGACCATAATACCAAAGATGGCGAACACAGCACCAGTGTCACAGCTGAATTGAACTGCCTTGGTTGATGCACAATGCCTAGAGGCTGACAAAACTGGACAATGGACTTGTATGCTTCTCCTATAGCCCCCCACTATTCATATAGTGGGCTGGGGAGAGGTTTTGCCCCATTTCCCACTTGTAGGCAATGCCTTTAAATTAGTGGGTTGAACACCATGACATCTTTTCTTGGTTTTGGTCCCTATTAGGCCTAGCTCTTACTATTTTATTTATGTTTGCCTTTGTCCTATTTTTATATACCTTATAATCTCATTAATTAAGTGAACTATTGTTGATGTCAAAGTTAGTTTGATATGATGAGCAGTCCCTACTAAACAAGAAAAGGGAGTTGTAAGGGTCCAAAGAGGAACCTAGCATAATGTAACAAGGATGCCCGAGGCATCTCTGTAGCTAACCGGGACTACCTAGTGAGCGGGAACTCTAGTCACATTGAGAATGCATCATCAACGGGAGACATCACCTTCTCTTATTGGCTGTGTGAGTGACCTCATAGATCCTATATAAGTAGTGCAGACCAGGAAATAGGAGGAGTGCAGAGGAGTGCAGGAGTAGTGCAAAATGTGATTGCATGAAATAAAGACTTGTTCTTGCAAGCTGTTGTGTCCAGGTGCTCTATTGAACATAGAATCACTGCTTGATGAAGCAGTGGCCAGAAATCTCTGAAGGCCTGGGTTTAGGCAAGACTGGCAATTAGTTACCTCTGAGGAGGAGATTAAAATAAATATCTTATAGCTTACAGTCATAGAATTTGTTAAATTATAATATCACATAATTTAATATGTGGTTTTATATATATATATATGCATATATATCAGTAAATCATATACATGACTTTTTGGACTAGTTATAGCAAAGGAAATAAACATTACTTTTAATATAAGCTTTAATACAATTAGTAAAATAAATATGCACATAAACACATAAATGTACCTCAGATTCATATAGAAAGGTTTTCAATTTTATCCAGTAAAGAATTCTCTCTGCCAACACAGGTCATAACCCATTTACCATTTAGTCAAGACTTCCTAGAAAGTTGCCTGAGGCATATAAAAAGGGTTATACAGCTAGTGAGTGTCAGAATGTAATTTCAATTAAGATATTTCTAATTCTAAATAGTCTAGATATTTCTAGATAAGAAATAAGATATTTCTAATTCTAAGTAGTCTACTAAGGAAGGTATGAAATTGCATGTACACACACTTCACAATTGCCCTATATGTATGTATTTGTGTAAATATATGTGTGCATATATTTACATGGATACTATATTTATGGTTATATATGTATGTGTGTGACAGAGTTATACTAATAAATGTTTCATAATCAGGTCTTTAAAAAAGTTTGTACAATGTACTTTGAACTTTTATCTGAATTATTAAAATTTTCTCATCACTTTCTCAAATCTAGACAAAATAATAAATCAAACCTTAATTTGTAGCATTTTCCCATTTCTAAGATAGAAATAGTCATGAGGTGGTTTGAGTTGGCTCCAGCAAACCTTGGTACACAACTCAACTCAACTCAACTCAGCCAACTCAAACAACTATAGATAGATAGCTAAATATAGATATAGATATAGATATTAATTATACACATACATATATAATTCTATGTGTGTATATGTATATATGCAATATAGACATGTATATGCTTATATATACTTATGGATCTAGGGCTGAAGAAAACTAGAAATCATTGAATCTGGTCTCCTAGATTTCTCATCTTTCAAATGAGAAAACTGAGTCCCAGAGAATTTGAGTCACTTCCTCAGAATTCCATACTTACATCATTTTATTATCTTTTCTGTCTGTCTAACACAGTATATACAATGTATCCCAAAAGACTATTAAACCTTAAAATTGCACTATGACTTTTTGACACAACTATAAAGTATTAGGGAGCTAATCTAGACCTGGGAAAGCAAACTTTTATCTATTTTAGGCAATTCCATAGAACTTATATAGTAAGATATAGACAAGTTGTGGTCTGTATTAGTAGGGAGAATTTGCCTAAGGAAATCACAAATTCTTCCAGATATGGCAAACTTCTCCAATGTCTCCACTAAGAAAACCCAAGACACAGTGAATGACTCTTCATGATCCCTTTAGGGTTTTCTTGGCAGAGAAACCTTGGAGAGGTTTGTTATTTCTTTCTCTAGCTCATTTTGTAGATGGAGAAATTGAGGCAAAGGATGTAAAGTGACTTGCCATAAGTCACACAGCTAAGTGTTTGGGTCTTCCTTAGTCCAGGCCCATCTCCAATGCCATAGCTGTTCCACATGCGTGTTTACATATATGTAGCTATATGTAATATAATAATAGTATGCTATAGCAATTATATTTTAAGTTAAGATATATCTATATCTATAGATAGATAGATAGATATAGATAGATATAAATATATATATATATATATATATATATATATATATATATTATACACTTAATTCAATTTCTGACAGAAGCAAGAAGTCTTGGGGCAGGATCCACATATTCATGTATACTGTTACTTGAATAAATGTCATAGAATATTTATCAAAAGTCATGTGAGTTGGAAGTAGCAGGAAATTTCAAAATCATTTAGTTCAACTCCCTTATTTTAAATACATCACAAATATGTGTTCATTTTATGTATTATGTTATATGTATATATATATATATATATATATATATGTATATATATATATATATATATATATATATATATATATATATATATATATATATATATATATATATATGTACACACACACACACACACACACACACACATATATATATATATCTCCTTACTGCTATATTGATATATGTATCCTTATTGCCTGGCATATATTCTGGAAGATATTGCATGACAAATTCACTGTTTTAGATTTTCTACAATTGTTTTCCCCTATTTTTACAAATAATTGATTTGATTTAATTCATATCTGAATCTCTAAATAGCCTTTTAGATATTTAATTTATAGGTAGTAGCTATAATTGTCTATTTGTGATTATGTGCATCCCTAAAGGTTATCATTTTTAAAAAATGATGCTTAGAATTTTTCACAGCAAATTTTTTTAACATGGAAATAACTACAAAATCTTCTTTTTAGGTTATGCTCTGAAATCTCTTCCAAGTAAGTATTCTGAATCAGGTTACCAATGGTCTAAATAATTGATGGACAATGAGCAAAGTTTATCCTAAGTCATTAATTAATAGCTCTGTTTCATCTTTGCAGAAACACTGGAAAGATCTCTTTTCTTCTATTTATCCTTTTAAAATGCAAATCATTAGTTGAGCTCCAACTGCTCTGGATCCTTTTGGCCTAGGTGGAAATTCTTGGACCTATATACTTAGTGCATTATACCTAACCAATCCAATCTTCTAAAGATAAAAGTGTTTGTTTGGGGTTATTTTTGGTCCAATTTTGAAGCATGTGTCTTTAAATTTGACATTACTAATTAAAGGACAGTTTGTTCCAAATGTCTCGTGGGCTTGCAAATCTGTAAAACACTATAAAAGTTGCAATTTCAATTTCTTGGAGAAAAAAAAAATGAGGAATGAAAGTAATGGGTATTATAAATAAAAGATCAGTCAGCTCCTCTAAGGCTAGATCTGTTTAATGGGGAAGTGGGCTCAAAGAAGGAATTACTCTGGATTTGTTTAATAATGATGTTTAATATTATGGGGCAGAAATCCATATTAAAAGTATATTAGATTTGTAGTCAGAGACCTGAGTTTGAAACCATAACTTTGCTAGTAATTGAAATGATCCAATTAATTTGACCTCTCTGAACCTCACTTTCTTCCTCGTCAGCCCTTACTATCTAGTTACAATAGTTTCCTTGCTGTTTCTAACTGAAAACCTTCCATCCCCTTACTCTGAATTTTCACTGAATGACTCCCCAAACCTGGTACTCTCTTCATTTCCATCTCCTGGCTTTCTTCTCAGATCAGACTCTACTTTCTGTAGGAAATTTTTCTGATTCCCTTTAATACTATTATCTTATTTCTGAGTTTCTTTAGTTTAGCTCTTCTATATGTAGACAGACAAGTGTATATGTACAAAACTTGCATATAATTGTTTGTATTTTGTCTTCTCCACCAGGCTCTGAACTCCTTGAGAACAGAGAAAGCTTTTGTCTCTTTTTTATTCCTAGTGCCTGAAACATAAGGTATTTCATAAATGCTGATTGACTTAAGTTGGGAATAAGAATACCCATTTAAATTACTTCAGTGGGTCAGATTGAAAAATGGATAGAACAATAGATCATAGGTATCTACTATTTACCAGGTCTTGTACTAAGCACTAACGACACAAATAAAAGCAAATAAAACAGTCCTAACCTCAGAAGCTTATATATTAATGAGGAACACAACCAAAAAGATATTGGAGATGAAAGAGGACATATGTGCTCAATGGTATGACTGGAAATATCCAAGAAGTGGAAGTGGAAACTTAGAATTGAGCAAGATAAGGTCAAACTAACCTATTAAAGCATAAGGTAGCTCTAGGGTTACAAAACTGTTTTTAGGCAGTAGACACCTTGAGGAATCTAGGTGGACATAGAATGTTGAGCATGGAATCAGGCAGACCTGATTTTAAATCCAGCCTCAGACATTTAAAAGCTATGTGACCCTGGGCACATTGTTATTTAAGCTCTTTTTGCCTAGGTTTCTTCAACTGTAAAATGGCGATAAAAATAAAACCTACTTTGAAGGATTGTTGAGGATAAAATGAGATATTTGTAAAGCATTTAGCAAGCACAGTGCTTGGCATAAAGTAGGTGCTAAGTGAATACTAGCTGCTGTTATGATGATGATGGTGTGGGGAAAGAGGAAAGATGAGTGGAAAGCAAAACATTTGGATGAATTTATCTAGGAACTGAGAATTCAATTCAGCATTTAGGGGCAATTTATGAAGTGGTAGGTAACTATGTAAAGCCTTGGAAATATAAAAACAAAAGTATAACATCTCATGTCCTTTACAGAATTAACATTTTAATAGGGACTGGCAAAGATAGAAACCTAAAGTAATGTAATGAGATAAAGAGCACAAAAACTGGGCAATCAAGAATACCCTTAGAGAAGGTGATACCACTTGAATTGGATCTTGTAGGAAGCAAAGAACTCTAAGTGCATTCCCTATATAGGATCAATCTGTGCAAAGGTTTGGTAAGAAGAAGAGGATGGATAAGTTTGGGGAACACTAGTAGGTCTGTTTGCTGGGAACTTTG
The DNA here is from genome assembly GCF_048593235.1 of Sminthopsis crassicaudata. Classification (NCBI taxonomy): domain Eukaryota; kingdom Metazoa; phylum Chordata; class Mammalia; order Dasyuromorphia; family Dasyuridae; genus Sminthopsis; species Sminthopsis crassicaudata. The sequence continues at coordinate 457,610,372 of NC_133617.1, forward strand.
AGTGTGTGAAGAAAAGAAATATAAAATAAATCTAGAAGGAAAGATGGGAACCAGATTATAGAAGGCTTTAAATTGCAATCTGAAAACTTTGTTTTATCCTAGAAAAAAAATTAAAATTTTTGATACTTGAGAGTTTCATACTTAGACCTAATTTAAGGAATATTATACAAAGCCTAGAAATAAGGATATCAAATTGGAAGTACAATAGTTCAAGAGAGAAATGATTGTGTGTGATGTGTGAGACATATATGTGCTATTATAGATGGAGGATTTAGAAGACATTATCACTACTGCTTTCCAGTTTTCCCAATGATTTTTATCAGATAATGAATTCTTATCCTCAAATCTTAAATCTTTACGCTTATCAAATACAAGATTATTATGTTTATTTATTGCTATAAATTGTGTGCCTACTCTATGTCAGTGATCTACCTTCCTATTTCTTAACCAGTATCAAATAATTTTGATAATTACTGACTGGATATGGGTACTGAGGGAACAAGGATTAGTTTGGTCTCTGAAGTTATAAACCTATATTTTTTGAAGCTCTATTCCTTTGACAGAAAGAGAAAATTAGGAGAAAAGATGGTTTTATAGGAAAATAATGAATTTTGTTTTGGAAATGTTGAATTTGATATTTCAGTAGGATATACAAGTTATGGATACACCAAGTGCCACTCTGGTACACATGGAAAATTAAGAAATGAAGAGGATGGCTTACAAACAGTAGGTGGTACGAGTTCTTTACGGAAGTTTTATAGGAGGATATGCATAATAACTTCTCAAGAACACAGAGCATGAATGAGTTCACTAATAGGAGTGCTCACATTAAGATCTGAATAGGTTTGGGTAAGGCTGAGTTTAACCTTTATTTCAAAATATTCCAAATTTATAAGAATTTCAAATATATTAGAAAATATTTTTATCATATATAATCTTTATGAAAGGATCTTGGTATATTCAGATTGTTCTATTGACTTCTAAATGATGTAACTGTGTTCCCAAAATTGAGAGGTCAGAAGTTATGTTGTTGTTTAGTTGGGTCTGACATTTTGTGACCCCATGGACCAAGCCTGTCCGTGGGGTTTTCTTGGCAAATATTCTGGAGTTCCACTTGGCATTTCTTTCTACAGTGGGTAAAATCCACTGAGGGTAGATTTGAACTCAAGGCTTCCTGACTAAGTACAATATCCACTGAGTCATCAGCTTCTTCATCAGCAGTTATAGTGATGGGTAAAGGTGAGGTTTGTGTAATATAAATCATTTATTGTGTTTTTTGTTTTATTGTTGATTGATTACAGTGCTAATATCACAGACAGGAATGTAAATGTTTATTTAAGCCTAAGAGAATGGTTGTGTATATGCACATACTCACAAATACAAAAGGAAAAAAAAATATGAGAAAAGAAGATTCTCTAAATAAACAAATAATGTTTATTTAATTTCAACTATCATGGGACCTCCAAGTTTGTTGTTTAATTACTGAAACGTTGAAATTGTTGTAATTAATAAAGGAATGTCCAAACATACCCCTGGATATTTTTAGAATACGGGATAGTACGAATGAATATTATGATTAATAAAATAGCTGGCTTAGGGGTAAACATCATGTAAACTTATAAGAACTAAATACTTCTCTCTCATAATGAGAGAGAGCACCACCCTGCCACACAGTGTAAAGTAGAATAGTTAATTATCTTTGTATTATAGATTTGAGGGGTTTTTTTTTTAAGTCTAATCACCTTATTTTGTACATAAGGAAATTGAGCCACAGAAAGATGAAATTGCTTGCCCTCAAAACTGTACATGTCAAAACATGTAAAGTTAGATTCCCTCACTTTGCTTTCTCCCCACTGTATCAATGTGTCAAACTGAAATAGAAACAGGGGCCACTATTCATAAAGATCTCTGTGGGCTGCATATTGACTTAGAAAACCACACATTAAAATTTATCTATGTTTTATTGTATTTTTATTTACTTTTTTAATTTCACAAATTTTAATCGGATTTTATTTCATGTGTCCCATGTGTTTGACACCTCTGCACTATAACAATATCATTCTCATTTTATAAATGAAAATATTTAGATAATGTTAATACACAAACATTTATTAAGCTTGTTATCATTTCCCCCTTAAAATAGTTTGGGCATGTCTTTTCAAATTCTGTTATTCAACACATTCTATTAACTAATTTTATTTTCTTTCCTTATCAGATTATCATTTTATTGGAGAATAAAGACATTTTCTAAAAAGATACTATCTTAATCCAATTTGTTGTTAATATTTATTTCTTTTAATAATCTGTACCATGAGAGACTTACTTACATGGCTGAGTGAAATGAGCAGGACCAGGAGATCATTATATACTTCAACAACAATACTATATGATGATCAATTCTGATGGACATGGCTCTCTTCAACAATGAGATGAAGCAAATCAGTTCCATTTGTTCAATAATGAATAGAACCAGCTACACTCAGCGAAAGAACTTTGGGAAATGAGTTTGAACCATTGCATAGCATTTCCAATCCCTCTATTTTTGTCCACCTGCATTTTTTATTTCCTTCACGGTTAAGTATACATTATTTCAAAGTCCAATTCTTCTTGTGCAGCAAAATAATTGTATGGATATGTATACATATTTTGTATTTAACATATACTTTAACATATTTGACATGTATTGGTCTACCTGCCATCTGGGGGATAAGGTTGGGGGAAGTAGGGGAAAAATTGGAACAAAAGGTTTTGCAATTGTCAATGCTGAAAAATTATGTATATATCTTGTAAATAAAAAGCTTTAATAAAAAAAAAAAAAGCTTCAAGGAAAAATTCAAAAAAAATCTGTACCATGGTTAAGAGTTTTCTTTATATATGTATGTATATATGTATATATATACATATATATATATATATATATATATTTAATATATTTTTTATTTTGATACACTGTTGAAATAATAGGGAGAATGTATTATTGTTTACCTTTTATGAGGTATATGCACTAATTATTTTCATCTAGGTAAATTATATTTAAGTGAGGGCTTTAGCAAATTCAGATCTTAGGATGAGAGAGATAAAAAGCCCTCTTCAGGTTATGTTGAGGGCCACAGACAGTAGAGGTATCCTTGGCAAGGTATAAAACCCTTCTGTCCTTGGAAAACTGCTAAAGAGTCGGGCTCAGCTCCCTATCCCTGCTGCAGATCTAGCATGTTACCTGAGAAGTCAGAAGATATGTCTAACCTTGCTTATTCTTGGGATCAGGCACTTTGGAAGAATGAATGATTACTGACTTCTAAGAAATGCATCTGGAAGACATCTGTCAGACTTCCTATTATCTGTTATCTGAATACCTTTGTGTATGATATATTCACTACTGATAGAATACAGATGTAGTAGTAATCTGAGCACCTAGACATTTTTAACTGATCATGTAAATTTTAGGTATGCAAACAATGGTATAATTCTTAATAAATGGGTTCTTCTTTCACCACCTCCTGAGCGCTGCCTCTTCACTCCTTGTCCAGGATCTTTTGAGCAGATCTGGACAAGATTAGATTTAAAAAAATAGATGAATACATTGATATGTAATCTTAATAATCACTAGCATTCATAGGAGATTTACAAAAAGCTCTAAATATGTTATCTCATTTGATCTTCCTAAGACCTGTATGGTAGGTACTATTATTATCCTGGTTTTACAAATGAAGAAGTAAAAAGCAGACTGGGGTTAAGTTACTTGTCCAGGAGTCAGACAGTTATAAGGGTCTAAGGTGAGATCTGAATTCAGGTCTTCTTGTCCCCAAGTCTAGCACACTATATTCACTTTTCTACGTATGCTACAGACTTGACTCAAGGACTCTAAGAGGTTAAATGACTTACTAATGACTTCGTGGGAAATATACATCAGAAGCAGGATTAGAATCCATCTCTTTGTGGAATAAGGGATATTTTTGTTGGCAAATCAAGTTACCCACAGTTTTATTAAACAGCTGGTCAGCTAGAGCACTGCTCCAATAATGAACTTGGATTAAAAAAAAATCTTTATTTTCGCCAAGCTTTGGTTTCCTTTGTAATGCATTTAAAAAAATATATATTCTGAGATGAGATCTATAAACTTTGCCAAACTAACCAAATGAGTATATGATGAAAAACTTTAAAAAAAATAAGGCTTAGGAAAAGCCTTCAGTAGTCAAAAGGTTTAAGATTTCAACCGTTTACAAGAATCAAACAGGAAGAATATATTTTGCATATAAAAGAGCATATGATACCTGTTAAGTAATTTTAGACTTTCTTAATTATCAAACTTGGGGCATTTCTGGGATTGTTAAAGCAAGGGGAAAAATAGACAATTGTTAAGATAAGAACTGTTTTATAGTCAGAGATTAAACCACCTTTCATAGCTGGGTTATTATACTTTACTGGGGAACAGAAAACTGGAGCCCTTGTGGGTTATAAGGGCAAGAGAGAGAAAGTAGAGTATATGTCCCCTTATTTTAAACCTAATGGCAGTACATATACTAAGCTGACTCTAAGGCTGGCATTCTGTCTATTTTGCTAGGATTTACTCATATTCTAATTAGCTTTATTTATACATTTTTTATTTTACCTGTTAGATTTTAAGAATATACGTGTGTAAAGGGACTGTGGCTAAGATATCTTAATGTCTCTTCCAGGCCTACCACCAATGCCTTATACTATGCTACTTTTTTTTTTAAGGGCAAGCTTAAAAAAGATTTATGTTAGGATAGGGAGAAAGATATATTTGGAAATTAAGGTGATTTAAAAACAACAGATACCAATAAAAATAAGATTTTTTTAATGGATCACTTGGTATACCCCACTGGGGTCTCTTATTATTCCAATTCTCTCCCAAAATCACCCAGAATGAGACTAGACATATTTTGTTCATTTGTAGGAAATAAATTGGGTTCTACCTTTCTGTATATCCTGCTCTGTTTTTGAGATGATTTTCATTCTCAAACACACATGCTTCGTATGTAACAGCAGTGAAGATTTGCATAAATCTACACAGGTAAATTTCATTCTCTTAAATTCTAATCTCTGGGGACACTTATTCAAGGATCATTACAGAGAACTTTCATTCAGATGGGAATTAGATCATTTTTAATGTCAAATAAGATGATAGGAACAAGTGACTTTTTTTTTTCCCCTGAGGCTGGGGTTAAGTGACTTGCCCAGGGTCACCCAGCTAGGAAGTGTTAAGTGTCTCAGACCAGATTTGAACTCGGGTCCTCCTGAATTCAGGGCTGGTGCTCTATCCACTGCACCACCTAGCTGCCCCAACAAGTGACTTTTTTAAAATAGAAAATGTATAATCATAATAATTTTGAGTCACAAAATTTACATGTAAGGACAATTAACTTTATAAGTATTATAGCCCATATATAGAAATCTGTCCTTTGGCAACTAGACCCATCTAATGGTTTTGGAATCAGTTTCTTATTGCTCTAACACAATCATTATTACTTAAACAGAGGTCATCTTGAAACTTATAGGGAAAATTCTCAACATGGGTCATATTATAATTGTGAAGTATATTGTGAAGCACTGTAAAAAGAGCTTAGAGCAAAGAGTCAGAAAACCCATTAATCCCTTACTTTGATAAGTCACTTTTGCTCTGTGTGTTTCATAAGACATAGCTTTAGAAAGCTGTGAAGAGTTTGTCTATTCCAACCTTTTTATATTACAGAGGAACTAAAGATCATACAAGTAAAGTTAATTGTCCAAGATAGTACAAATCCAGGTAAATTCTAAGATACACTGTTTAGCACCATTGCTATAGAGATAACATTTGTCTTGCCTTTCATATTTTAATATTTAGAATTTGTTTTGCTTTTATCATTGTGGAAATGCTCTTTATAATATGTGATAATGTAAACTGTTATTCATCCATGACTGCCCTTTCTGTTCAATTCTTGTCTTTGGACTCCTAAAAATCTATCACTTGGTATCCTACCTGACTTGATGGATGCCATCCTCCTGATTGTAGATATAGGGATATTATGTAGGGCACAGGTTGTTCACTAGTGATTTCTGGCTCCTGCTAAGTGCTAGCCCCTAAAACAATCCTCCTCATCTGAAAATTAATCTGAAATCTAATATCTTTCTTCATTAGTATTTTAAGCAAGGATAATAATGGTTAGCATTTATATTTACCTCATACATAAAAATTTGTGACTTGACTTGTTTCCAGTTTTTTTAAGTATGTATATACTTGTTTATGTATATGTTCTTATTTGAGCCTGACACTAAAAACCCAATGACATGAAAACTCTAAATTAAAGATCTTGTATAATTGTGTATTTTGATTCTTAACAATAAAGATGGCTACCTGACCAACAAGATGCCTCCAAATGTCCACTAGACATTTTCTTTAATCCTTACTCTCTTTTAAAACTCACTAAAATGAGAAATATACACAAAATATATAGAAATTGCTCCTATCTCCATAGGTTAAGAAAACAAGATCCCCAGTGAGGTAACGACCTGATGAATTAATATCAAAGAAAGCTAATCTCTAATCATTTGGCACCAACCCATCTTCTACCAGGCCTAAAGTTCTATAAGAGCTGCACAATATGATCCATTTAACAATTCCATTGCAGCTGCTATAGTAGTCTTTGACAGCATACCATCTTGCCCCTTACCATTATGTGACAGTAAAAAACAGAATTCGACTATACAACCTACCCTATGCAGAAGCAGAGGAAAGGAATAGTGAAATGGAAACATGTTTGGCCCAGAGTGGCAGCATGGATACTGTGTTATAAGAGAGCTAATCCATTGAAAAATAAAAGAAACTAAAAAAGAGCACTAATGTGTGTGTGTGTGTGTGTCTGTCTGTCTGTCTGTCTGTGTCTGTGTGTCTGTCTGTCTCCACTAGTCTTGAAGGAAAGAAGGTCTGTCATCTACCCAGGGCCAAATCTGTCCCCCTAAAAGTCACTTGGAGCAGGGATTGAGGCTAGTGAAAAATGAATTCCTCACAAGTAATTGAAATAGATTTAAGGTTCATCTTTCAGGGCTGATCCTTCATCAAAAAGTAAGTAATAAGATAATATGAAGGAAAGATGCTAATATTACAAAATATTTCAGAAGAAAGAAAATTCAATTTTAAACCAACAGAAAGGAAGATGATTTCCAAGACATACAAACCAGTTCAAGGATTTCTGAATAACTAGTGCAAGAAAAGGAAAATGAATCTACACTTGATGAGGCAAAGTGCCTATGTTTTCCCAAGAGAATATGAGACCACAATAGAATGTGGCTGAACAGTTCAAAAGACAGGAATTGTGAAAGCAGAATTCATGGCTTATATAGCAGAAATAATTGGCAGAAGTGGAGGGGTGAGAAATTAATCTTAAGTGGCAAGTCTCTTGAAAAAAATAAAAAGAACAATTAAATGGTAATACATGTGAAGAGCAATTTGGAAGAAGAAAAGCAAAAAAATAAATATTTGTACATGTAAAACATTGATGTGTAGAGAAAATTTAAGGATCATAGGTCTCCCAGTCAAATGCTGAACTTCAATACAGGTTTTCCTAACTTTACAGATTAGGCCTCTTAACCACTAAACCTGCTACCTTTCAGTAATGCTATTATGAGACTTAAATGAAATAATAGATGTAAAAGCATGTTGAAAAATTCAAAACACCTTAGACTCTTAGAGAGTTAGATATTGTGATGTTTTATATTTAATTGAGGAATTCTCAAGGTATAGCCTTCATACAGTCAATGGGGCATAGGGTTATGAATAAATCCACATTTTTTCATAAAGTAGGTAGGAAATTAAAAAAAAAAACTTTATTCCTTAAGAAAATGTAGAAAAGATTGAAAAGATTGACTCACTAATTACATTTAGATTGTACAGCCATAATAGGGTTGAAACTACTTCTACAATATCTTTTATAATAAAAAAGGCTTCATTATTCTAACATAACTTAAATTGATCTAAATAATCCTTGCTAAAAAGAGGCATTAGCTTTATCTGAATTATTATTAATTAGCTTCCCATAGACTGTGAAATTGCGAGATGTGTACCTATTTCAAAGTCAGGGACAAGTAAATGAAGTGATGGTTTAAGAGATGAAATAAAATAAGTAATGATAAAGCAATTTTTCTTCTTGCTTGAAAGGCAATTTTCCCACAAGATACCTAAATTCCTTTGAGTAGTGATACCACTGCTCTCCTTTTAAAGATTATAGTTGCATTGTTGCTTCCAGAGAAAGCTTGGACTGTGACAGTATCTACAATCAAACATCTCATGTAAAAAGGATCAGAAGCTGAATCACAAAACATACAAAAGGACTACAATAATGTAAAAAATAAACAAATAAACACTAAAAGGAAAGTAAAATGTTAAATAATTGTAATGATCAATTTTCAATCTAAACATTGGTAGGGCTTGTGAGTATGGAATGATAGATTTAGTGTTAGATACATCCCTTTGTCATTTGTCATTGTCCACCTGTTTTTCTTGATCATAAAAGGAGAATTCACTGGTTGGGGGACAGGGTACATATGAAAATGAATGTGATATGAAAACAAAAGACGGATCAAATGATTAATTCATTAAAAATAAAACACATTTAATTAAAGAACAAAATGAAGGAGTTAAGTGGCTCGGAACATAGAATGCTAGATTTGGCATAAAGACATAAACAAATAAAGTCTCAGACACTATATGATCCTGAAAAAAGTCACTTAAGCTTCTCTTTGGCACTCCTTGGTTTACTTATTTATAAAATGGGGGTTAGATTTGATAGAATTCTAAAATTCCTTCCAGGTGTGTCTATGATTATTTTTCTTCTAAAATAAAATAAGAAAAAAATTAACTATCAACAAAGGGCTAAAACTCAGAGGCTCAACTGTCAGGATTTTTCTTTTCTTTTCTTTTTTTTTTTTTTTAATCCTCTATTTTTTTCCTGAAATGGGATAGGTTATGGATTGGGGAAGTTAATTTGTTATAAGAACCTATCAGATTCTGTATTAAGCAATAAACCTTGCTTAAATAAGTTATTTATGTGACAGAAATATAATACTTATGGAGTTGGTTTAGTGATATTTTTGTAGAGTCCTTTGTGTATTTGTTGATTTCAGCCTGGTCCAACATACAGAAATTCTTGAATAGTGGTTGTGCAAAGATTTTGTTTCATCAATAAAACAAAATGAGGAGTGGTATCTCATCATGGCCCCTTTAAACATTTGAGAAATTTCTTTATGGTAATCAAAGCAACCAGGAATTAGAAAAAAAAAAAAAAAACAAAAAACTTTAGTGATTATAAAGATACTGTCTATCATTACTTTGGCTTTACTAATTGGAAAAGACTCTTGTGTGACACTGAAATGTCATACATTTCTATACATTTAATCGCTCCTCTTTATTTTTAAAGATATTTTTAATGTCTTACAGCTGCATTTGTGAAAAATTTAAAACCATTATTTAAACTATTCCCCTGTCATATGGGAGCCTGAATATGTCAGCATCCAATACATCTCTGTTGGCGCAATATCTTATGGAAAACAATCCCAAATTGAAGAGTAAAGCAATTGTATTTTTATTCTTAATAATAAAGACAGAGAATAGACTTAAATAAAATAAGTGCTGAGACAAGCTATTACAAGTACAGCAAGTTGTTTGCCTTAGATTAAAATATTGCCAAACAAGCCCCAGGAGATTTAAAGATTTAGTGAATTGTGTGCCTGACTGGATTTTGGGCTTTCTTTTTTTCTGGATGGGTATGGGAAGAGCCTTTTTGCTTGGATATGGATTTAGAAATGTGTGTGAGATATAGTGGGAATAAATGAGAGCTTTCTTAGGAGCTGGTACTTCTAGGGAATGGGAAACCACAGCTGGGAAAGCTTTTCCTGAGAGAGGGAGCAGAGTAGGGAGGAGCTCACCTGGACCCTTTGAGAAGGTAGTGAGAAAAGAAAGTGGACTGTTTGGTAATTTCCTATCTTAACTAATTGTTCTTACTAAGTGCTAAGATCTTGCTTGTTTCTACCTGCTAAAAGAAAAAAAATACTATCAACACCCATTAAATTCTAGTCCCTAGAGGACCAGTCCTTGCCATTTCATTTAAGGTTCTAAAAAGCATAAATCTATAGATCACTTGAACTTGAATTTTTTTTTTGACCACCATTTTACTTGGGCTGCTTTGAAATATTAAGCATTGTAAAAATTCTGAATAAACTGCTTTGGTTCAGGCTCATCTCTGATGTCACTATTAACTTGGAAGAAATATTCAGGCCACTGCAGAAGCAAAAATAGAGAGATTTAAAAGCAGTAGGTCAGGTTTCTAAAGGAGATTAGTGCCAAACACGTATCTCAAATTCAATATTGAATCTAGTACCCATGGATAAGATTCTATTTGTTATCTGGAGTAGATGTGCTCTAACTTTCCTTGGGGGGGGGGGGATAAAATGTATCTACAGATTTGATTTATTTTCCTTTTGAATATTCACGACAGGTGACTTGTATTACATTTTTATGTCTTATGAGTGTTATATTTACATTTAACATGTGCTACACATAAAATATTTATATTCATGTTTTTAAAATGTCTTATCAGCAGCAGGTGGCTGGTACCACCCTCCCTCTTCTAAATCCCATTACAATATTATATATATATATATTTTTTTTCCCCTTTTCCAGCAATCATCTTTAAATGACAATAAAGAAAAACATGAATAAGCCAAAAGTATGTTTTACTTAAGATAAATAAAACTTAGATTTTCTGTCAATGCAAATGAGTAACCACAAGGATCCATTTTACTTTGTTACTTTTAGACTTATGTAATTGAAAGGAGGAAACAGATCCTATTCAACTGTAGAAAACTTCTTTGTCATGTATTTATATTTATCATACTTCATTCACTCTCTAATCTGATATGTGAAATACACCCTGTCTAATAATGGATAGTATGTCTATTTTCAGCATAAATATTTTTTATTAAGACTTTTTATTTACAAAACATATGCATGGGTAATTTTTCAACATTGACCCTTGCAAAGCCTTCTGTTCCAAATTATCCCCTCCTTTCCCCACCCCCTCCCCTAACTGGCAGATAGTCTAATACATGTTAAATATGTTAAAATATAAGTTAAATCATATATACATATATATATATATATGCACACACATATATTTATGCCGTTATCTTGCTGCACAAGAAAAATTGGATCTAGAAAGAAAAGCAACTGGAGAAGGAAAACAAAATGCAACCAAACAAACAACAGAGTAAGAATCCTACGTTGTGGTCCACACACTTCCTATGGTCTTTTCTCTAGATGTAGATGGCTCTCTTCATCAATGAACAATTGGAATTGGTTTGAATCATATCATTGTTGAAGAAAGCCTTGTCAATCAGAATTGATCAACGTATAATCTTGTTGCCATGTTATGATCTTCTGATTCTGCTCATTTCACTTAGAATTAGTTCATGTAAGTCTCTCCAGACCTCTCTGAAATCATCCTGCTGGCCATTTCTTAAAGAACAATAGTATTCCATAACATTAATATACCATAATTTTTTCAGCCATTTTCCAATTAATGGGCATCCATTCAGTTTCCAGTTTCTTTCTACTACAAAGAGAGCTGCCACAGACATTTTTACATATGTGGGTCCCTTTCCCTCCTTTAAGATCTCTTTGGGATATTAACCCAGTAGAAATACTGCTGAGTCAAAGGGTATGCACAGTTTGATAACTTTTTGAACAAAAAGGATAATGGGTAAAGGGTAGTGGGCACATTGATGGATGCCAGAGCCTGAGAGGATCTGACTGTGCCCACCCAGTACCAGAAGTGACTCAGCTCAGACCATAATACAATTCTTCATGGCATTCTGCAGCTGGGTGCTCTTCTTGGGGGCAGTCACACACAGAAGAGGCACACCCATGGCACCCTCTCATCTGCACAGTGAGGGGCTTGGCCTGGGGTAGTGGAATTTCCCCAGCTCAAATACTCTGTCCAGGCAGGGACACTTCTGGTGTGGTGAGGGATAGGGAGACTGCTAATGTTCAAAGCTGGCATTTGTGGGGAAGCAGTGATACTTTTGCTGCTTAACCCCAAGGCAGTCACTAATCCTCACAGCGGCACTTATACAGCCCGGCCCTTCATACCCAAGCCTACTCACTTCCCTGTGGAGCTCTTTCCAGAGCCCTCCCACAGCTCAGCCATTCCTTGCAGCCCTTTGAAAGGACAACAACTTTCCATATACCTATCCTTGCTCTGCAGAGGAAGCTAGTAACCTCCTTGCACTGAAGGCAGACCCTAAAGGCTTTCAAAAAAAAAAAGAGTAAAAAAGTGAAGAAAACAATTGATAGCTTCTATACTGAAAAAGAGAGGGTTTCCAAGCCAGAGGAGATAAACAGCAGACAGCCTCCAGACAATACCCCAAATAACGCTCTTCTAGAAGAGACTATTAAAAATCTCAAAAAGAGAGTTAGAAGAAAAATGAGGAAAGGAAAGAGAAGTTATGCTAGAGAATAACAACCTCCTGAAATGTGAACTGGAAAAGGTAAACAACTGCCTGAAATGTGAATTGAAAAGGTCAAAGGAAGTACAGGGAAACAGAATTAGGGAATTGGAAAAGCTAAAGAAATCACAGGAAAGTAGGATCTGTGAACTGGAAAAGATAAAGAATTCCCAAGAAAGTAGAATTTGTGAATTGGAAAAAGAAAATAACTTACTAAAAAACAAATTTAGTGAAATGGAAAAAAAATTCCATAGAGCAAAACACATTTAAAAACTCAATTGGACATATACAAAAAGAAGTAAAAAAAAAAAAAAAGCTAATGAAGAAAATAACTCATTAAAAATCAGAACTGAACAAATAGAAATGAATGATTCATTGAGACACCAAGTCTGGAGAAAAATGTCAATTATCTACTTGCCAAAATGACAAATCTGGAAAATACATCTAGGAGAGATAATCTGAAGATTATTGGACTTCCCAAAAATTATGATGAAAAAAGAGCCTAGATAATATTTTACAAGAAATCATCAAAGAGAACTGCCCAGTGGTAATAGAACCAGAAGGTAAAATAGGCATTGAAAGAAATCATCAAACACCTTCTGAAAAAGACCATAAAAAAAAAAAAACTCCACAGAACATTGTGGCCAAATTTCAGAACTATCAGACTAAGGAAAAATATTACAAGCAGCCAGGAAAAAAAAACAATTCAAATACCAAGGTGCAACAATAAGGGTCACTCAAGATCTGGATGCCTCTACATTAAAGGATCGAAGGGTCTGGAATCTGATATTCTGAAAGGCAAAAGAACTTGGAATGCAGCCAAGAATAAACTACCCAGCTAAGTTTAGCATTTTTTTCCATGGAAGAAGATGGATATTTAATGAAACAGATGAATTCCATATGGTTCTAAAGAAAAAGACAAATCTAAACAAAAAATTTGATCTCCAATCATAAGACTCAAGAGAAGCAGAAAAAGGTAAAAGGAACTGTTGAGAACTGTATTTCTGTTGTGGATATACACTAAGACTACATGTATAATTTGATTTCACTGATATAACAAAAAAGGGAAGTAGAAATAGAAAGGGGATAGGGTCAGAAAAAGGGAAAAAGGGAGATAAAAAAGAGGGAAACTACATCCCACAAAGAGCCAAGGAAAACCAATGACATCTGTGGGAAATTAGAGAGGGGAGGAACATTGTGTGAACCTTATTCTCATCAGAATTGGCTCAAAAAGAAAATAACTGACATATTGGTTTTACAGAAAATTCTTTCTCACCTCATTAAAAAGGGGGAGAGGAAAAGGGAAAAGGAAAAGAGTAAAAAGGAAAGGGAACAAGAAAGAGAAAGGGATTTAAAGGGAGGAGGGAGGGATACTAAAGAGGGAGGCCTGTGTGATGTAAGTGGGGCTCATAAGTTTAATACTGGGGAAGGGATTCAGGGGAGGCAAGGGAAAAAAGCATAATCTGAGGATAATATGATGGCAGGAAATACAGAAGTAGTGATTTTAACTGTAAATGTGAATGGGATGAACTCTCCCATTAAGCGGAGGCAGATAGCAGACTGGATCAAAAGTCAGAACCCTACAATATGTTTACAGGAAACACATTTAAAGCAGGGAGATACATACAGAGTAAAGGTAAAAGGCTGCAGCAGAATCTATTATGCTTCAAGTGAAGTCAAAAAAACAAGGGTAGCCATCCTATCTCAGATCAAGCAAAAGTAAAAATTGATCTAATCAAAAGAGATAAGGAAGGAAACTATATCTTGCTAAAGGGTAGCATAAAGGGTGAAGCAATTTTAATATTAAATATATATGCACCAAGTGGTATAGCATCTAACTTCCCAAAGGAGAAGTTAAGAGAGTTGCAAGAAGAAATAGACAACAAAACTATAATAGTGGGAGATCTCAACCTTGCACTCTCAGAATTAGATAAATCATAAAACAAATAAGAAAGAAATTAAAGAGATAAATGGAATATTAGGAAAATTAGGTATGATAAATCTTTGGAGAAAACTGAATGGTGACAGAAAATAATATACTTTCTTCTCAGCAGTTCGTGGAACCTATACAAAAATTGACCATATATTAGGACATAAAGATCTCAAAATTTAATGCAGGAAGGCAGAAATAGTAAAGGCTTTCTTTTCAGATCATGATGCAATAAAAACTACATTCAACAAAATGTTAGGGGTAAATAGATCAAAAAAGTAATTGGAAACTAAATAATCTCATCTTAAAGAATGATTGGGTGAAACAGCAAATTATAGACACAATTAATAATTTCACTGAAGATAATGACAACGATGAGACATCATCCCAAAATTTGTGGGATGCAGCTAAAGCGGTAATAAGGGGAAATTTTATATCTTTAGAGGCTTACTTGAAGAAAATAGAGAAAGAGAAGATCAATGAATTGGGCCTGCAACTTAAAAAGCTAGAAGAAGACCAAATGAAAAACCCTAAATCAAATACTAAACTTGAAATTCCAAAATTAAAAGGAGAAATTAATAATATTGAAAGTAAAGAAAAACTATTGAATTAACTAAGAGTTGGTTCTATGAAAAAACCAATAAAATAGATAAACCTTTGGCAAATCTAATTAGAAAAAGGAGAGAGGAAAATCAAATTGTTAGTCTTAAAAATGAAAAGGGGTAACTTTCCACTAATGAGGAGGAAATTAGAGAAATAATAAGGAGTTACTTTGCCCAACTTCATGCCAATAAATTTGATAACCTAAGTGAAATGGAGGACTACCTCCAAAAATATAGGCTTTCCAGATTAACAGAGGAGGAAGTAAATTGCTTAAATAGTCCCATTTCAGAAAAAGAAATAGAACAAACCATTAATCAACTCCCTAAGAAAAAATCCCCAAGACCAGATGGATTTACATGTGAATTCTACTAAACATTTAAAGAACAATTAGCCCCAATGCTATATAAACTATTTGAAAAAATAGGGAATGAAGGAGCCCTACCAAACTCCTTTTATGACACAGACATGGTACTGATACCTAAACCAGGTCGATCGAAAACTGAGAAAGAATATTATAGACCAATTTCCTTAATGAATATTGATGCTAAAATCTTAAATAAGATATTAGCAAAAAGACTTCAGAAAATCATCCCCAGGATAATATATCATGATCAAGTAGATTTATACCAAGAATGCAGGGCTGGTTTAATATTAGGAAAACTATCAGTATAATTGGCCATATTAATAATCAAATTAACAAAAATCATATGATCATCTCAATAGATGCAGAAAAAGCATTTGACAAAATCAAACATCCATTTCTAATAAAATCACTTGAGAATATAGGAATAAATGGACTTTTCCTTAAAATAATAAGTATCATCTATTTAGAACCATCAATAAGCATCATATGTAATGGGGAAAGATTGCAACCATTCCCATTAAGATCAATGGTGAAGCAAGGTTGTCCACTATCACCATTACTATTCAATATTGTA
Source organism: Sminthopsis crassicaudata (assembly GCF_048593235.1). Classification (NCBI taxonomy): domain Eukaryota; kingdom Metazoa; phylum Chordata; class Mammalia; order Dasyuromorphia; family Dasyuridae; genus Sminthopsis; species Sminthopsis crassicaudata. The sequence goes on from NC_133617.1 coordinate 457,626,341, forward strand.
TTAGAAATGCTAGCTTTGCAATAAGAGTGGAGAAAGAGATCAAAGGAATTAGAGTAGGTAATGAGGGAACCAAATTATCACTCTTTGCTGATGATATGATGGTATAGATTATAGAACCCCAAAGATTCTACTAAAAAGCTAGTAGAAATAATCCACACCTTTAGCAAAGTTGCAGGATACCAAATAAACCCACATAAATCATCAGCATTCTTATATGTCACTCACAAAATCCAACAATTAGAGTTACAAAGAGAAATTCCACTTAAATTAACTACTGATAGCATAAAATATTTAGGAATCTATCTGCCAAGGGAAAATTAAAAATCCTAAATTAAATACTAAACTTGAAATTCTAAAATTAAAAGGAGAGATTAATAATATTAAAAGTAAAAATACTATTGAACTAATAAATAAAACTAAGAGTTGATTTTATGAAAAATCGCAGAGACTATAAGAGCAAAACTATAAAACAGTTTTCACACAATTTAAGTCTGATCTAACCAATCAGAAAAATATTAAATGCTCTTGGATAGGGTGAGCAAATATAATAAAGATGACAATACTACCTAAACTAATCTATTTATTTAGGGCTATACCAATCAGAATCCAAAAAAAAAAAACCTTTTAATTACCTAGAAAATATAACAACACAGTTCATATGGAAAAGCAAAAGGTCAAGAATTTCAAGGGAATTAATGATAAAAAAAAAATCAAATGAAGGTGGCCTAGCTGTACCAGATCTAAAATTATATTATAAAGCAGTGGTTACCAAAACCATTTGGTATTGGCTCTATTTCTTAATACAGTAGTTGATCAGTGGAATAGGTTAGGTTCAAAGGACAAAATAATCAGTAACTCTAATAATGTAGTGTTTGACAAACCCAAGGACCCCAGCTTTTGGGATAATAACTGAACCTTTGACAAAAATTGCTGGGAAAAATTGGAAATTAATATGGCAGAAACTAGGCATTGACCACACTTTAATACCATACACCAAGGTCAGGTCAAAATGGGTTCATGACCTAGGCATAAAGAATGAAATTATAAATAAATGAAAGGAATATAGGATAGTTTACCTCTCAGACATGTGCAAGAGGAATGAATTTATGTCCAAAGAAGAACTAGAGATCATTATTGATCACAAAGTAGAAAACTTTGATTATATCAAATTGAAAAGTTTCTGTACAAACAAAACTAAATAAATGCAGATAAGATTAGAAGGGAAACAATAAACCGGGAAAACATTTTTATAGTTAAAGGTTCTGATAAAGGCTTCATTTCCAAAATATATAGAGAATTGACTCTAATTTATAAGAAATCAAGCCAATCTCCAATTGATAAATGGTCAAAGGATATGAACAGACAATTCTTAGATGAAGAAATTGAAACTATTTCTAGTCATATGAAAAGATGCTCCAAGTCCTTATTAATCAGAGAAATGCAAATTAAGATAACTCCGAGATACCACTACACACCTGTCAGATTGGCTAGAATGACAGGGAAAGATAAAGCAGAATGTTGGAGGGGATGTGGGAAAACAGGGACACTGATGCATTGTTGGTGGAATTGTGAATACATCCAGCCATTCTGGAGAGCAATTTGGAACTATGCTCAAAAATTTATCAAACTGTGCATACCCTTTGACCCAGCAGTGTTACTACTGGGCTTATATCCCAAAGAGTTCTTAAAGAAGGGAAAGGGAGCTGTATGTGCAAGAATGTTTGTGGCAGGGGACAGCGAGGTGGTGCAGTGGATAGAGCACCAGCCCTCAATTCAGGAGGACCCAAGTTCAAATCTGGTCTCAGACACTTAATACTTCCTAGCTATGTGACCCTGGGCAAGTCACTTAACCCCAGCCTCAGGAAAAAAAAAAAAAGAATGTTTGTGGCAGCCCTCTTTGTGGTGGCCAGAAACTGGAAACTACGTGGATTCCCATCAATTGGAGATTGGCTGAATAAATTGTGGTATATGAATATTATGAAATATTATTGTTCTGTAAGAAATGACCAACAGGATGATTTCAGAAAGGCCTGGAGAGACTTACATGAACTGATGCTGAGTGAAGAACTGGAACTCATTAATGAACAACAAATAGATAATTTTGATTATATTATGTTAAAAAGTTTTTATACAAACAAACCATACAGAGAAGATAAGAACGGAAACAATAAATTGGGAAAACATTTTTACATTAAAAAAAAAGAAGGAAAAGCTGATGATCATTTGTTTGCTATTAGCAGACATTATTGAATGTCCTAGATCTACATTCTAGTCAAATCTAAATTTTATTGACTATCCTATCTCTCTCTGTAAACTTTTAACATCTTCAAAAAGCACCTGATGTGCCTGTCACCTCTATAAAACATAGTATAGTTACTTATTTATTTATTTATTTATTTTATGTGAAAATTTCTCATTTTTTAATGAAAAACTGACTTAATGTATAATTTACATGCAGGCAGGCAACAATCAATAAACCCTCTTATTAAATACAAGTTGTACTTATTTGACATACAGTATGTTCTCCACTCTCCAAATGTAGTATAAAACTAAGAAAATAGTCTCCAACTGTCTTCAAAGTTGTTTCCTCAGATAAGATCAGCAACATTCATGGGAATTTCATCAATTTGTATTGAGTAGTACTGTTTCAATATCCCTGAGAATACAGATGTCATCATTCTTGACAAAATTATTTGCAACACCCTTTCCGCCATATTGACCTGATCTCCCAATTCTGTGTATGTATAATTCTCTATTATTGGGTAAATCATAATTAATGATTAGAGAGACTTGAGGAACATCTAATCCTCTGGTCCAGACATCTGTAGAAATGAGTACTTGGCTGGCACCAGATCTAAACTCTTTCATGATGGACTCTCTCTCTTTCTGGGGCATGTCTCCATGCATTGATGAAACGGTGAAATTGACTTCTCTCATTTTTTCAGTCAGCCAGTCTACCTTCCTCTTGGTATTACAAAAGATGACTACTTGAGTGATGGTCAAGGTATCATAAAGATCAGACAAAGTATCAAATTTCCATTCTTCCCTTTCCACTGCCACAAAAAATTGTTTGATTCCTTCGAGATTGATTCGAGAATCAATTCATCACGTTTTACTAAGATGCGAATTGGATCAGTCATGAATTTGTTGGTCATTTCTAAGATTTCATGTGGTAATGTAGCGCTAATTAAAACCACCTGAGTAGCTGGAGGCAGGTATCTGTAACATCAAAAATTTGTCCCTTGAACCCTTTAGTAAACATTTCATCTGCTTCATTCAAAAAACAGCATTTTGATAGCATGGGTTCTTAAACTTCTGCAACAAATCATATCAAATACACGACCTGGTGTACCAGCAACAACATGCTGCCCGTAATCCAATTTCCTGATATCTTCACCAACATTTGTCCCCCCAATACAGCCATGACATTGAACATTCATGTAATCACCAGGAGCAAGAAGACCCTTTTGAATTTGGACAACTAATTCCCTAGTTGGGGCTAATATTAAAGCCTGGGTTTCTCGCACCTGAATAGCCAAACACTGGAGAACTGAAATGCTAAATGCTCCCGTTTTACCCGTACCAGACTGAGACTGAGCAATGACCTCTCTTCCTTTAATAATTTGTTTGATAGCGTGTTGTTGGATAGCTGATGCTTTCTCAAAACTATAGTTTTATATGCTAGTGTGTGTGTGTGTGTGTGTGTGTGTGTGTGTGTGTGTGTGTGTGTTTTACAAGCTCCTCATAGAAGTTTACTTTTCCCTCTTGCAGTATATTTGTGAATTACAGTTTTGATGATGTTAAGTGGGAGCCAGATTTCCTTGTTAATTAACTCATTGAAGAATTGGAATTTTAACAAAGAAAGTTTTTAATTAAGATTACATTAGAGGTTAGGATTTTGTACTCCTATCTTCCTCTCCTTCAGTATCCTGTTCCCTAATGCATATTTACAATATTACAATACTCCCACTTATTGATAAGCTGCTGCCAGGAAATACCTTTTTCTTGAAAAGGAAATTAAGTTAATTACAGTTGAAATGTATGACCATTCCTCAGAAATCCAGGATACTATTGCTTTTGATACAAACTTCTGTTTTCCATTATATGCATTGTTTTCCCCCCCCACTGGATGTCTCCCCACCAAATGACTGATGGATACACAGAAAACTTACTCTTATGAGTAATAACTCCACAGTAATATCTCTTAAGAGTTGTTGAAATATCTCAAGTAATTAAGATAATAAATCTTGAATATTTTGTAATCTGTACCTTGCTGCAAGTGAAACTGCAATAATTCTAATGGAAGAATATACTCTGGAAGAAAGTCATGTTAAATTCAATCATTATAGAGGCTCATGTGAACATAGTAAAGACACAAGTATGCAAGAAACAGGGTATTGAGCTTGGAATCAGGAAAAAAAACTTATTCAAAAATCACATCTGACACTAACAATTTGTGTAATTCTGAGTATATCACTTAGCCAATCTATCATTTAGGAACTCTAGAACTTATCAGGTTTGTCATAGATGGGTGACAATCTGCATAGGTGGAGGAATTTGCCATAGATCATTAATCTATTCTTAAACAAGTATTCCAAAAATTGCATGTCTAATTGCAGACATTCCTCATTAATCTTTTCTTTCTCTATTTTCTCCCTCATCTGTCTAATTTAAATCCATAACTTCAAAGATGAATTCACTATTGATGATTCTAAAAATCTATATTTGCTTTTCTTAATTTTTACCTTATTTAACTTTTTGCTACATTATTGATTATTTCTTCCCACTAGTCTTTTGTCTGATCTTTTTGTTCTATTCCCATAACCTCCACTCAATGTAAGGGTCTCTTATTATCACACTGGGTAGCATAACAGACAAAGCATTTGGGTTGGAATCTGAAAGACTCATCTTAAGCTCATATCCAGCCTTAGATGTTTATATTAACTGTGGGACTCTGGGCAAGTCACTTCACTCTCTTTGCTTCAGTTTCCTCATCTATAAAATAAGCTGGAGAAATGGCAAATCAGTATTTTTGCCAAGAAAACCCCAAATGGAGCTCCTTGGTGCTGGACAGGACTGAAATTACTGAACAACAGATAGTCTAGACTCCAGAAAGTGAGGGAGAAAAGGCTGATAATACAGGTGAAGCTTAAACTTTTATGTGCTTATGTTCCATACTCCTATTTCCTTCAAAAGAGTTAGTTGTTAAATATTTACCAGCACAGCCCTGCTTCATTCCAAAGAATTAAGTCCTTATCTGTGTGTTTTTCCATTTCTCTCTGAATCCACATATGGCTGCTTAAAAGTGAAATTCCAGACATTTCTTAGATGTGTGAAAGAGATTGAATATTGTCTTCCCAGAGAAGGCAGTCCAATATCAAGGCAAGAATATGGATCCTGGAAATATAGGACTTGAATTCAAAACCTTCTTCTGATCTATGTCACCTTTGGCAAATCACTCTTCCCCAGGGATAGCTTTCCACTCAATTTAGGCTCCCCTCAGTTTCTTCATCTTTAATATGAAATGGTCGAATTCTTCTGAAATCCATTCCAGCTTCAGGTCTATGATCTTACAAAAGGCTTCCTCAGAGAGATAAATATCCAGAAGATAATTCATACTTTGTTTAGATGATTACCCCAAATCAAGTAGACAACAGGATGATGATAAGTATTTTATCTGTTTTCTTGTAGTAGATCACTTTCAGCCCATAGGTGTGAAAAATTTTGTTAAAGAAACAAAAGATACAGAGTTTCTATCTTGTAAAACTCAGAATTGACTTGTTGTTATGAGCCTCCCTTATATGAAACAGCTACAGAATAATTCCAAGGAAATATACAGTCAACTAAATTACAGGATAGAGATTTTGCAGACTTTCCTAAAAGTCTGAGTATACTTTTAAGATGTTAAAACTTGGAAGTGTTTTGTATATGAATTTCTGATGCTTCTTTGTGGCATGGTGGAGGGCCTAGATTTACAGGCATCTGTCAGTATACTCTATTGGTTCTTCTAAATTGGAATTTCTTCTAAATTTAAATTCGGATATGTCATCTGAAGACTAGACTACATAAACTTGGAGATATTCATCACTGATGAACAGAGAAAACTTACAGACCTGACAAAAATGTGGAGGACTTAGGAAGCAAGACTCATACTGGTGGTGAAAAGATAGATCTCTTAACTTCTCAAAGTATGTAAATGATAACTGAACTCAAAAGAGGGTGAAATATGCCAAGAAAAGTTTCATGAAAGAAGAAATGTAGTCATGCTTTTCCAGTATAGCATATGGGATTAGAAATTTCATCTCTGCCTGTGCTTTATTTTAGAAGACAGATTGGATCCAAATTCCCTACTGTGTGTGGCGCTGAGCAATAATCCTCTTTGCTTCAGTTTCCTTAACTGAAAAACAGGAATAATAACATACCTTCCAGAGGTGTAAGGATCAAATGAGAAAAATATTTTTAAAGTTCTTAGCACAGTGCCTAGCATATAAGAAATAATTCCTTTCCATAGAAGCACATGGATCTGAGGATTATATCTCCACCATTCTGGGTGAACTAAGAGACTGAGTCATGGCCTGGGTCTTGGAAGCAGTGCAGAATTATTACTTCATCAGATTTCATCAGCATCCCTGAGTGATTCAAAATGATGTGACTGGAAGAGTATTGAACTGATTCTAATTTCTTTTTAACTAACTGGGCATGTGATTTTAGGTAAGTCATTCTAAATCTCTGATTCTCAGTTTCCTCAAAAGTATAATGAAGAGACTGTGCTAGAAGGTGTCTGTGACTGATTCTAGCTCAAAGATTTCATGATTCTAAAAGAAAGATACAAGTAAAGCTGAATAGGATCTCTCCCAAGTTGCTAAGATTGTGTAGAAAACAGAATGAGGAATAGTAAAATAGTAAATGACTATTTCCTCTTTCCATGATCCTCACTAGTGAGTTTTCAAGTCTGGTGGTCTGAGAAATTATTAGATTAATTAATAGATCAAATTCTCATTGAATTGTGAACTTCTTGAAAACAGGTGATGTTTTTTGATTTTCTTTTTATCTCTAGAGTTCATGAAATGTCTGGCTCATTTATCAATTCAATACTCTGCCAGTCACATCATTTTGAATCATTTATCCTTCATTTATATGCTTCATTTGTTGAGACAAACTGATATTAGAGAATCTACTTTTTTGTGTGTGCGGTGGGAAGAGGCCCTGGTGATTTTAGAATGGCCCATGTCATTTCTGGTAAAATCAGGTGGAAAAATAGGGCAATTACAGGATTCCTAAAGGATTTGGGGCCCAGATATTTTCTAAACCCCTAATGTTAATATTGATATTTAGAAATATTAGTATACATGGGAGAAAAGAAAAGGGCATTTATCAGAAGGAATAATTTTTGTTTGACAGTTTAGGACGACAATTCTCAAAGGGCAGCATAAGTAACATGCCCAGAGTTTGTATAATTGTGCAATGAATTGTATAAAATTTACATTTGCAATTGGATGGACAAATCTCTGATGATGGCACTTTTATCAGGGAGAGGTTTCTTGACTGTTTCTTAATATCTATGATTCTTCATTATTGATCACAAAATAGAAGATTTTGATTACATCAAACTAAAAAGTTTCTGTACAAATAATACTAATGCAAACAAGATTAGAAGGGAAGTAACAAATTGGGAAAATATTTTTAAAAACAAAGGTTCTGACAAAGGTCTCATTTCCAAAATATATAGAGAACTGACCATAATTTATAAGAAACCGAACCATTCTCCTATTGATAAATGGTCAAAGGATATGAACAGACAATTCTCAGAGGAAGAAATTGAAACTATATCCACTCACATGAAAGAGTGTTCCAAATCACTACTGATCAGAGAAATGCAAATTAAGACCACTCTGAGATACCACTACACACCTGTCAGATTGGCTAAGATGACAGGAACAAATAATGATGAATGCTGGAGGGGATGTGGGGAAATTGGGACACTAATACATTGCTGGTGGAGTTGTGAAAGAATCCAGCCATTCTGGAGAGCAATCTGGAATTATGCCCAAAAAGTTATCAAACTGTGCATACCCTTTGACCCAGCAGCGCTACTACTGGGATTATATCCCAAAGAAATACTAAAGAGCGGAAAGAGACATATATGTGCCAAAATGTTTGTGGCAGCTCTTTTTGTTGTAGCTAGAAACTGGAAGATGAATGGATGTCCATCAGTTGGAGAATGGTTGGGTAAATTGTGGTATATGAAAGTTATGGAATATTATTGCTCAGTAAGAAATGACCAGCAGGAGGAATACAGAGAGGGTTGGAGAGACTTAAATCAACTGATGCTGAGTGAAATGAGCAGAACCAGAAGATCACTGTATACTTCAACAACGATACTGTATGAGGATGTATTCTGATGGAAGTGGAAATCTTCAACATAAAGAAGATCCAACTCACTTCCAGTTGATCAATGATGGATAGAGGTAGATACACCCAGAGAAGAAACACTGGGAGGGGAATGTAAATTGTTAGCACTAATATCTGTCTGCCCAGGTTGCATGTACCTTCGGATTCTAATGTTTATTGTGCAACAAGAAAATGATATTCACACACATGTATTGTACTTAGACTATATTGTAACACATGTAAAATGTATGGTATTGCCTGTCGTCGGGGGGAGGGAATAAGGGAGGGGGGGTAATTTGGAAAAATGAATACAAGGGATAATATTATAAAATATATATATATATATATATATAATAAAAAAAATTAAAAAAAAATTATTTTAAGGGACAGCTGTGTTAGTCATATTTCAATATAATTGGCTTTCTTTGTAATCATAAAAAAAAAATATCTATGATTCTTCATAGCAAAAAATATTGAGCCATAGAATTGGGGATGAAGAGAGAAGGGAAGGAGGGAAAAAGACAGAGAGACAGAGATGAAGATAGAGATAGAGAGAGACATAGAGGGAGAAAGATAGAGGGAAAGATATAGAGAGAGAGAAAGAGAGAGATATAGAAAAGGAATAAGAGAGAAAGGGACAAGGAGGGGAGGGGAAGAGGGAAAGGGAGAGAAGGAGAAAATATCATTAGTGTGGATGTTATACAAATGTATGAAAAATAGATGACAGATTATGATATTTCTCTTTCTGAATGATGAGCAAAAAATTAAGTAACAAGTCATTTCTCACTTTTTAAAATTAATGTCATAATACATCAAACATGATGCCGTGTAAATGCATCACATCTATTTCTTTTTTTCCTTTTATTTTTGACCCTAAAACAGCTTTAATATGGAAGTATGAGCTTTTTTTTTTTTTCTTCTGGCAAGTTTTTTAAATTTAAGGCGTCTATAGTTGGGAATTTTGCGTAAAGTTCACTTACATACACACACATACAGACACACACATACATTACCACATGAAAATGAATAATTTCATTGATATAAAGAACTCCTAATACCAATAGAGATTAGCAACTGTTAAGTGACTAGTTTTTTTTTTTTTTTTTTATCAAAGACCAGATTTGTACCTCCTGACTCAGAGACCTATTCTTTATATACTACATACCACACTTGAGAAGTTAAACTGATCTTTCCCTTAGAACTCTTTCTTTCCAAATTCCTTATTTGTATTTTTTTATATAATATAATAATTTTATTATATATATATATATATATATATATATATATTTTTATAATATTATCCCTTGTATTCATTTTTCCAAAATATCCCCCCTCCCTCTATTCCCTCCCCCCGATGACAGGCAATCCCATACATTTTACATGTGTTACAATATAGTCTAGATACAATACATGTGTGTGAATATCATTTTCTTGTTGCACAATAAACATTAGATTCCGAAGGTACATGCAACCTGGGCAGACAGATATTAGTGCTAACAATTTACATTCACTTCCCAGTGTTTCTTCCCTGGGTGTAGCTACCTCTGTCCATCATTGATCAACTGGAAGTGAGTTGGTTTTTCTTTATGTTGAAGATTTCCACTTCCATCAGAATACATCCTCATACAGCATTGTTGCTGAAGTGTACAGCGATCTTCTGGTTCTGCTCGTTTCACTTAGCATCAGTTGGTTTAAGTCTCTCCAGGCCTCTCTGTATTCCTCCTGCTGGTCATTTCTTACAGAGCAATAATATTCCATAACCTTCATATACCATAATTTACCCCAACCATTCTCCAACTGATGGACATCCATTCATCTTCCAGTTTCTAGCTACTACAAAAAGAGCTGCCACAAACATTTTGGCACATATATGTCTCTTTCCGCTTTTTAGTATTTCTTTTGGATATAAGCCCAGTAGTAACGCTGCTGGGTCAAAGGGTATGCACAGTTTGATAACTTTTTGGGCATAATTCCAGATTGCTCTCCAGAATGGCTGGATTCTTTCACAACTCCACCAGCAATGTATTAGTGTCCCAGTTTCCCCACATCCCCTCCAACATTCATCATTATTTGTTCTTGTCATCTTAGCCAATCTGACAGGTGTGTAGTGGTATCTCTGAATTGTCTTAATTTGCATTTCTCTGATCAATAGTGATTTGGAACACTCTTTCATGTGAGTGGATATAGTTTCAATTTCTTCCTCTGAGAATTGTCTGTTCATATCCTTTGACCATTTATCAATTGGAGAATGGTTTGATTTCTTATGAATTAGGGTCAGTTCTCTATATATTTTGGAAATGAGACCTTTGTCAGAACCTTTGTTTTTAAAAATATTTTCCCAATTTGTTACTTCCCTTCTAATCTTGTTTGCATTAGTATTATTTGTACAGAAACTTTTTAGTTTGATGTTCTATTTTGTGATCAATAATGATCTCTAGTTCTCCTCTGTTCATAAATTCCTTCCTCCTCCACAGGTCTGAGATGTAGACTATTCTCTGTTCCTCTAATCTATTTATTATCTCCCTCTTTATGCCTAAATCATGGACCCATTTTGATCTTATCTTGGTATATGGTGTTAAGTGTGTATCCATATCTAATTTCTGCCATACTAATTTCCAGTTTTCCCAACAGTTTTTTTCCGAATAATGAATTTTTATCCCTAATGTTGGTATCTTTGGGTTTGTCAAAGATTAGGTTGCTATATATGTACCCTTTTTTGTCCTTTGTATCTAATCTGTTCCACTGATCTACCGGTCTATTTCTTAGCCAATACCAAATGGTTTTGGTGACTGCTGCTATATACTATAGCTTTAGATCAGGTACACTTAGACCACCTTCCTCTGAGTTTTTTTTTTCATTAGTTCCCTTGCAATTCTCGACCTTTTATTCTTCCATATGAATTTTGTTGTTATTTTTTCTAGGTCATTGAAATAGTTTCTTGGGAGTCTGATTGGTATAGCACTAAATAAATAGATTAGTTTGGGGAGTATTGTCATCTTTATTATATTCGCTCGGCCTATCCAAGAGCACTGAATGTCTTTCCAATTATTTAAATCTGATTTTATTTTTGTGGCAAGTGTTTTGTAATTTTTCTCATATAATTCCTAACTTTTCTTTGGTAGATGGATTCCCAAATACTTTATACTTTCAACATTTGTTTGGAATGGAATTTCTCTTTGTATCTCTTGCTGTTGCATTTTGTTAGTGATATATAAAAATGCCAAGGATTTATGTGGATTTATTTTGTATCCTGCCACTTTGCTGAAATTTTGAATTATTTCTAGGAGCTTTTTAGCAGAGTCTTTGGGGTTCTCTAAGTATACCATCATGTCATCTGCAAAAAGTGATAGTTTAATTTCCTCATTTCCTACTCTAATTCCTTGAATCTCTTTCTCGGCTCTTATTGCCGAGGCTAGCGTTTCTAGTACTATATTGAATAGTAATGGTGATAGTGGGCAACCTTGTTTCACTCCTGATCTTACTGGGAAAGGTTGCAGTTTATTTCTATTGCATATTATGCTTACTGAAGGTCTTAAATATATGCTCCTGATTATTCTAAGGAATAGTCCATTTATTCCTATACTATATTTAGTTTTTAGTAGGAATGGATGTTGGATTTTGTCAAATGCTTTTTCTGCATCTATTGAGATGATCATATGGTTCTTATTAATTTGATTATTAATATGGTCAATTATATTAATAGTTTTCCTAATATTAAACCAGCCCTGCATTCCTGGAATAAATCCTACTTGATCATAGTGTATTATCCTGGAGATGATTTTCTGAAGTCTTTTTGCTCATATCTTATTTAAGATTTTAGCATCAATATTCATTAAGGAGATTGGTCTATAATTTTCTTTCTCAGTTTTCGATCGACCTGGTTTGGGTATCAGTACCATGTCTGTGTCATAAAAGGAGTTTGGTAGGACTCCTTCATCCCCTATTTTTTCAAATAATTTATATAACATTGGGGCTAATTGTTCTTTAAATGTTTGGTAGAATTCACATGTGAATCCATCTGGCCCTGGGGATTTTTTCCTGGGGAGTTGATTAATAGCTTGTTCTATTTCTTTTTCTGAAATAGGACTATTTAAGCAATTTATCTCCTCCTCTGTTAATCTAGGAAGCCTATATTTTTGGAGGAAGTCATCCATTTCACTTAAGTTATCAAATTTATTGGCATAAAGTTGGGCAAAGTAACTCCTTATTATTTCTCTAATTTCCTCTTCATTGGTGGAAAGATCCCCCTTTTCATTTGTAAGACTATCAATTTGATTTTCCTCTTTCTTTTTTTTTGATCAGATTTACCAAAGGTTTATGTATTTTATTGGCTTTTTCATAAAACCAACTCTTGGTTTTATTTATTAATTCAATAGTTTTTTTACTTTCAATATTATTGATTTCTCCTTTTAATTTTTGTATTTCAAGTTTAATTTTTGGTTGGGGGTTTATAATTTGGTCTTTTTCTAGCCTTTTAAGTTGTAAGCCCAATTCGTTAATCTTCTCTTTCTCTATTTTCTTCAGATAAGCCTCTAAAGATATAAAATTTCCCCTTATTACTGCTTTAGCTGCATCCCAAAGATTTTGGTATGATGTCTCATCATTGTCATTATCTTGGGTGAAATTGTTAATTGTTTCTATAATTTGCTCTTTCACCCAGTCATTCTTTAAGATGAGATTATTCAGTTTCCAATTACTTTTTGGTCGATTTACCCCTAACTTTTTACTGAATGTAGCTTTTATTGCATTGTGATCTGAGAAGAAGGCATTTATTATTTCTTCCTTCCAAATTTAATTTTGAGATCTTTATGTCCTAATATATGGTCTATTTTTGAATAGGATCCATGAACTGCTGAGAAGAAAATATATTCCTTTCTATTGACATTCAGTTTTCTCCAAAGGTCTATCATACCTAGTTTTTCTAATGTTCTATTTACTTTTTTAATTTCTTTCTTGTTTGTTTTGTGGTTTGATTTGTCTAAATCTGAGAGTGCAAGGTTGAGATCTCCCACTATTATAGTTTTACTGTCTTTTTCTTCTTGCAATTCTCTTAACTTTTCCTTTAGAAAGTTAGATGTTATACCACTTGGTGCATATATGTTTAGTATTGATATGGCTTCATTATTTATGCTATCTTTCAGCAGGATATAGTTTCCTTCCTTATCTTTTTTTAATGAGATCTACTTCTGCTTTTGCTTGATCTGAGATAAGGATAGCTACCCCTGCTTTTTTGGCTTTACCTGAAGCATAATAGGCTCTGTTCCAACCTTTTACCTTTACTCTGTATGTATCTCCCTGCTTTAAGTGAGTTTCCTGTAGGCAACATATTGTAGGGTTCTGCTTTTTGATCCAATCTGCTATCCGTCTCCGTTTGATGGGATTGTTCATCCCATTTACATTTACAGTTAAAATTACTAATTCTGTATTTCCTGCCATCATATTATCCCCAGATTATGCTTTTTTCCCTTGACCCCCCTGATCCCCCTCCCTGATATTTAATTTACAGACCCCCCTTGTGACGTGCAACCCTCCCTCTTTTCTTTTTTTAGTATCCCTCCCCCATCCCTCCAAGTGCCTTCACTTATTCTCCTTTTCCTTTTCCCTTTTCCTCTCCCCCCTTTTAATGAGGTGAGAGAAAATTCTCTGAAAAACAAATATGTTAATTATTTACTCTTTGAGACTCTCCTGATGAGAGTAAGATTCACACAATGATTCTCCCCCTCACTAAGTTCCCTCACATATGGTGTATTTTCTATGCCTCTTCCTGGGATGTAGTTTCCCTCTTTTTATCATTCCTTCCCCTTTTTCTGAACCGACCTCCTTCCCTTTACTACACCCCCCTTTTTTTCTTTTATATCAGTAAAATCAAATTATCCTTGAGTACTTTTTATATACCCACAACAGAGTTACAGTTCTCAAGGGTTCTGTGTACCTTTTTCTGTTTCTCTTCAGTCTTGTGGATGTAGATCAAATTTTTTGTTTAAGTCTGGTTTTTTTCTTAGAAACATATAGAATTCCTCTGTTTCATTGAATGACCATCTTCTTCCATGGAAAAAGATGCTAAACTTAGCTGGGTAGTTCATTCTTGGTTGCAGTCCTTGATCTTTTGCCTTACAGAATATCAGGTTCCAGGCCCTTCTATCTTTTAATGTGGAGGCAGCCAGATCTTGGGTGACCCTTATTGTGGCACCTTGGTATTTAAATTGTTTTTTTCTAGCTGCTTGCAGGATTTTCTCCTTTGTGTGGTAATTCTGCAGCTTAGCCACTATATTCCGTGGTGGTCTTTTTTTAGGGTCTATTTCAGAAGGAGTTCGATGAATTCTTTCCACATCTACTTTCCCTTCTGTTTCTATTATCTCTGGACAGTTCTCCTTGATAATTTCCTGTAAAATAGAATCTAGGCTCTTTTTTTGGTCATAGTTTTCTGGAAGTCCAATGATCCCCAGATTATCTCTCCTAGATCTATTTTCCAGGTCTATAGATTTTCCCAGTAAGTATTTGACGTTGTTCTCCAGCTTCTCATTTTTTTTGTTTTGTTTGACTGATTCTTGGGTTCTCTGTGAATCATTCATTTCTATTTGTTCCATCCTGACTTTTAAGGAGTTATTTTCTTCTTTCACAGTTTTTAGTTCTTTTTGTAAATGCCCAATTTCATTTTTAAATGAATTATTTTGCTCTATTGAATTTTTTTCCATTTCCCTAATTTTTTTTTTTTTGAGAATTATTTTCTTTTTCCAATTCAGAAATTCTATTTTCTTGAGACTTTTTTATCTTTTCCAATTCAGAAATCCTACTTTCCTGCGTTTTTTTAACCTTTTCTAATTCATAAATTTTATTTCCCTGCATCTCCTGTGAATTCTTTATTTTTTCCAACTCCAATTTCAGGACGTTGTTATTCTCTATCCCTTCCCTTTCCTTTCCCTATTTTTCTTCAAACTCCCTTAATTTTTTAAGAGTTTCTTCTAGGAGAGAGTTATATGATGGGGGGCAGGAATCGTTCCCTTTTAGGTTGTTATCTGCTGTCTCTCTGCTGTTAACTTCCTCGGGGTTGGATACCCGCTCTTTCTCTGTGTAGTAGGAATCTATGTTTTTTTTGTCTTTTTTGCTCATATTTAAAAAATCTTTTGGCGCCTGTCCCTGGGGTAGGAAATTATTTATTTACTTCTTTACCAGCTTCCTCCCAGAGGAAGGTGGTCTAGGTGTACCTGATGTAAAGCTATATTATATAGCAGCAGTCACCAAAACTATTTGGTATTGGCTAAGAAATAGACCGGTCAATCAGTGGAACAGATTAGATACAAAGGACAAAAAAGGGTACATCTATAACAATCTAGTCTTTGACAAACCCAAAGATACCAACATTAGGAATAAAACTTCATTATTTGAAAAAAAAAACTGTTGGGAAAACTGGAAATTAGTATAACAGAAATTAGATATGGATCCACACTTAACACCATATACCAAGACAAGATCAAAATGGGTCTATGATTTAGGCATAAAGAATGAGAACATAAATAGATTAGGGGAACAGAGAATAGTCTACCTCTCAGACCTGTGGAGGAGGAAGGAATTTATGACCAGAGGAGAACTAGAGATCATTATTGATCACAAAATAGAAGATTTTGATTACATCAAACTAAAAAGTTTCTGTACAAAAAATACTAATGTAAACAAGATTAGAAGGTAAGTAACAAATTGGGAAAATATTTTTATAGATAAAGGTCTCATTTCCAAAATATATAGAGAACTGACCCTAATTTATAAGAAATCAAACCATTCTCCAATTGATAAATGGTCAAAGGATATGAACAGACAATTCGCAGATGATGAAATTGAAATTATATCCACTCATATGAAAGAGTGTTCCAAATCACTACTGATTAGAGAAATGCAAATTAAGACAACTCTGAGATACCACTACACACCTGTCAGATTGTCTAAGATGACAGGAACAAATAATGATGAATGCTGGAGGGGATGTGGGAAAACTGGGACACTAATACATTGTTGGTGGAGTTGTGAAAGAATCAACCATTCTGGAGAGCAATTTGGAACTATGCCCAAAAAGTTATCAAACTGTGCATACCCTTTGATCCAGCAGTGCTACTACTGGGCTTATATCCCAAAGAAATACTAAAGAGGGGAAAGGGATCTGCATGTGCCAAAATGTTTGTTGCAGCTCTTTTTGTAGTGGCTAGAATTTGGAAAATGAATGGATACCCATTAACTGGAGAATGATTGGATATATTATGGTATATGAAGATTATTGAATATTACTACTCCGTAAGAAATGACCACCAGGACGAATACAGAGAGGTTTGGGAAGACTTACATCAACTGATGCTGAGTGAAATGAATAGAACCAGAAGATCGCTGTACACTTCATTGTTGCGTGAAGATATATTCTGATAGAAGTGAATATCTTCAACATAAAGAAAATCCAACTCACTTCCAGTTGATCAATGATGGACAGAAACACTACACCCAGAGAAGGACACTGGGAAGTGAATGTAAATTGTTAGCACTACTGTCTATCTACCCAGGTTACTTATACCTTTGGAATCTAATACTTAACGTGCAACAAGAAAATTGGATTTACACACATATATTGTATCTAGGTTATACTGTAACATATGTTAAATGTATGGGATTGCCTGTCATCAAGGGGAGGGAGTACAGGGAGGGAGGGGATAATTTGGAAAAATGAATACAAGGGATAATATTATTTTAAAAAAAAGAATTTTTGCCTTGGTTTTATTTGTATTTACTTTTCTGTACATGTATTGTATCTCCCCAGAATATAAGCCAGGAATTTAATTTTTGGTCTTTTTGTCCTCGTTTTGCAAAATATATTGTCCATAGCATGTAATCAGTGGCTATTCAATATAATTGAGTTGAAAAGCCAGTGGAATAAGGAATTCATGTAGAGACTTGTTTTTTTTTTTTGTTTGTTTGTTTGTTTTGTTTTGTTTTGTTTTGTTTTTTGTTTTTGTTTTTGCTTTGTTTTGGTATCCTCAGAACTTAGCTAGAAGTAGGACCAGGAGAGTGAATGTAGGAATGAAGCCATATATGACTTATCTGCTCTATTGAGTCTCTTAAATGGCTGAAAAGCCAGAATATTGTGATTATACTAAAAAGGTGATCCACTCTCATGCTTGCTCTGTCACTTCTAGCTTCACTGTATAAGGATGACTCTGAGGTTACTGGAGCATTAAGTAGCATATTTTCCACTCAGTTGCAAACTCTGAATATGTCCTGACCATATAAGTTTCACTTTTGAATCTTTTTTCTTTGCGACATTGCCTTGTGAAAACTCAAGAAGGTTGGAGGCCTGATGTCTCAGCAGCAACATCTCCTATTAGTAGTAGGATGGCCTTGAGCAGCAGTTGCTGATGATAGGGAAAATTTCTTGTTTCAGCCATTTCAAATGCTACCAAGAGAGACCGTGCCTAAGTAGTAGTAGGAGTAGGCTGTTACAATTTGAAGAGTAAATATCAGAATGAGAGAGGCCACTAAGAAAGAAGATTTAGAATGGCATTTGGTGAGATTGTGTTTAGTAGAGGTGAAAGGTGAAATGGCTATTTAAAAACCTCACAAAGCCTTGAATGCTAGTCTTTCAACTTATATGTTAATAGTGGTAAGTTTGGGAATTCTGTTCTAATCATTACCTGTAGCAAGTTATGATTTTTGTGTGCTTACCATTCTCTTTTCTTTATGGGAATAAAGGATCTGCTTCTTACTCAATTTATATCTGAATGTTGGATATTAAAAAAAAATAATACCAATAACAACTTCTCCTTTTGAGAGAAAATCAGTTTTTCTTCTGTCTCCTCATCATGGGGTGGAGGTTACAGAATGAAGATCATGTCATCAAAGGTGGGAGAAGATGGTAAGACTTACAATCATTAATATTGGACATTTGGTATTCTTAATGTGCTATCTTTATCTAGTCAAATGAGTGAATGTCATAATAGAGGAAATAAGTCATTTCTATTTTGACATTTTTGGTATGAATGAAACAAGAAGAACTTTAGAAAAGTTTCTGTTAAATGAAAAGACAGTTTACATCTTCTCCTGAGAGATGAAAAAAGCAGTTGATTTTATTGTGTACTCAAAGGCAATAACCAATGTAATTTTATGAGATACTTGATCATCTTGTCTTGCAGTGTTCCAAATGAATGAAAGTAAAGAGATCATCATGCTTATTAGATACTAATGTCTTAAAGATGGTCAAATAGTTGCAGAATTCTATGAAAATGTTCTCAAGATCCTCAGAACTAAGTCAACAGAACAAAGTCAACATATACCCTACAGGGGAAGATAATAGAGGTTATCATTAAAATACGACTAGGGATAAAGAAATGAAAAAAAAAAACAACAAAATTTTTAGACTATTTGTAGCCTCGTAACTGTGTACCTTGAATTCTTTTAACAATTCAGGAGAAAGTGAATGTAGGATTATAAAAACAAAAATGATGATCTATGACATGAGAATCACTGTAGAATCTGAGCATAGTCAGATCTTACCTTATTAAAACAACCCCACCCCCCCAAAAAAATCATAAAAATTCTCTATAATTCCATGCTTACCAAGAATGAAGATATTCATTCTTGTCATAAGGGATACTTTGTAAAAAAAAACTCAAATAAGAAAGATTTTCTATTGATAGGAAGTTAAGGAGAACAGAAAAGTATGAAGATGTTCCTGTTGGTGGATGGAATTGTGTTCATTACAATGGGTCTTAGAATACTCTATAATGCATTCTTTGACAAAGCCACACAAAAAATACAGACTTAGCAATATGTACATGAAAATTAAGATGAATGAAAAAGGTACATTGTGTTATTTTTACATATCAATTACAAGGATAACCCAGTAAGTTAGTCTAATAGTACAGATATCTTGGACAGGCAGTACAGATAAGCGCTGAGAATTGAACAGGAAGAGGATGTCAGATTGGAGCACATTTAGAAACTATAGTATATAGTATTTTAAATGATCCCAAGGTGATTGCTGCCACAGAAGTCCATTCTTTAAAAACTAATATAATTCTAGGTCAAAGCCAGCATTTTGTAATGGATAGGATGATGATATTGTAGATGTGAAAACCTAGGTTCAAATGTCTCTCCTGGTATTTACTAGTGGTGTGGGCATGAGAAAAGGCCATAAGCTATAGGAAGATTGTGGGATAGTTCCCACAGAAGTCATAGAAATGAAATAACGGGTCCTGGACATAACTTATTCTCATGGAGATATTGTATGATTTCAAATTATGGAATATATACATTAACAGAGGAACTATTTACATTGACAATAGCTACAAAACTATCTGACTATCCTAGTAAAAAATACAGGTTGTGTACAAGGAAGTACCAGAGTAAAAAGAAGGCTTGAAAGTACGAATCCATTTTGGACATCATTAGAATATCAGGAGCCTCTCCAGTACCTCCCATTATGTCATCCTAGGTGCCTCCTCCCATTAGTTCATCCCCATCCAGGTACCTGCCCCATTATGTCATTGTTCTTGTTACCCTATAAAAGAATCTTGTATCTGATATTTGCTGCTGGATTCTTTGAGAGGATAGTCTCATTCAGCCCATACCATGGATCCATTTGGTCCCAGTAAATCTCTCCCATTTAATAAATTATTAAATTGTTCTCTAATCTCTAGCTTACT
The DNA here is from genome assembly GCF_048593235.1 of Sminthopsis crassicaudata. NCBI lineage: Eukaryota > Metazoa > Chordata > Mammalia > Dasyuromorphia > Dasyuridae > Sminthopsis > Sminthopsis crassicaudata. The sequence goes on from NC_133617.1 coordinate 457,646,410, forward strand.
CAGTTTCTCCAGTATTACAGTAAAAGAGTACAGAGAAGTCCAGATCTATCTCATATACTCCAGCAAAGATTGAAAAAACAAACAAACAAAAAAAAAAAAACACAAAACAAAACAAACAAACAAACAAACAAAAAAAAAAAAAACCAGGGGCAGGTAGTTAGTGTCAGAATGTATAGAGCACCAGCCCTGAAGTCAAGAGGACCTGAGTTCAAGTCTTGCTCATCCCCTCATCCACTTAATATTTCCTGGCTGTGTGACCCTGGGCAAGACACTTAATCCCAATTGCCTCAGCAAAAAAAAAAAAAAAAAAAAAAAAAAAAAAAAAAAAAAAAAAAAAAAAAAAAGAAAGAAAGAAAGAAAGAAAGAAAGAAAGAAAGAAAGAAAGAAAGAGGAAAAAAGCCCCTCCTCAATCCAAAATCCAAAGAGATACCAAGCTTCTTCCTCCAATCAGTGATGTTTCAGGAAGACAGAAAGACCATAAAGTTCTGACCAGGAATGCAAGAAGCCAATAGCAGAAACTCAGAAAAAACAGGCTGGAGAAAAGAGTAACTGAAAGGAAATACTAAATTCAATAAATAAATATTATATGTCAAGAGACAAAGAAATTTCATCACAATTATAAACAGAGTCTCAGGCAAAGAGGAGGAATTGCTTAGTCATAAGAACTGTAACACTAGACAAATAAAGCAATCATCAAAATGAAGTCACAAATGAAAAGAGAATTATGGAAAAAAGAATACAGGAGTTTAGAAAATAAGGTGGAAAATTTTATACAATCAATAGAATACTCAAAATTACAGTGGATCAAAATGAACTAAATAGAGAAACATTGGAATTAAATGAATTAAAAAATAGACATTCATATAAGAAATCATAAAGAAAAATTCCCCAATTGATAAATGATAACAGAATACAAACAGACAATTTTCAGATGATGAAATTAAAGCCATCTATAGTTATATGAAAAAAAGATCTCTAAATTATTCTTGTTTAGAGAAATGCAAATTTGAAACAACTCTGAGGTACTACCTCACACCTCTCAGATTGACTAATATGACAGGAAAAGATAACGAAAAATGTTGGAGGTAATGTGGGAAAACTGGGACAAATGCATTGTTTGTTGGTAGAGTTGTGAAATAATCCAACCATTCTGGAGAACAATTTATTATTATTAATATTATTAATATTATTGTTCTATAACAAATGATCAACCAGCTTGTTTTAGAAAGGTCTCGAAAGTTTTACATGAACTGATGCTGAGTGAAACAAGCAGAACCAGGAATACATTTTACACAATAACATTAAAAATGTATGAGAATTAACTATGAATGACTTGCTGCTTCTCACTGGTTCAGTGATCCAAAGCAATCTCAATAGATCTTGGACAGAAAATTCCATCTACTTCCAGAAAAAGAACTAAAGAGGCTGAATGTAAATCAACACATGCTACATTAAAAAAAAATCATGAAGAAAGTTTCTCACATCTTTTAGAACCAGTAAGTCACATGAAAACAGAAAGAATATTCTTATTCTTTTTTTAAATTTAGATGACTTAATTGATCAGAATAACCAAGTCATTTACAGTTGATCATTATTACAAAATTGTAGTACTTAGAAAAATTATCTGTCTCTTCTCATTTCACTTTGGATCAGTTTAAATATCTTGACATGCATTTTATGAAGCTATTCCAGATTTTATTTCTTAGATCACAATAGGATTCATATATAGTACATTCAATCATGTGCCACAACTTGTTTAGCCATTATCTAATTGATGGACAGTTCCTCAATTTCTAATGTTTGTCATCATAAAAAGAGTTACTATAGTTTCATACATATAGGTCTTTTTTTCCCCTTTTTCTTTGATCTCTTTTTGGTACATATATTAGCAATGGTCTTGCTAATATCTATTTTATCCTCTGCATCTAAGATATTACATTTTTCCTTGAAAATTTCTTAAAATATGATGTCAAGGATGTTTTTCTGATCATGGTCTAGCAGTCCAATAATTCTTTTTATTTATTTATTTATTTTATTAATTTTATAATTATAAATTTTATTTACAACTTGTACTCCCTTCTCTTCCGAATTTTCCCCTACTTCCCTCCACCCCCTCCCCTAGATGGCAGGCATTCCCATATATATTAAATATGTTATAATATATCCTAGGTACAATATATATATGCGGAACTGAATTTTGTTGTTGTTGTTGTTGTTGCAAAGGAAGAATTGGATTCGGAAGGTAAAAATAACCTGGGGAGAAAAACAAAAAAATGCTAACAAGTTACACTCATTTCCCAGTGTTCGTTTTCTGGGTATAGCTGATTCTGTCCATCATTAAGCAATTGGAATTGGATTAGCTCTTCTCTATGTTGAAGATATCCACTTCTATCAGAATACATTCTCATACAGTATCATTATTGAAGTGTATAATGATCTCCTAGTTCTGCTCGTTTCACTCAGCATCAGTTGATGTAAGTCTTTCCAAGCCTTTTTGTATTCATCCTGTTGGTCATTTCTTACAGAACAATAATATTCCATAGCATTCATATACCATAATTTACCCAACCATTCTCCAATTGATGGGCATCCATTCATTTTCCAATTTCTAGCCACTACAAAAAGGGCTGCCACAAACATTTTGGTACATATAGGGCCCTTTCCCTTCTTTAGTATTTCTTTGGGATATAAGCCTAATAGCAGCAATGCTGGATCAAAGGGTATGCACAGTTTGATAACTTTTTGGGCATAATTCCAGATTCCTTTCCAGAATGGTTGGATTCTTTCACAACTCCACCAACAATGCATCAGTGTCCCAGTTTTTTCACATCCCCTCCAACATTCATCATTATTATTTCCAGTCATCTTAGCCAATCTGACAGGTGTGTAGTGGTATCTCAGAGTTGTCTTAATTTGCATTTCTCTGAACAATAGTGATTTGGAACACTCTTTCATATGAGTGGAAATAGTTTCAATTTCATCATCTGAAAATTGTATGACCATTTATCAATTGGATAATGGCTTGATTTCTTATAAATTAGAGTCAATTCTCTGTATATGTTGGAGATGAGGCCTTTATCACAACCTTTAACTGTAAAAATGTTTTCCCAATTTGTTACTTCTCTTCTAATCTTGTTTGCATTAGTTTTGTTTGTGCAAAAGCTTTTTAATTTGATGTAATCAAAATTTTCTATTTTGTGATCAATAATGGTGTCTAGTTATCCTTTGGAAACAAATTCCTTCCTCCTCCACAAGTCTGAGAGGCAAAATATCCTATGTTCCTCCAATTTATTTATGATCTCATTTTTTATGCCTAAATCTTGGACCCATTTTGATCTTATCTTAGTATGTGGTGTTAAATGTGGGTACATGCCTAGTTTCTGACATACTGATTTCCTGTTTTCCCAGATGTTTTTGTCAAATAATGAATTCTTATCCCAAAATTTGGGATCTTTGGGTTTGTCAAACACTAGATTACTATTTTTATTCACTATCTTGCCCTGTGAACCTAAGCTATTCCACTGATCAACTAGACTATTTCTTAGCCAATACCAAATAGTTTTGGTGACTGCTGCTTTATAATATAGTTCTAGGTCAGGTACAGCCAGAACACCTTCATTTGATTTTTTTTTCATTACTTCCCTTGAAATTTTCGACCTTTTGTTGTTCCATATGAATTCTGTTTTTATTTTTTTCTAGGTCATTAAAATAATTTCTTGGGAGTCTGATTGATATAGCACTAAATAAATAGATTGGTTTAGGGAGTATTGTCATCTTAATTATATTCTCTCGGGCCTATCCAAGAGCACTGAATGTCTTTCTCCAGTTATTTAAATATGACTTTATTTTTGTGGCAAGTGTTTTGTAATTTTGTTCATATCATTCCTGACTTTCCTTTAGTAGATATATTCCCAAATATTTTATATTATCGACCATTATTTTGAATGGAATTTCTCTTTGTATCTATTACTTTTGGATTGTGTTGGTAATGTATAAAAATGCTGATGATTTATGTGCATTTATTTTGTATCCTGCAACTTTGCTAAAGTTCTGAATTATTTCTAATAGCTTTGGAGTTCTCTAAGTATACCATCATGTCATCTGCAAAGAGTGATAATTTGATTTCCTCATTACCTACTCTAATTCCTTGATTCTCTTTTTTGGCTCTTATTGCTGAGGCTAGAGTTTCTAGTACAATATTGAGTAGTAATGGTGATAGTGGGCAACCTTGCTTCAATCCTGATCTTACAGGGAAAGGTTCCAGTTTATCGTCATTACATATGATGTTTACTGAAGGTTTTAAATATATGCTCCTTATTATTTTAAGGAATAGTCCATTTATTCCTATACTCTCAAGTCTTTTTTAGTAGGAATGGATGCTGGATTTTATGAAATGCTTTTTCTGCATCTATTGAGATGATCATATGGTTTTTGTTAATTTGGTTATTGATATGGTCGATTATGCTAATAGTTTTCCTAATGTTGAACCAACCCTGCATTCCTGGCATAAATCCCACTTGGTCATAGTGTATTATCCTGGGGATAATTTTCTGTAGTCTTTTTGCTAATATTTTATTTAAGATTTTAGCATCAATATTCATTAAGGCGCTTGCTCTATAATTTTCTTTCTCAGTTATCAGCCTACCTGGTTTAGGAATCAGTACCATGTCTGTGTCATAAGAGGAATTTGGTAAGACTCCTTCAATCCCTATTTTGTCAAACAATTTATATAGCATTGGAGTTAGTTGTTTTTTAAATGTTTGGTATAATTCACATGTAAATCCATCTGGTCCTGGGGATTTTTTCTTAGGGAGTTGGTTAATAGCTTGTTCTATTTCTTTTTCTGAAATGGGACTATTTAGACTATTTACTTCTTCCTCTGTTAATCTAGGCAAGTTATATTTTTGAAGGTATTCTTCCATTTCATTTAAGTTATCGAATTTTTTGGCATAAATTTGGGCAAAGTAGCTCCTAACTATTGTTCTTATTTCCTCTTCATTAGTGGTGAGTTCTCCTTTTTCATTTTTAAGACTAACAATTTGCTTTTCCTCTTTCCTTTTTTTAATCAGATTTACTAAGGGTTTGTCTATTTTGTTGATTTTTTCCTAGAACCAACTCTTAGTTTTATTAATTAATTCAATAGTGTTTTTAATTTCAATTTTATTAATCTCACCTTTTATTTTTTAGAATTTCAAGGTTCGTGTTCGTCTGAAGGTTTTTAATTTATTCCTTTTCTGGCAATTTTAGTTGTAAGCCATTTGTTGACCCTCTCTTTCTCTATTTTATGCAAGTAGGCCTCTAGAGATATAAAACTTCCCCTTATTACTGCTTTGGCTGTATTCCCACACATTTTGATATGAATATGATGAATATGATGAATATGATATGACAATCATTATTATCATTTTCTTGAGTGAAGGTATTAATTATGTCAATGATTTGCTGTTTTACCCAATCATTCTTTAGTATGAGATTATTTAGTTTCCAATTATTTTTGGTCTATTTTCCCCTGACTTTTTATTAAATGTAATTTTAATTGCATTGTGGTCTGAAAAGGATACATTTACTATTTCTGCCTTACTGCATTTGATTTTGAAGTTTTTATGTCCTAGTATATGATCAATTTTTGTATAGGTTCCATGAACTGCTGAGAAGATAGTGTACTCCTTTATGTCTCCATTTGGCTTTTGCAAAAGATCTATCATATCAAACTTTTCTAGGATTCTGTTTACTTCTTTGACTTCTTCCTTATTTATTTTGTGATTTGATTTATCTAATTCTGAGAGTGCTTATAGTTTTGCTATCTATTTCTTTTTGCAGCTCTCTTAATTTCTCTTTTAACAATTTAGATGCTGCACCACTTGGTGCATATATGTTTAATATTGATACTACTTCATTATCTATGCTACCCTTTAGCATAGAGGATGGCTACCCTGCTTTTTTGGCTTCACCTAAAGCAGAGCGGATTCTGCTCCACCCTTTTACTTTTATTTTGAATGTATCACCCTGTTTCAGGTGTGTTTCCTGTAAACAACATATAGTAGGATTCTGGCTTTTAATCCAATGTGCTAACTACTTCCTCTATATGAGGGAGTTTACCCCACTTACATTTATGGTTAGAATGACTAATTCTATATTGCTTGCCATCCTGTTAACCCCTGCTTATGCTTGTCTCCTTTCCTTCCCTCTTACCCCCCTACCCAGTATTAAACTTATGAACACTACTTGGTTTTCACAGCCCTCACTTTTTGGTATCCCTTCCCCACCTTAAAGTTTCTCTTCCTATTTTTACCCCTTTTTCTCACAATTTCTATATTCTCTTCCCCTTAGCTTACTCCTTTCCTCCCACTTTTCAATGAAGTGGAAGAAGTTTCACCATAAATCGAATATGTCTATTGATATACACTATGCTCATCCCCCTCCTTTCTTTCTCTCAGATATATTAGATGTAGTACCACCACTTTACCCTTTTTTATGATATAATTTCCTTTCCACCTCTAGTTTCTAGGACAAATTATACATGTGTTCTTTACATATCTTTATGGCATAAAAATTGTTTGCAAGATTTCTTTTTACCTTTTTAGAAATCTCTTGAGTTCTGTATTTGAAGATCAAACATTTTGTGTAGATCTGGTTTTTTTTATCAAGAATTCATTTATTTCGTTAAATGTCCATCTTCTTCCCTCAAAAATGATGCTCATTCTTGCTGGGAAAGTTATTCTTGGCTGCATACCAAGTTCCTTAGCCTTTCGGAATATCATATTCCAGGCCCTTTGTTCTTTTAATGTGGACGCTGCTAGATCCTGGGTTATCCTTATTGTGGCTCCTCCATATCTGAATTCCTTTTTTCTAGCAGTTTCCAATATTTTTTCCTTCGTCTGATGGTTCTTTAACTTGGCCAGTATATTTCTTGGCGTTTTTGATTTTATGGTCCCTTTGATGATTGATGAATTTTTTCAATGTCTATTTTACCCTCTGTTTCCAAAACGTCTTAGCAGTTCTCTTTGATAATTTCCTGGAAAATAGTGTCCAGGCTCTTTTTTTCCTCACATTTTTCAGGGAGTCTGATTATTCTCAAATTGTCTCTCCTGGATCTGTTTTCCAGGTCTGTTGTCTTTCCAATAAGGTACGTGACATTCTTTTGAATTGTTTTGTTTTTCTGGTTTTGCTTGACTACTTCTTGGTTTCTCCTTGAGTCATTCATTTCTACTTGTTCGAGTCTAATTTTTATTGATGTATTTTCTTCACTCACTTTTTTTATATCTTTTTGTAATTGTCCAATTGAGTTTTTAAGTGATTTTTTTTCTTCTGTGGAATTTTTTTCCATTTCATTTTCTTTTTCTAGCTTACTAATCCTGTTTTCCTTGGAGTTGTTTACTTTTTCTAATTCACTAATTTTATTTCTCAATGATTTGATCTCTTTATCCACTTTGGATAACTTCTTCAGGCTCTTTTGCCAAACTTTCCTTTCCTTTTCACATTTCTCTTCTAGCTCTCTTGTGAGAGCCTTTTTGATTTCCTCTATGAGATTCTTTTGAATTGAGGAGCAAATCATATCCCCCTTAGGGGATTCCTCTGGAGACAATCTGCTTTTAGTCTCCTCAGTATTTGAAGTTTGCTCTCTCTCCATACAGAAGCTGTCAATGGTTAGAGCCCTTTTAAATTTTTTGTGCATTTTGTCAGAGTGGGAATGGAAGAAAACAAATTGACAACAGAAACAATTGGTCTGTTTTGGGGAGGGATGGGGCTGGATGGTGTTTCCCGACTTCCTCTACAGACTGCGGGAGACAGTAGAGAGGTGCTCTGAGGCTCTAAGAAAGCTCTGAGTCACTCTGGGTGGGGTGGGCGTGGCCGGGTCCTGAGAGAAGATAGCTTTCTGGGGTTTTATTCTTCACCTCCAGTGTTTACACCTTCTCTGCTGCTCCTGGCTTACTGCAAGATGGAACATCCACACTGGGGTAAAAGTCTTTTTGCAGAAATGGAAGAGATCACTTTCCCGCCTTTGGTCTGAGCTGTGTGAGCTGTCTGTGTTGCTCTTGCTGCCTGCCCTCAGTCTGCACCCAGTCTGTTCAACTGTCCCCTGAATAAACACAGACCTTCTCTGGCAAATTTCAAGGATGTCTTCTGTTGGTGATTATTTGTGGGTTTCTTTTCCAGTCAAGCATTAATTCTGAGTCTTGTCATGAATTAAGTCCTGAGAGAAAATGCGGAGCTCAAGAAGCTGTCTGCCTCCACGCCGCCATCCTGGCCAGAAGTCCTTATTTCTTTTTTATTAATGAATTTTTTTCTTCTTTTATAAGCTCCTTTAGGGCAGAGACTCTTACTTAGCATAGTGCATGATACAAGTTCTTAACAAATTCTTGTTGCCTGACTGTTCCAGATCACTAATTAAAATATTAATAATAATAAATAAAACTACTAATAAATTAAATTTAGAAGAACTCTTCTAGCTTATACCAATCACACTGGAAAAGGAAAATGATAATTGTTAGAAAGACTTAGAGAGGAAAATATATTAATAATATATTGCTGGTGAAATTATGAAGAAATACAATCATTCTGGAAAACATACTCTTAGCATTATTTGTAGACTTATATCTAATAAATTATTTTTAAAAGGACCCATATGCACTAACAGTTTTTGAAGTAATTTGCATAAGGCAAAGAATTAGATGCAACATGGATGACCACTGCTGGGCTGGACAAATATTGCATATAGACATAATGGGATATAATTAATTATTCAATAATAAAGAGATTGATTCAGAGAAGACTGAAACAGAGTGACATGAAATTTATACAGTTACTAAAACACTACAGAATAAAACAACTATGAAAAATTTAAGAATTATGATCAAGTTAGTGGCCCAATATGACTTGAGGAGACTCAAAGTACTTAATATTTTATAGTTTTTGGCAGAAAGGTCAGATGCATTATGAGTTGTATGTTTTCAGACATAGTCAATATGCAAATTCATTTTGCATAAGTAAATGCATGTGTTTAAAATAAACATTTATTTTTCTTCCTTGGGGAGTAGTAATAAGGTTTAGATTTAGGGAACCAAAATGAAATTAGGGTTTTTGGTGGTCAGGGAGTTAAATGATAAAGTCTAGTGGCAAGTTCGTGGTTCAGGGAACCAAATGGAGAGGTTTGGCTCCCCTGCAAATACTTGGGATTCGACGCAAGGATAGGGAGTTTTGGGGACTCCCTTCTGGAGGTGCAGAGGTTCTCTGTAAAAGAATACCTGAAAACCTAGATTGATAAAAGGGTTTATTATGGGGATTGGAAGTAAGGCTAGATATCCTGACAGAGAGGCATAAAGTCTTGTTAGGAAAATAGGTGAGGGTAAAGAGAAGATGACACTGGAAAGAATATTCTAGTGGACAGATGCCCTTGGCATCTCATAGCATGTTTGAAACCTTTGTAAAGATAGGGTTTTAGTTTGGCTCTTTTATAATGGGAGCTTTAGCTGAAGGGAACTCCAGGGTGGAGTCCCAAGTTGGCTCATCTCTGGGTTTCAGCTTGAGCTGGAATTTGAATTGAATTCAATGAGTTTAGGACTGAGTGGACCTCACCTAGATAACAAAGATGAAACTGTTTATCCCTGAGGCGAGGTCCTTTACTGAGGCAGAGTTGGAGAAGATTTTTTCCTTTAAGGATTTTTAGAGTTTTGGGGTCCCCTCTTCAGTAGGGTTGGAGAATTGAGAGATTTGGCAGGATAATAAGAGTGACAGAAGTGAAAGAAAGCAAGTAATCTTAATGAATAATTTAAGTTTTAGAAGAAATCAGAAGGAAATTGAAAAAGAGACAGAGCAGTATTTAAACTATAGTGTAAAATTTGAATTATGCAAAACTCAAAACAAGTTGTACACAGTGAACCAAAAAAATAAAAAACAAAAAACCCTAAACTACATGACAAGTTTATAATTTTATGTGGAATACTCTTTTATGTATTTTGTGTATTTATTAAGATATTTGTATTTGCTGAAAATTTTGTTTTTGATAAAAAAAAAAAAGATTTTATAAGCACATCATAGTAGAAAGATTTTCTTGCCTTTGCCTTTCATAGGCACAATAGGTAGATATGAAAAATATGGTTCCCTAAACTACAGTGGAGCTCTCATGGTCTACATTTGTCTCATTTTTCATAACTTCCATTTATAGAGAAAGGAAATATATCTTCTTTCTCAATCCCTTCAACTGAGTCAAGATTTGTATATTGTTTTCTGTATATTAAAAGCCTATGATTTCATTAGCAATTTATGTCATAAATTTAAAAAAAAATTGTTATTTACAACACGTTGCCTTCTCCTGAGAGGCTAGCTGATCTCTCCTGGAAATAAATACTGTTGGGCTATTTTTCATTAAATAAGGGGTCAAAAATATGAATAGTTTTCAAAATAAGAATTGCAAATTACAGATGACTAATGAAAATATAGTCTAAATCACAAATAATAAAAGACATGTAAATTAAGATAATTTCAGGGTTTTAGCCCATACCACATAAATTGGAAAAGAACAAAAGACAGGAACTATTAAGATATGAGGGGGGCTATAGGTGGGAAGAGAGGAAATTGATGTACTGTTGGTGGAACTTTGAAGTCTGTAATTATACAAGAAAAATAACTCAATATTTCATAATCATTTGCAATCTTAATTGAATGAATGTGCTGAGTTTCAGATCTTGATTATTTATGGTCACTACTAGGTATACTTTAAAAGAGGGTAAAAAAAGGTTTAAGGAAGGAAGAAAAAAGGGAGAGTAACATGGGGAGAAGGGAGGGGAGAAGTAGGGGAGAAGAGAGAGGGAAGAAGGAGGAAGAAAAAGTGAGAAGGTTAATATGTATATATATATATATATATATATATATATATATATATATATATATATATATATATATATATATCAATATATTGATAGAAGCATTCTTTGTGGTACCAAAAAACTGATGAAAAAATGTTTGTCCATCAATTTTGGAATGGCTGGGAAAATAATGCATATTAATCAATGTAATAGAATATTACTATGTAGTTTAAAAAAAAAAGACAAATACTTCAAAGAAAACTAGGGGAAATTTATATGAATTAGTTCAAAGCAAAACAGGCAGAATTGAAAAAAGTATAAATGAAAAGATCACTATAGAGAAGTTGAACTATGGATAATGGAAAAACCAAGATCTTAGAGAACACAGTATAGTACTGGGAAAAGAAAACTGATACTTGATTCAAAGAACCTCTGTTGAAATCTTGCGTCCAGTGCTTATAATCAAGGACTTGGCTAAATCATTTAATTTCCCTGGTACTGTTTCACTCTTCTAAATATCTGGCATATTTTTTGGTAAGAGTTATTTGTATCTCTTTCATAGCAGAGTGGTGGGTGAATATTACAACAGAATATCATATGCATTGTCAGAAAAGGTCTTTCAAGAAGTGATTTTGTTTTCCTTTGTCATAAGGGAAGATATAGGCTTGGGAGGTGATGATAAGTGACAGTGATGAAATGATAAAATATATTAAAAATTCTTGAAAAATAAATATGACTTGATATCCAGCTGGAAGTCCTATGTAAAAAAAAATACATTTCACAGATGATCTTTTTTGAATATCACTTTGATTTTCCAATGACTTTCCACTCTATCACATTAAGAAAGCTTTGCAACAAATAAATACAAGTAAGCAAAAATAAACAGAGAATATTCTTTTGCCTTATTCTATATTTTACTCCACTGCCTCTTTTTCAGAATTCAAGCCCATGTTATATGTGAAATAACATTATAAAGAGGCTTTTTTGATATACTTTAAAAGGGCCAGGATAGATCTATTTCATGAATACATATTCTCTGGCATAAAGAGCTATTGTTTGTTTGGATCCACTGTACCATAGAAATAAAATGACATTTCTTTTCTTTTATATTTCATTCATGGCTCTCTACACATCTCAGGGAATTGTGTCTTCTCCATTCTACTGCAGAAGGTTCACTGTGCTTGAATTTTAAAAATCTGTTTTTTTCTTTAAGTTTGGTGCAAAGAGTATGACTGTTCCCAGTTTGCTCTACACAGGCCTAGATATCTATCTATCCTTTATTTAAATGAGTTGGGTTTGTTTGAATGCTCTTAGGCTCATTTCTTTTCCATATCCAAGGGAAGCAGAAGCAGCAGTGAGCTTAGGTATATTTTTAACATAATTTTTTTTTTATTTTGATTGAAGCTTTGAAAGGAACCGTATCATGCTATTTCTCATATCTTGATGAGTATTAAGTTAAAGAAGAAAGGTTTGCACACACAAAAATTCATAGATGTTCTTATCATGTTCAAATAGTAGAATCGACTTGGCACAGCATTCCAATTTCTCTGACTTCTGTTAAATCCATCCAGAATGGGATTCAATGAACTGGACTCTATCTCAGCTAGAGATATGAACCTTGGTGGTATCAAAATCTTAAGAGAAAAGCCTGCATGTACTGATAAACAATTATCACTGAGGTAAAAGGAGAAAAAGATAAGGACTGGCCCTATCAGAGGGCAAAAACTAAGATTTATTTCCACTATTATCTGGAAAGCTCTGTTGCTCATACAAAGCAACTTCTGAAGGAAAGAAAAAAAATATAAGGGAAATTATATTTCTTGAAAACATTTATCAGTCTCAAAAAGGATCTCTGAAGGTTAAATTCAAACACAACTACAAAATAAAGCCACAGAAAACGCAATTGCCATTTGAAGGTCTCACATACACACATTCACACATGCATACATAGGTGTGCTCAGACAGACGGATACACACCTTCTTAAAACTCTTAACAGCAAAAGAGATGGAATTTGAAAGGCAGGAGTGTAAGGGCCCTTTAAATGGGCTGCGCCACAGCGCATCATTGAGGCCCGGAAGTAATTTCTGTGGATATTAGGACTGCCTTGTAGGTGGGATCCTGTCCATTTTGAGATAGCTTCGTAATGGATGACTCTCTCGCTGATTGGCGTGTGTGTGACCTCACAGGCCCTATGTAAGCCCACTGCAGGCAGCAGTCGCTCTCTTTAACCTGGCGCTCTTCATCCTGGCTCCCTAGCCTGGGTGGCCAAGCCAAGATGGATAGCCGAAAGAGGTAAGGAGTTTGGTAGTGAACACGTGGGTCTTCTGACCAGGTGTTCACTTGGGAACCAACAAGTCAGGGCATCAGTCAGGGCATTATATGAATAGGTATAATAAAAGCTTTTAAGATTACATGTGGCTGTTCTTGAGTGCGCTACCGGTTATTAAACTATAGATTCAAGAGATTGTGGCCAGAGACCTTTGAAGGCCTCAGAGGAGGCAAGCCGGGTAGAGTTCACACTGCTAAGCACAGTGGTCAAAGGTACTCTGGTGGGTCTAGGGCAGACTAGTAATTGTAACTGCCAGGAGAGCACGCTACACAGGAGTAATGAAGAGATTACTTTTGCACAATAATTTGAGATTAGAAAAATTTGTATAGCTTGTATTCAGCTACTGTGAACAAACTGAAAAGTATACAGAATATTATAAAGTCTCTTGTATGTTATCAAAACCATGAAAATAGAACCTAAGTTCAACTCCAGGGACTTAGTGAGATGTCTTATTGGAGAGACTTAAGCTGTCTATAAAATGCAATTTTAATAATGAACTTGATGAAGATTCATTTTAATTCAGAACAATCTCTCTTATTCACGGTATGCATAATATTTTTTTCTTCCTCTTCCCGATCTAAGACCCTGCAGTGATTCACAAAAGATTTATAAAAATTATTAAGATATGCCTATATTTTGAACTCCTTATCAGTATACCTTGCCTGAAATGGGAAATGATCAGGGAGAATTTTATGGAGGCTTCCTTCAAGAAAAAGAAATATTAAAATAGTCTCTGCACTTTCAGCTTCAAAGATATCATAGGATTATAGAATCTCATGGTCACAAGGAATTTCAGTGGCCAACTGCTACAAGCTCAACTTGTAGGAAAAAAAAAATCCCCTCTTCAAAATTGGGAACAAATAGCCTTCCAAACAATTGCCTTAAGGATCTTTAGCCAGGAGGAAACTATTATCTTCTGAGGCAGCCTCTTGCACTTTGAGATAACTATAAGAAAGCATTTTTTTTCCCCTTAAGTCCCTCCTAAATCTATTTTTCTAAAGTTTCTACCCATTGCTCTAAATTCTGTTCTCTGTGGTAAAGAACAATAATTTTAATGCCTCTTCTACGTGAGAGTTCTTCGGATTTTTACATGATCATAGATTAGATGCTGGAAAGACTCTTAAAGGCCATCAAGTCTACAGCTAAGTGTCTTATCCAGGGGCATACAGCTAGAACATAATTGAAGTAGTTTTCGTAATCTAAGGCTTCTTGGCTCAATATAGTCTATTACCCCAGCACTTCTAAATCCTTTTGGTTTCAGAACCCATTTATACTATTAAAATTTTTGCAACCTTCCTAAAGAGCTTTTATTTACATGGGATATAGATAGATAGATAGATAGATAGATAGATAGATAGATAGATAGATAGAACCTATCTTTCAAAATCTTGAATATTAAAAATGAAAGCAGTGGATAGAGTCTTGGGCTCAGGGTCAGAATAGATCTGAGTTCAAATGCAACCTGTTTTGCCCCAGTTCTCTTTTAATGTCCTGACCCAGTTACCCTAATTGTCTTATTCAATTACTCTGCCTCAGGTTATAAACATTCCCTTTCATTGTTAGGATAAAGATTTTATATCTTAGATCTTAGGCTATACTTATTTCCTCTTAAAGTTTGATGGGATAAAGGTCTTTATCCATTTTAGACATTATTAGAATATCAGGAGCCTCTCCAGGACCTCTCATTATGTCATCTTAGGTGCCTTCCCCCATTAGGTCAGCCCCATCCAGGTACCTCTCCCATTATGTCATTGTTCTTGTTATCCTATAAAGAATCTTGTGTATCTGACTTTGGTGCTGGATTCTCTGAGATGATAGTCTTGTTAATAAATTCTGTATTGAATACTTTCTCTTGTCTTGCTCAATTTCTTCTGCATTACAAACCCCGGAAACTTATGTGCTGTGTGACTTTCTATCTAAAGGTCCACATTTATAAAAGGGAGATAATAATAGTATCTTCTTCCTAAGATTTTTGTGAGGCTAACATGAAATAATATTAGCAAAGCACTTTGTAAACCTTAAAATAGTATATAAATGCTAGCTATTATGATTGATAGCAAGACAGAATTTTTATGAAAGTAGCTTTGACTTCACAGAGCTCCTGAAAGGGCATCTTTCCTCAGGGTCCCAGAACTATATCTGAAGAACCACTGCACTATACTAACATGATTTAGAGATGGAAGGGAATTTCAAAGACATCTAGCACAAATCTTGTATTTTACAGTTAAGAAAACTTGGAAGCTAAGAAATTAACCCAATAAATCTAGTAAATGAGATAGTCAGGATTTGAACCCAAGATTCTAAATTCAAATTTCCCATTCTTTTCATTTCATCCTACTTCTCTTTCTGTTCACCCTATGTGGTGGTGTGAAGACAAATATTTAATATCTAGGTCTCTGGAGGGAAATGTATAGACAATATGATTTTTAAGTTTAACTTGTACTAATATTTTCTGTATCATTTTCTTTAGACAATCAACAAAATAATAAATCAAGTTCTCATTAGACAATTTCATAATCTGCTGAGCTATCACTCTTTAGTTCTAGCATAGCACTGTTCTAAAACTATCATCCTCCAGTTTCTTCACTTTGATCTCATATAATATAATCTTAAAGTTCTTCACCTTTTGAATGCACTCAAATTTATCAATATTCTTCCTAAGATGTGGTACCCAAGAATGAACACATGTCCTTGAAGTGCAGTATATAGTGAGACTAGTTATCTCTCTAGTCTTGCAGGTTTCCAATCTTAGGACCACTTCTCAATATAAAATTTGTAATATAAAATATAAAATTGTAAAAATTTTATAGAGTTTTGTTTGAGTAAGGAATTAAAAAAAAAAAAAAAAGGATTGGGAAGAGATTGCATTATGGCTAATAAATATCTACCACCTATTTCTCTCACTATCCCTGCATTACCCGATTATTGATCACAAAGGAGCAAACTAATTCCAATCTATACTTTTTGTTCTCTTATCATTATCCTCCTCAACCTTAGCTACTCCAGTCTCTTTCTGACTCTGTTCTTCCCTTCTAATCTGCTTGCTAAAATTTCCATTCCTTAGAGAAATAACTTGAACTTCCCCTAATCCTATTTTCCCCAGATGATCAAGATCAGGCTCTCAAACACTATCTATGCCATCATTCACACTCTGACATGGAAGGAGAGTTGGAATATCTTTTGTTTCTACTACCACTTTTATTCTGCACCTTGATAGCTATCACTCAAAACCTTTTACTCATGTAAAGTTCACTTGCTTAAAATTTTCCAAGCTATTCAAATCATGTGTACTATCCCTTGATGATTCTTCTTTCCTCTGAGAGTTCAGAAATCTTATTTATAATAATTAGTGCTTTTCCAATCTCATCCCAATTCTTAAAAAAAAAAGAAAAGAAAAGGAAACTTTATTAGAATTTACAGTCCCCTCAAATTATCATCCACCCTTTTACAACCAAACTCACAGGAAAAAAAAAAAAAAAAAAAAAAAAAAAAAAGAAAAAAAAAAAGCTATCTACCCTATTTAATTCCATTTTCTTGGTTCACTCATTCCTCAATCCTTTGCAATCTGGTTTCTGACCTTATAGTTCCACTGAAATTGCTCTTTGCAAAATGCCTGGGGGTCAATTACTTGCCAAAGTAAAACTCTTTTCTATTTTCCCTAACCTTCTTTACTCACTTGCATTTGATACTACTCATCACTCTCTCTGGTTATTCTCTCCTCTTTTGGATTTTCATGACACTAGGATTTATGACACTGACTCTTACCCATCTGATCACTTTTTAATCCCTTTTCATGTTCAAAGTCCATATCAGGCCTCATAAAACCAGGATATCTATCCTATAGCCCCTTTCTTTTCTACCCACACTTAATCTCTTGATAAATTTACCAACTTCCATGAATTTCATTACTATTTATATGCAAATGACACATCCAACTTTAATCTCTATCCTGAATTTCAGCCCTGCACCATAAATTGCCCTATTTGGATATTTTAAAGTACATATCCCAAAATCATCTTAAACTCAATTCAGTATGTCTAAAACAGAGCTCATTCTTTGTTCCTAATATTACACCAATAAATTTTGGATAAAAAATACTGTCTGTATCCAGAAAGAGATGATTGAATGTAAATTAACACATGCTGTGTTCACTTTTTTTTTTTTTTACTTATGTTTTTTCTCTTTTGTTCTGATTTTTCTTTCCTAACATAATTCATAAAGAAATGCATATTTCAAAAGTTAATATACATATATAACCAGAAAAAATAAAATAATCAAATTTCAATTTGTAGTTGTTTAGTCATTTTTAATGGTGTCTGACTCTTTGTGAGCCTTTTTGGGATTTTCCTGACAAAGATATTAGAATTGTTTGCTATTTCATCCTCCTATTCATTTTACAGGAAATTGAAGAATTGGGTTAAATGACTTGCCAAGGTTACACAATTTGTAATTGTCTAAACCTATATTTGAACTCAGATCTTCTTGATGAAAGCCCTGGCACTGGGCCAAAGTTCTCTTTTCTATCAAATTACACTATCATCCTTCCTGTAATCTCTCAGGTTCATAATCCCAGTATTATCCTCAACCTTTTTTAATTTCTCATTTTATAATGTAAAAGCTGCTCTAAAGCTCTCTTTCCATCCTTAATGGACATTTATAAAGTTTAATGAAATTTGCAAACTTGTAATTTAAATTTGCAAGATACTATGTTATCTTAATTGATCCTCATAACTCTGAGGTAGTTGCTATTATTACTCCTGTTTTACAAATGAGGAAGCTAAGACCTAGAGAAGTTAAGGGACTTACCCGGTGTCACATAGCTAGTAAGTGTCTGAGGCCAAATCTGAACTGAGGTCTTCCCAAGTGCTTTATCTACTAAGCTACTGAGCTGCCTATTATTTTACTCCCAGTTATACATGTCCATTCAAACTATCTGTTCTTCATACACATCACTTTGTCTCTGCTCTCAATGCCTTTGAATTGGCCATCCTCTTATGCCTGGAAGAATGACACTTAAGTGGTGAAGTGGATAGAATGTCAGGCCTGGAATCAGGAAGACTTGAATTCAAATGTGGCTTCAGACACTTATTCTCTGTGTGATCCTGGGCAAGGCTCTTAACCCTGTTTGCCTCAGTTTCTTCATCTGTAAAATGATCTGGAGAAGAAAATAGCAAACCAAAATCTTTGCTGAGAAAATCCTCCAAATTAGTCATGATATGGTAGAGCAGTGGTATCTTCCCAAGTAAACTACAAGTCAATACTCTCATAATTTGGGTAGTTGCTACCTTGTAAACTATTGGACTTGCAATATGATCCTGTGCCCAAAATGTTTAGTCTTCCTATAAATAACCATAAGGTGCTAATGGAGTTAAAGCACAAATAACATACTTTTCTAATTCCCAACATAATGCTTTGTTTTTCTCATTCAATAGAACACTTAATATATATATATTTTCTTGTACCTATATCTATATCTATATCTATCTATCTATCTATCTACACACACACACACACACACACACACACACACACACACACATACACACACACATATATATATATATTTGTCACCTTTCCATACTAGAATGTAAGCCACTATCTTTTTTTTTTTAAATTTTATAATTATAACTTTTTTTTGACAGTACACATGCATAGGTAATTTTTTTTTTACAACATTATCCTTTGTACTCCCTTCTATTCCGAATTTTTCCCCTCCTTCCCTCCACCCCCTCCCCTAGATGGCAGGCAGTCCCATACATATTAAATATCTTATGGTATATCCTAGGTACAATATATATATATGTGCAGAACCGAATTTTGTTGTTGTTGTTGCAAAGGAAGAATTATATTCGGAAGGTAAAAATGATCTGGGAAGAAAAACAAAAAAAAATGTTCTGAAATGGGACTATTTAGGCTACTTACTTCTTCCTCTGTTTATCTGGGCAAGCTATATTTTTGAAGGTATTCTTCCATTTCATTTAAGTTATCGAATTTATTGGCATAAAGTTGGGCAAAGTATCTCCTATTTCGAAGCATAGTGATACCAAGTGGCAAAGAATGATATCAGGTGACAATCTACATACAATAGCAAGTTGTTTATATGGTCCCCCTGTGCAGAATATAGTTAGAGCATACGCAGTATTGCTTTGGTTATATAAGGGTATTAGGGTATATAAGGGTAAAATAATTTGGAATAAATGGATTCCATATTTTCACCATCTTCGTGGGTCTCCTGCCTTCTTCAGTCCTTCACTAAGACCAAGGATTTGGGCTGGTCCCAAGATTCTCCAGAAAGCTAGTATGGATGGTATATTTTGTCACCCCAGCATGGGGGCTCTAGAAATCACAATACATTTTGGCACCCCAACTTGGGGGCTCTAGAATCACAGTATATGTTGGCATTCCAATTTGGGGGCCCTAGAAAGCATAATATATTTTGGTACCCTGACTTGGGGGGTCTAGAGAAGCACACTACATCAGGTGATTATTAGCTTTTTAAATAGTTTGAATGACTTGTTTGTGGTCCCAAACAGCATAATGGTAACCAACCTAGCCATAAGGGCCAGGATTCTTCACATATTCATTAATTAATCCAGAAAAATTAGTTAGAAGATAGCCAACTAAGACAAGCCTGGACATGAGTTCAGATGTAAGTCAGTAAATCCTATGTCACTCATTCACATCAACAATTGCTCTCCCTGCATCCAGAGAAAGCTTGGGTCTCATCTGGTATAGTCTGAATTCATAAGAATATTCATGCTGTGCAATTCACACTCATGCTTAGCAGATAATGAAATATATTTTATGCTCAGGTATCACTAAATAATAGTTGGAACTTAAAAAAAAATCAATGCCATCAGCATTCAGATCTGTTACAATGAGCTTCTGAATGTATTAGTTTTCAAATGATAAAAACTACAGGTGATTCATCTCCAACTAGGGACTGAGGACACAATTGTTTGTTTATATTTCTCTCTGTATTTTTCTATTATCTCTCTCTCAAATTTTTTTTTTGTTATGAAACCCCTTTGAGACAGATCATCCCAAGAACATTTATGTATTAAACTGGAATAATAACAAATTGTGTTGACAAGCTACTTTATCCATCAATGATGTTAAAACTACCATACTATTTATCTGACATCACAGCTTAGCCTAGTATGAAGAAATGGAAATAACACTAAAGGAAACAAAGATGGGAAAGATAATTAATTCAACGAACCAAACCATGTGATTTAACAAACTCTAGTAATTTTCTGTGGCCTTTGGTATAAAATACAAACTCCTCTCTTTAACTTTTAACTTGGTCCCCAACCTAACTTTATACATTCATTGGACATTATTACTTTTTCCATACTCTACTTTCCAGCTGAATTTACTTTTCTTTCTCTCATATACAACATTTTACTTCTTATCTTTGTACATTTGTACTAACCATCCCCATGCCTGGAATGCATTCTCTTCTTAACTCTTACCTAATAGAATCCCTCACTTCCTCCAAAATCTTCCACAGACATGACATATGCATGAAGTTTTTCCAAAATCTCCAACTGTTAATGCCTTTAAAAGGAAAAAAAAAACCTGTATCTAACAATTTTGCATTTATTTGTATTTGATAACTTTGTGCTTATATTGTAAACATATATAAATATATACCTGAATTTGTTGTCTCCTACATTACAATATAAGGTTTTTATCAATAGGGATTGTTTCATTCTTTGTGCTTGTATCCCCAGGGTCTAGCACAGATTATATAGTAGATACATAATAGATGATGCTTTTTTGATAGATTGGTTGACCACATCATATATACTAAAGGAAGAATGAGAAGAAGATGACATAAATTTGAAGATGTTGAGGAATAAATTTTCAAAATATCTGTGAGAGGGAAAGATATAAAATATTTGAAAAGAAATCACAGAAGTTATTAATACCAAAAAAAGGCATTTGAGAAGCTGTTAGTAACATTAGTATTGCCAACCCATGTTTGCTTTCTCATCTCTACATATATTTATGGAATTAACTTTCATATTTTAAAAGCATATTTGATAGAATTTTGAAAAGGGAACAGGTAGTGTTTATTTATAAACTATATTTCATAGCATAATATATTTTTCTGTGTTCTATTACATTTTTACTTATTCCTGATTACATTTTTTAAATTATTAAAGCTTTTTATTTACAAAGCATATGTATGGGTAATTTTTCCAACATTGACCCTTGCAAAACCTTTTATTCCAAATTTTCCCCTTCTTCCCCCCCCCCACTCCCTTCCCTAACTGGCAGATAGTCCAATACCTGTTAAATATTCATAACATATATTTTTAAGACACACAGATGACTGAAGGATAAGAACTAACTGGGCATACATGTAAAGAGCAGGAACTCTGTATGAATGATTTAATCCTACAACAAGGTGTTAACTCAGTGGAATTGATAAGACAATAGTTATCTAATTTAGCAAGTGAGTTCTCTAGTTCAGTATGATTGATTTAATCTTACAATAAATAATGGTTCCCTAGTGATATAATGATTGGTTTATATTCAGTATACTGTAATGATGTAAATATAATAGAATATATAAACTGGGGACAAACTTGGCCAGAGAAGAGAAGACAAGAGGACTGGAGGCTGGAGCTCAAGTACTTGGACTCAAGACAGCCTTCAAGATAGAGACCTGTCCTGGTGGCTCTCCTGCTTTCTGCACTGAAACCAAGACCCATTTTACGGAGGGCCTCCAGAAAGCTAGCCAAGGCCTCAGGTGTAGGAGACAGACTGTAAAGGAGATAATAAAGACTTTGGATTTTATCCCTGACTATTCTCATGGTGATTATTCTGCTGAAAACAAAGCTGGTCCTGAGACCTCCAGAAAGCTAACAAGAATATTACACATACATGTTTACTATCAAAAAATATTTGTTTTGGTGGTACAATATGTATCCTTAAGGCTCTTCTTCAACATGTATTTTTTGGTGTATGTGATAATATCATGTAAGACTTCTTGTTAGATGCAACAACGGAGAATTTTGTCACTGTCATGAAAAATGTTACTCTTAGATAGTAAGATCCTCCAAATACTTCAGATCTACAAATCTATGGTGCTGTAATAGTATGCCTCTTCTCCCACTCCGACCCTCTATTCACCCACCTTTTCCATCTTTCCCTGACCTCCTTTACTTTCTCTACTTATATTTTCCTTTTCTCTTCATCTTAAAACCTTTAGAATTGGGCAGTACAATCCGGACTGATAGAGGACAACTTACATTGTCTTTTCTTTACTTACCTTGACCAGAATATATTAACCAACCTGTTGTAGTTAGGGATCATCCTTGGTAATAACATGCATTGTAAGGTGGAATTTAGCATAATCATAATTAGAATGTCATTCATTTCATTAAACAAATGAGGTTATACTTTCATTAAAGTACAAAATGTAAATAGAGAAATGACCTAAGAATCAGAAAAGTCTGGATTTAAGTTCTCCTTCTGATATATACTAATGGTATGATAATGAAAAACTCTAACCTCTTAGATTCTCAGGAATTCCTCTAACACTCTATAATTACAGAGAATTGTTGCTCTGCAGCAGTAAAGGGAATCCTGCTACCAGTTCCTTGCATAGATGAAATCAGAATACCACATTCCTGTCCCTCCTCCATCCCCAAATCAAAATCTGGGCTAATCTGTTTCTAGAATTGTAAGGTCTTAGTCCTAAAATTGGAAGGTACCCCAGAAGTTATTAAGTCCAAACAAATCCCTTTCTATGGGAGGAAACAAAAGCACAGGTAGCATGTGTGCCATATAGGATATGAATTCAGGTCTTCTGAGTCTAGAACATGTGTTCTATTCTAGTGTTTGGTATATCTAGAAGACTGAAAAAAGTGTACAGAGAATCTCAGACTAGCCTTGTCTTTTAGTTTAGTTTTTTTTTTTTTTTTTTTTTTTTACACTTGTTGTAGTGGGCTTTTCAGTTTGAAGTCTGCTTTATAGCAATATTTAAGATTACTAATAAGCTGTAGAGACTCTCAACAGAGAAAGGATTTTCTATTCTTCTTACTCACTTCTCCTGATGTAAACTTAAAGTTTCAAATCTACGAGCTCAGAGTTATTTATCTTTTTAGTATCAAAGCAAACAGGTGATGTTATAGAGTTAAATGACTCTTAGATACTTGGCTATTATTATGAGATGTGGCCCTTGATTCTACTTCCTTTCCAGGAGGGAAGCAAATAATGCTAGGGTAAAGAATTACATTTACTTCTCCTTTGGTCTTAAGCATAGTGTTGAATACTTTATTAAAACCTATACAAATATAATTTACAACATGAACATAGGAGTTATAATTTAAAATGACATATTTAAAGTCAAAAGGCCTAGATTTGAAAGAATAATATATTTTTAGTTAGAAATACCCAGTTTTGCTAGTTATTAATTATGTGCAAATTCCTATAATAAAGTGATTCCTCAGTTTCCCCATTAATAAAATGGGAATGTTGGACTATATTCTCTCATGTTTCCTTCTGTTCAGAATCCAATGATCCTATAAATTAATCTAAAGATGTGTTTGATTCTTAAAACTGTTCATAACTTAGCTCTTTCCTACCTCTTATGCCTTATGCTCTGATACTCTACAATTTAATTGTATGGGCCTCCTTGTTATTACTTGCCCAAGTCTTTTCATCTTTCCAGATCCATTTTTCACTGATTTTCCTCCTTGCTAGGAAGTTTTGTCTCCTCACTGCTACATCCTGGCTCCTTGGGTTTCCTTCAATTTCCACATAAAACCTTATTTTCTGCAAGAAGCTTTTCCTAATCTGCCTTAATGCTATTCAGTGTCTTCCCTCTGAGATTACTTCCAGTTTATTCTTTATACAGCTTGTTTGTACCCAGGTGTTGGCATGTAACTTCCTTTTTTTTTTTTTTTTTTTTTTTCCTGAGGCTGGGGTTAAGTGGCTTGCCCAGGGTCACACAGCTAGGAAGTGTTAAGTGTCTGAGACCAGATTTGAACTCAGGTCCTCCTGAATTCAGAGCTGGTGCTCTATCCAGGCATGTAACTTCCCAATTAGATTGTGATCTCCTTGAGGGCAGGGAGTATTCTTTATTTTCTTTGTATCTTCAGCATTTTGTAATGGGCTGATAAATAATATTAAATAATTAATATTAAATAATTGATATTAAATAATATTAATAAGTGCTTGTCAATTGACTAGCAAATAATTTTTAGAAGTAGTTAGTGTGACTGTGACTTCAGAAAATTATTCTCTAAAAAGAGCCTTCTGAGCAGGAAGAATAGAAAACACAGGTTTTTTTTTTTTTTTTTTTTTTTTTTTTTTTGTTGTTTTTAAAGGTGGCTTCAAAAGAATTAATTCCAACTACTGTATTAAAATTATAATTACTGTAATAGTCTTTTGAAATGATAGCACCTCATTGATTTGATCATTCCTGTCATTGATTCATTAATCCCTTCCATTTCTGGTTTAGATAGCTAGACTGGAACATGGCAGACATTGTAATATCACATAAATGCATGACAAGTGCCTAGGATTATATCATTTATTAGACAGTAATCAATGGGACACTTAGCTTTTTAAGCAATTAGAAAATTCAAGAGTATGAGAAAGGATTGGCAGCTTTCAAAGACTATGACCATTGACAGAAATAAAAACAAATAAAAGATACAATGGTTTAAGCTGATCTTTTTTTTTCATTTTTGAAATTTCATCCAATTTCAATTAGAGCTACATATACAATCTTTTATTTGAGCCAAAAAAAATCTGACTAAAGATTAAACTTTTTTTAAATTCCTTCTCAGTGGGAAAACGTTGACAGAATTCTCTTCCATGGGCATAAAGGGAATATAATTTAACTATTGAAAGCAATTTGAGGTCATCAGTTGAAAATTATATCAATGTAGAATCTAATTTGAGGGTCCCAGCCATAACAGACCTAACTTCAATCGAATCCAACAATCATTTTAGTAAGTGCAAGGTACTTTGCTAAGGTGCTGGGAATACAAAAGTCTTAAGGGCTTAACATTTCACTGTTCATGGAGTACAAAATGTAAACAGATAAGAATATATGATACTTTGAGCAATAACACCTACAACTAACCATCAGAAAGACTTTCCACCTCACTTGGCATATGAGTTGAGTCTTGAAAGAAACTAGAAATGAAAGGCAGTTTTTTTCAAATGTGAGGATTAACTTGTACAAAAGCAAAAGGGCAAGAGATGGAAGGCTGAATTTGGGAAATAGAAAGAAGGTCAATGTGGTTGTAGTATATGAATATAGAATTATGAGAAATGAGTCTGTAAAGAAAATCTAGAGACAAATTGTAAACAGCTTGAAATGACAAATTGAGTTTTTATTTTGTCCTAGAAGCAATATCTTAGAAACCTTTGAAGGTTTTGTAGAAAGAGAATAAGATGCAATTGAGGAATTTTATTTTGTCAACTATAGAGAGAGGATGATTGGAGATAGAAGAAGCTAGAAACTGGGTGTTCAAAGAGGAGTTATTATAATAATTCAAGCTTGGGGTGAAGAAGATTCTCTCAGTAGAGGGAAGAGGAAAAATGTAAGAGACTGTAAAGGAACAGTTAACAAGCTTTGACAATGGAATAGTTGGAGGTGAATGAATAAGGAAAAAGGGAAAAGTATAAAATAAGAGAAGATGCAAATCTAATCAAAATTATTATTTACCCAAACTATTCTTTCTATGAATTTCTAAGAATTCCCAGAATAACACTTAGCTAAGAAGCTTTTTTCATTTCTGCAGATAAGAGACCCTCTTTACATGTACAAAAAAAAATTAATCTCTCTTGTGTTTGGCCAAAAATTCTATAGCTGATTTATGCTAGAATGATGTGTTGTGTATGTATGTATGTATGTATGCATGTGTGTGCATATGCTGTGTCATACTATGTGTATATATAGAATATATGTAACTTTAAAATAATGAAACTGATTTTCATGTGTAACATAGAACTGGTATCATTATAGTTATTTTACAATATAGATATAGAAAAAGAAATATAAATGAAATCGTTTAAAAATGTCCATGTTTGAATGTTAGTTGAAAAGTCTAGGGTA
The DNA here is from genome assembly GCF_048593235.1 of Sminthopsis crassicaudata. Classification (NCBI taxonomy): domain Eukaryota; kingdom Metazoa; phylum Chordata; class Mammalia; order Dasyuromorphia; family Dasyuridae; genus Sminthopsis; species Sminthopsis crassicaudata. The sequence continues at coordinate 457,672,632 of NC_133617.1, forward strand.
GCCTAGGGATTTGCTTACACATAGTAGAATCTTAATAAATATTTGCTTAATTATAGTGTATTGTACAGAACTTAAATTGCTTGCTTTTAAATCCCTTATTTCTAGGGATGCCTGAAAAAACTCAAATGACTTTTTGCGACTTCTGTTGAAGGCAGATCTTGAAAGACTCATTACATTAGATATACAGTTCATATTGGGCATCATGTATTTCAACAAGCAGGATTGGAGAAAAAGTGGAAAGCAGAAATTATTTCTGCAATAAAAAAATTAATACAAATGAAATCTGATCATGCTGGTCTAGATAAAACATACATATACTATCCATATTATAAGAAAAGTAAATAGATGACTTCCACAAGCAAGAGTATGACCTGAAGCTATTATTAAAAATTTGGCCTAGTCTACTCTATTTTCCCAAGGGAAGCTATCACCAAGGTGAGATTCCCTCATTAACACAAACTATGTTGAGTGATGAAGCCTGGAGAAGTTATCAGACTTCTCAGTGATGAATGCTATATATTTGTTTGGTTCCAATTCCTTCCTCTGCCTACCAAGTCTAATTGAAATTTTTATATATTTTCTTGGGACTTCAAATTGACTCCAAAATTACTTCAACCAATGACAAAAGAATGAGGAAGAACTTTGTGGATAGGCCCAGAATTACTCTATTTCTTATAGTTTATGCCTACTCCCAGAAATTTGGATTAAATTAGTTTTATAATATATATATATATATATATATATATATATATATATATAGAGAGAGAGAGAGAGAGAGACTTATAGTTATAGTTATAATTATAGTTATAGTTGTAGCTATATAGTTATACATTTGTAATTTTTCCCCAGTTTTTGATGCCTGTGGAAGATGGGGAATATATAAAATCATCAAATTATAGAATATTGGAAGGATTTCAATGATCATTTTGTCTAGCTACCTTTTGTTCCAACTTTTCCCCTTCTTCTCCCCACCCCTTCCCCCAGATGGCAGGTTGACCAATACATGTTAAATATGTTAAAGTACAAGTTAAATACAATATATGTACACATGTCCAAACAGTTGTTTTGCTGTACAAAAAGAATCAGACTTTGAAATAGTGTACAATTAGCCTGTGAAGGAAATAAAAAATGCAGGCAGACAAAAATAGAGGGATTGGGAATTCTATGTAGTGGTTCATAGTCATCTCCCAGACTTCTTTCGCTGGGTGTAGCTGGTTCAATTCATTACTGCTCTATTGGAATTGATTTGGTTTATCTCATTTTTGAAGAGGGCCACATCCATCAGAATTGATTATCATATAGTATTGTTGTTGACATATATAATAATCTCCTGGTCCTGCTCATTTCACTCAGCATCAGTTCATGTAAGTTTCTCCAGGCCTTTCTGAAATCATCCTGTTGGTCATTTCTTACAGAACAATAATATTCCATAATATTCATATATCACAATTTATTCAGCCAATCTCCAATTGATGGGCATCCACTCATTTTCCAGTTTCTGGCCACTACAAAGAGGCTGCCACAAACATTCTTGTACATACAGGTTCCTTTCCTTTCTTTAAAATCTCTTTGGGATATAAGCCCAGTAGTAAGACTGCTAGATCAAAGGATATGCACAGTTTGATAACTTTTTGAGCATAGTTCCAAATTGCTCTCCAGAGTGGCTGGATGTGTTCAATATTCCACCAACAATGTATCAGTGTCCCAGTTTTCCCACATCCTCTCCAACATTCCACATTACCTTTCCCTGTCATTCTAGCCAATCTGACAGGTGTGTAGTGGTATCTCAGAGTTGTCTTAATTTGCATTTCTCTGATTAATAATGACTTGAAGCATCTTTTCATATGGCTAGAAGATTCAGGCCAGTTTCAATGATCTTATGATGAAGAGAGCCATTTACACTTAGAAAGAAGACTGTGGGAACTGAATGTGGACTACAACATAATATTTTCACTTTTTGTTATTGTTTGCATTTTGTTTTCTTTCTCATTTTTTTCTTTTTTGATCTGATATTTCTTGTGCAGTGTGATAATTGTGGAAATATATATATGGAAGAATTGCATATGTTTAACATATATTGAATTACTTGCCATCTAGGGGAGGGGGTGGGAAGAAGGGGGGGAAAAATTTTGGAACACAAGGTTATGCAAGGATGAATGTTGGAAATTATCCATATACATGTTTTGAAAATAAAAAGCATTAATTAAGACAAAACAAAACAAATAGGTTCACGAAAAAGTAAGAGAAGAACTTTGGATTAATACTAGTAAGATGTATGTGTAATTATATAATTTTATATAAATTACCTGGAATAGCTTAATAGAAAAAGCAATAGAAAAGAAACTAGGCATAAATATGAAGACTTTCTCTTGCTCATTAATGAGCAATTAATTAATAATCAAAATAGTTGATGATTTAAAAAGGAAGAGGAAAACATTTATTAATTAAAATGGCCAAAATAAGAGTGAAAAAAAATTTCAAAGGCACCAATTATGTAAGAGAACCATTTTGAAAAAAAAAAAAAAAACAAGTCCAAGTAATTCTGGGTTCATATCTCATTTGACAGTAAATGTTTAAGAGTTGAGGATAAAAACTGACAAAATAAAAGATCATTGGAGATGAATTTTGAAAGAAATGAAAATTCTAGACCTAGACCTGCAAGTTTGAAGGCAAGGAGAAGTGAAAGAAATTGATCAGAAAGCAAGAAGCTATCCATATGCCTTGTGTTATGTGATATATGTGAGTTATTATAATATAACTCACTGTATAATATAACTGTATGCATGTGTTATTTGTATACTGAGACTTTTAGTAGGTACTATAGGAAACAGAAGAATCAGAAGATCCACTTTCTTCAAGTCACCTATAGTATAACCGGATTTGAAACATAATGAAGAAAATGAAAAAAAAAAAAAAAAAGGAAAAGAAAAAGAGAAACATACAAGCATGCTAGGGTTGCAATATAAAGAATATATCAGTGTAAAGAAAACCAATAGAGAGCCTTGTAACCAGGGATATGCTGAAGCTACTTCAAACCCACTGGGGAGCTTAGTGATAAATTTTCAGTGTGATTATTTCCATCTCAGAAATTAACAAATTCTATAAATCAGAGCTTGATTTTTTATTGTTGATTGCCTATAGTTAAGAAAGTAATAGAATGCTAATACAGATTAATTTTAAAAGTATGTACTTTGGTCATTTTTCTCCCAGAAGAGTAGATTGGTCAACCTATAGAATACCACTGTTTCTGACCCACTATATGAATGTACACAACCTGAGACACAAGGAAAAGCCACCCTAGCATGGTAATGTAGAAAAAATACATTGATCTATTTGTCTTTGTCTTGAAGGAATAATTAAGATCAGATTATTCCAGTGGACAATGAAGTGTTCATTTTATTATTTAGCTTTTAGGATTACTCAAGATAGTTTTCAATTTTCTCAGGTATTTGTGGTAATGGGTAGAGGAAGTAAAAGAAAAGCAGAAAGTAATGGTTATCTGTTCTTCTCTGTTAAGTGCCCTATGCTTTGTGATAGTGTTTATGCCTTGATAAGGCCTAGATTTAAATCTGAGGAAAGAGTCTTTTTTTTCTCCTTGGATAAACAGTCTTTCCCATTTTGCAGACCTGACTTATCCTTTTTGAGGGTAATCTTTGAATAAAGCTACTACTATAATAAAGTCTGTACTGTATTATAATAAAGTCTCTACTGTACAATGTGCTTAATTTGCCTAAAGAGTGCCTGTTATCCCATGAATGTGCATCATATCTCAATGAGTATTATCTCATTGAGCCAAGTGATGAATGTGAATGTGATTTAAAGGCAGAAGAAGGGAGCCAGGTTAGTTTCCAGCCACCTTGAACAGAGGCCAAAGCAGAAAATACACAAATCAAGCTATTTGCTTATGAAGTGGTGCCCTAGTAATGATTTAGATTGGCCACAATCAGTAGACAACTCTCATTTGTCCTCCTGCTTCACATCATTGTTGAGAGATTATTGTTTGTTATGGCTCACAGTAATCATTTTACATAATGTGAGGATTTTTTTTTTTCACTCAATTACTTTCATGCTTTGGATTGCTGAGAATAATAATGAAGGAACAATTACTGATCCTTCTACAGATGATAATCATTTAGGTCATGGTTATTATTTTGTACCTTTTAAGGTATTGGATGGTACAAAGGATGGTAACCTTTTGTGGTCAATTTAATATTATTATTAATTATCATTATAAATAATAATAATTTTAATATTTCGCTTTAAACAAGAACAAAAAAGCCTAGTAATCTTGTTCACTTTCAGTCAGTGAATCTGCTGAAAAAAGTTTTCTATTTAGCTCACCAAAGTGGATACTTCTGCCAGGGACCACCTAGTACCTGAAACTTATAGGATTGTCATGGGCAATCTTGTTTTAAAGAGATAGGCATATGTAATTCATGCTTTGTGCATTGAGGCTATCTCCTATTGAAAATACTATCTCTCTTCAACAGTGCTTGCCTGGAACTAGCTAAAATAAACATTTCATACTTCAGTGGATGCCCTTTTCTAAGCTAATAGGAGTCTTCCTAATTGCAGACTTCATCATAACAGAAGCACATCTGATAGCAAATTCAGTGAAATTTTAAAAAGTTGTTTTTTTTTTCAAAACCCAGAATAAGAGGGTTTTTTTTAATGAACAAAATGAGATTGGTATCAGGAGCAGATTTTTTTTTTTCTTCTTAAAAGGTAAAAATGTATGAATGGGAATGAAAAGGAAATTAAATTGAAATTATTAACAGTTTTATAGCAGGAGGACTAAGTATAAAACATAATGATTGATAATCATTTCTGAGCTAGCCAAGAAAATTTCAGGGACACAAAGTATTCAGACAAATGAAACATCTAGGTTAGTATCGTGTTTTGGCATGAATGCTTAGTACCATGTCAGAGTTTTTTGATATGAATCAGACTAAGAACCAAAAAAGCAAAGTAGTGATTGTGTCCATATCTAGGATCATGCCTGACAATGTAGAGTAGTTTAAAGGAAGACTTCAGACTAGGAGGCAGCCCTATATAATCAAAAAGAGCAGTAGAACACAGAATGATAATTGACATTTTTAATAGAGCAAGTGAGATGTTATCTTGGTTATTGTGGGATTTAAGTCAGGAAAAACTGAGTTCAAAACAGACACTTAAGATCTGTATGATCTAGGCAAGTCACTCAAACATAATAATTGGCTTCAGTTTCCTCATTTATATAGTAGTACTGTGGGTATTGAAATAATGCACATAAAGTGCCTTGCAAATCTCAAAGTATTACTTAAGTGCTAGTTAGTGTTATTATTAATAACCATGAATCCTTAAGAAAAAATAATATGTTTAGTTTACTTAATTTAGGAAGGCAGGGAAGTAATTAAAACTCCACCACAACTTTCATGTCCAAGTTGTTTCACTTTTGTAGCATTTCTTACATACAATCTCTTCTTTTTCTTCTCTGACATTGCCACCACTTGTCTAGATCCGTATCACCTCACACCTGCACTATGGTACCAAACTAATGTTAGGTCTGCCTGCCTCATGTATTTCCCCATTATAATCCATCTTCTAGCTATTAAAGTATTATTTTTAGAACTAAAATCTATTCATGTCAGCCACCTATTCAATAAACTTAGTAGCTTCCTGTTGCCAACAGGATCGAGTATAAAGTGCCATTTGGCATTCAAAGCCCTGTCTGCCTATTTTTCCAGGATTTTTATAATTTGCCATTGAAATGTATTCCTTGATCCTGTGAACTGACCTTCTGGCCATGGCACAGACAAGATATTTCAGTTCTCAAATCTGGCCATTTTCTCTGGCCTTCAATTCTAGTTCCTCTGTTCCTCCTTCTGACATCCCTGACTTCCTTGAAATTTTAAATAAAATTTAACTTTTTTTTTTTTTTTTTTTTTACTGGAAGTCTTTCCCAATACCTTTAATTCTAGTGCTTTCCCTTTCTTAATCATTTCCTATTGTTCCTATTTAGAGTTTGTTTTGTGCATATTTGTTTCCATGTTATCTCCTTCCCCTCCCCATTAAATTCTTTCTGTGTAGGATCTCTTTTGTCTTTTTTTTTCCTTTTTTTTTTTTTTTTTTTTTTTTTGGATCCCTAGTGCTTAGTACAGTGTCTGGCATATATAATAGGTATTTAATAGTTATTGGTTGATTAAAAATACAAATTTGATGAAGTGATTATAACAATTATATAAAAATTATTATCATTAATTTGGATGTATACAAGAAATTTAGTGATTAGGACAATTACCATAATTAATTACATATATAAAAACAATGTAATTTTGTCAAGAAGGAAAGGGGTTGTACCTGTTGTTTTATTGGCATAATAAACTCTAGGATTAGGAAATTCCCTACACAAATAAAGTTCAGATCTTTCTTGGCAACCTGTAGTCATAAAAAAATTAACTTTGACACTGGCAGATTAGTTAATTCACCAATAATCACATATCAAAATATGTGTCAGAAGCAGTAGTTTGAATCCAGATTTCCCTGACTCAGAGGGAGCTTCCTAGTGACTCTATTATACTGCCTCATTATCAATAGATATAAAACTTTTTTGTATTTGACAAAATATAGCAATCATATATGCTAAAACTCTACATAGCATAATTATTGAAGGACTTTTTCAATATGCTCAAAAAGTATATGGTAAAAGACTGAAACTATGAAAAGGTGTACTTGAATCAGACAACAAAACACTTAAGGCTAATTACTTATTCAATATGAGACAATTAGCATATGTTTGGATAAATGGCTCTTCTCACAATTGATGATGACTCAGTGTTTGGTGTTAAGATAATCATAGACAAGGATTAGAGGGTAGGGTAAGACAGGTCAGAGTCACTTGGAGGCAGGATGAGGAGGAGGAAGGGGGAGATTCTGAACTCCAGAATCGAGAAGAGATCTTTGGCAAAATTCTTGGCAGTTTGCCTGCTTCTTTCACTTCTCCCCCTAAAGAAAAATGATTGTTACTTATCCTGACTCTGGCCTGAAGCCTCCAGGGAGCTAGGTTAGACTTAAAGGTATATAGCTATAGCGCTATGTGCAACAGAATCAGAAGAGCTCTTAGAGTTCATCTAGGTGAATTTTCTTATATACGGATGAGGAAACCCAGGATCGTTAAATGACTTGTCTAAGTCCTTATAGACAAGAAGTGAAGGAGTTGAGCTCTTCTATCATATTAGATAAATGAGATGTTGTAGTTCATTTTAATTAGAATCTACCTCCATTTTAAAACTGCTTAAATCTATTATCTAATTAATAGTTATTTAAAGCTATATACACCAGCTATATTGTAATTGAATTGCCAGAGAAGGATGTATTTCCATGTATTCTTCTCTGAAACAAGAAAACAAAATTATGAGATGACTTTTTGTGAGAATCTCCAGGAATAAAACCAATGGTCATTAATTGTTTATTATATATATATATATATATATATATATATATATATATATACCTGAGATTCATTAATACCTAGGACAGCTAGATAGTGTAGTGTATAGAGTACTAGATCTGGAGTCAGAGAAACTCTTCCTGAATTCAAATCTGACCTCAGAAAGTTACTTGCTGTGTTACCTTGTTTGCCTCAGTTTCCTTATCTGCAAAATGAGCTGGAGAAGAAAACAGCAAACCACTCCAGCATTTCTGCCAAGAAAATCCCAAAGGGAGACCTGAAGAGTAGGACACCACTAAAAAATGACTGGATAAAAACCCCAAAAGTCTATAATAGGTTAAAGGCCAATATTATCTGTAATGTTATTGGTTTGGTTTTCTGGAGGTCTCAGAGCAGAGCAGCCTTCCCTTCAGTAGAGTAATCATCACAAAGTCTCTTTCAAAATCTTGTTTCCTTGCCTAGAGCAAGTCTTGATTTCAGTGGAGAAGTGCAGGAGGCCAGGCCAGCCGCCAGGAGCCTGACTAAAGATGGAATTGAATCTCTCTCTCCTTTTCTGAGAGCTTGAGCTCCCACCCCCAGTCCTTTGTCTGCTCTGTCTTGACTCTGGCTGAGGCTCCCAGTTTATGTGCTCTACACTGAGTATAAACCAATCATTATATCACTGGGAAATCATTATTTGTTGAAAAATTAAATCAATCATACTGAATTTAGAGAACTATTAAGCACCATGCTAAACTAGATAACCATTGTCTCATTAATTACATTGAATTAGCACCTGGCAAGAATCCTTGTTTCAGAGTTCTGGCCCATAACAATTATCAATTTAATTTCAGAAAAAGACAAAACAATCAAACCTTTTAATTTAAGCTGTTTCAGAGAAAGTTTGATGATATGAAATATCAGAATTTGAGAATTTTCAATATAAATACTTTTTATTAAATCAGATTTAGAGGCCATCAAGTCCTGCTTTGTGTAACTGTTATTTAATTATGCAAGTGAGGAAAATGAGGCCCATAATTGAAATGATTTGTCACATAGGAAGCAAGTAGTAAAACCAGAATTTGAATCCAGATCTTATGTTTCAAAATCCAATATTCTTTTGTAGTTATTACATCTACTTAATAAACTGTGGCTTGACAAAGTGAAATTGGCAGCTAGGTGGTATAGTGGATCTGGAGTCTGGAAGTTTTTAAAATTAACCTTCAGATACCTACTGGCTACATGCCCTGGACAAGTCACTTAACCTTAGTTTGCTTCAGTTTCCTGAATTATAAAATGAGAATAAAAACATTATCTACCTGGAAGGATGGTTGAGAGAGCCAAAATGAGATAATATTGTAAAGAGTTTAATATAATACCTAATGTATAGTAAATATTATATCTTGCCCCCTACCTCTTTTATAAGGTTTATTTGATTACCCTTACTTCTAGTATCTTTCCTACACTGATTATATATAGTTGATATATAATTATTTTTATTTTCTCCCTCATTAGATTATGAGTTCTTTGAGAGAAAGGATTACTTTTAAAAGCAGCTAAGTAGATGGATCCTAGGCTTGGAGTCTAGATATGTGACTGTGGACAAATTTGATTCAATTTCTTTGATTGTAAAATGGGGATAATAATGGTCCTTATGTCACAGCATTACTATGAGAATTAAATGATATTATAATTATATATATATAATTATATATATAATTAGTATAATGCATAGCCCCTAGTTCATACCATATAAATATTTATTCCCTTCCTTCTGTTACTTTGTTCCCTATTAAATTATTAATAATTTGCACTGAAAATATGTTTAAACTTTGAGGTACCACTTCACATCTCTCAGACTGGCTAAGATGACAAGATAATGATAAATGTTGGAGGGTATGTGCTCTGTAAAAATGATTTCCCAGTTTATTGTTTTCCTTCTAATCTTATCTGCACTAGTTTTGTTTGTACAAAAGCTTTTCAATTTGATATAATCAAAGTTTTCTACTTTGTGATCAATAATGATCTCTAGTTCTTCTTTGGACATAAATTCATTCTCTTCCACAGGTCTGAGAGGTAAACTATTCTATGTTCTTCTAATTTATTTATAATTTCATTCTTTATGCCTAGGTCATGAACCCATTTTGACTTGACCTTGGTGTATGGTGTAAAGTGTGGGTCAATGCCTAGTTTCTGCCATATTGATTTCCAATTTTCCCAGCAATTTTTGTCAAACATCGAGTTCTTATCCCAAAGGCTGGGGTCCTTGGGTTTGTCAAACACTAGGTTATTAGAGTTATTGATTCTTTTGTCCTATTCCAGTGATCAACTAGTCTATTTCTTAGCCAATACCAAATGGTTTTGGTAATTGCTGCTTTATAATATAATTTTAGATCTGGTGCAGCTAGGCCACCTTCATTTGATTTTTTTTTCATAAATTCCCTTGAAAATCTTGACCTTTTGTTTTCCATAAGAACTGTGTTGTTATTTTTTCTAGGTCATTAAAATAGTTTATTGGGGAGTCTGATTGGTATCGCACTAAATAAATAGATTAGTTTAGGTAGTATTGTCATCTTTATTATATTTGCTTGCCCTATCCAAGAACATTTAATATTTTTCCAGTTGATTGGATCAGACTCAATTTGTATGGAAAGTGTTTTGTAGTTTGCTCATATAGTTTCTGATTTTCCCTTGGTAGAGAAATTCCTAAATATTTTATGCTATCAGTAGTTACTTTAAGTGGAATTGATCTTTGTAACTCTAACTGTTGGATTTTGTTAGTGACATATAAGAATGCTGATGATTTATGTGGATTTATTTTGTATCCTGCAACTTTGCTAAAGGTGTGGATTATTTCTAATAGTTTTTTAGTTGAATCTTTGGCGTTCTCTAAGTATACCATCATATCATCAGCAAAGAGTGATCATTTGGTTTCCTCATTACCTACTCTAATTCCTTTAATCTCTTTTTCCACTCTTATTGCAAAGCTAGCCTTTCTAATACAATATTGAATAGTAATGGTGATAGTGGACAACCTTGTTTCACCTCTGATCTTAATGGGCATGGTTGCAATCTTTTCCCATTACATATGATGCTTATTGATGGTTTTAAATAGATGTTGTTAATTATTTTAAGGAAAAGTCCATTTATTCCTATATTCTCAAGTGTCTTTAATAGAAATGGATGTTGGATTTTATGAAATGCTTTTTCTGCATCTATTGAGATGATCATACGATTTTTGTTAATTTGGTTATTAATATGGGCAATTATACTGATAGATTTCCTAATATTGAACCCACCCTGCATTCCTGGTATAAATCCTATTTGATCACGATGTATTATCCTGGGGATGATTTTCTGTAGTCTTTTTGCTAATATCTTATTTAAGATTTTAGCATTAATATTCATTAGTAAGACTGGCCTATACTTTTCTTTCTCCATTTCCAATCTACCTGGTTTGGGTATCAGTACCATGTCTGTGTCATAAAAGGAATTTGTCAAGAATCCTTCATTCCCTATTTTTTCAAATATGTTATATAACATTGGATCTAATTGTTCTTTGAATGTTTGGTAGAATTTACTTGAATCCATCTGGTCCTGGAGATTTTTTTTTTTAGGCAGTTGATTAATAGCTTGTTCTATTTCTTTTTCTGAAATGGGACTATTTAAGCAATTTACTTCCTCTTCTGTTAATCTGGAAAGCCTAAAATTTTGGAGGTAATCCTCCATTTCACTTAGGTTATCAAGTTTATTGGCATAAAGTTGGGCAAAGTAACTCTTTATTATTGCTTTAATTTCCTTTTCATTGGTGGACAGTTAGTTCCCCCTTTTCACTTTTAAGACTAACCATTTGATTTTTGTCTCTCCTTTTTTTTAAATCAGATTTACCAAGGGTTTATCTATTTTATTGTTTTGTTTAGTTTTTCATAAAACCAACTCTTACTTTTATTAATTAATTCAATAGTTTTTTACTTTCAATATTGTTAATTTCTCCTTTTAATTTTAGAATTTCAAGTTTAGTATTTGATTGGGGGTTTTTAATTTGGTCTTTTTCTAGCTTTTTAAGTTGCAAGCCCAATTCATTGATCTTCTCTTTTTCTATTTTCTTCAAGTCAGCCTCTAAAGACTTAATAATAAGCTTTATAATAATAATAAGACTTAATAAAAAGCTTAGTAATAAGCTTTAGCTGCATCCCACAAATTTTGGTATGATGTCTCATCATTGTTATTATCTTGAGTGAAATTATTAATTGTTTCTATAATTTTTCTAATATTTTATTTACCTATTTAATTTCTTTCTTATTTGTTTTGTGGTTTGATTTATCTAATTCTGAGAGAGTGCAAGGTTGAGTTCTCCCACTATTATAGTTTTGCTCTCTATTTCTTCTTGCAGCTCTCTTAACTTCTCCTTTAGGAAGTTAGATGCTATACCACTTGGTGCATATATGTTTAATATTGATATGGCTTCATTGTCTATGCTACCTTTTAGCAAAATATAGTTTCCTTCCTTATCTCTTTTGATTACATCAATTTTTACTTTTGCTTGATCTGAGATAAGGGTGGCTACCCCTGCTTTTTTGATTTCTCCTGAAGCATAGTAGATTCTGCTCCAGCCTTTTACCTTTACTCTGTATGTATCTCCCTGCTTTAAATGTGTTTCCTGTAAACATATTGTAGGGTTCTGACTTTTGATACAGTCTGCTTATCTGCCTCTGCTTAATGGGAGAGTTCATCTCATTCATTTTTACAGTTAAAATTACTAATTCTATGTTTCCTGCCATCATATTATCCCCATATTATGCTTTGCTTTTTTCTCTTGACCCACCGAACCTCTTCCCCAGTATTAAACTTATGATTCCCACTTGCGTCATGCAGCCCTCCCTCTTAATATCCCTCCTTTCTCCCTTTAAATCCCTTTCCCTTTCTTGTTCCCTTTTCTTATTACTGTTTTCCTTTTCCCTTTTCCTCTTCCCCTTTTTAATGAGGTGAGAGACAATTTTCTGTAAAGCAGTATGTCAATTATTTTCTCATTAAGGCAATTCTGATGAGAATAAGGTTCACACAATGCTCCTCTCCCTCTTTAACTTCCCTCAAATATGATAGGTTTTCTTTGCCTCTTTGTGGGGTATAGTTTCCCTCTTTTTATCTCCCCTTTTCCCTTTTTCTGACACTATTCCCTTTCCATTTCTACTTATCCCCCCCTTTTTTTTGTTATATCATTAAAATCAAATTATACATAGAGTCTTAATACATAGAGAATTACAGTTCTCAAGAGTTCCTTTTACCTTTTTCTGCTTCTCTTGAGTCCTACGATTGGAGATCAAATTTTTTGTTTAGATCTGTTTTTTTCCTTAGAAACATATGGAATTCATCTGTTTCATTAAATATCCATCTTCTTCCATGGAAGAAAATGCTAAATGCTAAACTTAGCTGGGTAGTTTATTCTTGGCTGCATCCCAAGTTCTTTTGCCTTTCGGGAATATCAGATTCTAGGCCCTTGGATCCTTAAATGTAGAGGCAGCCAGGTCTTGATGGCATGTTGGTATTTGAATTTTTTTTTCCTGGCTGCTTGTAATCATTTTTCCTTAGTCTGATAGTTCTGAAATTTGTCCACAATGTTCCATGGAGTTTTGGGGTTTTTTTAGGGTCTTTTTCAGAAGGTGTTTGATGAATTCTTTCAATGACTATTTTACCTTCTGGTTCTATTACCTCTGGGCAGTTCTCTTTGATGATTTCCTGTAAAATAGTATTTAGGCTCTTTTTTTATCATAATTTTCAGGAAGTTCAATAATCCTCAGATTGTCTCTCTTAGATTTATTTCCAGGTGTGTCATTTTGGCAAGGAAATAGTTGACATTTTTTCCAGATTTTCATTTTTTTGGTTTTGCTTGACTGATTCTTGATGTCTCAATTCATTTCTGTTTGTTCAGTCCTGATTTTTAATGAGTTATTTTCTTCCTTAGCTTTTTTTTTTTACTTCTTTTTGTATGTGACAAATTGAATTTTTAAATGAGTTGTTTTGCTCTATGGAATTTTTTTCCATTTCACTAAATTTGTTTTTTAGTGAGTTATTTTCTTTTTCCAATTCACAAATCCTATTTTCCTGTGATTTCTTTAGTTTTTCCAATTCCCCAGTTTTGTTTCCCTACACTTCTTGTGAATTCTTTACCTTTTCCAATTCATATTTCAGGAAGTTGTGTACCTTTTCTAGTTCACATTTCAAGACATTGTTATTCTCTTGAATAGGTTCTCTTTCCTTTTCCCATTTTTTTTTCCAATTCTCTTTTTAGATTTTTAATTGTCTCTTCTAAGAGAGTATTATTTGGGGTATTGTCTGGAGGGTCTGCTGTTAGTCTCTTCAGGGTTGGAAATCTGTTCTTTTTCTCCATAGAAGCTGTCAATCATTTTCTTCATTTTTTTACTCATTTTTTTAAAAAAGCTTTCAGGGTCTGCCTTCAGTGCAAGGAGGTTACCAGCTTCCTCTGCAGAGCAAGGATGGGCATATGAACATTATCTGTCCTCTCAATGGGCTGCAAGGAAAGGCTGAGTTGCAGGGTGGGGGGAGGGGCCCTGGGAAGAGCTCCACAAGGAAGTGAATATGCCTGGGTATCACCGGCTGTATAAGTGCCCTTAGAGGAGCCCTGCTGTGAGGATTATTGACTGCCTTGGGGCTAGAGGTTAAGGAGCAAAGCAGACTTTGAGTATTAGCAGTTGTCCTATTTCTCACTGCACCGGAAGTGTCTCTGCCTGGGGATCACAGTCAAGCTTGGGAAATTCCACTACCCCAGGCCGAGCCCCTCACTGTGGAGATGAGAGGCTGCCCTGGGCTGTGCCCCTGCTGTGTGTGACTGCCTTCCAACAAGAGCCCCTTGCTACAGAATGCCTCGAAGAGCTGTGTTATGGTCTGTGCTGAGTCACTTCTGGTCCTGGGTGGGCACAGCCAGATCCTCTCAGGGTTTGGAATCCCCCACTACCCTAAATTCCAACTTCTCTGCTGGCCCCCTACTCCACCACTGAAGCAAAGAAGTCACACTATGGCAGAGAGCTCTATGTAAACCTTCCAACTGCAGAGGCCACCACCCTCCCATTTCTATTCCTGCTCTCCTCTGGTCTACTCCCACCACCTCCCATTGGTAATATTCCAGATTCTCTGGTAAGTTGTACTTCCAAACTCCGTAGGTTTTACCAGTCAAGCCCTTCTTTTGAGGCTGAATTAAATAGTTGGTAGAATGGGAATGAGCGAGCTTAAAAAGTTCTGTCTGGCTTCTTCACCATTTTGGCTCCATCCCCTCCATTCATGTGATATTTCACTGCAATCTGATAATCATTCATGACATATATAAGATAAATTGGTGTTCTCATTTTACATGTGAAAAAACTGAGATTTAGAGAATTTAAATGTTATGATCAGGGTCACATAATTAGTAAAAAGAGTCAGGATTTTGAATTGAAAAAGAGAGTCTATGCCCTATATTTGCTCTAGCTCTGTGGTAATAAGAATTGAGTATACTAACAGAGAGAAAGTAAATCAGGTGAGGCCTTGTTGCCTTAAAGTAGTATAACTCTGGGGAGTCTGGTTGCTATGGTGGTTTTCCTTCTGTGTCTGTATTTGTCTTCCTTTCAATTGTTTTACATCCATAGGAAAGCTGCTATGTGTTTGGGCTGTGCTGAAATGATATGAGATAATAAAATCATAGATACACAGTTGGTAGGGACCATAGGGTTTAATTTTTTCAGCTGAAGAAATTCAGGCCTAAAGAGGATAGAATTTGCTTAAGTTTCCACAGGTAGTAGAAGAGTCAGGATTTTTTATTCCATATTCTTTGACTCCAGTATTATTGTAAAGGCATAACACATAGCAAAGGACTGGTCAGTGGTGATTTACTACATCCATGACAACACTTTCAGTTCTTTTCAACCTATTTTTAAGAAATACCTGCTATTTAGACAAGCTTGGGGAAATAGACAAAAACCAAATAAAATGAAAATAATCTCTGTCTACAAGGAATTTACATACAACTGAGGGAATATAGCATATAACATACAGTTGTATAAATACAAAATTTATACAACAATTATACAAAATACAATTTAAGAAGGAATAAATTTCACATTATTCTAAGAAAGGAATAAGAAATGCCCTATGTAGTAAATAAATGAGCCCTTTAAAGTAAGTTAAATATTATAAAAAACAGAGGTTAAGTGTCATTCAAGACCTGGGGAACTATATAGGCACAGATATAGAGATGGCATAAAAAGCATCATGTATAGGGAATAAGAACCTAGTTAGTAGGACTGGAACAGAAGGATAGTAAGATATAAGAAAACTGGAGAAGTACATGGAAGACATATCAAAAAGGATTTTTAATGTAAGGCTGAGGAGTTTTTACTTTATTTCAAATGAAGTAATATTTGTAAAATACTTTGCACAAGGCCTGCTTTATATCCTTTCTCTCTTCCTTTTCCCCCTTATGAGGATGGTTAACTTTCACATAGAGCTTTACAATTTATAAAATACATTATCTCATTTAATTCTCACAGCAACCCTATGAGATCGATGCTATTATTATCCTCATTTTGTAGATGAATAAACTAAAGTTAGAAAAAATTAAGTGGTCTGTCAGGGGTCACATAAGCTAGTAAATCTGAAGTAGGATTTGAACTTGATCTCCCTGACTCCAAGTCTAGTACTGTGTCATTTAGTTGCCTCTAATAATAAGAGTAATAATAGTTAACATTTGTTTACATAGCAATTTGAGGTTTGCAAAGTACTTTACATATAATATCTTATTTGATCTTCATGGCAACCTTGTGAGGTAGGTGGTAATCCAATTCATTTTATTTTCATTTTACAGATGAGAAAACAGAGAAAGAGAATTATAAATGTCTTTCTCAGTTACATAGTCAGCCTATGTCAAAAACAGGAAACAGGACTTGAATCCAAATCTTCCAAGAACATGAAACCATGTCAATAAATAATGTGCATTTTTCCTCCCTTGTGTTTTATACTGAAGAAAAGAGGGGATTAAAAGGAGATGTTTACTTTTTTTTTAAATATGGTATAGATAGATAGATAGATAGATAGATAGATAGATAGATAGATATATCTATATACATAGATATCTATATATATCTATATATATATCTATATATATGTATATATAAAGAACATCTGGGGGAATAGGAACTATTATTTCTTTCATATTACAGCTGAGAAAACTGAGACAAACAGGTTAAGTGACTTACTTGGGGTCACATGTCTAAGGATGAATCTCAGATTTTTCTTGACTTTAAGAGTAGAACTCTATCCTTTCTGGTACCTAGGTGACTATTAAAATGTTCATTGGGAATAAAAGTTGCCTTACCTGCTATATTAATCTGTTCTTCATTCTGTAAAGTACTTGGTGCATACTAATTGGTTAATAAATGCCTTTTCACAATAGTAACCGAGGAGGGTGGAGCCAAGATGGCAGAAAAAATACACTCAAACTTCTAAGCTTCTTACTACCCTCAATACCAATTATCTAAGTCAGCCTCAAAAATAATGCTGGACTGATAAAAATCACAAGGATTAGAAGCACAACTTACCAGCCAAAGAGAATCAGGAATTTTGTCAGAAAAGGTTGGTCTGGAGGGAAGGAAAAAAAAGACCGGCACAGACAGGGTTAGACTAAAGGCTAGCACATTGTGCCAAAAGGGCTGGGGAGAACTCTGGGATCAGAGAAGCCACTGAGATAGAGGAATCTGGCATAGGCTGATAGCTCTACTCTGCTTGTAAAACAGCAGATCAGAAGAGAAATCAAAGCCACTTTAAAAAAAAAAAAAAACCAAAAACAAAAACAAACAACGCCAGAACCCAAACCGGAAGTGACCCAACACCAATCCTGGCACAGTTGTGCAGCCACCTGCTGCTCTCCCGGGCTTCTCCTTAAGGCAATTGAGAACCTGCACAGCAAGGGACACAGCCCAGGGCAGCCTCTAATTCATATAGTGTGGGGCTTAGCCTGAAGCAGTGGAACTTCCACAGTAGTGAAACTCCTGCAGCAGTGAAACTCCCACAGTAGTGACTGTGCTTCCCCGGCAGAGACTTCCAATCTGTGTGGAGGGGCTTTTCGCTGATCAGCTGCTAATATCCACAGCTCCATGGGGGAATTTGGCCTGGGGTTGTGACACTTTCACTGTTCAGCTTCTAGCCTCAGGACAGTCCCTAGGTCACATAGTAGGGGTTCCTCACTGGGCATTCCCCGAAGTACAGTCGTGCTAACCACCTCTAAGTCATTTCTGTAGGGGGGGGGGTGGAATCTCTCACAGATCTCTCTCTTAGCCCGTTCGCAAGATTGCTGCATCCTATCCCCGTTCTATGAGGAAGATGGTAAATTTCTTACCCAAAGGGCAGACCCCACAGAGTTTTAATGAGTAAGAAATTGAAGAGAACGATTGACACCTTCTTACAGAGAAAGAGCAGGTATCCAATCCCGAGGAGGCTAACAGCAGACAGTCTCCAGATAATACCCTAAAGTGGAATGAGACTTGCCCCCTATCACATAACTCTCTCCTAGAAGAGACTATTAAAAAGTTAAGAAAGTTAGAAGAAAAATGGGGGAAGGAAAGAGAGGTTCTACTAGAGAGTAACAATGTCCTGAAATTTGAGTTGGAAAAGATAAAGAATTCACAGGAAGTGCAGGGGAACAAAATTTGTGAACTGGGAAAGGTTAAGAAATCACAGGAAAATAGGATTTCTGAATTGGAAAAGATAAAAATTTCCCAAGAAAGTAGGATTTGTGAATTGGAAAAAGAAATTAACTCACTAAAAAAAAAAAAAAAAATTAGTGAAATGGAAAAAAAAAATCCCACAGGACAAAATAATTCATTTAAAAACTCAATTGGACATATACAAAAAGAACTAAAAAATGTGAATGAAGAAAATAACTCATTAAAAATAAGGAATGAAAGAATAGAAACCAAAAATCAGTCAAGCAAAATTTAAAAATGAAAAGCTGGAGAATAAGTCAAATATTTACTGGGAAAATCTATAGACATGGAAAATAGATCTAGGAGAGATAATCTGAGGATCATTGGACTTCCCAAAAATTATGATGAAAAAAAGAGCCTAGATTCTATTTTACAGGAAATCATCCAGAAATAATAGAAACAGAAAGGAAAATAGGCATTGAAAGAATTCATCAAATAGCTTCTGAAAAAAAGACCCTAAAAACAAAAAAACAAAAAAACAAACAAACAAACAAACAAACAAAAACCTCCACAGAATATTGTAGTCAAGCTGCAGAACTACCAGACTAAAGGAAAAATATTGCAAGCAGCCAGGAAAAAACAATTCAAATTGACAATAATGGTCACTCAAGATCTGGCTGCATCCACATTAAAGGATTGAAGGGCCTGGAATCTGATATACTGAAAGGCAAAAGAACTTGGAATGCAGCCAAAATAAACTACCCAGCTAAGTTTAACATTTTCTTCCATGGGAGAAGATAGACATTTGATGAAACAGAAGAATTACATTTGCTTCTAAGAAAAAAAAAAAACAGATTTAAAAAAAAAATATCTCCAACCACAAGACTCAAGAGAAGCAGAAAAAAGTAAAAGGAACTCTTGAGAACCATATTTCTGTTGTGGATATACACAAAGTCCACATGTATAATTTGAGTTTACTGATATAACATTAAAAAAGGGAAGTAGAAATGGAAAGGGGATAGTATCAGAAAACGGGAAAGGGGAGATAAAAAGAGGGAAACTATATCCCAGGAAGAGGCAAAGAAAATTTTCCATATCTGAGGGAATTTAGAGAGGGGGAGGAACACTGTGTGAATCTTATTCTCATCAGAGTAGGCTCAAAAAGTAAATAATTGACATATTTGCTTTTCAGAGAATTCTATCTTACCTCATTAAAAGGGGGGAGAGGAAAAGGGAAAAGAAAAAAAGTACTAAGGGAAGGTTACAAGGTAGGGAAAGGGATTTAAAGGGAAGAGGGAGGAATTCTAAAGAGGGAGGGCTGTGTGACACAATTGGGGTTCATAAGTGTTATACTGGGAAAGGGGATAAGGGGGGACAAGAGGAAAAAAAGCATAATCTGGGGATAATATGATGGCAGGAAATACAGAATTAGTAATTTTACGTGTAAATGTTAATGGGATGAACTCTCCCATTAAGAAGAGGCAGATAGCAGACTGGATCAAAGTCAGAACCCTACAATATGTTGTTTACAGGAAACACATTTAAAGCAGGGAGATACATACAGAGTAAAGGTAAAAGGCTGGAGCAGAATCTACTATGCTTCAGGAGAAGTCAAAAAAGCAGGGATAGCCATCCTTATCTCAAATCAAGCAAAAATAAATATTGATCTAATCAAAAGAGATAAGGAAGGAATCTATATCCTGCTCAAGGGTAGTATAGACAGTGAAGCCATATCAATACTAAACATATATGCACCAAGTGGTATAGCATCTAACTTCATAAAGGACAAGTTAAGAGAGTTGCAAGAAGAAATAGAGAGCAAAATTATAATAGTGGGAGATCTCAACCTTGCACTCTCAGAACTAAATAAATCAAACCACAAAACAAATAAGAAAGAAATTAGAGAGGTAAATAGAACATTAGAAAAATTAGGTATGATAGATAGATATTTGGAGAAAACTGAATGGTGATAGAAAGTAGTATACTTTCTTCTCAGCAGTTCCTGGAACCTGTACAAAAACTGACCATATATTAGGACATAAAGATCTCAAAATTAAATGCAGGAAGGTAAAAATAGTAAATGCTTTCTTCTCAGATCACAATGCTATAAAACTACATTGGTGTAAATAGACTAAAAAGTAATTAGAAATTAAATAATCTCAACTTAAAGAATGATTGGGTGAAACAGCAAATTATAGAAACAATTAATAATTTCACCCAAGATAATAACAACGATGAGACATCATACCAAAATTTGTGGGATGCAGCTAAAGCGGTAATAAGGGGAAATTTTATATTTTTAGAGGATTATTTGAATAAAATAGAGAAAGAGAAGATCAATGAATTGGGCCTGAAACTTAAAAAGCTAGAAAAGGACCAAATTAAAACCCCCAACCAAATACTAAACTTGAAATTCTGAAATTAAAAGGAGAAATCAATAATAGTGGAAGTAAAAACAAAACAAAACAAAAAAAACCTATTGAATTAATAAATAAAACTAAGAGTTGGTTTTATGAAAAAGCCAATAAAATAGATAAACCTTTGGTAAATCTGATTAGAAAAAGGAAAGAGGAAAATCAAATTGTTAGTCTTAAAAATGAAAAGGGGTATCTTTCCACCAATGAAGAGGAAATTAGAGCAAAATGAAGAGTTACTTTGCCCAACTTTATGCAAATAAATTTGATAACTTAAGTGAAATGGATGACTTCCTCCAAAAATATAGGCTTCCTAGATTAAAAGAGGAGGAAGTAAATTGCTTAAATAGTCCCATTTCAGAAAAAGAAATAGATCAAGCAATTAATCAACTCCCCAAGAAAAAATCCCCAGGACTATATGGATTTACATGTAACTTCTACCACACATTTAAAGAGCAATTAGCCCCAATGTTATATAAACTATTTGAAAAAATAGGGAATGAAGGAGTCCTACCAAACTCCTTTTATGACACAGACATGGTACTGATACCTAAACCAGGTCGATCGAAAACTGAGAAAGAAAACTATAGACCATTCTCCTTAATGAATATTGATGCTAAAATCTTAAATAAGGTATTAGCAAAAAGACTTCACAAAATCATCCCCAGGATAATACACTATGATTAAGTACGATTTATACCAGGAATGCAAGGCTGGTTCAATCTTAGGAAAACTATTAGTATAATTAACAGTATTAATAATCAAATTAACAAAAACCATGTGATCATCTCAATAGATGCAGAAAAAGCATTTGATAAAATACAACATCCATTCCTCCTAAAAAACACTTGAGGGTATAGGAATAAATGGACTATTCCTTAAAATAGTCAGGAGTATATATTTAAAACTGTCAGTAAGCATCATGTGTAATGGGCATAAACTGGAACCTTTCCCAGTAAGATCAGGAGTGAAACAAGGTAGCCCACTATCACCATTACTATTCAATATTGTATTAGAAATGTTAGCCTCAGCCATAATAGTCGAGAAAGAGATTAAAGGAATAAGAATAGATAATGAGCAAACCAAACTATCACTCTTTGCAGATGATATGATTGTATACTTAGAGAATCCCAGAGATGCTAATAAAAAGTTATTAGAAATAATTCACGACTTTAGCAAAGTTGCTGGATACAAAATAAATCCACATCAATCCTCAGCATTTTTATACATCACCAAAAAATGCAACAGCAAGAGATAAAAAGAGAAATTCAAAACAACTTTCGAGAGTATAAAATATTTGGGAATCCATCTACCAAAGAAAAGTCAGGAATTATATGAGCAAAATTACAAAACACTTGCCACAAAAATAAAGTCAGATTTAATAATTGGAAAGACATTAAGTGCTCTTGGATAGGCTGAGTGAATACAATAAAGATGACTATACTCCCTAAACTAATCTATTTGTTTAGTGCTATACCTATCAGACTCCCAAGAAACTATTTTAATGACCTAGAAAAAAATAACAACAAAATTCATATGGAATAACAAAAGGTCAAGAATTTTAAGGGAATTAATGAAAAAAAAAATCAGATGAAGGTGGCCTAGCTGTACCTGATCTAAAGCTATGCTATAAAGCAGCAGTCACGAAAACCATTTGTTATTGGCTAAGAAATAGACTAGTTGATCAGTGGAACAAGTTAGGTACACAGGACAAAATAGGGTATAACTATAGCAGTCTAGTATTTGACAACCCCAAAGATACCAACTTTTGGGATAAGAATTCATTATTTGAAAAAAAGTGTAGGGAAACCTGGAAATTAGTATGGCAGAAATTAGATATGGATCCACACTTAACATCATATACCAAGATAAGATCAAGATGGGGCCATGATTTAGGCATAAAGAATGAGATCATAAATAGATTAGAGGAACAGAGAATAGTTTACCTCTCAGACTTTTGGAGGAGGAAGGAATTTATGACCAAAGGAGAACTAGAGATCATTATTGATCACAAAATAGAAGATTTTGATTACATCAAATTAAAAAGCTTTTGTACAAACAAAACTAATGCAAACAAGATTAGAAGGGAAGTTACAAATTGGGAAACTATTTTTACAGTTAAAGGTTCTGATGAAGGCCTCATTTCCAAAATATATAGGAACTGACTCAAATTTATAAGAAATCAAACTATTTTCCTATTGATAAATTGTCAAAGAATATTCACAGACAATTTTCAGATGGTAAAATTGAAACTATTTCCACTCATATGAAAGAGTGTTCCAAATCACTACTGATCAGAGAAATGCAAATTAAGACAATTCTGAGATATAAGTTGAAATGGAAGGTTTCTGTTTACCCGAAATCACCTGGTTTCTAGGAACCAGAAAATCAGGCCTTCAGGCTTAATCAAGCAGAACAGTAGTCAAGCTAATAGACTAAATATTAATAAATGTCAAATACTGATAGATGTCATCAGCTCAGGCTAAGTAAATCTGTTTATAGCTGGCCAAGGCTCAAGTGAATATGGGCCTGCACATTTATACAGGTCATAGTGATGGGGGGGTTGAAGTCCTTTTAAGATTCCTTTCTAATTGCCCAACCCATGGCTTACCTTGATTCACAAATCCCGGTCAAAGGCACCCTTTGAATATCCGGGCCCAGCCCCCCCCACATCAGCTCAGCTTCCCCCAGTCCTCACCTAATCTGAGCTAATTAAAAGCCCGCAAGAACTTGGTACCGCCCATCATCTTTTGAGTATAAAAGAGGTGAGCCGGAACTCCCTCATTGTATGAGCTCTCCCAGCCACCACATGGTATCCTTCCAGCCATGTAGGTGTTCCTGCCCGCTCAGCAGCCACCTTTGGCCCTGGCGTCTTTCTAACTTAACTTTACTTCCAAATTTCTACAATAAACCTTTTATTTATCAATCTAGGTTTTGGGGCCTTTAAATTCATTTTACAGAGTACACTGCACCTCATGGGATTATCTATGCGCTGAGAAATGGGGTTCCCCCTTTCCTTTCCCTCATTAGTTGGTGGCCCTCACAGGGTCCCTGAAAATTTTTACTCTGAAAACTAACCTTAACCTTTTCAGGTCTCTCAGAACCAATTTTCATCCTTAGCAGTTTCCAGCAGGTTCTGGGAAGAATATCTGTGTTCCTACCCTTGTCTCACTCTCTCTCTAAAACAGAGCACCCAGACCAGGTTTGGGGTGCAAGCAAGACTCCCATGGAGACTATTTTTCAGGGAAAAAAAAGCTCTCCTTTTGTTTCACTCTGTCACTACAGGCTGCTTTTCCAAATCATTTGTAATCCCTTTATCTGGCCAGAAAAGCCTGCCCACAGGCTGCAACTCCAACACACAGGAGAGTGTCTCTTCACCCCTCCCCCCACCACGTGTCCAACCCTCTCAGGTCCCAGGCCAGCAATCTCCTTGATCTCTTCTGGGGGAGATATCTGTGTTTGAGCCCCTCTTGCACTCCACCGTAGTGGTCTGGCTTTAGCCACGAGGAGATGGTCAATGGATTAGGGTGAACTTGGACATGTGTACCCAACTGCGTGAGCCTTCACCTTCACCACCTGAGAAGCACTGGGTAAGATAACATCTCTCCCTTCCCCCATCCTCTCTCTTTTCCAACCTCTCCCATGTGGCTTAACCTGCCATTAAAATTCTCCCATCCTGTCCCCTTCTTGGGGTACAGTGGGGAGATTTGGGGACTCTTCAAGATCTCTAGAAAAGTTTCCTATTCACTTTTAAAAGGTGCTCTGCCATATCTCTGAACGCCCCTCCCATAGCTTCTACCTGGCTCTTAAAGGAGCCAAGACTTCCAGTGCTTTCAGAGAACTAGCTTGTCCCATACCTTTTAAAATGGGACTCAGTTTCCTGAATTAGACCATGCTCTCTAGGCAGGATTTTAAAACTGCCCATTTTCTTTCTAAGCCTCAGGGCATACTTACCTGCTCACTGTTCAAGCCTTTCTCTGTCTCAGTAACATTGCAGGTGGGAACTCCTGACTTTTCTCTTGGTCCAGTACTTTTAGCTCCTAGCGCACTCTCTTATTTCTTTGGATTGGCACCCTATGCTCCCTATGTCTCCTCTTATACTGACAATTAAAAGATGCCTTTTCTAAGTTCTGGTCCTGGCCAGGCTAGAGCTAGGACATCTTTGTAATTTGGGCTGGGGAACAAAATTCTGAATCCAGGCAAATTAATTGTTAAGAGAGTCAAAATAGTTTCTTTTGATTTCTCTTTTTTTCCCCCCATCTTGACTGCAGGCAGGCAGGGATGAATTAAAGTGATTGAAACTATTTAAAAAAACACTCCTTAACTACTTTAATTTGGCACCTCACTAGAATCTTTCTCTGTTCTGGTGTGCAACAGTTCTTTTTTAAATGCCTCAGTTTCCTTAAACTGTCTGTTTCTTGACTGAACTTCTCTGGCTTCAGTCCAGGAAGCCAGGGATATAGAATATTCTCCCTCAAGCTGCCTTTTAGAGAATGGCTACATTAATACCCGAATTCTATGTAGAGTTCCAATCTCTCTCTAATCACCCAACCCCCAACTTGCTTCAGGAGTCACTTATCTCCAATTAGGGTCTTTTGTCTTCCACTCACTATTCTCTGCAGTAATGCTAGGTGCCTTCCCCTCACTCTGCCTCTTCTAACAGAGTAGGGAGGGGTCACTTGGGATTTCTCTTCACCAGAGAAGGTTCTGAATTAGATAGGCCGGCTTTCAAATTGATTGATTTGTTTTTTAAGACTCGTTAAAACTGCGGGACTTGCATAAAACTGTTTGACTGTTGTTCTGTATGAGAAAAACTTTTAACTATTGCTATATAAACCTGTTTAACTATTGCTGCATAAAACTCTTTGACTATTGCTGTTTCAGGAAATTTGCTAGTCTGTTATATATAATCTGATAATTTCTGTAGACAGTGGGGGAAGGAAACTGAGATTTCAGCTGGTCAGGAAATTGGGAAAAACTGACGTCTTATTTCAGTTCAGTCCCTATTGGAAACTATTTTACTCTTTACTTAAAATTTGCTACACTATGATTGTCTGGCTTATGTTTTAACTTTGAAATCCCTTATTCAGTCTTTGGGATTATCCTTTAGAAACAACCAAAATCAGACACCTGTCCTAGGACTGGCAGTCTCTCTGATCTGTTTCTCCACCCCTGTTACCCCATTTCCTTAATTATTATTTCAGCATTTCAACATCAGAACTCTAATGGTTTGGGGAATCCTGTCTCTTGGTCTAATTGCATAATTTACTCAGAAATCTGTCCTCCAGAGAGAGAGAGAGAGAGAGAGAGAGAGAGAGAGAGAGAGAGAGAGAGAGAGAGAGAGAGAGAGAGAGAAGCTCTCAAACTCCATTTTTTCTCTCTCTCTCTCTCTCTCTCTCTCTCTCTCGAGCCCCTGACTTGGGGTGCCTTCTCAGGGCAGCAGGACTGCCTTGAGCACTGCTACACAGCAGACACTGAGTTAAATGCACAAATGGCCCCAGACCTAAAGACTGTCCATCTCTGGCTGAGATGCCCCCCAACTGCAGAGATCCAAACAGGGAGGCATGTGTCTCCCTGAATAAGGAGTGCTGTTCTATGCTAATAATTCTGGGGTTATTGGGGAGAAACTGGTCCTTGCCACAAGTCCTTGCATTTTCTAGTTTTAGTCTGGTTTGTTTTATTGTCCTCACTCAGTTTCCCTAATTATCCTGACTCAGTCCTGCCTCAGTTTCCCTGCCTCTTAGTTCTACAAAACCTCCCCCTGCCTCTTTATCAGAATACTTGACAAGATTGATCTTATATTTCAGAATAGCAAAATGCCTCTCCCATCCCAAGCTATGGGAAACTCTTATCAAGATGCTGTCTCCACTGACTATGTCATCTCTCTAGAGACCTACTCCAATATTGCTGTTGCCTCTATTTCAGTCTTCCAGTTCGTGAGGTAACACACCCCCCACACTCTATCAGCGAGGTGGGACAGCTCAATTTCCCAGGACTTGATTGACGATTTCTGGAGCTCTACACTCAAGCCAAGCATTGCTCATTGAAACGTCATGGCACAGCTCTGGCGAAATAAAATGTTTTTTTTTTTTTTTGGTCATATTTCTCTCTCTCTTAGGAACACCTAAAGGGAATGAAAGCTATAGAGTTACTGCCTCTCAATGAACTCCGCTGAACAGATTAACTAATTTCTCTTCACCCACCTTGACAGGGCCTCCCTGCTGTTAGGACACACCCAGCAAAGCTAGCCCCTTTTGGAGCCAACAGGTTGGGAAAGAACAATAATCAAACTTTGCCTGGGTTTCTGTGAATGTCATCCATACTTCGGTAGGATTTATTTCTAAAAGTTTAACTGCTAACTTCTTGAATTCTCTTATGTGGAATTAGACATTCTGTATATGATTGTATTTTCATTGGGTATTTTAAAGCAAACTGATTTATATCTACTTGGATCATGAACTCATTGGGACAAATTCCTTATTGTTATCAATATAAGGTTATGATAAATATTTGGTTAGAATTTATGTTCTTGCATTTTTTTTTCCTCATGTAACTGGTTTTAAGATCAGAGCAATAGTCAATAGAAATTGTTAATGCAATTCACTTATGACATACTTTGCTGTTTCTAGCCTGATTATATGTAATCATTGTATCCTAAATGCTTGGGCAAATAAGCATTTAGCCTGATCATCTGTCTGCTACTGGACAACAGACAACTAATAGAGATCTGTAAGACCAAAACTAGTTTCTAACACCTGTTGGTTTCCCTTTATCTCATTAACCTGAGACTCTCAGTTCTCTCCTCAGGGCAATTCCTGCCTCCAGACACTCAGAAAGAAGCAGAGATGCCCTTTGAATGCAAATCTCTTCTAGACTTAAGTCTTAGAAGACCCCAGTCTCTGTCCTGAATCCAAACAGGAGGAATTGCCTTCTCACCACCACAGAACACCACAAGGGTTGAACTGGCCCCCCTGCATTCTGCTCCCTGGTAGGAATTTGAGGTCTGGCCCTGTTTCCCTTTTATATCAGGACAACCTGAACACCTCAGGGGCCGGTAAGCTGGGTAGGATATGCTGATGCTTTTCACCCCTCCCCCATAAAGAGTGGGAAACTAGGAAGGAAAAGATTCAGGATCTTTGCTTATTGAATAACCAACTCTTTTCAAGAAAAAGAGCAGTTTTTCCAACATTTCCAAGAACTTAAACTGCATTCTTATCTTGATCTGTAGCTCTGACAACTGGGGATATGCCCATCCCTGAATCCTGCCTTACAGAAGATCAGTGGTTCATTAAATCTACTAGAGGCCTCTTGCCTCCCCTGGCTTCTGGTCCACACCTGTTAATCCCAAACGCAGGAGAAATTAGCTTTCCTGGAAATTAAGGGTGAAAGAGCTAGGCTACAAATAAACTTTTTTTCTCTCAGCATTTTCTCCTATTTCTCTTTGATAATTAGATGGGCCATCAGACAAGCAGCCCACAGAAGTAACTTGATGCATTTCTTGCTAAAGGCTCTATTGTCCTGAATGTCACCATCTCCACTCTGGATGACACCCCACTTTTAATCTGTTCCCAAGATCTGTTTTCTCTAGGCTTCACACTTTGGATTTTCAGCTGGCCTTTCAGCCTGGACAACATTGACTGGGGACAACTGACCGGGACACCTCCTCAATGCCCTGCTGCCATCCCCCACATCTCATGCCTCACCTCCTGGCATGGAACCCCAAATCTCTATGACCCTTATCAGCTCGAAGCAGTTAAAGAGGAGATCGATGCCCCTTTTCCCACATGCATCTGGAGGCAATGGTTTGAGGGAGGAACAAGATGAGGGGACCCCATTACTCTAAAGATCTTTGGAGAAAATCTTCAACCTTTCCTTAAATGAAGGACATTGCCCCAAATTTTTGTTTTTCTTAAATGAATTTAAGTCTCAACTGTTTAAGGGAGGAACTGATGGGGGTTGAAGTCCCTTTAAGATTCCTTTTGCACCTCCCATCATCTTTTGGGTATAAAAGAGGTGAGCCGGAACTCCCTCAATGTAGGAGCTCTCCCAGCCAACACATGGTATCCTTCCAGCCATGTAGGGGTTCCTGCCCGCCCAGTGGCCACCTTTGGCCCTGGTGTCTTTCTAACTTAACTTTACTTCCAAATTTCTACAATAAACCTTTTATTTATCAATCTAGGTTTTTGGGCCTGTAAATTCATTTTACAGGGGACACTGCACCTCATGGGATTATCTATGCACTGAGAAATGAGGTTCCCCCTTTCCTTTCCCTCATTAATATGATTCTTATGGCTATCATGTGATGAACTTACAATAGTCCTAAGAGAATGTTAACCTTCACTATTGCTACAAAAAATGTTCTCAAAACTTCTTCCAAATCAAAACAAGTTTTTCACTTCAATTCTAAGCAATCAGGATGATTAGATTGACATGTTTCCCTTTTCTCTTCAAAATCCTTTTGAAAATTCTCATTTAACTCTCTCAGTCTTCTGTTTCCTTTCCTTCCCCTTTCAGAAATCCATAAATTTTCTGCTTATCTACAGAAATTTAATCATGCAATGCAACACCAAACCACAATTTCACTTGGATAAGTTAGGAAGTTAGGAAGAAATTTTACTTTCAGGTTTGGAAATGTTAAATGAATGAATTTGAGAATTTGGTTTCTGGGCATATTAATTACTGGTGCATTTCTTTTAATAATCCCCTGAGGATATTTGCAAACTGCATAACTGAAAACAATTCAGCTCCTTAGCTGATATGCCTATTTTGATATTTGAAGTAAACAAAACAAAACTTCTTTTATTTTTTTGTAGTAACTTTCAGAAACTTTCTCGAAACTTCAACCCTTAGACCTTTTGTAAAACAATCTGGAATTAACATTGTTAAAATTTATTTTTTCCTCAGTATACTTCAATTCATACTTTTCATTTTCTGTTTCATTATTAATTTTTTTTTCTCTAAGAGAAAAGGCACAGTGAACAGAATTGCAAACTGGTTTACCGGCCATATTTAAGATGATATTAATTTGGAACTTATGTTTTCATTTTATCAATGCACTTCTTAAAATGAGTTAATAAATGATTCAAATGTTACTGGCTCAGATATTAACTGGATTTTCATCAAGATAAAAATTCTCTAAACAGTATTGCAATCATTTTTTTCTTGCTGTCTGTAGGGATAAGTATTTTGGAAAGTATAAATTGGAAAACTGTAATTATTGCTATTAAATTCAGATACCGAGCACTGAACTGAGCTGAACTGAGCAGAGAATATGATACTCTAAATATACAAATCTTAACATTCATTATATGCAACACATAATTATTGTATTTCAGAATGTGTTTTTTCTTCATCTGAATTCAATAAACATTTAGACTTTGGGAATTATAAAGATATAAGCATGAGAGGCTGCAAGGTATAACTAGCATTTTTATAATGAATTCAAGTCTGTAAAGGGCCTTATGGATGATTTTTTATTTGATTCTGACAAAAACCTTGTGAAATAGGTGTTACTATTATACTCTTTTTGTAGAGGAGGAAGTAGAAAATGAGAAAAATTAAATGACTTTTCCAGGATCACACAACTTACACTTGTTTGAGGCAGACTTTATACTCAGGCTTTCCTCACCCAAAATTCAGAACTCTTTGCACTAAGTCACTTAGCTTCCTCCCACTCCCTAACTCTCTCTGTCTCTTTGTCTTTCTTTCAAATATGTGTTACATAAAATTTAAATATGTGATTGTGTGCACATATTTAAATATATACACATACATATAGATTTATATAATGTAAATGTATATATTATGCACACATTAATATGAATATATTGTAGAATGCATGCACACTCACAAATTGGTGCATATTTATTCATATATAAATACAAACAAAAATATAAATGATATAAAACATTATATAAGATGTATAACAAATATTTCATTTAATATATATAATTAAATAAGTGAAAAAATACTGAATATGGAGTAAGAGAATCTAAATGACAATTCTAGTTCTCCAATTTACTAACTCTATAACCTTGACCAGATTATCTTAACCTAACTGAGTCTAAGTTTCATCATTTTTAAAACAAAATGATTGGATTAAAGGACTTAAAAGGGCCTTTGACTTCCTTTTTATTATTTTATTATATTTCCAAATCCTGAGGAGACAAGGATACAAATATGCAAATAAATTAAAATATGAAAGAGTGAAATGAAAGTAAAGGAGATATAACAGTAAATCTCTGAGAAATTTGAGGAAGAACATATCATCTTAAAATTGTGGGATCGGGGGAAAAGAAAGATCAGAGAAGACTTCATGGTGGAAATAGCGTTTAACTGAGACCTTGAAGGAAGGGAAGCTAAATGTTTGTGGAATTAAATTATGGGATATCAGAAGGGATATTGGGTTGGGGGAGTTCACTTAGTGGAAGATAGCATGAGAAAAGATATAGAAACTGGAGAGAACAAGGGAAGAATAGACGATAAAAGATAGTCCAATTTTGCAAGATCATGAAGGAAGAGGGATTTGAATGCTAGGGTCATGTATGTAATGGGGAGTCAGTGAAGGTTTTTAAAGTAAAGGAGTGGATAGTATTGTTGCAATTCATTTGCAATGGAGGAGGTAAGAAGAATTAAGTTCCTTAATAGAGTTATTGCTCTATTTTAAGGATCAAATGATGTAATAGCATGCATTGCAGAATGTCATTGTCCTTTGGTAGGTTCATTTTCAAGTGGAATGGTTAAACAGAAGTAAACCATTTTAGGAGAAGAGGAAAGTCTAGTTGGAAGAAGATCAGTTAAGGTATATTAAAAACCAAAAATTTGCTGGAAAGTCCCTGGCAGTATAAGAAATCACAAAAAGCATGTGGTCATCTTTATATAACTGAAACATAATGGAAAATCTGTTTTATTTATTTGCACTGTCTAATCACCACATTCAGTCATTAAAATGACATTTGGATTTTTTTGGAAATTATTTTATTAATTTGTTTTATTTATTTTAAAATTTAAGTTAAAAAAAATTCTGTGAGAATTGGGGTCAAGTGACTTGCCCAAGGTCACACAGATAGGATGTGTTCAGTGTCTGAGGTCACATTTGAACTCAGGTCCTCCTGACTTCAGGGATGGTATTTTATCTACTGGGCCACCTAGCTGCCCATTATCATTTTCTTAGAAAAAACAGGACTCTTCCTTGAAGGTCAAAAGACTCTTTTCATGAATATCTTTATTTAGCATTTTTTTTTTTTGGAGGCTGGGGTTAAGTGACTTGCCCAGGGTCACATGGCTAGGAAGTGTTAAGTGTCTGAGACCAGATTTGAACTCGGGTCCTCCTGAATTCAGGGCTGGTGCTCTATCCATTGCACCACCTAGCTGCCCCCTATTTAGCATTTTAATAGTATTTTATTTTTCTGAACTTCATAATCAATTTTAAGTTATTTTTATGGGCAACAACTGTATAAATTGTTTTATAAATATATTGTTTTCCTTCATTTTACAGATATATTAAAAATATGGTATATAATAGGACATGGAATTTCCCTAACAAGGTGGACTCTGAGCACCTTTCTCCCCTTTCACTCTTTCTTCTCAGACCCATGTTGTTTCACTAAGTCATTTTGTATTCTAGAGAAGGCTCAAGCCTATGAATATTCTATTTAACATTTTCCTAGAATTCAAAATGAATGTGCACATTGAAGGACACTGTAGCAGTTAAGCCTCATTTTATCCTCACTGAACTTTCTGACTTGACAGTATTAAAAATATATGCACACATTTACATGCATATATATATATATATATATATATATATATATATATATACATATATATATATATATATAGTTGTAGGTATGATGATGGGCCATATATATATATATATATATATATATATATATATATATATATATATATATATATATATATAGTTGTAGGTATGATGATGGGCCATTTATATGTAACTTAAGGTTTGGGCTTCTGAATTGATGAGTCTAGATAATTCTATGGTGAGGAAACTACTCAAGTAGATTGTCAAATACTGTGTAACTCAATTCTTATAAAGTTGACTGGAACATTGAGAAGTGAAGTAATCTTGATGTACATAGTTTGATGTACACATCAGAGACCGTACTTAAAGCCAGACTTTTCTAAGGATGTTCATTGTACTTCTCTAGTCCATTCTGAAAAAAAACCATTAAATTTCTGTCAGAGGAATTAAGCCATACATTTTCAGTGTGATTTTACATGAATAATATCATGACATGGATGACATATTTAGTTCAGTAATATATGTTACCCTTTCTACATGAGATATAATTAAGAGGTAAAATCACTTAATGCTACTTTTGACTCCCAAAATATTTAATATGATATTGAATAAAAATACTTTCTAATATGGCCAAATTAGAATCTCGGCAATCTACTAAAGATAGAAACAAAACTGTTGATAATTTTGCAAAAAAAAAAACAAAACAAAACAAAAAAAAAAAAACAAGTTGTGTGGGTACTTTAGTCCCATATAAACTAAGCTTTTGTCAAAATTTAATAGAGAATAGCTGTTAAGTCTGGACTTTTGTGAATAGCAGGACATAAGGAAAAGTATATGATAAAGAATTTATACCAGCTAACAGAATAATTGATAAAGACCTATTTAGTACCTATATGCAGAAATATGGAGAAGCAGTTTGATCCACAGCAAAAGTGACCCCTAATACTTAGGAGTAGCTCAAAATTAAAAGGTAAATGGGAAATATTAACAAAATAAATAAAAATACAATAAATCAAAGATAATATTATATTTTAAAACTAAGCCAGTATGCAACCTGCAGGAATCCTTATGAATAGGGTCCTATTTTCTTTGAGTTTGACACCACTGATGTCATTCAATGTAGGTGAAGAAGATTTGGTTTAAATCCTGCCTTAGATACACATGGGCTTTGTGACTTTAGGTAAATCACTTAACCTCTCATTGGTGATTCTCTAACAATATGTCACTAAGGAGTTTCCAATCAACATCAGGGGAAGAAATCTATATTACGTTTATCTCTATATCAATGAAATCACAGACTTATACCCTTAAATTTCTGCCCTTGCTATGAGAGGGCTATGGCCCTCTCTATTTTTTAAATCTTACATATGTTGCAAGTTAAAAAAGATCTTTTAAAGCCATCAAGTATTAAGAGCTTCAGAAACAGGTCTTTCTTGACTAATATAACTTCTTACTTAAGATGGTGGATAAAGGAAGGGTTTATTTACAAAATTCCAAATTGCTTTCCATACCACTTGATACATTTGTTTTGTGCTGCACACTAAGGAATTAGTGTACATATCTTTTTACCCTTTCAGATATCATAACATCTGCTGGGGTATTCTTGCTTCTCTGTTATATACCTTAACATCAATATAATTAGAAAATGAAGTTATATCTTCATTTTACAGACAAAGGATAAGACAGTAACAACTTCAAGAGACAGTGTAAAGGAGGGAACCATCTCAGGATTAGAATGGCAACTTTCATACTTTGAAAATTCATTGTGCTTCCTCTGGCTGTGAATATCTGGTGCACCA
Organism: Sminthopsis crassicaudata; assembly: GCF_048593235.1. Taxonomy (NCBI): domain Eukaryota; kingdom Metazoa; phylum Chordata; class Mammalia; order Dasyuromorphia; family Dasyuridae; genus Sminthopsis; species Sminthopsis crassicaudata. The sequence goes on from NC_133617.1 coordinate 457,706,708, forward strand.
TTTATCTTGATGTACTTAGTGGATCTAGGGGACATCTTTGACTTTCTAATGTTCTAATCCCACTCTACCTCATTGTTCTTATTCATTCCACTGGGTTATTGATTCTTGATGGTAACAAAACAGATGAAATCAGTGTTCTCTTTCATACTGTCATCTCTCTATTAAAATAGGTACTTAATTTAGAAAGCACACCGAGGTTGTGTTCTAATCATCAGGAGATAAAGTGAGTTTATTTTTGTCCAGGGAGATTTTAAAAAAATCTATTTTGCAGCATCTTATTTAGAGGGTAATTCAAATATTGAATGATTACCATTAACTTTCTTAGACACTAACTTTAGCTTCCATTCTTTTTTTTTAATTATAAAAGCAGATTGCTTTATTAAAAGTTAGTGGTAATCTCTCCAAATTCCCAGTAGAATTTATACCCTGTTCCAGAAGCACAAAGGATGTTAGCACAGGGTATGATGAGGATTGGTTGATGTCTCTTAACTAATAAAATGATACAAATGTTTGATAATTCATAGAATATTTAAGGCAGAATACATTCTCAGAGGCAGTTTAGTCATACTTCTCTCCAAATGTCAGGAGTCTCTGACCAATTCATCATGTAACCGCTGCTTGAATACTTTCTTTTCTTTCCTTGATATTTTCTGTTTCTTATGACATCACAGTATCCCATGTATCCCTTTCCATCCCCCTCTCTGAGAACCAACTACCTCCCTCATATGACAAATACTATATTTTTAAAGAGGAAAAAAAAGTCATCACAACTGATTAATATATTGAAAGACTCCAAAAACATGTGGTGAAGAGATATGCTAGGGGTGTTTTCTCATATCTTTTCATTCAAATTTCACTTGATGTTTATATTTTTGTTACATTTATTTCATTTTTTTGGTGTGTCTTTTTCCATTTCCATTATTGCAGTTACTGTGTATAGTGTTTTCTTTGCTTACTTCACTCTGCCTCAGTTTATATAGATCTTTCTATAGTTTTTATATAGCATAATTTCTATATATAAAATATATTTTCTATACTTCTCTGTATTCATCATACACAGTACAGCACAAAAGTATTTTATTACCTTCATATAATACAATTTATTCAACTATTCCCCAATTAATGGGCATCAACTTTGTTTCCAATGCTTAGATATTACAAAAAGAATATATTTTGGTATAAATATTTTGAAGTATATGTGGCCATTTTTATGGATATTTTATCTTATCAATAAGCCTAGTAATGAAGTCAGAGGATATAGTTAGACTTCAAAAGGTATAGTTCAAAGTGCCTCAGATGTAATTTATTTGCATAGTTCTAAATTGCTTTCTTAAGTGCTCATACCACTACAACTCATTTGTTTTGTACTACACATTAATGTATTAGTGTACATATATTTCCATAATCCCTCCAACACTAATTGTTGTCATTTTTTTGATCATTTTTGCAAATCAGGATATGATGTGAAACTTCAGATTTGTTTTGATTTGCATTTTTCTTATTATTAATTTGAAACTTTTTTTTTCATGTGGTTGTGAATACTTTGCAGTTCTTTTGAGAACTGCTTATTTATAACTTTTGGTCATTTATCTTTTAGAAATCACTTTGTATGTGTATATATGTATGTGTGTGTATGTGTGTAGTATATAGTTTGGATATCAAACTATTATCAGAAAAATTTGATACAAACATATTTTTTCTCTTTTGAACATTTTTCTTCTTATCTTACATATAGTAATGTCTGTGCAAAAATTCAGGTTCAAATAATCAAGGTTATCTATTTTATCTTTTAGAATTGCTTCATCTCTCATTGGGTTAAAATATATATTCAATTCATATCTGTGAGAGGTATCTGTGGTTCTATTTTAATATTATTTTATAGTATAGTCTTAAATATTAAGGTTACATATTCAATCAGAATGTATTGTAGAGTATTGTATATGGTGTTAATCTAAGCCCATTTTCTGGGGAGTTCTTTCTCTAGATAACTTATGTTTTCTAATTTTTTCTTTTGCAAAATACTGATAATTCAGTGCCATTTTCTTGTCTGTTCATTTGTGCTCTCTCTCTCTCTCTCTTCATTTTTTTTGTAAGTTTATTTTAATACACATTGATTTATGAATTATGTCGGGAGAGAAAAATCAGAGTAAAAAGGAAAAGCAATGGGAGAGATTAAAAAACAGAAAAAAGAATTGAACATAGCATGGATTGATTTACATTCAATCCCGTAGATATTTTTCTGGATACAGTTTAAAAAATTCTGCCCAAAATCTATTGGGATTTGTTTGGATTGCAGCACTACTAAGAAGAATCAAGCCTTTCATTAACTGATCATTGCACATTCTTCTTGTTACTATGTACAATGTATTCCTGGTTCTGCTTGTTTCATTCAGCATCAGTTCATGTAAATCTTTTGAGGTCTTTCTATAATTAGCTTGTTGATCATTTTTTTATAGAATAATCATATTCTTAGGCCGAGCGAATATAATAAAGATGACAATACTCCCCAAACTAATCTATTTATTTAGTGCTATACCAATCAGACTCCCAAGAAACTATTTTAATGACCTAGAAAAAATAACAACAAAATTCATATGGAAGAATAAAAGGTCAAGAATTGCAAGGGAACTAATGAAAAAAAAACTCAGAGGAAGGTGGTCTAAGTGTACCTGATCTAAAGCTATATTATATAGCAGCAGTCACCAAAACCATTTGGTATTGGCTAAGAAATAGACCGGTAGATCAGTGGAACAGATTAGATACAAAGGACAAAAAAGGGTACATCTATAGCAATCTAATCTTTGACAAACCCAAAGATTCCAACATTAGGGATAAAAATTCATTATTCGGAAAAAACTGTTGGGAAAACTGGAAATTAGTATGGCAGAAATTAGATATGGATCCACACTTAACACCATATACCAAGATAAGATCAAAATGGGTCCATGATTTAGGCATAAAGAGGGAGATAATAAATAGATTAGAGGAACAGAGGATAATCTACCTCTCAGACTTGTGAAGGAGGAAGGAATTTATGACCAGAGGAGAACTAGAGATCATTATTGATCACAAAATAGAAGATTTTGATTACATCAAATTAAAAAGTTTCTGTACAAGTAATACTAATGCAAACAAGATTAGAAGGGAAGTAACAAATTGGGAAAATATTTTTAAAAACAAAGGTTCTGACAAAGGTCTCATTTCCAAAATATATAGAGAACTGACCATAATTTATAAGAAACCGAACCATTCTCCAATTGATAAATGGTCAAAGGATATGAACAGACAATTCTCAGAGGAAGAAATTGAAACTATATCCACTCACATGAAAGAGTGTTCCAAATCACTACTGATCAGAGAAATGCAAATTAAGACCACTCTGAGATACCACTACACACCTGTCAGATTGGCTAAGATGACAGGAACAAATAATGACAAATGTTGGAGGGGATGTGGGGAAATTGGGACACTAATACATTGCTGGTGGAGTTGTGAAAGAATCCAGCCATTCTGGAGAGCAATCTGGAATTATGCCCAAAAAGTTATCAAACTGTGCATACCCTTTGACCCAGCAGCGCTACTACTGGGATTATATCCCAAAGAAATACTAAAGAGCGGAAAGAGACATATATGTGCCAAAATGTTTGTGGCAGCTCTTTTTGTTGTAGCTAGAAACTGGAAGATGAATGGATGTCCATCAGTTGGAGAATGGTTGGGTAAATTGTGGTATATGAAGGTTATGGAATATTATTGCTCGGTAAGAAATGACCAGCAGGAGGAATATAGAGAGGCCTGGAGAGACTTAAATCAACTGATGCTGAGTGAAATGAGCAGAACCAGAAGATCACTGTACACTTCAACAACAATACTGTATGAGGATGTATTCTGATAGAAGTGGAAATCTTCAACATAAAGAAGATCCAACTCACTTCCAGTTGATCAATGATGGACAGAGGTAGCTACACCCAGAGAAGAAACACTGGGAGGGGAATGTAAATTGTTAGCACTAATATCTGTCTGCCCAGGTTGCATGTACCTTCGGATTCTAATGTTTATTGTGCAACAAGAAAATGATATTCACACACATGTATTGTACCTAGACTATATTGTAACACATGTAAAATGTATGGTATTGCCTGTCGTCGGGGGGAGGGAATAGAGGGAGGGGGGTAATTTGGAAAAATGAATACAAGGGATAATATTATAAAATATATATATATATATAATAAAAAAAAAGAATAATCATATTCCATTAAGTTCATATTAATACAGCTTGTTCAGTCATTCTCCAATTGATGGACATCAACTCCTTTTCAAATTCTTTGTTACTATGAAAATAACTATTACATTTTTGCACATGTGGGTCCTTTTCCATTCTTTATTATGATTTCTTTGAGATACAGAATCAATAATGGCACTGCTGGGTCAAAGATTATGTATAGTTTTATAGCCCTTTGGACAACTCCAGCAACAATGCATTAGTGTCCCAGTTTTCCCACATCCCCTCCAACATTTATTCTCTCTCTTTTTTCCTTTAATCAATGCCAGATGTTTTTCTTGACTGTTATTTTATAATATAGTCTGAGATCCTGAGGTACTATTACCTTTTTATCTTTACTTCTTATCATCATTTCCCTTGATATTCTAGATCTTTTGTTTTTTCCAAATTAATTTTGTTATTATTCCATCAAGCTCTGTAAACTGTTCCTTTGGTGATTTGACTGGTATAAAACCAGAAGTATAAATTAATTTTAGTTTTGTTGTCATTTTTATTAAATTTGCATGACATTTAAGGAGTACTATTGTAATCAAGTTTATAAAAATCTTTTGTATGTTGGGGGAAGTTGATACCAAGGTATTTTATATATTTTATGTAAATTGTATTTTTTTGGAATGGGGTTTTCCCTTCTTTCCTTTTATAGAAATGCTATTGATATTTGAGGATTTATTTTGTAGTTCATAACTTTGCTGATATGATATATATATATATATTATATATATATATGATACAATATATTAATTATCTGGTTTATTTTATTTTATTTTTTTTTGCTGATTCCCTAGGGTTTTAAAGTAAACCAGTAACAAACAAGGACAGTTTAATTTCCTTTTTATTTATCTTTATGCCTTTAATTCATGCCTCTTGCCTTATTGCTATTGCTAGTATTTCCAGAACTATATCACATATTAATGGGGAGAGTGGGCATTCTCACTTTGCTCCTGTATTCAGTGGGAACGATTCTAGTGTATTACCATTGTATATGGCAATTGTATCATTGTATATGATACTAAATTTTGTTTTTTACATAGGCACTTTTTATGATATTAAAAAAGGGCTCCTCTAGGCCTATACTTTGTAAAGTTTTTTTTAAAAGCATAAAAATATTGTACTTTTCAAAGGTTTTTTTCACTGAGATGATCATGCCGTTTGGGATTTTTTTATTTGATTAATATTTTCATCCTTTTTCCTAATGTAGAACCATCTTTGTATCCCTGGTAAAAATCAACCTGATTATGATGATTTCTTGGAGAAATCATTGTAGCCTGACATTCTTGTATAGGTCAAAATAGCTAATATTGTTCCTTGCATTATGGTAAATAAAATTCTATTTCATATTACTGTCTACAATATTCATATTTCCTTTTTTTCTATATTGTGACTCAATTTATATTACAATTTCTAATGGAAATGATTCTTTTATAATTCTGTATTATAAATATATTATAAATAGCCCCATAAGGTATTGCTATAAGTAGTTGTGTAAAGAGATACAAGAGGTTGATTCCTTGGCAAAATACAAAGATTAATTACAGTGGAATTGGTGGAAAGTGTAATTAATGAAGTAAAGGGGATAAGAAGCTATAAAAAGATGAGGTATTTGCTCATTATAATATGTCTTATGAAATTACCTTAATGCCACAAATATTATCTAATTCATCACCATCTGAGGTAAGAAGAATTCTTTATTGGATATAATAATAACCAACATTTATATAATAATTTAAGACTTACAAAACACTTTATATATTCAACTCCTTTGAACTTTAAAGTAATCCAATAAGGGAAGAGATGCTAATATTATATATCTTATTTTATAGATGGAGACACTGATATTCAGAGTGGCCACAATTTTTGCTATATAAGTAATAGAATAATGATTACACTACAGGTCTCTGGACTCTGATTTGTGTATTTTTTCTTTTATACAACAGCTACTTTTATAAATAGAATTAGACTTAAACTAGTGGAAGAAAAAAATGTAAAATCTTTCTGGTAGTGAAATACCCTTTCTATTTAATGTACCTGTTTCTCCAATTCTGTCAAGGGAAGTGGGGACATTAATTTTCAAGTGACTATTAGTTGAATCATAAATAGCAATGAGATATTCCAATTTTTTTGTAATCAAAAATGACTACAGGAGGGTTGGTTAAATTACAATGTTACTATATATCAAATTGTGCTAGCCCAAGACCATGTGATATTTCAGAAAACAATGCAAAGAAGGCAACAAATAAGCTAATGCCGACTCTCCTCTAATAGGTATCTATCTTAAATAATTGCCAAATGAAATATTGCTATATTTCATAAAAATCTTAGAATTATATTTGATACAATGGAAGGCTTTTATTTAGAGGAGTGAGAGTTTCAGAAAAAATAAGGTGAGTGTAGTGATAGTGATAGAGGAAAAAAAAAGAATGTCAATGAAAAATTAGAAAAATAAGCTGAAGGGAGAATAAGATTCAGAAGGGATTATAGCTCTTTCAGGAAGTTTTGTTACTATCATTTCTATTCTTTGTGCAGTTATATATTTTTATTGATGCTGATTTTGTTCATAACAAAAAAGAAAAAAAAAAAGCCCTAAATAGAGGTAGTGTCCAGGAATCAGGGATGGTCAATAATGTTAAAAGATTGAGATAATTCAACAAGAATGAGAATTGAGAAAAGACTACTAGATGACATAAACATTTGCCAAATATTAAGGCATAAACCCTCACAATCAAATGCATAAAAGGAGAAATACTAAATACTTCCTTTTCATATCACAATGCAATAAAAATTACATTCAATAAAGGGCCAGAGAAAGATAGACTAAAAACCAATTGGAAATTAATCTAATTCTAAAGAATGAGTGGGTCAAACAACAAATCATAGAAACAATCTATAATTTCATTCAAGAGAATGACAATAATGAGACCATATACCAAAACCTATGGGAAGTAGCCAAAGCAATTCTTAGGAAAAATTGTATATCTCTAAATAGCTACATGAATAAAATAGAGAAAAAGGAGATCGATGAATTAGGCATGCAACTAAAAAAGCTAGAAAAAGAACAAATTAAAAATTTGCAATTAAATACCAAATTTGAAATTCTGGAACTCAAAGGAGAGATTAATAAAATAGAAGCTAAGAAAACTATTGAAATATTTTATGAAAAATGAACAAAAAATAGACAAACCTTTGGTTAATTTGATCAGAAAAAGGGAAGGAAAAAACACAATCACGAGCATCAAAAAATAAAAAAGGATGAACTTACCACCGATGAAAAATATATTAAAGCAATAATTAGGAATTATTTTGCTCAACTACATAGCAGCAAATCTGACAATCTAACTGAAATGGGTAAATATTTACAAAACATATAAATTTCTCAGGTTAACATAACAGGAAATAAATTGCTTAAATAGTCCCATTTTAGAAGAAATTGAACAAGTCATTAATGAACTCCCTAAGAAAAAAATTTCTGGGGCCAGATGGATTCACAAGTGAATTCTACCAAATATTTAAAGAAAAATTAATTCTAATACTATGAAAACCACTTGCAAAAATAAGTAAAGAAAGGGTCCTGCCAAATTCCTTTTATGACACAAATATGGCACTGATACCTAAACCAGGAAGAGCCAGAGAGAAGAGAAAGAAAATTACAGATCAGTCTCCCTAATGAATATTGCTGCAAAAATTAAAATATATATATATATATATATATGCAAATAGATTACAACAATTTATCAGCTGGATAATATATTTATGATCAAGTGAGATTTATACCAGGAATGTAGAACTAGTTCAATATTAGGAAAACTATTACCATAATCAACCATAGCAATAACAAAACCAACAGAAATCATATGATAATCTCAATAGATGCCAAAAAAGCTTTTGACAAAATATAGCACCCATTTCTCTTTAAAACTCCAGAAAATAAAGGATAAAGGGAGCTTTCCTTAAAATAACAAGCAGTATTCATCTATAGCAAGCATTATTTGTAATAATGCTTATTGGGATCCATTCTCAATAAGATCAGAAGTGAAACAAGGATGCCCATTATCACCACTATAAGGAAATAAAACTATCACCCTTTGCAGATGATATGATGATATACTTAGAGAATACTAGAAAATAATCTAAAAACCTATTGGAAACAATTCACAGCTTTAGCAAAGTTGCAGGATATAAAATAAACTTACACAAATCCTCAGCATTTATATATATATATATATATATATATATATATATATATTACTGACAAAGTCCATCAGCAAGAGATATAAAGAGAAATTCCATTTAAAATTACAATAGAGAAAATAAAATACTTGGAGATCTACCTGCCAATACAAACCCAAGAACTATATAAACACAATTATAAAACACTTCTCATACAAATAAAGTCAGATCTAAAAAATATCAGTTGTTCATGACTAGGCCAAGCTAATATAATAAAATGACAGTTCTGCCTAAATTGGTTTATTTGTTCAGTGTCATACCAATCAAACTGCCAAAATATTATTTCATTGAACTAGAAAAGATAATAAGAAAATTCATCTGGAAGAACAAAAGGTCAAGAATATCAAGGGAATTCATGAAAAAAAAATGCAAAAGATGGTGGTTCAGCATTAGTTTGCTTTGGCAAGGAAAAAGGCCAACTTTCCAACTTTTCATTTGAAATCAGGAGGCAGGAAGAGATGGTAGAAAGATATGTCTAGGTGAAGTGAAATGAGAAAAGAAGAAAGAAATCTTAGAGAGTGACCTTAATTTTTTTTTTTCATGAAGAGACATGATCTTTGGTTGAGAGGGTGGGTGAAAGGAGAAAGTTTCATGGGAAACTTGATAAGAGATTAGAAAGTTGGGGACAGAAATTGTGTCGAGTTAATGAAACAATAAGAAGCAATAGAATGTCCAGTTGCATTGACGGTCTAGTAGATTAGATAACAAACTTTATAGAGTTGACTTTTTTTATTCTCTTGGAACAAAATCTATTTGTGTTTTTGAATAACCACACAGTCTTAGGAAATTTTAATATGTCCCAAAGTGCTTAGAAAGAATAAATGTAGTACATTGCTTTAAAAAAAAAGTCTCTGAGTTGAACCAAATAATAATGTTATCATCTATATGAGGTTTTGCAAATGAAATTCAAGCATATAGTGCCTCCTATTAGTAAGGAAACCTTTACCCAGCTGGAAGGAGGCAACTAAAGGAGCACTTTGAAGTTAAGTAGCATAAGGAAAGCCAGGAATTTTTGAACTGAGAGTACATTTTGAGGTATGTAAGCTCTACTCTAGTGAGCCAATTGTAAATGAAGGGTATTACTACCATAAAGCAGAGGTATCCAACTTTTAACTGGAGGGTTTCATGTGATTTGCAAAAATTCTGGAGTAAGCCCAAACCAGTTTAAATAGTAAATAATAATTAAATAGTAAATAGTTTAAATAGAAATGCTTAATTTCTTCTTCTTCTTCTTCTTCTTCTTCTTCTTCTTCTTCTTCTTCTTCTTCTTCTTCTTCTTCTTCTTCTTCTTCTTCTTCTTCTTCTTCTTTTAAACAAAAGGGACTTTATAGGATTGATAGAGCTTGAGCAAACAACTTACAAAATTAGAGCTTTAGAACCAGATGATAGGTCTAAAAATGTAGGAAATAAAATGCAGTATGAGTCTAGGGCCAAAAGTAGGAACCCAGGATTTCTGTCAGTGGTCAAGAGAATCTCCACTGATAATATAGGGGTGGGAGAAAGATTGTTGTCTTAAAATGAAACAGATTGACTAATATTGTTTCTGATACAAATATTATTTGAAAATAATCCCTTGTGTGACGACTTCTCATTTTTGTGATAGCAGAAGAATCTTACTTTTTATATTCCTATTCTAAATTGCCACCAGAAGGGCCAACACATTGGTATATGATTAGATCATCAAAGTAAATTGGAAAACTGCAGTTCAATGTTGTGCCAGTAAGATTAAGGAACTTGAAGGCTATTTTTTTTGTTTTGTTTTGTCCAAACCAGACAGGCTTAATGTGACACAGAACAATACTTTCTTTATTTTGCCTTTGCATATAACTTCATAGTTCTTAAAGCTAAAGTTTTCCTTTTTCTGTCCTAGCCTTTAATTCTTTATGGTCCAAATTGTTTAACTGTACTACTTCAGTTTTCATTAAGGCCCTAGTCTCTGTCTATTTCTTTGTTTGAAGAATAAATTTACTTTATGCTCTGTCATACTTAGAAAAGAAAAAAAAATGTCTTTCACATGACTTTTTCTCAATTAGAGATTTACTCCTTTCAAAGAAAAATGAAAAATAAAAGAAAATGCTAGGGAAATTCTCATTGTTACTTAGGCAAGCACAATAAGATACAGTAAGAAATAATAAGATAAGTACTAGATTAGTAGTCACAGAATCTCATTTCAAATCTTAGCTTTTTAATTTTTTCTCTATGTGACTTTGGGTAAATTACGTTTCCTCTCTTTGCCTTAGTTTCCTTAAATGAGGGGGCTGGATAAAAAATGTTTTCAAAAATTCCCTCTAGATCTAACCCTATTGAATGGGACTGATTGGATGAAACATTTCTCAGTATTGAATCATATGATCCTTGTTCCCAGAGTTGGGAGATTGGGGTTTGGACTCTGGGTCCATGAAGGACCCTAGGAAGTCACATGATCTCTAAAAGGAGAAATAGGAAGTGACATGACCTGGGGGGAGGGTGGACAGCATTGATTGGTCAAGGATGATTATGTCCTTTTAGTCTATCCAGTAAAAAGGCTTGGGTCTTTTCCTATTTAACCGGCTGTTCCTTCCCACTGGCCAGGTGCCACAAACATATGATGGGAGTTGGGATGGCTCCCAGGTGTGTCTGGGGCGCTCTCTGCAGGGATTAAATAAATGCTTTCTCTTTGTACCTGAAGATGCCCCTGATAAGTTAATTTGGGAAAGGGGGTCTAGCACCCATCCCACACACTATGATCCTATTTTCTTGATTTGCTCAACTATTATTGGTTGATTTCTACCTTCTCAAATATTCCTAAACCTTTTTGTCTCTTTGCTCTCTTCCCTCTGAATACTGTCATGTATTTATTATATATATTCATATATATTTTTAAGAATGTAAATTCCATTAGAGCAGAGACTGTTGTAATTTTGTTTTTGTCATGCCAGAGATTAGCAAAGTATTTTGCACAGTTGTGACTTATTTGTGATTTATTAAATATTTATTAAATTGAAATCAAGCAATCATAATAAATGTTCAATCATCTAGCATGTTTGAGAGAATTTTGCTGAATAATGTATTCTAGTTAATACAAAATTACTGAGGATAGCTATCAATTTTCAAATCATTTGAATCAAATAAAAATATTTAATAGGAAAACTCAAATAAACCTAATTTTTTATGAAGATAAGTAATTTAAGAGATCTTGGACACATCTTTCTTGCTCTATAAGTCTCAGTTTCCTTATGAATATGTCTATGTTTGTTAATTGAGTATATTTGGCTAAGTATACAAGATGCTTTTAAACTTCTTTTTCTTTAATTGTAGGATGATTTAGAAGTACTCCAAGAAAGACAATTCCAATACACAAATGTGTGGGATGGGTGCTTAGACCCCTCTATTCCAAATTAAATAATCAGAGACATCTTCTGTTACAAAGAGAAAGTATTTAGTCCTTGCAAGGAGAGGCCCAAACACACCTGGGAGATATTTCAGCTCCCAACATGCGCTCATAGACCTGACAAGCCAGAAGCAGAACATTTGGTTAAATAGTAAAAGACTCAAACTTTTTCATTGGATAGAGTAAAAGGAAGTAACCATCATTGACCAATGGTCACCAATGTTGTCTGCCTCCTGTGTGGCATATTATTTCCTGTCACTGACCTAGGGTATTGGCCTTCAGAGACCTCTAGAGGCCTAGAGATCATGTGACTTCCTGCAACCTGGGGCCCAAGGCCTCATCTTCTGTCTCTAAAGACCTTTGGGAATAGGGATCTTGTGACTTAGGCCTAGACTCAGACTTGAGAAAACTTCATCCAGTCAGTCCCATTCATAAAATTAGGACCAACAGCATAAGAACCAGCAACTTTGGAATGCCTGTCCCAAGCCAAAAGAACAGCTCTGGTCCTTGATCCTAACATTTTGGGGAAATAAACCCAACCTTCGGGATAATGAGAGGAGGAAAGCATAAAAATATTGAAGACTCTAATTTTTAAACTATTGATTAAAAAAATACTAAATTCCTGTTTTGGGAAACCAACCTGTAGGAAATGCCATTTTAATAAACCACAGCCCTGTGTTCTCTGAATACATTTCTTTCTGTAAATAAGTGCAGCATTTAGGATAGATCATTCAAGTTATGAGTTGCATTTTAGTAACTAAAAACAAAATTTGGATGCTGAGAATTATTTGTTTTTAACTTAGACTTTTATTTATTTATTTTGAATGGAGGGCATCTGGAAAGGAAATACCTTCTATCAATGCAAGTCAGCACCTGCTTTGCAATTTATAGTTTTAGTGCCTGGGGCCATTGTGATGGGATGTGATTTGACCAGGATAACCCGTCAATATGTGTCAGAGACAGGGTTTTAATCTAAATCTTCCTGATTTTGAGCTGGTTCTCCATCCATTTTGCTTTATTTTTTTCTTAACAGAAATCTGGAAAAATGACTTTTTTTTTCTTTTAAGCATTTTGTTTTAACTTGTGTAGATGAGTCTCATAAAACAACAACATTTTCCCATTTTTTCAAGTGTGATTGGTCAGTCAAGAAATATTTATTAAAGGTCCTACTTTGTTACTAGGCAGCAGTGGATACAAGTACAAAAAATGAGATAATCACTACTCAGTGTGAACTTACAACCTAATGGAGGAGAAATCAAATACATATAAAATATAACATAAATATACAGTTAATAAACATATATGTATGTGTACAAAATAGCTAAAAATAACATAGTTAGGGATAAGATTGTAGCTAGCAGTTACATAATCAGGAAAGGCTTCATGTAGATAATTATAAAATCAGAAAGAATTGGAAGATGTTAGGCTGAAGATTTTTTTGTGTGTGCATGTGTATAATGTTTCCTTCTGCTCTTTAATAATCTTGAGCTTCTCTGGAAAATTTAAAATTTATAGCACTTCTTCACTACCTAAAGCTCCATTAACACCCCCCACCTCAAGTCTTTGTGTTTTCCCACCAGCAGTGAGTAGTCTGTACACCACTGAATTTTCATCTCAGAACGATCTGGCAATATACCAAATTAATGTTTGGTAAAAGAGAGATATGAAAAAGTCACTGGTTCTCATTGAAACTCTGGGGTGATATGTAATGGGAATTTCATTAATGAATTGGTCTCTGATATCTCTGCCTTTCAGTTTGCTCAGAAAATAAATCATAATCATAAACATAATTATAGGACAGTCTTTTACCCTGAGGCATAGGATTAGTTTGTAGTTGAACTGAAAGATAAAAATAAATTTGAAGGGTTTACCCTTTAAATTTCATCTTGAACTCTCAAGAAAAATCCACCTCTTTTATAGGTTTTTCAGTTTCTTTTGAGGTTTCCATTAGAATCTCAAGATTGTAAGATGATCTCTTCCCTTATAGATTTCTGCAATAAATCTTTCCTTTCCTTTCCTCTCTCCTCTCTTCTCCTGTGCTGTTCTGCTTCCCCCACCATTTTTGCTTTTCATCAATCCTTCATAATCACATGGACAAGTATTTGAATAACATTGAGAATAGGATACTAATTAAAGAAATATTGCCACCTGTCATTTCAATAGAGTGGGTTAGCTAATTACATGATTTACAAGAACCAGAAGGAGGGAGAAGGGGACAGAGTATGGAAATTTCTACAGAAACAAGCTTATTTTATGAGTTCAACATAATGTGGTTTTCTAGCACATATTTTACCACTGGAATGAAAACACATTACAAATATAGAACAGGCTTACATTTATCCAATCTGCCCACAGACCTTTGTGCTAATGAGATAATCTGTAGGACAGCCTTGCATACATTGCCTTCTTGCTTTCCCGGTGCTGAGAGTGGACAGCATCAATATGTATCTCCAGGGCATTTGAACCTGGCACTTATTTATGAATCCTTATCATGCCTGGCAAGGGAGACACTTTCTCAGACACATGAAACAACTACAGAACTCTAAGTGGGATAACGAGCATGACATCATCTGTTTTAGAGGATTGTGGTGCTTTAGCTTAGCAGCTGAATTTACTTAACACAATAATAGCCATACATGACTCTAGGGAATTTATGCTTATGGAGGAAGAAAACTGTATTACTACTAATAGTACAAAAGGAATTTGACAGAGTATCAGAGTACATAAAAGAGAAATCTGAGTGTGGAAGAGATGCAAACTACAATTTGGGGAAAGCTTAAGCCCATCAGTATGAATTCTCTTTCTCTGTTTCTGTCTCTCTTGCTTCTCCTCTTTTTCCTTTTTTCCTCTTTCTTTTTTTTTCTCCATGTCCCTTTCATTCTCTGTCTCTTCTTCCTTCCTTCAACCCTTTTCCCTCCTTTCTCTCCCCTTCTCTATCTTTTACTTTCTTCCTTTTTCCTCCCTCTCCTCTACTGCCCAGGGGAATTTGCACTGATTATTACTTCATTCCCTTTTGAAGTTGCTTTCTTATGTTAAGCTTCAGAGACTTGTGCTAATAATAATAAATCTGGCTTCAAAACAATCTCATCACTATTTATAAAATTAATTTAAATTTTTATCAAATTCATTGGGGGATTGAATTTACAGATTTTTCTCTTCCTTATTCCTTAGGATTATAGTCTGCATAGAGGAACAATATGCATGATAAGAAACACTTTTTTTTTTCTCAAAGTGATAAAAGTGTTTTCGACAGTTTTGTACAAACTACTTCTATTAGTTCAAAAAATAGTGCTACAGATATTTAAAATCATAACTGTGATTTGTAGAATGTAGGCCAAATTCAATTGAGTATAAGGGTAAGGCATGTGAGACTTATGCTCTTCACCATTATGCCAGTTCTCTGAGGTAACTTAATCTGTTTTGCTGCTCCA
This sequence comes from Sminthopsis crassicaudata, assembly GCF_048593235.1. NCBI lineage: Eukaryota > Metazoa > Chordata > Mammalia > Dasyuromorphia > Dasyuridae > Sminthopsis > Sminthopsis crassicaudata. Next base: position 457,722,012 of record NC_133617.1, read on the forward strand.
AAAACAAGACACTCCATTTCTCCTCTCTAAGCATTTTTTTTCCTAGTGTTTGGATTGATCTTCCTCCTGATCACCCTCATGGCTTCTTTTGTGGTTGTTATTTTAAGTCCTTGCTAAAATCTCACATTCCACAAGAAGATTTTTCCAGGCCTTAATTCCAGTGTCTTACCTCTATTGATTACTTACTATTTATTTTGTAATAACAGCATTTTTATACATACATAGTGGTTTGCAGGTTGTCTCCCCCATTAAATTGTGAGTTCCTAGAGGTCAGGAACTGTCTTTTGTTTCCTTTTGTATACCCAGAGTTTAACACAATGCCTCTTGCATAGCAGGCACTTAATAAGTGTTTATTAATTAATTGAAATTAGCAAACCAGGTGATGTTTAAGGATTGTGCCCCAGTAAATTGGGACCAGATTGGGAATGGGGATTATGGAGCAATGCTTTGCCACACAAAAAAGTAGGCCCTTTAGCTATTGGGTAGGTAGGAGACACAATACATAGAGTATTGGGTTTGGAGTAAGGAAAACTTGAATTCAACTCTTACTTCAGACTTGTACTGGTACTTGACTCTGGTCAAATCACTTAACCCTGTTTGCCTCAGTTTCCTTATCTGTAAAATGAATTGGAGATATAAATAGCAAACCACTCCTGTATCTAGTAGCTACCCAAAAAACTTCAAAAAGACTCTGGCAGGGTCAGACAGGATTGAATAAATAACATTTGGGACTCTAGGACAAAGACTCATTGTCCTCAAGCTAGGTAAGATGCAGTATTTTACAATTTTCTCAAAATCCTCAATACTTTCCTTTTTTTTTTTTTTTTTTTTTTTTTTTTAAATTTTCTCCATTTCATTCATAAGCAGATGTTTCAGGAATGCTTGACCACAGAATCCTCCCAACTGCCTCAAGCTTCCAGGTGAATTAGTCATCATTCATTTACACGGTGGCTCAATTAGCAGAAATAAATAAATAATTAAAATGATTATTTATTGCAATCTCAAAGTAGCTGAAGAGCATGGATAGAGCCTGAAAATGTATTTTGCTAGTTACATTTTATAAGTGAGAATACCAAATCTAGGGAAGGAAAAGTTACTGGTGGAGTTGGAAATAGATGAATTAGTGTTTTAGAGAAAAGTTCACTCTTTTCCAAAGTATGCAATTTGCCTAAGTATGGAAAAAGAAAAGTCTCAAACTGAATTCCCCCAGACTGCCACTGAAGCCCTAACCTGCAATGCTGCACCCTATTCCTAGTCTTTTGAAGCATTTTTGACATATATTCTTTTCAGCAGCCCAGTATTTGAGGTGTAGTCTTCTTCTGAGGTAGTGTTTAAAGAGTTAGCCTTAGAATTAGGAAGTCCTGGGTTCAAGTCCAACCTCTGACACATTAAAAACTGTGGAATCTTCAGCAAGTCCTTTAACCCCTTGTTAGCTTTCTAAGTCTCTTAAGTTGCAAAGAATGTTTTCATCACAAAGGCCCTCTAAAATCCAATCGCCTATAAGGTAAAGAGGAAAGAGTACTAGTTTTGTAGTTATAAGACCTGGGTTCAAGAGAAGGGAAGGCTAGAAGAAAGAAAGTGGTTTAAAGATATTCCCAGGGGATTTTGATTTTTTAAAGAAAATAAATGACAAAAATCTTATGAATTGTTTAGTAATGAAAGCAAAGCAATAATGAAGGAAGGAAACTAAAGTACTAAGTAAAATATTCCTGATAAGGAGATTGGTATCTTTGGAAGTAATAGAGTAATGGAAGTAATAAAGTATCTTTATTAATAGAGGTCCAGGAGAATTTGGATGACCAAGTCAAGGATATTATAGAGAGAATTTCTATTCAAATATAGGCTATTCTGGATTTCTTCTTGTGTCCCTTCCTACCTTGAGATTTTCTAGTTTTATAATACAAGCAATTAGTTTATCAGGTTATCATTTAAACTTGGAATACAGCACATAGCTATCAAAGGCAGCATTACAGTGTGAAAAGATCATTGGATCTGGTGTCAGGAAGTGATTCATGAATAGCCATTTAAACCATTAGTAACTGGATGATCAAGGGCAAATTGCTTCATTTCTCTGACATTTTTGTCTCTTCATCTATAAAACAGCAATAGTAATAACTAAAGTGAGTATCTATCATCATTGTGAGGATCAAAAGAAATAATGATATAAAGTATATTTCAAATGCTTAAAGCCCTTTATATTTCTCAGTTATAATTAGAATCTAGCTATAACAACCTACCATAAAGAAAATAATTCAGAATAAAACAGGATTTTTTTAAACCTGAGAACTGCAGAAACTTTTTTTTTTTTTTTTTTTTACTATTTTTATTACTATTACTGTCTAATGACAGGCTGTACAGAAAGAAAAGAATTGAACTTGAATTCAGAAAGACCCAAATTCATTAGCTAAATGACTCTGAGCAAATCACATCTTCAGCTTCAATCTATTCATATGCAAAATAAGCTTTAATAGCATTTACTTTATAAAGTTGTTGTGAGGGTCAAATAAGATAATATGTGCACAGTGCTTTGCAAGTCTTAAAGTGCTGTATAAATTCTAGTTACTATCATTTCCATTATTATTATATGAACTCCATGGGTAGAATCATAGATCTACAAAAAAATTATGAGATGATAAATTTAACTCCTCTCCTTCAAGGAGTTAAGATATAATTTTTCCCATTTTATAGACAAAGAACTGAAGCTCAGAGAAATTAATTGTTGTGCCTAAGAACATGGCATTTGTAAGTGATAGTAGGGTAGGAAGAGACTATATTATACATCTAATGAAAAAAATTTAGAATATAGATTTTTCATTTCTACTATTAGTTATAAATTGTGTTAATCTGGTTATGTTTACACATTGACACTAAAAGAATAAAATGGCAAATTATTCAATTTATGCAAAAGCTCTGAAATAAAATTCTTTGGGCTTAATTATATAATTTTTCAAGGAAAATGGTAGGGCAGTAATTGGGAAGATGGCATGATTGTTAGGACAAAAATTTTTGACTACTCTTGTGGTCAGAAAACTCTATGTGAGTGTTACTTATCATATTTGTTATCCATATGATCTTATGATCATAGACTAGCAATTGCTCTGAGACTCAGGTTCCTCAATGATGAAATGATAATTTTTGTGGTAGCTACTTCAGTAGATTTTTTTTTCAAGAAAGGTTTTCACAAGTAACAGTTTGTGTGTGTGTGTGTGTGTGTGTGTGTGTGTGTGTGTGTGTGTGTGTGTGTGTGTGAAAGATAGACAGACAGACAAAGGCAAAGAGAAACAATGAGAATGGAAGAGGGAAAGGAGGGACTGGAGAGAGAAGAGAAACTGAAGGAAAGAAGTAGAGAAAGTGAGGAAACATAAAGAATACATCGTAGGCAGGTGGTTTTATTGTTGGAATTGGAAAAAGGAGAATTAGTGGCAATAGCAAAAAGCTATGAGGCTCAGATGGCCTCCTATTTGAGACTCATGGCACTAGTAAGTTATGCAATTATATGTTCTTTGAATTTTGGACACATATGTTGTCAAGAGTCATATTTTTGTCAGCTAAAGGATAGGAATGGGATCATAAATTTCTGTATTAGAACTGGGTAGTAGAAGTTGTAGGAAGTAGGCAATAAGTAAGTAAGAAGCTTTACTTCCTAGTTCTTTTTCTCTTTTACTCTCTATTCCTCCCCTCTTTTTCCATTGTCCTTCTGTTCTCATCATTCTTTCTGTCTCTTCCTTTTTCAAGCTGTGCCCAATGACATCCTCCATACCTTTCTCTTGCCTCCCTTTTTCTTTCTTCCTTACTTCTTGTTTTCTTTCCTTTTCCTCTCTCTCTCCCTTCCTCCCTCATTCAATATTAATGAAAAATTGTAAGTTCAGAAAACAAATTATCAAAACCAAAGGCAATTAATACATAAAAGTGGCCATTTAATAGGGAAGGTTGTTTTAAGTAATCTTTCATTTGTGGTGTGCCAAACCATATCTGGGACATGGATGCTTTTCATGTATCCAAACATGATTTCCCAGACATTCTGAATTTTCCTTTTAAATATCATATCATATTTGCTTAAAACTGGAAATTATACGCTGTCTCCTATAGCCTGCCAACATTCCATTACTCCCTACATAGTTGATATTAAAATTTGATTTGATTTCTTATATAAAAAAACAAAACAAAAAAAATGAAATGCATAACCTTCCAGAGGGAAGAGATATTTTAATTAGAAAATATTGCCATGCAGAATTCCTAGAAACTTTGTTGAATTTTACTTCTGAAAGGTAGTTCATATCAAATACACTAGCCCTTATCTCGTAATTTATCTTTATGTCAAGAGCTGCTTTTGTTATTACTCTAGATTTAATTTCCTTGCAAAAGAGTAGGAGAATCTCAAATGATATTCTAGGAATGAAGCATGAGCTTTATTTTCCTTCTGATTGCTATGGTCCCCTAATGCTTTTTTCCCCCAAATGGCTTAAAGATATTTCATCCACTGTCAGCATTCAAAAAAAAAAAGATTGGAAGGTATTGTATTAGTGATCACAATGTCCCCAAATGTAACAGCATCTAAAGTAAATCTCCTTTCCTAAAGTCAGAGCTAAAGGATAAAGAATAATATTGTACTTCTCTCATATATTTTCTGTAGGGTATAGTCCTTTCCAAGTGCATGGTCTCCATCACTGCTCTGGGCTGTCCTGCAATTTCCAGGGTTGATCAAATGTTGAGTTGGCTTTGAAATGGACAATGAAGAATATAATCTCTTTTCCCTAGCATTTCACATTTTTTCATATATATGTAATTTTTTTTGGTGCTGAGGATGATCCTAAGGCGTTATGGGCCAGAACTTGAAACAAGGTGCTGTCACTGGAATTGATAGAGACAATGCTTATGTACTTAGTTCACACATTTAGAGTTCATACCTTTAAGAGAGTTCACATATTAGTTCATACATTAGAGTTCACATTTTTAAAGAGGAGCCTCAACTAGGATGGACTTTGGGAGATCCACAAGCCCACAGAAACTCACAATCCAACTCTCAGAGTGGGAGTCAGATTCATTCCACTTTCTACCTTTGTGCTAGCTGGAGGCTTTGGATTCAGAGGGAGATAGAGGCTGAAGCTGGAAGAGACAAACGACTTGTGGCAAGAGCTTTCGGAACCAAGGAGAGAAATAAGTCTTTAAGAAAGCTAACTGGGCTATTTTGAAGGAAACAATAAAGGATCTGGACTTTAACTCTTGGCTGCATTAAGGGTGATTACACTGAACTGAAACTAAAGCTGCTTCCAGAAGCTCCCCAAGAAACCTGCTTCTAGAGAACGATTACATTTTAGAGAAGAACATTACACTAAGGCAATTGGAAGGAACATCAGGGTAGTTTTCCCAATCCCCTTATTTTACAGATTAAAAAACTGAGGTACACAGAAGTTGAAGTTTTATTACAAGAAGTAGTTTGTTTTAGTTTATAAATAGGTTTTTCTGGGGATAATAAAACCAAAGAATTTTGTTTAAAGGAATTTATTTTCCTCAAAGATTTATGCCACATTATTTTAAAAACAAGTAGCATTCTTATAAGGAAATCCATTTAAAACAGGTTATGTGGAAATGTTTTCTTTTAAAAACAAGTCCATCCATGCAGTCCAAATCCACTTGCCTGCACACCAAACATATCACAAGTAAGAGTATATCAGATTCCATACAACATATCATATTTTTTCTCTATTCATAAATCTTTCACCTTAATTTAAGTCCTTTACCATCTATCCAATCAAGACTAGTACTAATTGGTCTTCTTTTCTTAAGTGTCTACCTGCTGTCCAACCTCCAAACTACTGTTAAAGTGACTTTCCCTACATCCATTTCTGAACATGCCATTAGCCTACTCAGTAAATTACAGAGTTTTTCTATCACTTTAATGATAAAAGATATTGTCCTCTCTTCAGCTTTTAAAACATGTCCCAGTCTATCTTTCCAGACTCATTATTGTCTTACTCCCTTTCTTCAGACAAACTGATTCAGACAAACTGTTCTCCTCTCTATTTTTCACTTCACCTTCTATTTCTGTGCTTCCACATTCATAATACTTGTGTCTGGAATTCACTTCCTCTTCACATCCACCTTATACACTCCCTCTTTTTCTTCAAGCTATGGCTCAAATTCCATTCTCTACATGAAGATTTTCTCAATTTTCCAGCTACTAGTTTCCTCCCTAACAAACTGTCTTTCAGTCAAGTATTGGATATTTGTATCTACATTTATTCTGCCTATAGTTACATTTATTCTTATCTCTCTTATTAGAAGGAAAATATCTTAAGATCAAGGAAATTTGTCATTCTTTTGAGTGTATGTATCCCCAAAGCTAGCATAATGCTGAATGACTAATTGATGTTGATATAATGCCTGAGAGGAAAAACTCATCCTTTGGCACTATATTTCTGGCTTTGACATTTCAGAAAAACTGGTGCTCATGCATACTTCTCATGTCACTTATGATCATATATGAAAGAACAGTGTCAACTTATTCCCATTATGGGATTAATAGCTTAAAATGAAGGCCTTTTGAGAGAGAGTCAAAAGCTTCATCTTCATTTATGAATAATAATGATAATTTGTAGGGTTTTATTGACATTCATTCATTCATTCATTCATTCACTTATGTTCATTTGTTTGGGTGTTAGAGTTCTGGATCCATTGTCAGGCTTGAGTTTAAATCCAGCTTCATACTAGTTCTGCAAATCATTTAACATCTTTTTGCCTCTGTTTCCTTCACTGTAAAATAGGGATAAAAACAGAATCAGCTCACCTCTGTCAGGTTTGTTGTGAGAATCAGATATGATACAATATTTGGGAAAAGTTCTTAGCACAGTGACTTGTATACAGTAGATGCTATATAAGTGCTTATGCCTTCCTCCTTCATTAACTATGAACAAATTAAGTTAAATGACTTATCTCAAATCAAACAACCAAGTAACAGAATTTGTACTCAGTTCTGATATTAAGTTTAATGTTTTTTTTCACTTTGTAAGTTTTGCTTATATTCTGATATATTACAATAGTATATTCTATGTTAACAACATAGCTCAGTAATTTAGTTGTAGTTTATTTGTTAGCAGAAACAGGGCTAAATTTAGAGTCAGGAGAATATGGGTTTACATTTCTCCTCTGATGCTGATTAGTTTTATAATCTTGGGAAACTTATTTAAATTTTCTAAGTCTCTACATCATTTATAAAAGAGAAATAAATAATACCTCTTGTACCTCCCTATCAAAACAATGAGATCTGATATGTTTAATGATGTATTTAAGGTGTTTTCAACACCTTAAAGGCTTATATAAATACCATCTTTCATCGTCATCATCATCATTTTCTTTTTAAAAAATTATCTTATTCTGAACTTAAGAAATAAAATGAGCATTTCCAGAACATAATAAAATTGAAAAGAAATTTTCTTTATGGTAAATATCCCTGTGCTCATTTCAGGGGTTTGTATTAAAAAGTCAAGGGAGAAAGTCTTATGGACAAGTTACTTAAATTCTGTTACTCAAATTTGCTCATTTATAAAATGTGAACATTATGAAAAAAAAATCAAAGACTGGAGAAATGCAGAAGTGAGCATACTATTAAAAGGTTAAGATATCTGACTACACATCTACAATTATTTCTGTTACACAGTGCTGTCATTCTAAATTGTTTATTTGATATATATGAAGAAGAGAATTAGTAGGAAAAATTATTAAGTCAACATGTGTATGAAATATTAATATCAAGGACAGATTGAAGATAAACTTATAAAAAAGGTTATGGGGATATATATGAACTGAAGAATTTTGTGGAAGGCTAAATGTAGCTCTGAACTCAGATAGAAATTTTCTTTTCATAATGGCTGGGTAGGAAAAATATTACATAACTAAAAATACCAATGAATAAATAATTGGTTTGATGACTTCATCTCAGTGGTACTGAACAGAACAGGATGAAAGAATTTTGACTGTTCTATTATAACCTATCTCCAGTGGAATGGGATGTAGTTTATAAGGGAATAAATATTTTGTTGCCTGTTGCATCTTTTGTCTTTTGTCTACTGGAAGATAGCAAATCAAGTCAGATAAAGATAAAAGGACAATAAAAGGTCTATAGGGGTTGTCAGTGGAGGGAAGAGGCAATTCAATGCTTTGCCTGATGAAATGTGCTCACACCACTGTGCTTGAGCTATCAACCTTGACTTGAAACAAATGGAAGAGATAGCTGATTTGAAATAGTCAAAATACTAATGTAATCAGCAATCAGGAGGAAGGTTAAAGAATTTAAATATGGGAGGAATATCAGAAAGCTGCATTGTGACTTAGTAATTCCACCATACAGCTTCATGGAAAAGGATGCAGTTTCTGAAAGACAGATGAAAATACCTTGCAAGAAGTCTTCCCTGTCATCACTTTTTGTTATAATCGAATTCGACTTTCTCCCCTTTTCAGTTGGGACCACCACCACTTCATCTCTGTATCAGAATACAGTATCCTTTAATTCATAGGTGCTCATTGGAATCTTGAACTTCAATGTGTATCAGAGGCCAGTTGAATGATCTAAATTTTTCTTAAGTTAGGGTAGTGGTTCCTGATGTTTTTCTAGTGGAAACAGCAATTTTTTTATCATTAAAAAGTTTTACCATTCTCCCTCACCACTCCACATAAAAGTGGAACATGAAAGCTTTATATTTTTTTTTCATGATTCCTCTGTAATCTGGAGATTGTAAACTGGGGACCGACTTAAGACACTGAATTTCCTACCATGTTTTACTTTCTTTTATTCAACCTGCATTCAGAGCTTTCTTTATAGTTTCAACCAAATTAAGTACCTGTTCAAAAACAACCGGTTTTAATTACTTACTTAAGGGGGGATTTCTCCCTATATTTGCTGAAGAAGGGCATAGATGAGCAATATTAATGTTATCCAAAGGAGGATCATTGTTAGAGAACATGTCCTTTTTATAAGGCAAAATGTAGGAGAGTAACAAGATGTCATATGGTCACTTCAAATTTCTTTTTATTATTGTCTACCTCAGTTCTAGAAAAATCTCAGTACTGCTGTTTTAATTACAATAACATACCAATGAATGAATTATTTTAATTGTATTCAGAATTATCCATGGTTGTCTTTTAAATCTGACGAATTTTGTGGAAGGCTAAATGTAACACTGAACTCAAATAGAAATTCTCTTTTTAATGTCATGCCAAATAATACTCTGCTTTGTAAATCACACCCCAGTGGACTTACTTAAGAAAACAAACAATAAAATACACAAAACCCATCAATACTAGCATAACACACAATCATTTCTCATAGAGAGCCCTAAACAGGAGGTTCAAAGTAGAAGAGAAAAAGAGAGTAAAATTTAAAAGTGTCATATTACAAAGTCAGACCACAGCAGCAGCAATAACGATTTTAGAGAAATATTTAAGCACCTTACCAATCATTCTGGTCTCTTGCTGTGTTTAACACACTGCAAAGTAGACCGAAGTTATCCTATCTTTTGAATGCTTCCTGGTGGAAGGCCCAGACATTTTCATTAGGGCTAAACAGCTAACCTGGTGCAGGAATCATCTTCTGCAGAAAACAAGTCTGCCTAAGTGAGGTTTAAACTCAAAGAGTTCATTGGCTGAGATTCTCTATGAACCAAGTCATTGAGAAGGGTACTTATGGATCCACCCTGGATTGTCTTGGTACAGTAGCCTTATAAACATCAAAAGATACCACCGGTGTGAGAAACTCGACTGTTCATAGTAACAATAATTTCTTTAGTACAGTAGAGGAAAAAATTCAAATGGTTCTGTCTGTTAGCAATATCCGGGCACTACCTCATCCTTTTAATTAACCCCTAGAGAGCTAGCCAAGTAGCAGCTTTGATTATGAGCTAATGGGTCCATCAGGCACAATTAGTACCAGAATGAAACATGGCAGATTACACAAAAAAGGATTGGAGTAAACAATTCCTGGACCTAAAGGGGGCCTCTCTTGCTAATTAGCCTTTAGAGTACTAATCTTTCTGCTTGTACAAAAGCAAGCTGACTACCTACCAATGAGAAGTATTAGGGGAAATTATATGCATGCATGTATGTATCTATGTATATATGTATGTATATGTATACATATAGATACCAAAATCTAGATAAAAATTAGGCCTATCACATAACTATTAGAAAGAAACCATGCAAGGCTCTATTAAATAGCTTTATAATACTGTTTATGAAAATTCTGGGAAGTGAGCACTAGGAAGTTTTTTTAATTAATTAGATCATTTTGATGAATATTGAAATTTGGGATTATCTCTCTTACATACTTCTTTACTTTCTAATGGTATCTTGTATAATACATTCTATATAATAAGTCATTAATAAATATTTTAAAATTAGACTAGGGGAAGCAAAATCATTGTGAGTTGCTCTCAAGAAGTTTACAATCTACTAAGAGTGTTTTTGGCAATGCATGTAGGTGAGGTATAAATCATTCAACTGAAAAAATATTAATGCTTGAAACTGAACTAGGTTCTGGGAGTTATATAATTTTTAAAATAAAATATAGTCCCTGTCCTCATGAAATTTACATGTAGGGGGAAAAAGAAGCACATAAATGATTGTGAAATGAAGTAGAATGGTCAAATACAGGGCTCTGAAAAAATCTAAAAGGGAATAACTTCCAAATGGGATAAATTAATGAGAAGCTTCCTAGAGGTAGTATTAACTGTTTTAAGTTTTTGGTTTTTTTTTTAAAGGAAAAAAAATTTACAGAAGGAAAAGTGTTTTAGGATAACAGATTCATAGATTTGAAATTGAAAGGGAATTTAAAGGTCATGTAGTTCCACTGCACTCCCTTTACCTTCTTGAAAAATTGAAGGGTTAAGTACTTAAAAGATTTGCCTAGTGCCACCCAGAGAGGTCTGTTACTTTTTCTTGTACCACACTGCCTTGTCTTTAAGCATGAGGAAGAATTTCAGCAAAGGCATGATTATCCAACAAGGTTCAATTGTACGGGAAACTAAATAATTTAGTGCATCTTTAAATTGTATAACTGTGCATTTGTTCACACATATATAAATAAAAACAATTGATTTACCCATGGTAGAATGTAAACTATGTGAGGGCAGGCACTATGTCATTTTTGTCTCAGTAGGCCTTGCATCTAGCATCTTGTGCTTTGTATATAACAGTTGCTTTAATGCTTGCAAAACTGAACTGAATTTTTATGTGTTCCTATGAATTTTTATGAACTTATTCTTATGAGAATATTATAAAGCTAGAGAATCTGGTTTAAAAATCCATGTGTTGATTTTTGTCATTCTAAATAATTTATATATTAGGAAAAATAATTGCTTCGTATAGGATGCAAAACTTATTTCTTTGAAGCATGCAGGGTCAGAGACTACACCATGGCAAAAAGATAATGCTATGATATCACACTTGCAGAGAAAAAAGTTCTCAACTGAGCTACTCCTGACTGAAATAATACCGTGACATCAGTCTCTCTTGGGTTTCCAAAGTGAAAACCTTGCTTGAGAGAATAGCAAATCTACTGAGAACCTGGTCAAATCTGAATATCATACCAGGATTGAGATCCCTGTGCTGGATGTTATGTGATATTTTCTTTGGGAAAGATGCTCTCTGGAAACATGGAAGTAGTAGTGGAAAATGTTGGATCTTTTAGAATACTACGTTTGGTTGCATGGGTCATAGATTTGTAGCCTTCATGGCTACATAATTCAGCTTCCTTATTATAAAGATAAGAATACTGAGGTTCAGAGGGGATGAAGTGATTTGCATCAGGAATTAAGTGGTAGAGCCAGTATTTGAACCAGGGTCTTCTCACTTCAGAACTCTTACAACATTACATTTCTGGATGCCAAGATCTACTATTTGGACAGTGAATGTGTTATTATTTCCTTGACATCATCAACATTTCAATTATTCCCCATGAATAATGATACTCAGTGAAAGCAATTATCCCTAGTTTCTCCAACATATGAAGTAATTTTTGTTGTTTTTAGTTTTTCAATTTTGTCTTGACTCTTTATGACCTTATTTGGGGTTTTCTTGGCAAAAATATTTAGTGGAGTTTGCCATTTCCTTTTCCAGTTCATAATATAGATGAGAAAACTGAAGCAGACAGGGTTAATTAAGCTCAGGATCACACAACTAGTAATGTTTGAGCCAAGTTTGAATTTAGAGTTTTCTGACTCCAAGCCTTATGGGCTATCTAGACTGTGTTTAAAAAATCTTTTTAAAAAATTCCTATTTCTAATTACCATCCTTCCTTCTTTAAGTTTAGTACTAATCTCTTTCCCTACTCTAAGTTATTTACTTCCCAAATAGAAGAGTTTAAAAAGATATTTTGCTTCTGATTCTTACTGTTGAGTGAAAAGAAATTACCAATTCTTAATTCATAGAACTTAAATTAGGGATAGGGAAGATAATACTATGGATTAATATTTCAAAAACAGTAAAGCAAAGTAGTAGCACAATATCTCATTCTGATCCTCTTCTTACCATCACCATCATCATCAATACTAAAGTAGTAATATAATCAGATGGCAAATATAGACTCATTAGTAGGGAAATTATGGTGCCTCAAAACTATGATGAAAGATCTAGAATCTTAAATATAAATTCTAGGAACTCAAGAGGTTTTAGGTAATATTTAAATTACAAGGAAAGACTTCATTTTGGAGCTGAAAGGTAAAACTTTGGAAATTTATTCCATCTTCTTTGACCACTATTCCTTATCTTCAAAAGGAGGCAATTGAGCTAGTTTTTCTCTAAAGTCCTTTTTACCTGTAAATTCTATATTTTTAATAAACTTTGAAATAGTGTACAATTAGCCTATGAAGGAAATCCAAAATGCGGGCAGACAAAAATAGAGGGATTGGGAATTCTATGTAGTGGTTCATAGTCATCTCACAGAGTTCTTTCCCTGGGTATAGCTAGTTCAATTCATTACTGCTCTATTGGAACTTATATATACTTATTTGGTTCATCTCATTGTTGAAAATGGCCACATCCATCAGAATTGATCATCATTTTATATTGTTGTTGAAGTATACAATTATCTCCTGGTCCTACTCATTTCACTCAGCATCAGTTCATGTAAGTCATTTGTTGGTCATTTCCTACAGAACAATAATATTCCATAATATTCATATACCACAATTTATTCAGCCATTTTCCAATTGATGGACATCCATGTAGTTTCAGTTTCTGGCCACCACAAAGAGGGCTGCCACAAACATTCTTGTACATACAGGTCCCTTTCCCTTCTTCAATATCTCTTTGGGATATAAGCCCAGTAGTCACACTGTTGGGTCAAAGGGTATGCACAGTTTAATAATTTTTTCAGCATAGTTCCTAATTGCTCTCCAGAATGGCTGGATGTATTCACAATTCCACCAACAATGTATCAGTGTCCCTGTTTTCCCACATCTCCTCCAACGTTCTGCGTTATCTTTCCCTGTCATTCTAGCCAATCTGACAGGTGTGTAGTGGTGTCTCAGAGTACCTAATTTTCTTATTAGTAAAATAATGAGATAGGACTAGTTTTTTTTTTTTTTTTTTTTTGTTTTTTTGTTTTTTATTTTGTTTTGTTTTGTTTTTTGGTGTGTGTGTCTTCAAGTTTTGTCCATTGCATTATGACATTGCAACAGCCCATGAACTGTTCTAATGATGTGTCAAACTGACCTTAAGTAACAAAAACACTAAAGCATTATAAAAATTATTATAAAAATCTAGTCTCATTAAAGAACAGACTCTGACTGTGTAAGAGCTAGTTCAATAGTGCCAAAATGTGATTTTGGCTTGATCTACGAAGTGCTGGAGGAAAACTATAACTAGAATTTTTGCATGATGCAGATTTGGCTTGTTTATGGAAGTGTATGACACTGACCCATTAGGCATACAGGTACAAGCCATATAGCACTGGTGAAGGATGTGGGGAGCAAAAGAAGTCACAGAGTCCATATCTCTGTGATATAATAATCTGAAAGCTTTGCATTTTAATTAATTATTCTTGCTTATTTGATACTGAGTTCTGTTGTTTTTATATTGCTACATCTACATACATTAATATGCAATAAAAATCAGCATCTTGTAGCAAAGTCCCAGTTTCATTGTACTTGTTACAATTCTTTTGGGAATACTATGTGAAGTTACTTCAAGCAAGCCAACAGCAGCTACTCAAACTTTGTCAAAATGTTCTTTCTATCCTTATTTAACCTTTACATATTGAATAGATATTTATTAAAGCATATATATATATATATGTATATATATATATATATATATATATATATATATGTATATATATATATATAATGTGCTAAGTTCCATAAATATGGTGCTGACAGTTAGTACTCTGTATATCTAGTGCAGGTAGTGTTTGGGCTTGGTTAATTGGGGAAGTAACATAGAGAGGGTATTCCAGCTGACTTTGAAGTATAGTTCAGATTTCAAGATATGGAGATAAATTAAGAAGAGTGAAAAGACTGGAAAGAAGCCACAGTCATAGAATAGGAAGTAGGAAGAATATTGTCATTTTTTTTACTAATTTGCTTAGATTTCATGAAGAATTCTTGTTTTGATAAGAAGATCCTCAAAATTCTGATATTTGTTTCCTATCAGTCAACCTATTTTATATTTTTTGGCTTCTATTACTTAATTTCAAAATGAGGGAATTGGGTTACTTTTTCTTTAAGTGTCTTTGTATATTTTTAATCATCAGCAACCCGTTAGTATCCTGCATGATCTTGGGCTAATCAGCCATCTTCTCCAGGCTTCATTTTTTTTTTTTTTTACTAGCAAAATAACACGATTGTACTAAATGGCTTCTCAGATACATTCAAGTTGTATTTATGGCATTATGACATTATAGCAGAGATCACTGAGTCACCCATGAACTGTTCCAATAATGTATTAAATTATATGCTATGTATTTTACATTTAAGCAATGTTTGTTATAGTGTCCATTTTATATTTTGGCAGTAGAACTCTAAATATGTGATGATATACTTGGTTGTATATTTGTGTTTTGCAAGATTTAGCTTGGATTCTTAGTCTTTCACATTTTGTATCTCAAGTTATATTAGCTTATACAGTCAATATGACTAAAGTATATTTTATTTTCTGAATTTACCATTTTTATTATTGTTGCTTAGTCATTTTCAGTTGTGTTCAAATCTCCATGATGACTGGTGTGGGTTACAATTTCTTTCTTTGGTTTATTTTACAAATGAAAAACTGAAGCAAACAGTTAAATGACTTGCCCAGGATCACATATCTGGCATGTGTTTGAAGCAAAATTTGAACTCAAGAACGTGAGTCTTCCTGACTCCAGGTCTGGCACACTACCCACTTTACCACCTAGTTGCCCAAATATCCCATATCTTTTTGGAAATTCATAGTTTCCCATTTTGTACTGGTTAAGAAATAGAGTGGAATAGATTAGATATATACAACACAATAATCAAGGCGTATACTAATCTAGTGTTTGATAAGCCCTCAGATTCTAGCTTCTGGAATAAGAACTCATTATTTGACAGAAATTGCTGGGAAAACTGGAAAATAATATGTCAGAAACTCGGCATAGACCTACATCTCACACCCCATATAGAAAATAAGGTCAAAATGGGTACATGATTTTGGCATAAAGGATGATTCCATAAACAAATTTGGAGATCAAGGGACAATTAACTTATCAGATCTTTGGAGAAGGGAGAAATTTATGAACAAAGAAGAACTAGAAAACAGTATGAAAGACAAAATGGACAATTTTGATTACATTAAATTAAAAAGTTTTTGCACAGACAAAACCAATAAAAAATAAGATTAAAAAGGAAGTACAAAGCTGGGGAAAAATCTTTACACCAGTGTTTCTGATAAAGATCTCACTTATAAAATGTATAAAAAAACTGTGTCAAATTTATAAGACTTTATTCCAGTCATCCCCCAACTAAAAATGGTCAAAGGATATGAGCAATTTTCAGATGATGAAATTAAAGCCATGTATAGATATATGAAAAGTGCTCTCAAAAAGTGTTGATTAGAGAAAGGCATATTAAAGCAACTCTGAGTGAGGTACTACTTCATATCTCTCAGATTGGCTAAAATGACAGGAAAAGATAATGATAAATGTTGGAGGGGTTGTAGGAAAACTGGAACACTTATGCATTGTTGGTGGAGTTGTGAAATGATCCAACCATTCTGGAGAACAATCTAGAACTATGTTCAAAGGACATTAAAACTGTGCATATCCCAGCAGTGCCATTAGTGTGTCTGTATACCAAGGAAATACCAAGGGAAAAGGACCCACATGTGCAAAAATGTTTGTATCGACTCTTTTTATGGTAGCAAAGGATTGGAAAATGAGTATATGCCTATCAGTTGGGGAATGACTGAACAAATTGTGGTATATGAAGATAATGGAATAATATTCTTATATAAAAATCATGAAGAAGATGAAAGACCTGGAAATTTTTACATGAACTGATGCTTAATGAAACAAGAAGAATCAGGAAAACATTTTAACAGCAAGAATATGTGATGTTCAACTTTGAAAGATTTGATTCTTGTCAGTGGTTCAGTGGTCCAAAGCAATCCCAATAGACTTTGGACAGAATATGCCATCTGCATCCAAAAAATAACTATGGATATTGAATATAAATCAACACATGTTATAATTATTTCTTTTTTCTGTTTTTTGTTCTCCATGGCTCTTCCCTTTTGTTCTGATTTTTATCTCTCAACATGATTCATAAAGCAATGTCTAACAAATAAATTAATTGAAAAAGTAATTGTAATAAAAAAGCAATGTGTATTAAAAATAAATACATTTACTAGGAAAAAAGGAAATTCATAGTTTCCTACCACCAGGCTATCTAGAAAACAGTTATAGGTCAGGTATGGTATACATGAGTGACAAATCCTAGTCCTACTTATGACTCTAAAGAGTACTCCTAAATAAAATTCTGAACTATATACATAACTTGGTCACATGGCTTCTGAATGAAGAAATGAGTTCAGAAAACAGAAAGTAATGTTTCACCTGGATTTTATCTGTTGAGCTAAAGTTTTCTGAAGTGGAGGAGAACAACATATTAAACCCCAGTGCATTGTGGGGAAAATATCTAATATCCTTACTTAGACAGCTAAACAAAGACCATTTGGAAATTTTGTTTCTTTTCTCCCCTTCCTGTTTTGTTTTTTTTTTCCATTTCTATAATGTCCAACACGTCTAAAACAGAATGTATCTGTTTCTCCAGATACTTTTCAAATTCTCTCATTTCTGGCAAAGATACCTTTACTCTTTCAGTCACCCAGACTTACAACCCTGGGGTTATTTTTGATTCTTCATTTTTCCTAATCCTATATATATATTTATAGTCAGTTGTCAAATTTTATCATTTTTATTTCTGCCCTATTTCTAATATATGTCTTATTCTCTCTGCTCACATGGATACCTTACTAATTCAGTCCCTTGGAACCTCTAACCTGCACTGCTAAAATAGCCTCTTAATTCGTTCTTTTGATTCAATTTTCTATCATGTTAAATACATTGCTTTTGTCCAGCTGTCAATGAAATGTTTTAAAGTGCATGTCTCACCATGCCATCTTCTTACTCAATAAGATTCCAATAGCATCTTATTTTATTTAGGATCAAATATAAGCCTCTTATTTTAGCTTTTAAAACCCTGCTACTTCCATTTACCTTTCCAATCTTATACATTAGTGTCTTTCCTAGAGTCTGAAGTCATGTTAACTGGGCCTTATTACAAGTGACAATTCAATCCATACCTCTACAATTTTGTAATACCTTTTTTATTATAACTTTTTATTGCCAGAACATATGCATGGGTAATTTTTTTTATAACATTATCCCTTGCACTCACTGCTGTTCCAACTTTTGCTTTCCCTTCCTCCACCCTCTCCCCTAGATGGCAGGCAGTCTTATACATGTTAAATATGTTATAATATATCCTAGATACAATATATGTGGGCAGAATTGTACAGTTCTCTTGTTGCATAAGAAGAATTTGATTCAGAAAGTAAAAATAACCTGGGAAGAAAAACAAAAATGCCAATAGTCCACATTCATTTCCCAGTGTTCCTTCTCTGGGTGTAGGTGATTCTGTCCATCACTGATCAATTGGAACTCAATTAGATCTTCTCTTTGTCAAAGATATCCACTTCCATCAGAATACATCCTCATATAGTACTCATACAGTAGTTGTTGAGGTATATAATGATCTCCTAGTTCTGCTCATTTCACTCAGCATCAGTTCATATAAGTCTTTTCAATCCTCTCTGTATTCATCCTGCTGCTCAATTCTTACATTTCTTCCATAATATTCATATACCACAATTTACCCAACCATTCTCCAATTGATGGGAATGCATTCATTTTCCAGTTTCTAGCCACCACAAAAAGGGCTGCCACAAACATTTTGGCACAAACAGGTCCCTTTCTCTTCTTTAGTATCTTTTCGAGATATAAGGCCAGTAGTAACAGTTCTGGATCAAAGGGTATGCACAATTTGATAACTTTTTGGGCATAATTCCAGATTGCTCTCCAGAATGGTTGGATTCATTCACAACTCCAACAATGCATCAGTGTCCCATTTTTCCCACATCCCCTCCAATATTTGTCGTGATTTTTTTCTGTCATCTTAGTCAATCTGACAAGTGTGTAGTGGTATCTCAGAGTTGTCTTAATTTGCATTTCTCTGGTCAATAGTGATTTTGGAACACCCTTTCATATGAGTAGAAATAATTTCACTTTCACCATCTGAAAACTGTCTGTTAATATCCTTTGATCATTTATCAGTTGGAGAATGACTTAATTTCTTATAAATTAGAATTAATTTTCTATATATATATTTTGGAAATGAAGCCTTTATCAGAACCTTTGTTTTTAAAAAATATTTTCCCAGTTTATTACTTCCCTTCTAATCTTGTTTGCATTAGTTTTGTTTGTACAAAAGCTTTTTAATTTGATGTAATCAAAATTTTCTATTTTGTGATCAATAATGATCTCTAGTGCTTCTTTGGTCATAAATTCCTTCCTCCTCCACAATCTGAGAGGTATCCTATGTTCCTCTAATTTATTTATGATCTCATTCTTTATGCCTAAATCGTGGACCCATTTTGATATTATCTTGGTGGACGGTGTTAAATGTGGGTCCATGCCTAGTTTCTGCAATACTAGTTTTCAATTTTCCCAGCAGTTTTTGTGAAATAGTGAATTCTTATCCCAAAAGTTTGGATCTCTGGATTTGTCAAACACTAGATTGTTATAGTTATTGACTATTTTGTCCTGTGAACCTAACCTATTCCATTGACCAACTAATCTATTTCTTAATCAATACCAAATGGTTTTGGTGACGACTGTTATATAATAAAGTTTTAGATCAGGTACAGCTAGGCTGCCTTCATTTGATTATTTTTCATTAAATCCTTTGAAATTCTTGACCTTTTCTTCTTCCATATGAATTTTGTTGTTATTTTTTCTAGGTCATTAAAATAGTTTCTTGGGAGTCTGGTTGGTATAGCATTAATAAATAGATACGTTTAGGTAGTATTGTCATCTTTATATTTTCTCAGCCTATCCAAGAGCACTTAATATTTTTCCAATTATTTAAATCTGACTTTATTCATGTGGAAAGTGTTTTGTAATTTTTCTCATATAATTCTTGGCTTTTCTTTGGTTGATAGATCCCAAATATTTTATTCTATCGACAGTTATTTTGAATGGAATTTCTCTTTGTATTTCTTGCTGTTGGATTTTGTTGATAATGTATAAAAATGCTGAGGATTTATGTGGATTTATTTTGTATCATGAAACTGCTAAAGTTATGAATTATTTCTAATAGCTTTTTAGTAGAATATATGGGGTTCTCTAAATATACCATCATATCATTTGCAAAGAGTGATAATTTGGTTTCCTCATTGCCTACTCTAATTCCTTTAATTTCTTTCTCAACTCTTATTGCCAAGGCTGGTGTTTCTAATACAATAATGAATAGTAATGGTGACAGTGGGCAACCTTGTTTCACTCCTTACTGGGAATGGTTCCAGCTTTTCCCCATTACAAATAATGCTTACTGATGGTTTTAAATATATGCTCCTGACTATTTTAAGGAAAACTCCATTTATTTCTATACTCTCAAGTGTTTTTATTAGGAATCAATGTTGGATTTTATTTTTTTAGATGATTATATGGTTTTTGTTAATTTGGTTATTGATATAGTCAATTATGCTAATAGTTTTCCTAATATTGAACCATCTCTGCATTCCTGGTATAAATCCTACTTGGTCATAGTGTCTTATCCTGTGGATGATTTTCTGTAATCTTTTTGCTAATCTTTTATTTAAGATTTTAGCATCATTATTCATTAGAAGATTGATCTATAATTTTCTTTCTCTGTTTTTGACCTACCTGGCTTAGGTATCAGTACCATGTCTGTGTCATGAAAATAATTTGGTAGGACTCCTTCAATCCCTATTTTTTCAAATAATTTATATAGCATTGCAGTTAATTGTTCTTTAAATGTTTGGTAGAATTCATGTATAAATCCATCTGGTCCTGGGGATTTTTTCTTAGGGAGTTGATTAATACCTTGTTCTATTTCTTTATCTAAAACAGGATGGTTTAACCAATTTACTTCCTTCTCTGTTAATCTGGGAAGCCTATATTTTTGAATGTAATCATCCATTTCATTTAAGTTATCAAATTTATTGGCATAAAATTGGACAAGATAACTCCTAATTATTGCTCTAATTTCCTCTTCATTAGTGGCAAGTTCTCCCTTTTCATTTTTAAGAACAACAATTTGATTTTCCTCTTTCCTTTTTTTAATCAGATTTACTATAGGTTTGTTGGTTTTTTCATAGAACCAACTCTTAGTTTTATTAATTAATTCAATAGATTTTTAGTTTCAATTTTATTAATTTCTCCTTTTATTTTTCAATTTCAAATTTATGTTTTACTAGAGGTTTTTATTTTTTTCCTTTTCTAGCATTTTTAGTTGCAAGCCCAATTCACTGATCTTCTCTTTCTCTATTTTATGCAAGTAGGCCTCTAGAGATATAAAATTTCCCCTTCTTAGCACTTTGGCTGCTTCCCACACATTTTGGTATGATGTCTCATTTTTGTCATTTTCTTGGGTGAAGTTATTAATTATGTCTATGATTTGCTGTTTCACCCAATCATTCTTTAGTATGAGATTATTTTGTTTCCAATTATTTTTTGGTCTATTTTCCCCTAACTTTTTATTAAATCTAATTTTCATTGCATCATGATCTGCAAAAGATGCATTTACTATTTCTGCCTTTCTGCATTTGAATTTTAGGTTTTTATGTCCTAATATATGGTCAATTTTTGTATAGGTTCCATGAACTGCTGAGAAGAAAGTGTACTCCTTTCTGTCTCCATTTAGTTTTCTCCAAAGATCTATCATACCTAACTTTTCTAGTATTCTATTTACTTTTTTGACTTCTTTCTTATTTATTTTGTGGTTTGATTTAGCTAATTCTAAGAGTGCAAGATTGAAATCTCCCACTATTATAGTTTTGGTGTCTATTTCTTCTTGCAGCTCTCAATTATTAAGTCCAATAATTCTTAGATTATCTCTTATAGTATTCTGGCTTTTAATCCACTCTCCTATATACTTACTCTTTATAAGGGAGTTTACCCCATTCACATTTATGGTTAAAATTACTAATTCTGTATTACTTGCCATCTTGTTAACCTCTGCTTATGCTTTTCTCTTTTCCTTCCTCCTTCTCCCTCTCCCCAGTATTAAACTTGTGACCACCACAAGCTTCTCACAGCCCTCTCTTTTTAGGATAACTCTCCCCACCTTAGAGTTCCTCTCCCTTCCTTTCCCTTTTCCTTACAATTTCTGTATTCCCTTCAGCTTAGCTTACTCCTTCCCTTTTCACTTTCTCTCTCCCACTTTTCAATGAGGTGGGAGAAGTTTCTCTATAAATCGAATATGTCTAATATTTTTCTCTTTAAGCCAATTCTGATGAGAGTAAAATACATACTATATTCGTCCCCCTCCCTTCTTTCTGTCAGATGTAATAGGTTTCCTTTGCCTCTTCATGACATGTAGTACCTCCACTTTACCCTTTTTCTGGTACAATTTCTTTCTACCTCTAGTTTCTAGAACAAATTACACATGTGTTCTTCATATATTTTATAATAGAAATATAGTTCTCAAGATTTTTTTTTGTTTACTTTCAGTTTTTTCATCAGAAATAGGTGAAATTCACCTTTTCATTGAATGTCCATCTTCTAACATAGACAAAATGTCCTGCCTTGGACAAGAAAAATGCTCATTTTGGCTGGGTAAATTATTCTTGGCTGCATACCAAGTTCCTCAGCCTTTTGGAATATTAGATTCCAAGCCCTTTGATGGGTTTTTTTTTTAATTTTTTATTATATATATATTTTTTATAATATTATCCCTTGTATTCATTTTTTCAAATTATCCCCCCCTCCCTCTATTCCCTCCCCCCGATGACAGGCAATCCCATACATTTTACATGTGTTACAATATAGTCTAGGTACAATACATGTGTGTAAATACCATTTTCTTGTTGCACAATAAACTTTAGATTCCGAAGGTACATGTAACCTGGGCAGACAGATATAACTGCTAACAATTTACATTCACTTCCCAGTGTTTCTTCTCTGGGTGTAGCTACCTCTGTCCAACATTGATCAACTGGAAGTGAGTTGGTTTTTCTTTATGTTGAAGATTTCCACTTCCATCAGAATACATCCTCATACAGTATTGTTGTTGAAGTGTACAGTGATCTTCTGGTTCTGCTCATTTCACTCAGCATCAGTTGATTTAAGTCTCTCCAGGCCTCTCTGTATTCCTCCTGCTGGTCATTTCTTACAGAGCAATAATATTCCATAACCTTCATATACCACAATTTACCCAACCATTCTCCAACTGATGGACATCCATTCATCTTCCAGTTTCTAGCTACAACAAAAAGAGCTGCCACAAACATTTTGGCACATATATGTCTCTTTCTGCTCTTTAGTATTTCTTTGGGATATAATCCCAGTAGTAGCGCTGCTGGGTCAAAGGGTATGCACAGTTTGATAACTTTTTGGGCATAATTCCAGATTGCTCTCCAGAATGGCTGGATTCTTTCGCAACTCCACCAGCAATGTATCAGTGTCCTAGTTTTCCCACAGCCCCTCCTACATTCATCGTTATTTGTTCCTGTCATCTTAGCCAATCTGACAGGTGTGTAGTGGTATCTCAGAGTGGTCTTAATTTGCATTTCTCTGATCAGTAGTGATTTGGAACACTCTTTCATGTGAGTGGATATAGTTTCAATTTCTTTCTCTGAGAATTGTCTGTTCATATCCTTTGACCATTTATCAATTGGAGAATGGTTCGGTTTCTTATAAATTAGGGTCAGTTCTCTATATATTTTGGAAATGAGACCTTTGTCAGAACCTTTGTTTTTAAAAATATTTTCCCAATTTGTTACTTCCCTTCTAATCTTGTTTGAATTAGTATTATTTGTACAGAAACTTTTTAGTTTGATGTAATCAAAATCTTCTATTTTGTGATCAATGATGATATCTAGTTCTCCTCTGGTCATAAATTCCTTCCTCCTCCACAAGTCTGAGAGGTAGATTATCCTCTGTTCCTCTAATCTATTTATTATCTCCCTCTTTATGCCTAAATCATGGACCCATTTTGATCTTATCTTGGTATATGGTGTTAAGTGTGGATCCATATCTAATTTCTGCCATACTAATTTGCAGTTTTCCCAACAGTTTTTTCCGAATAATG
The DNA here is from genome assembly GCF_048593235.1 of Sminthopsis crassicaudata. Lineage (NCBI taxonomy): Eukaryota > Metazoa > Chordata > Mammalia > Dasyuromorphia > Dasyuridae > Sminthopsis > Sminthopsis crassicaudata. Next base: position 457,745,852 of record NC_133617.1, read on the forward strand.
AATTTTTATCCCTAATGTTGGTATCTTTGGGTTTGTCAAAGATTAGGTTGCTATATATGTATCCTTTTTTGTCCTTTGTATCTAATCTGTTCCACTGATCTACCGGTCTATTTCTTAGCCAATACCAAATGGTTTTGGTGACTGTTGCTATATAATATAGCTTTAGATCAGGTACACTTAGATCACCTTCCTCTGAGTTTTTTTTAATTAGTTCCCTTGCAATTCTCGACCTTTTATTCTTCCATATGAATTTTGTTGTTATTTTTTCTAGGTCATTGAAATAGTTTCTTGGGAGTCTGATTGGTATAGCACTAAATAAATAGATTAGTTTGGGGAGTATTGTCATCTTTATTATATTCGCTCGGCCTATCCAAGAGCACTGAATGTCTTTCCAATTATTTAAATCTGATTTTATTTTTGAGGCAAGTGTTTTGTAATTTTTCTCATATAATTCCTGACTTTTCTTTGGTAGATGGATTCACAAATACTTTATACTCTCAACATTTGTTTGGAATGGAATTTCTCTTTGTATCTCTTGCTGTTGCATTTTGTTAGTGATATATAAAAATGCCGAAGATTTATGTGGATTTATTTTGTATCCTGCCACTTTGCTGAAATTTTGAATTATTTCTAGGAGCTTTTTAGCAGAGTCTTAGGGTTTCTCTAAGTATACCATCATGTCATCTGCAAAAAGTGATAGTTTAATTTCCTCATTTCCTACTCTAATTCCTTGAATCTCTTTCTCGGCTCTTATTGCCAAGGCTGGAGTTTCTAGTACTATATTGAATAGTAATGGTGATAGTGGGCAACCTTGTTTCACTCCTGATCTTACTGGGAAAGGTTGCAGTTTATTTCTATTGCATATTATCCTTACTGAAGGTCTTAAATATATGCTTCTGATTATTCTAAGGAATAGTCCATTTATTCCTATATTCTCAAGAGTTTTTAATAGGAATGGATGTTGGATTTTGTCAAATGCTTTTTCTGCATCTATTGAGATGATCATATGGTTCTTATTAATTTGATTATTAATATGGTCAATTATATTAATAGTTTTCCTAATATTAAACCAGCCCTGCATTCCTGGAATAAATCCTACTTGATCATAGTGTATTATCCTGGAGATGATTTTCTGAAGTTTTTTTGCTAATTTCTTATTTAATATTTTAGCATCAATATTCATTAAGGAGATTGGTCTATAATTTTCTTTCTCAGTTTTCGATCGACCTGGTTTAGGTATCAGTACCATGTCTGTGTCATAAAAGGAGTTTGGTAGGACTCCTTCATCCCCTATTTTTTCAAATAATTTATATAACATTGGGGCTAATTGTTCTTTAAATGTTTGGTAGAATTCACATGTGAATCCATCTGGCCCTGGGGATTTTTTTCCTGGGGAGTTGATTAATAGCTTGTTCTATTTCTTTTTCTGAAATGGGACTATTTAAGCAATTTATCTCCTCCTCTGTTAATCTAGGGAGCCTATATTTTTGGAGGAAGTCATCCATTTCACTTAAGTTATCAAATTTATTGGCATAAAGTTGGGCAAAGTAACTCCTTATTATTTCTCTAATTTCCTCTTCATTGGTGGAAAGATCCCCCTTTTCATTTGTAAGACTATCACTTTGATTTTCCTCTTTCTTTTTTTTGATCAAATTTACCAAAGGTTTATCTATTTTATTGGCTTTTTCATAAAACCAACTCTTGGTTTTATTTATTAATTCAATAGTTTTTTTTTTTTTTACTTTCAATATTATTGATTTCTCCTTTTAATTTTTGTATTTCAAGTTTAATTTTTGGTTGGGGGTTTATAATTTGGTCTTTTTCTAGCCTTTTAAGTTGTAAGCCCAATTCGTTAATCTTCTCTTTCTCTATTTTCTTCAAATAAGCCTCTAAATATATAAAATTTCCCCTTATTACTGCTTTAGCTGCATCCCAAAGATTTTGATATGATGTCTCATCATTGTCATTATCTTGGGTGAAATTGTTAATTGTTTCTATAATTTGCTCTTTCACCCAGTCATTCTTTAAGATGAGATTATTCAGTTTCCAATTACTTTTTGGTCTATTTATCCCTAACTTTTTACTGAATGTAGCTTTTATTGCATTGTGGTCTGAGAAGAAGGCATTTATTATTTCTGCCTTCCTACATTTAATTTTGAGATCTTTATGTCCTAATATATGGTCTATTTTTGTAGAGGATCCATGAACTGCTGAGACGAAAGTATATTCCTTTCTATTGCCATTCAGTTTTCTCCAAAGGTCTATCATACCTAGTTTTTCTAATGTTCTATTTACTTTTTTAAATTTCTTTCTTGTTTGTTTTGTGGTTTGATTTGTCTAAATCTGAGAGTGCAAGGTTGAGATCTCCCACTATTATAGTTTTACTGTCTATTTCTTCTTGCAGTTCTCTTAACTTTTCCTTTAGAAAGTTAGATGCTATACCACTTGGTGCATATATGTTTAGTATTGAGATGGCTTCATTATTTATGATACCTTTCAGCAGGATATAGTTTCCTTCCTTATCTTTTTTAAGGAGATCTACTTCTGCTTTTGCTTGATCTGAGATAAGGATAGCTACCCCTGCTTTTTTGGCTTTACCTGAAGCATAATAGGCTCTGCTCCAACCTTTTACCTTTACTCTGTATGTATCTCCCTGCTTTAAGTGTGTTTCCTGTAGGCAACATATTGTAGGGTTCTGCTTTTTGATCCAATCTACTATCCGTCTCCATTTGATGGGATCGTTCATCCCATTTACATTTACAGTTAAAATTACTAATTCTGTATTTCCTGCCATCATACTATCCCCAGATTATACTTTTTTCCCTTGACCCCCCTGATCCCCCTCCCCGATATTTAATTTACAGACCCCCCTTGTGACGCGCAACCCTCCCTCTTTTTTTTTTTTTTTTTTTTTAGGATCCCTCCCCCCTCCCTCTAAGTCCCTTCACTTATTCTCCTTTTCCTTTTCCCTTTTCCTCTCCCCCCTTTCAATGAGGTGAGAGAAAATTCTCTGAAAAACAAATATGTTAATTATTTACTCTTTGAGCCTCTCCTGATGAGAGTAAGATTCCCACAATGATTCTCCCCCTCACTAAGTTCCCTCAGATATGGTGTATTTTCTATGCCTCTTCCTGGGATGTAGTTTCCCTCTTTTTATCATTCCTTCCCCTTTTTCTGAACCGACCTCCTTCCCTTTACTACACCCCCCTTTTTTTCTTTTATATCAGTAAAATCAAATTATCCTTGAGTATTTTTTATATACCCACAACAGAGTTACAGTTCTCAAGGGTTCTGTGTACCTTTTTCTGTTTCTCTTCAGTCTTGTGGATGTAGATCAAATTTTTTGTTTAAGTCTGGTTTTTTTCTTAGAAACATATAGAATTCCTCTGTTTGATTGAATGACCATCTTCCTCCATGGAAAAAGATGCTAAACTTAGCTGGGTAGTTCATTCTTGGTTGCAGTCCTTGATCTTTTGCCTTATGGAATATCAGGTTCCAGGCCCTTCTATCTTTTAATGTGGAGGCAGCCAGATCTTGGGTGACCCTTATTGTGGCACCTTGGTATTTAAGTTGTTTTTTTCTAGCTGCTTGCAGGATTTTCTCCTTTGTGTGGTAATTCTGCAGCTTAGCCACAATATTCCGTGGTGTTCTTTTTTTAGGGTCTATTTCAGAAGGAGTTCGATGAATTCTTTCCACATCTACTTTCCCCTCTGTTTCTAGTATCTTTGGACAGTTCTCTTTGCTAATTTCTTGTAAAATAGAATCTAGGCTCTTTTTTTGGTTATAGTTTTCTGGAAGTCCAATGATCCGCAGATTATCTCTCCTAGATCTATTTTCCAGGTCTATAGATTTTCCCAGTAAGTATTTGACGTTGTTCTCCAGCTTCTCATTTTTTTTGTTTTGTTTGACTGATTCTTGGGTTCTCTGTGAATCATTCATTTCTATTTGTTCCATCCTGACTTTTAAGGAGTTATTTTCTTCTTTCACAGTTTTTAGTTCTTTTTGTAAATGCCCAATTTCGTTTTTAAATGAATTATTTTGCTCTATTGAATTTTTTTCCATTTCCCTAATTTTTTTTTTTGAGAATTATTTTCTTTTTCCAATTCAGAAATCCTATTTTCTTGAGACTTTTTTATCTTTTCCAATTCAGAAATCCTACTTTCCTGTGTTTTTTTAACCTTTTCTAATTCATAAATTTTGTTTTCCTGCATCTCCTGTGAATTCTTTATTTTTTCCAACTCCAATTTCAGGACGTTGTTATTTTCTATCATAGCTTCCCTTTCCTTTCCCCATTTTTCTTCAATCTCCCTTAATTTTTTAAGAGTTTCTTCTAGGAGAGAGTTATGTGATGGGGGGCAGGAATCGTTCCTCTTTAGGTTGTTATCTGCTGTCTCTCTGCTGTTAACTTCCTCGGGGTTGGATACCCGCTCTTTCTATGTATAGAAGGAATCTATGTTTTTTTTGGCTTTTTTGCTCATGATTAAAAAAATCTTTTGGCGTCTGTCCCTGGGGTAGGAAATTATGTATTTACTTCTTTACCAGCTTCCTCCCAGACCGGATGGATGCAGCGGCTCCTGCGCCTGAGCTAAGATAGAGCTCTGGGAGAGAGTTCCCCACCCCCTCCCTGGAAGTGCTTCAGAGGTGATTAGCACTGCTGTGCCCGAGGGCGCTGTGTTTTAGTGGCTTCCCTGAGATTTGAGACTGAACAGTAAAGACAGCACAAAGCCTAGCCTATGCGTCCCGGTGGGGCGTGGATGTCTGCAGCAGGTGACTGTGAAAAGCCCCTGTGCTCAAACTGGAAGTGTCTGCCAGAAACCGCGGTCCCTAGTTCAAAGGTTCCGCTTCTCTGGGACTTCCTGGAGCTGAGTTCCACTCCCTCCATCTAAGCTAGGCAGTGTGTGTTGCCTTGGGCTGTATCCACCCACTTGTCAATCTCTTAACTATTCTCAGGTGGTAGCTGAGGCCACACCCCCTGGTGCGGAGATCTGCTGAGTCACCTCCAGGGTCCAGGGAAAATCTAATCTGAGTTTTAAAATATTTTGGCTTTCTCTTCTGAACTGCTAAATAATTAGCAGAGAAGAGTTAACAGCCTGTGCCAGATTCCTTTACCTCAGTGGCTTCTCTGATCCCAGAGCCCTCCCCAGCGCAACCAGCGCAGTGTGCCACTACCCCACCGTCTGTGCTGGCCTCTCTTCTTCCTCCCCTGGGGACTGACCTTCTCTGTTGAAACTCCAGATTCTCTTCAGCTGGTAAGTCGTGCTTCCAGTCCTTGTGGTATCTATCAGTCCTGGGCTTATTTTGAGACTTAATTTGTCTAATTGGTTGTGAGGGAGTGAGGACGTTCACAGAGCCCTGTGTTTCTTCTCCGCCATCTTGGCTCCGCCCCGCCCTTTGATGTTTTAAAGTGGATGCTGCTAGATCCTGAGTAATCCTTATTGTGCCTCTTCTATGTTTGAATTGATTTTTTTTCTAGAAGCTTATAGTATTTTTTCCTTGGTCTGATAGTTCTAGAATTTAGCCAAAATATTTCTTGGAATTTTGATTTTAGGGTCCCTTGCAGTAGGTGAATTCTTTCAATGTCTATTTTACCCTCTGTTTGTATAACATCTGGGTAGTTTTCTTGGATAATTTCTTGAAAATAGTGTCTAGGCTCTTTTTTCATCATATTTTCCAGCAAGTCCAATAATTCTTAGATTATCTCTTCTAGATCTATTTTCCAGATCAGTTGTTTTCCTAAGAACGTATTTGACATTTTTCCATTGTTTCATTTTTTGGGTTTTGCTTGACTGATTCTTGGTGTCTCCTCAGTTCATTCGATTCCATTTGTTCGATTCTGATTTTTAATGAATTATTTTCTTTACTCACTTTTTTATTTCTTTTTGCAATTGTCCAAATGAGTTTTTAAATGAGTTGTTTGGTTTTATGGAATTTTTTTTCCATTTTTCCATTTTAATTTTTAGTGAGCTATTTTCTTTCTTGGAATTGTTTATCTTTTCCATTTCACTAATTCTGTTTTTCAAGGATTTGATTTCTTTATCCACTCTATCTTTAAATGCATAGGATGACTTATCCAGACTGTTCTTCTATTTCCTGACTAGTAGTGGCAAAATTATACTATTATTCTATAGTAGCAGTTTATAGACAGGAAAATGTATATTATTGACAAATAGAGTTCTATAGGTAAGTACTAATTAACGTGCTTCTTTTTGATTACAGGTTGAACTTGTTGAAAAGAATAATACATTTAATTAGAACCTATATCTATGCAGGACACATGCACATGGGCACCTCTTACTATCAGCTTCTGATTTAATGATTTCATTTTGCTAAGTTATCTTTTTTTTTGGTCAGAAACAGGTTACATAGTCATAGGGGCCCTTGGAATTATAAAAAAACAAAGACAAATAAAGCAGGAAATTACATTTAAAGCATTATTGAGACCATGAAACTTTGGGGCTATTGCCTTCATCTGTTGATTTGGAAAGACCATATCTCCGACCTGTAATCTACTTTAAATAGAATCACAAGAGCATAAATGCTGGCACTTCTCTCTCCATAGCATAAATAGCAGATCTTGATTGTTATTACAAAGGGAAAGATTTTTTTAAAAAAAATCTTGTGCTTTGTCTGACCCTTAAGGGTCTAATTTGTTAGGACAATTTAGCATAAAAGTGAATCATATATTCTCAGTAAAACCCTTACTCTGTACACATAGTCTACAGATAAGGCAGTGTGGATAGAGACTGACTTTAAAATAAAACATTCTGAAAACTGAAAAAGATAAAAATGAAAATAATCTGTTCTTGGAGAAGTTTAAATTTCCAAGCATTACTTAACAAAGAGTTCTAATTTCCCCTTCATGCTGAAAAACAATAGTATCTTCAGTGATGATGGGAGAAAAGCTTTTTGGCAGGAGTGGAAAGAGACAGATCCAGAATCAGGGGACCTAAGTTTGAATTCTTAACACTGCCACTATTTGACCTCAGTAAAATCACCAAACCCTTTTGTGGCTCTATTTTCTCATCTATAAAATGTAGGAAATTGAAGTATATGATGTTTAAGATCCTTGTCAGGCCTAAAATTTTCATCTTGCAATCCTATCTTCAAGAACTCATATTCTTGGCTGTATATTATACCTCCCTGAAAGCTTCTAACTTTCACACATTAGACCCAGTTGATAGTCCATTTAGTTATGTAGAGATGGAGTTTACTTCCAGAGAGCCCTAAGAGGTGATCTCTCATCTGAAATCATTATTTTTTGGTTCTGCATAAACATGCAGAGTGAGGTATTTATTTCTACTTGGTTCTGTCCATGGTTGTTCTAGCAAGAGGATTGGATCATACTATATGTATCACAACTCTTTGCCTTTGTCATATAACTCCTTTATTTAAAGAATAGAGAGAATATACCTTTGATCATTTTTAATACATGTGAGCCCACCTGCCATGGTTGCCTGAGACCTAGGTGTCCTAGTCCTGCTTTTGCCAGTTTTTGTCTGCTCTGGGACTGAAGTAACAGGTGAAGGGACACCTTGGCAACCAATCATTATAAAAAGTGTCCCACACCAAATTTAAGATTACATACCTTTACATAAGATATACTTTTATATCTTTAATAAGGCCCTCAAATATATTATAATCCACAGTAACAATTTTTCTGGAATATGCTAATCATAAAAACAACAATACCAAGAAAGTACTTGATCTAAGCCAGCATATGGGAGGGGATAAAGTAGATTTAACAAATGTGTTTGGGAAATTCACATAATGAGAGTCATTGTGAATTATATGTCATTTGAAGATTGTGACCCTTTAAAAATTAACTAAAATGATTATGCTGTCATTTTTCTGTGTTATTCATATTTTTTCATTTTCCATTTATTAGAAAGAATATGAAGGAAGTTGAAAATAGAGACTTTAGTGGCACAGCTATATAATCTGCCACTCTTAATAGTAATAATTAAAAGCAATTTGACATTAGCTGTTTCAGATCTATTACATTGTTTTATCATGAAATTTGAAGTAACCACTATTATTCTAATTATTTTGGGCTCATTTATTTACTTGTTTGGAAATGTCTTCAACAGCTTGACTTCATTTAGTCTTGAGATGATCCTGGCTTTTACAAGATAGTGCAAGGTGGGGCTAAGCTCTGGCAGGTCCTAGCCAACATGGAAAATTTAGGTCTGGAAATAAATTTTATGATAGTTCATTTTTTTAACCATCCCTTTTAAGTTTGATAAAGATGCTTGCCAGAAACTTGGAAACAAATGACTGGCTTTCTGGGTCAGAAATTCATGAAGCAGTCTATTAAGGCATGGGGGAATTGTGGTCTGCTTCAAAGGAATCACGAACAGCAGTGATTGCTAAGAGATTGCCTGCTTACCTATCCTTGAAAATATCATAATTAACAACTCATACCTCATTACCTTCTACCAGTTTGTAATAGGGAATATGACAACTCATCTATTTTTAATTCAGCCAGAACAACAGGTCTCAGTAAAAAGGGACATCAGTAAGCCTTTTGTTGAGAGGGTTGGTCCTCCTTGATTCCAAACTGCCTTGTCTTTTATAATGGGACAATCCTGCCTCCCTTCTTCCAACACATTTACCCAATAGTCCTCAAAGCTGGCATACAAAACTTAGAATTCAGAAGATGCAATATTTCATCTAACTCTCTGTAGATACTAAGAACATAAAATCTCCTAATCTGGATAACTATGAAGTCAAGTGACTTGTACAGAAGTATTAGGAAGTCCTGGGTCCACGAATTTATTTTTTATTCATTTTGAAATTAACATAACTGGTTTCCTTTGTGTGTGTGTATGTATGTGTATATATATATATATATATATATATATATATATATATATATATATATATATATATATATATATATATATATATATATATATATATATATACATATTTATGTATTATTTATCCATTTAAAAGCATCATTCTGGTAATGGACCCATAGCTTTCACTAAGTTTCCAAAGATTTTCATGACATAAAAAAATTGATAGGCGCTCTGACTTGTTCTTTCCGATCCTTAAACTCTTGGTTCTCTGCCTCCTTCACCTCATCTTTTTCTCAGCATTCATGGTGGTTTTCTGTCTTTAGGCCTCTAGAAAGATGATTTAATTCAATGCCTTTTGTGCCTAGATTTTCAAGATTACTGTTAAGCATTAGAAATTACTTTTATTGGATTTGGGGTTAATACCCGAGTTCTGGTCAATCATACTTTGTAAGACTCTTCCCTGGGCCTTATTTTTCTCATTTAGAGGAAAAGATTAGACTAAATCGTTTGAAAATTTATTTTCAGTTCTAAAATTCTTTGTTTTCTATTTCTAAAAAAATTTGCAATGGAAGGAACATTGAAATCTTAACTAGTGATCAAGAAGCCGGAGTATGTGTCCCAGTTCTGCCATTAATAAACTAACAATTGGCAAGTTATATAACCTCTCTGTTTCCTCAACCATATAGTGGGGGGTTTTCTTTGAACTTTGGGTATATGATTTTACCAAAATAATCTTTCAATTCCTTTTATCACATTTGAAAGATGATAATATGATTAAGTTCACCAACATTTGATTTACACAGAACTTTTCACATGTCTACTGATTAATCAAAAGGAACAAAGCCATAAATCTTTGAAATATTAAAATATTTGCCATAAAAGTAAAGTATGTGGAAAATTTATGGATTATGTAAGTGAGAGAAGCTCATATAATTTGAGCTTAAAGGGTCTCAGAACTGAATCTCTAATTACTTATTTTTTCAACTGTATTGTTCCTTCTTTTAAAGATACATAGCATGAAATAGCTTATTAAAAATAATAACATTTCACGAGAGTGTGGCATGGTTGGTGGTGTCTGATAAAGGAAGACAAAGTACTGTAATACAAGGAAGTAATCATTAGAGTTAGAAAAGCCAAATAGCTCACATTGATATAATGCTTTAAAGCTAACAAAGTATTTTACTTATATTATGTCATCTGATCCTTAAAACATCCCTAATAATATCAATTATATTACTATTCATATATATATATATATATGTATATATATATATATATATACATATATATATATATATATATATATATATATATATATATATATATATATATTGATAAGTAAGAGAAGTCACATGATTTACTCAGAGTCAAATATTTGGCAAAAACACCCGAGGCAAGATTTATTTCTAGTTTTGACTCCAAATATAAAATTAGATGCCAGGCAGACCTCAGTTAATTACAGATCAACCCATACAAGGTAAATGCTATCTTGTGTTGTTAGTATGATTGAGTAGTCAAAAAAAGAAAAAAATTGCATTTCTACTTTGTGATACCGTACAGTATACTTGCTATGGAGTGATAAAGTTATTATGGGTTCCAAAGGTTGATTATGTTTTCTTTTCATGAGGGGTATCTCAATAAATTAATTCAAGCTTGCTCTCACTTTTACATTCTTTACTAATTGTATTCCAAATGCAACAACATCTATAGGTGAAACTGAATTGCATTCCAAGAGAAAGCTTCTCTCCAATTCTATCAGTCCCTGAACATTAATTAGGAAGATCTTATAAGGTAATGATAGCAGAAGTTGTCTCATTTAAATTAAAAGACTGGTGTAGGAGCCTAATGTACCATAGGTAGTTTCTCTAAAGGATGGGAAGATGGAGGTGGATACTAATTGCTCAAGAGCCACATTAGAAGTAATTATAAAGAAACTAGACATATCTGTGACCATAAAATGAAATTTTAAAAATTAATAACAAACTAAATGGAATGTCACAATTAAAAGTTAATTTTAAAGTTTTGTTTGAACCTTATAATTTTAAGGCTCAAGTTCTAATGGGAATATCTTAGTGAAAAAGAGACAATGTTCTTGGAAGCAGGAAGGTCTGAGTATTTTCTGACATATACCATCAGTGTAATCATTATCAATTCACTTATCCTTTTTGTAAATATAAGTTACAACATAAGGCAACTCCATAAGACTATGAATTGCATATTAATCACTGATGTAGATTGGTGGAGACAGTCCTTTAAACTGGTCCAAAGCAAACTAATTCTAACCAGAACACCTACAAAAATAAAAGATTCTCCTAAAAGGCAGGGGGTGACAGTTTCTCTGTTACTTCTGTGCATTGTAGAAATACTGTAAGTCAAATGATGTAAAATGCAATTACAAAATAATAATTTCAATTTAACTATTACAGAAATGGTTCTAAAATCCAAGAACTCTAATTCACAGAAACTGAATTCTGTTTCTTTAGTTAAAAAAGTGTTATTTATCAGAATAACAGTTTAATGAATTGGTTTTACAAAACTCAGCCCTCCAATTTGATTTCAATTTACTTTCAGGTCATGGATTACTATAATAATAGTAATGATAGTAATCACAGTAACAGAAATTCATATTTTATGCTTGTCTCTTAGAATGTATCACCAAATTAATCACAAAGTTACAGAGTTTAATATCTGGAAAAGATGACAGAAGCCATTAGTCCTACCATATAACCAAGGAATCCTTTCTATATTACACTCTAGAGATGGTCATCTACTGGAAGACCTTCAGGCAGAAGAAACCCATTACTTCTTGTCATAGCCCATTCTATTTTTGGAATCATCAAATTATGAGGAAGTTTTTCCTAACATTAAGCCTACATTTGCTTCTTTGCAACTCTTACTCATCATTCTTTGAACTGTTTTTTGGGGCCAAACAGAAATTGCTTTTAATGGTCTGATCTTATTCTACATGGCAGTCCTTTAAAAACTCAAAGAAAGCTATCATGGCTGGCATTAGTATTCTTTTCTCCAGGCTAAATATGCTTAGTTTCTTCAGCCAATCAGAAAGCATTCCTTAATGACACTGATAGTTCTGTGTTGGGCACTGAAAATACAAATATGAAAATTAAGTAATTCTTGCTCTTAATGAGCCTACATTTTACTGGGAGGGGGTGGTGAAGGATTCTTTTCATAAGATAAGTAAATAAAGGAAACATACAAAAAATGATTCAGTGATATGTGTGTACACACACATACACACATATATATATATATATGCATACATATATATATTTCTTATTCTCCAAGTTTTCAGTACCCATGTATGTATATATGTGTATACACATATTTCTTATTTTTCCAGTTTTAATCTCTCTCAATATATATGTATATATATATATACATATATAATCTCTTTCTGTATATACATATTCAGAGAGATTATGTTTATATAGTTGTGTATTTAGAAGTTTACATTTTATCTTAAAGGAATATGAAACATCTGAAAGCTTCCAAAGAAGAAAAATGATATAGCCAGACCAGGGCTTTAAAAATATCAGTTTGATAAAGGAGAGAGACTGAATACAAGAATCCCAATTAGGAGGCTATTATTAGTCTACATAAGAGACAAGGAACTCTTGAATTAAGATGATGGTGGTCTGAGTGGAGAACATTAGGCTATGGTATGGGAGAAATGTTGGTGAAGTAGAGTCAAAAAGAGTTGGTAGCAGATTGACTATGGGGGGGGGGGGTTGTGACCAAAGAGTTTAGATTGAATTATGATGAATTTTTCCAATCTTTGAGGAAGTCTGGAGCTGAGGATGTATTTTGCCATTTTTTTTTTCTTTTTCTGAGTCTGGGGTCAAGTGACTTGCCCAGGGTCACGCAGCTAGGAAGTGTTAAGTGTCTGAGACCAGATTTGAACTCGGGTCCTTCTGAATTCAAGGCTGGTGCTCTATCTACTGTGCCACCTAGCTGTCCCGCCATTTATTTTGAAGAGATAGGAGCTGATGAAATCACTGACAAAGTTTAAATAGAAAAAAGAGAGTCCAATATAGAAACTCCAGGATACTCATTCATAGATGATCAAGATCTTGCAAAGGTTACTGAGAAATATTGCCCTAATAGATCAGAAGAGAAGCAACAGAGAATATTCAGAAGGAGGTAATCAACATTTACCACAATGTTAAAAGGGATAAGAAGTGAGAAGCTATAATAGCATTTAGCAAAAAAAAAAAAAAAAAAAAAAAAAAAAAAAAAAAAAAAGAAGTAACAGTGGTAATGAAGTAACATATTATAAACCATGTCTACTACAATGTGCACCAGTCATTGTCTGAGGCACTGGGCTAAAACAATCTCTTGAGGAAAACAAGTGGTTTACTATGACTCATCCAAAAAGGAAGTACTTGAGACAGCATTTGTGCCTAGGTATTCTTATTCCAACTCCTGAGCCCAAGTCTTCCTACTCCAATTCCAATGCTATTCACTGCTTTTCTTAATTAAAGGTTACCTTATGTGAAATGTTAAGATATCTCATGTTGTTCATTTAATCAAAAAACCTATCCATCTGTTAATTTTTCCCTTTTGTGGTACAATGCATTTGCTATTTAGTGAGAGTAGTGTAGGCTCTCAAAGTTAATTCATAGTTTTTTCTTGAAGTTGGAATCTAGGTAAATGGCTTATTTCAAGCTTGGACTCATTTTTCACCTTTCCTAATTGCAAAGACAAAACAAAGGCAAAAAATATGTACAGTAAATGCAAAATACTTATAGACATAAGATAAAATTTGGAGAAAGATACCATCAACCAGTAGTTTTATGAAAGAGTTCATGGAAAAGGAAATACTTGAATTTAACTCATTCTAATGCTCTATTCTAAGAGGCAGAGATGTGAAGGAAGTACAGTTCCAAGAATGGGGAGAACGTCACTGTGGGGAAATAAAGTTGGGAGATGGAGTATGAGTAAGGCAATATAATAGGATTGTTGACTGCATGGAGAAGAAAATGTTGAAAAGTAAGAAGACAGGAAGGGGCCAGGATCTAAATGCTAAACATAAGACTTCATATTTGAACCTGATGGCCACAGTCATCATTAGAGTTTATTAACTTTGGGAAGAGATAAAGTCAGATCTCTGTTTCAGGAGAAAAGACAGAAACTTGAGGGGTTATTGAAATAATTTAGTGTTGCTTGTTCAAATTAGTGACTTACTTTCTGGTATATGGATGTTCCATAAGGTAGAAACAAAACCTGGAATAATTTATTTTCACATGAAGTGATATCAATACTTGCAAAAAATTTCAAGATGATAAATTCATTATAACAGTAATCAACAATAAAATTGTTTTAACATTATTTTGAAACCTCTCATAGCTTTTTCCAACAGACTTCTCAGGCTTCTTATAATGGTGAGCCCATAAGCAAGTATTACAGTTTTTAAACACATTTGTTTAGACTAAGCTTGGCAGTGAATGAGGTTGCCTTTAATAGAACTGAAAAGATGCTAATTACAATGAATATATAATACTTTTAAATTTGCATAGCACTTTGCATGAGCTATCTCAATGCATCTTGCAATAACCCTTGAAGGTAGGCATTTTTAATATACTCATTTCATGGAAGGAATAACTTAAACAGAAAGAGATTAATGAACTTGCCCAGGTTCACACAGCTATATATGATTTGAATTTAGGGTTTCCTCTCCTCTTCAAGAATTCTATTCACTGTGCCACTTAGGTCCCTATTTTCATTCAGTTAAATGTTTCTATTTAGCTTGTGAAAGGTCTTTCTTTTTGACATTTTTTTGTCCATGAGCCTAAAATCAGTCAGAGCAAAATGCATTCGTCATGTAGATGTGTTCAAAGTAGAAGGTAAAAGGAGCTTATTTTCAATTTCTGTTCTAAATTTCTCCAAAGCCTGCATTTATATGAATATAACAAAAAAGATATATTTAAAAATAAATCCTCAACCCTTTAATATTACCCCATATGTTGTTAGTTCTCCTTGTACAACATATCTTAAGTATATTTCCTTCTCATTATCCACACATCCTAGCTCATGCTTTTGTCATTTTATTTTCTAAACTATTGCAAGAATCTCTATTGGCCTTCCTATCTCCATCCTTACTGATTTCCTCACCTCAACTTCAATCCATTCTCTACACAGCTGGCAGAGTAATGATTTTCCTATAGCACTAGACTGGCCACACCACTCCTCTACCCAACTATAAAACTATTAAATCAAATACAAACCATTCAGGTTTAGTAATTAATACATTATTGATAACTAGGGAGAGAATAATTTCACTTAAGGTATGAATTCTGAAATCAGAATGCAAGATTTGAAGAATAAGAGGAAAGACAGTAGAGATAGTGAGTATAGGCAGTTTCCTGCCCTTCTCCCCAATTTATTTGACTGAGTGAGCAAGGAAGAAGAGTTAGAAGATGATAGTTTGAGGGAGATGGTGGGGTATAATAAAAGAGTTTTTTTTTTAAGGCTGGGGGTGACTTGGGCATATCTGAAAGTATCAGAGAAGGAATCACAATATGGAAAAAGAAATATTAAGTAATAATTTAAAAAATATAGTCTGGATCCTTATTATGAAAGTTATGGCTTCTTAACCTGGGGATCTATACGTTTCAGGGTATATGGTAAATTTTGGATTGGAAAAAAATTACATCTTGATGTTTATGTCCTCTAACTCAGGAATTATTCTCTTTCTTTCTCTCTTACTTATCAGAAAATGTTTTTAAATGTCCACAATAAAATATATAAGATCATAAAAGAAATATAGTTATCAAAATATTATTAAAATATTAATGGACCTTAGATTAAGAATTCCTGATCAAATGAAATTTGGCATTTTAATTATTTGGCACTTGAGTTATTTAAAAAAAAACACAATTTTGAGATGGGGTCCATATATTATGCAAGATTGAAAAACTTCTATGTTTAAAGATCCTAAACACAGAAAAGGTTAAGAAATCTTCATATATAGGCTATATGCTATAGAGAGTTATGAAACTTTTTGAACAGGGGATGGCATAGTCAGACCTCTTCTTCAGTGATACTGCTGAAACAATAATGTAAGAAATTGGTTTTAAATATTTAAAAATAAGTATCAAATCTGGCTGCAAATTTAAAACAGAGATGGAGCTTTTCAGCTATTAGGAAATAGGTATAAGATCAATCTCTTTAAAAAATTTAGTAAAACAAGATACCAGTTGTGAAAAAATAAAAAAGGAAAAATCGGTCAAACAGATCAGTAGTTTTATTTTAAATATGGTGTATGTGTTTAATTCTAAAACAAGGATTAAGGTGACATTGAATTTGGGAAAGCAAAAAGGATGATGATTTAAAAAAACTAGAAAGACTTAAAATATGCTTTCTTTGTATTTGCTGCTTAGGATTCTGAAAAGAGTATCAGGGAGAACTGAATCCACTATACTTTAAAGAGGCTCACAACTGTAATCTCTTGCTTCAGGATGATGAGTGTATTTAATAATAAGTTTCTTCAAGTTTTTACTTATGTTTGAAGTCTAATTTGTACCTGTTGTGGTTATGTAACACAGAGTACTCTGGGGAAAAATTAAGAGATTAAGACATCTTTTCTACATAAGTTTAAGGCCACAGCCTACACTGAGTGGGTTAAGCTTTCAAATCTGGAGTCCTGTATAACCTAGAGACTTGAGAGTGGGTATTCTGGGATTTTTTATTCATGAAATACCAAGCTTGCTTATTAACTTCTGAGGACACACCATTGTGGCTCCAGGGTTTACATCAAGATAATATACAAGCTTTGCTTCTGGAAAGTGAACTTCTTTAAAGTTGAAATATTCTTTCCTTAGTCAAACAGGATTTTTGCAATTTACTTTATTTCACATATTTATATAAGTATGCATTCAGGATTTGCTTGTTATTCTCATATTTTAGCATAAGTTGGTTTAGCATTAGTTGTTATGCATCTTTTGTATTTATTTATTTATTTTTTTATTATATATATATATATATATTTTATAATATTATCCCTTGTATTCATTTTTCCAATTTACCCCCCCTCCCTCTATTCCCTCCCCCCGACGACAGGCAATACCATACATTTTACATGTGTTACAATATAGTCTAGGTACAATACATGTGTGCGAATATCACTTTCTTGTTGCACAATAAACATTAGAATCCGAAGGTACATGCAACCTGGGCAGACAGATATTAGTGCTAACAATTTTCATTCCCCTCCCAGTGTTTCTTCTCTGGGTGCAGCTACCTCTGTCCATCATTGATCAACTGGAAGTGAGTTGGATCTTCTTTATGTTGAAGATTTCCACTTCCATCAGAATACATCCTCATACAGCATTGTTGTTGAAGTGTACAGTGATCTTCTGGTTCTGCTCATTTCACTCAGCATCAGTTGATTTAAGTCTCTCCAGGCCTCTCTATATTCCTCCTGCTGGTCATTTCTTACCGAGCAATAATATTCCATAACCTTCATATACCACAATTTACCCAACCATTCTCCAACTGATGGACATCCATTCATCCTCCAGTTTCTAGCTACAACAAAAAGAGCTGCCACAAACATTTTGGCACATATATGTCTCTTTCCGCTCTTTAGTATTTCTTTGGGATATAATCCCAGTAGTAGCGCTGCTGGGTCAAAGGGTATGCACAGTTTGATAACTTTTTGGGCATAATTCCAGATTGCTCTCCAGAATGGCTGGATTCTTTCACAACTCCACCAGCAATGTATTAGTGTCCCAGTTTCCCCACATCCCCTCCAACATTTGTCATTATTTGTTCCTGTCATCTTAGCCAATCTGACAGGTGTGTAGTGGTATCTCAGAGTGGTCTTAATTTGCATTTCTCTGATCAGTAGTGATTTGGAACACTCTTTCATGTGAGTGGATATAGTTTCAATTTCTTCCTCTGAGAATTGTCTGTTCATATCCTTTGACCATTTATCAATTGGAGAATGGTTCGGTTTCTTATAAATTTGGGTCAGTTCTCTATATATTTTGGAAATGAGACCTTTGTCAGAACCTTTGTTTTTAAAAATATTTTCCCAATTTGTTACTTCCCTTCTAATCTTGTTTGCATTAGTATTATTTGTACAGAAACTTTTTAGTTTGATGTAATCAAAATCTTCTATTTTGTGATCAATAATGATCTCTAGTTCTCCTCTGGTCATAAATTCCTTCCTCCTCCACAAGTCTGAGAGGTAGATTATCCTCTGTTCCTCTAATCTATTTATTATCTCCCTCTTTATGCCTAAATCATGTACCCATTTTGATCTTATCTTGGTATATGGTGTTAAGTGTGGATCCATATCTAATTTCTGCCATACTAATTTCCAGTTTTCCCAACAGTTTTTTCCGAATAATGAATTTTTATCCCTAATGTTGGTATCTTTGGGTTTGTCAAAGATTAGATTGCTATAGATGTACCCTTTTTTGTCCTTTGTATCTAATCTGTTCCACTGATCTACCGGTCTATTTCGTAGCCAATACCAAATGGTTTTGGTGACTGCTGCTATATAATATAGCTTTAGATCAGGTACACTTAGACCACCTTCCTCTGAGTTTTTTTTCATTAGTTCCCTTGCAATTCTTGACCTTTTATTCTTCCATATGAATTTTGTTGTTATTTTTTCTAGGTCATTAAAATAGTTTCTTGGGAGTCTGATTGGTATAGCACTAAATAAATAGATTAGTTTGGGGAGTATTGTCATCTTTATTATATTCGCTCGGCCTATCCAAGAGCACTGAATGTCTTTCCAATTATTTAAATCTGATTTTATTTTTGTGGCAAGTGTTTTGTAATTTTTCTCATATAATTCCTGACTTTTCTTTGGTAGATGGATTCCCAAATATTTTATACTCTCAACATTTGTTTGGAATGGAATTTCTCTTTGTATCTCTTGCTGTTGCATTTTGTTAGTGATATAAAAAAATGCCGAGGATTTATGTGGATTTATTTTGTATCCTGCCACTTTGCTGAAATTTTGAATTATTTCTAGTAGTTTTTTAGCAGAGTCTTTGGGGTTCTCTAAGTATACCATCATGTCATCTGCAAAAAGTGATAGTTTGATTTCCTCATTTCCTACTCTAATTCCTTGAATCTCTTTCTCGGCTCTTATTGCCAAGGCTAGCGTTTCTAGTACTATATTGAATAGTAATGGTGATAGTGGGCAACCTTGTTTCACTCCTGATCTTACTGGGAAAGGTTGCAGTTTATTTCTATTGCATATTATGCTTACTGACGGTCTTAAATATATACTCCTGATTATTCTAAGGAATAATCCATTTATTCCTATACTCTCAAGAGTTTTTAGTAGGAATGGATGTTGGATTTTGTCAAATGCTTTTTCTGCATCTATTGAGATGATCATATGGTTCTTATTAATTTGATTATTAATATGGTCAATTATATTAATAGTTTTCCTAATATTAAACCAGCCCTGCATTCCTGGAATAAATCCTACTTGATCATAGTGTATTATCTTGGAGATGATTTTCTGAAGTCTTTTTGCTAATAACTTATTTAAGATTTTAGCATCAATATTCATTAAGGAGATTGGTCTATAATTTTCTTTCTCAGTTTTCGATCTACCAGGTTTAGGTATCAGTACCATGTCTGTGTCATAAAAGGAGTTTGGTAGGACTCCTTCATCCCCTATTTTTTCAAATAATTTATATAACATTGGGGCTAATTGTTCTTTAAATGTTTGGTAGAATTCACATGTGAATCCATCTGGCCCTGGGGATTTTTTCCTGGGGAGTTGATTAATAGCTTGTTCTATTTCTTTTTCTGAAATGGGACTATTTAAGCAATTTATCTCCTCCTCTGTTAATCTAGGGAGCCTATATTTTTGGAGAAAGTCATCCATTTCACTTAAGTTATCAAATTTATTGGCATAAAGTTGGGCAAAGTAACTCCTTATTATTTCTCTAATTTCCTCTTCATTGGTGGAAAGATCCCCCTTTTCATTTGTAAGACTATCAATTTGATTTTCCTCTTTCTTTTTTTTGATCAAATTTACCAAAGGTTTATCTATTTTATTGGCTTTTTCATAAAACCAACTCTTGGTTTTATTTATTAATTCAATAGTTTTTTTACTTTCAATTTTATTGATTTCTCCTTTTAATTTTTGTATTTCGAGTTTAATTTTTGGTTGGGGGTTTATAATTTGGTCTTTTTCTAGCCTTTTAAGTTGTAAGCCCAATTCGTTAATCTTCTCTTTCTCAATTTTCTTCAAATAAGCCTCTAAAGATATAAAATTTCCCCTTATTACTGCTTTAGCTGCATCCCAAAGATTTTGATATGATGTCTCATCATTGTCATTATCTTGGGTGAAATTGTTAATTGTTTCTATAATTTGCTCTTTCACCCAGTCATTCTTTAAGATGAGATTATTCAGTTTCCAATTACTTTTTGGTCTATTTACCCCTAACTTTTTACTGAATGTAGCTTTTATTGCATTGTGATCTGAGAAGAAGGCATTTATTATTTCTGCCTTTCTACATTTAATTTTGAGATCTTTATGTCCTAATATATGGTCAATTTTTGTATAGGATCCATGAACTGCTGAGAAGAAAGTATATTCCTTCCTATTGCCATTCAGTTTTCTCCAAAGGTCTATCATACCTAGTTTTTCTAATGTTCTATTTACTTTTTTAATTTCTTTCTTGTTTGTTTTGTGGTTTGATTTGTCTAAATCTGAGAGTGCTAGGTTGAGATCTCCCACTATTATAGTTTTACTGTCTATTTCTTCTTGCAGTTCTCTTAACTTTTCCTTTAGAAAGTTAGATGCTATACCACTTGGTGCATATATGTTTAGTATTGATATGGCTTCATTATTTATGCTACCTTTCAGCAGGATATAGTTTCCTTCCTTATCTTTTTTAACGAGATCTACTTCTGCTTTTGCTTGATCTGAGATAAGGATAGCTACCCCTGCTTTTTTGGCTTTACCTGAAGCATAATAAGCTCTGTTCCAACCTTTTACCTTTACTCTGTATGTATCTCCCTGCTTTAAGTGTGTTTCCTGTAGGCAACATATTGTAGGGTTCTGCTTTTTGATCCAATCTGCTATCCGTCTCCGTTTGATGGGATCGTTCATCCCATTTACATTTACAGTTAAAATTACTAATTCTGTATTTCCTGCCATCGTATTATCCCCAGATTATACTTTTTTGCCTTGACCCCCCTGATCCCCCTCCCCGATATTTAATTTACAAACCCCCCTTGTGACGCGCAACCCTCCCTCTTTTTTTTTTTAGGATCCCTCCCCCCTCCCTCCAAGTCCCTTCACTTATTCTCCTTTTCCTTTCCCCTTTTCCTCTCCCCCCTTTTAATGAGGTGAGAGAAAATTCTCTGAAAAACAAATATGTTAATTATTTACTCTTTGAGCCTCTTCTGATGAGAGTAAGATTCACACAATGATTCTCCCCCTCACTAAGTTCCCTCAGATATGGTGTATTTTCTATGTCTCTTCCTGGGATGTAGTTTCCCTCTTTTTATCACTCCTTCCCCTTTTTCTGAACCGACCTCCTTCCCTTTACCACACCCCCCTTTTTTTCTTTTATATCAGTAAAATCAAATTATCCTTGAGTATTTTTTATATACCCACAACAAAGTTACAGTTCTCAAGGGTTCTGTGTACCTTTTTCTGTTTCTCTTCAGTCTTGTGGATGTAGATCAAATTTTTTGTTTAAGTCTGGTTTTTTTCTTAGAAACATATAGAATTCCTCTGTTTCATTGAATGACCATCTTCTTCCATGGAAAAAGATGCTAAACTTAGCTGGGTAGTTCATTCTTGGTTGCAGTCCTTGATCTTTTGCCTTTCGGAATATCAGGTTCCAGGCCCTTCTATCTTTTAATGTGGAGGCAGCCAGATCTTGGGTGACCCTTATTGTGGCACCTTGGTATTTAAATTGTTTTTTTCTAGCTGCTTGCAGGATTTTCTCCTTTGTGTGGTAATTCTGCAGCTTAGCCACAATATTCCGTGGTGTTCTTTTTTTAGGGTCTATTTCAGAAGGAGTTCGATGAATTCTTTCCACATCTACTTTCCCTTCTGCTTCTATTATCTCTGGACAGTTCTCTTTGATAATTTCCTGTAAAATAGAATCTAGGCTCTTTTTTTGGTCATAGTTTTCTGGAAGTCCAATAATCCGCAGATTATCTCTCCTAGATCTATTTTCCAGGTCTATAGATTTTCCCAGTAAGTATTTGACGTTGTTCTCCAGCTTCTCATTTTTTTTGTTTTGTTTGACTGATTCTTGGGTTCTCTGTGAATCATTCATTTCTATTTGTTCCATCCTGACTTTTAAGGAGTTATTTTCTTCTTTCACAGTTTTTAGTTCTTTTTGTAAATGCCCAATTTCATTTTTAAATGAATTATTTTGCTCTATTGAATTTTTTTCCATTTCCCTAATTTTTTTTTTTTGAGAATTATTTTCTTTTTCCAATTCAGAAATTCTATTTTCTTGAGACTTTTTTATCTTTTCCAATTCAGAAATCCTACTTTCCTGTGTTTTTTTAACCTTTTCTAATTCACTAATTTTGTTTCCCTGCATCTCCTGTGAATTCTTTATTTTTTCCAACTCCAATTTCAGGACGTTGTTATTCTCTATCATAACTTCCCTTTCCTTGCCCCATTTTTCTTCGATCTCCCTCAATTTCTTAAGAGCTTCTTCTAGGAGAGAGTTATGTGATGGGGGGCAGGAATCGTTCCCCTTTAGGTTGTTATCTTCTGAATCTTTGCTGTTAACTTCCTCGGGGTTGGATACCCGCTCTTTCTCTGTATAGAAGGAATCTATAGTTTTTCTAGCTTTTTTGCTCATACTTAAAAAATGTTTTGGGGTCTGTCCCTGGGGTAGGAAATTATTTACTTCTTTACCAGCTTCCTCCCAGACCGGATGGATGCAGCGGCCCCTGCGCCCGCGCTAAGAGAGAGCTCTGGGAGAGAGTTCCCCACCCCCTCCCTGGAAGCGCCTCAGAGGTGATTAGCACTGCTGTGCTTCGAGGGCGTAGAATAGTGAAGACAGCAAGAAGCTCAGCCTATGTGTCCGGGTGGGGAGTGGACGTCTGCAGCAGGTGACGTGAGAAGCCCCTGCGCTCAAACTGGAAGTGTCTTCCAGAAACCGCGGTCCCTAGTTCAAAGGTTCCGCTTCTCTGGGACTTCCTGGAGCTGAGTTCCACTCCCTCCAGCTAAGCTAGGCAGTGTGTGTTGCCTTGGGCCGTATCCACCCACTTGTCAGTCTCTTAACTATTCTCAGGAGGTAGCTGAGGCCACACCCCCTGGTGCCTGAGTCACCCCCAGGGTCCGGGGAAAATCTAATCTGAGTTTTAAAATATTTTGGCTTTCTCTTCTGAACTGCTAAATAATTAGCAGAGAAGAGCTAACAGCCTGTGCCAGATTCCTTTACCTCAGTGGCTTCTCTGATCCCAGAGCCCTTCCCAGCGCAATGGGCGCAGTGTGCCCCTACCCCACCGTCTGTGCTGGTCTTTCTTATTCCTCCCCTGAGAACTGACCTTTCCTGTTGAAACTCCAGATTCTCTTCAGCTGGTAAGTCGTGCTTCCAGTCCTTGTGGTATCTATCAGTCCTGAGCTAATTTTGAGACTTAATTTATCTAATTGGTTGTGAGGGAGTGAGGACGTTCACTGAGTCGTGTGTTTCCTCTCCGCCATCTTGGCTCCCCATTTGCATCTTTTGTATTTAAATTCAAAATAATCATTCATATAAAAGAGAGATGACATGTTATATTGTATAGACAGCCAGCACTGAAATCAAGAAGTCAGGTTCAAATACTAGTCTTTGATACCTATTTTTTGTGTGAACAAATAATTGCTTGTGACGCTAGGGTACTGTCTTAAGAATTAAGATGCCTAGCTATGTTGACTGAGGCAGCTTCCATACAGGAAATTTTTTAGATATCTGAAAACTACATACATATTTCTGACACAAGTATATAAAATCATACACATAAAATAAAACATTTCAAATACATAATCAAAGTACTGTCAATATCAATATATAATTTGCATATATAGAGGGTTAATTGAGAGTCTGTATAATATAGTGTACTCTTTGCATTAGAAAGATCTGGATTTGCATTTTGGCTCAAGTACTTACTAGTGGCTACTTTCTGACCAAGATGTCTGACATCTCTGACTCTCAGTTCTCCTATTTGTAAAATGGGGGTGATAATAGTATCTATCTCACAGAATTGCCAAAATGTATTGGGAGGTTTTAGCATTTAAAAATATGCTTTGGGGCAGAGTGCTTTCAGGAAAGAGGATGATACCCTATGGGGACAGAAAGAAGGGGAAGAAGAAAAGAAGGAAGGCCAGGGAAGGAAAAAGAAGAGAAATGAAGGGAAGGGAACTTCCAAATACTTGTTCAGTCTGAAGATCATGGGACAACTGACTTGGATACTCAATATCCCCTAGATGTTGCTGCTGCTATCTTCAGATCTCACACTTCCCCTCATGGCCTGGGCCCCCATTGAGTACAAGTACAACTCTACGGCCCTTGTCAGCTTGAAGCAGCTCCAGAAGATGTCCCTCTGTCCCTTTGCCCCAAATGAATTTGGGGTGACTGAGAGGGGACTGATATAATAGAACTGTGTCCCCTGATCTTTGTGGAGGGTGGGCCACCTGGCCTGGGGAAATTCCTAAATATGATCTCCACCCTCCTACTTAGTTCCCAAGGGAATCTTCCATTTCCAGTTAGTCTGGGAATCACTTTGGTTTGGGAAACAATCACCACTCTTTATTGATTTGAAAATTAGCCCCTAATCGCTCCTTAGCCCCAAAGCATAGAAGGTTACTAAAAGACAAGATTCTGTACAGATTAGATTTACAAATATAATGTACAGGTTAATCTATACAGATTCTGTATAAATTCGATTTGCTAATTTCTATCTGGAACTGGCTTGGAAATTGTTTCTCAGTGAAAATAAACTCATTTTTTTTGTCAAAAAACCTCACCTGGAGATTGGGATTGTGAATTCTTTCACAAAAACCTGTGATACCAGCCTGGGGATCCCATTTCTGTTAGCGTATCTCTCACTCTTCATCTCTCACCCCTCAACAATCAATGGTCCTCAGTGACCATTCATAACTACACTCTCAGTCTATGTGATACCCTCCTCTGTCTGCCACAGTGTTCTCTAAAGTTACAGATATTGTTTTCTCATCTAGGGATGTAAACAGTTTAACCTTTAAATTTTACATATATATATATATATATACACACACACACATACATGTATATGTATAGATATATTATATGTTTATACAGACATATATATGTTTTATATATTATATATGTACACATATATATTATACACACATATATTTATATATATGTTTATTTATCCTGTTTACCTTTCTATGGTTCTCTTGAGTCCTGTGTTTATAGATCAAATTTTCTGTTTAATTCTGGTTTTTTCAATAAAAAATGATTGAAAGTCTTTTACTCCCTTTGAAGCTCCATCTATCTCCTCCCCTGAATGATCATGCTGAGTCTCTTGGGTAGTTAATTTTTGGTTGTAATCCCAGATTCTTTGCCTTCCAGAATATGGTATTCTAGGCCCTCTGATCCTTTATTGCAGAAATTACCAAATCTTGGGTAATCCTGACTGTTGCTCCTTGATATTTGAATTGTTTTTGTTTGGCAGCTTGCAATTATTTTTTTCCTTGAGATTATATTTTTGGAGTTTTGCAACAATGTTCTTGAGGTTTTCCTTGTGGAATTTTTTTCCAGAGGTGATTCCTGAATTCTTTCAATCGGTATTTCCCCCTCTATTTCAAGAACATTGGACAGTTTTTCTTAATAACTTCTTGTAGAATGCTATCCAGTTTCTTTTTTTTAGTCATGTCATTCAAGCAGGCCAATACTTTTTAAATTGTCTCTTCTGGATCTATTTTACAGTTCAGCTGTTTTATCAATGAAATATTTCACATTTTTCCCATTTTTTTCATTCTTTTTAGTTTAATTGATTCTTGCTGTATCACAAAATTATTAGCTTCCATTTGCCCTGTTCTGGTTTTTAATGTGTGATTTTCTTTAGTCATCTTTTGTATCTTATTTTCCATTTTATTAATTCTATTGTTTAAGAAGTTGTTTTCTTCAGATATCTTTTTTTTCTTTCCTTTTCCAAACTGTTGACTCTTTCATGCATACTTATTTCTTTTATAATTTTTTTTCCTTCTAGCTCTCTTCTTTGCCTTTTGAATTCTTATGAAGCTTCTTTAGGTTTGAGACCAATTCATACCCTTTGATATTTCTTTTGTGTTCATCTGAGTTTGTTTTGGTCTGCCCTATCACCGTAGTAGCTTTCTGTGGTCAAGTTTCTTTTCTGTTTCTTGCTCATTTATTTTTCCTTTTCTCTTGGTATTTCCTCTTTTTTTTTTTTTTTTTTTTTTTTTTTTTTACTTTTATGGTTGAACTCTGCTTCTGGGGCAAAGGGGATGTTGTTCCAAGCGAACAGCTTGTACCAAGTGAACAGCTGTGATTAAGACCGTCTTACCAGCTTTCCCAGAGTTTATCTAACCTAGGCTGAACACCCTTTTCAGCCCAGTGAGGCTGACCTTTCTTGAATTTTTTTTTTTTACAATCTTATCTTGAGTTGGAGAATGGTTTTATTCTATCAGACTCTATTCAGAGGTTTGGTTTCATGTAGCTTTTGAGGGAAATTAGGAGAGCTCGAGCAGCTTCCTGACTTTACTCTGACATCTTGGCTCCACCCTGGAAGTCCTCTAACAAATTTTTAACTTGACCTATGATGTTATCAACATAGGGAGTTACTGGGGATAAGCTTTTCTCAATGAAAATATGACCCTTATTCCTGAACTTATAGAGAATTATCAGGAGCACTGAGAGATTGTAATCTATTTAGAGTCACACAGCCAGCATGTGTCAGAGGTGTTACTTGAACTCAGGTCTTCCTGGCCCCAGCGTCACTTCTTTATCCATTAAGCAACAGTTTCTTTTCCATGATTCACATGATATGTAAATACATGTAAGCACAACTTATTTAGTGTGTATAAATAAGACATTTGATGTTAAAAGAAAATGATTATTAAATTAATAGAAAGAAACAACAACTTAATTTACATTTTTGTTTAGTTGTTCAGTCACTTCCAACTCCATGTGACTCTATGGATTTTTAAGTCCATGACTTTTCTTGGCAAGATACCAAAACGCATTTCCATTTTCTTCTCCAGTGTATAGATTTGTACAGATGAGGAACAGAGGCAAATAGGGGATAAGTGATTTACCCAGGTTAATACAGCTAGAAAGTATATGAGATTGAATTTGAAGTCAGGTTTTCTTGACTCTAGACCTGGTACTATATCTACAATATCATGTATATACCCTTAATTTAGAATAATGGAGGCTCAATCTAAGGGAAAAAAAGAGTGTGTATGAAATAACAATGGAGAGTTCATCTTCAATTTATAATTAGTAAGCTAAAGAAATTTCATTGGTTAATTTTTGAATTTGAATTATGAGAGCGGTCTGGTCAGTGGAATTGTTTCCATTGATTTTAGAGAAGGATGGGTAAAGCTGGGTCTACCTGCAAATTTATATTTCACATTCTAAGTTTTGTGGTAGTTTTTAATCATCATTTAGATATTAATACTTTAAATCATTCTTTCTTTTTCAGTAATTGTATATGTGAAACACCTACCCAGCATAAGGTCCCATTATACTAGCCCTATGAAAGGAGCTTTGTAGAGAACAGACTAGGAAGAAAACAATTGTTTTCAGATAAGAAAAAAACAAAACAAAACAACAAATAGATATGTAGTTTGATCTAGATTTTTCATATGACATACAGATTTTTGGGAAAAGATGTATGAATTCTTGGATGTGTTGGAAGTATTCTAGGTCATATATTCCCAGAAAGAATTAGTTCCTGGGAATGAACTCTCCCAAAAATCTGTAGTGTATGACACCATAAAAATATTATATACTAAAAATGAAAATTGACCCTGTACAATGAGTAAAGATACTTCTGCCACTAATTAATTACTATGATATGATGATTTCCTTCAGCTTCTTTATCTGTACCAAAAAGTTAGATCAACGTTTCTTCAATCTATAAAGTTATTTGATGCTATCTGACTTATATAATTTCCATGATTTTATCTAATATACTCATTTAAATTCTTCTTGCTTCTTTATAACTTTCTCTCTTGGATGCTCTCCATGGTCCATATTTTAGTCAAGAACAGAGTTTCCTAATATTATTGCTGAAAGCAAAATAACCTAAAATTGTATCAAGTCCTAATAGCTGAGAGTAATAAGACACAGCAGCAGTAGGCATAGTAGACAAGATCACTTCAATGCCCATTAATAAAATCAACCTCAGGTACTAATTAGAGCTTGCAAGACCACATCCATGGTCCATCAGTTACTGAGTGATTTTATTTTATTTTTAAAGCATGAAATTCTCTATATAATTAGCCATTCTCAAAAATACTTTCTTATTAAAACCTGATTTATAGAGCTATTTTTTTTGTATTTATTTATTATAAGGTGACTTCAGAAACCCACTTTACATTTCAAACATCTTGATGGAATGGGAAAAATGTAGAACATAAGAATTTTCTCTTATCTTTACAGCTATGATTTTCTTTTTTTTAATATATAAATTTTTATTATAATCTTAAATAGAATTTCCATGTACATGGAACTGATTAGATGAAGTATTTCTCAGTATTGAGTCATATGATCCCTATTCCCAGAGCTAGGATATTGGGCTTTGGACTCTGGGTCCCGGAGGGATCCTGAGGGGTCACATGATCTCTGGAGGGTCAGCTTCTGGGTTTCAGGAAGTGATAGGAAGTTACAGGAAGTGATGTAACCTACAGAAAACAGACAACATTGCTTTCCAATGGTTACATCCTTTTAGTCTATCCAATGAAAAGATGTGGGTCTTTTCCTATTTAATGAGGTGTTCTACTTCCTGCTGGCCAGGTTCAAGAGCACATGGCAGTACCTGGGATGACTCCCAGGTGCATGTCTGGGCCTCTCCCTGTCAGGATTAAATAAAAGCTTTCTCTTTATACCAGAAGATGTCTTTGATTTGGGAAAGGGGGTCTAGCACCTATCCCATACACATGTATGCAGTAAAAGAAAAAAAAGTTAGCATATGAATCTTTGAATCTCTATTATGTACAACTTGATTTTTGAATGTAATTTTCATTGCATTGTGGTCTGAAAAGGATGCATTTACAATTTCTGCCTAATATTATATATATATATATATATATATATATATATATATATATATATATATATATATATATATATATATATATATATATATATATATATATATATATATATACACATACATATATATAATGCAGGGCTCTTAGGCTTTGCCATCTAGGAACTTATATACTGATAGCAGAAGAGCAGAAGAGAGGCTGGGCACGGGTTTATGATCTAAGTCTTGAAGATCATGAGTTGAACAATAGGACACTAATTGACACAGACTTTTCAGAAGCAATGGAGTGTTGTAGCAATGTAGCAATGTAGCATAATATAATAATGTAATATATATTTATTATATATAATATAATATAGCATATATGTGATATATGTTATTATAATAATAATTATATATATATATATATACATATATATATATATATATATATATATATCCAAAAGAGGTAAGGGAGATAAGGAAAAGATTAATACATTATATGTATATGTATATAATACATATGTATATGTATATAATTATTATAATATGTTATATTATCATATTATGTATAATATATATTTATTATATATACTATTATGTAGCATATATGTGATATATAATATTATAATAATTATTATGTATATGTCCAAAAGAGGTAAGGAAGATAAGGAAAGGATTAATACATACAAGAATATTTATAATAGTGCTTTTTATTGTAATAAAGAACTAGAAACAAAATAGGTACCCATCAACAAGGGAAGAGTTGGGAAAAATTGTGGCATATGAATGAAATAGAATTTTATTGTATCATAAGAAATAAAAAAATATATTGGCTTCAGAACAAAAACAAAGATAGACTTGTATAAATTGATATAAGATAGAGTGAACAGAAAGAACAATTTATGAGAACACAATGAAACACAAGGAAAACAAAGATTTTGGAATTTTGACTATTGCAGCAACCAATCCTTACTTTAAAAGACAGATGATGAAACATCTTGTTTCATCTGATGATGAAACATCTTGTACAAGTTACCTTGTACTTCATGGTAGAGAGGTGATAGACTAGAGGCAGAGAATTAGATATATATATTCCAATCATAGTTAATATCTTGATTTTTTTTCTTCAATCTATGTTTGTTTGTTATAAAGGATGGGACTTTCAACTGAAAGAAGAAGAAAGAGTTGAGCACAGTGACAGAAATTTTAAAAGATGTATAAATATATTAAAATTTTTTAATTTTAAAAATACTTTGTGAAAACATCAATCTAATTTCTAAATAGCAACCAATCATAGCAGTATAAAAATCTCTAATATATATATATATATATATATATATATATATATATATATATATATATATATATATATATATATATATATAAGGTTATTTCATTTAATTATAAATAACTGCAAAGAAATTTAATTTGTTGGATTGATATGTAATCATTAAAACTTATTTAAAATATTGAGATATTATAAGAATTCAACAAATAACAAAGTGAGAGATTGATTGTGATGATAAATATGGGAATATGGGAAAACTAATTGCATTTGATCTGCATGTTCCCAAATGTAAACCAGCACAATTCTCTCTCTCTCTCTCTCTCTCTCTCTCTCTCTCTCTCTCTCTCTCTCTCTCTCTCTCTCTCTCTCACACACACACACACACACACACAAGACTATATCTTTTTTTTTGTCTAAGCCCTTTAATATTTACTTTTTAATAGTTTGAGGCACAAGCAACATTAAAAAAAATTCATCTTTTAAAAGACTGAAAGTTCTATATAGTGCTTGCTTATATAATAAACCAACAATCTTGAAATTCCTATAACATTTTATATTCTGAGAAACACTCTTGAGTATAGGTTAAATTAATAATTTAACAAAAGCAGATATGGTGGTGGTAGTGGTAAAAATAGTATATTCTATTTGAGTGACTGCTAAAATTGCCTGACAGACTAATTCTACCTTCCAAGTAAACAAGTGTCCAAAAGAAAATATCTGTCCAAAGAAACTTGTCTACTTCTGAAAGCTCATTGACTTTCCATTTCTAAATGTTTTATCCAAGTATGTATGTTCTGTAAAATGTTTTTTTTTTTTTTTTCTTCTTAAAGGGGGTAAGTGGGACATAGGAAAAGGGCACCTTTGATTCACTTGAATTTAATAGGTTTTGACATCGACAGAATGGCTTAGGGTTTCATAAAATCGCATCATTCTCCACCTTCAAGATCAGATATTCTCGCCAAAAATATTTCATTATCTGATGCCACATGTGACTCATCCCCAAAAATACAATTATAATTTGCTTCTTTAAAAAAAGTTATTTTCAAGGTGATACAAATCACCATTGATCAGAGAAATGCAAAATCAAGACAACTCTGAGATACACTACACACCTTTCAGATTGGTTAAGATGACAGGAAAAGATAATGATGAATGTTGTAGAGGATGTGCAACAAACTGGGACACTGATATATTGTTGGTGGAATTGTGAACAAATCCAATCCTTCTGGAGAGCAATTTGAAACTATGCTCAAAAAGCTACAAAACTCTGCATATCCCAGCAGTGTTACTAATGGGCTTGTATTGCAGAGATCTTAAAAGGATGGAAAGGGACCCACATGTCCAAAAATGTTTGCAATAGCCCTTCTTGTAGTGGCTAGAAAATGGAAACTGAATGGATACTCATCAATTGGAGAACGGCTGAATTATGGTATACAAATGTCATAGAATATTGTTCTGTAAGAAATGACCAACAGGAGGACCTCAGAGAACCCTGGAAACTTACATGAACTGATGCTACATGAAATGAGCAGAACTCGGAGGTTATTATACACAGCAACATGACTATACAACGATCAATTCTGATGGACGTGGCTATCTTTAACAATGAGATGATTCAAACCAGTTCCAATTATTCAGAGAATAAAGACAGCCATCTACACACAGAGAGAGGACTATGGAACCTGAGTGTGGATCATAACATAGCACTTTCATTCTTTGTTATTGTTTGCTTGCATTTTTTTTTTTCCTTTTTAGGTCTCTTTCTTTGTAGATCTGATTTTTCTTGTGCAACAAGAGAACTATATATACATGTATTCGATTTAACATATTTTAACACAACACATATTGGACTACCTGCCATCTAAAGGAGGTGAGGGGAAGGAGGGGAAAATTTGGAACAAAAGGTTTTGCAAGAGTGAATGTTGAAAGTTTATCCATGCATGTTTTGTAAATAAAAAGCTATCAATAAAATAATTTTTTTAAAAATTCATTTTTCATTTCTTCAGTGGATAAACAAGGAAAATACTGCTATATCAGTTCACTAAAATTCCTCAATTTATTTACCTTGCATCATCAAAAATAGCAAATCCAAATGACTACTTTTATGGGATATTGATGTCACAAGAACACGGATAATTCTTTACTTTTGTATTTCCAACTTTATTACATTGTTGCTCTTTTTCCTTAACTTAGTGGTGTTTGGATTGATTGAAATAAAGGATTTTTTTAATATCTGATTTCACTGGTATAAGAAACTCCCATTATAGAAACTCCAACACTACAGATAAGCAATTTTTCTATAATTTAGAAATTTAGATTTTTCTTCTTTCAATGCTCCACTCTATATTTCTATGATGCTTCATTTTTTCCCTGTATTTTGCTTGTCTTAGCTTTCAGTAGCAACCCTCTTCCTCTAATTAAATGCAGCATATTCATAACAGCACTTCTTTTACATGCTCAGATCAGTAAGGCAGGGGAGCTGCTCCACACAAGCTTTAGTATTCTTGGAAAAATGGTTTCTTCTTCTCTCCCACTTTTAGCCACCAATCATCACTAAAAATCGATCACAAGATTCTCATTTCTATAAAGCTAAAGTACATCATTCAAGAGAGCATTATTTAAAATTTAAAAGAAAAATTTCCTGAACATGTCATGGCAAATTTTATTGGGAAGTCTATTAATTCAGAAAGACTTAAGGACAGTGTTCAGTGTGGAATATACCAATACTTTCAGATTCTAGGCTTTAGTTTTCAAACTTAGTTTGAATATAGACTATAGAATATGAAAATAGAAAAGGAGCTTGATCAGTCCAATCCCTCTCTGAAAAAGCTTCCAACCATGTTTTAGTGTTTAAGAAAGTAAACCAAAGATTTGAAGGTATTGAAGAAGAGAAATGAATAAAGACCATAGAGATAAGTGCAAGGAAGGAGTTAAGGAGTAAGTTAAACTTCCCCTACAGTGACACAGTATCAGATGTGAGAGAGGTGGAAATTTCACTTTAGAAATCATCTAATCCAACACATACCTGAAAAGGAATTTCAAGAAAGTCATACAGTCCTCCAATTTAAAGATCTCCAATAATGAGGAATTCACAATATTCTGAGATAATCCACTACTCTACTTTATATAGCCAATTGTATAAAAAATTTCCTTCACAAATAATTTTTAAATTAAAAACAAAAACTCCTTAGGGTAATAGGCAAAAACCATATTGGAACATGTAATGTGTGACTGGTAAGACAAACACATAGGGAAAACATTAACTAAGTGTTTTTGACAATCATTGACTTGAAAACAATTCAATTACTTAAAAACTTCTCATTTTATAGGAATTCTATGATAAGGGAGTGTGTCCTACCATCACAGCTGCTAGTGGCAGAACAAACATA
The DNA here is from genome assembly GCF_048593235.1 of Sminthopsis crassicaudata. NCBI lineage: Eukaryota > Metazoa > Chordata > Mammalia > Dasyuromorphia > Dasyuridae > Sminthopsis > Sminthopsis crassicaudata. The sequence continues at coordinate 457,779,550 of NC_133617.1, forward strand.
ACTAGACCACCAGTTTCTTGATTGTTACAACTTCAGTACTCTTTCCAATAACTGAATTACAAGATAAATATCCAGGACTCATAAATAAAATAAATAAATAAAATAATTACCAAGTATGGGTTTGGATTTTTTGGTTGTTATTGATAGTTGTTATTTTATATACCAAAAATATCTCCTAAATGTATCCATGATTATCTTTATGAATAGGAAATACTTCACATTGAGTGACTTCACAGCTTAACTTTGGTAAATTAAATATATATATATATATATATATATACATACATACATATATATATGTATATATATATACATATACATATATATATGTATATATCAGTTGTGTCTAATTTGCTATAAAATTTACCAAGATAAACCAAATCCACCCATTAGCTCTCTAATATGGAGTGCAGAATTCTTTTTATCTTTTTATTGCCTTTTTTTTTTTCAAAAATGAGCACTGGGTATTTTAACATGTATATGTATCTTATAATTGCATATTTTAGTAACAAATGAAATTAATGATTTTTAGATAATTCATAGTGTATTTATGAAATGAAAATAATTATTTTTTATCAAAATACACTTCTCACTAAGATACATAAATAAAATCCAAGCAAACCTACCCACCCAAAGTTAGAATCAACTTTGGTAGATTTCAGTGTAATACATAGTCCATAACTAGCATGTTTGCCCTTTCCCCCCCTTGCTGCTCATCTTCTGGGCTAAGAATTATTTTTAAAAAATTTGATTAAGATTTTATTATGCTGACATTTTCTCATTCCACATCATCTTCGGCCAAGCTCTGCACACTCACAATTCTCTGGCTAATTGTTGGCAGCTTAGTCAGAAGGATCTGGAATACTGGTGATAGAAGAGTTTGCTGTAAAACTTGCAAGAACTGCTGTGGCTGCCCACAGACAGTAATGGCATTTGTCAAGTGGTCAACACTTTTTTCATATTCACCTTGGGCTTGTAATTCCTCACCAAGCTGTATTTCTTCAAGGAAGAACTTCTAAATAGCATCTGCATCTTTAAGATCAGGTAACTTGGAAAGTCCAGCTCTCTCTTTAGCAAGCTTTTGTTTCTTTCTTCGCTCTCTGAGCCTGTTCTTGAAGTTGGGGTCGCTCCGTGTCTTGCAGTTGAAATAAATACAGTAGCCAATGAAGAGCCCCCCCCCCCCACACACACACCGGCAGCGATGGCGTCACTCAGGCCCACCATGTTTAACGTTGCTGCTCGAGATGGAGGTAGCAACAGGGACGCTGTCCCCGGCTGACCCCCAAGCCAGGAGAGTTGGCTTGCTCTGCTCCTGTCGAGGGCAGAGCCAGCCAAGACTATATCTTTATGGACTCTCTGATTAAATGCATACCATCATCTGAGTAATATCTTTTAAGATCAATTTTATTTTTAATATATGTTTTGAATATTCTAATATTCTGGATTTCATTAAAGAAACCTTGAGTATTTCAGGGCTCAATCATATTAGTATTATGTTATTTATCAAGAAGAATATTAGAGAAATAATGTAATCAATAAAGTATTCTTCTCATTGGTCTTTGGACATGACGTCCACTGTAACACTGGTGAATTATAAGAGAGGATATCTTATGTTATATCTCAATAACTTCATTTTCTTGAGACTAAATAGATCACTAATGAGTTAACTCCTCTATTATTTTCCTTTCTTCCTCTACTACTGTTACTGCCATTCTGTGTTCCCAACTGGAACATCAGAGATCATTCCTGGAAGTAGCTAGATCATTGGACTTAGTACTCCTTAGGACCGCATCTTCACCTTTATCATTTTTTACATCATCTCTTCTTCCTTTTTACTTTTAGAAGTATAATTCCATCAGCATTGCTACAACACTCCATTGCTTCTGGAAAGTCTGTGTCAGTTAGTGCCCTATTGTTCAACTCATGATCTTCAAGACTTAGATCATAAATCTCTGCCCAACCTCTAAGTTCCTAGATGGCAAAGCCTAAGAGCCCTGCATTTGCCTTCCTAGCTCTTAACATAATGCTTGATTGTTAGGATTACTAGGTGAGAACTCAGGTTGTCTGTCCAGTGACAAGGTGAGAATTCAGGTTGTCTGGACAATTACAAGGTGAGAACTCAGGTTGACTTGACAGTTCTCTGGCTCAGACCTGTAAAGGGAGTTTACCCCTTAGGAATACTAGAAGGAGCAAGCTCATTGGCTGAAGTGGTTCTTCCCAAAAGCTGCCAGATCGCTCTCTGGGAAGAGATCTGCTGTGTCTACTCAAATCTCTCAGACAGATTCTTCTTCCTGTAGTGAACCTTTGTCTCCAGGCAGTTGCTGTTAACTCTTGTCCAGAGAAGTGACTTCCCTTCCTGCAGAGAGCCCCGTCAGGCCTGATGTAATGCAGAGACTTCTCCTCTTCCTGGAGTGCTGTCCTCCAACCCTTGTCCTTCCCCAGTCCAATCTGTTCTCCAGGCCCAAGGTTGCCTCTTTTATCCTCCCAGAGAATGGGCGTGGGATAATGCAAGGGCTTCTGGGAGCCTGCCCTTGATGTATAATAAATACTTTAAATTCATTGATTCATTCATGTATCATTTCCATGGTTTCACTTGTTATAGTATCCTGTATGATTTTTATGAATATGTGGGAGATATTTTACTTGATGAAAGTCTTTTATGCTAATATTGTTTTAAATGAACAATGATCTTATGTTTTGTTGTTTTTTTTTTTTTTTAATTCCTTTCAGGCAATTGTGTGACTATGAAAAAGCAATCTGCTATAGAAAAATTTCCAGTAAGGTCTAACTGTTCTCATATTTTCACCAAAGGACCCCTTGATACATAGATTATTCTCATTAAGATTTTATAGAGATGAGAAAGTAGACATTTGGGTACCAAATTGCTGGACTATTAAATTACTATGGCAGATGTATGAATACTTGAAATCCCTTATCTCACACATATATTCTGCATTTGTCATAGCTATGTGATCTGATTAAGGAATTAATGATTCACTCATTCCATAAATAACTGGACCTTCCAGAGCACACTTCCTCCCTCTCCACTCTTCCATCCCAGTGTTGTTATTTTCCCCTTCTTTGATCCTTATCTACATTTTTTTGGTCATCATCTCTCCTTCCTTGGATTGTCTAGAATTAAACAGAGCCATATATCTTCTTAATATACAGTGCTCTTTTTATCTCAATTATAATTTTTGGATAAGATGTACATTTCTCTTGCCAAATTCAAATCATGAATCCTAATCCAAAGCATTTCAGTGATGCTCATGAGGTAGTTTTTACCTTATAGTATTAAGTTAATTTGGAAAAGAAAATTATTTATACACTACACCATTTGATGGAGACATAAAAATCGAAGTCCAAGTGAATAAAGTATTTTAAAATCTACAGTTGCTTAATGGAAGAGTTGGATTGGAATTCGGGGAATTAATGCTATAAAACTATTGAACTCTAAACTTCTGGATGGCATAAGCATATTTTATATTCATCTTTATATCTTCTACAATGACTTAAATTCTTTTATTTATTTATTTGTTTTCAGATAACATTTATTAACAACTTATACATGCCAGAAACTGTGCTAGCTGTTCAGGAAGTACTTATTAAATGAATAAATTTTGAAATATTACTCTCATTGCATGTATAATATAAATTTAGAACTAAAATGGATTTTAAAGAGCATTTAATCTACATCCTTATTTTATAGATAAAGAAAGTGAAGCTTAATGAGGTTAATTGATTTGCCCAGAGTCACATAGCTATAAATAATCTGAGGCAAGAGCAAGTATTCTTGATAATTTGCTACCTTCTATATCTTGCTCTCTTTTTTTATGACTCAATTTACAAAATTCTCTTATTTCATCTTCTATTATCTCAGAGCCCAAGTATATAGTTTGAGGCCTTGTGAAATGCATCCTCTTATTTCTATCAATATACAACATTGTTTGTATTAAAGTCTATGAGTTTACAGCTTCATACTAGGAATGTCCTGGGTAACCAATTGCAAGCCCATAAGAGTGTTAGGTTTCCTTTGTTCTTTGTTCATAACCCTGAGTCAAGCTAGCTTTATCTGTTTTATGAAATTTGTCTCAAGTAGAACTGTCAGAGAGAATATAGTCAAATCACTGGAAAGACATTTCCACTATGAGATAATTAACCAAAATGCTTGTCCTATTGGATCAGTAGCATCAGTACTGTCTTTATATATAAAGGTTGACACATACATATGCTATGGGCCACAACTCTGAAACAAGGATTTTTAGAGGTGTTAAGACAGTGGAATTGATGAGACAATGGTTATCTAGTTTAGCGTGGTGATTAATGGTTCTCTTAAGTTCAGTATGATTGATTTAATCTTACAACAAATAATGGTTTCCTAGTGATATAATGCCTGGTTTATACTCAGTGTAGAGCATATAAGCTGGGAGATTCAGTCAGAGAAAGGGCAGAGAAGACAAAGGACTGGAGGTGGGAGCTCAAGCTCTTGGAGCCAAGGAAAGATTCATTCCATCTTGGGTCAAGCTCCTGGTGTCTCTCCTGGGGGACTGAGAGATTCATTCATCCAATGTCACACCCTGTGTTGGCAGGCCTGTCCTGCATATTTTCCACTGAAACCAAGTCCCCTCTGAAGGCCATGAGAAAGCTAGCTGAGCACTAAGTAAGGAGGCAATAAAGAATTTGGACTTTAATACCTGGCTATTCTTGTGGTGATTACTCAACTGAAAGGAAGGCTGTTCTAAGACCTCCAGAAAACCAAACAAGAACACTATATACAAACACTTAGATAGAATATTGAGAGGGCCAGTCTTATTGTCAGGAAGACTTGGGTTGAATCACTGCCTAAGATAACTGTTAGATGAAGGGCCTTGGGCATGTCATATAGCCTTTTAGTGCCTCAGGGAAAAACATATTAAGATTGTAAATATGTTACAAATATGTATCCACTAAAGGAGTTTCTACAATGGGAATTTCCCATGCTAAAGAAATCACTTGTCACTACAAAAAAAAAAAAAAAAAAAAAAAAAAAAAAAAAAAAAAAAAGAAAGAAAAAAAAGAGAGAGAAACAATAACAAAGCTTTCTTATAATAGATGTAAACTCTAATTTATAAATCCTCCTTTTGTATGACCTAAGAATACTGGTGAAGAAGACTATTAAATGGCTTTATTAAATCACATTAAATTTCTCATGTTTTCCTACAAATGTTTATCTATTAGCTTGTAGTCCAACTTAAAAAACAAAACAAAACAGAAAAACAACCATCTCCTTTTCCCCCTTAAAGAGAGTGGTAAATAGGTTGTAGTAAATTAAGAACCCTCATTTTTTAATCAAATTTACACCTACTCCAACTCCATTTAGTTTACTTTGAGAGTTATTCCCCAAGTTAAACTATTTTTTCCCTTTGTTTTCTACTTTTCCAGGCACATCACTGTAGTTTGAAGAAACAGGTATAAATGCAAAGGCTGAGCATGATTTTGTAGGTTTTTAAATTATACTTAACTTTCAGTTCAGAGTATTTAACAAAAAGGAAACAAATCAATCTTGATGAACAAATCATTTCTAAAGGGGAAAAATCTGGATGCAATTAAAGAGTGATACTACTACAAGGAGATGAGAGGAAGTAAATGGAGAGACAATTTAGACTACTGGATAGAAGAGAGAAAGGCAGGAAAACCAAATTGAAAGTAATTCAGCTCAGCACAAAAAAAAATATTGTCCAATTGTAGATACTGAGAATAATAGCCTACTAACTATTACAATAGATTGTGATGGTCACATTTTTATTCAGAGGCAACATTTTTCGTGAAACTTTTTTCGTATATATAACAATTTGAATGAGGGAGGTCTTGTGAGGGCTTTTATTTTATTATTGTTACCTGGGAAACTAGTTCTTAATTTCAAGTAGCTGAATGCTGAAGAAAACAGGCTTCAAAGAATTTGAAGAGATTGAGAACATTGAATTTGTTTGGAATCTTCAGTTTTCTGAAATGTTCAGTTAATAAAGCAAGGGGACCCCCTTTTGGAGTTTGTAATTTAAATAATATAAATGTGGCTGTCCTTTTCTCATCTCTCAAAACAAAAATATTGCTACAAATAGCAATGCAGTTGGATAGTTTTAATGATACATAATAAACAGAGCAATTATAAATTACAGTATTTTAAAGATTCAAATAGGGAAGAATATAATAAGGGCATTTATTTATGTCCAACATAAAACAACTGCAGTCATCCATCTGATAGTTCAAAAGAGCTGCAGATAAACTGTTTCCATTTAGAAATACTCTCTTTGCTAGAGTGAGTTTGTGTGGTATTATCTTATGGCCAATATCATTTCCTGGAATAAAATAATATGAGGAGTAAAGACTGATAAGATAAAAGCTTTTCATCCTTATAATTATCAACATTCAACCTATATAATTTTGTCAAGTGTCTGTTTTCCCTCTAATTGAGAAATTATTTAATTTGATCTCTTTTAAAATTGTTTTCTATTTTTATTGTTAACTCTGTGTGTGTGTGTAAATGTCACACTTATGTATCTCCAGGATAAAAGTGAATATGGAATATGATGGAATAAGAAGAAAAATTAATGAGAAGAGATAAAAAGAAACCCTGCTAGAGATAGTGCATAAATAGAGGGAAAATGGGTTGGATAGAGCACTAATCATGCCTGGATTGGAATTCAGATGATTTTTATCTCAGGGACTTTGAACAAGTCAGAGGATCTCTGAGTATCAGTTTCTTCATTTGTAAAATAGATATAATAAGATCTATGTCATGGAGTTATAAATATCAAATGAAATAATGTAAATAAAATAGCAAACTAAAGAATTTTGTCTATTATTATTATTTAGCTTTACACTCCAGAATCTTTTTTTTCAAGATATTGAATTGCCAAATAATTTTAAATGTATGGGACAGGTGCTGGACTCCGTTTCCCAATTAATTAATCAGAGACATCATCAGGTACAAAGAGAAAGCACTTATTTAATCCCTGGAGTGAGAGGCCCAGACACACCTGGGAGCCATCCCAACTCCACCATGTGTTTCTGGCTTGTCCAGCTTCCAGCTTGTCCAGGATTTAAAAGCAAAAGACCAGAGCCTTCTCAGTGGGTAGACTAAAAGGACATAACCATCCTTGACCAATGGACACCAGTGTTGGCTGCCTCCCATAGGTCACAGTCACTTCCTGCAACTACCTGTATCCCAGCATTCAAAGTTCATCCCTCCAGAGATCATGTAACCCCCCTTTCCCCAGGGTCCCAACTCTGGGAACAGGGATCATGTGACTCAATACTGAGAAATACTTCATCCAATCAATCCTATTCATAAATGACTGACTAGAAAGAAGGGAGTCAAGCATCATGAAGAATCAGTCTAAAGGCCATGGACCTTTGAAGTATTTTTAAAAAAGCAAAACCTGCAAAAAAGCCCCAGAAATTCTTTATCCAAGCCAGGCAGTAAGAAGACTAAATAAAGTACAAAAGTTTAACTGGCCTAGGACAGGGTTCAAAGGGGGATTTGATTTAGAAACAAATTTATTTTCTTTTTCTTTTCATCTGTTAATAATGTAATAAAATGATTAACTAGATAGACTATAATAATTTTCAAACTACTATAAATTTTCAATTTGTTTTTTTGCATGTATGCTGGAATCCACATTTTATTTTGGATGTTCTTCCATTCCTGCCACTACAAAGAAATTCTCCTTCCCCAATTCAAATTCTTTTATCTTTGATTATACAGCTCTTTACTTCTCTTTACTTCCTGTTATTTTGTTGCATGTGACTGCCTTCTTTTAGAATCTACAGGAGAAGAAAGAAACAAAGTCTTCTTTGTGCTTAGAGATAATGCAGCAAATATATAAATAATCTAAATGAAATTAGTTGGGTCTCTTGACACAGCCAAGAAAGACAATAGAACAAAAGAGTTTCCCTCACAGGAATATACTTCTGTGAAAATCCAAAGATTTATAAAACATATCTTTTTGATTCATTTCTACAGGAAAATAAAAGCTTTCCCTTAGCCCAGTGAATAAGGAAGGGAAATCTAGGTGATTTAAAAATAACAACAAAAGTGTCTTGGTTTAGATCACTGCTATATAAGAATATGAATTAATGGTAATTTGCATGAAATCCTTGGAAATAAAAAAGGTATAGAGTTAAATTTTGTGGTATTTTAACTAAAAGTTAAGTAGCTTATAAAATTAATATTTTTCATTTTTAGAAATTAAATTCTCTCACCCACCCCAAAGGCAAACACCAACATTTTCATTTTTTAAAATAGAAAATAAAAGATAGACTGTCTTACCCTGATAATACTGGAACTGAGATTAAAAAAAGAACAATTTTCCTTCCTTTCATATATACTGTCAAATGATGCTTCTCTTTACTTACACTAATTTCTTGATGTCAATGTTTAGAAGCCTTCTGACATATTATTTTAGGAAGCTTCATTTACAATACACAATAAAAAGTATGTTGGCAATATCCTTGGGTAATAACTAAGTCTCTGATTTTAGGTCACCTGATTGTAAAGTCAATGTTTTAAATCAATTTTTAAGCTATATATGTTAGGAACATAAATTTAGCATGAAAAAGGATTCTAGATAACGTCTATCTAGTTAAGTTTTCTCAGATGAGGAAACTTTTCTAAACTGTATTTTTAACTAAGTTTAGAGATTTATTCAAGATTATATAAATAGAAAGGAAGAGAGCTAGGAAATGAATCTGTATTTTCTGCTGAATGCTTTGTTACTGCTCTAAAGAAATTAAGGGATTTTATTAAGGAATACATATGTATATGTATACAAGATATGCATATGCACATATATACAAGTATATATTATGTAAAATAGAGATGTTCAATATTGAGATGAGTCTATTTCTCAACATTTTATTATAAAACATGGAATCTCAAATTAGGAACAGATCTAAGTGGTCACATACAATGTAATTTGTATCTGCCAAGAATTTTTCCTACAAAATCCTTCACCTAGTAATTCCATGAAGGATATACTCCTTGGGCCTTCTCTCTTGTAATCAAGAATAGAGAGAACTCTTAAAGAAGCATAAGTAAGATTCAATTATCTCCTGAGAAAGACATTTGACTCTTTAATATTTCTAGTGGTAAGAAATATTTTCCTTAAATCAAATCTGAAATCTGCTTCTTTTCTATCTGTTGCTCCTTGATAAGACCTTGGAAAATCAGATAAAACAAATTAAAAAATTCTAGTCTCTTATTCATATAGGATCACAGAGATAGAAAAGGAAGATATCTCAGACTTGGTCTAGGCCAACTTTCTTGTTTTACCTATGAGAAAGCAGTGGCCCTAGGAGGTTTGGTGGGTTTTCCTATCTAGGCTCACTGCCTTGAGATCCAGTGTCTTTTCTACCTTAAGCTGTCTTCTGTATACTTTTGATGTTTTATTTCTATTCTTTATATGGTACTTTAATCAAACTAGTCAAAACTAAATATCGAGTGAAAATGGTAATACACATTATATGTTAATGGGATTTAAAAAAATAAAATTTTTCAGAGAACCTATGTTTCCTTAAAATCTCCAAACCTTGACCAGCAGGAGGAATATAGAGAGGCCTGGAGAGACTTAAATCAACTGATGCTGAGTGAAATGAGCAGAACCAGAAGATCACTGTACACTTCAACAACAATACTGTATGAGGATGTATTCTGATGGAAGTGGAAATCTTCAACATAAAGAAGATCCAACTCACTTCCAGTTGATCAATGATGGACGGAGGTAGCTGCACCCAGAGAAGAAACACTGGGAGGGGAATGAAAATTGTTAGCACTAATATCTGTCTGCCCAGGTTGCATGTACCTTCGGATTCTAATGTTTATTGTGCAACAAGAAAATGATATTCGCACACATGTATTGTACCTAGACTATATTGTAACACATGTAAAATGTATGGTATTGCCTGTCGTCGGGGGGAGGGAATAGAGGGAGGGGGGGTAAATTGGAAAAATGAATACAAGGGATAATATTATAAAATATATATATATATATAATAAAAAAAAAAATCTCCAAACCTAGCTTCCAATGACAACATCGCATTTGGAAATAAAATTTAAGTAATTTCAGACGTCACATGTGATATGAAGAGTACTAAATTTAGAATAAGAAAACCTAAGTTCAAATCCAGGTTTTGCAGCACATAGAGTTTTTCTTTGAATCTTTCTAGACTTAAGTTTTCTCATTTGCAAAATTCTCAGTAATCTTTAAGACTTCTTTCATCTTTGAAGTCTGTGATTCTATAAACTATTAGGTAGTGCTAAAAGAAGAATTTGGTTCTTATAAATAGAACAAACTAAGATGCCCTTGTTACATTGTTAGAGAACCACATTTCATTTGTTTTCCATCACTGATAATTTTGAAACCAAATGGTAGTAAAAGCAGGAAGATTTTCTTGAACACAGACTGATTAACTTAGTAGCACTATATATTATGCCATCTGCACACTTCTGCTAAAAGACAGCAGTGAAGAACCTCTGGGGACATTATTGATTTATCTTATTCTCTTAAAAAAATAGACAATTTCATTTCATGATGAGGAGACCAGTTTTTATCTAGATTTGATGATTAAAAAATAATTTAAAGCAAACAGAATCTATTCTACTGAGGTGAAAATTTTTGTCTGTGAAAAGCAAGAAGTTGGCTGTATTGATGCTACTCTATTGGCTTACTGATAAATAGGATCACCATAGAAACAGCTGTTTGCATTCATTAGCAGCCAGAGAAAATGTGAGCTGGGAAATATGCCAGCTGTTAGAGATAGGTAGATTCTCTACTTTTTACTATCCTTCTTTTCTGGAATACATTGAAAGACCTCTCCTTTTATTCAATTATTTCTTGCTCAAGTATAATGTGGCATATTAATAATATATGCAGTACTTAATTGTGCTACTGTAATGGAAAAATCATTTTAAAAAGATTGTATATTATGTGAGAAAACAGAGCTGTTTATTATTCACATTCCAAAAGCAATAGATGAAATATGATCAAGTACTGTAAGTTATAAATCTATATGTCATCATAGATAAAGATGTTTAATTTCAAGCCTGTGATTCCATTTCAAAAGGGAACTCCTGGTAGAGGAATTCCCTTCATTGACAACTATTGGAAATTTTTTCACATTCTACAAGAATTGCTTAAGTGGAGAGGAAAAATGAATAGTCCTTCTTGGCTACCTCTTTCTTGACTTAATTTTCCCATAATTATGCCCATTTATTCTGTGGATTTATACTCTTAAAGTAAAGCTTACAAGCCCCCATCAACATGTTTATCCCAATTAATTATTTCATAGAATTAACCAAAGGAAAGAAATTTATCTCAATGGTATTGTAAAAACAATAATGAGAAAACATTCTTATCTTAAACTTAATCTCTCCCAAATTTACACAGAATCAGGGAGGTAAATGTGCACATATGCAGAGTAAATCATCAGAAAAATACATATATACTGAACATGTGGTCAAAAAAACTCATACTTCTGAAACTGAGGGCCCTAATATCCTTTTCCTTTTTGTAGTGTTCTCATGCTTCTGCCTATAGGTGCAATGTCTGTGCTGTGAAGGTCAATAAGCTGAACTCTCTGGGTCTATTCCTCTCCACAGTTCAACTCCACATAGCTAGACCTTGCAACTTACAATGTTTGCCCAAGATCACAGAGGCCTTTACTCTGTTAGGCCTATTACATGCTTAATGCCCTTAATGGGTGAATAGGTACTCTGCAATATCTCATGAATTATGGATCTGTTGTTCTCCTCAATAGATGAGTAGTGATTTCCTATTATTTGATTTTTATCCCATAGTTTTAGAATGCCAGAATTCACTCTTATTACCTCCTGCAACTGACTTACTTAAAAGAATGCCTCATTTTTTAAAAGGTTCATAAGGAAAATGATTATTATTTTGTCTGTCCTCTAATTTCATCAAGAGTTATGAATGTCTTCAGGGTACATAAAGGGAAAACCAGGAACTAATATATCTTTGTACATTGTTGAAAACTTTAATGTAAACTTTTAATTTCTTTGTTATCTGCACCCCACCTTTTGTGATTTTATCAACCTCACTTGGAGGAAATCAATTGAATAGGTATGACTTGATGAACTCTTTCTCCTGCCTTCATATTTTTTTTTGCCAGTTAAACAAATGAAAATCTACTAGGGTGCTTTTGGTGAAATCCATGTGACAATTTTTTTTTCATGCGACAATTTTTAAACTCTCTCTTAATTTTTCGGGTGCACAGTCATTGTTCTTTCCAATGCCTTAACCCAGAGATTCATATTTTAAAAATTAAGTAACATGGATGACAGAGAATTCTTAGTTACTCCAAAATCAATTCTTTCATGAGAATTCAGGACTCAGAAAACTTGGTTGTACAATTCAATAAACATTTAATAAAATTTCTTTATTGATTATTGCCTATCTTGGTGTTCGTTTTCTGTCTTTTTCAGATTATTGCCTATTTGAGGGCCTTTCCTGAACTAAAAACATAAGAGGTGTTACACTACCTCAAAGCAATTAAGAACAAGGATTTTATTACTCAAGGTTTCCATGCTGTGAAAGACACTTCAACCAGCAATCCATACAGATATCAGAAAAATTATTAAAGATATTAGAAAAGATATTGCAATAAAGTCAAGCAGTCTATCCACACTAAAAATCACAACAAACAAGAATGAGTTTCCAGTATACTCAATTTGCATTTTTAGACACCAGTAGTCTAAGGATAAAATATCTATATTGCTAATATCAACTTCCATACTAAAAAAGAAAAGAGTAAAACAATAGATATTAGTACAAAAACATTCAATTATGCAAAATTAGATCAAAATAGCTAGACTAACATAAAGAAAACACATTGCATAATTGTCTAATCATAATATTGAAACAAAAAGAGAAAGAAAAAAATGTTCTCCCTCCATAATAGATCCCTGTAGAATTAAATCACCACAGCTGGAGATCTCAGGAGCCTCCACTGGTTGAAAATATTATCACTATAAATGGAGACATATAGTCTGTGAGAGAAGTGGGAAAACACAGAGAATACTATAAAGATGTACACAGAAGGGAATAAGATAAACTATCATTTCTAATGAGTCCCTTGCATGACAATTTTTTTTTCAGTCATTCAGTTGTGTCCAACTTTTTGTAACGCTGTGGACTATACTGTCCACTGGGGTGGGATGGGGTTGGCAAGCTTACTGGATGGTTTATCATTTCTTTCTCCAGTGCAAATAGAGGTTTGCTCAGGGCACAATGCTAATAAGTGTTTGAGGGTTGGATTTGAACTCAGGTCCCAGTTTTCTATCCACTGAGCCATATAGCTTCCCCTTCCCACCACAACCTCTGCCGAAATACATAGGTCACCTCAAATTTCCCCAAAGTATACTTGCTATGCATAGGGAATTCAAAATAGAGATCAAGGCAGCACATATCTCTGGCACTGAAGAGCGCCTAGTGCTCTTTCCTTTTTTATAACTTCATGTTGCTTCTTTGACATGCTATGTTTCTACCCAGACAGTTACTTGGCTACAGTTCTTAGTCATGTTCTCTGCAGCTCAATTTCTGATGATAAGGATTAATTTTCTCTCAACTCATATGACTTCTCTAACTTGGTGCTTTGCTATATAAATCTACTTCCCTGATGAAATCGGTCTCTTCTCAAGAAATAGCTTATCTATAAGATGCTATGGCTGATTGGTTTAAAGTACTAAAGGTCTCCTCCCTCTAAAAGGAGTGAGTCTCTCTCAAAAACCAGGTTCTTTTTTCATAACAGTCTTGTTTTTAGACTTTCAGGTCTCATACTCAGAACTGTACCTACCCTCATCTTCAAGTAGCTTTAAACAATTGTTGATTCACTATCTGATTAAAGGAAACCAGGGGAATAGGCAATAATTTTAACTAGGAAATAACTGTCCTCAATCAATCTGATCAGGGAAATTCTTCACACAATTCTTCCATCCTTTAAAAAGGGGCAAAAGTATAGACAAGCCTTTTCTTCTTAAAACTTTAACAGATTGATTTCTCTTGCAAAGTATGATGAATATGAAAACAAGTTTAGAAAAACTTCACATGTTTAATCTATATTGAATTGCTTGCTGTCTTGGGGAAGAGAATGAGGAAGAGGGTGATGGAGGGGGAAGAAGAAAAAATTAGAACACAAAGTTTTGCAAAGCTGAATGTTGAAAATTATCTTTGCATGTATTTTTAAAAATACTCTTGGAGGAAAAAAATGTTAACAAATCATTATATCTGTTAGCTGCCCCTTATCTTCTGGGATTTCATTTATACTGAGCAAGGGAAAAAAATGAATTGATTAGGAGTGTCCTGATGAGCTCCTTACAGATTTCTCCTCCCTCTTCCTCTTCCTCCCTCATATACATATATGTATGTAATTACATGTACTCATATACACTGACACAGTTATCTATCATTTATCATACTCATATGACAAGGACTACCTTTGCTTTCAAAGTGCACATTTATGATATTTATGATATTAATATTCAATTCTGAGACTCTATATTCCTCATGCCATCTTGCTACCATATAGTTACACCAACTGGATGCTGATATTAGAAAAAATATACCTTTACTTTGATGAGAAATTTGGGATCATTAATGAAGCTATGCATGTTTCTGAAAGCCAACTACTTAAAGGGCTAGAACTGAGCAGATGCACTTAACCAAGATAACCTATCACTTAATGCTAATTACCAATTGGACAATTCTCTATTAACATATGCTTGGAAAATGACCCTCCCCAGCTATTCTGTGCTGGCTAGATCTGTGGGTATGGACAAAGAAGGAAAAGAGAGAGATGAAAGGGTGGAGTAGGAGAAGCAGGATCATTCTTGGGCGTGGAGAGAGAGGAAGGAGGTGTGTAGATTCCTAGATCTAATCCCCTGACAGCAACCCCAAAAGACCAAGAATAAAGACTTTTGCTTATCCTGACTCTGGCTGATTCTAAGATATCCAGGATACTAATGTGCCTCATAAAAATACATTTGGAAAGATATTTGTAAGAAACACATAAATTGAATTGCTAAAATGTAGTGATTACATAGATACTCATTAACAGAATATTAGTTGAATCAGTATTTCAATGACATGAAACTGAAAAATATAAATTTGTAGAATTGCAGACAATTACATTATCTTTTCTATTTTGCGTGTGGAGGGATGAATAAATTGGGTAAACTTTTGATGGCTCTGTGACTTTTTTCCCCAAGCTGCTTCTCTGTGATAGAAGAAATTTCAGTTCTATTGTGTTAATAGACACTTAGGTTGCCAAGCTCCATACTCAGGGGAAATTTAAAAAAGATGACTGAGGAAGAAATTGAGTGACCTTCTTCTTTGTGGAACCTAAAGAGTGATATTAATGAAAGACAAGAATCCCTGCACAAAGCTGATCAAGCACCATGAACAGAGCTGTTACTTCTAAATATAATTCCAAGGTTTCAGCTTTTACATTTCCCAAATGTCCCTAATTGCTAACATACTTATCCTTTCATTTGCACTAAACACTCTCTGGTGAAAAATATTCTACATACCAAACTATGCAGGTGTCTAGGCCCATAACAATAGAATCTTAAATTCAAAACAGTTCAACTTAATCTTAATTCAGCTAACTTAATGAAGAACACTGAGTAAGGATTATGGGCCTCTCTAACAATATAAATAAAAATAGTCTGTTAAGTAACCAGGAAAGTTACCTCCCTGAACTATTATTATAATGTGCTTATGCGACCTATACCAGTTAATATGTGACCATTAAACAGATGTAATGATCTAGTTAGGAATGCATATTTGTGACATGATAAATTTTCAATTCATTTAGTCAAGATTCCAATGCTATATATTTTGCTGCTTCTACTCCTACCTCTCCAACCACTTAATTCCCTCACTCATCTTCTTTCTAGAACCTTCAATTGAGGGTCAGAAGTCTAATTCTTTTGTGTGAAAGCTCTTCAAATACTTAAAGACAACTGACATATTTCCTCTCTCTCCCCATTTCCCCAATCTCATTTTCTCTCCTTTAGGCTGTACATTCCTAAGTTCTTTCTAAAATTCTGCTATAAGATGTCTCCTTACCATCCCATTTAGCCTTTTCTGGAGATATTCCAGATTGTAGACAATTTTTCCTAACATGTGGGAGTTCAACCTGAATAGAATATTTCAGGTGAGATTCTTCTACAGAAAGTATGATTGAATTACTATCCACTTCCTTCTCAGTGAAGCCCAAGATCATCTTAGCTTTTTTGGTTCTCACATGACACTATTGACTCATTATTTCTGTTTGTGAATCTGCTAAAATCTTCAAGCCAGTTTAATATAAACTTCCCTTTAAACATGATCTCTACTCCACTGTTGTAGTAAATTTTTTGATTTAATGGTAAGACATATTTTCACTCTCATCTTGTTATATTTGGTCCATTGTTCTAATCCATCTGATATATTAGCTATTTGTCCCAGTCTCCTTGCATCTGAAAATAGGATATATTCCATGAACTGAAGCACAAAGCGTAAGTCATTATGGTCACATGTTATTTTACATCCTTTTGATGTTCCAGTTTTCAAGGATAAAGAAAACTTGATTTTGACCTGTATCTTTTCAGGAGTACTGACTCAGATGATGCACAAATGTGAGTAGAGAGTTCAGTCTGTCAGGAAATAATATTAGAATTCATATAGTGAATTCCCTGAATGAAAAATATATGAAGCTTTCATTCCACACATTTAATATCCCATAAACAAGTAACTTGAATGTCACAAAAACATAGCAGGAGAGAGAAATATTAATCTTACCCAAATCTGACTCAGAATAGTCAGTACAAAAAACATTTCTCAAATACTAGGTTATTTGGATAAATGTAGGGAAGAAAGCTAAGATTATTTGGTTTAATATTAACTTTCAAAAGTCTAAGAACTTGTGAAAATGTAAAAAGTAAACAAAATGAATTGTAACAACAATAATAGGAATAATTCTCACAAACCCTAATAAATCATTCAAGGAACAAAAGGTAATAATAAAAGTGGAGAATGCAAAGTGATGTGCAGTGAAGGCTTGGTATTCTCTAAGTCCATTACAAAGTCTCAAAGTCTGGCAGAAACTCTGTACTGCTGATCAATACAGCTCTGGCAAGCACCACTACACCACTTAGCGCATTGGTCAGAATGATACAACTGTTCTTAAAAGTCTAAGAAATTGTTAGATATGCATAGGAATACAGATTGGCTTTATTTGAAGCCATCATGGTTTCATGAAACTACTGTGAACACAGAGGATAGAAAAGTAAATATAATTTAATTATATCATCTGGTAGTACAAAAAGGCACTAGAGAACAAATCAGAAATACCAGTAACCTACTCAGTAAAAGTGCTTCAGTAAGTTTTCAAGCCTTACTAAAGCAGGCAAACCATGAATATACATAAAATCTATTGAAGACATAAATATGTTTAAACAGTATTATAACATTGTCACTGGATATAGGCAGTCTCCATACTACTTTTTCTTAATGATTCCTTCATGGGGCAAGTCACAGAAAAATTGCACTGCTCACCAATTCAGGATGATGGGAGAAACAAACAAATTGGGATTTCTTCTATTCACGCAAACAAAACAAACAAAAAGATGAAACAAAATTAAATCAACATGCTAAATCAACAAAATCTGAAGAGGATAAAGTTAAAGAACTTGAGATTAATGAAAATATTCATTGAATGCAGAATCCAGAAATTGTACATAAAATACCAAACATATGAAAATACAGAACTAGTCTCTGGTGATTTTGAAAAAGAGACAGGCATACTTAGACTATGATTTTGAAAAGGAACAGACCAAAAGCATTTACTGTAACAATCATGAATGAATATCTTTTCCTGTAGAGTATTTAATGCAAATTGTAGAATTTTCCCAGACCTTACACATAACAAGATATGTGTTGACTTTTGCCATGGTAAAAAGCATAGAATGAAAAGTGGTTCTTTCTAATCATACTCATAAGAAAGACATAGAAGGTTATCATAACAAAAACAAGAACCAACTGAAAATATGTAGAAAGTAGATAGTCATGCGATGAGAATGAAAAAATCTGATAGATAGCTCAAGTAACCTAATTTGTACCCATGATATGTTAAAAGAAACAGAGAAAAGTATTCAGAACACTAGTTAGGTCTTCAGAAATGGATTCAATGAAATACAAGATTAAGAATTGATAGAGGCAAATAGTAGATTATTTTATAATCAATCAAGAATGCCAAGCTCACAATTGGCAATAGAAATGCAAATTTCTAAAACTTTCTATTTTTGTGGTTTTGCATGTGTGTGTGTGTGTGTGTGTGTGTGTGTGTGTGTGTGTGTGTGTGTGTGTGTATTTACTGGATTTTTATTTCTTTAAAATAGTGTACTGAAAGGAGTCCAGTCAGATCTTTTAGCATGCCATGTAATCCAGGCAAATTCTGAGTACAACAGCTAAAACTTGTATTAGAAACAAAGGTGAGAGTGGGAATACAGGATAAAAGAAGGTTTTCAAGTGACATCTAGTCAATTCTTTGTCAGCAATTAATGACCAAAGTGATTAGGTGGGGAGCCCAAGTTATTGATAATAATAATAATAAATATTTTGAGGTGAAACCAATTTTATATTTATTTTTGTGAATCTCTTTCTGAACAATATGACTATTAGATTAAATATTTATATTGGAGAATCAGAAGAGATCCTAATTTCTTGAGTATTTAGGCTGGTAAAGTGCCAAATAATGTAGCTATTACTCTATAGAATAAGAATTCATCACAGTTACATACTATTTCATTGTTTACACAGCTTTTTTTGTATACGCATAAACACCAAGTAAATCTTTATTAATTAAAGCAATTTGGCATATCAATCTGAATTTTAAAAGTCTAATTATTAGCATATTTTATAAAGGGATTATTATTTCATTATTTCTAACTGCATATAACAAACTATTAGATATTTAGTAAAGTGTAGTTAGACCTATCTCAATAAGATATTAGAGTGACTTGTAATTAGCAAATTGTTTGTATATAGATGTTTTTAAACTATTAAAAAGTAGTTTTATTTATACTTAAATTACAGTTTTTAATTTTATTTCAGAGACAGTGAAATAGTGAGAGGATAAACTGGGAGGAGCCCAACTTATCAAAGAATTCCAAATTAATAAAGTTTAATTAGTGAGGCTTGATTGTGTTGTTTTTATACAGTATACAGAGAAACTGGTATATATAAGATGTTTTCTCAATTAATTAAAATGCAGTGGAATAAGTATTTTGGTCAACTGAAGTTTTCAGTTAATTGAATTAGAATTAATTGAATTAGAATTGAATTAGAACAAGTTTTTTTTTTTTTTTCTCCTTTTCCTTGTCTCTATTCAGACAGATTAAGATATATCTTTGGAGAGAAGTAATTTCTGTCTTTCTTTGTACAGCTGTGTAAAATAGGAATTTAAAGTAAAGAAAAAATGCTAGATTTAATAAACACTAGGCATAGAGTTTATGATTGAATCTTTGGATTTGGCCCAAGTAGGACTTGTAAAGCATTACATTTCACTAAACACTTAGAAAATCACAGATAAAATAGACTAGAACAATTTGTTGAATATTCATTAGGCTAGAGAATTGCAGAAAGGACAGACATTTAGACAAATATAGTTCAATAGACTGGAAATGAAGAATTAGCAATGTAGCCTAGGCAGAAAAGAAACAAAGGTTATTTTCAACTTAGGACACCTATTTCACATCTCAGGATCAATACTCTTTTTTATACAGCGACTATGTTGGTAGAGAAGAAAGAGTCAGAGTTAACACAAAGATTGAGAGTTCTGTCTTCTAAAGTAAAGCTTCTTAAACTTGTTGATGCCTTATATGAGATCATGTAAATGAATGTGGAGGTCATGAAAAGTTTGCAGCAGTAAAAGTTGCTTAACACAATGACCAAATTAATTCAAAGTCAAACATAGGATGAATCCAGGGAGTAGAATTCTGGCTGCTCTTGTCCATATTACATCATATGACTTCACTGCAGCCTTGGTTCTGGACATATAATGTGAGTACTTTGCACTGCGTATGCATGAACATAGCCAAAAAATACTGTCTTGTATTTAAGTCACATAAAAATTTCTTGGACAAAAAGAGGGACCTAAGTAGAAATAAGTTTTAAGAAATCCTCACCTAGATGAAGAATAGTGCCAATGATAAAATGTCACTTTAATATTTAGGTGAACTTTATGTTATTAGGTATGTGAATATATGAATATATAGGCTACTTTGTGGCTTGATGGATAGAGCACTGGGCCTGTAATCAGAAAGTGGTTGTTATTGCTTAATTGTTTTCAGTCATGTCTATTTGTCAGAGATATTAGAGTGATTAGCTATTCCTTTCTTCCTCTCATTTTACAAATGAGGAAATGGAAACAAAGTTAATTGACTTGCCCAGAGTCACATGGTTGGCATGTGGGGTCACATTTGACCTCAGGTCTTTTTGACTGAAGGTCCAAGTACTTTATCTACTGCATCACTTAGCTTCCCCCACTAAAAGGTAAGGGATGTATTTTCTATTTTATATATCTCATTCTAGACTTCCCTTAGTTGACCATGTAAAAATTTATTAAGCATTGACCACAAATTGGTCAAATCTTTAGAGCGTGGAGGGATGAATCTAAAGAGTCATTTAGTCTGAACCTATTTTTTTTTAAATAGATAACTGGACTGAAGGCCAGAATGCCCTAGGTAACACATATAAGTCAAGAGCAGTGTTAGTATTAAAACCATGTCCTCTGACTTCAAATCCATAACACTTTACAATGACACTCCTTTTTAGCTGATGTATGCATGACCACATTCATCTCTCTGATTGGACAAGAGTGTAAAACAGAAAGCTGCACCCCCTCATCAAAGAAGCAGTTGGGAGGTGAAATGCTGAACTTGGAAATAGGAAGACATATGTATAAATTCTAATTCTGCTTCAGTCAATAGCTATACGCCTCTTTGAAAGTGACTTTACTTCTCATAGCCTCATTGTTTTCACTGAGAATATTACATACCCTACATGCAGAAGCATGTACTATCACAGAAAATAAGCAAATTGTTTTTGAAGATTTAAAAGACTTTTTGTTATTGTTATTAAATTATGAAGTAATCACTGAACATATTAGTTCATTCTATTTCTCATGTACCCAGATACCATTTGCAGGCATCATTTGCCACTGCCAGGTTCTCAGAACTCTTTGTGATTTCAAGTTTCAGAGATTTAAATGACCTGGTCATTGAAGTATTAAAATATAATTAATGTAATGGCATATCCTAGGCAGAAAACCTCTATTTATTCTATAGAAAGGTACAAACTGAAGGTATTTGTTAGCCAAATTGTGTTTCAAAAGTAATCATTTAGAGAACCCACTAAATAAGATCAAGAAACAGGTCCCTGGATTTGAAACAATCTTATGATTCTTACATTCTGAGACATTTTTCACAACCTATATTTTATCACTTCAACATTTTGTATATTTGGTATACTATTTCTTCTTTCACATGTGGGAAGAGAATAGTATCTTGGGTCACACTATTAATGGATTGTTGTGACTACTCAGAATAAAGCTAGCAATAAACCTACAGAAAATGGACAATTTTCTGTGGGGTCAAATTTCATGGAATAGATTTTAAATCAAAGATATGCTGCACCATAAGGGGAATAACCTCCAGGCTACAAATATGATATTTCCATTTCTTTTCTATTTGGATTATTTGAAATATTGCCTGTGATTTATGAGAGAAGGTCTCAGGACAGAATGTACATTAGTTGACTATTATAGAGGAAATAATGCTTTATTCACAACATTTTTTTTTGCTCCTGGGAATCAAAATCACTTTCCATTTATATTAAACCTCCAGGTTTTCATAATGAAAAAATACCCCAAAGATCAGCTTTTGTGCTCTGATGAATGCTGTAGCACAATTTATAATAAAAGGCAATGAATTTGTAATTTTCAGCATTCTCTATTGAAATACCAAAGAATGTTCAATAAAAGTTCTTACTACTTTTAGAAATGAATAACTATTTCATCCCAATAATGTCCTAATATTTGATTATAAGTCAGAGGACAATAATGTACTCGAGTGAGACATTGAATATAAAGAAAAGGTTGCATTTGTGTAACTTTGTTCAGTTATGATCAGACATTCTAAAAAGAATTTGTCTTTGAATTTGGTTAGTGAATCACCAGCTGTCAGAAGATGAAAGTGAAAAATGTTGACATTTTGTCAACTACCAGGGGTTGTAATTCTATTATGTTAATTACAATAGTTAGTTTTAATACTTTTGATTTATTAGACAAAGTTTTCTAAAGGCATTATGAAAAGCAAGTTTACCAGGAAGTTTTCAAGAAAGAAAATTCAAGCTATATCTTGCCATGTGAAAACATACTCCATATCACTAATAGAAAAATGCAAATTAAAACAATCCTAAAGTTCTACTGCGTTCTCAAAGCAAACAAATAAGCAAAAAAATAACAAATGAAGCAGTAACTTCTGGAAGCAGGCACATTGATATATCTCTTGATGGAGCTATGAGTATAATGAAGTCATTTTGGAAACCAATTTTGAACCATGTCTAAAAAGTTACCTACAGTTTTACCCAGGGATATCACTATGAAGACCCTACACCAAATAGATTTTTAAAAAGAGAAAAAAAAATTAAATATTTATAGCAGGTTTTTTGGTAGTGGCAAAGGACTGAAAACAAGGGATGTAAGCACTAATTTAGCAAAGGATGAACAAGCAATGGCATAGAATTGTAATGGAATAGTATTTTCTTGTAAGAAATTAAGAGGTAGAAATACCTAGGAAGATATGTCTAAATTGATAAAGAATGAAGAGAACAGATTTAGGAGAACAATTTATACTATACAATCAACATTAGAGAAAATGAACAATTTTGAAATTTTTAGAACTGATCAATGCAATGTTTTACCATGAGTCTAAAGAACTGATGATGGAGCATACTTTCACCTCTGGTGATAGACTAATATGTAGAATGAGACAAACATTTATGGATATAGTCAATGTAGGAATTTATCTGATTTGATTATGCTAATGTTGTAAATTTTTTTTTCTTCCTCCCTTTCCAGCTTCATCCACTGAGAGTTGAGGAAAAGGGGAAAAAATACTTCATAACTGGAATTATTATATACTTAATAATTATAAAAATTAGTTAAAGAATTCCTGATTTAATTTAAATCTTCAGTGCCATTCTAGGCACTGGAGATACAATAAGAAAAATGAAAAATTGTTCCTTCTCTCAAAGAGCTTACCTTCTGGGGGGTGTGTGTGTGCATGTGTGTGTGTGTGTGTGTGTGTGTGTGTGTGTGTGTGTGTGTGTGTGTTGGGGATGGGCAGAAGGAGACAAAATTTTTTGAGAGATAAAAGCCAAAATATGAGGAAGGAGAGATCATTAATAATTCAGGAGATCAGGAAAAAGACTTTCCATTGAGCTTGGGATCTAAGACAAGTCTTGAAGGGAGCTAAGGATTCCAGGAAGCAGAGGTTAGAAGGAAAAACTTCCTTCAATAGGCAGTTCTCAAGAGAGGAAATTCAAACTATTTGTTGCCATGTGAAAACATAATCCACATAATTAATAGAGAAATGCACATTAAAGCAATCCTAAAGTTCTACCTCATACTCAAGCAAATTAGAAACAAACAATAAAAGAAAAATAACAAATATAAGAGGGACTTTAGAAAGCAAGCACATTGATGTACCTCTTTCTTGATGGAACTATAGAGTCTTTCTGGAAATCAATTTTGAACTATAACTAGAAAGTTATTACCTATGCCTAAAAAGTTATATGGAAATTTTGTGCAAAGTCACAGAAGAGGGAGATGGAATGTTAACAGAATATGAAGTAGTACAGTTTTACATAATGTTTGGTAGGGGGGCTAAAATGACCTAAATCTACAAAGATTATGTCTGTCTGTGGCTGTAGTGACACTATTAATATCTTTAAATTCCACACACTAGTTTGTATTTCATCCTGGAGGGAAAAGAAAGTCACTGAATATTTATGAACAGAGATTAACATACTTAAAAAGATTATTTTTGGTATCTATGTATTGATTAGAAAGGGAAGAGATCTGAAGCAATTTGTCTATTAAAAGACTATTGTCCAAGAGGGAGATAATGAGAAATAGAACTGAGGTGAAGGCCAGGTGATAGGAAAGGGGACAGATGCAAGATATTTTTGGAAGTAGAATTGGGAAACCAAAACAATATAAAATTCACATAGTTTCCCCCTTTTGGAGGTAACATGCTTACCTTTATTATGCACTCAATGTGTGACAACACCTCATTTATCTGGAGGTCAGACTTCTGGCAATCTCATCCATCTAGAACACAGCCAAGAACCGACAAGTTAAGAAAAATTTTCTCGAAAGACAAAATTAATGCTAACACTAAAGAATGTGGATTTTACTCAGAATAAGATTTTACTCTGAGGTTCTAACACAGAAATTATTTACTTTTTACTTTATTCATATTTTTAATAAGCTTGATCATTTTTTCCTCAGACTGTAGGTTATAATTCTCTGGGAAGATTTCATAATGGAGACTGAAAGGACAAGTAAGGACAAAAATTTCACTTGCAATATAAAATAACTTCTTTTGAATTCTTTAAGAACTATGATTAGTGGTGTTTATATACTAGTATGTAGCTAGTATTTATGTAATACTTTAAGCTTTGCAGAGTGCTTTAAATGTCATTTCATTTGGTCTTCAAAACAACTATTACACATGAGGAAACTGAGGTTAATTAATTTGCCCTGATCATATAGCTAATAAGTGTCTGAAGTTAGATTTTAAACTCAGGTATTCTAGCACACTATTGTACTACCTTCCTACTTTTTAACACATACTGTTAGTTGCTTATTTAGCTTTTAAAAACTTGCTGTTACAACAACATTAAATGTTAGGAACTAAAAGGTGACAAGACATTTACTTTCTAGAGGGTTGGAATAAAAGTGTATAAAATGCAGACTGGGAAATTGTTTGAGATGTTCTTTGTAATCATTACTTTCTTTTCTTTTCTTTTCTTTTTTAAGATGTTCACCAACCACTTTTGTAATAATTAATCTATTTTAGAATTTTCTCTGGAATCTAAGACCAGCTCAGTGGTCTGTATGGATACAGAATCTGTTCTCTTACTTTCCAAATCTGTGCTAACTTCCATTTCCCATGATCATTCAAAAAAATTTCTATAGACTAAACAATTTCATATGTCAATTCTTTTCAGTGTTTGACCATGTAGTTCCTCTGTCAAGTGATTTTAATCTGCCCAGAAGAACTATATGATTTTATACTATATCTTTATATATCTTGTATTCAACTGCCTGATATCCCCCATTGTCAAGTGCAAAGATAATTTTTCTTGTAAGAAAGAATAGAAACAAAATAATAATCACTGAATTTTGTTTTCTGTCATCAGTTTACATCCTTTAGCTTATCTCTTTTTCCTCCCTTCCAACATAACTTTAAAAAATGTATTGCATTATCTTTCTTCACCGATTTAAGCTCATTCTGATTTTTACCACACTGACACTATTTTATATGACCATCCTATGATCTTTTATTCATTCTTTCTCCCCTTTAAAAAATTCTAAGTATGTATGTTAGAGATTTCCCTGTGCATAAATATTAATTTTTAATCAGGCAAATGAAATATAAATTTCTATTTTTACTTCCAACCTCCTTCCTGAATTTAGAGTCTACATTTCCAAGTATCTACTGGGCATTCCTCCTTGTTTGTTCTACATTGAGCTCAACTATCACTTTTTGGCCAAATGAAAGAATCCTTTCTGAATTTCTCTATTTCTATTAATGAATAAGGACTCAAAACTTGAGAGGCCTTTCTCACATATCTTATATCCTATGAATGATGAAATTATGATGCTTTTCCCTTCCCAATATCTCTCATATATTTTTTTCTTTCCTATTAAATAATTCAGTCCTTTATTGTCAACATTATTGTTATAAAAGCAGTCAGCACAATGCTTAGGGATAGCAGCTCCTACAGCCAACAATGCAACTCTGGGGTAGTTTGGGGATGAGGGTTGTGGTTAATCAAGCAACAACCAAAAAAGGAGCCAGTATATCTGGATCGCATAGTTCAGTCTTTTCAGTAGTGTAAAAGGATTTTAGGTAGGAATTTAATGGGAAAAAAGGGTTATTACTAGGATTAATAGATTTTAAATAAAATGGTCAAAAGCCTAAAACATGATAGACCTTGATGAATCTGTAAAGCATGGGACAAAAAAGAAAAGGAAATGAGCATTAAGCAGCTAATAGGTGTCAAGTTCTGTGCCAAGTGCTTTACAAATATTATCTTGTTTTAATTCTCAGAACTACCTAAAGGAAGTAGGTGCTATTATTTCTCCCATTTCATAGTTGAAGAAACTGAGGTAGATAGAACAACTGATTAAATATCTAAGGATTAATTTGAAGCAAAATTTTCTTGACCCCAGGTCCAGCACTCTATCCTATCTGCTAGGAAGTATTTTCTCAGATATCAATAAGTATCTCCCCTCTCCTCCTCCCCCTCAAAGAGCAACCAGGGGAGAATGTGTCCATATGACCTTTCCAAGAGTATCTAGATTCTTGTGGTAATATTAAAGACAAAGGGCTAGAGGGATAGTGGAAGGCCTTTCAGAGATAACAGCACTGTACTTCTGATATATAGCTTGTTTTGTAAATCTGCCCCCAAAGCCCAGGGACATATCTGGAATTGTTGGAATAACATTCATTATTCTTCTTCAGAACTATTGCAAAAGGTTTATAACTGATCTTTTCACCAAAGGTTAGTATTCAAGCCTTGTCAAATCTGTGTCACATTCACAGTGAATGAATTCCAGTTTTTTGTTGTTGTTGTTGTTGTTGTTGTTGTTGTTGTTGTTGTTGTGTGACTTTGGATAATTGTTTCTCTGAATATCAATTTATTACTAAAATGAGGAGATTAGACAGGAGGATCCAAAGATCTCATTCAACTTTCATGCCCAATATTCTTTACATGTTCAAACTCACAACACTCACCATTTTATATATTGTAGCAAAATCATAGTATTTGCATAGTTGTAACCCATCTCTTAGAACCTTCCTATACTGAGCTGGGTTTGACTCAAGCCAGTTCTCTAGTTTTGTATATTGGGTGAAAAATGAAATCCTTACAAATCTTGCAGAAATTTTTAAAAAATGAGATTTACTTGGCTATAATTAAGGAAAACTTCATATCTTTCAAGGTCCCATCAATAACCCTAACCCCCTTGATTTTTTGATTGAAGGGTGAGACCATGAATTCCAGATCCTTCATTTAGGAAGATACTTCAGTTCAGAACATCTCATTTCTCATCAGGTTCACTGCTTTAGGATTTCTCTGACTTCACCATATTCCAGGAAGCTCATTATAAACTCTTCATCAAAAACTTTAGCAAGAGCTTATCAACTTTGGTTCTTTAATTCATAACTGTTATCTGTCCCTTTTATTGGAATGTGGGGCCATGAACTTCAATTCTCCATTTAAGGAGGAAGTTCAATACAGAACATCTAGTTTCCTACTTTGCTGAATTATTTTGGAACTTCTAGGATTTTTCTACCTCACACCCTGTCCAGATCTTCCCTTTTCCCTACTTTTCTGTGTTTTTCCCCCCATTAGATTGCAAGCTTCCTGAGGTCATAGACCTTTTTTTTGTTGTTGTTCATATTTTTATCCCCAGACATTAGGATAGTATCTGGCACATAGTAGGTAACTGCCAAATCTTTCTAGATTTTGATCATAATAGGATGATATATAGAAAGGAAAAGCATTTAAGAACACAATGAGTTAATATAATTGAACAAAGTGCCTTTGAGAGATTTGCCAATTTTTTTTTTTTTTTTTTTTTTTTTTTTTTTTTGCGGGGGGTGGGAAGGGGGATGCTGAGGCAATTGGGGTTAAGTGACTTGCCCTAGGTCACACAAATAGGAAGTGTTAGGTGTCTGAGGCTAGATTTGATTGGAACTCAGGCCCTCCTGACTTCAGGGCTAGAACTCTACCCACTACACCACCTAACTGCCCCTCTTGAAGCTTTTTGTGACAACTTTCCCTCCAACTGAGAAATGAAGATAATAGCCTGAGAGTCTCCATAGACAATCAAGTTTTAAAGATAGACTCAATGTGTTTTAAGGAAAAACTAGCCTAATTGACATGGAAGCAGTATATCGATTCTATTACACTTACTCAAGTCCTCCAACCTAAAAGTAATTCTTCCCTCCTCTGAACTTCTATAGAAAAATTGTTTTATTTTGTGCAATTTTACACTACATTTTGATATTTCCCCTCCATTTATCCTTTTACCTTTCAGTCTATTAGGTTTTAAGTTCCTTAGAAGCAAGGACTATGAGTTGATTGGATAGTGCAGTGGACTTGAAGTTAGGAGAATGTGAGATCAAATTTTATCTCATGGACTTATTATCCATGTGGTCCTAGACAAGTCATATAAATTCTTTGGGCTTTCACTTTCCTCATTTGTAAAATGAGATTAATAATAGCATCTACCTCACATACTTGTTCAAAATATATAGTATTTATAGTATATAAAAATATATAGTATTATAAAATGTTTTGCAAAACTTAAAGCACTATAGAAATGTTAGTTATACTATTATAGTTATTATAATGTAATTATTATACTTTTATTATTATGCTAGCAATTACTATTGTTATTATATTTTATTTAATTCTGTATCCCTGTCAGCATCAGCATGGTGCTCTAAACATAATTGATGATCAGCAAAATAGAAAGTGTGGTATAGTGAAGGAGTATTAAATAATGGTTTCTAAGTCAGCCTTCTGACTACCTAATAAATCTTGTGAAAATAAAACAACCTTCTTGAATCTCTATTTCTACAATTGTTAAATGGGGATTATTGACTATTTGCCAGGACTGTAATAAAGATGAAATAAAACAGTATGTTATTTAGCAATTTAAATTATTTATTTGCTTGTTTATTATTATTATTACCATTACACTCTATTTCGTTCTGGCATGTAATTTAATGTATTAATGGTTCATAGCCTCGGATCATAGGGAGATTTCAGAAGTCTATGAATTTGAACAAGAAAAAAAAAAGATATATCTTTTCCCCCCTTCTAATCTCTAACTGAAATCGTTTATTTCTGGGAAGGGTTATATGGACTTTATCAGATTGCCAAAGGGGCTCCTAATTCACAAAAAGCTAAAAATTATATATTAAAAGCCTCAACTGTAAATTTTACTACAAATTCCATGGTTGACAATGTTTGACTTGTCAGAGTTTATTATGCCTCAGTTTGCTAATCTCGAATCTGGGTAGCACATTGGATAGAGAACCAGTCCTCGAGTCAATCAGGTTTATCTTCTTGAGTTCAAATCTGGCCTCAACCACTTACTAGGTATGTGACCATGGGGAAGTCACTTACTCTTGTTTATCTCAGTTTTCTCCTCTATAAAATAAGCTGGAGAAAAAAATGACAAACTACTCCATGAAGAGTCAGACATGACTGAAAAATGAGAGAATAATATGCTAATCTAAAAAATGAAATGTATATAGCTCTAATGTTATAAGCAAAAGTGAGTCACTAACCATATGTTTCAGAAATTGTTTTGAAAAAAGTAGAACACCTAGTTTTTCTATGTCTGATTTATGACATCATATGAGAACATTCCTATTTTTTCCTATGTATACTTGCTGAAGACAGATGATATGCCAAATGTGGATTCATGTCCTGAAAACCTGTATTTGCCATTTCCCCCAAGATATTATTTCTGTTCACATATTTTGTCCGTTTACTTCATTGTTTCTAATTAAAGAGAAATATTTTGTTACATGTACAGTTATAGCTTTACTATTGATACAGGATAAATAATTTAATGATTCATCCATTCATAAACATATAAAGCACTTTTCAGTGCAATACTGTGTAAAGTGCAGAAGAAGTTGCAAAAATAAATAACATTCTACATGCTTAATGATGTGGAAAGAACTCCAGATTTTTAGTTAGAGTATCTAGGTATTTTGCAACTCTCAGATTCTGTTATTTGTCTGTAAAATGGGGATAAGGAATGGATTAGCTTTTCTCTGAGGTTTCTTCCAGCTCTATTATCTAAAATATTATGCTTTTCTGAAGAATTTGATATGCTTTATATCCATTCTCCCCATGAATCTGTTAACAATCATCTTCCCTTCTTTATAATATTTTAAAGAACAACAATAATATCAGCTATACAATAACTAGCAATATTATTACACAACAAATAATATGAAAGATTAAAACAGAAAAAAATGATGTGTAGTAGTATAGAAAGAACTATATTTAAAGTTAGGATGATCTGGTCTCAGTTCCTGACACTGATAGCTGTGTTGAATTGCTTTATTTTTCATTATTCCAGGCAATTCTTTAGGACTAGAAATCACACAGAAAGTGTCAACTGATACTAGTAGAAGAAGTTTCCTCACCTATACTAATGAAAACACAGATATCGAGCTCTAAATCTAATAGTACTATACAACATTAATATATTTGCTTTGCTATCCATCTGGAAAACTCTATTTCTACAGCATAAAAATGATAAGAACAATTTATATGATATAGTTGATCAATGGAATAGGTTAGATTCACAGGACAAAATTGTCAATAACTATAGCAATATTGCAATAACTATAGCAATATTGCAATAACTATAGCAATATTGCAATAACTATAGCAATCTTGCAAAAGAGCAGACCAGCAGAGAAGTCAAGCCACTTCAAACAAACAAACAAACAAACAAACAAAAAAAAAAAAAAAACCCTCCAGAAACTGCCTATAGCTACCCCAAACCAAAAGTGAGACAGCACAAATCCCGGCCTTCTGCTGTCCAGAGCTTTTCCTTGGGGCAAATAAGAACCTGCAAGGCAGTGTGGGGGGGACACAGCCTGGGGCAGCCTCTAATCTCACAATGGGGGGGCTTGGCCCAATGTAGCGAGCTGTCGTCTCCAGAAGCTGCCGGATCGCTCTCTGGGAAGAGATCTGCTGTGTCTACTCAAATCTCTCAGACAGATTCTTCTTCCTGTAGTGAACCGTTGTCTCCAGGCACTTGCTGTTAACTCTTGTTCAGAGAAGTGACTTCCCTTCCTACAGAGAGCCCCGCTGATGTAATGCTGAGACTTCTCCTCTTTAACTCTTGTCCTTCTCCAGTCCAATCTGCTCTCCAGGCCCAATGTTGCCTCTTTTATCCTCCCAGAGAATGGGCGTGGGATAATGCAAGGGCTTCTGGGAAGAACCACTTCAGCCAATGAGCTTGCTCCTTCTATCAAGTCAACCTGAATTCTCACCTTGTCACTGTCCAGACAACCTGAGTTCTCACCTAGTAATCCTAACAGCCCAAGGCAATAGAACTTCCACAGCAGCAAAACTCCTGCAACAGTGACTGTGCTTCCCAGGGCAGAAACTCTTCCAGTCTATGCTCCAGGGCTATTTGCCAGTCAGCTGCTAATATCCAAGGCCTCAAGGGAGCTTTGGCCTGGGGTTGTTCAGCCTTAGGACAGTCACTAGGCTACATATCGGGGGCTCTTCACTGGGCACACCCACAGCCAAGCTGTGGTGGGGGGAATTCCGGTGGGGGGAACTCTCTCCCAGAGCACGCTCGTACATTTTCCACCCTGTTCACAAGACAGCTTCCTTCCATATCTCCGTTGTGTAAAGGAAGCTGGTAACCCCCTACCGAAAAAGCAGACCCCATAGGTTTTTAAAAATGAGTAAGAAATTGAAGAGAACGATTGACAGCTTCTGTATAGAAAAAGAGCGTATCTCTAACCCTGAGGAGGCTAACAGCAGAGAGTCTCCAGATAATACCCTGAAGGGGAATGCTACCTGGCCCCCATCACATAACACTCTCCTAGAAGAGACTATTAAAGACCTGAAAAGAGAGTTAGAAGATAAATGGGTAAGGGAAAGAGAAGCTATGCTAGAGAGTAACAAAGTCCTGAAATTTCAATTGGAAAAGATAAAGAATTCACAGGAAATGCAAGGGGAAAAAAATTGTGAATTGGATTAAAAAATATATTCAGAATTTAAAAAAAACACAGGAAAGTAGGATTTCTGAAGTGAAAAAGATAAAGAATTCTCAAGAAAGTAGGTTTTGTGAATTGAAGAAGGAAAATAACTCACTAAAAAAAAAATTAGTGAAATGGAAAAAAAAAATTCCACAGAGCAAAATAATTCATTTAAAAACTCAATTGGACATATGCAAAAAGAACTAAAAAATGTAAATGAAGAAAATAACACATTAAAAATCAGGACTGAACAAATACAAATGAATGATTGACTGAGAATCCAAGAATCAGTGAAACAAAATAAAGAAAAAAATGAAAAGCCGGAGAATAACATAAAATATTTACTAGGAAAATCTATAGACCTAGAAAATAGATCTAGGAGAAATAATCTGAGGATCACTGGACTTCCTGAAAATTATGAAGTAGAAAGGGAAAGGAGATAGTATCAGAAAATGGGAAAAGGGGAGATATAAAGAGGGAAAATACATCTCAGGAAGAGTCAAAGAAAATTTACCATATCTGAGGGAATTTAGAGAGGAAGAGGAAAATTGTGTGACTCTTACTCTCATCAGAGTAGGTTCAAAGATTTAATAATTGACATATTTGTTTTTCAGAGAATTCTATCTCATCTCATTAAAAGAGGGGAGAGGAAAAGGGAAAAGGAAAAGAGGAATAAGGGAAGGGTGCAAGAAAGGGGAAGAGATTTAAAAGAAGGAGGAGGGATACTAAAAAAGGAGTTCTGCATGACACAAGTGGGGCCCATAAGTTTAATACTGGGGAAGGGGTTCAGGAGGGACGAGGGAAAAAAAGCATAATTGGGAATAATATGATGGCAGGAAATACAGAATTAGTAATTTTAACTGTACATGTGAATGGGATGAACTCTCCCATTAAGTGGAGGTGGATAGCAGACTGGATCAAAAGTCAGAACCCTACAATATGTTGCTTACAGGAAACACATTTAAAGCAGGGAGATACATACAGAGTAAAGGTAAAAGGCTGGAGCAGAATCTATTATGCTTCAAGTGAAATCAAAAAAGTAGGGGTGGCCATCCTTTTCTCAGATCAAGCAAAAGCAGAAATTGATCTAATTAAAAGAGATAAGGAAGGAAATTATATCCTGCTAAAAGGTAGCATAGACAGTGAAGCTATATCAATACGAAACATATATGCACCAAGTGGTATAGCATCTAACTTCGTAAAGGAGAAGTTAAGAGAACTGCAAGAAGAAATAGAGAGCAAAACTATAATAGTGGGAGATCTCAACCTTGCACTCTCAGAAAGAGATAAATCAAACCACAAAACAAACAAGAAAGAAATTTAAAAAGTAAATAGAACATTAGAAAAACTAGGTATGATAGACCTTTGGAGAAAACTGAATGGCAATAGAAAGGAATATACTTTCTTCTCAGCAGTCCATGGATCCTATACAAAAAATTGACCATATATTAGGACATAAATATCTCAAAATTAAATGTAGGAAGACAGAAATAATAAATGCCTTCTTCTCAGACCACAATGCAATAAAAGCTACATTCAGTAAAAAGTTAGGGATAAATAGACCAAAAAGTAATTGGAAACTGAATAATCTCATCTTAAAGAATGATTGGGTGAAAGAGCAAATTATAGAAAGAATTAATAATTTCACCCAAGATAATGACAATGATGAGACATCATACCAAAATCTGTGGGATGCAGCTAAAGCAGTAATTAGGGGAAATTTTATATCTTTAGAGGCTTATTTGAAGAAAATAGAGAAAGAGAAGATTAACGAATTGGGCTTGCAACTTAAAAGGCTAGAAAAAGACCAAATTAAAACCCCCCAACCAAAAATTAAACTTGAAATACAAAAATTAAAAGGAGAAATCAATAATATTGAAAGTAGGGGCGGAGCCAAGATGGCGGAGAAGAAACACACGACTCAGTGAACGTCCTCACTCCCTCACAAGCAATTAGATAAATTAAGTCTCAAAATTAGCTCAGGACTGATAGATACCACAAGGACTGGAAGCACGACTTACCAGCTGAAGAGAATCTGGAGTTTCAACAGGAAAGGTCAGTTCTCAGGGGAGGAATAAGAAAGACCAGCACAGACGGTGGGGTAGGGGCACACTGCGCCCATTGCGCTGGGAAGGGCTCTGGGATCAGAGAAGCCACTGAGGTAAAGGAATCTGGCACAGGCTGTTAGCTCTTCTCTGCTAATTATTTAGCAGTTCAGAGGAGAAAGCCAAAATATTTTAAAACTCAAATTAGATTTTCCCCGATCTTGGGGGTGACTCAGCAGACTCGACACCAGGGGGTGTGGCCTCAGCTACCACCTGAGAATAGTTAAGAGATTGACAAGTGGGTGGATACGGCCCAAGGCAACACACACTGCCTAGCTTAGCTGGAGGGAGTGGAACTCAGCTCCAGGAAGTCCCAGAGAAGCAGAACCTTTGAACTAGGGACCGCGGTTTCTGGCAGACACTTCCAGTTTGAGCGCAGGGGCTTCTCACGTCACTTGCTGCAGACATCCACTCCCCACCCGGACACATAGGCTGGGCTTCGTGCTGTCTTCACTATTCTACGCCCTCGAAGCACAGTAGTGCTAATCACCTCTGAGGCACCTCCAGGGAGGGGGTGTGGAACTCTCTCCCAGAGCTCTATCTTAGCTCCGGCGCAGGGGCCGTTGCATCCATCCGGTCTGGGAGGAAGCTGGTAAAGAAGTAAATAATTTCCTACCCCAGAGACAGACCCCAAAAGATTTTTTTAAGTATGAGCAAAAAAGCTAGAAAAACGATAGATTCCTTCTATACAGAGAAAGAGCGGGTATCCAACCCCGAGGAAGTTGACAGCAGAGAATCAACAGACAACAACCTAAAGGGGAACGATTCCTGCCCCCCATCACATAACTCTCTCCTAGAAGAAGCTCTTAAAAAATTGAGGGAGATCGAAGAAAAATGGGAAAAAGAAAGGGAAGTTATGATAGAGAATAACAACGTCCTGAAATTGGAGTTGGAAAAAATAAAGAATTCACAGGAGATGCAGGGAAACAAAATTAGCGAATTAGAAAAGGTTAAAAAAACACAGGAAAGTAGGATTTCTGAATTGGAAAAGATAAAAAAGTCTCAAGAAAATAGAATTTCTGAATTGGAAAAAGAAAATAATTCTCAAAAGAAAAAAATTAGGGAAATGGAAAAAAACTCAATAGAGCAAAATAATTCATTTAAAAACGAAATTGGGCATTTACAAAAAGAACTAAAAACTGTGAAAGAAGAAAATAACTCCTTAAAAGTCAGGATGGAACAAATAGAAATGAATGATTCACAGAGAACCCAAGAATCAGTCAAACAAAACAAAAAAAATGAGAAGCTGGAGAATAACGTCAAATACTTACTGGGAAAATCTATAGACCTGGAAAATAGATCTAGGAGAGATAATCTGCGGATTATTGGACTTCCCGAAAACTATGACCAAAAAAAGAGCCTAGATTCTATTTTACAGGAAATTATCAAAGAGAACTGTCCAGAGATAATAGAAACAGAAGGGAAAGTAGATGTGGAAAGAATTCATCGAACTCCTTCTGAAATAGACCCTAAAAAAAGAACACCACGGAATATTGTGGCTAAGCTGCAGAATTACCACACAAAGGAGAAAATCCTGCAAGCAGCTAGAAAAAAACAACTTAAATACCAAGGTGCCACAATAAGGGTCACCCAAGATCTGGCTGCCTCCACATTAAAAGATAGAAGGGCCTGGAACCTGATATTCCGAAAGGCAAAAGATCAAGGACTGCAACCAAGAATGAACTACCCAGCTAAGTTTAGCATCTTTTTCCATGGAAGAAGATGGTCATTCAATGAAACAGAGGAATTCTATATGTTTCTAAGAAAAAAACCAGACTTAAACAAAAAATTTGATCTACATCCACAAGACTGAAGAGAAACAGAAAAAGGTACACAGAACCCTTGAGAACTGTAACTCTGTTGTGGGTATATAAAAAATACTCAAGGATAATTTGATTTTACTGATATAAAAGAAAAAAAGGGGGGTGTGGTAAAGGAAAGGAGGTCGGTTCAGAAAAAGGGGAAGGAGTGATAAAAAGAGGGAAACTACATCCCAGGAAGAGACATAGAAAATACACCATATCTGAGGGAACTTAGTGAGGGGGAGAATCATTGTGTGAATCTTACTCTAATCAGAAGAGGCTCAAAGAGTAAATAATTAACATATTTGTTTTTCAGAGAATTTTCTCTCACCTCATTAAAAGGGGGGAGAGGAAAAGGGGAAAGGAAAAGGAGAATAAGTGAAGGGACTTGGAGGGAGGGGGGAGGGATCCTAAAAAAAAAAAAAAAGAGGGAGGGTTGCGCGTCACAAGGGGGGTCTGTAAATTAAATATCGGGGAGGGGGATCAGGGGGGTCAAGGGAAAAAAGTATAATCTGGGGATAATACGATGGCAGGAAACACAGAATTAGTAATTTTAACTGTAAATGTAAATGGGATGAACGATCCCATCAAACGGAGACGGATAGCAGATTGGATCAAAAAGCAGAACCCTACAATATGTTGCCTACAGGAAACACACTTAAAGCAGGGAGATACATACAGAGTAAAGGTAAAAGGTTGGAACAGAGCCTATTATGCTTCAGGTAAAGCCAAAAAAGCAGGGGTAGCTATCCTTATCTCAGATCAAGCAAAAGCAGAAGTAGATCTCGTTAAAAAAGATAAGGAAGGAAACTATATCCTGCTGAAAGGTAGCATAAATAATGAAGCCATATCAATACTAAACATATATGCACCAAGTGGTATAGCATCTAACTTTCTAAAGGAAAAGTTAAGAGAACTGCAAGAAGAAATAGACAGTAAAACTATAATAGTGGGAGATCTCAACCTTGCACTCTCAGATTTAGACAAATCAAACCACAAAACAAACAAGAAAGAAATTTAAAAAAGTAAATAGAACATTAGAAAAACTAGGTATGATAGACCTTTCGAGAAAACTGAATGGCAATAGGAAGGAATATACTTTCTTCTCAGCAGTTCATGGATCCTATACAAAAATTGACCATATACTAGGACATAAAGATCTCAAAATTAAATGTAGGAAGGCAGAAATAATAAATGCCTTCTTCTCAGATCACAATGCAATAAAAGCTACATTCAGTAAAAAGTTAGGGGTAAATAGACCAAAAAGTAATTGGAAACTGAATAATCTCATCTTAAAGAATGACTGGGTGAAAGAGCAAATTATAGAAACAATTAACAATTTCACCCAAGATAATGATAATGATGAGACATCATATCAAAATCTTTGGGATGCAGCTAAAGCAGTAATAAGGGGAAATTTTATATCTTTAGAGGCTTATTTGAAGAAAATTGAGAAAGAGAAGATTAACGAATTGGGCTTACAACTTAAAAGGCTAGAAAAAGACCAAATTATAAACCCCCAACCAAAAATTAAACTCGAAATACAAAAATTAAAAGGAGAAATCAATAAAATTGAAAGTAAAAAAACTATTGAATTAATAAATAAAAACCAAGAGTTGGTTCTATGAAAAAGCCAATAAAATAGATAAACCTTTGGTAAATTTGATCAAAAAAAAGAAAGAGGAAAATCAAATCGATAGTCTTACAAATGAAAAGGGGGATCTTTCCACCAATGAAGAGGAAATTAGAGAAATAATAAGGAGTTACTTTGCCCAACTTTATGCCAATAAATTTGATAACTTAAGTGAAATGGATGACTTTCTCCAAAAATATAGGCTCCCTAGATTAACAGAGGAGGAAATAAATTGCTTAAATAGTCCCATTTCAGAAAAAGAAATAGAACAAGCTATTAATCAACTCCCCAGGAAAAAATCCCCAGGGCCAGATGGATTCACATGTGAATTCTACCAAACATTTAAAGAACAATTAGCGCCAATGTTATATAAATTATTTGAAAAAATAGGGGATGAAGGAGTCCTACCAAACTCCTTTTATGACACAGACATGGTACTGATACCTAAACCTGGTAGATCGAAAACTGAGAAAGAAAATTATACACCAATCTCCTTAATGAATATTGATGCTAAAATCTTAAATAAGATATTAGCAAAAAGACTTCAGAAAATCATCTCCAAGATAATACACTATGATCAAGTAGGATTTATTCCAGGAATGCAG
The DNA here is from genome assembly GCF_048593235.1 of Sminthopsis crassicaudata. NCBI lineage: Eukaryota > Metazoa > Chordata > Mammalia > Dasyuromorphia > Dasyuridae > Sminthopsis > Sminthopsis crassicaudata. Next base: position 457,817,838 of record NC_133617.1, read on the forward strand.
GGCTGGTTTAATATTAGGAAAACTATTAATATAATTGACCATATTAATAATCAAATTAATAAGAACCATATGATCATCTCAATAGATGCAGAAAAAGCATTTGACAAAATCCAACATCCATTCCTACTAAAAACTCTTGAGAGTATAGGAATAAATGGATTATTCCTTAGAATAATCAGGAGTATATATTTAAGACCGTCAGTAAGCATAATATGCAATAGAAATAAACTGCAACCTTTCCCAGTAAGATCAGGAGTGAAACAAGGTTGCCCACTATCACCATTACTATTCAATATAGTACTAGAAACGCTAGCCTCGGCAATAAGAGCCGAGAAAGAGATTCAAGGAATTAGAGTAGGAAATGAGGAAATTAAACTATCACTTTTTGCAGATGACATGATAGTATACTTAGAGAACCCCAAAGACTCTGCTAAAAAGCTACTAGATATAATTCAAAATTTCAGCAAAGTGGCAGGATACAAAATAAATCCACATAAATCCTCGGCATTTTTATATATCACTAACAAAATGCAACAGCAAGAGATACAAAGAGAAATTCCATTCCAAACAAATGTTGAGAGTATAAAATATTTGGGAATCCATCTACCAAAGAAAAGTCAGGAATTATATGAGAAAAATTACAAAACACTTGCCACAGAAATAAAGTCAGATTTAAATAATTGGAAAGACATTCAGTGCTCTTGGATAGGCCGAGCGAATATAATAAAGATGACAATACTCCCCAAACTAATCTATTTATTTAGTGCTATACCAATCAGACTCCCAAGAAACTATTTTAATGACCTAGAAAAAATAACAACAAAATTCATATGGAAGAATAAAAGGTCAAGAATTGCAAGGGAACTAATGAAAAAAAACTCAGAGGAAGGTGGTCTAAGTGTACCTGATCTAAAGCTATATTATATAGCAGCAGTCACCAAAACCATTTGGTATTGGCTACGAAATAGACCAGTAGATCAGTGGAACAGATTAGATACAAAGGACAAAAAAGGGTACATCTATAGCAATCTAATCTTTGACAAACCCAAAGATTCCAACATTAGGGATAAAAATTCATTATTCGGAAAAAACTGTTGGGAAAACTGGAAATTAGTATGGCAGAAATTAGATATGGATCCACACTTAACACCATATACCAAGATAAGATCAAAATGGGTCCATGATTTAGGCATAAAGAGGGAGATAATAAATAGATTAGAGGAACAGAGGATAATCTACCTCTCAGACCTGTGGAGGAGGAAGGAATTTATGACCAGAGGAGAACTAGAGATCATTATTGATCACAAAATAGAAGATTTTGATTACATCAAACTAAAAAGTTTCTGTACAAATAATACTAATGCAAACAAGATTAGAAGGGAAGTAACAAATTGGGAAAATATTTTTAAAAACAAAGGTTCTGACAAAGGTCTCATTTCCAAAATATATAGAGAACTGACCATAATTTATAAGAAACCGAACCATTCTCCTATTGATAAATGGTCAAAGGATATGAACAGACAATTCTCAGAGGAAGAAATTGAAACTATATCCACTCACATGAAAGAGTGTTCCAAATCACTACTGATCAGAGAAATGCAAATTAAGACCACTCTGAGATACCACTACACACCTGTCAGATTGGCTAAGATGACAGGAACAAATAATGACAAATGTTGGAGGGGATGTGGGGAAATTGGGACAATAATACATTGCTGGTGGAGTTGTGAAAGAATCCAGCCATTCTGGAGAGCAATCTGGAATTATGCCCAAAAAGTTATCAAACTGTGCATACCCTTTGACCCAGCAGCGCTATTACTGGGATTATATCCCAAAGAAATACTAAAGAGCGGAAAGAGACATATATGTGCCAAAATGTTTGTGGCAGCTCTTTTTGTTGTAGCTAGAAACTGGAAGATGAATGGATGTCCATCAGTTGGAGAATGGTTGGGTAAATTGTGGTATATGAAGGTTATGGAATATTATTGCTCGGTAAGAAATGACCAGCAGGAGGAATATAGAGAGGCCTGGAGAGACTTAAATCAACTGATGCTGAGTGAAATGAGCAGAACCAGAAGATCACTGTACACTTCAACAACAATACTGTATGAGGATGTATTCTGATGGAAGTGGAAATCTTCAACATAAAGAAGATCCAACTCACTTCCAGTTGATCAATGATGGACAGAGGTAGCTACACCCAGAGAAGAAACACTGGGAGGGGAATGAAAATTGTTAGCACTAATATCTGTCTGCCCAGGATGCATGTACCTTCGGATTCTAATGTTTATTGTGCAACAAGAAAATGATATTCGCACACATGTATTGTACCTAGATTATATTGTAACACATGTAAAATGTATGGTATTGCCTGTCGTCGGGGGGAGGGAATAGAGGCAGGGGGGGTAATTTGGAAAAAATGAATACAAGGGATAATATTATAAAATATATATATATATATATATATATATATATATATATATATATATATATATATATATAAAAAACAATATAAAAAAATATTGAAAGTAAAAAAAACTATTGAATTAATAAATAAAACCAAGAGTTGGTTTTATGAAAAAGCCAATAAAATAGATAAACCTTTGGTAAATCTGATCAGAAAAAAGAAAGAGGAAAATCAAATTGTTAGTCTTAAAAATGAAAAGGGGGATCTTTCAACCAATGAAGAGGAAATTAGAGAAATAATAAGGAGTTACTTTGCCCAACTTTAGGCCAATAAATTTGATAATTAAGTGAAATGGATGACTTCCTCCAAAAATATAGGCTTCCTAGATTAACAGAGGAGCAAATAAATTGCTTAGATAGTCCCATTTCAGAAAAAGAAATAGAACAAGCTATTAATCAACTCCCCAGGAAAAAAGTCCCCTGGACCAGATGGATTTACATGTGAATTCTACCAAACATTTAAAGAACAATTAGCCCCAATGCTATATAAACTATTTGAAAAAATAGGTGATGAAGGAGTCCTACCAAACTCCTTTTATGACACAGACATAGTACTGATACCTAAACCAGGTCGATCTAAAACTGAGAAATAAAATTATAGACCAATTTCCTTAATGAATATTGATGCTAAAATCTTAAATAAGATATTAGCGATTGATTCCTGGACTTCTGGCCAAGATGGAAGCGTGGAGGCTGACAGCTGCTTGAGCTCCTCGTTTTCTCTCAGAACTTACTTCATGACAAGCCTCTGACTTAATGCTTGACCCAGAAAGATATCCACAAAATAATCACCAAGAGAAGACATCCTTGAAAGTCGCCAGAAAAGGTCTGTGTTTGCTCGGGGGAGGGTCAATCAGACTGGGCGCAGACTGAGGGCAGACAGCCAGAGCAAGACAGGCAGCTCACACAGCTCAGACCTGAGGGGGAGGGGATGTGATCTCTGCCGTTTCTGTGAAAGGGCTTTTGCCCCAGTGTGGATGCTCTGTCTTGGCAGCAAGCCAGGAGCAGCTGAGAGGGTGTAAACACCAGAGGTGAAGATTAAAACCCCAGTAAGCCAGCGACTCTCAGAGCCCGGCCACCCCCAACCCCCACCTGGACTGACTCGGTGTGTTCTCGGAGCCTCAGAGCGCATACTCAGTACAGTCATTGCTGTTCTGTTAGTGGCTCTCTGCTGCCCTACCCCCAGTCTGTAGAAGAAGCCCATTAATACCATCCATCCCCATCCCCGCAAAACAGACCAATTGTTTCTCTTGTCAGTTTGTTTTCTTTGATTCCTACTCTGACAAAATGAACAAAAAGTTCAAAAGGGCTCTAACCATTGACAGCTTCTGTGTGGAGAGAGAGCAGACTTCAAACAATGAGGAGACTAGGAACAGACTGTCCCCAGAGGAATCCCCTGGGAGGGATATAAGCTGCTCCTCAATACAAAAGTACCTCATAGAGGAAATCAAAAAGGCTGGAAGAGAAATGGGAAAAGGAAAGGGAAGCTTGGCAAGAGAGCCTGGAGAAATCATCCCATGCATTCAAAGACAGAGTGGATAAAGAAATCAAATCATTGAGAAACAAGATTAGTGAGCTGGAAAAGGTAAACAACTCCAAGGAAAACAGGATTAGTGAGCTGGAAAAGGTAAACAACTCCAAGGAAAACAGGATTAGTGAGCTGGAAAAAGAAATCAGCTCTCTAAAAAATAAAATGGATAAAATGGAAAAAAATTCCAAAGAAGATAAAAACTCAATTGGACAATTACAAAGAGATATAAAAAAAGTGAGTGAAGAAAATACAGCATTGAAAATTAGACTGGAACAAGTAGAAATGAATGACTCAAGGAGAAACCAAGAGGGAGTCAAGCAAAACCAGAGAAATGAAACAATTGAAAAGAATGTCAAGTACCTTACTAGAAAGACAACAGACCTGGAAAACAGATCAAGGAGAGACAATTTGAGAATAATCGGACTCCCTGAAAAATGGGAGGAAAAAAAGAGCTTGGACACCATTTTTGAGGAAATTATCAAAGAGAACTGCCCAGACATTCTGGAAAGAGAGGGTAAAATAGACATTGAAAAAATTCATCGATCACCTACTGAAAGGGACCCTAAAATCAAAACGCCAAGAAATATAGTGGCCAAGTTCAAGAACCATCAGACAAAGGAAAAGATATTGGAAGCTGCTAGAAAAAAGCAATTCAGATATGGAGGATCCACAATAAGGATAACCCAGGATCTAGCAGCATCCACATTAAAAGAATGCAGGGCATGGAACATGATATTCCGAAAGGCTAAGGAAGTTGGTATGCAGCCAAGAATAACTTACCCAGCAAGAATGAGCATCGTTTTCCAGGGAAGAAGATGGACATTTAACGAAATAAAGGAATTCCATCTATTTTTGATGAAAAACCAGACCTACATAAAAGGTTTGATCTTCTAATACAGAACTCAAGAGATTTCTAAAAAGGTAAAAAGAAATCTTGAGAACTATACTTCTGTCAAAAAAATATGTAAAGAACATATGTACAATTTGTCTTAGAAACTAGAGGTAGAAAGGAGATTATATCATAAAAAAGTGTAAAGTGGTGGTACTACATCTCATGAAGAGGCAAAGGTAACCTATTATATCTGAGAGAAAGAAAGGAGGGAGATGAACATAGTGTGTATCAATAGACATATTCGATTTATGGTGAAACTTCTTCCACTTCATTGAAAAGTGAAAGGGAAGGAGTAAGCTAAGGGGAAGGGAATACAGTAATTTCGAGGAAAAGGGGTAAAATAAGGGGAGGACCTTTAAGGTGGGGGACGGATCCTAAAAAGGGAGGGCTGTGAAAAGCAAGTGGTGTTCCCCAGTTTAATACTGGATAGGAGGGTAAAAGGGAAGGAAAGGGGAAAAGCATAAGCAGGGGTTAATAGGATGGCAAGCAATATAGAATTAGTCCTTCTAACCATAAATGTGAATGGGGCAAACTGCCTCATAAAGAGGAAGCAGTTAGCAGACTGGATTAAAAGTCAGAATCCTACTATATGTTGTTTACAGGAAACACACCTGAAACATTCAAACTAAAAGTAAAAGGGTGGAGCAGAATCTATTATGCTTCAGGCAAAACCAAAAAAGCAGGAGTAGCCATCCTCATCTCAGATCAAGCAAAAACAAAAATTGATCTAATTAAAAGAGATAAGGAAGGGCATTATATCCTGCTAAAGGGCAGCATCAATAATGAAGCAGTATCAATATTAAACATATATGCACCGAGTGGTGCAGCATCTAAATTCTTAAAAGAGAAATTAAGAGAGCTGCAAGAGGAAATAGATAGCAAAACTATAATAGCGGGAGATCTCAACCTTGCAACTCTCAGAATTAGATAAATCAAACCACAAAATAAATAAGAAAGAAGTCAAAGAGGTAAATAGAATACTAGAAAAGTTGGATATGATAGATCTTGGCGAAAGCTAAATGGAGACAGAAAGGAATATACTTTCTTCTCAGCAGTTCATGGAACCTATACAAAAATTGATCATATACTAGGGCATAAAAACCTCAATCAAATGCAGTAAGGCAGAAATATAAATGCATCCTTTTCAGACCATAATGCAATCAAAATAACATTTAATAAAAAGGCAGGGGAAAATAGACCAAAAAATAATTGGAAACTAAATAATCTTATACTAAAGAATGATTGGGTGAAACAGCAAATCATAGACATAATAACTTCACCAGAGAAAATGACAATAATGAGACATCATACCAAAATGTGTGGGATACAGCCAAAGCAGTAATAAGGGGAAGTTTTATATCTCTAGAGGCCTACTTGCATAAAATAGAGAAAGAGAGGGCCAACGAATTGGGCTTACAACTAAAATTGCTAGAAAAGGAACAAATTAAAAACCCCCAGACAAACACAAAACTTGAAATTCAAAAAATAAAAGGTGAGATTAATAAAATTGAAAGTAAAAAAAATTTGAATTAATTAATAAAACTAAGAGTTGGTTCTATGAAAAAACCAACAAAATAGACAAACCCTTAGTAAACCTGATTAAAAAAAGGAAAGAGAAAAAGCAAATTGATAGTCTTGAAAATGAAAAGGGTGAACTCACCACTAATGAAGAGGAAATTAGAACAATAGTTAGGAGCTACTTTGCTCAATTTTATGCCGATAAATTTGATAACTTAAATGAAATGGAAGAATACCTTCAAAAATATAGCTTGCCCAGATTAACAGAGGAAGAAGTAAGTAGTCTAAATAGTCCCATCTCAGAAAAAGAAATAGACCAAGCTATTAACCAACTTCCTAAGAAAAAGTCCCCAGGACCAGATGGATTTACAGGTGAATTCTACCAAACATTTAAAGAACAACTAACTCCAATGCTATGTAAACTATTTGAAAAAATAGGGATTGAAGGAGTCCTACCAAATTCCTTCTATGACACAGATATGGTACTGATACATAAACCAGGTCGATTGAAAACTGAGAAAAAAAATTATAGACCAATTTCCTTAATGAATAGTGATGCTAAAATCTTAAATAAGATATTAGCAAATAGACTTCAGAAAATCATCCCCAGGATAATACACTATGACCAAGTGGGATTTATACCAGGAATGCAGGGCTGGTTTAATATTAGCAAAACTATTAGTATAATTGACCATATTAATAATCAAATTAATAAAAACCATATGATCATTTCAATAGATGCAGAAAAAGCATTTGATAAAATCCAACATCCATTCCTACTAAAAAACACTTGAGGGTATAGGAATAAATGGACTATTCCTTAAAATAATAAGGAGCATTTATTTAAAACCTTCAGTAAACATCATATGTAATGGTGATAAACTAGAACCTTTCCCTGTAAGATCAGGAGTGAAACAAGGTTGCTCACTATCACCATTACTATTCAATATAGTACTAGAAACTCTAGCCTCGGCAATAAGAGCCAAGAAAAAAATTAAAGGAATTAGAGTAGGAAATGAAGAAATCAAATTGTCACTTTTCGCAGATGACATGATGGTATACTTAGAGAACCCCAAAGATTCTGCTAAAAAGCTATTAGAAATAATTCAGAATTTTAGCAAAGTCGCAGGATACAAAATAAATCCACATAAATCCTCAGGATTTTTATACATTACCAACACAATCCAACAGCAAGAGATACAAAGAGAAATTCTATTCAAAATAGCAGTCGATAGTATAAAATATTTGGGAATATATCTACCAAAGGAGAGTCAGGAATTATATGAGCAAAATTACAAAACACTTGCCACAAAAATAAAGTCAGATTTAAATAATTGGAAAGACATTCAGTGTTCTTGGATAGGCCGAGAGAGTTTGTGTCCAAGGGAGAACTAGAGACCATTATTGATCACAAAATAGAAAATTTTGATTACACCAAATTAAAAAGTTTCTGCACAAACAAAACTAATGCAAACAAGATTAGAAAGGAAGTAACAAATTGGGAAAACATTTTTACAGTTAAAGGTTCTGATAAAGGCCTCATCTCCAAAATATACAGAGAATTGAATTTAATTTATAAGAAATCAAGCAATTCTCCAATTGATAAATGGTCCATGGGTATGAACAGACAATTTTCAGATGATGAAATTAAAACTATTTCCACTCATATGAAAGAGTGTTCCAAATCACTATTGATCAGAGAAATGCAAATTAAGACAACTCTGAGGTATCATTACACACCTGTCAGATTGGCTAAGATGACAGGAACAAATAATGATGAATGTTGGAGGGGCTGTGGCAAAACTGGGACACTGATACATTGTTGATGGAGTTGTGAAAGAATCCAACCATTCTGGAGAGCAATCTGGAATTATGCCCAAAAAGTTATCAAAATGTGCATACCCTTTGACCTAGCCATATTACTACTGGGCTTATACCCCAAGGAACTACTAAAGAAGGGAAAGGGACCTGTATGTGCCAAAATGTTTGTGGCAGCCCTTTTCATAGTGGCTAGAAGCTTGAAGAAGAATGGATGTCCATCAATTGGAGAATGGTTGGGTAAACTATGGTATATGAATGTTATGGAATATTATTGTTCTATAAGAAATGACCAACAGGAGAAATACAGAGAGGCTTGGAGAGACTTACATCAACTGATGCTGAGTGAAACGAGCAGAACCCGAAGATCATTATACACTTCAACAATGATACTGTACGAGGATGTATGCTGATGGAAGTGGATTTCTTCAACATAGAGAAGAGCTAATCCAATTCCAATTGATTAATGATGGACAGAACCAGCTACATCCAGAAAAGGAAAACTGGGAAATGAATGTAAACTGTTATTTTTACCTTCTGAATCCAATTCTTCCTGTGCAACAAAAAATTCGGTTCTACAGACATATATTGTATCTAAAATATACTGTAATATATTTAACATATATAAGACTGCTTGCCATCTGGGGGAGGGGGATGGGGAGGAAGGGAAAAAATCTGAATAGAAGGAAGTGCAAGGGATAATGTTGTAAAAAATTACCCATACATATGTACTGTCAAAAAAATGGTATAATTATAAAATAAAATAAAACTAAATAAATAAATAAATAATGATTTCTGTAGGTTTTAGATAGATACGGCTTATTACTTTATAGCAATTTTAATCCTGATATTGAACCAGCCTGGTATTTCTGGTATAAATCCCATTTGTTCCTAGTGTATTATCCTGCAGATAAGTTGCTGTAATCTTTTTGCTAATATATCCTTACTGAAAAAAAAAAAAAAAAAAAAAAAAAAGATATTAGCAAAAAGACTTCAGAAAATCATCCCCAGGATAATACACTATGATCAAGTAGGATTCATACCAGGAATGCAGGGCTGGTTTAATATTAGGAAAACTATTAGTATAATTGACCATATTAATAATCAAATTAATAAAAACCATATGATCATCTCAATAGATGCAGAAAAGGCATTTGACAAAATCCAACATCCATTCCTACTAAAAACTCTTGAGAGTATAGGAATAAATGGTTTATTCCTTAGAATAATCAGGAGCATATATTTAAGACCGTCAGTAAGCATAATATGCAATAGAAATAAACTTCAACCTTTCCCAGTAAGATCAGGAGTGAAACAAGGTTGCCCACTATCACCATTACTATTCAATATAGTACTAGAAATGCTAGCCTTGGCAATAAGAGCCGAGAAAGAGATTCAAGGAATTAGAGTAGGAAATGAGGAAATCAAACTATCACTCTTTGCAGATGACATGATGGTATACTTAGAGAACCCCAAAGACTCTGCTAAAAAGCTATTAGAAATAAATCAGAATTTTAGCAAAGTGGCAGGATACAAAATAAATCCACATAAATCCTCAGCATTCTTCTATATCACTAACAAAATGCAACAGCAAGAGATACAAAGAGAAATTTCATTCCAAACAAATGTTGAGAGTATAAAGTATTTGTGAATCCATCTACCAAAGAATAGTCAGGAATTATATGAGAAAAATTACAAAACACTTGCCACAAAAATAAAGTCAGATTTAAATAATTGGAAAGTCATTCAGTGCTCTTGGATAGGCCGAGCGAATATAATAAAGATGACAATACTTCCTAAAGTAATCTATTTATTTAGTGCTATACCAGTCAGACTCCCAAGAAACTATTTTAATGACCTAGAAAAAATAACAACAAAATTCATATGGAAGAATAAAAGGTCGAGAATTGCAAGGGAACTAATGAAAAAAAACTCAGAGGAAGGTGGTCTAAGTGTACCTGATCTAAAGCTATATTATATAGCAGCAGTCACCAAAACCATTTGGTACTGGCTAAGAAAAAAACGGTAGATCAGTGGAACAGATTAGATACAAAGGACAAAAAAGGGTACATCTATAGCGATCTAATCTTTGACAAACCCAAAGATACCAACATTAGGGACAAAAATTCATTATTTGGAAGAAACTGTTGGGAAAACTGGAAATTAGTATAGCAGAAATTAGATATGGATCCACACTTAACACCATATACCAAGATAAGATCAAAATGGGTCCATGATTTAGGCATAAAAATGAGATCATAAATAGATTAGAGGAACAGAGAATAGTCTACCTATTAGACCTGTGGAGGAGGAAGGAATTTATGACCAGAGGAGAATTAGAGATCATTATTGATCACAAAATAGAAGATTTTGATTACATCAAACTAAAAAGTTTATGCACAAACTATACTAATGCAAACAAGATTAGAAGGGAAGTAACAAATTGGGAAAATATTTTTAAAAGTAAAGGTTCTGACAAAGGTCTCATTTCCAAAATATATAGAGAAATGACCCTAATTTATAAGAAACCGAACCATTCTCCAATTGATAAATGGTCAAAGGATATGAACAGACAATTCTCAGAGGAAGAAATTGAAACTATTTCCACTCATATGAAAGAGTGTTCCAAATCACTACTGATCAGAGAAATGCAAATTAAGACAACTCTGAGATACCACTACACACCTGTCAGATTGGCTAAGATGACAGGAACAAATAATGATGAATGTTGGAGGGGATGTGGGAAAGCTGGGACACTGATACATTGTTGGTGGAGTTGTGAAAGAATCCAGCCATTCTGGAGAGCAATTTGGAACTATGCCGAAAAAGTTGTCGAACTGTGCATACCCTTTGACCCAGCATTGCTGTTATTGGGATTATATCCCAAAGAAATACTAAAGAGTGGAAAGGGACCTGTATGTGTCAAAATGTTTGTGGCAGCTCTTTTTGTTGTAGCTAGAAACTGGAAGTTGAATGGATATCCATCAATTGGAGAATGGCTGGGTAAATTGTGGTATATGAGGTTATGGAATATTATTGCTCTGTAAGACATGACCAGCTTGGAGAGACTTGAATCAACTGTTGCTGAGTGAAATGAGCAGAACCAGAAGATCACTATACACTTCAACAACAATACTGTATGAGGATGTATTCTGATGGAAGTGGAAATCTTCAACATAAAGAAGATCCAACTCACTTCCAGTTGATCAATGATGGACTGAAATAACTATACCCAAAGAAGGAACACTGGGAAGAAATGTAAATTGTTAGCACTACTGTCTATCTACCCAGGTTACTTATACCTTCAGAAGCTAATAATTAATGTGCAACAAGAAAAAGGTATTTACACACATATATTGTATCTAGGTTATATTGTAACACATGTAAAATGTATGGGATTACCTGCCATCGGGGGGAGGGAGTGAAGGGAGGGAGGGGATAATTTGGAAAAATGAATTAAAAAAAAAGAATTTAATGGAAAAAAAAGAAATTAAGGAGGTAAATAGAACATTAGAAAAATTAGGTATGATAGATCTTTGGAGAAAACTGAATGGTGATAGAAAGGAGTATGCTTTCTCCTCAGCAGGTCATGGAACCTATACAAAAATTGACCATATATTAGGACAAAAAGAGCTCAAAATTAAATTCAGGAAGGAAGAAATAGTAAATGCTTTATTCTCAGACAACAATGCAATAACAACTACATTCAACAAGAAGTTGGTTGTAAATAGACCAAAAAAACAATAGGAAACTAAATAATCTCTTCTTAAAGAATGATTGGGTGAAACAGCAAATTATAGAAACAATTAATAATTTCACCCAAGATAATGACAACGATGAGACATCATACCAAAATTTGTGGGGTGTAGCTAAATCGGTAATTAGGGGTAATTTTATATCTTTAGAGGCTTACTTGAATAAAATAGAGAAAGAGAAAATCAATGAAATGGGCCTGCAATTTAAAAAGCTAGAAAAAGACCAAATTAAAAACCCCTAACCAAAAACTAAACTTGAAATTCTAAAATTAAAAGGGAAAATCAATAATATTGAAAGTAAAAAAAAAAAAAAAAAAACTATTGAATTAATAAATAAAACTAAGCATTGGTTTTATGAAAAATCAATAAAATAGATAAATCTGATCAGAAAAAGGAAAGAGTAAAATCAAATTATTATTGTTAAATATGGAAAGGGGCATCTTACCAACAATGAAGAGGAAATTAGAGCATAATAAGGAGTTACTTTGCCCAACTTTATGCCAATGAATTTTATAACTTAAGTGAAATGGATAACTACCTCCAAAAATATAGGCTTCCTAGATAAACAGAGGGGGAAGTAAATTGCTTAAAGAGTCCCCTTTCAGAAAAAGAAATAGAACAAGCTATTAATCAACTCCCCAAGAATAAATCCCCAGGACCAGATGGATTTACATGTGAATTCGACCAAACATTTAAAGAACAATTAGCCCCAATGTTATATAAATTATTTGAAAAAATAGGGGATGAAGGAGTCCTACGAAACTCCTTTTATGACACAGACATGCTACTGATACCTAAACCAGGTAAGTTGAAAACGGAGAAAGAACACTATACATCAATCTCCTAAATTAATATTGATGCTAAAATCTTAAATAAGATATTAGCAAAAAGACTTCAGAAAATCATCCCCAGGATAATATACTATGATCAAGTAGGATTTATACAAGGAATGCAGGGCCGGTTTAATATTAGGAAAACTATTAGTGTAATTGACCATATTAATAATCAAATTAACAAAAACCATATGATCATCTCAATAGATAAAGAAAAAACATTTGATAAAATTCAACATCCATTCCTACTAAAAAACACTTGAGGGTATAGGAATAAATTGACTATTCCTTAAAATAATCAGGAGCATATATTTAAAACCATCAGTAAGCATCATATTTAATGGTGATAAACTAGAACCTTTCCCAGTAAAATCAGGACTGAAACAAAGTAGCCCACTATCACCATTACTATTCAATATTGTATTAGAAATGCTAGCCTCGGCAATAAGTCGAGAAAGAGATTAAAGGAATTAGATTAGGTAATAAAGAAATCAAACTATCACTCTTTGCAGATGATATGATGGTACATTTAGAGTATCCCAGAGATTTAATAAAAAGTTATTAGAAATAATTCACAACTTTAGCAAAATTGCTGGATACAAAATAAATCCACATAAATCCTCAGCATTTTTATACATCACCAACAAAATGCAACAGCAAGAGATATAAAGAGAAATTCCATTCAAAGCAACTGTTGAAAATATAAAATATTTGGGAATATATCTACCAAAAGAAAGTCAGGAATTATATGAGCAAAATTATGAAACACTTGCCACAAAAATAAAGTCAGATTTAAATAATTGGAAAGACATTAAGTGCTCTTGGATAGGCTGAGAGAATATAATAAAGATGACAAAACTCACTAAACTATTCTATTCATTTAGTGCCATACCAATTAGACTCTCAAGAAACTATTTTAATGACCTAGAAAAATAACAACAAAATTCATATGGAAAAACAAAAGATCAAGAATTTCAAGGAAATTAACGAAAAAAAAAATCAGATGAAGGTGGCCTAGCTGTACCTGATCTAATGCTATATTATAAACCATTTGATATTGGCTAAGAAATAAACTAGTTGATCAGTGGAACAGATTAGGTTCACAGGACAAAATTGTGTACAAGTATAGCAATCTAGTGTTTGACAAACCCAAAGATACCAACTTTTGTGATAAGACTTCTTTATTTGAAAAAAAACTGTTGGGAAAACTGGAAATTAGTATGGCAGAAATTAGATATGGACCCACACTTAACACCATATACCAAGATAAAATCAAGATGGGTCCCTGATTTAGGCATACAGAATGAGATCATAAATAGATTAGAGGAACATAGGATAGTTTACCTCTCAGACTTGTGGAGGAGGAAGGAATTTATGACCAAAGGAGAACTAGAGATCATTATTGATCACAAAATAGAGGATTTTGATTACATCAAATTAAAAAGCTTTTGTTCAAACAAAACTAATGCAAACAAGATTAGAAGGGAAGTTACAAATTGGGAAACTATTTTTACAGTTAAAGGTTCTGATGAAGGCCTCATTTCCAAAATATATAGGAACTGACTCAAATTTATAAGAAATCAAACCATTCTCCAATTGATAAATGGTCAAAGGATATGAACAGACAATTTTCAGATGATAAAATTGAAACTATTTCCACTCATATGAAAGAGTGTTCCAAATCACTACTGATCAGAGAAATGCAAATTAAAACAACTCTGACATAATACTACACACCTGTCAGATTGGCTAAGATGACAGGAAAAAATAATGATGAATGTTGGAGGGGATGTGGCAAAACTGGGACATTGATGCATTGTTGGTGGAGTTGGGAAAGAATCCAACCATTCTGGAGAGCAATTTGGAACTTTTTTCCAAAAAGTTATCAAACTGTGCATACCCTTTGATCCAGCAGTGCTACTACTGGGCTTATATCGCAAAGAAATACTAAAGAATGGAAAGGGACTTGTATATGCCAAAGTATTTGTGGCAGCTCTTTTTGTAGTGGCTAGAAACTGGAAAATGAATGGATGCCCAACAATTGGAGAATGGTTGGGTAAATTATGGTATATGAATGTTATAGAATATTATTTCCCTGTAAGAAATAATCAGCAGGATGATTTCAGAAAGGCCTGGAGAAACTTACATGATCTGATGTTAAGTGAAATGAGCAGAACCAGGAGATCACTATACACTTCAACAACAATATTGTATGAAGATATATTCTGATTGAAGTGGATATCTTCAATATAAAGAAAATCTAATCCAGTTCCAGGTGATTAATGATGGACAGAAACAGCTACACCCAGAGAAGGAACACTGGGAATTGAGTGTAAAATATTTGCAATATTAGCTTTCTACCCAGGTTACTTATACCTTCGGAATCCAATTCTTACCGTGCAACAAGAAAATTGATTTTACACACATATATTGTATCTAGGATATACTGTAACACATGTAATATGTATCAGATTGCCTATCAACTAGGGGGGGAAATAGAGGAAGGGAGCAGAAAATTTGGAAAAATGAATACAAGGGATAATGTAAAAAATTATCCATGCATATGTACTGTCAAAAAATTATAATTATAAAATTAATAAAAATTCCACTTAATGATTTATCTCAAGCAACTTTAATAGTAATAGCATTTATATAGTACTTCAAGGATTACAAAATATAGCTTCACAGATATCTCATTTTACCCTCTCTGCATCCACTGGTGTGGAGGAAGAAGGTATATGCTTTTAATATTCCTATTTTCTCAGTGAGGAAAATGAAGTAGAAGAGATTTAATGACTTGTCCAGAGACATAGCTTATTTAATTAAATATTATATGGGATAGGATTTGAAGCATTTTAAAAATATATATATCACTTATCTTCAATGTAAAGAAGATCCAACTCACTTTCAGTTGTTCAATGATGGACAGAAACAACTACACTCAGAGAAGGAACAGTGGGAATTGAATGTATAGTGTTAGCACTACTGTCTTTCTACCCAGGTTACTTATACCTTTGGAACCCAATTCTTAATGTGCAACAAAAAAATTGGATTTACACACATATATTGTATCTAGGTTATACTGTAACACATGTAAAATGTGTGGGATTGCCTGTCATCTAGGGGAGGGTGGGAGGGGAAAATTTGGAAAAATGAATACAAGGGATAATGTTATAAAAAAATTACTCATGCATATGTACTGTCAAAAAATTTTTATAAGAAAATAAACAATGATCTCTTTATATATATACATATCTATATCTATATCTATATCTATCTATATATATATATATCACTAAAAAAATACAACAGCAAGAGACACAAAGAGAAATTTCATTTAAAATAGCTGTTGGTAGTATAAAATATTTGGGAATCTATTTGCCAAGGGAAGGTCAGGAACTATATGACTAAAAGTACAAAATACTTTCCATGTAAATAAAGTCAGATCTAAGCAATTGGAAAAATATCAAGTGTTCTTGGATAGGTTGAGCAAATATAATAAAGATGACTCCCTAAACTCATCTATTTATTTAGTACTATAGCAATCAAAACTCCCAAGAAATTATTTTACTGAACTAGAAAAAAGTAACAACAAAATTAATCTGGAAGAACAAAAGGTCAAGAATTTTAAAGGAATTAATGAAAAAACAAAAACAAAAACAAAAGCAAATGAAAATGACCTTATTGTACTACATCTAAAAGTATATTTTAAAGCAGTGGCCATCAAAACCATTTGGTACTGCCTAAGAAATAGAGAAGTTGATCAGTGCAATAGGTTAGGTTTATAGAACAAAATAGTCTATGACTAGAGTAATATAGTATTTGACAAACCTAAAGGCCCCAGCTTTTGGGATATTTGACAAAAACTTCTGGGAAAACTGGAAACTAATATGGCAGAAAGTAGGCACAGACTCACACCTTACACCATATGTCAACATAAGGTTAAATGAGTTCATGATATAGACATAAGATATAAATAAATTAGCAAAACATTGGATGGTTTACTTCTCAGATCTGTGGAGGAGGAAGAAATTTGTGACCAAAGAAGAACTAGAGATCATTATTTATCACAAAATAGATAATTTTGATTACAAGTTTTTGTTCAAACAAAACTAATGCAGACAAGATTAGAAAGGAAGCAATAAACTTAGAAAACATTTTTACATTCAAGGCCTCATTTCGAAAATATATAGAGAATTGGCTCAAATTTATAATAGTTCAAGACATTCTTCAATTGATAAATGGTCAAAGGATATGAACAGACAATTTTCAGATGAAGAAATTGAAACTATTTGTAGTCACGTGTAAAAGTGCTCCAAATAACTATTGATTAGAGAAATGCAAATAAAAACAACTCTGGGATTCCACTACACACCTGTCAGATTGGCTAAAATGACAGAATGAGATAACAACAAATGTTGGAGGGTTTGTAGTAAAAGTGGGACACCAATATATTGTTGGTGGAACTGTAATCAGATCCAACCATTCTGAGGAGCAGTTTGGAACTATGCTCAGAAAGTTATTAAGCTGTGCATACCGTTTGATCCAGCAGTGTTTCTACTTAGCAGAGATCTTAAAAGAAGGAAAAGGACCCACATGTGCAAAAATGTTTGTGGAAGCCCATTTTGTAGTGGCAAAAAACTAGAGAATGAGTGGATGCTCATCAATTGGAGAATGGCTTAATAAATTATGGTATATGAATACTATTGCTCTGTAAGATACGGCCAGCAGGATAATTTCAGAGAGGTTTGGAGAGACCTATATGAACTGATGCTAAATGAAACGAGCAGAACTAGGAAGTCATTATACATAGCAACAAGAAGATTATACAACAATCAATTCTGATGGATGTTGCTCTCATCAACAATGAGAGGATTCAAACAAGTTCCAATTGTTCAGCTAAGAGAGCCTTCTACACCCAGAGAGAGGACTATGGGAACTGAGCGTGGAACACAACATAGGATTCTCACTCTCTCTATTTGTTTGCAATTTGTTTTCTTTCTCAGTTTTTCTTTGCCTTCCTTCTTGATCCTTTCTTTCCTATCTTGTGCGGCAAGATAACTGTATAAATATGTATACATATTTTGGATTTAACATTGGATTTAACATGTATTCCAACATATTTAACATGTATTGATTGGACTACCTGCCAGCTATGGGAGAGGGTGGAGGGAAGGAGGGGAAAATTAGGAACAAAAGGTTTTGCAAGGGTTAATGTTGGAAAAATCACCCTTGTATATGCTTTGTAAATGAATAAATAAATAAATAAGGATTTGAACTTAAGTCTTCTTGGTTCCAAGTCCAAAACTCTTTCTTTTGTGCCTCTAGGTGCCTTTATTTCCACTCCTATGCACACAGAGAAGTGAGAGAATAAGTATTTATACAATATCTAGTATGTGCCAGAAAGGGTGCTAAATGCTTTATAAGTACTATTTCATTTGATTCCACAAAAAACTCTCATAAGTATGTGCTATTATAATCTCCATTTTTCATTTGAGGAAATTAAGGCAAATAGAAGTGAAGTGACTTCATGGTCACACAGCTAGTATGTATATGAAGTGAAATTTGATTCAGGTCTTTCTGATTCCAGGTATTCTTTGTACCAGCCTAGTTGTCTGTTTATAGAAGATGTTATAGTAATCTATGTCTATTTACTGACAAGGTTTTAAAAACCTTGCTTGCATTTAGTTTTCTAAATTAAATCAGTGATCAACTGGATGAGTGGAAAACAATAATACCTTTTCTGGGATGTTGTAGAAATGATTGTTTTTAATAACTTGCATAATATATAAATGCAATTTTTATCCACATGCTTTAATTAGTATTACATAGAGGAACTTCCCAAAGTATATTTTGTAGAATTAATAGGCTATTATATTTCACTCCTTTGACTTTACATGGGCTAGAATGCTTGTTATTTCTACCACTCTTAATCAATAGCTTTCTTCAGACTTTATCTTATGGGTCATCTCCAATGAGAAACCTACCTAATTGTCACTGAGTTTATAATGTTTTATCTTCAAGATTTTATTGTGTGTGTATGTATATATCTTCCTCAATCCCTGTAACAAACATTGTGCCTCACATT
The DNA here is from genome assembly GCF_048593235.1 of Sminthopsis crassicaudata. NCBI lineage: Eukaryota > Metazoa > Chordata > Mammalia > Dasyuromorphia > Dasyuridae > Sminthopsis > Sminthopsis crassicaudata. The sequence goes on from NC_133617.1 coordinate 457,836,739, forward strand.
TTTCCCCTGCTTAATAAATGATCACTTGATTTGAATGGTAAACAGACAACAGGGGAAAAAATATCCATGTTTACTTGAAAATCCTCCTTTAAACACATTAGTTACCTTAACATGTCTATATACAAAATAATACAGAAAAAAATTTTATGTGGAGTTGTGAATTTGTCTTGTATATCATTTTTATATGATAAATTCAATGTTATTTCCCAAATTGTCTTGTTTATAGACAGTTTCCTATCTTCACTCTATTCAATTACTTGAATTCTTCAAATACTTTAACTTATTAAAAAAAACTTTGCACTTAAAAATATTACTAGCTTTCCTTATCTAACAAATTGAAAGAAAATTAAAAAAAAAGCCTTTGTATTGAGTATGCATTGGCAAACAAAAGAAATCTTCATATTGTCTATGATTGAAAATACACATTTCAGTCTGTACTTTGGATTTCATATCAGGAAGTGGATGGAACATTTCATCCTTGATCTGATAGAATTGATTGAATAACATGCAATGATTAGAGTTGTTATGTTTTTCAAAGTTCTTGTTTTTAAAATGTTATTGATGTATAATTTTTCACCTAATCCTCCTTAGTTTATTTTGTTCAGCCAGGTCTTCCCAGGTACCACTACAAGCATACATGTTGTTGTTTCTTAAAATGCTAAATATTTCCTTGCATTATCATCCCATAATTTGTTCAAATATTTCCCACATTTTTGGAACATGTCCTTAGTTTCTAGTTCTTTTTCACTATAAAAAAGGGCTATTATCAAAATTTTTGTATGTTAGTTCTTTTCTTCTTTTTTTGATCTTTCATGTCATAAGGATGAACCATTTTTAATGTTTGCTGTAATCTCCAAAAAATTAGATATCTCTGTGCATATAATTGATATTTTATAAATGTCTATTGGATTAAAAATTAAACAATGGGAAGATAATTCATGAAAAAAATAAAAGTCTAATAAAATCAATTATGTATATATGGTTTAATATTGCCTTTAAAATTGAATCGTTCATATTTTGCTTAATTTGATGCATATATAAGCAACTATCCAAATGTGACTCATTTGCCACTTCAATCCTTAAAAGACATATCTAAATTCCTAACAGTTGCTGAATGACCATTTTGAGTACCAAAGACAGCAGCCTTAGGCATCCATAATATGCTTTCATTAAATCCTTAATTATTATGTATTCTGTTCCCTATTTGGTCACATTGACCAGTCTGCAAACAAGTAGATTAGATTGTATTTATTAAGGAAATAAGATGCTGATTGTGTTATGTCTACACAGTTAAATGCAAATAATTCAAGGGAAAAATGTTCTGATGTTTGGCATTTTATAGTTAATGAAATTTCAGTCACATCATATAAGTCATGCAATTTAATGGAATTATTTTACTTGATAATCTTTAAGAACTGGGCATCTGTCTATATGGCATAATTAAAGTCATAACCTAGACTACAAGAGTTTTGCTGTAGCCACTAAAATTTAGTTAGTATTGATAGCACTTATAGAATTTCACTTAATTTTCTTAGAAAAGATAAGTAGTTTAAAAAGAGGAAGCCAAAATAGAAAGTATGTAGTTCTTTCCTGTAGTCTCCATTTTATTTTGGATATACTCTTTTCCAGTATACACACACAAACATACACACACACACACACACACACACACACTCACATTGGCCTTACAAGTACTATTTTAGAGTATATTTTGTGATGTTTTCAAGAGCTACATTTTATACAGGAAAATTATCAGTATAATTGACCATCTATAATAACAAAACTAACAGAAATCATATGATTATATCAATAGATGCAGAAAAAGCATTTGACAAAATATAACAAGTATTCTTATTAAAACACTAGAGAGCATAGGAATTAATAGTGTTTTTCTTAAAATGATAAGTAACATGGCTATCTAAAGCTACAAGTAAGTGTTATATGTCATGAGGATGCATTAGAAGCATTCCCAATAAAAATCATGGGTAAAACAAGGTTGGCCATTATCACCACTATTATTCAATATTGTAGTAGAAATGTTAGCTTTAACAACAAAAATAGGAAAAGAAGATGAAGGGAGTAGGTAATACTTAAATAACAAAATTATTGCTCTTTGAAGATGATATGATGATAAACTTAGAGAATCCTAGAGAATCAATTAAATAATTATTTAAAACAATACATTTCAGCAAAGTTGCAGGAAATAAAAGTCCAGATAAATTATTGACATTTCTTTTTGTTACCAATAAACAACAAGAGATAGAAAGAAAACTCCTACTTAAAATAACTGTATACAATATAAAATATTTTAGAGTCTATCTGTTAAGATAAAGCCAGGAACTATATGAACACAATTACAAATCACTTTTCACACAAATAAAGTTAGATATAAACAATTAGTAAGATATCAATTGCTCATGTGTTGGCCTAGCTAATGTAATAAAAATGACAATTCTACCTAAATTATTCTATGTCATATAAATCAAACTATCAAGAAATTACTTTATAGAGCGAGAAAAAATAGTAACAAAATTTATCTTAAAAAACAAAAAAAATCAAGAATTTCAAGGGATTTAATTAAAAATAATACAAAGGAAGGTAGCCTAGATGTACCAGACTTAAAATTATATTATAAAGCAGTGATCATCAAAACTATTTGGTACTGACTAAGAAACAGAGTTTTAGTGAAATAGGTTGGGTTCACAAGACACAATAGTCAATGACTATAATAATCTAATGTCTGATAAACCCAAAGACTCAGCTTCTAGGATAAGAACTCACTATTTGACAAAAAATTGCTGGGAAAACTGGAAAATAGCATGACAGAAACTAATCATTGATCAACACCTAACATCCTATATCAAAATCAGTTCAAATGCAGTCATGATTTAGACATAAAGGGTGATATTATTAAACAAATTAGGAGAACAAGGAGTAGTGTTCCTCTCAGATCTGTGAAAAAGGGAGGAATTTATGGCCAAGGAAGAACTAGAGAACAAAATGCAAAATGGGTAATTTTGGTTATATTAAATTTAAAAGGTTTTGTACAAACAAAACCAATGGCAGCCAAGATTAGAATGAAAGCAGAAAGATGGGGAAAAAAATTTATAGTCAGAGTTTCTGATAAAGGCCTCATTTTTAAAATATAGAGAATTGACTCAAATTTATAAATGAATACACGCCATTTCATAATTGATAAATGGCCAAAGGATTTGAACAATGTTCAGATGAAGAAATTAAAGCCATTTCTAATCATATTTCTAAATCACTATTAATTAGAGAAATGCAAATTAAGCCAACTCTAAGGTAATATGGCACACCTCTCAGATTGTCTAAGTTGACAAGAAAAGATAATGATAAATGTTGGAGGGGATTTGGGAAAACTGGACACTAATACATTTTCGGTGAAGTTGTTAACTGATCCAATCTTTCTGAAGAACAATTTGGAACTATGCATACATATCCTTTGATTTAGTGTGTCTCTACTGGGTCTGTATCCCAAAGAGATCATAAAAAAGGCTCACATGTGCAAAAATGTTTGTAGCAGTTCTTTTTGTACTGGTAAGGAATTGGAAATTGAGTGGATACCTATCAGTTGGGGAATGCCTGAACAAGTTATGGTATATAAATGTAATGGAATATTATTGCTTTATAAAAAAACAATTAGCAGAATAATTTCAGAAAAGCTTGGAAGTACTTACATGAGTTCATGATAAGTAAAGTGAGTAGAACTAAGAAAATATTTTACACAGCAACAAGATTATTTGATGATCAACTGTAATGGACTTGGCTCTTTTCAGCAATGGGATTATTCAAGGCAATTTCAATAGTGGAATTACATCCACATCTAGAGAGAAAACTATGGAGACTGAGTGTAGATCAAAGAATGATATTTTCATGTTTTGTTGTTGTTTGTTTATTTGTTTTCTTTTTTTCCCTTTTGATCTGATTTTTCTTGCACAACATGATGAATATGGAAATAGATTCAAGGATGGAGGGAAGAGGAAGAGAGGGAGAAAAACTTGGAATACAAGCTTTTGCAAACGTGAATGATGAAAACTATTTTTGCATATATTTGGACTAATTATTAAAAATAAAGTAAAAATAGAGTAAAAACTAGGAGTTATATTTTGTTGTAGCTTGCCAGCAGGATATATTCTTCAACCTTTTCGAACTCATGATTCTTTGCAAATTCCCACTTTTTATGTATATAATCATGGTCTAACTATTTTTTGAAAGTGAAAATGAAAAATTTTCATTTTGGTTAGAGTGTAGAAGACATTATAGAGTATAGAAGACACAATGTTCCTCCCCCGCTCTAAATTCCCTCAGATATGATAGGTTTTCTTTGCCTCTTCGTGGGATATATTTTCCCTCTTTTTATCTCCCCTTTTCCTTTATTCTGACACGATCCCCTTTCCATTTATACTTCCCTTTTTTATGTTATAGTAGTAAAATCAAATTATACATGTAGTCTTTATGTATATCCACAACAGAAATACAGTTTGCAAGAATTCCTTTTACCTTTTTCTGCTTCTTTTGAGTCCTAGGGTTGGAGATTAAATTTTTTATTTAGACCTGTTTTTTTCCTCAGAAACAAATGGAATTCATCTGTTTCAGTAAATGTCCATCTTCTTTCATGGAAGAAAATGCTCAGCTTAGTCTGTTGATTTTTCAAGTAAATATTTACTGTTTCTTTCTGTTTTTATTTTTTTATTTTTTGTTTGTTTGTTTGTTTGTTTGTTTTTGTTTTTGTTTTTTGTTTGTTTGTTTGTTTGTTTTTGGTTTTGCTTGACTGATTTTTGGTATCTCAATGAATCATTCGTTTCTATTTGTTCAATTCTGATTTTTAATGAGTTATTTTCTTCATTAGCTTTTTTTTTACTTTTTATATATGTCCAATTGAATTTTTAAATGAGTTGTTTTGCTCTATGGATTTTTTTTTTTCCATTTTACTACTTTGAGTTTTTTTTTTTTTTTTTTTTTTTTTCTAATTCACAAATCCTACTTTCCTGGAAGTTTTTTTTTACTTTTTCCAATTCACAAATTCTGTTTCCCTGCACTTAGTAGGAGTTTTTTACCTTTTCCAATTCACATTTCAGGAAGTTGCTATTTTCTTGCATAGCTTTTCTTTCCTTTCCCCATTTTTCTTCTAGCTCTCTTTTAAGATTTTTAATAGTCTCTTCTAGGAGAGCCTTTTGTGTTGGGGACCAAAAATTGTCTGGAGACTGTCTGCTATTATTCTCCTTGGGGTTGAAAAACTGCTCTCTTTCTGTATAGAAGCTATCAATCTTGATTTTTTTTTTTTTACTCATTTTTAAAACCTGTAGGGTCTGCCTTCAGGGCCAGGAGGTTACCAGCTTCCTCTGCAGAACAGGGATAAGTGTATGGACCGCCTGCCAACTGGCTACAAAGAGTGGCCAGGTACTGGAGTGCTCTGGGAAATAGTTCCCCAAAGGAAGGCCAAGCTGTCAGGGTGCCCTGCAAAGAACCCCACGGTGCGGAATAATGATTGCCCTGAGGCAAGAGGCTGAGCAGTGAAAGTGTCACTATCCCAAGCCAAAGCAGACTATAGGGTTGGGGTTATTAGCAGTGGCCCAGTGAATAGTCCCATAAGGCACTGGAAGTAGCTCTGCCCACGGAAGCATATGGTGCTGGGGAAGTTCTCTTGCCCTAGGCCGAGCCCCCCACTATGCATATTAGAGGCTGTGACCCCCTGCTGTGTAGATTTGAAACTGACCTGGCGGTGCTGCAGAATGTAGCTGTACAGTTGTGCTGGTCTATGCTGAGTCACTTTCAGTTTGGCGGAGGGGGGGGGTACAGCCAGATCCTGTTAGGTTCTGGTGTTCTTAGAGTACCCTGTATCTCTGGCTCTAATTTCTCTGTTGATCCACTGCTTTACAATCAAGGCAAAACAGTCAGCCTATGGCAGAGTCATTTCCACTATTTTTCTAGCCACAGAGGCTACCTCAGTCCCTGGTATGCTCAGGATGCCAATCTTTCTTATCTCCCTGCCTTCTGCTAATCTATTCCTGCCCCTCAGGACAACCCTGCTCCGGTGGTCCTCCAGATTATCTTTAGCTGGTAAGTCGTTGTACCTTTAATGTTTGTGAATTTCATCAGTCAAGCACTATTTTTGAGGCTGAATTCAAAGATTGGTCTTGAGGGTATGAGAGGAGTTTAAAGAGTTGAGTGTGCCTTCTCTGCCATCTTCCCTAATTGAGTTTTTAAATGAGTTGTTTTGTTCTATGGAATTTTTTCACAAATTGCCAATTTTATTTTTAGAGAGCTATTTTCTTTTCCCAATTCACTAATTCTGTTTTCCTTGAAATTGTTTGTTTACCTTTTCCAATTCACTAAATCTGATTTTCAGGGATTTGATTTCTTTACCCACTCTATCTTTTAATTAGTGGGATGACTTATCCAGATCCTCTTGTCAAGCTTCCCTTCCCTTTCCTCATTTTTCTTCTAGCTGATTTGTAAGAGCCTTTTTAATTTCTTCTTTGAGAGCCTTGTGTTGTGGGGACTAGATCCTATCCCTCTTCGGAGTTTCATCTAGAGACATTCTGTGTTTAGTCTCAGGGTTTGAAGTCTGTTCTCTATCCATATAGAAGCTATCTATAGTTAGAGCTCACTTTGCCTTTTTACTCATTTTGACAAAAAAGAAACAAGGAAAATAAAATTTAAAAAGCAAGTGCGTTCTGCTTTTTGGGCAATATGGTAATACCAAGCTTCCTCTACAGACAACAGGCAGTAGCAGTGAAGTAGCAGCAGAACATCAATGGCTGCACTGCCTGCACAGCGGTTACATTCTGAGATTCTGAGAGTGTGCTAAGTCACTCCTGGTACTAAGTGGGTGTGTATAGATTCTGAGAGACCCTAGCATTTCAGGATTAAAGCCTTTGTTTGCTGCCAGGGCAAAATGCTTACGCTGTGGTAAAGTTCTCCCTGCAAATTTTCTGCTGGGTGAGATCACACATCACCCTGCTCTGGTCTGCCTTCTGTGCTCTCACTGCCTGCCTGCAGTTTGTGCCTGATCTAACTGTCCTTGCTCGAGAGCAAAAGCAGACATTGTCTGGTGAATTTTGAGGATATCTTTTGTTGATAATGTGTTGTACTCCCAATATTTGTGGGTTTTTTCAGTCAAGCACTAATTCTGAGGCCATATCATGAAAAAAGTAGTCTGAGGACAAGGAAAAGCTTAGATAGATGTGGTGTCTTCTCTGCCATCTTGGCTCCACCTCAGTCTTTCCTTTTTTATTTGCATCATCAGTGATGATATTTGGCCCAAAGTAACTGTTTAATAATGTTCATTCATTTATTTATTTGTCTATTATCTATTTTGGCCAAAACATAATTGTTGTGAGGCCTTTAAAATGTGATGGTAAACAGTGATGAAAAATCTTCATGAAATTTTAAGGATCATTTACTCAAAGCTTTAATAATCTTAAAATCTCAGGGAAGTTTTAAGATAGAATGTTTTAAATTGCATTAAAACTTTTGAGACAGTTGCATAAAATACACTTTGAGATTGCTAAAGTCCTTAAAAATACAACTGCTGTTGCTACTGATTATTCCTTTATTGTTCTATTATAGCAAATTGAAGATAACACTACTCCAGGAACAAACTCTTTGAGTTAAAACATTTGGAAAGCACCAGAATAATTTCTTAAATAATTTCTTACTATTAAGTAACTTTTGCCCTTAAAAGTGAAGATGAGTTAAATATATGATAGCTGCTAATCTCTTCTTATTTTTTTCTTCCCAGCTATCACCATGATTCATAAGGTGACCCTGAACAAGAATTTGTGGTGATGTTCCCTGTTTCATCTACTCTGATGACCAGTCATATCATCAGCAAAAATTGGTCAGAGTGATGAAGAAATAAGCAACACATTGTGGCAGGTATAATTTATATGATATGATAAGGTCACTTCAGCTTTTCCTTACTGCTTCAGTACGATAATGTAAAAAGTAGGTAGGGAATTCTCATATTGTTAATAGTGGACCTGGAAATTGTTCAATCTGCTTAATCTCTACAATGATCATTGTACATTGCAATGAAGCCAATCTGCTTCAATGTTGTACTTCCATCTGATTTCTGAAGAACAGCAGATTGAGATAGCAGACTGAAATGGTTAACTACTTCTTTCTCATCCACAAATTTATTTTTACCTTCAAAAAATTTAAAATTGGCTTTTACTATAGTAAGATTTACACTGGACTCCTTGAAAGGGGAGAATGCATTTACTAATCTACTGTATCATTCCATTTTAAAAGCTGTTAAAACTCATTTCTATCTGGCCACAGTATGCAGTTAATTCACTTTTGTTGTTGTTGAATCATTTTAGTCATACTCAACTCTTCATGTTCTCATTTTGGAAGGTTCTTGGCAATTTCCTTCTTCAGTTCATTTTACAGATGATGAATTAAGGCAAAAATAAGGCTAAGTGACTTGCCCAAGGTCATACAGGCATTGAGCATTTGAGGACAATTATGAAGTCATAAAGATGAATCTTCTTCATTCTAAGTCCAGTGCTCTCTCAATATACCATTTAGCTATCCTTACTTTACACTTAAATGAAACATATTTCAAATAGATCCCTTTAATGGCTGAATCATATAAATCTTGAGAAAGTGAAAATTCAGGCTTATATGTGTGAAAAGTTACCTCAGTTACAAGTGAAAATAATTTTTAACATTTATTTTTAAAACTCTGAGTTCTAGATTTTTTTCTCCCTACAACTCCCATTGAGAAGATAAATGATTTAATATAGGTAATGCTTGTTAAGTAATGCAAAAAATTTCGATGATAGTCGTGTTATAAAAGAAAACAGATTTTTAAAAATCGAAAAAAAATAAAGTTTAAAAAATATACTTCAATCTTTATTCAGACATCAGCAGTTGTAGCTCTGGGGATGGATAGCATTCTTCATAAGTCTTTCAGAGTTATCTTGCATCATTGTATTGCTGAAAATAGCTGTTATGTGTAGCTGATCATTTTACAACATTGTTGTTACTTTGTACATAGCACATTTCATTTTGCATTAGCTCATGCAAGTTTTTCAACATTTTTCTGAGAGTATCCTGCTTATCATTTATTATAACACAATACTCCATCATAATCACACATCAAAATTTGTTCAGCCATTTTCCAGTTGATAGGCATCCCCTTAATTTCCACTTTTTTGTCCCCAGTAAAGAGCTACTATATAACTATTTTTGTATATGTAGAGTTTTTGCCTTTTTCATTTTTTTAAAATTTCTTTTGGGATACAAAAGTGGTATCACTAGTTAAAAGGTATTCATGGTTGTATAGGTCTTTAGGCATAGTTCCAATTTATTCTGCAGAATTCCACCAAGAGTACATTAATGTTTCATTTTTCTCATATCTCCTCCACTATTTGTCATTTTCCTTTTCTGCCTTATTAGCCAATCTAATAGATATATTTGCTTCTTTTATGTGAGATTATTTTCCCTACCCTGTCTCAGTTTTAATCAACCATAATTCAGCTTTCATAAATTCCTTTGTTAAATGTTAAGATCATAATGTCTCATTGGTTTCCAATATGGCTTAATCATGGAAAAATAAACAAAAGTCATGACTTCCTGACTTTCACTGGTGACTTCATTTTTTTTTCAGCTTTTAAATTAAGATCTACCTGGTGTCATCATGAAGTAAAAGGTCATGAGGCACTTTACTTGAGTAGATTTTATGAAGTTTGCATCTCATTTTTCACAGTTATTGAATTATGATTTAGTTTTGCTAAATGTTAATCATGATTATAATTTCTAATTTCATCCATCCATCAGAGCTTTTAACTAGACTGGTATGAAACTTTACCAGGGGTAACAACTGTCAATAGTATTTTTAATAAACAACTGTTTTAACAATTTCTATGATACACTGAATATCGAGTTTATGCCCAGCAAGTATCATAAACAGCAAAACATTAAGTCTAATTCTTTGAGAGTCCAAGCCAGGTAAATGAAAAGATTTTCTATGACTATTCTGTCATGGATGGGGCTTGCTCAGCAGCTCAAAAATTAACTATCAAAGCACAAATAAATGCTTATATGTAAACAGTAAACATACAAACAAACCCATGTACCTTGAGTTATTTCCATTATTTCCCTTTCCACAAGGACAAATCATGCATTTGGCCTAATTCCTTAAGTGTCTTAGATTTAAAGCATCACTGCATGAGAAAGTTACAAATATTATTGAGAAGGAAGAATTGGAAAAGGAATACCATATAGAGTTAATCAAGTTTGGGATATATATACATATATATATATATATATATATATATATATATATATATAAAATTACATATATATATATATATATATATATGTATATATATATATATATATATATAAAATTACATATATATATATATATGTATATATATATGTATGTGTATATATATATATATATATGTATATATCCTGGAAGCAAAAAAAAACAAAACAAAACAAAACAAAAAACAAACTTCTTACTTCCAACTATAGTCTATCTTTGTTTACCTTTGCTGAGTTGTGCTAATTTTATCTAATCTTCATGACCCCGTTTGGAGTTTTCCTGGCAATGACACTAGAGTGTTTTCCCATTTCTTTTTCCAGCTGATTTTAAAAGTAAGGAAACTGAGGTAAATAGGATTAAATGATTTGTCCAGGGTTACACAGCTAGTAAATGTTTGAGTCCAAATTTGAACTCAAACTTTCCTGATTACAGGGCTGATGCTCAATCCACTGAGGTATTAAAAGTTTATTATTTAGTAAATAACTGCTTTTGGTGAATGTAGTACTTTGATACTCTGTTACTGAATTCTAGAAGATTTGGGAATTTGATCCTAGAAATTAACTCACTCATTATATAATCAGACCTCAATTCAATTCAATAAATGAATATTTAAGTGGTATAGTAGAGTAATAGACTTAGCAGCAGGAATATTTAACATCCTTGTGTCTTAGACACTTTTTATGACTTATTTATTTAGTAATGGATCAGTTGTTATAATCCTTGATGGAGAGAATTCTTACAATAGGAGATTCCCATACTGCAAAAATAAATCATTCTGTATTCATATATGTATCATGCATTAGGAAGCAACAATAAAACAAGATAAAGTCTTACTCCAAAGAGTTTATAATTTTCTGGAGGATATGTAATGGGAACACAAGCATAATAAAAGGTCATATATGATAGAGGCATAAAAGAGATCCAGACAGAGTACTCTAAGAAACTGTTTATCATCTATACCATGATTATAACAAGTAACTATTAATATCAACAATAATTTCTAGTGTCCCAAAGTAAGAGGATGAACTGTTTTGATTTTTTTTTTAAATAAAGAGTATCCATCCAGGAGGCAAACTGCATTTTCATTAGAAAGTAAATAAACAAATCATTACCCCTATTATACTATTATTATTTATTATTACCCCTATATTATTATTATTATTATTATTATAGTTATTATTATACTATTATTATTTCAGAAGATCAACTAAAGAAACTCAGGAAAAACTCAATCATAGTGTCAATTTATCAATAATTCTTTTCAAAAGCTAGATCTAACAAAATTATCAGCTACAATATTTCCTCTGTGGGAGGCAATTTGCTAGAATATCATTCTATAAATATTTTAATGAGTGCATACAGGACCAGTACTATCAATAAGTATATATAGGTTGCAAATCTATATGTTTTCATAGGATGTGCTTTCTAAGTTTATTTGCCACATTGCTGATGGATGATATAATTATGCTCTTTCCCCATATTTCAAAAGAATGTACCTCTCTAGTATGCTGCAATCCCTACATTTCTGTGGAGAAATCTACATGTAGAGTGAGCTAGATTAAAGTAAGTGTCATTCAGTAAGCTAGAAATCATCTATAAACAAAGGTATATTTGAAGCTTATATTATAAAGCATTCAAATTGTTCTCTAATTTTGGTGGGCTATGTGACACTATGGCTACAAATAAGGAGACAAAAGTTGACATATATATGTACATACACACATATATACTAACATGTCAAAATTGATCTACACACATTTGAGTTTACAAAATATATTTAAAAAAAATTCAAAGTAGTACAAGTGATAGCATTACTTGGCATCTTATATGGGTAGATATAATCGGGGGGGGAGGTTCTTAAAAACATAATTGTGAGTAACCTTATGAGAAAGCAAAAGGGATATTTAAGAGAAAATAATAGAAAAAATTTCATAGAGAATTCAGATCTAAAAACACTATATGCACTGAAGATGAAAATTTGATCACATAATCAATGGTGTATCAGGAAGGTGAAAACTTCCTTACAGGACATAATTAATAGAAAGGTTTGTTTTTAAAGGATGCCTAAAGCAAGGGAAAAAATGAAGCATAGGCCTACTTCTGGGATCACAAATTAAAACATGTTAACAGATAAGGAATTGAATTGTACTTCTATTTTAAAAATTTCTTAATCAAGGAAAATGACTTTCAAAGTAGAATAGGTATAAATAAGTATGTATTAGATGGGAATTAAAATGCAAGTGAGAAAATAATAAGAGATACATATTTTTCTGAATTTTTTAGTTCAAGTCTTTAAACTCAAGTATATCACATAGTAGGATGCCAAAAATACTTAAAATGAATTTGATTATTATTCATGATTTTTTTTAATTATAGAGAAGAGGTGTAGTGGCAAGGATGAGAGAAAAATGAGGCAAGTAAAAGGTGTCAATTTTTAGAGAGGAAAAATGGGACTTTTGAGAACTATCTGAATATTGTGTGAGCAATTAAGAGAAATGGAAGTCAAAATAAGTCAATATAAATTTCTAAGGAATGTTAATTCAAATGAACTTCATTTCCTTCTTTCTAAAACCAGATTATCAGACTAGTAGGTAAGAAGAATATTATAAAAGAAGGATATTTGAATTGTAGATTTCAAAAAAGGCAGTTGAGAAACTATCCTACAATATACTTTGGCACAGTATGAATAAATGTTGACTAGATAATACCATTAAGTGGTTTATAGATGCTTTAATGTCATACTCAAAATATATTTTTCCATAGACTTATGCCAGTCTGAAGGAAGGTTTCTTTGTCTTGTTCATAATATTCACTAATTACTTATATGACTTGAAATTCATGGATGATAAAAAACCAAAGGTATAGCTAATATCCTGATTTATATAATGGAAACCCAGCAAAATACCAACAAGCCTCGATAATGAACTAAATGTGGCAAGATGAATTTTTAAACTGTGTAATTACAAAGCTCTGTACTCAGGGCCCAAAAACAATTACTTAAATTTTGGAGTCTATATGACTTAATGGTAGTCCATGTGAAAAAGATTGTGATATTTGAATAGACTGCAAATGTATTATGGGTCTGTGTGATGCCAAACGAGCCAATGGAAACAAAAATTACACCTATATGGTGTGCAGAATTAGGGAGGAAAAACTTTCATATGACTTTGTGGTCCAACAGTAGGTAAGATAGTCTTTGCAACATTACAGATTTTGAGAGGAACACTGATAAGCTCAAAAAGGACAAACAAGATCATGAGGGAACTTAAAGCACTGACATATGGAAATTGGTTTTTAAAAGTGGAGATTTTATCTTGAAGAAAAGATAACTTAGGGGATATATGAAAGTCTCCTAAACATATTTGAAAAAACTGAAATTAGGAAGGGGAAATCAATTTAAGTTGTCTTGGTTTTTGATAGCAAATATAAAGATAACACTAGAAACAAAAGCTATAATAGGCAAAATTTATAAGAAGGAAAATTTTGCCCAGCATAAGGAAGAAATTCCTAATAATTATAACTGAATGAGCTACCCCTTGAAATAGTAATTCTTTTACTGATATATTTCAGGATAAGCTAGATGGTTATATTAGAGATGTTAAAAGTTAAAAGGCTTGCTGCATTGGGTAAAAGGGAGCGTCAAAGGGATTATTTAGATAATGATAAGAAATAACATTTTTTTAGGTAAATAGTATTTTATTTTTCCAATTACATATAAAGACAGTCTTTTTTCATTTTTATAAGATTTTAAGTTCCAAATTTTTCTAACTCTTCAAGATAACAAGCAATCTGATAGAGGTTATTATACATATGCAATCATATTAAACATATTTTCATAATAGTCATGTTATGAAAGGAAAAAGATAACAAAAGGGGAAAATAAAATACGGAAAATATTATGCTTTGATCTGCATAGTTCTTTCTTTAAATTTGGATAGCATTTTCCATCATGAACCTTTTGGAATTGTCTTGTGTTGCTGAGAAAAGCTAAGTATATTATAGTTGATCATTGTACAATGTTGCTGAAAAACTAACATTTATCTAATATTTTATGTCCATTATCATATTTTATCCCCAAAGAAGCTTTCTGATGGAAATTTTTTTTTCTCTTTTTATAGATGAGGAAACTGAGATTGAGATTAACTGCCTTGTCTAAAATCACACAACTGTTAAGTGGCAGATCTAGTAGTATTTGGATAGTAGTATATAGTATATATTTGGTATATTTGGTTCACTATCTTTTGACCTAAAATCTAGTGCTCTATTTCTAAAGATACTTCCAATTCTGAGTCTAAATTCTTTGTTATAATTCTTTGAAAGGACTGATAAAAAAGGGAAAAGAGATAAATTTATACAATATAAAAACAAAATAGAGGCATCTAGGTAGGCAGTAGATAGAATCCTTTGGAGACCTCTTTAGTACATTTGCAAAGAAAACCTCACGGACAACATTGATATGCTGTGGTCCATGAAGTCATAAAGAACTGAATGACTGAAAAACAACAACAACATATAGCAATAAAATTATATTCTAAAAATAGTCTATTAAAATAGGATGAATGTAAAGTTGATAGAATAGCTGGAAGAAGTACAGCCTAGGTATCCCACCAAACTTCTTCTACAAAGATCTAGGAAACCCACTAGACTGAATTATGATTGGGAAATTAAATAAAAAGTCATAGAAATTCATTTTTTCCAGCTTAAGGGCAGCTTAGGGAGGCAAAGTAAAAGGTCTATAGATAACAGAAATGAGGTGTGGCCAGAAGCATGCACAGTTTCAGCATTCCAGTGCCCAGGAATTTAAAGAAAACACAATCTGAGTACCAGAAGAACAAAACCAATCAAAACAAAATAGTTGGGCAAGAAGAAATCCCTAGGGCATGGGCAGAAACAGTTGAAATTCTGAACCTCAATTACTCACTGCCTGGGGATGAGTTGGACTGAGGAAGGAAATTTGAATCTAGAAGTAGTAAAGAACAGAAGCAAGTAGAATTTTTGTGATTCTGATCCAAGGAGCAGAGCAGTATCTCAATTCTAGTCTCTAACATAATTTGAAGCTTTTAGTGGAATAACTAAGGCAAGGATCCTAGATCAAAGGGGAAACAGATGTACAGTTGCTCGGAGCCTGTGAAGAATTTCAACAAGCTAATATTGGCGGAATTCAGGAGCACTTGATTGTAACTCCTAAATGGGGATATGTTGAAAGACTCGAATCTGAATTATGAGCTTGGAGAATTCATATCAGAAGAACTAGAATGCAACTAGAATTCTTTGAAAAGTTAAAGCAGGAGTTTTGGGATGAGAGGTAATGATGTATTTAAAAACCTAATGAAAACAAAGATTAAAAAGGCTGGAAAATAAATAAGGACTGTAGAAAAAAGATATGAAAAATCAACTTAGAAGAAGAGGTAAAAACTTTAGCCAAAGAGAATAACTCATTGAAAAATTGGAATTTAGCAAAGAGAAGTTAATAATTTCACAAGACATCAAAAATAGTCTAGTAGATGCCAAAAACCTTTTGTTTTTTTTTCCCCCCAATAGAAGTATCCTTTCTTTAAGGTACAAAACAAAATACTCTAATCACTTCTTCCTACCACATATTAAAGAATTTTAAATTTGGACATATAAACATAAAATATTATATATAAATTTATATGTAAAAAAGCAAATTTTAAAACATTACCTTTAAAGAAAAAAAAGATTTAAATTCCAGCCAACTCTACCATTTTCCTGTGTGAATTTGGCCAATTTATTTAACTACTTTATGTCTCAGTTTCTTGATTTCTAAAGCGAGCATTGCATTAGTTGAACTTTACAATCCTTTCTAACTTTAAATCTGTAATGCCATGACAAAAAAAAAATGCTCTTCAGTGATATATGATGATTTTTAGTGATCCAGGCTTTCTAGGTTGCCTAAGGGAAGCTAAAAGGGACCTCATTTTCCCTGAAGTTATTTAAGTAAAATGCATTTTGGGAAAAATTATGGTTTTAAAAGAAAATAATTAACTTGTATAGGTAACAAATGTCTATCTTTCTTCACATGATAATTGTTGGAAGAGTATATGATGCTTCAAGGCAGAAAAATAGATTAGAGGTACAACATGAAGCACACATTCTCTGACTTTTTCACTGTGCTGATTTTTTTTGGACCACATTTATTTTTTATGAGGATAAGCTTGGATTTGTCATTATGTATGAATTAATAAGATGCAGAAAACAAAAAAAAATAGTGGTCAAATGAAATCTACAAATGAACACAAATAAGAAAATTTAATTAGTCTTTTGCTACATTTAATATATAATTTAAAAAATCTATATGTTGCAGAAGTTCACAGATTCGTCTTCCTTTTTATTCATTTTGCATATTGAAATATGAATGCTTTTAGCGATTAATAAGATTATGAATTTTTCTTTTCCTAAAATAGATTTAATAAGTTAGAGTTAAATAAAATTTGACCTGTCACCAAAAGATAAGGAAGTTGTTTTGAAAAGTGAGATTAATGGTTTACACCTTACTAAAAAGGAGGAATTAATACAGTTTAAGGCTTCTAAATTAAATAAAATATTCCAAATATTCTAATTAGAAAATGACTAATATGACAATAGACAATGACTCACTTATGGAAACAAATCACTCATTTTTGGATAGTTTTACTTGCATATTTGATTATATGTTTGATTTTTGCCATTGATCTTATATATCTTTGTTTTAGAAACAGTAACATATATTTGTTCCATTTCAGACATTCCAAAACTGTGATTCCAGAAAACAGTTTTATAATTATAATTATAATGATTTCTAAAATCAAGCCTAAAATTGTAGGGTCAAATTTAAGCTACATCTGATGAAAATTTTATTGATATTAATATCCCATCTGCAATAAAATTTTTCACTCTGCAAAATACAACTCTACATAATGTGATTTGTTATAAAAGATTGCTACTGAAAGAATTACTTCTGAGATGCATTCCAAAAGATGAACAAATTGAATTCCTGCACATTGTGCACTTCTAATTAGAGTAACTGCAGTCTATTAAAGCTTAAAATTGCAGAACATAAACAACAACAACAACAACAAAACCCTACCTAGTTCTTTTTCAAAGAATGCATCATATCTTAGATAACTAGTGTCTTTCATTGTAAGGGGGAAAAAAAAAAGACAACTTCAAAATTCTTGATTAATTTGCATTAGTGGAATTGCAGTTAGAGAGCTAGTCATGATGACTTTCCCAACCTCCAAAAAGAACTTAGATTTCATTTGCAAGCCATCATAGTTAAATATAGAGAGAGCTAGGAAGTCCTGGGTTCAAGTCTCATCTCTGACTGGCCACACTAAATGTATGACTTTGGACAAGTCATTTCATCTCTTGATGCTCTAAGTAATTAAAACTACAAACTTAAAAAAGGTTCTAATCTGTACTTGCACAGGAAATTTCTACACCCACTAATTTTCTATATCAATGAAATCATAGGTCTATTTGCAGTTCTTATTTTTTTTATTAAGAACTAAAGTTGAATCATTCTTATATCTAAAAATGAAATTTGTTAGAAAAATTCCATCAAGTTCTGACATACTTTTAAAAAAACTTCAGTGAAATTAAATGGTGGTCAGATATCATTTGATATCAATATGTTAAATATGTGCTTCAAGTCTTCATTGTTACATAAATATAGAAGTCAGAATGTAGATAATAATTTCAATGATTGCATATAAAATATGAATGGAATATGACATACTTTTCATTAACTAAATTGATACTGTTTCTTGAAATTGTATGTTTTAAAAATAATTTCCATAAACAAGCAAATTCACTGAAACCAAAATAATAAGTTAAAATAAAAATATTAAATAAATATAGAATATACACATAATTTATTATAATTTTAGAAGTTGTTTTTATGAAGTATTTGATTAGTGGAGATTTAAAAACTATCTTTAAGGCACAGTGGGAAAAGCAAATAAGTATTTCTTAATTGAACAAATATCCTTTTCTTTAAAAAGCGTAAAAAGAAGTGTAATTAAAATATGATAGGAAATATGTTTTGTGTGTATAGTATTCAGATAAAATGCTGTCTATCAAAACGTTGCTATTTAAAACACTCAGTTTGGATAATGAGAAGTACATTCATTGATTTTGATTAATTTGAGTCATATTTGATTTTGATTAAATTTTCATGAAGTCATTTAGATGTTGTAGCTTTTCATTTCAGAAACTGTTTTTTGCAATTTTGCCAGAGCACTTAGAAAGTCTCTTCTGCTTTGTTGCAGTTCTTCTACAAAAAACAAAACAAAAACAAAAACAAAAATTCATAAGCAATGTTTTTATCAAGGCCTTTCTTAGGGATAGTATTTTTCTGTGTCTTTCAGATAATGAATATGGATAATGCTTATGTAACTTCAAGGGGACATATATAGTATGATATATCCACAAATAGAATATGCTAAATTGTGAGTATGCCACCACAGGAATGTGTTCTCCATGTGCCTGTTCAGGAACTTTAGACAAACTTTTTGGTTTTTAGGAGAGTTCCCTGAAGAATGACAGAGTTGGCATAAGTTGTTTACAGAATTGCATGTTTGTTTTATGGCCTTATTTGTAGAGGAAAACGAAACATAACTCAATAGCTGAAGTCTTAATATTCTAATTGTTTTACTGTGAAAGAGCATTGTTTTAGGAGTAAGAGGTCTTGGGTTCCATTTTTATCTTTGTCATTTATATGACTGAAGACAAATCATTTCAAATCTCTGTGGCCTTATAGAACAAGGAGGTTCGTTTTTCTTATAGAACCTTCCAGTTCTAAGTCCTATGGGCTGATGTTTTGTATCAGCTTCTACCACAGAAATTCAACATAGTCAATTGTTTTCCTGAGAGGAAAGAGTTTTTACCTCTCCCTGAATTCTGCCACAAAATTCAATATTCTGTCAGATGACTAACCTGATAGACTGTGAGACTGACAATCAGTAAATTTTGGGGAGATTGGCTAACCAAATGTAGTAAAGAACATTTAGAGGTCTAAATAATGGTCCCTATCTAATCTGTTAGAGAATTGCTGATTTGTACCTTGCCACTCTTTTGGAGTCTAGTTATTTAGTTGGAGTCCTTGAGTGCTATCATTACCATGAAAAGGATGGCCACAATAGTGGGAGTTATATTGGAATATGTCAAACCAGCAGAGCAGGAATGTTTACGTCAACTAAGTTCTGTTGAGAAGAGAACTGCCCCTCTCTTTTTATAAAAGAGGTAAAGACAGGGTATACTGGAGTCAGCTCAAACTGCCTCATAAAAGTCAATTGTTAAAATTACAGAATTTGAGAAGTCTTCAGCTTAATTGATTCTTTTGTTGATTTATAGACTTAAAATTTACAGAGAAACTATTAATATTGGAGATTAAACTTAAAAGTATGATGTGGCACATATTCTTCCACAAAGAGGTCAATCATTATCATCTCATCACTGGATTGTATTGATTATTTACTTCTATGATTGAATAAACCAACTTCAGCTGATTAAAAATAAAGAAAAAATAAATCTTTCGTGTACCTAGAGATAAAGTTCTGATCTTACATTTCAGTGATTTTCACACTTTGGATCCAACATATCCTACTAGAACCAAATTGTACAATATCCTTTTTTATACTACTCCATTTCATTTACTCTCTGAACCAAAATGGCTTTATTCTCCAATCCTCATTCTCATGTTGCCTGGAATGAAGTTCTGACTCAAGATACACAGGAAGCCTTCTTGGGTTAAATATTTCCTTGGGATAAATATGATCTCTTTTTTTTCTTCCAAATTGTCTAAGACTTTTTTGGAGTATAACACATTCTCTTTTCTATCAGTCATTTGCCAACATGTTTTTAGTTTATATCAGACTATAAGCTCTCTAACTTTGTATCCTTGTTAAATTATACTCCCTGCTAATTAAATGCTTCATAAATGTTGGATTAATTAAAATGAATTGTAATTAAGATAGTGAGCACTCATGATCTATCTGTTGTCATCTTTTAGTTTTAAAACTTTTCTGTAGAGGGATATTTTATATTAAGCACATAAATGCAATAAAAAAAGCATTGCTGACTAGAACATTTCCTTTGCTTCTGACTTTATTCAGTTACTTATACTTTTTCAAAAGAGGCATTTCCAATCATTGACATATTAGGAACTGTGTTAATAAACATGAGTCTACTTTCTGAAAATGTCTGCAATTCCCTATAGAAATATAATTGCTAATTGTTTAATTATTTTTACTCCATATGATTTTCTGGTGAAGATGGCTCACAAAGGATAATTTCATTCCAGAAGGATATTTTCTTCTCTTCAAAATACTATTTGACAGTATTGTAGTATTGTAAGTTTGTTTCGCTGTCTGCTTTATTTTCTTCTTTTTGTGTGTGTAGCCGGGATGTGGTGAAATTCTGAGGTTGTGTTTACTCAGTATATATAGTACCTAGACCTTGTGTATCATGCCTAATTGTTACTGGGCCTTCATGATTTGGGAGCACTGTGCCTATTTTTTTTTCTGTTCCCAGGCATGATCAGGTTTAGACTTGGGGGATCTGGATTCTGATTAGAGAGAATAGGTTGCCTTCTCATGTATTCTTTGCCTGATTAAGTTCTCATTCCCCTGTTCTCTGTCGGATAATTTATTTACCTTAGGATATGGGTCACAAGTCTGGAGTTTTCTTTACCAGGGGAAAGTAATGATGGCATATATGTATCAAGTATGGGAAGGTATTTTTTTCACACAAAAGAAATGCTAAACATAAGACCCTCAAAAGTACACAATACTGCCACACTATATGATACTACTAGGAGGCTGATTTGAAATGCATTTTATGTTCCGGAAACTGTATTTTTTCATGTTATAGCTGATTTGTTTGCTTTCAAAATTTTAGGTTATTTCATTGTTCTCCCTTCCTACACATAACATTTCTGCAAATTAGGTTTAATGATGACTACCTGATATACAATGTTACATGCATACATACACTATAAAGATCATGTTATTGGTAAAGTATGGAACTTCAAATGTAATTGACTACAATAACACAAAATCTCATAAACAAGTTTATGAAATTTGTAGGAATGTGATTTTTGTTTTTAATACTGCGCTCAGAGAGAAAAATTGGTAGTTTCTGTAATATGTTAAGTAGTAATTTTCAGTTATTTAATGGTAATATAATTTTTTTTTTCTTTCCTCCTTTCCTTTCCTCCCTCTCTTACAAATATTTTGCTTAATTGTGCTGCAACTTTGAATGAATAGTAACCATGATCACATATTTAGAGACTGAAGGGATGCTAAAATTGATCTAGTCCAATTCTCTCATTCTACATGTGGGAAAACTGACTTATATTTTGTTAGATCTTATCCAGATCACTGTGGGTATCCTCCAGGACTCAGTTCTGAGATTTCTCTTCCATCTATATTATTTCACTTGTTGACTTTATCAACTCTCACTGATTTAATTATAATTTTATTGTCGATGATTCTCAGATCTAATTCAATACCAACCTCTCTTCTAAACTCCAAATGCCCATCTCCAGAAGCCTATTAGACATGTTAAACTGGATGTCCTAAAACATTTTAATATCAAGATGTTCAAAACTGAATTCATTATTATTCTCCCTTCAGACTTTCCCTATTTCAGAACTTGGGTATTATTCTTCTTCTACTCAATCAGCCTCACAACTCAGGAGTCATACTTAATTCTTGACTCTTAATCATTATATTTAATGTGCTGTCAAGGCATGTTGATTTTTTTCTTCATGTCTCACATTTGCCCCTCTTCTGTCTTTTGACACTACCACTGCCCTCATGCAAGTCCCTCACATCCTGCCTAGATTATCAAAGTAACCTTTAGGCTGCTCATCCTGCCTCACATTTCTCCTGATCCCAGTCTATTCTTCTCTCAGATATGAAATTGTTCTTCCTAAAGTAAAAATCTGACTGTATTATCAGCCCCTTCAGACTGTATTCTCTAATAGCTATTACCTCCAGCATCAAATATGAAATTTTCTGTTTGGAATTTATGATCTCTATCTCCTTCTCTTTGCTTTCCAGTTTTCTTATACCTTATTCATTCCCATATAATCTGGGATACTGATCTCCTTGATGTTCCTAATTCAAGGCACTCCATTTCCTTATATACCTTTTTACTGGCTATTCCTAGTGCCTAAAATTTCAATTTTTATTCTCTTATTCTTTTTCTCTCTTTCTCTCCCTGCATCTCCTTTCTTTCTTTCCCAGATCCCTCCCCTTTCTCTTTCTCCTTTCCTAACCTCCGACCTATCTACAACCCATAGGTTCTTTCAAGTCCCACTTAAAATTTCATCTTCCTCAAAAAACCTTTCCAAACTTCAATTAATGTTAATTCCTTCCCTCTATCGACTGTCTTTAATTTATCTTATATATAGCTTGTTTGTTTGTATGCTGTATTCCCCTATGAGTTTCATTAAAGCAAATGTGGCTTTTTCTCCCCATTATTGCCAGTGCTTAGTCTAGTACCTGGCACAAACTAGCACATAAGAAATGTTTGCTGACTGACTGTAATACAAGGCCATAGAGCTAGTAAGTGGCAGAGACTGGATTTTAATTAGGTTTCTCTAACTCTAAATCCAATAAATAATCTGCACTACGATGCTGTAATACTCGCAAGTTCAAGGCAGTGCTTTTGTGGCATATGATTGATGGCTTAGTTTAGAATTAATCAAACACATTGTCAGACATGCACAGGGTGTTAGTATATTTTAATTAATTGTATTTCTTATATGAGAGAGTTCTGTTGGAGTGTTAATTGGACAAAGGACAGAAATGTAAAAAAAATGAAAGAAAAAAAGAATATCATCAAAACAAAGCAATTCAAGAAGGGAGAACTGTTATAACATTATAATATGCCAAGGAACTATGTAACCTCATTGGCATGAAAATTATCTCTCTTCATAGAATGAAACATGGCTATATTTGTAACAATTTTCCTCAAACTTGATTTGGTGGTTAGGGAGAGAGTCTTCCTTGTAGTGAGGAATCCTGACACATTAATGATTTCAGTTGTCAAGAAAGAATAGTTTCCAAAGAAGCAGGTATCTAGACCCAATTTCTAGGTCTTTAGATTTCTTTAACTCTTTTCTTTCCCTTCCTTCTCATTTTTTTTTTGCTTCCTCAACCTGCAAAGAAAAGGATGTTGGTTTTGGCCTCCATGGAGAGGATTGTCATTATGGCCTTCCTAAAGGCAAGCCCAGAAAAGCAATCAATGAATTGAAGCTGAGGCAAGATGAGGAAATATAAAAGTATTGGGTTTTGGGGAGAAATTTCACAGAATACCTAGCATCCCAGAATCAAACTAAAAAAAAAAAAAACCAGTGATTTATAGTCATAGACATTGGCCTATATCACAGGGCAATTTAGTGACATGCCCTTTCTCACAAAGCAAATAAATGACAGAGTAAGAATTTTCCTGATTTCCAGTTCAACATTACATCTGTAACTCCTTGTTTCCTCTAATATTTCAAGCGACCCAAAAACAATATTGTAAATCAGAGGTATCAGACTTGTAGTCTATGCAAAACTCCTTGATTTGCCAACCAAATTAGATTAAAATGTAATTGGAAATATATAGTTAAATAAATAAAAATGACATAAATAATGTTAATTTGAGGTTTTCTAAGTCACTAACCAACACTTATAGATTTATTTCTATTTGAATTTGACATCAATTCTATAGGTAAATATGGATATACACAACTTTTGCTATGGTGGTAGCAATATAAATGTAGCAAATACACAAGAAAGAGCATGATGGCCACAGGAACCAGTCCTTTCTGGGGGGAGATGTAACTTCCTTGACTCTCCATTTTTTCCTTATGAATGATGGTTTTAAAGGTAGAATATAAATCTTCAGGAAACTCAGATTAACATATGTATTTAGATCTCATTTGCATGGCATAGGGAGTTGCCAGATGAGGAAATTCCCTGTACTACTGCCTATTATTAGTTCCTCTGTGACTTCAGAGTCCTAGATAATTCTGAGGGCATGGAGATAATAATTGACTTGCCCAGTTCCATGTGGCTGCAGTGGTCACTATGTATAGGTTGTAGGAGTCTACCCAAATATTTCTGGCTCTTTAGACCCAGAAGGACCCAGTTCCTTTCCATTATTACTACATGCTGCCTGGAAAACATCAGCACTTAAAACAACAACAATCTTCCTCCCTCCATTTATTCCAAGTTGGTTCTAAAATGAAAGTTAGGTAAGATGATTTCTAAATTCAAACAATCATAGATTTTTAGGAATGCATGCTGGAACCAGACATTAACAAGTCTAACCCCCAAATGAGGAAAATGAAACCCTGAGAGATTAAGGGACATGCCCCAAATTATATAGAATACCAAAATAAAAATAATAGTTAAAATCAAAATATTAAGACAAATAGTCGGTAATGCTTTTATAATAGCGATATTACAATGATTTCTTTAACTTTATAAATTTAATTTCAGCTTAATGTTGTGTATTTAAATGTATTCATTCCATTAGAAAACTGATTGATTATTTCAAACTATTGGTTCATTAAACATACAAAACAATTTATTTTAAGCATGTTTGGTGAAATTGACTGAACCTTTGAATGACTGCCTGCTCAAAATTGTTCTGTTAGCATAAATACTGCCTAATTTCAAAAGTCTCCTCATAAAACATTTTCATTTTTCTGAATTGTATTTCTAACATGTCTTGTCCAGTATTCTTTGCTATTCAGAGAAAACAAAGTTAGAAAACACACACACACACACACACACACACACACACACGACTCAATAAAACCTGTATCAAAAAGAAGCATTTGTTTCTCATATAAGTTGTAGGAGCAAGCAAACAATGTGTGTCATGAAAAACTCAACTGCAAGAAAGATGTGAGCAGGGCTTTTACTGTCTCCTATAGTAATAAATGCATTACCCATCTTTTCCTCACATTGATATTCTACAGTTGACATTACCACTGCCTGCTGTGTTAGGATTGGTATAACTAACCCTGCAAATATGATAGCAAATTCTGAAGTCCAATGCAGTATGTGTGTGTGTGTGTGTGTGTGTGTGTGTGTGTGTGTGTGTGTGTGTGTGTGTGTTTATGTGTGTTCTTATATAGGCTGTTAAACTGCTATGCTGGCTGAATATATAAGTATAGACATTATTTTAAAATGATTAATTATATCCTGACAGTCATAAAGGGCAATTGGTGGTGAAGTGCATAGAGCATGAAGCCTGGAGTCAGGAGGATCTGTGTTCAAATCCAATCTCAAAATGTGAGGTTCTGTTTCTCTGAGTTGTTAATCGTTCTCTGAGTGGAGATCTCTTGGGGAGCTTCTGGGGAGGCAGACTTGGCTGTAGTTCTGTATTGTGTCTTTCAAAGTCTTGAATCTTTTCCTGTCAGAATCTCTCCAGCTAGTTTCAATCGCTAGCTCCCTCTGAATCCAAAGCCTCTAGTCAGCACGAAAGTAGAATCTTGAATCTCTTTCTTCCTGAATCCTGGCTCGGAATCTCCTCCAGCTTCCCTGAAGTTCTCCCAGGAAGTCCTTCCCTTGACTCACTTCAGACTGACTTTTTCCAGACTGTAACCTCTTTCAGACTGCCTCTTTCCAGACTGCTTTCTTCCAGGCTGTATAAATCTAGGCAAGTCAAACTGGTTGTCTCAGTTTCCTCATCTGTAAAATTAGAGAAAGAAATGGGAAACCCCTCCAGTATCTTTGCCATGAAAAACCCAAATGGAGTCACCAATAGTTGGACACAACTGAATAATATTAGAAAGATATTACACACATTACATACTATATATTATTTATTTTTAGTCATATAAGAGTTGTTGCTAGATGTAGATATCACCACTACACACCTGTCACATTGGGTAGAATAACAGGGAAAGATAATACAGAATGTTGAAGGGGATGTGGGAAAATAGGGACACTGACATATTGTTGGTGGAACTGTGAATATATCCAGCTATTCTGGAGAGCAATTTGGAACTATGCTCAAAAAGTTATCAAACTGTAAATATTCTTTGACCCAGCAATTTGCTACTGGGTTTGTATCCCAAAGAGATCTTAAAGAAGGAAAAGGGACCAATGTTTGTGGCAGCCCTCTTTGTGGTGGCCAAAAACTGAAAATTGAATGGATGCCCATCAATTGGAGAATACCTGAATAAATTGTGGTATATGAACATTATGGAATAATATTGTTCTGTAAGAAATGACCAACAGGATGATTTCAGAAAGGTCTGGAGAGACTTACATTGAACTGATGCTGAGTGAAATGAGCAGGACCAGGAGATCATTATATACTTTAACAACAATACTATATGATGATTAATTTTGATGGACATGGCCATCTTCAACAATGAGATGAACCAAATCAGTTCCAATAAAGCAGTAATGAACTGAACCACTTATACCCAGTGAAAGAACTCTGAGAGATGATTATGAACCATTATATAGAACTCCTAATACTTCTATTTTTGTCCACCTGCATTTTTTATTTCATCCACAGGCTAATTGTACACTATTTCAAAGTCCGATTCTTTTTGTACATCAAAATAACTGTTTGGACATGTATACATATATTGTATTTAATTTATACTTTAACATATGTAATATGCATTGGTCAACCTGCCATTTGGGGGAAAAGGGTGGGGGGAAGGAGGGGAAAAGTTGGAGCAAAAGGCTTGGCAATTGTCAGTGCTGTAAAATTACCCATGCATATATCTTGTAAATAAAAAGCTATAATAAAAATATATATGTAGATATCAATGTTTGTGGGATTATTTCAAAAGAAAATTTTATAATTTTCCTCTTTCTATATAAGGTAGCAGTCCTCCAGGTTCATAACCTTCAAATCATCCTCAGTTCTTCACTCTTCCTTTTCTCCTATGTTTAATAAGTTGCCAGGTCTTGTTGATTTTTATTTTCATAACATCTCTTGTATTTGTACTCTTCTCTCAATTCACATCCCTAAGTTTGGGCCTTCATCATCTTTTGTCTGAACTATTTAAATTGCCTTTTCATTTCATCTTCTTGTTTCCAGATTCTTCCCCCACTTCAATTCATCCTCTTCCAGATTGATCTGTGGAAAATAACATTCCCCTGTTTAAAAGCTAAAATTGCCTATGTCATAAATTGAAAACTCCAGTATTTGTCATTTAAAATTCTTTGCTGTCTGGCTCCAAGTACTCTTTCCAGATTTATGTCACATTACTCTAATACATTCTGGGCTCTATATAGGATAATTTGCTTGCCAAATTTCATGTATAAACTACTCCATCTTCCATCTCAGTACCTTTGCCCAAACTGTCATCCACGCCTCAAATCTTGTTGCTCATTTATGCTTCTTGGAATACCTAGTTCCCATTCATGTTTAGCTCACACACTAGCTCCAAGAACACATTTTTATGTTTTCCTTCATACTATTCAAAGATTGCTGCTCCATCTCAATTGCTTTACTGACTGTGTATATTTCATATTTACTTATCTGTGTATATTTTGTGTCTTCTCTCCTCCATCTCTCTGCTGTTTTCCATTCTTCCACAAAACAGAATGTAAACTCTAAAGTCAAACTCTATTTTTTCTTTTGCCTTTGTCCAGGTCTTCTTACAGTCACTTAAATTTAGCAAATGTGTGATAATGTTTGCTGAATGGAATTAAATGGAATTTGTCAATTTTAATTAAATGTAATGCTTTAAAAGAATATTCTTTACTTAATAAATGAATCAATGGATTAGAAATTGCCCTCAATATGAAAAATAAAGATAGATCATTGGAGACAAATAATTTAACATTTTCATGCCCACATTCTTTATACTATACCAAATCCTAAAAATAGTCTAAGAACCATCAATGCTTGACCCAGAAAGAAGACTATGCAAAACATTAAACACTGATGGCCCTAAACAAGTTCAGATTAATTAACTTTTAATAAGCTTTCTAACAGTTCTATTTGATATATTAGAAAACATTCATTTCTATGGTCTCTTCAAGGCCTAAATAAAGCATTCTCCCATGCCATATGTATCTTCCAGTCCTTCTCAAGAAAGAAATTTTCTATATGGTTATGTAATTTTCATAAGTTATATAAAGCCATACTGAATATAAACAAACTGGCTTTTGTTATTAGGAGAAATCTATTATAAAATAATTTTAAAGAGCTAAGCAAAACTGAATAAAGACAGTATTTGAGAATGTGATTTTGAATGACTAAGAAGGAAAATCCTAATTTATTTTATTATACAACATAGTTGTATGTTTCTTACCTTTTTGTTAGAAATATACCCAAATTTGGTTTTCGCTAGTCTAATTATGGTAGCAAGGTCAATACTTATTTTTAAAAGGGATTTTTTTTCTCATACATGTTTCTCTAAAAGATTTTCCTTATAACGGTCTTGACCTAATTTTTTTCCCCATGATATCCTTCCAAATACTATGAACATTCTTTCTTTGAGGATTCTGTATAATAGATCTCTGATGAATAATATTAGCTCTTCAACCACCAGGCCACATCCCACATATTGGCTTTCTGATATTTAAGAATCATTCACAAAATAAAATACTCAGTAAGAGCCTTTTTGAATGTAGTAAAAAAGAAGAAAATGTGTGTGAATACGTCTCAATAATATTATTATCTTTCCATTTCTGAATTTAGATCTGAGATGAAAGAACTATTGGTTTAAAAATGAGATTGCAGGTAGTAGAGACAGAAGAATCACAAAACTTTTATCTTATGAATTACTTTGGAGGGTAGCCAAGATTGTAGAGAGTAGAAATGTCTTTAGCTGAGCTCCCCCTGGTGTCCCTCAGATCAATACCATCTTAAGCTTCTGAACTGGTTTTGGAGTGACAGAACCCAACACATTTCCAGAAGAAGAATTTTTGGAAGAACTTCAGAAAAGGTCTGTTTTAATTGAGCAGAAGAAGAGGCAGCCAAGTCCAGATGTATTGCAGGGAGCTGGGGTGGGGAACCAAGGTATTCTGGGCTTTGAACAACAAGGAATCTACTGTGAGGCTCTTAAACTACTCTGTCCTGATTATAAGTGATTCAGCAGTTTTTCTGTGAAACACCCAAAAAAAAATACAAAAGGCAAATAGTGAGCCTTAGAACCCCAGAATAACATGGGACCTGGCCACACATATCCAACACTGGAAGTCAGTCAGCAGCACCAACCCCAGGATAAACTGAAGTGGCTGTGGCCCTTTTGCCTTAAGAGCAGACCTCAATCTTTTTTTTTTTTTTTTTTTTTAATTAATTTTATAATTATAACATTTTTGACAGTACATATGCAAGGTAATTTTTTACAACATTATCCCTTGTACTCCCTTCTGTTCCAAATTTTTCCCCTCTTTCCCTCCATCCCCTCCCCTAAATGGCAAGCATTCCCATAAATATTAAATATATTATAGTATATCCTAGGTACAATATATATGTGCAAAACTGAATTTTATTGTTGTCGTTGTTGTTGTTGCAAAGGAAGAATTGGATTCGGAAGGTAAAAATAACCTGGGCAGAAAAACAAAAAATGCTAACAGTTTACACTCATTTCCCAGTGTTCCTTTTCTGGGTGTAGCTGATTCTGTCCATCATTGATCAATTGGAATTGGATTAGCTCTTCTCTATGTTAAAGATATCTACTTCCATCAGAATATCCTCATACAGTATCATTGTTGAAATGTATAATGATCTCCTAGTTCTGCTCATATCACTCGGCATCAGTTCATGTAAGTCTCTCTAAGCCTTTCTGTATTCATCCTGTTGGTCATTTCTTACAGAACAATAATATTCCATAACATTCATATACCATAATTTACCCAACCATTCTCCAATTGATGGGCATCTGTTCATTTTCCAGTTTCTAGCCACTACAAAAAAGGGCTGCCACAAACATTTTGGCACCTACAGGTCCCTTTCCTTTTTTAGTATTTCCTTGGGATATAACCCCAGTAGTAGCACGAGCAGACCTCAATCTTAAAAAAAATATGAGCCAAAAAAGCAAAAACAACTCTGACCATAGACACCTTTTATGGAGAAAGAGAAGAACAGACCTCAAATCTTGAGAGTTCTAAAGGCAAATCACTTTCAGATGAAGCCCCAAAGGGTGATATGATCTGTCCCATTTCACCAGGTTCTCTTGGCAAAATTCAAAAAGGATCTTAAAAGAGAGTTAAAAGAAAAATGGCAACAGGAAACAAGATCTTTGCAAGAGGATATGGAAAAGGAAAAACATAAATTATCTAAAGAATACTATTTAAAATAGATTTAATGAAATGGAAAAAGCATATAACTCCTTACAAAACAGATATGAAAAAGAAACCATTTCATTTAAAAAAAAAATCTGTGAAATGGAAAAAAAATGCAATGACCAAAACATCTCATTTAAAATTTCAATTGGCCAAATTCAGAAAAAAAAAGATAAAAAATCTAACTGAAGAAAACAATTTACTAAAAATTAGAATTGAACAAATGAAAGTGAATAACTCAATGAGACTTCAAGAATCAGTCAAACAAAAAAAAAAGAAAGAAAGCAAAAGAAGAAAATGTAAAATACCTCATTGGAAAAACAATTAACCTGGAAAATAGATCTAGGAGAGACAATCTCAGAATTATTGGACTTCACATCATCTTTTAGAAAATCATCAAGGAAAACTGCCCTGATGTGCTAGAACCAGAGGGCAAAATAGTCATTGAAAGAATTCACTGCTCACCTCTTGAAAGGGACCTCAAAATAAAATCTCAAAGGAACATCATAGCTAACTTTCAAAATTATCAAATCAAGGAGAAAATATTGCAAGCCAACCATAAGGAAACAATTCAAATATCAAGGAGTCATAATTAGGGTTACCCCATTCTAGCAGGTTCTACTTTAAAGTACTGAAGGGCCTACATAATCTGACATTATGAAAGGCATAAAAACTTGGATTGCAACCAATAATCAACCATCCAGAAAAAGTGAGAATTATCTTTCAGGGAAGAAATGGATATTTAATGAAAAGTTGAATTTCATTTATTTCTGTTGAAAATATCAGAGCTGAATAGAAAATTTGCTCTTCAAATACAGAACTCAAGAGAAGCATAAAAATGTAAAAAGGAAAGAAAAAAATAACTTTCTTTTAAAAGTTAAAAAGCTTATATCCCCATATGGAAAGATGATATGTTTAACTCTTGAGATCTATACTCTGTTATGAGTATACTTAGAGGCTGCAAGGATAATTTGATTTAATTGTGATGATATAAAAAAGAAACTAGAGAAGGAAAGAAGAGGAGGAAAATGGAGTTAAAATGGGGTAAATTATATCTCATGAGAAGGCAAAAAAGACTTATTGCAGTTGAGCAAAGAGGAGTGTAAGGAGCCTTTAAATGGGTGCCACAGCAAATCGGGAGATTGAGGCCCGGAAGTAATTTCTGTGGATATTAGGACTGCCCTTGGGCGGGATCCTGGCCATATTGAGATAGCTTCGTAATGAGTGACTCTCTCGCTGATTGGCTGTGTGTGTGACCTCACAGGCCCTATGTAAGCCCACTGCAGGCAGCAATCGCCCTCTTTAACCTGGCGTTCTTCACCTTGGATCCCCAGCCTGGGTGGCCAAGCCAAGATGGATAGCCAAAAGAGGTAAGGGTTTTGGTAGTGAACACATGGGTCTTCTGACCAGGTGTTCACTCGGGAAACAACAAGTCAGGGCATCAGTTAGGGCATTATGTGAGTAGGTATAATAAAGGCTTTTAAGATTACACATGGCTGTTCTTGAGTGCGCTACCGGTTATTAAGCTAGTAATTGTAACTTCCAGGAGAGCACGTTACAAATGGCGCTCAATGTGGACGCATCAGAAATTATCAGGTTTTGAAAATATTTAATATTCAGAATTAAGATTCTGAAAGATCCGGTAGAAACGCCACTTAAGAGGGAAGACAGAGAAGCAATATGGACCCAGGTAACTCTGGGATCAGGCTCAAGGACACAGCTGAACATAATGCTTATATAAAGAGGTTAAAGAGCCAGATGGAAGATCTTTTAACAAAGATCACCACTGAAGAACAGCAGGAAGCTTTTAATCACCCCATTAAATATATCTCGGAGAGGGAGCAACCTTGAGCTAATGCGTATATATGACAGTATAGAGTATAAAATGCCACAGCAAGAGTTGCTAGAATTGCAGGTTAAACTACAGACTGAGATAGAGAAAGAAGAAAAAGCTAGGTTACTACAGATAGAACAGGAAGAGTTCAAACCAGTGGCTGAAACTAAGGAAGGAAATAAATGAACCACATGGACTTCAGTTGTAGAAATTCTTCTTAGCATTTTGTTGGTTTACCTTGTGCATTGTTGTTTTAAGGAATTTATCCATTACTCTTCCATTGAGAAGAAGTTTAGTTCTTTTTATATGCAAAGCTCAGGTTTGATTTTAAATCAGCCTTTGGGGAATTTTCCAATTCTTCTTCCCTCTGCCTCACCTTCTTGGGCCAAGGGAGAAGGGGGAGGAGGAAAAGGAAGGGCGATAATACCATCAGCACTGCCCATTAATCCATTCAAAACTCCTGTGTCTTCATTTCAAAGGACAGGAGTAGACTTTATGCCCCAAGGCAAAAAGGAATTGTGGGGTATTGAGTATAATCAGAAAAGTTTTAAAAATACAGTTCAGTTAATTTCTAAGAAACCTTACAGGGATAAGACCTTGCAGTTAGAGAGAGTGGAGTTTTATACTTGTAAAACTGCTAGGATCGTCTTTGGAGAGTTGAAACTCCTCTTTTCTTACCTCGTGGATTTTCCACTTCCACAGGTGGGCTTGATTTCCCAACCCCCTATGAGTAATTATAAAACAGTGTTTATGTTTAGAATGATTTGGAAAATTGCTGTTTTAATCACTAGAATAAATAGACAGTGTGTGATCTTTGACCCAGGAGGAAAAGCAATATCAGATTTGTTGATTCACCCTCCTGAAGTACAATTCGGTATCAGAAACTCAAACTTTAA
Organism: Sminthopsis crassicaudata; assembly: GCF_048593235.1. Taxonomy (NCBI): domain Eukaryota; kingdom Metazoa; phylum Chordata; class Mammalia; order Dasyuromorphia; family Dasyuridae; genus Sminthopsis; species Sminthopsis crassicaudata. The sequence continues at coordinate 457,870,045 of NC_133617.1, forward strand.
TTTTTAGGCAAAAGAATTCAGGGATATAGCCGAGTGTTCTTTTTTCATTAACTGTATGAGTGGATATTTTAAGAGCAATGGACATTATGGCTTCATTCCAATCTGGAGAAGCAGCTAGACATGCGATCAACCATTTTTCTATTATAGAAATTTCACATGCATTTAAGACAGTTTATGGATTGGCTTACAAATACTTTGCCTTTAGGTGTTTTTGCATTGAATTTGACTTTGCCCATTCCATTGGCATTTCTTATAATCCTATTAGTAAAGTCGTTACTGCACATACTATATCCCCAAGATCTTCTCTTCTAAACAAGAGAAGGGAATTTTGGGATATGAACAAGATGTAGCAATACATATATGTGATTGCTTGCAATTAAAAATTTTTGATTTTACATTTTTAAACACTTTTGATTTTACATTTTTAAACATTTTTGATTTTACATCTTCAAAGTATTTTGATCTTGCTAAGTTATTTTGATTTTACATTTTAATGTTATTTTGGTTTTATATTTTTAATCTATTTCGGTTTTACACTTTTAAATTATTTGGGTTTTACATTTTTAAATTCTTTGCCTTTTACCTTAGCAATGCACTTCCGGGCATACACAGAAAGTGCAGCTAAGTGACAGACTGACTCACTTTTGTCTGACTTTTGTTAATCTTTTTGACAACAACTTTGTTGCCACTGTGATGTGGAAAGGCCTGGATGGCATTTGGAAAGGCCCAAGTTGGGCCCCGGGGACATTCCTTCCTAGGTGCAGATCCAGCAGTAGAGTTCATCCCCACAAGAGACATTTGTAACCTGGGGATCCAAGAGAAGGACCAGACAACAGCCCAGAGGGACCAGCCAGATGTCCGCAGCCCTTCAGACAGCCCTGATGACAGCAACGTCCCTCCTGACCGTGACACCAGAGACAGCACACAGTTCCAGTGTTGCAGCTGAAATGGACTGTTTCGGGTGATATGCAATATAAAGACTGTAAATGGACAATGGGCCTGCTTGCTCCTCCCGTGGCTACTTGCCATATGGTGGCCTGGGGAGAGCCTTTGCCCTATGCTTTCTATTGAAGGACTATGCTTTTAAATTAGTGGGTGAAAAACCAACGCACCCACCTGCCGTTGTTATTGAGACAATGTTATTGGACATGACTTTGCTTATGTGCACCTGTGAAACTAGAATTGCTCTAGGATTGTGAAAAGTGCAATTGAGAATTGTATTAAGCTAGAATTGTTCTAGGATTGTGAAAAGTGCGATTGAGAATTATGATAAGCTAGAATTGTTCTAGGATTGTGAAAAGTGCAATTGAGAATTGTGATAAGCTAGAATTGTTCTAGGATTGTGAAAAGTGCAATTGAGAATTGTGATAAGCTAGAATTGTTCTAGGATTGTGACAAGTGCAACAGAAAATTGTAAGAAACTAGAATTGGTCTAGAACTGTGATAAATGTAACTAGAATTGTGACAACCTACCTACTGATATTTGTTAACTAGAATTGTGATGTTTTACCTTGTTGACTTCCCACCTCAGTGTTGACATCCTACCTCATTGGCATCCAACCTCTTTGGCATATTATCTCGAGTATGACTTTGATGAATGGGTTGAACACTTGGGCCACTGTTGAGCCTGGTTCTTATTGTCATACTTCTGTTTACTGATCTGCTGCTTTGTACCTCCTTGGGCATAACACTCTGTCATCTCATGGATCAAGTGAACTATAGCTGGTGCTAAAAGTTTAGCTTGGTGAGATGCGCGGTTTCCGCAAAACAAGAGAAAGGGAATTGTAAGGGGCCTTTAAATGGGTGCCACAGCAAATCGGGAGATTGAGGCCCGGAAGTAATTTCTGTGGATATTAGGACTGCCCTTGGGCGGGATCCTGGCCATATTGAGATAGCTTCGTAATGAGTGACTCTCTCGCTGATTGGCTGTGTGTGTGACCTCACAGGCCCTATGTAAGCCCACTGCAGGCAGCAATCGCCCCCTTTAACCTGGCATTCTTCACCTTGGATCCCCAGCCTGGGTGGCCAAGCCAAGATGGATAGCCAAAAGAGGTAAGGGTTTTGGTAGTGAACACATGGGTCTTCTGACCAGGTGTTCACTCGGGAAACAACAAGTCAGGGTATCAGTTAGGGCATTATGTGAGTAGGTATAATAAAGGCTTTTAAGATTACATGTGGCTGTTCTTGAGTGCGCTACCGGTTATTAAGCTATAGATTCAAGAGATTGTGGCCAGAGACCTTAGAAGGCCTCAGAGGAGGTGAGCTGGGTAGAGTTCACACTGCAAAGGAGAGTGGTCAAAGGTACTCTGGTGGGTCTAGGACAGACTAGTAATTGTAACTGCCAGGAGAGCATGTTACAGAGGAGAGAGGGATGAAGATTGTGTGAATCTTATTCTCATCAAATTTGTCCCAAAGAGAGAATATCAGACATATTTAGCTTCACAGAGAAGCTTGTCTTACTCTATAGGGAAGTAGGAGGGAAAGGGGAAAGAAATGGGGGAGGTTAATAGAAGAGAGAACAAAAGTAGAAGGCTAAAGGTATAAGAAAAGGGGGGAGGCTGCAAAAGGGGAAGGCAATTTGAGGGAGACAGTGATCAATAACAAAATACTGAGAAGGAGAGAAAGGGGGAAAGGGAAGAGATAAGTATAACTGGGGGAAAACAAAATGGCAGGAAATAAAGAGTTAGTAATTTTATCTGTGAATGTAAGTGGGATGAACTGTTCCATAAAATGGAAGCAGATTAGCAGATTGAATTAAAAGCCAGAATTCTACAATTTCTTGTTTACAAGAAACACATTTAAAGCACAATGATACATTTAGAGTAAAGGTAAAAGGCTAGAGCAGAATCCATCATGCCTCAGCTGAAGTCAAAACAAAACAAAACAAAACAAAACAAAAAAAACAGGGGTAGCAATCCTGATTTCAGATCAAGCATTAACAAAAATAGATCTAATTATAAGAGATAAGGAAGGGGGTGGAGCCTTCCCTCATTACCAATTAGTTAAATCAATGTAAATAAATGTAGTCCCTGATTCTGTAGAACTTAAAATCCCAAACAAATAATAATTCTGTTTCATCTCTATCACTTTTACTTATTGATAAGCTAATTTTTTTTTCTTTTATATGAGAAAGTCCAAAGAAATCTCTGGTCAAACAAGGCTGATGAGATTGTCTCTGTAAGAAGTTAAATTCATTCTTTTAATTTGTATTATACTTCTGAAACCATTTATAAAGGAAGATTTTGTTTATGTTAAGACAAGAAAGTGAGTCCAGATATGAAAATGTATTCATGATAGTTTCAAAAGTTGTCCTAGGGGGCGGAGCCAATATGGCGGAGAAGATACACGTGAATTTATAAGCTCCCTTCTTCCCTCAATACCAATTAGTGAAATCAGCCTCAAAAATAACACTGGACTGATAGAAACCACAAGGACTGGAAGCATGACTTACCAGCTGAAGAGAATCTGGAGTTTCAACAGAACTTCCCCAGTTCCCAGGGGAGGAAGATCAAAGGCCAGCACAGACAGGGTGAGGTGCTAGCACACTGCGCCAATCCAGCTGGAGAGAACTCTGGGATCAGAGAAGCCACTGAGATAGAAGAATCTGGCACAGGCTGTTAGCTCTTCTCTGCTTATAAAGCAGCAGCTCAGAAGAGAAAAACAAGCCACTTTAACATATAAAGCCAGATACTAGAACCACCCCAATCTGGAAGTGACCTAACAGATCTCGGCAAGTCTGTGCAGCTGCTTTCTGCTGCCCAGGGCTTCACTTTGGGGTAGTTAAGAGCTTGAACAGCAGGATGCAACGTGAGGCAACATCTAATTTACATAGTGCAGGGCTTGGCTGGAGGTTGTGGAACACAGCCGTGGAAGTCCCAGAGAAGCAGAATCTTTGAAATAGGGACAGGGGTTTCTGGGCAGACACTTCCAGTTTGAGTGCAGGGGCTTTTCAGGTCAGCTGCTGATATCCCCGCCCCACAGAACGCATTGGCTGGGCTTTGTGTCACCTTTACTGTTCAGTCTTAAACCTCAGGGAAGTCTCTAGGACACACAGTGGGGTCCTTCACTGGGCAACCCTCACAGCACAGTCGTACTAATCACCTCTGAGGCACTTCCAGGGAGGGGGAGGGGAACTCTCTTACAGAGCTATCTCTTAGCTCAGGCACAGGGGCCGCAGCATCCATCCAGTTTGGGAAGAAGCTGGTAAAGAATTAAATAAATAAACTTCTTACCCTAAGGGCAGACCCCAAAAGACTTTTTAACCATGAGTAAAAAGCTAAAGAGAACCACTGATTCCTTCTACACAGAGAAAGAGTGGGTAACCAACCCCAAAGGAAGTTAATAGCAGAGAGTCAGCAGATAACAGCCTAAAGAGGAACTATACCTGTCCCCCATCACATAATTCTCTCCTAGAAGAGACTATTAAAAAGTTAAGAGAGTTTGAAGAAAAATGGGGAAAGGAAAGAGAAGCTATGATAGAGAATAACAACATTCTGAAATTTGAGTTGGAAAAAATAAAGAATTCACAGGAGATGCAGGGAAACAAAATTTGTGAATTAGAAAAGGTTAAAAAATCACAGGAAAGTAGGATTTTTAAATTGGAAAAGATAAAAAATTCTCAAGAAAGTAGGATTTCTGAATTGGAAAAGATAAAAAAAAGTCTCAAGAAAGTAGGATATCTGAATTGGAAAAAGAAAATAATTGTCTAAAAAATTAGGGATATGGAAAAAATTCAATAGAGCAAAATAATTCATTTTAAAATTCAATTGAGCACATACAAAAAAGAACGAAAAAATGTGAATGAAGAAAATAACTCATTAAAAATCAGGACAGAACAAATAGAAATGAATGATTCATTGAGAACCCAAGAATCAGTCAAACAAAACAAAACAAAAATGAAAAGCTGGAGAATAACGTCAAAAACTTACTGGGAAAATCTATAGACCTGGAAAATAGATCTAGGAGAGATAATCTGAGGAACATTGGACTTCCCGAAAATTATGATCAAAAATAGAGCCTAGATTCTATTTTACAGGAAATCATCAAAGAGAACTGACCAGAAATAATAGAAACAGAAAGGAAAATAGGTGTTGAAAGAATTCATCGAACACGTTCTGAAAAAGACCCTAAAAAAAGAACTCCATGGAATATTGTGGCTAAGCTGCAGAATTATCACACAAAGGAAATAATATGGCAAGCAGCTAGAAAAAAGCAATTGAAATATCAAGGGGCCACAATAAAGGTCACTCAAGATCTGGCTGCCTCCACATTAAAAGATAGAAGGCACTGGAACCTGATATTCTGAAAGGCAAAAGATCAAGGATTGCAACCAAGAATAAACTACCCAGCTAAATTTAGCATTTTCTTCCATGGAAGAAGATGGTTATTCAAAAAAACAGAGGAATTCCATTTGTTTCTAAGAAAAAAACCAGACTTAAACAAAAAATTTGATCTACATCCACAAGACTGAAGAGAAACAGAAAAAGGTAAAAAGAACTCTTGAGGACTGTATCTCTGTTGTGGATATACAGAAAGTCCGCATGGATAATTTGATTTTACTGATATAAAAAAGGGGGGAGTAGTAAAGGGAAGGGGTAGTATCAGAAAAAGGGGAAGGAGTGATAAAAAGAGGGAAACTACATCCCAGGAAGAGGCATGGAAAATATACCATATCTGAAGGAATTTAGAGAGGGGGAGAAATATTGTGAGAAACTTACTCTCATCAGAATAGGCTCAAAGAGTAAATAATTGACATATTTGTTTTTCAGAGAACTCTCTCTCACCTCATTAAAAGGGGGGGAGAGTAAAAGGAAAAAGGAAAAGGGGAATAAGGGTAAGGACTTGGAAGGAGAGAGGAGGGATACTAAAAAAGGGAGGGCTGGGCGTCACAAGTGGGGTCTATAAATTAAATATTGGGGAAGGGGTTCAGAAGGTCAAGGGAAAAAGCATAATCTGGGGATAATATGATGGCAGGAAATACAGAATTAGTAATTTGAATTGTAAATGGGAATGGGATGAACTCTCCCATCAAACAGAGACAGATAGCAGACTGGATCAAAAGTCAGAACCCTACAATATTTATTTACAGGAAGCACACTTAAAGCAGGGAGATACATACAGAGTAAAGGTAAAAGGTTGGAGCAGAATCTATTATGTTTCAGGTAAAGCCAAAAAAGCAGGGGTAGCCATCCTTATCTCAGATCCAGCAAAAACAGAAGTTGATCTAATTAAAAGACATAAGGAAGGAAACTATATCCTGCTAAAAGGTAGCATAAACAATGAAGCCATATCAATATTAAACATATATGCACCAAGTGGTATAGCATATAACTTTTTAAAGGAAAAGTTAAGAGAGTTGCAAGAAGAAATAGATAGTAAAACTATAATAGTGAGAGATCTCAACCTTGCACTCTCAGATTTAGACAAATCAAACCACAAAGCAAATAAGAAGACATTTAAAAAGTAAATAGAAGATTAGAAAAACTAGGTATGATAGACCTTTGGAGAAAACTGAATGGCGATAGAAAGGAATATATTTTCTTCTCAGCAGTTCATGGATCCTATACAAAAATTGACCATATATTAGGACATAAAGATCTCAAAATTAAATGCAGGAAGGCAAGTAATAAATGCCTTCTTCTCAGATCACAATGCAATAAAAGCTACATTCAGTAAGAAGTTAGGGGTAAATAGACCAAAAAGTAATTGGAAACTGAATAATCTCATCTTAAAGAATGACTGGATGAAACAGCAAATTAGAGAAACAATTAATAATTTCACCCAAGATAATAACAATGATGAGGCATCATACCAAAATCTATGGGATGCAACTAAAATGGTAATAAGGGGAAATTTTATATCTTTAGAGGCTTATTTGAACAAAATAGAGATAGAGAAGATTAACGAATAGGGCCTGCAACTTAAAAAGCTAGAAAAAGACCAAATTAAAAACCCCCAACCAAAAATTAAACGTGAAATATAAAAATTAAAAGGAGAAATCAATAATATTGAAAGTAAAAAAAAAAAAAAACCTATTGAATTAATAAATAAAACCAAGAGTTGGTTTTATGAAAAAGCCAATAAAATAGATAAATCTTTGGTAAATCTCATCAGAAAAAGAAAAGAGGAAAATCAAATTGTTAGTCTTACAAATGAAACGGGGGATCTTTCCACCAATGAAGAGGAAATTAGAGAAATAATGAGTTACTTTGCCCAACTTTATGCCAATAAATTTGATAACTTAAGTGAAATGGATGACTTCCTCCAAAAATATAGGCTTCCTAGATTAACAGAGGAGGAAATAAATTGCTTAAATAGTCCCATTTCAGAAAAAGAAATAGAACAAGCTATTAATCATCTCCCCAGGAAAAAATCCCCAGGACCAGATGGATTTACATGTGAATAATACCAAACATTTAAAGAACAACAAACTCCAATGTTATATAAACTATTTGAAAAAATAGGGGATGAAGGAGTCCTACCAAACTCCTTTTATGACACAGACATGGTACTGATACCTAAACCAGGTAAATCAAAAACTGAGAAAGAAAACTACAGACCAATTTCCTTAATGAATATTGATGCTAAAATTTTAAATAAGATATTAGCAAAAAGAATTTAGAAAATCATCCCCAGGATAATACACTATGATCAAGTAGGATTTTTACCAGGAATGCAGGGCTGGTTTAATATTAAGAAAACTATTAGTATAATTGACCATATTAATAATCAAATTAATAAAAACCATATGATCATCTCAATAGATGCAGAAAAGGCATTTGACAAAATCCAACATCCATTCCTTCTAAAAACGCTTGAGAGTATAGGAATAAATGGACTATTCCTTAGAATAATCAGGACCCTCAGTAAGCATAATACCCAATCGAGATAAACTGGAACCTTTCCCATTAAGATGAGGAGTGAAACAAGGTTGCCCACTATCACCATTACTACTCTATATAGTACTAGAAATGCTATTCTCTGCAATAAGAGCCAAGAAAGAGATTCAAGGAATTAGAGTAGGTAATGAGGAAATCAAACTATCACTCTTTGCAGATGACATGATGGTATACTTAGAGAACCCCAAAGACCCTGCTAAAAAGCTATTAGAAATAATTCATAATTTTAGCAAAGTTGCAGGATACAAAATAAACCCACATAAATCCTCAGCATTTTTATATATCACCAACAAAATGCAACAGCAAGAGATACAAAGAGAAATTCCATTCCAAACAAATGTTGAAAGTATAAAATATTTGGGAATCCATCTACCAAAGAATATTCAGGAATTATTTGAGTAAAATTACAAATCACTTGCCACAAAAATAGTCAGATTTAAATAATTGGAAAGATATTCAGTGCTCTTGGATAGGCCGAGCGAATATAATAAAGATGACAATACTCCCCAAACTAATCTATTTATTTAGTGCTATACCAATCAGACTCCCAAGAAACTATGTTAATGACCTAGAAAAAATAACAACATTCATATGGAAGACTAAAATGTCGAGAATTGTAACGGAACTAATGAAAAAAAAGTCATATGTAGGTGTCCTAAAAAGCTATGTTATATAGCAGCAGTCACCAAAACCATTTGGCATTGGCTAAGAAATATACCAGTCGATCAGTGGAACAGATTAGGTACAAAGGACCAAAAAAGGGTACATCTATAACAATCTAGTCTTTGACAAATCCAAATATACCAACATTAGGAATAAAAATTCATTATTTTAAAAAAACTGTTGGGAAAACTGGAAATTAGTATGGCAGAAATTAGATATGGATCCACACTTAACACCATATACCAAGATAAGATCAAAATGGGTCCATGATTTAGGCATAAAGAATGATATCATAAATAGATTAGAGGAAAAAGAGGATAGTCTACCTCTCAGACCTGTGGAGGAGGAAGGAATTTGTGACCAGAGGAGAACTAGAGATCATTATTGATCACAAAATAGAAGATTTTGATTACATCAAACTAAAAAGTTTCTGTAAAACAATACTAATGCAAACAAGATTAGAAGGCAAGAAACAAATAGGGAAATTATTTTTAAATTAAAGGTTCTGATAAACATCTCATTTCGAAAATATATAGAGAACTGACCCCAATTTATAAGAAATCAAACCATTCTCCAATTGATAAATGGTCAAAGGATATGAACAGACAATTCTCAGATGATGAAATTGAAATTATATCCACTCATATGACAGAGTGTTCCAAATCACTACTGATCAGAGAAATGCAAATTAAGACAACTCTGAGATACCAGTTCACACCTGATTGGCTAAAATGACAGGAACAATAATGATGAATGTTGGAGGGGATGTGGGGAAAATGGGACACTAATATATTGTTGGTGGAGTTGTGAAAGAATCTAACCATCCTGGAGAGCAGTTTGGAACTATGCCCCAAAAGTTATCAAACTGTGCATACCCTTTGATCCAGCATTGCTGCTATTGGGCTTATATCCCAAAGAAATACTGAGGAGGGTAAAGGGACCAAAATGTGCCAAAATGTTTGTGGCAGCTCTTTTTGTAATAGCTAGAAACTGGAAGATGAATGGATGTCCATCAATTGGGGAATGGTTGGGTAAATTATGGTATATGAAGGTTATGGAATATTATTGCTCTGTAAGAAATGACCAGCAGGAGGAATACAGCGAGGTTTGGAGAGACTTACATCTACTGATGCTGAGTGAAATGAATAGAACCAGAAGATCGCTGTACACTTCAATGTTGTATGAAGATGTATTCTGATGGAAGTGGATATCTTCAACATAAAGAAGATCCAACTCACTTCCAGTTGATCAATGATGGACAGAAACAACTACACCCAGAGAAGGAACATTGGGAAGTGAATGTAAATTGATAGCACTACTGTCTATCTACCCAGGTTACTTACACCTTCAGAATCTAATACTTAATGTGAAACAAGAAAATGGGATTTACACACATATATTGTATTAAGTTATATTGTAACACATGTAAAATATATGGGATTGCCTGTTATCTAAGGGAGGGAGTAGAGGGAGGGAGGGGATAATTTGGAAAAAATGAATACAAGGGATAATATTATAAAAAAATTACTCATGCATATATACTGTCAAAAAAATTATAAATAAAATAAAAAAGAAGACTTTCATGAAGAAAAAAAAGAGAGAGGTAAGGAAGGAAACTATATCCTATTTAAAGATACAATAGATAATGTGGTAATATCAATACTAAACATATATGTACAAATGATATAGCATCCAAATTCCTAAAGAAGAAGTTAAGACAGCTGCAAGAAGAATTAGACAGCAAAAATATACTAGTAGGGGATATCAACCTTGCTCTCTCAGAACTAGAAAAATTGAACCACAAAATAAATAAGAAGATAAGGAGGTAAATAGGATTTTAGAAAATTAAGTGTGAAAAGAGAAAATTGAATGGAGACATAAAGGAATATACTTTTTTCTTTGCAGTACATGGAACCTATGCAAAAATCAACCATATATTAAGACATTAAAAACCTCAAAATCAAATGCAGAAAGGCAGAAATGGTAAATGTATTTTTTTCAGATAATGATGCAATAAAAGTTACATGAAGTAAAAGGCCATGGGTAAATAGACCCAAAATTCATTGGAACTAAATAATATAATCCTAAAGAAAGAGCGGATGAAACAACAAATCATAGACACAATAATTTCATCCAAGAGAATGATAATAATGAGATAATATACCACAATTTGTAGGATGCAGCCAAAGATATATACCTGTAAAAGTTGGTTCTATGACAAAAAAAAATAAAAAAATAGATGATTATGTCTACTTATCCAAGAGTTGTACTCCCAAAAACTTAAAGAAAAGACTTCTTTAAGTGTGTCACAGTGTTATCTTTCATCCAGAAGTCTACCTGGACAGAGGTATTACACAATCATTTAAGTTCTTACTATGTAAATACTATGTTATGTTCTAAGGAGACAAAATAAAAAATAAAACAGTCTCTGATTACAAGCAATTGAGAACCAGAAGTTGGGAGAAATATCTATGCTGATGACACTTGGGAAGAACTTTAAAGGCACCTAAAGTTTCTAAAATGAGGGAAAAAAGAGGCATCTTGTGCAAAGACATATTGATCGAAAATGAATTGTCATGAATGACTGGAGAATTACTAAATTGTAGACAAGTTGTAAATCTGCTTTGGTGTATATCAGTATTCCTTTATGTCAGCAAAATCATGGGCCTTAAACTAACAATAACAAGTATGGGGGAAGTAGATATCTCAGTATCTGAGTAGTGGATTAGAGTAGTGGGCCTGGAGTCAGGAAGACTTGAGTCTCAAAAAATAGTATGATCTTGAATAAGTAACTTAATCTCTGTTTGCCTTACTCCGCTAGAGAAATAAAGAGTTAAGCGATTTGCTTAGAATCCCACAGCTAGTTTCTGAGAGATGGATTTGAACTCAGGCCTTTTTGACTCCCATCTCAGTGTTCTATTCCATGTGTTATCTAACCTCCCATCTATATGAATGTAGATTCATATAGGCATAAACATGCATATATACATATACACATACACACATGCATGTGTTTATGTGTGTTTGCACAAACTAAAATAAAGTTCTTATAATTGTTGCTTTCATTTCTCTGAAAAATAATATATGGTTCTTTAAAAGTTGGTAAAGTACATTATATATAAGTATAAACATTATAGATGTTATCTCATTTAGTAATCAAAACAACACTATGTGGTAAATTATATTTTGCCCTTATTTTACAAATAGGGTACTGAGGATTAAGTGACTTGCCCAGGGTCATACTGCTAGGATCTGGGACATTATTTGAACTTATTTTTTCCTGATTCCAATTCCAACATGCTATATACACTGTGTCACTGAGTAGCATCAATAAATTAAGTACTTTTATTGAAAGAAAAAATTAAAATTATTTTGTATATATTCATATTCTGAATAATTTGGGAAAGTATTGCAAGCAGTACAAGCACCACACTTGTGTTTGGTGTAACTTATTAAATATCCACTTAACTTTTTTCCAAATATATTTGTAAGGGATCTTTAGGCCCAAGATACTAGAAAATCATATTCATTAAAAAATTGGCCTTTTTTTAAATAAATGAAATCATAAATGATTTTATAGTCATTTTACAGTAGTTATGAAAGACTACATTTTTCCAAAATTAAATCTCAATTAGAATTTTGAGTTCAGTCCTAGATTCATAATATCCTAGAATTAGAGGATGTGAAGGTCCGGGCTAGCTCCTCTGAAGGGCTCAGAATAAATCCTTGTCAGGATAAGCAAAAGTCCTTGCCCCACGTTGGGTACCAAAGTGTAAAGTTCTTGAATTGTGAGGGTCTGGTCGTCTGCTCAATTATAATCCTTCTCTGGGAGGAGATCTGTAAAATCTTTTCCTCTGTGCTCAGGTTTCTTGGAAGCTCTGAATCTCCTCCAGCTCTTGTCCTTCCCCAAATCAGACTGGACTCCTTTCAGCCTGCCTGGCGTCACAACTCTATCCCAGATTCGATTCTCTCAGACCCAATGCTGCCCTTCTTTTATCCTCCCAGAGAATAGACATGTGAGAACTCAATGGGGTGTGGGAAAATACTTCCACCAATGAACTTGCTTCTCGTAGAATTCCTAAGGTGTAAACTCCCTTTAAAGGCCTAAACCAAAGGTCTGAGCCAAAGAACTGTCAAGTCAACGTGAGTTCTCACCCTTGTAATTGTCCAGACAACCTGAATTGTCACCTTGTAATCCTAACAAGAGGAGACTATAGAGACAATATAGGCCAAACCCATGATTCTTTGGAAACTCTTAAAGATCATCAATGACCCTCTATTTGTCAGATCCAGTAGCCTTTTTTTTTCATCAATTATTGCTGTTAACTTGTCTCCAAGTCTTTACACTGTTACTGCTACTGTTTTCTTTTGTTCTCAATGAGAACATCATGAGGGTGATGTCTTGACTTGCTCATGAATCAACGTATCAGCGTGAGGCAGAGCTATGCAAGATCATCAGACCTATTCTCTTCTTCAAAGTCTTCAAAGTCCAATGGCAAGTTAAAAGTCAATATTACTGGTGATAGCCTAGGATGTAGTAGGTGACAGTCTTTATACTATTATCTATCTTTACACTAGTAAGTATCTTACTTGTATGTAAGTATGTTTTTCCTTCTTCCACTACAGAAATATCATACCCCCTTCTTTTCTTATCTTTCTTACATAAATTTTCTTGTTTTCTTTGTTAGCTTTTTACCTTTTTCCTAATTCTTTGATATAATTATTTCTATAAAATTTGTACTTAACTTTTTTTTTCTCTTTTCTCTTTCCCTTTACAATCACATTTTTACACACAACTTTAATGATAACTTCTGTGCATATAATCTACAGTGGATATTTCTTGTTCTTTCGTCTCAGTCTCATTTCTCCTTACACACACACACACACACACACACACACACACACACACACACACACACATTCCAACCCCATTATTTTTCTCCCTAAAATTGTTTGTCTTTTTGTTTTATTGTTTTTGTCAGTCACCACTATTTATACTCCTCCAATATGTGAAAGTTTGCAATTAATCTTTGACTCCTCCTTTCCCCATAATTAACAAAATCAGTCTTTAATATGCTGTTACAATTTGTGTATTCATGATGTTTTTTCTAGTCCCACTGCTATTAGAGGTGTTAAGACCCACCCTCATCAACACATACTTATTTCTGCATAGGACCATAGGATTTATAGATGGCAGGGAGCTCATATTTTGTTAATGAACAAACTCAATCATAGAAAGGCAAAATTATTTGCCAAGTACCCCAGAGTTAGTCTGAGTTAGAATTTGAATCCAGGTCTTCTTGACTTGAGGTTAACTTTTTTTACCCATTAATACCATGCTATCTCTAAAAGACTGATCTCCTTTTATTCTTTCTTTACTCCAATATACTCAATATATAACAAATTCAATCTTTCTTATACATATACTGTCATATTGAATATGACAGTATATTGTTCCAACATCCTTTGCATATCAAGATAAGTTTATTCAAATTTGCATGGATGCATTTCTACTCTTATAATACTGCCCTTCACTCTTAAGTAATTTGTATTATACTGTTACCCAAACCAGATCTTATTTCTGCTGTTTGAGTTTGTTCACATTGTTTCCTATGCTTGAAATTTCATCCTTTCCCTTCTTCTGTTCTAACCCTTCCATTAAAAGCCTAAATTAAATTTCATCTTTTTCAGGAAGTCTTTCTGTATTTTCCTTGTTGGTAAAAATCTTTATACTTGGACTTCAATGTTATAACATCTGACTGATTTTTGCTCCAGATGCATATATCTTTGGTTAGAGATCTTACTCTAGTTTATAAGTAAACATTCTTTTATATAAACTAATTTTAATGTTCAAAAATTAAACTTTAGTTTGGATTATGAGAGGCTCAGTTTTTCAACCTTGTCTCCCTTATAATTAAGTGGGAAAAAGAAATAGAGACTACATCAAGTGCAGTTATCACTTCTTCTACCCAGTCAGTCACATTTTTGAACTTTTTCTATGCTGATATATCCAATAAAAGTCTGAAAAGGCTTGGTGGTAACCTATACTTTACAAAGTCTTGATGAATTTGTTTGAATAATATTGCTATTCCGGCCAAGATGGGGGCATGGAGGCAGACATCTGCTTAAGCTCTGTGTTTTCTCTCGGAACTTACTTCATGACAAGCCTCGGAGTTAATGCTTGACCGAAAAAGAAACCCACAAATAATCACCAACAAAAGACATCCTTGAAATTCGCCAGAGAAGGTCTGTGTTTGCTAGGGGAAGGGTCAAACGGACTAAGTGCAGATTGAGGGCAGGCAAGCCAGAGTGAGACAGACAGCTCACACAGCTCAGACCAGAGTGGGGAGGGGTGTGATCTCTGCAGTTTCTGCAAAAAGACTGTTACCCCAGTGTGGATATTCCATCTTGGCAGCTAAAAAGACAACAGACCTGGAAAAAAGATCCAGGAGAGAGAATTTGAGAATAATCGGACTCCTTGAAAAATGTGAAGAAAAAAAGAGCTTGGACACTATTTTCGAGGAAATTATCAAAGAGAACTGCCCAGACATTTTGGAGACAGAGGGTAAAATAGACATTGAGAAAATTCATCGATCACCTACTGAAAGGGACCCTAAAATCAAAACGCCAAGAAATATAGTGGCCAAGTTCAAGAACCATCAGACAAAGGAAAAAATATTGGAAGGTGCTAGAAAAAAGCAATTCAGATATGGAGGAGCTACAATAAGGATAACACAGGATCTAGCAGCATCCACATTAAAAGAACAAAGGGCGTGGAACATGATATTCTGAAAGGCTAAGGAACTTGGTATGCAGCCAAGAATAACTTACCCAGCAAAAATGAGCATCATTTTCCAGGGAAGAAGATGGACATTTAACGAAATAAATGGATTCCATCTATTCTTGATGAAAAAACCAGATCTACATAAAATGTTTGATCTTCAAATACAGAACTCAAGAGATTTCTAAAAAGGTAAAAAGAAATCTTGAGAACTATACTTCTGCCATAAAAATATGTAAAGAACATATGTATATTTTATCTTAGAAACTAGAGGTGGAAAGAAAATTATATCATAAAAAAGTGTAAAGTGGTGGTACTACATCTCATGAAGAGGCAAAGGTAACCTATTATATCTCAGAGAAAGAAAAGAGGGAGATGAACATAGTGTGTATCAATAGACATATTCAAATTATCGTGAAACTTCTTCCACCTCATTGAAAAGTGAGAGGGAAGGAGTAAGCTAAGGGGAAGGGTGTAGTGAGCTGTCGTCTCCAGAAGCTGCTGGATCGCTCTCTGGGAAGAGATCTGCTGTGTCTTCTACTCAAATCTCTCCGACAGATTCTTCTTCCTGTAATGAACCATTGTCTCCAGGCAGTTGCTGTTAACTCTTGTCCAAAGAAGTGACTTCCCTTCCTGCAGAGAGCCCCGTCAAGCCTGATGCAATTCAGAGTCTTCTTTTTATCTCTGGGAGTCCTCTCTTTTATTCTCCCAGAGAATGGGTGTGGGATAATGCAAGGGCTTCTGGGAAGAACCACCCCAGCCAATGAGCTTGCCCCCTCTATCAAGTCAACCTGAGTTCTCACCTTGTAATTGTCCAGAAAACCTGAGTTCTCACTTAGTAATCCTAACATCTCCCCCTTTCTTTTGATTTAGAACATAGGACAGTCATGACCTTGAAACATAAATCCATCAATATGGGAAGTATTACAGATAATTACATAAATTACATAAGCACATAGTAACATAGTAACATAATACATTCTAGAAGTATATAACATAATCAAATAATCATAAATTGAAAATTTATAAATGTCCATAAGTCCATTGTCCATTAGTCTCATCTTGTGTGAGGAAGTCCAATGATTCCTGCTGGTTTTTAAAGTTCTTTAACAGTCTTCTTATTATCCATGCTCTTTCAGTGTCAGATGTTTCTTAGATCTTCTCCTTTATTTTGAGGTCTTTCTCTTTTTCTGTCTCTCTCTGATGGACAAGGCGAATATGACTCGTTGGCACCCATCTGATTCCTTCTCCTGCTGAAGAAATACAAGCAAACCCTCTCCCCCAGGCAGTTAACCTATCTGGTCCCTTCCATTCACCACTTTCTGGATCTCTCCACATCACCTGGCGATTATCTAAGGACAGTGGAGATGCTCGCACTGGACACTGCCCTTCTGGTGGGTTATAAAACCTGTCTGCTGGAGCCAGTGCATCTTTGTCAAAAATTAGAAAATTAATGGTATAGAGAACTAAATTTAGAAGTTCCCTAGGGCTACCTGTGGCTCCCCCTTTCTTTTGTTTTTGGAGGAGTGTCTTAATATCTCTGTTTCTTCTCTCTACTATTGCCTGCCCTTGAGGATTAAAGGGTATGCCCGTGGTATGTAAAATCTTATACTGTGCACAAAAGTGTGTAAAATGTTTGGACGTATATGCAGGTCCATTGTCTGTTTTTATTGCTTGTGGCACACCCATAATTGCAAAAGCTTGTATAAGGAATTCAGTGACCACTCGGGCTGTCTCTTTTGCTGCTGGCATTGCAAATGTGAATCCTGAAAAGGTGTCTACCACGACATGAATAAAAGATAGACGACCAAAAGATTTATAATGGGTCACATCCATTTGCCAGATTTCATTGGGTCTCAAACCATGAGGATTCTTCCCTGGAGGGAGTGTAGGAGCGTGGAAAGGAAGACAAGCTGTATAGCTTTTTACTATGCTCCTAGCTTCCTCTCTTGTGATTCCAAATTGTAAACGTAAAGCTCAAGCAGCCTGATGATATTTAGAATGAGATTCTTGCGCTTCCTGAAATAAAGGACTACTGGCTAACATGGTTAGAAGGCTATCTGCCATTGAATTTCCATCAAAAATAGGACCTGGGAGTCCACTATGTGAGTGGACATGCAAGATATAAATCTTGCCTGGATGTTTTCTCACTTGCTCTTGAAGTTCCTTAAAGAGCTGATAAATATTGGAGGCTGCAAATTTTATTTGGGCTGTGGCAATTCTTTGTACTACACCTACTGAATAGGCTGAATCAGTAATTATATTTACGTCTCCTGGGTAATAAGTGAGAGCTAGCATGATAGCAAATAATTCATTCTGTTGAGTGGATTGAAAAGGAGTCCTGATTACTCTCTTTATGGTTAAATCATGAGAGTATATGGCACAAATATTTTCTTTGGAGGCATCTGTAAAGATTGTTGGTCCTTTAAGAGGAACCTTAGAAACCTTTTCTTCAAAAATCCATTGCCAATTATGTAGTAGCCGGGTAATCTTTAATGGAGATCCATGTGCAAAATTTGGAGCGGTGGCCAATAAAATTTGCCATTCTGGGATGTTCTCACAGCATACATTAATCTGTGCATTAGTATAGAATGTGTATATTTTTTTCAGGACTTATCCCAGATAATTGTGTTACTCTCTTAATAGCCTTTAATAAAATCCTAGCCACAAGCACTGGGTAAGGTGTAAGACTTTGTTCTGGTTGTGCTGGGAGGTTCACCCACTCAATCACTCTGTCTCCTTGATGAAGGACTGCTGTGGGTGCCTCTTTTGTAGCAAAAACTGATATTTCCAAGGGTTTTTGAGTGACTCTTTCAACCACATTGGATAAAGCCAGTTCAACTTCTCTCAAAGCCTTTTGTGTTTCTTTTGTAAGCTGGCATGGTGAATTTAAAGCACTGTCTCCCCTTAAAATGTCATATAGTGGTTGTAGTTGATTGGTAGTTAAGCCTAACACTGGACGCATCCATTGGATATCTCCTATTAATTTTTGAAAGTCATTTAAGGTGTTCAACTTCTCTGTTCTTAAAGAAAGCTTTTGTACTGTGAGTGTCTTAGGATATACTTCATATCCTAAATATTGAAAAGGAGCATGTCTTTGAATTTTTTCTGTAGCTATATGCAGTTTGTAGTACTTTAATGTTTCCATGGTCCTTTGTAGACATGCCTCTAACATTTGTTCCTCAGGTGCACATCCCAAAATATCATCCATATAATGTAACAATATTACTTTTGGAAAGGCTTTTCTTACTGGAGCAAGAGCAGCTGCAACATACATTTGGCACATAGTAGGGCTGTTTTTCATTCCCTGTGGCAAAACTGTCCATTCATATCTTTTATAAGGCTCGGCCAAATTAACACTAGGCACTGAAAAAGCAAATCTTTTCATATCCTCCTTATCTAGAGGAATAGAATAGAAACAATCCTTAATGTCTATAACCCATAGAGGCCATTCTCTTGGCAACTGAGTAGGAGATGGAAGTCCAGGCTGAAGAGTTCCCATAGTTTCCATCTGTTCATTTACTCTTCTTAGATCAGTTATCATCCTCCATTTTCCAGATTTCTTTTTCACCACAAATACTGGGGAATTCCAAGGACTTAGAGAAGGCCGCAAGTGTCCTTGGTCAAGTTGTTCTTGCACTATGTCTAATAAGGCCTGAATTTTATCACTTCTTAAGGACCACTGTTCTACCCACACTGGTGAATCAGTCTTCCACTGAATAGGAACTGGTGAAAGTGCAGGTAGGCCTTCAACAGCAGCCCTGCCTAAAAAGCCGAAGTGCTTATTTGTAATCCTATCTGCTGTAAAATGTCTCTTCCCCACAGATTGATGGGGATTTTTTCAACCACAAAAGGAGTAAAAGCTCCTGTTTCTCCTTCAAATACCCATCTCAAAGGCCTAGCACTAACTTCTGCTGCTATTGATCCTCCCACCCCAGACATATAGGTGTCTGCTTTAATCTTTGGCCAGTGACCGGGCCAATTGGCACCTCTAATAACTGTACAATCTGCACCCGTGTCTACCAATCCTTCAAATGGTATTCCGTTTATATAAATAGTAAGCATAGGTCGGTCAGCTGTCACAGCTGCTGTCCAATATATTCCTGGATTTTGTTCATTGGAGTCAAAATCTAGGCGACTATCACTAGGTTGCTTATTAGGGGTCCGTAACAATAAGCCTGATGCTACTACTTCTCCTGGTTGATAAATCACACGTTGTCTGCCTGTGTTAGTGACTGGGATATTAGATACACGTTCTCCAGTCTCCCACATCAGTGTATGGATGGACACTGTTTTGTAGGCACTCTCAGAAGGTGAAATGGTCAAGCCTACTGTGCCTGGAGGCAAAGGATCCATAGGCTCAACAGGAATAGATTTCACTTCTCCAGGGAGTATCTCGGTAGTCTCTACTGCACACAACTCTATTTTTCCTAATTTCAATCCCTTTCTTCCATCTGATTGCCTTTTGGCTGATTGATCATGTCTTAAAATTCTCTGGATGTAACCTCGGCTGCCATCATGTCCCACTTGGGGGGCTGAAGCTGGGCCCCACCTGTCATTTCCCTGGGTCAATCTACATTCGGAGGCCCAGTGGAGGCCCTTGTGACATTTTGGACATGGAGTTTTGGGTCTTCTCTCACCCTGTCTTCTCACTGTATCTCCATACCTACACTGAGCTCTTAGATGCCCAATTTTTCCACATTGAAAACATCGCCGAGTTTCTCTAGAAGGCCCTTGCCAGGAGGGACCCTGTCTTTCCACATTCATCATTGTCCGGGTGTAAAAAGCATTTGATCCCACTGTAGCACAGCGTCTTATGATCTCCTCTAAAGGAGCATCTTTGTCTAATCCCCATATAATTCTTTTGCAAATCTCATTGGCATTTTCCTTAGCCAGATGTCTGGTCATTATTTCTGTAGCTGAATTTTCTCCAATAGTTCTTTTGACAGCAGTTTGCAAACGTCCCACAAAATCTGCAAAAGGTTCATTGGGACCTTGCTGTATTTTAGTGAAAGCCTCTCCACGATCTTTCTGTCCAGGAAGGACACCCCAAGCTTTTATTGCAGCCTTAGCAATTTGCTCATATATTGTCATGGTATAATCAGTCTGTTCTGAATTCTCTCCATACCGACCTTCACCAGCCAAGTGCTCAAAAGTGAATTGTGTGTTAACTCCTATTTCCAAATTGCATCTGACTTGAATTTTACATAATTCATGAAATTCCACAAGCCATAATAAATTTTCTCCAGGTTCCAGGCACGTCCTTGCTATGGATTTCCAATCATTCGGGGTTAGGACTTCATAAGACAAACCATCTAGTAACATTTTGACATAAGCTGATGTAGCCCCATAAAGGGTACAACCTTTTTTCAAATCCTTAATTTTATTCAAATCTAAAGGTGCATATCTTCTCCTTTTTTTACCTACAGAGTCAGTATTTTCAATCACAGGATATGCATGTATAAAATCACTTATATCCTGTCCTTCTCTCTTAGCTTTAACCAATGCTTTTTCTAATCTTGTCATAGGCTTAGGCTGCTTCACAGATGATTCTGTTTGTGTTTCTGCCTCTTCCCCTCTTTCTTCCTCCATCTCTGAAGGTGGGGTTGATGTGGGCCTGTCAATAATCTGTTCTCTAAGCAGGGTTGAAGCTTCTTCAAGAGAATCATACCATAATTCCTCATTTAAATCCTCTTGGTCTAGGGAAAGATCTTGATCTTTCCTTTTTTCCTCACACTTCCTCCTCTGTTCATTTTTAGAACTTTTCCTTCTCCTACAACTTGCTTGATAGTTTAAGGCTAATTGAACTATGTTGTAGATATAAAATACTTCTGCAGAAATTGAACGAGGCCCATTTTTTGCTTGAAATTCTTTCATTTTATATCCCACTAGCTTCCATTTATCTACATCTATCTTTTCTTCCTCTAAGAACCAAGGGGATGTACGTCTTAATGCAGCCAAGAGTTTAGCAATCTGTACCCAGGTTACAAGTAAACTCTGCTCCTCAATTATCTTGATTATACTCTCTATAGTACCACTCCTGAATGGAGCTGAGGTTGCTTCTGGGGCTGGGGTTGAGTCGGCTGAGGTCCAGGGATTGAATATAGCTAACATCTGCCCCATTATTCTCACAGAATTCTCACAGAATTTGTGAGAAAAAGGGGTAAAATAAGGGGAGGAACTTTAAGTTGGGACAGGGATACTAAAAAGCAAGTGGTGTTCACAAGTTTAATACTGGGTAGGGAGGTAAGAGGGAAGGAAATGAGAAAAGCATAAGCAGGGGTTAACAGGATGGCAAGCAATGTAGAATTAGTCATTCTAACTATAAATGTGAATGGGGTAATCTCCCTCATAAAGAGGAAGCAGTTAGCAGACTGGATTAAAAGTCAGAATCCTACTATATGTTGTTTAAAAGGAAACACACCTGAAACAGGGTGATACATCCAAACTAAAAGTAAAATGGTGGAGCAGAATCTACTATGCTTCAGGCAAAGCCAAAAAAGCTTTCAACTAAGCAGTTCATGGAACCTATACAAAAATTGATCATATACTAGGGCATAAAAACCTAAAAATCAAATTCAGTAAGGCAGAAATAGTAAATGCATCCTTTTCAGACCACAATGCAATGAAAATTACATTCAATAAAAAGCCAGGGGAAAAGAGACCAAAAAATAATTAGAAACTAAATAATCTTATACTAAAGAATGATTGGGTGAAACAGCAAATCATAGACATAATTAATAACTTCACCCAAGAAAATGACAATAATGAGACATCATACCAAAATGTGTGGGATACAGCCAAAACAGTAATAAGGGGAAGTTTTATATATCTATAGGCCTACTTGCATAAAATAGAGAAAGAGAGGGCGAACGAATTGGGCTACAACTACAATTGTTAGAAAAGGAACAAATTAAAAACCCCCAGACAAATACAAAACTTGAAATTCAAAAAATAAAAGGTGAGAATAATACAATTGAAAGTAAAAAAAAAAAAAAAAAAACTATTGAATTAATTAATAAAACTAAGAGTTGGTTCTATGAAAAAACCAACAAAATAGACAAACCCTTAGTAAATCTGATTAAAAAAAGGAAAGAGGAAAAGCAAATTGTTAGTCTTCAAAATGAAAAGGGAGAACTAACCACTAATGAGAGGAAATTAGAACAATAATTAGGAGCTACTTTGCTCAACTTTATGCCAATAAATTCGATAACTTAAATGAAATGGAAGAATACCTTCAAAAATACAGCTTGCCCAGATTAACAGAGGAAGAAGTAAGTAGTCTAAATAGTCCCATCTCAGAAAAAGAAATAGAACAAGCTATTAACCAACTCCCTAAGAAAAAATCCCCAGGACCAGATGGATTTACAGGTGAATTCTACCAAACATTTAAAGAACAACAAACTCCAATGCCATATAAACTATTTGAAAAAATAGAGATTGAAGGAGTCCTACCAAATTCCTTTTATGACACAGACATGGTACTGATACCTAGACCAGGTAGATTGAAAACTGAGAAAGAAAACTATAGACCAATTTCCTTAATGAACATTGATTCTAAAATCTCAAATAAGATATTAGCAAAAAGACTTCAGAAAAATCAACTTAGGATAATACACTATGACCAAGTTGGATTTATACCAAGAATGTAGGGTTGGCTTAATATTAGGAAACCTATTAGTATAATTGACCATATTAATAATCAAATTAATAAAAACCATATGATCATCTCAATAGATGCAGAAAAAGCATCTGATAAAATCCAACATTCATTCCTACTAAAAACGCTTGAGAGTATAGGAATAAATGGACTATTCCTTAGAATAATCAAGAGCATATATTTAAGATCGTCAGTAAGCATAATATGCAATAGAAATAAACTGCAATCTTTCCCAGTAAGATCAGGAGTGAAACAAGGTTGCCCACTATCACCATTACTATTCAATATAATACTAGAAACGCTAGCCTCAGCAATAAGAACCAAGAAAGAGATTCAAGGAATTGGAGTAGGATATGAGGAAATCAAACTATCACTCTTTGCAGATGAAATGATGGAATACTTAGAGAACCCCAAAGACTCTGCTAAAAAGCTATCAGAAATAATTCAGAATTTTAGCAAAGTTGCAGGATACAAAATAAATCCACATAAATCCTCAGCATTTTTATACATTACCAACACAATCCAACAGCAAGAGATACAAAGAGAAATTCCATTCAAAATAAATAGTATAAAATATTTGGGAATATATCTATGAAAGGAAAGTCAGGAATTATATGAGCAAAATTATGAAACACTTGCCACAAAAATAACGTCAGATTTAAATAATTCTAAAGACATTCAGTGCTCTTGGATAGGCCAAGCGAATATAATTAAGATGACAATACTCCCTAAACTAATCTATTTATTTAGTGGTATACCAATCAGACTCCCAAGAAACTATTTTAATGATCTAGAAAAAATAACTACAGAATTCATATGGAACAACAAAAGGTCGAGAATTTCTAGGGAAGTAATGAAAAAAAAAATTAAATGAAGGTGGTCTAGCTGTACCTAATCTAGAACTATATTATAAAGCAACAGTCATCCAAACCATTTGGTTTTGGCTAAGAAATAGGGTAGTTGATCAATGGCATAAGTTAGGTGCACAGGGCAAGATAGTGACTAAAAATAGCAATCTAGTGTTTGACAAACCCAAAGATCCCAAATTTTGGGATTAGAATTCATTATTTGACAAAAACTCCTGGGAAAACTCGAAATTAGTATGGCAGAAACTAGACATGGACCCACATTTAACACCACATACTAAGATAAGATCAAAATGGGTCCAAGATTTAGGCATAAAGGACAAAATCATAAATAAATTGGAGGAACATGGGATGGTTTACCTCTCGAATTTGTGGAGGAGGAAGGAGTTTGTGTCCAAGGGAGAACTAGAGACCATTATTGATCACAAAATAGAAAATTTTGATTACACCAAATTAAAAAGTTTCTGCACAAACAAAACTAATGCAAGCAAGATTAGAAGGGAAGTAACAAATTGGGAAAACATTTTACAGTTAAAGGTTCTGATAAAGGCCTCATCTCCAGAGAATTGACTTTAATTTATAAGAAATTAAGCCATTCTCCCATTTGATAAATGGTCAAAGGATATGAACAGACAATTTTCAGATGATGAAATTAAAATTATATCCACTCATATGAAAGAGTGTTCCAAATCACTATTGATCAGAGAAATACAAATTAAGACAACTCTGAGATATCATTACACACCTGTCAGATTGGCTAAGATGACAGGAACAAATAATGATGAATGTTGGAGGGGCTGTGGGAAAACTGGGACAGTGATGCATTATTGGTGGAGGTGTGAAAGAGTCCAACCATTCTGGAGAGCAATCTGGAATTATGCCCAAAAATTTATCAAAATGTGCATACCCTTTGACCCAGCAGTGCTACTACTGGGCTTATATCCCAAGGAAATACTGAGGAGGGGAAAGGGAAAAAGAAATACTGAAGAGAGGAAAGGGGAAAGTATGTGCCAAAATGTTTGTGGCAGCCCTTTTCATAGTGGCTAGAAACTGGAAAATGAATGGATGTCCATCAATAGGAGAATGGTTGGGTAAATTGTGGTATATTAATGTTATGGAATATTATTGTTCTGTAAGAAATGACCAACAGGAGGAATACAGAGAGGCTTGGAGAGACTTACGTCAAGTGATGCTGAGTGAAAAGAGCAGAACTAGGGGATCATTATACACTTCAACAATGATACTGTATGATGGATGATACATCTGATGGAAGTGGCTACCTTCAACATAGACAAGAGCTAATCCAATTCCAATTGATCAATGATGGACAGAATCAGCTACATCCAGAAAAGGAACACTGGGAAATTAGTGTAAACTGTGAGCATTGTTTTTTTTTTGTTTGTTTGTTTGTTTGTTTGTTTTGTTTTTTTTTGTTTTGTTTTGTTTTGTTTTGTTTTGTTTTTCTTCCCAGATTATTTTTATTTTCCAAATACAATCCTTCCTTTGCAACAACAACAACAACAAAATTTGGTTCTGCACATATATATTGTACCTAGGATATACTATAAGATATTTAATATGTATGTAAATGCCTGCCATCTAGTGGAGGGGGTGGAGGGAAGGAGGGGAAAAATTCAGAACAGAAGGGAATACAAGGGATAATGTTGTAAAAAAAATTACCTATGCATATGTACTGTCAAAGAAAATGTTATAATTATAAAAATTAATAAAAAAAGAATAATATTGCTAAATACCATAGGATTCACTGAGCTATAAAATTCTATACAGATGAAAAAATGGTGAATAAAGAAGTTCCAATATAGATGTTATTTTTTCCCCAAATGCTTGAAAACATGAGTAACTAACTATTCAACAAAAGAAAAGAGATCTCTAAATCGGAGCTTCAACTAATTTAGCAATTTACCTTCCTTTTTTTCTCTTCTCTGTAATAAATGTATAAATGGGGCAGAGACCAAAAAAGCAATAATCTTACCATAGCAATTGAATTAGCATAGGCTAAATTTCTGTAAGAAAGCTTTAACAGTGATATAGGTGAATTTCAATTGAAATTTATATGAAGATGTGCAATAATTGAAAGGGCCAAGGTTAGATATGATTCATAGTATTCCTAGGAATTTTCCAAGCAGCAAAGCTAAGCATATGCATTTAACAAAGGGCCAGTTAAAAACAAATTAGAGAAATAAGCAATATTCCTTAGCCCAATGGTAAAGCTTAGAATATTCTAACCCAATAGAGGAACAGATATAAGAATCAGGCACTCAAAGTCATACAGAAAAATATTAAACAAATCATGAATAAGTCATGGGAGTATGATAACTGATTTTGAAGGATTAGAGCACCAAATCAGAAAGAAGGCAGTAGTTTGACTTAACCACATGCATTTTAATTAGGGAAGATTTTCTGTGACCATGACATCCATAGCTAAGTTTAGAAAGGCAACACTGATGGAAGAGAAAGATTTTTACAGAAACAGAAGCCATACACTGATGTGGCAAAAAAAATGAGCTTTCAGATTCCTGAGTATTAGAAACATTATGTTTTTCTGACTTTTTAAAAAAGAGAAGCTGGTAATTCTAAATATTAAATTAAAATTAACCTTACAAACCAATATTGTAAGTTAGAAGTACAAAATCAGGAATTTATAAATTATTTTATAAATTTATAAATTATTTTAAGTTCTAAACATATGGAGGGTCTTGAGAACCCTATACAACTGCAAAACCGCTAGTGATATTAAATGAAGTTCAAATATATTTGAGCCTCTCTTTCCTTAATGGGTTGCAATAGACTCACTCCCACACAATTATAGTAATACTTTGTATTTATAAAATGTTCTTAGAAAAAGTCAAAACTCCTTTAAGGGGTTTATTATTTCTTATAAAATCACATAAGTAAGGAGTAAGTATCATTATTTCTGTTTCATAGATGAGAGCATCAAGGAACTTGAAAAATGATTAATTGTGGACATTTGGGCTGTTTATAGTAAAATTAGGAATAGAGTGCCCCAAAATCTTGAGATTAGCTTTCTCATTAAGGCCATGGAACCACAGAATATTAGAACTTTTTTTTAAACCTGTGCCCTATCTAATCTATCCCTTTATTTTGAGAAAACTGAGGTCCAGATATACATAATAAAAGTGGAAAAGGAAATCAAACAGAGGGTTACTGACTCCAAATTCAGATCACTGACCATTTATCAAATACTGCTAGTGCTTAGTTACAGCTATAACTTTAGACTCCATACATAATTTATGCTTTTAGCCAACTTAAAAACCATCAAAAAGAACAATATTTATTTTAATAAAAACCATTTCTTGTTATCAAACTTCAATTTAAGTTTCACACAGTTGTTTTGCCTAAGACCATATCTACTGAATGTTGTCTGTATCAAGTAGTTTAGAAATTCAAAAGTATTAGAGTAGGAAACTAAAAAATGTCTTGAAAAGCCAATCATTCTAAAATCCACAGTGTTTACACAACTTACCCAACTCTATTGTCTCTACCAATGAAAGACCTTGGCTCTCTTCTCTGCTGTACCCATTGTAATATTCTACCTGGTAGTGTAGAATTCTGTTTGCTATTTGGAATTAGTAATATCTGAGTTTAAATCTTAATTTCAAATAATAGCTGCATGACCATGGGCAAATTACTTAAAATCTCTAAGCCTCAATTCTCTCACCAGAATAGTGGTGACAGTATAATTATTTGCATTTATGATAAGAATTTAAAATAGCTTATATACCTTTAAGTCCTGTACAGATATTTCTTTTTGTTCTCTCTATTCATTTTCTTGCCATAAAATCTTCCTACCTTATGCTATCCAGCCTTAACACCTACTAGCTATGTTATGTTGAACAAGCTATGTAACTGTCTCTACTCAAGTTTTTTCAATTTATAAAAAATGGTATCTCCTATGGTTATTATGAGGAGAAAATAAGATAGCATTTGTTTTTTTTTTTATTTTTTTATTTATAATTTTTTTCACAGTATATATGCATGAGTAATTTTTTTATATTATCCCTTGTATTCATTTTTCCAAATTATCCCCTCCCTCCCTTTACTTCCTCCCCTTGATGACATACAATCCCATACATTTTACATATGTTACAATATAACCTAGATACAATATATGTGTGTAAATACAATTTTCTTGTTGCACATTAAGTATTAGATTCCGAAAGTATAAGTAACCTGGGTAGATAGACAGTAGTGCTAACAATTTACATTCACTTCCCAGTGTTCCTTCTCTGGGTGTAGTTATATCTGTCCATCATTGATCAACTGGAAGTGAGTTGGATCTTCTTTATGTTGAAGATATCCACTACCATCAGAATACATCTTCATACAACACTGAAGTGTACAGCAATCTTCTGGTTCTATTAAGATAGCATTTGTAAAGCATTTTGTATTAATTATTTTTGTATTAATACACCTTAATTTTGTATTAATTAATTTGTTTTAATACACATTAATGACTAATGTGTATTAATGACTGATAATAGCTAAATTATAATGATCTTGTAGCAATGAGGGATAATATATGAACAATCTAAGTATTAGATTATAGTAGCTTTCATAAAATATTTTTTAAAAAACAGAAAAAATATCTGAAGAATATGGAATAGATTATTTGTGAAGAATCTGTGGAAATGATAGACAACCAAGTGCTATAGTGGGGAGAAGGCTAGACCTAGAGTCAGAAGTTCAATCCTACTTATCAGTTGTCTAAGATTGGAAAAATCACTTAATATTTGCTTCAATTTCCTTGTGATGATAATAGTACCCATCTCTCAGGGATGTTGTGAAGATCAAAATAGTTGCTATATGCAACCTTTAAGATGGCAATTATAAACCTTAAAGGGCTATATAAATGTTAGCAATGATGATGATGGAGATGAAGATGATGAAATGAATAAAAATCTCACTGGATTAGAGGTCATAAATGAATCATAGATTTGAAGCTAGAAGGGCCCTTGGAGGCTATCTTCATACCCTTATTTTACATATAATGCCTGTGAGGCCTCAGAAAGTTCAAGTGATTTGCCTAAGATGACACAAATAGCAAGCATAAATGTAGGATTTGAATCTAGGTTCTTTGATTCCAGTAGAAAGGGGAAAAAAAGTATTCATCTCACCCTGAGGGGTTTTCAATCTGCAATAGTGAACTGAATATCCATAACCAGGAGATCATTAATCCTTTAGAGTATTGAAGAAATATCAACATGTTAATCCTAAAATATAATATGAGCATTTTAATAAAGGACTTTACCTAAAAGAATAAAATGGAAATATATTAACTATAGCAGAGTAAACAAGGAAAACATCTGGGAGAAAAGAGTCTTTCCTAGTAACCTCCTTTTTGCATGGAACCCTACCTACCCCCATCCCAAAATCATGTAGAAAGGCACATACTTCCCCTACATGTTGAATTGATCCTGCTTAAAAGATATATAAAAAAACATTTAAGGCCAAGATGGCGGAGAAGATACACGCGACTGTGTAAGCTCCTTTCTTCCCTCACAACCAACTACATATAATCAGCCTCAGAAATAGCGCTGGACTGATAGAATCCACAAGGACTGGAAGCACGACTTACCAGCTGAAGAGAATCTGGAGTTTCAACAGGAAAGGTCAGCTCCCAGGGGAGGAAGAAGAGAGGCCAGCACAGACAGTGGGGTAGTGGCACACTGCACCGGTCCCGCTGGGGAGGGCTCTGGATCAGAGAAGCCACTGATATAAAAGAATCTGGCACAGGCTGTTAGCTCTTCTCTGCTTATAATAGAGCAGTTCAGAAGAGAAATCTAAGCAACTTTAAAATTTAAAACCAGATAGGATCTTCCTGGATCCGCGGGGTGACTCAGCAGATCTCGGGAATGTGTGGGTGTGGCCGACATAGGCAATCCAGGCTTTCACCTGGAGGTAGTTAAGAGATTGAAAAGTGGGCGGGGTGGTAACTCAGAGTGCCTGGCTTGGCTGGAGGCTGTGGAACAGAAGCCCCAGAGAAGCAGAACTTTTGAACTAGGGACCGCAGATTCTGGCAGACACTTCCAGTTTGAGCACAGGGGCTTTTCACGTCACCTGCTGCAGACATCCACACCCCACCGGGACGCATAGGCTAGGCTTTGAGTCGCCTTTACTGTTCAGTCTCAAACCTCAGGGAAGCAGCTAAAACACAGCGCCCTCAAGGCTCAGCAGTGCTGATCACCTCTGAGGCACTTCCAGGGAGGGGGTGGGGAACTCTCTCCCAGAGCTCTCTCTTAGCTCAGGCGCAGGGGCCGCTGCATCCATCCTGTCTGGGAGGAAGCTGGTAAAGAAATAAATAAATAATTTCCTACCCCAGGGACAGACCCCAAAAGATTTGTTAAATATGAGCAAAAAGCCAAGAAAAACTATAGATTCCTTCTACACAGAGAAAGAGTGGGTATCTAACCCTGAGGAAGTTAACAGCAGAGAGTCAGCAGATAACAACCTAAAGGGGAACGATTCCTGCCCCCCATCACATAACTCTCTCCTTGAAGAGACTATTAAAAAGTTAAGAGAGTTTGAAGAAAAATGGGGAAAGGAAAGAGAAGCTATGATAGAGAATAACAACGTTCTAAAATTGATTTGGAAAAAATAAAGAATTCACAGGAGATGCAGGGAAACAAAATTAGTGAATTAGAAAAGGTAAAAAAATCAAAGGAAAGTAGGATTTCTGAATTGCAGAAGATAAAAAATGTCCCAAGAAAATAGGATTTCTGAATTGGAAAAAGAAAATAATTCTCAAAAAAAAATTAGGGAAATGGAAAAAAATTCAAAAGAGCTAAATGACTCATTTAAAAATGAAATTGGGCATTTACAAAAAGAACTAAAAACTGTGAATGAAGAAAATAACTCATTAAAATTCAGGATGGAACAATAGAAATGAATGATTCATTGAGAACCCAAGAATCAGTCAAACAAAACAAAAAAAAAAAAAAAAAAAAAAAAAAAGAAAAGCTGGAGAATTACGTCAAATTCTTACTGGGAAAATCTATAGACCTGGAAAATAGATCTAGGAGAGATAATCTGCGGATCATTGGACTTCCCAAAAACTATGACCAAAAAAAGAGCCTAGATTTTATTTTACAGGAAATCATCAAAGAGAACTGACCAGAGATAATAGAAACAGAGGGGAAAGTAGATGTTGAAAGAATTCATCGAACTTCTTCTGAAATAGACCCTAAAAAAAGAACACCACAGAATACTGTGGCTAAGCTGCAGAATTACCAGACAAAGGAATAAATCCTCCAAGCAGCTAGAAAAAAACAATTTAAATACCAAGGGGCCACAATAAGGGTCACACAAGATCTGGCTGCCTCCACATTAAAAGATAGAAGGGACTGGAACCTGATATTCCGTAAGGCAAAAGATCAAGGACTGCAACCAAGAATGAACTACCCAGCTAAGTTTAGCATCTTTTTCCATGGAAGAAGATGGTCATTCAATGAAATAGAGGAATTCCATATGTTTCTAAGAAAAAAACCAGACTTAAACAAAAAATTTGATCTACATCCACAAGACTGAAGAGAAACAGAAAAAGGTACACAGAAACCTTGAGAACTATATCTCTGTTGTGGGTATATAGAAAGTATGCATGGATAATTTGATTTTACTGATATAAAAGAAAAAAAAAAGGAGGGGGTGTAGTAAAGGGAAGGGGGTAATATCAGAAAAAGGGGAGGGTGTGATAAAAAGAGGGAAACTACATCCCAGGAAGAGGCATAGAAAATACACTATATCTGAGGGAATTTAGAGAGGGGGAGAATCATTGTGTAAATCTTACTCTCATCAGAAGAGGCTCAAAGAGTAAATAATTGCCATATTTGTTTTTCAGAGAATTCGCTCTCACCACATTAAAAGGGGGGAGAGGAAAAGGGAAAAGGAAAAGGAGAATAAGGGAAGGGACGTGGAGGGAGGGGGGAGGGATACTAAAAAAAGCGGGGGCTGAACGTCACAAGGGGGGGCCTATACATTAAATATCGTGGAAGGGGTTCAGGGGGTCAAGGGAAAAAGCATAATCTGGGGATAATATGATGGCAGGAAATGCAGAATTAGTAATTTTAACTGTAAATGTGAATGGGATGAACGCTCCCATCAAACGGAGATGGATAGCACACTGGATCAAAAATCAGAACCCTACAATATGTTGTTTACAGGAAACACACTTAAAGCAGGGAGATACATATAGAGTAAAGGTAAAAGGTTGGAGCAGAATCTATTATGCTTCAGGTAAAGCCAAAAAAGCAGGGGTAGCTATCCTTATCTCAGATCAACCAAAAGCAGAAATTGATCTAATTAAAAGAGATAAGGAAGGAAACTATATCCTGTTGAAAGGTAGCATAAATAATGAAGCCATATCAATACTAAACATATATGCACCAAGTGGTATAGCATCTAACTTTCTAAAGGAAAAGTTAAGAGAATTGCAAGAAGAAATAGACAGTAAAACTATAATAGTGGGAGATCTCAACCTTGCACTCTCAGATTTAGATAAATCAAACCACAAAACAAACAAGAAAGAAATTAAAAAAGTAAATAGAACATTAGAAAAACTAGGTATGATAGACCTTTGGAGAAAACTGAATGTCAATAGAAAGGAATATACTTTCTTCTCAGCAGTTCATGGATCCTATTCAAAAATAGACCATATATTAGGACATAAAGATCTCAAAATTAAATGTAGGAAGGCAGAAATAATGAATGCCTTCTTCTCAGACAACAATGCAATAAAAGCTACATTCAATAAAAAGTTAGGGATAAATAGACCAAAAAGTAATTGGAAACTGAATAATCTCATCTTAAAGAATGACTGGGTGAAAGAGCAAATTATAGAAACAATTAATAATTTAACCCAAGATAATGACAATGATGAGACATCATACCAAAATCTGTGGGATGCAGCTAAAGCAGTAATAAGGGGAAATTTTATATCTTTAGAGGCTTATTTGAAAAAAATAGAGAAAGAAAAGATTAACGAATTGGGCTTGCAACTTAAAAGGCTAGAAAAAGACCAAATTAAAAACCCCCAACCAAAAATTAAACTTGAAGTACAAAAATTAAAAGGAGAAATCAATAATATTGAAAGTAAAAAAAACTATTGAATTAATAAATAAAACCAAAAGTTGGTTTTATGAAAAAGCCAATAAAATAGATAAACCTTTGGTAAATCTGATCAGAAAAAAGAAAGAGGAAAATCAAATTGTTAGTCTTACAAATGAAAAGGGGGATCTTTCCACCAATGAAGAGGAAATTAGAGAAATAATAATGAGTTACTTTGCAAAACTTTATGCCAATAAATTTCATAACTTAAGTGAAATGGATGACTTCCTCCAAAAATATAGGCTTCCTAGATTAACAGAGGAGGTAATAAATTGCTTAAATAGTCCCATTTCAGAAAAAGAAATAGAACAAGCTATTAATCAACTCCCCAGGAAAAAATCCCCAGGACCAGATGGATTTACAGGTGAATTCTAACAAACATTTAAAGAACAATTAGCCCCAATGTTATATAAATTATTTGAAAAAATAGGGAATGAAGGAGTCCTACCAAACTCCTTTTATGACACAGACATGGTACTGATACCCAAACCAGGTCGATCGAAAACTGAGAAAGAAAATTATAGACCAATTTCCTTAATGAATATTGACGCTAAAATCTTAAATAAGATATTAGCAAAAAGACTTCAGAAAATCATCCCCAGGATAATACACTATGATCAAGTAGGATTCATACCAGGAATGCAGGAATGGTTTAATATTAGGAAAACTATTAGTATAATTGACCATATTAATAATCAAATTAATAAAAACCATATGATCATCTCAATAGATGCAGAAAAAGCATTTGACAAAATCCAACATCCATTCCTACTAAAAACTCTTGAGAGTATAGGAATAAATGGATTATTCCTTAGAATAATCAGGAGCATATATTTAAGACCTTCAGTAAGCATAATATGCAATAGAAATAAACTAGAACCTTTCCCTGTAAGATCAGGAGTGAAACAAGGTTGCCCACTATCACCATTACTATTCAATATAGTACTAGAAACGCTAGCCTCGGCAATAAGATTCAAGAAAGAGATTCAAGGAATTAGAGTAGGAAATGAGGAAATCAAACTATCACTCTTTGCAGATGACATGATGATATACTTAGGGAACCCCAAAGACTCTGCTAAAAAGCTATTAGAAATAATTCAGAATTTTAGCAAAGTTGCAGGATACAAAATAAATCCACATAAATCCTCGGCATTCTTCTATATCACCAACAAAATACAACAGCAAGAGATACAAAGAGAAATTCCATTCCAAACAAATGGTGAGAGGATAAAGTATTTGGGAATCCATCTACCAAAAAATAGTCAGGAATTATATGAGAAAAATTACAAAACACTTGCCACAAAAATAAAGTCAGATTTAAATAATTGGAAAGACATTCAGTGCTCTTGGATAGGCCGAGCAAACATAATAAAAATGACAATACTCCCCAAACTAATCTATTTATTTAGTGCTATACCAATCAGACTCCCAAGAAACTATTTTAATGACCTAGAAAAAATAACAACAAAATTCATATGGAAGAATAAAAGGTCAAGAATTGCAAGGGAACTAATGAAAAAAAAGTCAAAGGAAGGTGGTCTAAGTGTATCTGATCTAAAGCTATATTATATAGCAGCAGTCACCAAAACCATTTGGTACTGGCTAAGAAATAGAACGGTAGATCAGTGGAACAGATTAGATACAAAGGACAAAAAAGGGTACATCTATACCAGTCTCATCTTTGACAAACTCAAAGATACCAACATTAGGGACAAAAATTCATTATTTGGAAGAAACTGTTGGGAAAACTGGAAATTAGTATGGAAGAAATTAGATATGGATCCACACTTAACACCATATACCAAGATAAGATCAAAATGGGTCCATGATTTAGGCATAAAGAATGAGATCATAAATAGATTAGAGGAACAGAGAATAGTCTACCTCTCAGACCTGTGGAGGAGGAAGGAATTTGTGACCAGAGGAGAACTAGAGATCATTATAGATCACAAAATAGAAGATTTTGATTACATCAAACTAAAAAGTTTCTGTACAAACAATACTAATGCAATCAAGATTAGAAGCGAAGTAACAAATTGGGAAAATATTTTTAAAAGTAAAGGTTCTGACAAAGGTCTCATTTCCAAAATATATAGAGAACTGACCCTAATTTATAGGAAATCAAACCATTCTCCAATTGATAAATGGTCAAGGGATATGAACAGACAATTCTCAGATGATGAAATTGAAACTATTTCCACTCATATGAAAGAGTGTTCCAAATCACTACTGATCGGAGAAATGCAAATTAAGACAACTCTGAAATACCACTACACACCTGTAAGATTGGCTAAGATGACAGGAACAAATAATGATGAATGTTGAAGGGGATGTGGGAAAACTGGGACACTGATACATTGTTGGTGGAGTTGTGAAAGAATCCAGCCATTCTGGAGAGCAATTTGGAACTATGCCCAAAAACTTATCAAACTGTGCATACCCTTTGACCCAGCATTGCTGTTATTGGGATTATATCCCAAAAAAATACTAAAGCGTGGAAAGGGACCTGTATGTGCCAAAATGTTTGTGGCAGCTCTTTTTGTTGTAGCTAGAAACTGGAAGTTGAATGGATGTCCATCAATTGGAGAATGGTTGGGTAAATTGTGCTATATTAAGGCTATGGAATATTATTGCCCTGTAAGAAATGACCAGCACGAGGAATACAGAGAGGCTTGGAGAGACTTAAATCAACTGTTGCTGAGTGAAATGAATAGAACCAGAAGATCACTATACACTTCAACAACAATATTGTATGAGGATGTATTCTCATGGAAGTGGAAATCTTCAACATAAAGAAGATCCAACTCACTTCCAGTTGATCAATGATGGACAGAAATAACTACACCCAGAGAAGGAACACTGGGAAGTGAATGTAAATTGTTAGCACTACTGTCTATCTACCCAGGTTACTTATACCTTCGGAAGCTAATAATTAATGTGCAACAAGAAAATGGTATATACACACATATATTGTATCTAGGTTATATTTTAACACATGTAAAATGTATGGGATTGCCTGTCATCGGGGGGAGGGAGTGGAGGGAGGGCGGGGATAATTTGGAAAAATGAATAATAAAAAAAAAAACATTTAATCTAATTGTTGCACAATGGAATAGAGATGTCCAATTTAGACAGCATTGCTCTTTTTTAAATTCTTTTGCAGTTTTACTATTGTGATTTTACAAGTTTGTGAGTTTTTTAGTTGTTGTTGGAATTACTAGGTGAGAACTCGGGTTGTCTGGATAGTGACAAGCTGAGAATTCAGGTTGGACAATTACAAGGTGAGAACTCAGGTTGACTTGATGGAAGGAGCAGGCTCATTGGCTGAGGTGGTTCTTCCCAGAAGTCCTTGCATTATCCCACGCCCATTCTCTGGGAGAATAAAGGAGAGGACTCCCAGAGATAGAAGAAGACTCTGCATTGCATCAGGCTTGACGGGGCTCCCTGCAGGAAGGGAAGTCACTTCTCTGGACAAGAGTTAACAGCAACTGCCTGGAGACAACGGTTCGTTACAGGAAGAAGAATCTGTTGGAGAGATTTGAGTAGAAGACACAGCAGATCTCTTTCCAGAGAGTGATCCGGCAGCTTCTAGAGACGACAGCTCGTTACAATTGGCGCCCAACGTGGGGCAAGGACTTTTGCTTATCCTGACAAGAGGAGCTAGACCAGACCTTTGCAATTTGGTGCCCGAACAGGGACAGACACAGTCCTGATTCCTGTGGAAAAGCTTCCGATCTAGATCTCAGTCTCTCTGACCCAGAACCGTGAGTAACGAGGAAACTTTGTTAAAGATTAAGTGAGCGTGCTAATAGATAAATAAGGAACTTAACTTGTTAAGGGCTAAACCAGGAATCTCTTATAGCTGAAATGGGGCAGATGTTAGCTATATTCAATCCCTGGACCTCAGCCAACTCAACCCCAGCCCCAGAAGCAACCTCAGCTCCACCCCCATTCAGGAGTGGTACTATAGAGAGTATAATCAAGATAATTGAGGAGCAGAGTTTACTTGTAACCTGGGTACAGATTGCTAAACTCTTGGCTGCATTAAGACGCACATCACCTTGGTTCTTAGAGGAAAAAAAGACAGATGTAGATAAATGGAAGCTAGTGGGATATGAAATGAAAGAATTTCAAGCAAAAAATGGGCCTCGTTCAATTTCTGCAGAAGTATTTTATATCTACAACATAGTTCAATTAGCCTTAAACTATCAAGCAAGTTGTAGGAGAAGGAAAAGTTTTAAAAATCAACAGAGGAGGAAGTGTGAGGAAAAAAGGAAAGATCAAGATCTTGCCCTAGAGCAAGAGGATTTAAATGAGGAATTATGGTATGATTCTCTTGAAGAAGCTTCAACCCTGCCTAGAGAACAGATTATTGACAGGCCCACATCAACCCCACCTTCAGAGGTGGAGGAAGAAGGAGGGGAAGAGGCAGGAACACAAACAGAATCATCTGTGAAGCAGCCTAAGCCTATGACAAGATTAGAAAAAGCATTGGTTAAAGCTAAGAGAGAAGGACAGGATATAAGTGATTTTATACATGCATATCCTGTGATTGAAAATATTGACTCTGTAGGTAAGAAAAGGAGAAGATATGCACCTTTAGATTTGAATAAAATTAAAGATTTGAAAAAAGGTTGTACCCTTTATGGGGTTACATCAGCTTATGTCAAAATGTTACTAGATGGTTTGTCTTATGAAGTCCTAACCCCGAATGATTGGAAATCCATAGCAAGGACGTGCCTGGAACCTGGAGAAAATTTATTATGGCTTGTGGAATTTCATGAATTATGTAAAATTCAAGTCAGATGCAATTTGGAAATAGGAGCTAACACACAATTCACTTTTGAGCACTTAGCTGGTGAAGGTCGGTATGGAGAGAATTCAGAACAGACTGATTATACCATGACAATATATGAGCAAATTGCTAAGGCTGCAATAAAAGCTTGGGGTGTCCTTCCTGGACAGAAAGATCGTGGAGAGGCTTTCACTAAAATACAGCAAGGTCCCAATGAACCTTTTGCAGATTTTGTGGGACGTTTGCAAACTGCTGTCAAAAGAACTATTGATGAAAATGCAACTACAGAAATAATTACCAGACATCTGGCTAAGGAAAATGCCAATGAGATTTGCAAAAGAATTATATGGGGATTAGACAAAGATGCTCCTTTAGAGGAGATCATAAGACGCTGTGCTACAGTGGGAACAAATGCTTTTTACACCCGGACAATGATGAATGTGGAAAGACAGGGTCCCTCCTGGCAAGGGCCTTCTAGAGAAACTCAGCGATGTTTTCAATGTGGAAAAATTGGACATCTAAGAGCTCAGTGTAGGTATGGAGATACAGTGAGAAGACACGGTGAAAGAAGACCTAAAACCCCATGTCCAAAATGCAACAGAGGACTCCATTGGGCATCAGAGTGTAGAATAATTCAGGGAAATGGGATGAGGGGCCCAGGTCCAGGGCCCCAGGCAAAAAAGACTTGGGACATGATGGCAGCTGATGTTACACCCAAAGAGCCTTTAGAAGGTCAGGACTCTGATTTGATCAACCAGCAGAAAAGCAATCACATGGCAGAAAGGGATTACCTGATAAGTGAGCCAAAAGGCAATCAGATTGCAAAAATGGATTACACTTGGGGAGAATACAGGCTTTTTAAACCAACAGGGCTGTGTCCAGTGCAAACAATTCCAATGTAATTGCCAGATGATGATAAGAGATTTAGAAAGTGGTAAATAGAAGGTAATTAGATAGGTTAACTGCCTGGGGGAGAGGGTTTGCTTGTATTTCTTCAGCAGGAGAAGGAATCAGATGGGTGCCAACGAGTCATATTCGCCTTGTCCATCAGAGAGAGACAGAAAAAGAGAAAGACCTCAAAATAAAGGAGAAGATCTAAGAAACATCTTACACCGAAAGAGCATGGCTAATAAAAAGACTGTTAAAGAACTTTAAAACCAGCAGGAATCATTGGACTTCCTCACACAAGATGAGACTAATGGACAATGGACTTATGGACATTTATAAATTTTCAATTTATGATTATTTTATATACTTCTAGCATATGTTACGTTACTATGTTACTATGTGCTTATGTAATTTATGTAATTATCTGTAATACTTCCCATATTGATGGATTTATGTTTCAAGGTCATTTATGTAATTATCTGTAATACTTCCCATATTGATGGATTTATGTTTCAAGGTCATGACCACCCTGTGTTCTAAATCAAAAGAAAGTGGGAGAAGATTCTCTCTGAGAGGAGATTTCTGTCTCTCTCTGAATTGTGAGAAACAATAGTGGAGGAAAACTGGAAAATAGTCTGGAGTAGGGAAGCTAAAACTAGTTCAAACTAGGTTAAAGTGGACAAACTGGACTAGTTAAGTAGTAAGAAAAAAAAGCTGAAAATAGGACGAAGGTCATAGCTTAGCTAGAATATGAATGCTTAATTGCTTCATAAATATTAATAACTCCTTCCCATAGGAGCTTAGGCTCATTTTATGGCCATGCTCTATGTATGTAGTGGGAGGGGAATAAATTAAGAGGGATGTATGTTATAGGAGGATTGAGAAAGAATGTTAACCTCATCTCCCCAGGCACTGGTGAGATGGGGGAGGACTTTGCAGCAGGATAAAGGAAAAAAGGCTATATTCTTGCTTCTGAAAATTGTGTGAACTCATTTTGAGTTTTATACCTGCTTCCTGCAGGAATGTAATAAAAGTTTATGCTGCTTCACAAATCTTGATTTTGTTTATTTGGGGTTCAGAATTGTTTCTAATAGTTCTAATGTAAGTCTCATTTCTGCCTGACTGCTTTTCTGTTTGCTCAACAGTTTTTGTCTACTAGTTTTTCTTGTGTAAATTTGTTTTCTATTTTATCAAACACTTTTGTTACTGAGTTCCATTTTTTCTGATCTTCCCTTGCTCAATTTGCTCCATTGACTTCTTTATATTTTTAGCCAAATACCAGATGATTTGGATGTCTGCAGTTTTGCAGTGATGTTTGAGATTTAGAAATTGTATTCCTTATTTGTCACTAGTTTTTATCATTTTTCTGAATATTTGAGATCATTTGTTTTTCCAAATGAATTTTGTCATTATGTTACCAAATTATATAATGTGTCTATTTGGCAATTTGATTAGTATACCATTAAAAGCATAAATTAAAAAAAAAAATTCTAAATCAAAAGAAAGGGGGAGATGTTGGGATTACTAGGTGAGAACTCGGGTTGTCTGGATAGTGACAAGGTGAAAATTCAGGTTGGACAATTACAAGGTGAGAACTCAGGTTGACTTGATGGAAGGAGCAGGCTCATTGGCTGAGGTGGTTCTTCCCAGAAGCCCTTGCATTATCCCACACCCATTCTCTGGGAGAATAAAAGAGAGGACTCCCAGAGATAGAAGAAGACTCTGCATTGCATCAGGCTTGACGGGGCTCCCTGCAGGAAGGGAAGTCACTTCTCTGGACAAGAGTTAACAGCAACTGCCTGGAGACAACGGTTCATTACAGGAAGAAGAATCTGTCGGAGAGATTTGAGTAGAAGACACAGCAGATCTCTTCCCAGAGAGTGATCCGGCAGCTTCTAGAGACGACAGCTCGTTACAAGTTGTTCTTAGCTTTTGGTTCAGGACAATAGATTCTTGGCATTATATCATTTTTCAATTATGAATGAAATTTAAAAAAAAAACTCTCTGCAATTCATATTTGTTGATGCTTATGAGTTCTGGAAAGTTGAAAAAAATTTCACTAGGCTCATCAGTATCTACATAATAGCTATGTGGACCTGGATTCAATTCTTGCCTCAGATACTTGATGTTTTGGAAAGTCACTTAACTTTTTTTAACCTTAAAAGTAAGGGAACAGATTCAAAAACTAAATGGCTTCTTAGGTCTCTTCTAGCCTAGCTCTATTATTCTATGAACTAGTAATTTGGTATTCATGATAATAAGTAATATGAATTTCTCTTCAAACTAACTTTCTGATTCATGAAGTTTAAAAAAAAACACAGAAAGTAATTAGTATGAAATCAGTTAGTAAGTATATGAATTTGCTTTTTTAATCATTTTCTCATG
Organism: Sminthopsis crassicaudata; assembly: GCF_048593235.1. Classification (NCBI taxonomy): domain Eukaryota; kingdom Metazoa; phylum Chordata; class Mammalia; order Dasyuromorphia; family Dasyuridae; genus Sminthopsis; species Sminthopsis crassicaudata. The sequence continues at coordinate 457,911,122 of NC_133617.1, forward strand.
ACTGAAGCTGGCAACTAGGTGGTATAGCAGATAGAATGCTGGTCCTGGAGTCAGAAAGATGCATTTTCCCAAGCTCAAATCTGGGCTCAGATTCTAACTAGCTGTGTGATTCTGAACAAGTCACTTGACCTTCTTTGCCTTAGTTCCTCATTGGTAAAATGAGCTAAAAAAGGAAATAACAAACCATTTCAGTATCTTTGCTACAAAAAAATTCCAAATGGGATCACAAAAAGTTGAACATAACAAATAACAACAGCAACACTGAAAAAATATCATGTTAAAATTGCCCACTTTCTAACTTTTGGTATCTTAGGATAAATCTCTGTTTGATAACTCAAGCTAAATAAAAATTTTCTACCATGAAAAAGATGGTATTTAACTCAAATTATTCAGATGAATTTTGATTAACTCAAATTTTGAGATTAAGTTTTGTCAACCACTTGTATTCAAGAAAACCCTTGGGGTTTTCTTAATAAAGATATTTTCATTTCCTTCTCTACCTTATTTTATAGATGAGGAACTAAGGTAAACTGATTAAGTGGTTGCCCAGATTTGCACAGCTAGTTAGTATCTGAGCCAGGATTTGAATTCACTTTCCTCTTGAATCAGGGGCAAGCACTCTATGTGCTGTGCCACCTGTCTAACTGCCCTCAAAATAATATGACTTGATCCTACTAAAAGCACATCTTTCTTAAGAAAAAATGTTCAGTCTCCTTTCTGCTTTGAGGTAAAATATATTGGTAGTATTCTTACTAATGTCGATTTCAATTATTGGCAACATTTTTTGCCTATTTGATTCTTCCTCATGTTTGACTATCTTACCTATTCTCTGATCAATAGTCATTGATGATATGTTTTGTTCGATTCCTCATTAATAAGCCATTGTAGTTAATATGCTCATGCAAATAGTGATACTTGGAATCCATTGGACTCCATGATTCGAAACCATAGAGCCTAACCAAGAAATTATTAATGTAAAATAAATGACTACTTGCATTATTTTTAATCTAAATATTTATGTATATAAGTAATGTCAAAACATATCTTTCCAGATCCAGTAATTGAGCATTTCTTAACTCCTTGCTGCATGCCAGGCAGTGTCCCAAGAGTTGATAAAAAGAAAGGCAAAAAATAGCCCCGAAATATTCCTACTTTCATGGAAAGTAAATATTCCGAAAGCTTTTTGTAAGGCCTCACTACACTCAGGGATATTCATTTCTATTCAGAAAAAATGATAAATTTCTTTTAACTTTTAAACTACTGAACATGCTTAGGCATAGGAGGAAATTTGCACTTGTATGTTCATCTTTACTGCAGTAAAGTTTGTGGAAGAATTAAGCAGAATAAATGGAATTGACACATTTATTAGAAATGAATTATAAGAAGATTTAAGGTTAAAAGTGGAATAGGAAATAAATCAGAGAGACAGAAATTTTTTATGAGGGAAACTTATTTTATTTTTTATAATCATAGCCAGTACAAAGAAGCATTCTTAAATTAATGGGCCATAAGAGGTATTTTTCTTAACTGAAATAGACTGACTGAATAATCAAATTCCAGAGCCTAATTGAAATAATAAACTTTTTTTTAAAAAAAGTTCACATAAAAGATTTTATTAGTGAGAATTTTCATCACTATTTAATGAGATTGCAAGCTTGCATGAGTAATTATTTTTACTTACTGTTCTCATTAAAGAAAATGGAAGTTATAATTCTTTCAAACAGAAGTAAAATTTTTATCCTGATCATTCACATTAAATTGACTTTTCATTTCATATTTCAAGAAATAAGACCATTTAAGTTCATCATCATCTGGGAAGGATGAATTCCAACACGGGAAACCTCACCCGGCCCGGACACGGAAAGGATTGACAGATTGATAGCTCTTTCTCGATTTTGCCTTGAAAAGGCAAAAAGAAAACAGAAGGTGGAAAATAAAAGAACAAAGCATTATGTAAATTCACAAAGAAAAATATTAAAAGTTAAAAAGGGGAAAAATTAAAATTCAACACTACAATTGCCATTTAGTAAATGCTTACTTATCAAGAGGATACATAAAGACAAGAATGAAACAGTATCTGCTTTTGAGAAATTTATACTCTCCCCATCTTTCTGCTAAAATCAACCTACCTAGCAACTAAATTAATAATTTAATGCCCATGGTGAAAAATATAAGGAAAAGATTATCAGAGCCCTCAACATACAGGACATAGTTTTATTACAAGTGTCAACATGAAATTAGTAATTTTTGATGCCAATCTTGTGATTTGCCTTTCTAGAGGAAGAGAAGAATCACATTATCTCTTTATTTTAAAGCTAAAGAACAATTTAGTCTAACCTGAAAATGAAACAGAACCCTCTCTATCACTAAAATGTGGTCATCTGGTCAATACTTGATTATTTGCAGCTACCTTTCAAATATATTCTCATATTTCACTGTTTCAAATATTTATGAAATTTTTCCTAATATAATATGTACTTCATAATATAATATAAATATATTTCTCTGTAATTTCTACTGATTAGGTCTAGCTTTTTCCTTGAAGAAATTATATTCTCTTTTATTCATCTGACTTTACTTGACAAAAAGAGCCTAAGAACTGGAGTCAAGCAAAAGATAGTTGTTATTCCTCCAAACTTCTATTGGTTAAACATCTACTTATTTAATAATTCTAGTTGTTCTCATCTGAATGACTTCAAATTTGTTGTTTTCTGGTTAAACTATGAGATTCAGAGATGAATATGACATCAGATATGGTATGGTAAGAATAAAACTATTACCTGTTACATTTTCAGTGCTATACCTCTCTTAATGAGGAGACTAACTTATACTTCAAGACATTTTAGTATAACATGTAAAAAAAGGTAACAAATACAACAAACATTTATTAATCCCATGGCCAAGAGCACCACTTTGCTTCAGGAGATGCAAAGTTTAACTAAGAAATGATCAAAGGATTCAGACCAATGATATTGTAAGTAAAGGTTTGCTGATCTTTGAATTGAGGAAATGAATGATTTTCTGAGAGATAAAAAGTGATAATTTGTTCTTGGGAATAAAATTCTGGATCTTGGGAATGTTAATAATTCTAGACATGTTATTCATTAAGTCATCTCTGTCACTAATGTAAAAGCAAGTCAAGTAATTCAGTGGAAGACTCTTTGGTGCAGCTTTTTAGTACAGTGAAAAAAAATATATTTAAGAACAAGACTTGAATTATTTTCCCAGTTAAATTATTGGGTAGCCATATAATTTCAAACAATACAAAGAATGCCTCTGAATATTAGTTTGCTAATCTTTGAATTGAGGTAATGAATAATTTTCTAAGAGATAAAAAAGTCATAATTCATAATGAAATTACTGACAAGAAAGAACACAAAGCAGTCTAAAGGAGGCCCTAATCTCAAAAAGGAAATACTTTATTTTGAACATATGTTACATACACTCAAGATATATAAATGATATACATAAATAATTATGATATTAGGCATAATATTAAAGGGCAATGGGGCATATGGGTGGCACAGTGGAGTCAGGAGAATTTTTCATGAGTTTAGATCTGGATGCAGACTGATCACCTCTCTGATCCTGGGCAAGTCATTTATTGTTTGCCTTAGCTTCTTCATCTGTAAAATGAGCTGAAGAAGGAAACAGCACTCCAGTATCTTTGCCAAGAAATGCCCAAAGAGGGGGTCACAAAGAATCAGATACAGGGATGATAAATAGTCACAAAGAGACTGAAAAAAATGACTCAGCAACAAGAATGAAAGGACAATACAGTAGTATAAATAATGAATGAATAATGTTATTTCAAAGAAAAAATCATGGACACTAAAATCAAAAGCACCTTGTTAAATTAAAGAAGTAAGCTTAGAGGTCAATTAATACAAATTTCTCACTTCACAGATGTGGAAAGTGAAGTCTAAATAAGGCAAATGACTTATCCAAGTTCACATAAGTCACTAGTGGCAAAACCGAAACCAGGTTACCCAGTCCCTTCAATATTGTTCCTATTTTGTCAGCCGTTTTGAAAGATTTTGGTTGCATTTAGCTCTAAAACTACAGAATTTGAAAAAAAAAAAAAAAACTCTAAAAGCACTCCCTGAATAGTTACCTTTATTTGGGATGGGGGTAGTACAAAGCTCTGGCAAGCAGATAGGGACACAGAGAATAGAATTTTATTATGGGAGTCAGGAAGACTCCTTCTTCTGAATTCAAATCTAGCTTCAGCCACTCAATAGATATAAGACTCTGGGCAAGTCACTTAATCCTGTTCATTTCAATTTTTCTATCTGTAAAAAAAAGGTAGGAAGAAAATGGCAAATCACTCTAATATCTTTGCCAAGAAAACCCCAAATAAGGTCACGAAGATTAAGACATAATTGGAAAACAACTGAATTGAGAATAAAGCTATTAAATATAAAAAATACTATATATTTAAATATATACAAAAATATAAATAATATAAAAAATATATGGAATGGAAAATGTAGTCCCTGATTCTGTAGAACTTAAAATCCCAAACAAATAATAATTCTGTTTCATCTCTATCACTTTTACTTATTGATAAGCTAATTTTTTTTTCTTTTATATGAGAAAGTCCAAAGAAATCTCTGGTCAAACAAGGCTGATGAGATTGTCTCTGTAAGAAGTTAAATTCATTCTTTTAATTTGTATTATACTTCTGAAACCATTTATAAAGGAAGATTTTGTTTATGATAAGACAAGAAAGTGAGTCCAGATATGAAAATGTATTCATGATAGTTTCAAAAGTTGTCCTAGGGGGCGGAGCCAATATGGCGGAGAAGATACACGTGAATTTATAAGCTCCCTTCTTCCCTCAATACCAATTAGTGAAATCAGCCTCAAAAATAACACTGGACTGATAGAAACCACAAGGACTGGAAGCATGACTTACCAGCTGAAGAGAATCTGGAGTTTCAACAGAACTTCCCCAGTTCCCAGGGGAGGAAGATCAAAGGCCAGCACAGACAGGGTGAGGTGCTAGCACACTGCGCCAATCCAGCTGGAGAGAACTCTGGGATCAGAGAAGCCACTGAGATAGAAGAATCTGGCACAGGCTGTTAGCTCTTCTCTGCTTATAAAGCAGCAGCTCAGAAGAGAAAACAAGCCATTTTAAAATATACAGCCAGATACTAGAACACCCCAATCCGGAAGTGACCTAACATCTCGGCAAGTCTGTGCAGCTGCTTTCTGCTGCCCAGGGCTTCACTTTGGGGTAAGTTAAGAGCTTGAACAGCAGGGACACAGCCCAAGGAAACTTCTAATTCACATAGTGCCTGGCTTGGCTGGAGGCTGTGGAACACAGCCGTGGAATTCCCAGAGAAGCAGAATCTTTGAAATAGGGACCGTGGTTTCTGGGCAGACACTTCCAGTTTGAGTGCAGGGACTTTTCAAGTCAGCTGCTGATATCCATGCCCCATGGGAGGCATTGGCTGGGCTTTGTGTCGCCTTTACTGTTCGGTCTTAAACCTCAGGGAAGTCTCTAGGACACACAGCAGGGTCTTTCACTGAGCAACCCTCGCAGCGCACCCGTATCACCTCTGAGGCACTTCCAGGGAGGGGGAGGGGAACTATCTCCCAGAGCTCTCTCTTAGCTCAGGCACAGGGGCCGCTGCATCCATCCAGTCTGGGGGGAAGCTGGTAAAGAAATAAATAAATAAACTTCTTACCCCAAGGACAGACCCCAAAAGATTTTTAAACCATGAGTAAAAAGCTAAAGAGACCTATTGATTACTTCTACACAGAGAAAGAGTGGGTATCCAACCCCAAAGAAAGTTAATAGCAGAGAGTCAGCAGATAACAGCCTAAAGGGGAATGATACCTGCCCCCCATCACATAACTCTCTCCTAGAAGAGACTATTAAAAAGTTAAGAGAGTTTGAAGAAAAATGGGGAAAGGAAAGAGAAGCTATGATAGAGAATAACAACATTCTGAAATTTGAGTTGGAAAAAATAAAGAATTCACAGGAGATGCAGGGAAACAAAATTTGTGAATTAGAAAAGGTTAAAAAATCACAGGAAAGTAGGATTTTTAAATTGGAAAAGATAAAAAATTCTCAAGAAAGTAGGATTTCTGAATTGGAAATAGGAAATAATTCTCTAAAAAAAATTAGGGAAATGGAAAAAAAATTAATAGAGCAAAATAATTCATTTAAAAACTCAATTGGGCATATGCAAAAAGAACTAAAAATGTGAATGAAGAAAATAACTCATTAAAATTCAGGATGGAACAAATAGAAATGAATGATTCATTGAGAACCCAAGAAACAGTCAAACAAAACAAAAAAATGAAAACCTGGAGAATAATGTCAAATACTTACTGGGAAAATCTATAGACCTGGAAAATAGATCTAGGAGAAATAATCTAGGATCATTGGACTTCCCGAAAACTATGACCAAAAAAAGAGCCTAGATTCTATTTCACAGAAAATTATCAAAGAGAACTGTCCAGAGATAATAGAAACAGAAGGGAAAATAGGCGTTGAAAGAATTCATTGAACACCTTCTGAAAAAGACCCTATAAAAAAAGAACTCCATGGAATATTGTGGCTGAGCTGCAGAATTACCACACAAAGGAAAAAATAATGCAAGCAGCTAGAAAAAAGGAATTCAAATATCAAGGGGCCACAATAAGGGTCACTCAAGATCTGACTGCTTCCACATTAAAAGATCAAAGGGCCTGGAACCTGATATTCCAAAAGGCAAAAGATCAAGGATTGCAAACAAGAATGAAATACCTAGCTTAGTTTAGCATTTTCTTCCATGGAAGAAGATGGTCATAAAATGAAACAGAGGAATTCCATTTGTTTCTAAGAAAAAAACCAGACTTAAACAAAAAAATTTGATCTACATCCATAAGACTGAAGAGAAACAGAAAAAGGTAAAAAGAACTGTTGTGGATACAAAGAAAGTGCACATGGATAATTTTATTTTACTGATATAAAAAAGGGGGGAGTAGTAAAGGGAAGGGGGTAGTATCAGAAAAAGAGTGATAAAAAGAGGGAAACTACATCCCAGGAAGAGGCATAGAAAATATACCATATCTGAGGGAATTTAGAGAAGGGGAAAAACATTGTGTGAATCTTACTCTCATCAGAATAGGCTGAAAGAGTAAATAATTGACATATTTGTTTTTCAGAGAACTCTCTCTCACCTCATTAAAAGGGGGAGAGGAAAAGGGAAAAGGAAAAGGGAAATAAGCAAAGGGACTTGGAAGGAGGGGGGAGGGATACTAAAAAAGGGAGGGCTGTGCGTCACAAGTGGGGTCTATAAATTAAATATTGGGGAAAGGGTTCAGGAGGTCAAGAGAAAAAGCATAATCTGGGGATAATATGATGGCAGGAAATACAGAATTAGTAATTTTAACTGTAAATGGGAATGGGATGAACTCTCCCATCAAACAGAGACAGACAGCAGACTGGATCAAAAGTCAGAACCCTACAATATGTTGTTTACAGGAAAAACACTTAAAGCAGAGAGATACATACAGAGTAAAAGTAAAAGGTTGGAGCAGAATCTATTATGTTTCAGGTAAAGCCAAAAAAGCAGGGGTAGCCATCCTTATCTCAGATCCAGCAAAAGCAGAAGTTGATCTAATTAAAAGACATAAGGAAGGAAACTATATCCTGCTGAAAGGTAGCATAAACAATGAAGCCATATCAATACTAAACATATATGCACCAAGTGGTATAGCATCTAACTTTCTAAAGGAAAAGTTAAGAGAGCTGCAAGAAGAAATAGACAGTAAAACTATAATATAATAATAAAATAAAATTAAAATAAAATAATAAAATAGTGGGAGATCTCAACCTTGCACTATCAGATTTAGACAAATCAAACCACAAAACAAATAAGAAAGAAATTAAAAAAGTAAAAAAATAAAGTCAGATTTAAATAATTGGAAAGTCATTCAGTGCTCTTGTATAGGCCGAGTGAATATAATAAAGATGGCAATACTCCCCAAACTTTATTTATTTATTTATTTAGTGCTATACCAATCAGACTCCCAAGAAACTATCTTAATGACCTAGAAAAATAACAACAAAATTCATATGGAAGAATAAAAGGTTGAAAATTGCAAGGGAACTAATGAAAAAAAAAAAGTCAGATGAAGCTTGCCTAGGTGTACCTGATGTAAAGCTATATTATATAGCAGCAGTCACCAAAACCATTTGGTTTTGGCTAAGAAATAGACCAGTCAATCAGTGGAACAGATTAGGTACAAAGGACAAAAAAGGTACATCTATAGCAATCTAGTCTTTGACAAAGCCAAAGATACCATCATTAGGAATAAAAATTCATTATTTGAAAAAAACTGTTGGGAAAACTGGAAATTAGTATGGCAGAAATTAGATATGGATCCACACTTAACACCATATACCAAGATAAGATCAAAATGGGTCCATGATTTAATTATAAAGAATGAGATCATAAATAGATTAGAAGAACAGAAGATAGTCTACCTCTCAGACCTGTGGAGGAGGAAGGAATTTATGACCAGAGAACTAGAGATCATTATAGATCACAAAATAGAAGATTTTGATCACATCAAACTAAAAAGTTTCTGTACAAACAATACTATTGCAAACAAGATTAGAAGGGAAGTAACAAATTGGGAAAATATTTTTACAGTTAAAGGTTCTGATAAATGTCTCATTTCCAAAATATATAGAGAACTGAATCAAATGATTCTCCAATTGATAAATGGTCAAAGGATATGAACAGGCAATTCTCAGATGATGAAATTGAAATTATATCCACTCATATGACAGAGTGTTCCAAATCACTACTGATCAGAGAAATGCAAATTAAGACAATTCTGAGATACCACTACACACCTGTCAGATTGGCTAAGATGACAGGAACAAATAATGATGAATGTTGGAGGGGATGTTGGAAAACTGGGACACTGATGCATTGTTGGTGGAGTTGTGAAAGAATCCTACCATTCTGGAGAGCAATCTGGAACTATGCCCCAAAAGTTATCAAACTGTGCATACCCTTTGATCCAGCATTGCTGCTATTGGGCTTATATCCCAAAGAAATACTGAGGGGGGCAAAAGGACCTGTATGTGCCAAATTGTTTGTGGCAGCTCTTTTATTAGTGGCTAGAAACTGGAAGATGAATGGATGTCCATCAATTGGAGAATGGTTGGGTAAATTATGGTATATGAAGGTTATGGAATATTATTGCTCTGTAAGAAATGACCAGCAGGAGGAATACAGCGAGGTTTGGAGAGACTTACATCTACTGATGCTGAGTGAAATGAATAGAACCAGACGGTTGCTGTATACTTCAATGTTGTATGAAGATGTATTCTGATGGAAGTGGATATCTTCAACATAAAGAAGATCCAACTCACTTCCAGTTGATCAAATGATGGACAGAAACAACTACACCCAGAGAAGAAACACTGGGAAGTGAATGTAAATTGTTAGCACTACTGTCTATCTACCCAGGTTACTTATACCTTCAGAATCTAATACTTAATGTGCAACAAGAAAATGGGATTTACACACATATATTGTATCTAGGTTATATTGTAACACATGTAAAATGTATGGGATTGCCTGTCATCTAGGGGAGGGAGTAGAGGGAGGGAGGGGATAATTTGGAAAAATGAATACAAGGGATAATGTTATAAAAATTACTCATGCATATATACTGTCAAAAATTTATAAATAAAAAAACCACAAAACAAATTATCATCATGCCATGCCCATCAACTGGGGAATGGCTGAACAAACTGTGCTATGCAAATGTAACAGAATATTTTTGTGCAATAAGGAACAATAAATGGCAGATTTCAGAAAATGCTTGAAAGACTTATACAAACTGATGTCAAGTGAAATGAGCAGAACCAGTGAAACATTTTACACAGTATCAGCAACATGTGTAATGATCAACTATGAGTGATTCAGATCTCAGCAACACAGTGATCCAAGACAAATATAAAGGACACATGAAAGAAAATGCTATCTACATCTACAAATCCATCTACTGATGGATTCTTAATGCAGAATAAAGCACACTTTTCTCATTTAAAAAAAAGTTGTCCTAACTTCTAAGTTCTATTTTCATTATTCTGTTATAGTGCATCAATTAAATGGGAAGAAAAGTATGACTAAAGCACCCAGGAAAGAGAAAACTCAAATATCTTTTATTGCTCTGTATTCTACATTTAAAATAAAATAACTTATTTCCTTGCACTTGTGGTATATGCCTTAATGAAAGATAGACATGGCATGTATTTATTTCATATCTGAAAAATATATATCACTATGGCTTCAGTGGAAAAAGAGATTATATTTTGCTGCAATCGGTAGCTTTTAGGTGCACTCAGCTTCATGAACAGGTTTTAATTCCATCATATCTGTCTTCTAACTTACATATAAAGAATTCTACAAACATCTTTTTTGTGTGTGTTGAGAAGCAATTTTTGCTTAGAAGATCAAATTCCCTCATATTTATCTCTCAAAGAACTATTGCATAAGCAAGTAATAGTAATATCATATCACTGTACACTAAAGAATAATTAAAAACATAAGTTAAAAACAATTGTATTCTTCAGAATATTCTCTACTCTCTTCTTTGCCCTTGTTAAATCATACCTGGTCAGAATAGAGTGTTTTTAAAATGGGGCATCATACTCTTGGAAATTGAGGAATTGGGAAATTTCTCAATTGGGAATTGAGAAATAGGTCTATAATCAGAGGAGGGCATCCAGGATAGCTAGAAATTCAGAAATCATACTATAGGAGAAGTTATGTTAGAAAGTAGAGTTGAACAATCTCATTAAAAACTTAGTTGTCTTACGTATTTGCAGTGACGTCAGGGGTAAGAGAGATTAGTTGACCTGGCCAGATCAAAAACCATAATAAGAAAAAGAAGCTTCCCACTCCTCCCAAATTTTTATATAGATCTTTTTTTTGATCTTTTCAGCCTGGTGAAAAAATTTGCCACAGACCCAGTACACTGGTCATTATTAACATAGCTTTAGATCACTAAATTTTGTCATAGATCTTAGAATACTGTGGTTCACCATTCATTTAACAAATTACAAAGTATCTGCTACATACAGAGTCCTATGATAGATAAAATGAAAGAAAGTGATGATTAAAACTTAATCTTGATTCTCAAAATTTTCAGAATCAGCCACTAGTAGAGGTGACAAGATGTGTGCACAAATTTTCCACAATATAAAAAAATTCTATGATTTTCAATATGATGACTCAAGTCCAAAATACCATAAGATGTGATTTAAAAATAATCAGTTATAATTGGAGTAAAGGTTGTCAAGAGGATAAAAGTAAGCTTTCTGAATAAAATTTCACCATTATTTTCATTTCCTTAATATTCTATAGGTTGTTGTGAAGAAAAAGCTTTTAACAATTCTCAGGGTGTTAAGAGCTTCTCAAGCAGGATCTTAGTGTGTGTGTTCCACAGGAACTGGAGATAATCTATCTGGTGATTGTGTGTCCAGAATAAGAAAGTTTGGTCACTCTTGTCCTTTAACCCATCTTTGCTTATAGACTTATAAATTCTTCCCTAAAGGCAAAACATTTTGGAAACTAGGGAGAAACTATCATTTTTCTATTTCTGGAAGAGAGAATGTCATGATAAAATCAATACAAATACATCTAGGCACTAGGTTACACAAAAAGTGAGTATCATCATGATAATAATGGTAACAAGAATATGATAATACTTATTAATAACTATTTCAAGACATGAATATACTTATTAAATGTTTCTTAAATGAAAAATTCCCCCATAGTAGCTACCCATATAAAATCTTTTGTTATTCAACAACTATTTAGAGATAATTTTTTCTAAATTGACCTCAATAAAAGGAACTCCTATATCTTTAAGAAAAAAAAAAAAAAACTCACTATAGTATATAGATGGATATATGTATATATGTATATATGTACATATATATACATATATATATATAATATATATAATGTACTTTTCTTGTTTTTAAAGTTTTATTTACATTGTTTTTGAATTCCAAATTCTTTACTTCCCTCTAGCCCCAGGGTGTTAAGAGCTTCTCAAGCAGGATCTTAGTGTGTGTGTTCCACAGGAACTGGAGATAATCTATGTGTGTCCAGAATAAGAAAGTTTGGTCACTCTTGTCCTTTAACCCATCTTTGCTTATAGACTTATAAATTCTTCCCTAAAGGCAAAACATTTTGGAAACTAGGGAGAAACTATCATTTTTCTATTTCTGGAAGAGAGAATGTCATGATAAAATCAATACAAATACATCTAGGCACTAGGTTACACAAAAAGTGAGTATCATCATGATAATAATGGTAACAAGAATATGATAATACTTATTAATAACTATTTCAAGACATGAATATACTTATTAAATGTTTCTTAAATGAAAAATTCCCCCATAGTAGCTACCCATATAAAATCTTTTGTTATTCAACAACTATTTAGAGATAATTTTTTCTAAATTGACCTCAATAAAAGGAACTCCTATATCTTTAAGAAAAAAAAAAACTCACTATAGTATATAGATGGATATATGTATATATGTATATATATATACATATATATATAATATATATAATGTACTTTTCTTGTTTTTAAAGTTTTATTTACATTGTTTTTGAATTCCAAATTCTTTACTTCCCTCTAGCCCCATTCCTAAGCATGGAGAAAGCAAGCAATATGATAGTCATTAAACATGTGAAATCACACAAAACACATTTTCATATTAGCTATGTAGAACTCAAAATGCTTTTGCTAAACAAAATGTTATA